>NC_081842.1:35187795-36495795 GCF_963259705.1 Myotis daubentonii
ACTATATATTTTTTAAAAAGACTGACAGGATTATTTTTTCTTTAGCTACTTTAGAGTGTAGCTTAAAGGGAGAAAAAAGACTTGATTAGTTTTAGTATCTGTGTCAAATACAATACTTTGACATAATCATTGCCAATATTGGTATTTGTTTTCTAAAACTGTAATCTATCAAAGGATAGAAAGGCAACCTGGCAAAGTGGCTGGAACAGGGGACAATCCAGTTGTTTAAACTCTGTCTACCATTTTCCCCTGATGAGACCCTAAGCCAATTTCTTATTTCCACCCAAGTCGTTTCCTCCACTGTAAAATAGAAATTATTACATGGGCAATGTTGGGAGTATTTGCAAGGTCCTGATCATTGACGAAAGGATAATGCTGAGAATGGTCCTGAGTCTCTGCAACTTCTCTCTGACTTTTGTAGGCCGTTCCTATTTCATGTTGCCAAGAACTATAATATATATTACTATATAGTATCAAGTTTTTATTCTTGAATTGCACTTATCTCTGGGTCTTCTTACACTAAGTGATCCAGACTAGTAAACCAAAGAAGGGCCTGTGGAAACAGTGTGATCTGCTCTAGTATTTTCCAGATTTGCCTGCTGATAAGAATTATGTAGATTATATAGATTTCCATGTCCTTTTTTTAGAGATTCTGATTTACTAGCCCTGAAGTGAGACACAGGCTATATACACCAATGAAACCAATCTTGACAATAAAACTGCCATGACGATAGATGATAGATGATAGATAGATAGATAGATAGATAGATAGATAGTTAGATAGATAGATAGATAGATGATAGATAGATATTAACCAGAGATCAAAATGATTTTGATGAACAAAAACAGATCCAGAGACAGACAATCATTGATCAGAACGTCAAACCTCAGAGGGAAGGAAGGGGAAGGTGGGGGTTAAGGGGAGAGATCAACCAAAGGACTTGTATGCATGCATATAAGCCTAACCAATGGACACAGACAACAGGGGACTGAGGGCATGAGTGGGGGGCAATGGAGGGATAAGGACACATATGTAATACCTTAATCAATAAAGAAATTAAAAAATGATTTTGAGAAGGCAAGTATGGAGAACATAGGAATAAGTTATAGAATTCATAAATCCCTGTACGACTGCACAGTGCTAAAAATACTTTCTGAGACCTAGTTTATAGGTGCCTAATATGGGTGTTAGTTATTCTTTTCTTAATTTTACTGATGGAAGCCAGAGTAAGTAAACATTAAGCAGATAATTCCTTGCCTCATTGCTCTGCCACCTCTTAGCACTTCCTAGTGGTGTGCTGGTAACTTTTAACCACCGGCTCTCCAGAAAGGAAGCATTGATAAGAGAGGTACGCGTTCTGCCTTGGTGAGCTGGACGGAACTATTTCAGCACCAGTCTCACATCCATCAGTTTTTCTCTCCTTGCTTTCCATCCCCCCACCTCTCTCTCTCTCTCTCTCGTCTCAGGGGAATGAATTATTATATCATTTCTTCATTATTTTATTTTACTTCTTGTTATACGGAACACAATATGAGATCTACCCTCTTAACAAATTTTTCTTTTATGAGATATTTATTGACTCTACTGTATTAGGTGCCAAGAACCATAATAAATTATTACAGTTCAATCCATGCTTTATATCTGCCCAACCTGGAAGGAAAAATCATGCAATTTGGGAAAAAAAATATGGCTATGCTGTGAATGAGTGGTTTACACTTTAGTTGAACTCCCCAGCACTTCCTGTTATTCCTCTCTTCACTTCACCTGTGTACATATTCTTTTTTGTGTATGTCCTGTACATTGCTCTACTGGTTACCTATTTTCTTTCCTCTATGCATTCTTAGCTTCTTTCTCTTTGTTGCTGTGACCAAGTTTCTCATACCTTAAACATCAATGAAACCCATGTCGACAACAAAAACTACCATGATTGCATCAGATTACTATCCAATCCTGGTCTTTTACACTTAAAATTTTTGAAAGAGAAGTAGGTTCTCTGTTTATCTCCTTACCTCCCATTCTTTTTCCTTCACCCTTTGTCATTTGATTTTGGCCCCTACCACTGTAGTGAGAGTATTCTTTGTAAAGCCACATTGCCAAATGCAATGAGAACATCAGTGTCCCTGTCTTACTGGGCTTTTCTATTGCCATTGACATGGCTAATTCATCCCTTGGCTGTCTTCTCTATCCACTACTATGCACATTGTTGGCCTGGTTCTCTTCAGCTACCCAGCTGTTTATCTCGACTGACTTACCAGATTTCTACCCACTATTTCTGTGGTTCTGAAATGATAGCATGTCTCATAACCATCTGGAAGGTTTGTTAAATCACATATGACTGGGCCCAAGTTCTCTTATTCTGTAGGTCTTGGTGATGCATAAAAAATGCGTATTTTAAATAATTTTCCAGGTGATGCGGATCTTATTGGTCTAGGAACCACACTTCAAAAATAACTGCTCTAGCCGAAACCAGTTTGGCTCAGTGGATAGAGCATTGGCCTGTGGACTGAAAGGTCCCAGGTTCGATTCCGGTCAAGGGCATGTACCTGGGTTGCGGGCACATCCCCACTGGGGGATGTGCAGGAGGCAGCTGATCGATGTATCTCTCTCATCAATGTTTCTGACTCTCTATCCCTCTCCCTTCCTCTCTGTAAAAGAATCAATAAAATATATTTTTAAAAAATAACTGCTCTAATGCTATCTTGGGTTCCTTTTTTATTTCCTGCCCCTAAATGTTAATATGATCTGTGATTTAGATATTGGCTTACTCTTCTCACTTAGAAAATTATCTCTAGGTGGACTTTTACCTTTACATGGGCTCAATACTTATAATGTCTGACTGCAGAAATGTTAGTTTCTTACAGATCTCATGGCTAGCTTCAGGTTAGGACATCCAACTGTGTGCCAGACACCTATATATGTTCCAAAGGAAAACATGCCTTGCCCATGGCTAGTCAGTGGTGGAGCTGAAATTTGCAGCTTAATCTGTTTGGATCAAATGCTCCTGCTTTTAACCACTTACTTTTTATGAGATTCTTGTCCCTTTTATGATTGCATTAGTTCACACCTCCTTCATCTCTGAGAAGATGAAGCCTTCTGTTTCAGGGTCCTCAAGACCATCCTCAAGTCTGAAGTTTATCTAGGAGGATTCACAACCTCAGCATATAGGTATATTGATGGCCATGATTTATTACAGCGAAAAGATAGCAAACAAAATCAATAAAGGTGGAAGACACTGTCTGGATTCTGGAGGAAACCAAACACAGGATTCCAAGAGTCCTTATCCAATGGAGTCACATTGGACATGTTTAAGTCCTCTAGCAATGAGTTGTGACAACATGGGTAAAATCTTGACAATGAGGGAAGCTCATTGGAGACTTAGTGCCCAGGGGTTTTGTTGGAGAGTGACCACACAGACACCTGCCTAAACGCATACCAAGATTCTAGTTTCCCAGAAGGAAATCAGGTGTTCAGTATAAACTTTACTGTTTGTGCAGTTTATGCAGTTAGCTATTCTTACCAGAGAATGATGGGAACTATCCTGAAATCAAAATTCACAGATGCCAGCTAAGGGCCAACCTTGCAAACAGGCCCTTGCAAGGATAGTCGTCTCTGGCATGTTACATTAACCCTTCTCTGTACCTTCTAATGGGCCTTTCTGTATACAGTGTTGTTCTCTGTCATTTCCATCTCCACACTGCCTCAGAGAGGGCCATTTAAAACGCAAATATGGTCTTATCCTTCCTTGGCTTAAAACTCTTTGCAGTGTATCTCCTATATCTCAATAAATGGGCAAAAAGGGATTCACTGGGAGACATCTTTGGGATCATAATTATTATTGAAATTAATGTGTTCAGATTTTGTAATATGAGCTATCCATTCACTTATTTTAACTTTAGGACTCATAAGAGGTTCCCAATGAATGTTGTGGTTAGGGATTCCCATTATGACCACTGCCCATTTTCTGGACAGAGTTGATCTCTCTTTGCTTTGAGTTGCCTTAACAATTTAAGTTTTCCTCTCATAGCACATCACTTTTTCTTCTATATTATATTTGTCTTAGTGTAGGTTTCTCCTCCATATGATAAGCTCTTTGAGGAAATGATGCATGTCTCTTTTTATTACTCAAATTAATCCTCATAGCTAAATATGTAGCACTTAGCTTTTAGTAAATATGTTGGAGGAGTGTATAAATGACTAAAAATGAAAAGTAATGGTCTGTATGTTATCCTGACTAGTTATTTATCTATTTTTATGGGTGGTCATTTGTAAATACTTTTCAGATTAAAAATCCTAATAAACTAAAAGGAGGTTAGTAATATATTTAATTGGAAATTAATTACAAGTCTCTAATTTTAAAAGATCTACTCATAGACTTTGATTTTTGTGAAACTATATTTAAGTGCATATTTTTTTTTACTCTGCATCAATTTTTAAGTAGTTAGATGCTTTTATTTTCATTTTCTCCCTCTAAAACCACATTCCAGTGGAATTGATATTTCATTAGAGCTTTGCTAAATTATATACACAGAACATATTTTTAAGATTAAGTGAAAATGTGAAGTTTTACTCAGCTAGAAAACTATGTTATTTCTTCATATCAGAAACCTAATTAGTTCTCTCAAGTGACATTTTTATATATTTTAATCAGTTAGGGAAAGATACATACTCTTAGTGTCCTAATAAAGAGAAAAATCCTATCTAATAAAGAGGGAATATGTTAATTGAACCTCATGCCATCACAAAGATGGTGGCACCCACAGCCAATAATGAAGGAATATGCTAATTACTGTCCCGCCCTCAAAGATGGCAGTGCCCACAGCCAATAAGGAGGGAATATGCTAATTGACTGCCATGCCCTCAAAAATGGTGGCGCCCACAGTACTAGATGGCCGGCAGGGGAGGGCAGTCCCCACAGGGTGATCCAAGGTATTTAGGCGGTTGGGCCTAAACCGGCAGTCGGACATCCCCCGAGGGGTCCCAAATTGGAGAGGGTGCAGGCTGGGCTAAGGGAGACCTCCCCAGTGCACAAATTTTGTGCATGATGCCTCTAGTGCACTGATGGCGAACCTATGACACACATGTCAGAGGTGACACGCGAACTCATTTTTTTGGTTGATTTTTCTTTGTTAAATGACATTTAAATATATAAAATAAATATCAAAAATATAAGTCTTTGTTTTACTTTGGTTGCAAATATCAAAAAATTTCTGTATGTGACATGGCACCAGAGTTAAGTTAGGGTTTTTCAAAGTGCTGACACGCCTAGCTCAAAAGGTTCGCCATCACTGCTCTAGTGAGACTATATAATTTGTTCATACTAAACAATTTTTAATGTTTATCAGGTCTTCAGGAGTAACTTGTATAAATGTTCTTAGTAGTAAAATTGAGAGCACTTAGATTTGGATAGCAAAAGTTAACCAAAGAGAAGTCGACTCAGTGTGTATATATGCATATATAATTTCTCTATATAAATATAAAATGAATATATGGATTGTTAAGCAAATGTACATACTTAGAATGATATTATCAAGACTGTGTGCTGCTGTCTTTTTTTTGAAATGCTACAGGCGAAATGTTAAATTCTCTTATCTATTATGTGATAAAATATCTTTTGAGGACATGCCATTGTTATATGTCCGTGGCAACCATGAGCATGTTGTTCTGGCTCCAGTATGGAGACGTATGGTGGCAGACCCACGTGCTATTCTAATGGTGCCTTATCTAGTCTACTGTGACAAATAATTCTACTCAGCTTGTCAGTGGTGACAGCTGAGACTTTTTGCTTAGATGCCTTGACAGTGCTTGTATTAAACAGCGAGAGCCATACAGTCCATTAAGTTTTTGTAAAATGAACTGCCTGCTCCTTGCTGTTTTGCTGATAGTGGCAGCAGTTGTAAGCTAATCCTCTCCAGTTGTGGATTGCTCGACTGAGTGCCTTCACTCATCGACAGGTAGTAGATCTCTTAGTTTTAGTAGAGTGAGTACAAGGTTGATAGCTATGATAGGCTTGGCATAATTTATGTCATAACAGATTTTCTAGCAATCGTTTACTTTAAATTAGGCTGCAGATATGTTCCTAAATAGGAGAGCACTGACTTTCTAGATGGTGAAGTGGTTGATAGTTTTTTCCTCAAGATATAATTATTTATAATCTCTTGGTGCAAATGGCATAAGCATGAGAGGGACATGTCTCTACTAACTATATCTACATTTAAGTGTGTGTGTGCATTAGTGAAAGCTAGATGTAGAGAACATGTGTTTAAATTTCAAGGAAAGTAAAGAAAAAAGATTCTATATTTAGGCAAAATCAGATCATTGGAAATACGAATACCTGATTGTTTTCAAATATATGGGGAAAATATAATTATTTTTTTCTCCTTTAAATGGATAGGAATTCCTTTAAGCTGTTTCTTCATCTATTTATGTGTGTTAGGTAACATTGACTCAGCTCCAGATCCTGGTGACTCTATGAATGAGTGACATTCACAATGTCATGTCCTCACCAGCCCTGCTCAGCTGCTGTAACTCATGCCCATGGTTTCTTTTATGGAGTGAATCCATCTCATATTTGGTCTTTCTCTTTCTTGCTGCCTTTTACTTTTCCCCAGCATTATTTTGTTTCCAAAAAACTCTGTTCTTATGGTATGCCAGAAACAGGACAGCTTTAGTTTTGTCACTTTTGCCTCCAGCAATATATGAGGCTTAATTTGCTTCTAGGATCCACTTATTCATCTTTCTGGTGATCCAAGGTATTTGTAGAGTGCTCCTCCAACACTGTATTTCAAATGAAACCTTCCACATCATCCATACAGTTGAATTCATATAGGAACTGGGAATTCGAGGGTGTGGATGACCTTAGCCAGGGACTGCAATGACACATCTTTGCTCTTGGTGATCTTTCCTAACTCTTTATTGCTGCCCTCTGAGTCTCACACTCCTTTGAATTTCTTGACTGCAGTATCCACTTGAATTGATGACTGAGCCAAATAAGCAAAACCTTTAATAATTTCAGTGTCTTCATGGTCTACCTTCAAGTTATGTCTTCTGTAGTCATTATTTTTGTCTTCTCTATGTTCAAATACAGTCCTGCTTTGGCACTTTCCTTTTTCATTTTCATCAAAACTTGTTTGAAAAAAGTTTCATTTCAATATTCTGCCAGTAAGATGGGATCATCTGCATATACCTTACATTATTGATATTTTAAACCAATTTTTATCCCTATTTCCTCTGAGACTGGCCCAGTTTATTTTTTACTGTTTTATTTCTTTCTTTTTTTTTTGTATAATGTTTGGTGTACAGATTAAACAAATCGTAAGAAAAAAATGCACCTTTGTCTGACACCTTGGCCTATAGGAAACCATTTTGTTTTTCCGCATTATATCTCGACAGTGACTTCCTGTCCACAACACAGGTTACACATCAGAACAGTTAAGTGTTGACTAAGCCACACCCATTTCTTTCAGGGTAACCCATGGGTTTTCTCATGATCCATGCAGTCAAAGGCTTTACTGTAGCCTGTAATACATAGACGAACCTTTTTTCTAAAAGTGTTTGGAGCACTCCAGTATCCAACCAATGCTTGCAATTAGGTCTAGAGTGTCCCTTATTTTTCTGAATCTAGTTTGAACATTTGGCCTTTCTTGCTCTGTATAAGGTAGACAACTTCAGTGCATCACCCTTAGTGTCACTTCGTGTGGGAAATTAGAGCAATAGTCCTATAGTTACTACACTCCTTGGCATCTCCTTTCTTGAAGATCAGGTTGTTTACTGAATGTTTCCAGTCTGCAGGTTACTGTTTTGTTTTCCATATTAATTGGCTTGTTCGTATTAGCATTTTGACAAATTCAGTCTCTGTGACTTGAAATATTTCTATTAGTATCCCGTCTACTCCTTGTGATTTACTTCTTCCCGGCACTTTCAGGGCATCTTGCACTTCACTTTCTGGAATTATAGGTTCTTCCTTATAGAAATTGTCTTCAAAGGTATCTGTCACCCTTTAGACTCTTCTGTTTAGATTTTCACCTTCCCTTTATTTTCTCCTGGTCAGCTATTATGCTTCTTTGTTGGATGTTCAGCATTTGTACTCTAGGTTTGAATTTCCCTTTTATGTCTTGAATTTTGTCAAAGAGATCTTTTGTTGTTCCTTTTTGTTCCCTCTGTCTCCTTACATTAACCATTGTAATAGTTCTCTTTATTTGTATGTTTTAGTCATTGTAAAGCTGTGTTCAGGTTTCTAAACTTGCTTTTATCACCTTTAACTCTCGTCTCTCACCTGTTTTTAACAATTTTTAGTGTTCTTTATTATCCATCTCAATTTTTCTTGTCTTTTTACTTCTGGCATTGTCTTTTCACATTCTTCCCAAATACTATTTTTAATTTCAGTCCACAGTGCTGCTTCTCAGTCAATTTAATTTACCAGTGCAAATCTGTTTTTTATGGAGTCGTTAAATCCATTAAAGATGCTATTTACATTACAGTTTGGCACTACAAATATTTTAGTGTCCTTCTTCAGCTTTACTCTAATGCTTGATATTAACAGTTCATGGTCAGTACTACAATCTGCTCCTGCTCTTGTTTTGGCAGCTTCTCCATCTCCTGCTTCCATTTACACAGCCTATATGATTTCTATATTGGCCATCTGGTGACGTCCATGTGTACCGTCATCTGTTCAGTTGTTTGAAGCATGTGTTTGTGATGGACAAGTTGTTGGCTTTGCAGAAACACACGAGGCAATTGACTGCTTCATTTCTGACCCTTCGTCCAAATTTCCTGACAACATTTGATTCTGCTTTATTTTCTACTTTTGCAGTTTAGTCACCTGTGTTTACCAGCACGTCTTGTTTTGTTGTGTGATTCATTTCTTAGATACTTGCATAAGAGCTCTCAACTTCATCTTTTTCAGTCTCTGTAGTTAGAGCATGGAGTTGAATAGTACTGTTAATAGGTTTTCCTAGAGGTCTAATTGATGTTATTTAGTCAGTCCTTGTGTTACAGTTTCTAATTGCCTGTACAATGCCTTGCCTCAGTATTAAAGCCTCTTTGTTTCTTCCAGGTTTGTCATTTCTAGAGTAGAACACTTTGAAATTGTCTGACTAGAAATGTTCCATTTCAGCCTGTGTTCGTTTTCTACACCAAGCACTGCAACGCTTGGACATTCCATTTTTTTGCAGTTGACCTTGGTCTGTGCATCTTCCATTCCAAGATCTGATTGTGTGCGTTGTCTGGCATTGTACTTGCCTTTCACTGTGTGCACATCAGCTCGTCACTGTCCTTCCTGCTTTGTTCATTTTGTTGTTAGCGACAATGCTGTTCATACTTGTTCTTTGCACTTTCCCAGTAACTGTTTGAGTGCTTTCTGACCTGGGAGTTGCATGTTTCAGCACTAGCTTATATATATTTTGGACTGTCTCATCATAGAGTTTTCAAGGTAAAACATACAAACAAACAAACAAACAAAGAAACAAAAAGAATAAGAAAACATAGCAGTGGTTTACCATTAGCTTCTGCTGTTCAGTGTGTGAGTCCAAACCTTATGTTCTCAGGTCCATAGTATCTCAATCACCAAACACCTACACAATGTAAGGGCCCCTGCAGTATAGCACTCATGCATTGTATCAAACTGTATTATGCTCTCATGTTCCTCTATTTTTTTTCCTTCACAGAAAGATGTGTGATAATTATTCTCTAGGTGTTGCAAATACCACTTTTCTAAACATACACCTTAAATTTGTCTTGAAAAGTCAATAAAAGCTGTGGTGCTCCAAGTATAGGCAGTTTTAATATCCTACCTGGGCTCACTGGACATTAGAGTGATGGAAAGATAAGTTGTTTACAAGTTTGAAAATTAATTTTGATTGAATTTTAGAAATCGAATTCTTTAAAGAAATTGCATATGGGGATAGCATATTCATTATAGTTTTCTGGTTATTTTTCAAAAAAAGTTAATGTAAGTTCTTATAATATACTAGTATAATATAATAACCCCTTATAATGCCTCATTGGGTATATTATGCCTAACAGCACTTCGGTGAAATAGGAAAGTTTTGGTTTGGTTTTGAAACACACTTTTGCAGATGTTAGTAATTATATAGATTTGGAAATTAAGTTGCACCCTTGTCCCAAAGCTTTTCAATCTCTAGAATAGGATAAAATACATTTTGGTTGTATATGAGAAATTCTTAGAATATTGTTATTTTTGTTCCAGATTACATATATTCTTTCAGTTAATGTTCTAAAGATGAGGAAGAATTTTATTCAGCTGGGTGGGGGAGATTTTATGCTATAATAAAACTGTTCTACAGAATGGAATTAATAAACTCTTCAATGACATAACCAGCAATTAGAGACCTAAAAGCAGTAACCTTACAATTAACTTAGTGTTCTCTAAAAGTGCATTTACCCCGTGCAGGTGACTATATCCTGCTGCAGCCCATTTTGCAAGCAAGGTTTTCCTAGGGCAAGAAAAATAACTTTATTATTGTAGGAGAAGTGAATGTTTTTGTTGAATGAGAAAGTGACCCAGAAAAGGCTCACCCACAGGTCCACCTGCGTGTTAATTGGGAAGACTCTGTTAGGTGACTTTAAAGAATAAAACGTTTACCCTTTCTTTTTTTTAAATATATTTTATTGATTTTTTACAGAGAGGAAGGGAGAGAGATAGAGAGTTAGAAACATCGATGAGAGAGAAACATCGACCAGCCGCCTCCTGCACATCTCCCACTGGGGATATGCCCGCAACCCAGGTACATGCCCTCGACCGGAATCGAACCTGGGACCTTTCAGTCCGCAGGCTGACGCTCTATCCACTGAGCCAAACCGGTTTTGGCTGTTTACCCTTTCTTTTAAGAGAGACTGGAACTGTCCTTCTGTCCGTGACTAGAAAGCCATCTTCTAGTGAAGGGCAAGGCCACATCCCACAATCTTCCTGTCTCAGCCTTTTCTGCCGATGGTTCACTTGAAATGTTAGCGTGACAGCAATTGACAGAGGTGCTTTTTCTCTCTCCACTCCTTCCATTAACAAAAATAGATTGGAAGACACAGGGAATTCAGGAAACAGTCGCAAAGAAGTAGTCCCACCACGGAAAGGATTTAGAAGAATGCCCTCTGGGGTATTAAAGAATAATTTTTTAACTTCGTATGAGCCCAAGGAAAAACTGTGGGAGGATTTGGTTTGCTCTTCTTGGGGTCTATATCACTGAATATATTAGCAAAGCTTGTGCCACTTATCACTGATGTTTGACCTCAGTGTCTCTCTCCCATCCCTTCACCTCCTCCTGTCTCTCTTCCTCTCGAACTCTCTTTGTCTCTCTCTCCTACAATTAACCACATCTGGGATCTGTGCTAGGATATTAAATAGACATTTGAAAGTAAGATTTATATCTAAAGTGTATGAGGCACTTAAAATTGCTAGATAACTAAAATTGCTAGAGGCACTTAAAATTGCTAGAACACATGGAAGCATAATCTTATATAGTACATTGAAAATGTTCTGTGGAAGCTTAACCCCAAAGCACAGAAATAAATTGAAATGATATATGTTGCACTTATGTCAGTTGTTTAATAAAATCATGTAAATCACATATTAGTACAAAGGAACTAGTTTCCACTCAAAGAGCACCTAATTTCACCTCCAGTGCACAGATGTGAGTCTCAGAGTATTTACAGAATGTCCTCAGGGTACATAACATAGTATTTGAGATTGCAAATGTAGGGAGAACATGTTTGTTAACCACATAATAAATCAGATGGGAAACGTGAAATGATCATCAACTTTAACACTGTTTTTTATTGAGGGATTTAACCCAATACTTTAGATTACACTTAAGAAAGCAACAGAATATATAAATATTTAAATATATGATGGTTTAAAGTGAAGTTGGGAGTTGAGTGAAGATTTTAACATTGTACTTTATTGTTTTTAAATTAAGAATAGCAATGCCATTATTTACACAGGCTCTGAGTGATGGCTGATTGTTTATATATCACCTCAGAGTATTTCTGTGGAGTTCTGGGACAGTTCATTCAGAGCCATGCTGAATTGAAGCTGGGAATTACAATTACTGGTACCAAGGGGTGTGTGTAGACTCCCTCATAGTATGAAATAGGAAACTATCTCCTGTTCATGTCAGTCTCCACAGTTCACACTGGTTGGTTATTAAATCTGATGTCAAAAATAACACAAATTCCCTTCTCCACCGTTTAGCTGTTTGGGGACTGCCACAAAAGTAGTTACTGGCAAGTCTCCCCCTAGGAAAGCCTGTGAAGTCAGTGCCAGCTGCTCCTATGATGGAAAAGTGGATCCCAGGGACAGTCAGATGTGCCCAGGATAGAAACATACCTGGCTTCTACTCTTGGTGTCTCCGCATTCTTGATTAGTTATATAGAAAGTTAATATTCCAATATACACACATTTAGATTTTTGTGTGTTTAATTGTATATATAAATATCATATGCGATATAGTCTTAGTGTTCATTAAATATTAATACTCATTGTGAAAAAAGTAAGCATTAGTGGCCTCAATATCAAGGGTAAATGACTAAAACAATAAAATTTGAAGTTGTTAATTGACTTTAGTCATTTAATTTCTTTGGGTGTACCAAACCTCCTGCAAAAACTGAGGACTACAAAGATAGTTTTTGCATTAAAGCAATAAATCTAATGGGGATGACTTTTAGTCAACCATTTAAGCTCACGGAGAGGGTCAACTTGGTTGACAAAATGTGGCCCACTTTTTCTTATCTAACTCATAATATTTTGGGATACTTACAAAAATAATTTAGCATTTAAAAATAAATTATGTCTGCTAGGTGTCAAGCTCTGTGCTACTGTGTATCTTACAAGAAACACTAAAAACACAAATAAATCATACATTTAGTCATTTAAACATTAAGTCTTGTTTGAATTAAGGTTTTGTATGTAGATAGAAACTTTTGGACATTTGCTGACATATTGTACAATTCAATCTAAGAAATTGTGTGGTAGTAAAAATTCTTCTTTAAACCTCATATGAGGATTATTTTTTCCATTGATTTTCTAGAGAGAGTGGAAGGGAGGAAAGGAAAGGGCGAGAGAGAGAAATATCTATGAGAGAGATGCATTAATTGGTTGACTCCAGTATGGGTCCCCACTGGGGCCAGGGATAAAACCTGCAACCCAGGTATGTGCCCTTCATCAGGAATTGAACCCACAATCCTTTGGTGCCTGGGGCCTATGCTCTAACCACTGACAGACACCAGCCAGGGCTGGAAAATATGTTTTATGTTGCACAAGATTATTTGACCCTCAATCTGCCTTTGGGAAGTAATAAAAACAAACTGTACATAAATAATCAGAATCCAAAAGAGATCATCCTGACATTTTTGACTAGATCTACATCTACCCAGTAATTTTTCCTTCTGTGATAGATATCAATGAAGCCTGTTGTTCCCTGGAAGGTTAGATGAAACAGGCACCTGAGATTCTGCATAAAAAACTACTATTTAGCAGTTGCAAGAATCTAGGCTGATTATCCAAGGAGAATTTATTAACTGGGTGGGGAATGCACCTCTATTCTTTTTAATACAATTTAAATATCTGTTAGTGTAACTATGTTTGTACACTTTAAATCTTGATGTAGCCTATAGAATATCTAAGAAGGAAGTTATCACGTGTGAACTTGTCTTTTAAAATGGATCATAATGAGCTATTTTCCCGCTCCACTGAAGTTAAGAGGAAAGCATCTTAAATTATAGAGGAAGACACTTGTTTACTAGTTTAGACACAAAGAAGGAATCCTTGATAGCATTAAATCCAGAACTGGCTGGCTATCAAAGAGGTTTTACATTTTTCTTTCTTTGTGCCTTTTAAGGATGTAATGGGTAGTAACTCACCATGGATGGTTTAGGTGTAGTCATTTCTTGAAGGGTATATACAAATGATTTCCCAAGGTCAGTACTGCTCCATAATTCTGTGCTTTCATTACCTGTTTTAAAATTTGCTCCATAAATTGCTTGTCCACTTTTAGTAAATGGCTATATTTCCTAGAGAGAAGGTTGAATGAAGATTCTTATAAATTCAGTGATGCTATTGAATCACTGAAAGAGGTGTGAGCTGAGTATCAAATTATTAAATTCTATGAATACTCCATGATCTCCATCTATTGGGGCTTTATAAATTTTTATTCTCTCTGTTTAATTAGGTATCCTAGACATAAATTAGATTTTTGTTTACTATAACACAGCAGTACCCAAAGGGAAAGGGTTATGAGTTAAAGCAGTTATTTCCTGCTCTAAGGACTATATGAACCAACAATCTTAAGACTCAACCTTGAGTTGATGTACTGAGAGATATCAAGAAACACATGGAAATTTTTGCAATATTATAGTCCAAAACAAACCCTAATATCTTTCCATTTTTTATTGAGCCAAATATACTTTTTAATTTTTTAAAAAAATATTGATGAGAGAGAGAGAGAGAGAGAGAGAGAGAGAGAGAGAGAGAGAGAGAGAGATTTGTTGTTCTACTTATTTATGCATTAGCTGATTGATTTTTGTATGTGCCCTGACTGGGGATTGAACCCACAACCTTGGTGTATCCACATGGTGTTCCAACCAACTGAGCTACCCTACCAGGGCCATGAGGAAAATCTTATAAAGTTTTTTAACAGCTTCCATTTTATTTGGTGATCACAACAGAATATAAATTCAAAAACACCTTAAATGTTTTCATATAAATCTATAAAAATATTGTTTATGTTCTAATCTACATTAAGACCTAATTCTTATAAGTGTTATCTTATTTATCAGAACAACTGTTAAAAGAAAACTACACCTTGCTTTATGTAATTGTCACAACCTCTAGTACTAACTTCAGTTTCTAAAGCTAACAATTGTTAGTAAAACTAGTCACAGCAAAGGATATTTGAGAAACTAAAACAGTACCTTTGCCATTCAGTGAGTATCCCAGAACACTTACAAATAAATAATGGTGCCTTACTCTATTTAAAAAAAGTAATGCAGAGATGCTTCAAAACAAGAACAATTGCTACCTTTTCCGACACTCTGGCCAAGGTTGAAGCAGAAGCGGTCCCTCATAGATATTAAAATTAAATTTATGCCAGTGTTTCCTAATGGAACACGGATGGGTAAATCACATTACGTCTACCCTTTTTTACAGATGTTTGGACATATTGTTTAAATTCAAATATATATTTTCCCTTTAAGTGCTCTGAGCAGGATGTTCATTTATACATTATATTTGAAATTAGCTTGAACACGCTTTTCAATACCAGCCACCTGAGTTTTCTTGACTTTTCAATGTTGCCTTTCTATCTCTCTGTATTTACAGTTGAAAAGTTGATGCCAAATTTTATAAAACCTGTTCTCCTCCATGCTGTGATCCTCTGTGCCAACAATCTCCCTGGAGCGGGTGCTTTTTAGTAACAAGCCCTGAAAATGGGAACCGATAATGGAAATACTGGCAGCCCCTGATACAAAGGGGTGCTAGCCTGTGTTTCTGTAATTAGGAATGTGATTAGAAATAAGAGATGCTTTTGGTCTTCAATTCCAGGCCATGAAATGAAGGGCTTTGAGTTTGTCTCCGTTTTGGCAGGCAGTGAATTTCAGTCACACTGCAGCTTTCTAAGTCTAGTCACAAAGCGCCTGCACTTTGAATTTGTTTTCCAAACAAATAATAACTGTGCTTCCTTATTCTGATTGTAACCAGAGCTTCATTTTTAAATATAGTTATTTCCCTGCTTGTCTTCATGTTTGCAGGCTTTCTTCTCTAATCTCTCCCCACCATTTCCAGAGTCAAATTGTTTTTCCATCTATAAGTACAAAATGACAAAATAATAACAATAATATTTACCAAAATACTTATTGTATACTCTGTACTATACTTGGTGAATTACACGTATTTCTCATTTAATTCTCGTGTGAGTCTGATGACGTTCTTACTGCCATCATCCCCATTTTTATAAATGATGGAAGGAAAGTTACATACTGAAAGAGTATTCTAGTTCATATTCTCTATTGCTGTGCTCTGTCAACACCCTTCATTACAAAGTGCCCATCTAAGGATAGCTGTTTTAATTAACCCAACATTAGTCCCCTTTGTCATTCATCCGTATTCTTCCTCTTTCATTTGACAAATATTGACGCCTACTATGTGCTAGATATCCTGTAAGTCTCTGGGGATGCAAACATGAATGAGTCCAGTCCCTGCCCTTGAAATGCTTACAGATCAATGAAATAAATGTCAATAGTGCCTAAGACAGTGGGTACCAACCTGTGCACCAGGTCATTCCAAGTGCTGCAGCAAATGCACAGGGTGCTGCAAAATATTACAATTCTTATGTCAAACACAGCAACATTTATTGTATATTACCATGAACTACTTTCGATGTATGTGCTTTTTTTCAAATGGCTACTAAATTAACAAATACTTCTTGAGGTATGTGGAGATGACCTTTAAAAAATTAGAACTATTCAATATTTCTTTTGGCGAGAATACTATGGAAAAAAGAGTGACGAAGAACACCAGGGATGGCGAGCGTTTGGGAATCTCTGGCCCAAGGACAGCAGTTTGATATTTCCATCAGAAAAATGTAAAGACTCCAATAAACAAAACCGAACTAGGGAACAACTATAGAACCTTAAGATTCAGAAGAACAAACTGGGACTGTGAAATTGATTTTGAAAGTGATATCAAAATGGGTACACAGAAATACTTGTATGTTGTTATCACAAAGATATTTAAATACATCTAATTTAAACGAGCTTGAGTGGCTTCTGGATAATAGTTCGTGGGAAATCAAATTGTAAAAGTTTTTAAGACATAGGACAAAATGCTTTTCTTTTAGGGAGCTAATTATATGATTTGGCTTATGCCTAAATAATAAAAACATAACGGGCCATCAATCTTATTAATTTGAAGATGACATAGATGACATTTTTTGATGCTTTATTCCATTGCTTTTCACCTTAGGCAAACTGAATGTACTGAAAAGGAAGAGAATATTATGCTGTCACTTTAAGAATATATGATTATAGCATCTCCGGGATGGGTAGACATCTCGTAGAAAAATAACTGTAAATCTGAGGGAGGCATGTGTTTGACAGTTCAGTGTCTACACTCATCTAGTCTTCTATGGTTCCGAATTGCTGCGAGCTGCTCTAGTAATTCGAGGCCTGGAGCATGTTGAAATTGCTAGCAACGTTCCCCTTGTTACTTTTTTCATGAAAAGGTGATTATGTGATGCTAAGAGGATTTGTTGACAAGCGGGAGAACTTTTATTGTGCAAGTTTGCTTTCAAGGAAAAAATTAAAAGAATCAATGAAAAATAGCAGTTGGATCATTTTCTGGAAGATTAGAGAGATTACCACTGGGACTTGCTCCCATTATCTCAGAGCTAAGACTTAACTATACTTTTCATATCACCATGTGAGGGAGTGAAGGATGGGAAAATATGAGTAATCCATTACGTAGAACTGAGATAGGAGAAAATAATATTTATAAAATATATGATTATACACAGGGTGGCATTATAAACAGGCTGCTCTGATTAACCAAAGATCTGGACTCAAACATTGTTTCTGCCATTTTTTTAGAAATATGACCTTTAGCTTAGTGCTTAACCTTTTTGGGCCTCAGTTTCCATACTATAAAACAACATTGTAGGATGGAGTAAATGAGACAACATAGGTAAAACATTTACAACAAAGCCTTGTATATAATAAACTTATCAGTCACATTTGAATGCTAGTAAAAGAGTGACTCATGAGATATACAAGTTATTTTTTCTTGCATTATAAAAAAAATACAGGAAGGTTGCAGTGCTTATCTGGTAAGGTAGCTTCATAATTTCATTAGCATTTTGCTTTCTGCTTCACTATCATTGACATAGAAATGTTAAGATCTCGTCCTGGCTCAAGATTGTACAGAAGGAGGGGAAAAGAAAAAGAAACACAAACAACAACAACAAAAAAAAACAACAGAAAAAAACATGTGACAGGTGTCTTTGCTCCTTTAGATGAAGTTTTCTGGGATTTGGGGTCAAAAGCTAAAGTGAACTTTAAGTTTGTACCTACTACACAGTCTTCCAGGAAATGCCACCAACTGTGTATGATTTCTTTTATACCTTCAATAATTTTGAATGTTATAATTGATTTCACCTTTATCTGCCTGATATGGAAACCATTATTCTAAGTTCCATTCTTTCAATATAATGAGATGAAGCTACATTCTCTTAATTGATTAGCATTTTTATCAGTTACCTGTGTATAATTATATCTTTTGCCTGATTTTCTGTTAGTATGCTATGGTTTTATGGTTTATAAAAGTTATTTGTGTATTATATCCTTTCTATCAATATTTCCTCCCTTTTTATTTCCACCTTTTTTAGTTTTAAAGCCTTATTTGTACTAACCATTTTCCACACATCATAATGATTTTTTTTAAAATATGTTTTTATTAATTTTTAGAGAGAAAGGAAGGGAGAGGGATAGACAGATAGAAACATCTATGAGAGAGAGAAACATCAACAATGAGAGAGAATCATTAACCAGCAGCCTGCTGCACACCCCCTACTGGGGACCCAGCCTTCAACCTAGACATGTGCCCTGGCTAGGAATGGATCCAGCAACCTATTGATTCATGGATTGATACTCAACCACTGAGCCTCAGCAGTTGGGCATTGGGATTTTTAAAAGTAGTTAAATATGTTATGGTTAAATATATCATAATAGTTAATACTTTCATGGTCGTGGAACAAGTTTAGAGGGGTCTATATCACCAAAGGGTATACAAAATATTTGCTAGCTTATTCTAGCATTTTAAGTTTGAATATCTCCAATGATATTTTTTATCTTCCTGGAATTTGTTTTGCTGAAATCAGTAAAGAAAGAAATGATAAATGCCACTTCTGCTTTCATTTTTTCAACTAGAGACCTTGTGCACAAAATTCATGCATGTGTGTGTGTGTGTGTGTGTGTTCCTCAACCTAGCCTGTGTCCTCTCCAGTCTGGGACCCCTCGAGGGATGTCTGACTGCCTGTTTAGGCCTGATCCCGGTGGGACTGGGCCTAAACGGGCAGTCAGGCATCCCTGTCACAATTCAGGACTGCTGGCTCCCAACCACTTGCCTGCCTGCCTGCCTGACTGATTGCCCCTAACCACTCTCCTGCCACCCTAATTGATGCCTATCTGCTCTCCTGCCAGCCCGATCACCCCTAACTGCTCCCCTGATGGCCTGGTTCCCAAATCTGCCCTCCCCTGCAGGCCTGGGTCCCCCCAACTTTCCTCCCCTGCAGGCATGATCTCCCCCAAATGCCCCCTCCCTTTTAGGCCTGGTCCCTCTCAACTTCCCTCCACTCCAAGCCATCTTGTGTCCACATGGGGATGGCCATCTTGTGTGTTGGAGTGATGGTCAATTTGCACATTGCCTCTTTATTAGATAGGATAAACATTCAGAATTCTTAATACTAATTTCTGAATAATGGTCTTATTCCAGATGATTTGAAGGACACATTTTATCAAATATAATTTACCTCTATACTTGATAAATAAAATAAATGCAGACTGTTAAAATGTGGATAATGGACAAAAGAGATTCATTCATTCACAGAACTATTAGTCTCCCTCTTCTTTTACGCATTCTTTCATGAGTGCAGTGCTGATTTATTAAGAGCTGCTCAGTAATAGACAGTTATGGTTCAGGATCTCTGACCCCAGAAATCTCAAAATTGAGGCCACTTATATTTATATGCAAATTAAAAAATATAAATCTATTAGAGATCTATATTGTGATAGAATATCAGAATAATGAAGTGATGAATAAATTATTTCAAGAAGTTTGTAAAGAGAAGTTTTGTTCTTACATTCTTGTTAAAAAGAGACTTTCATTCCTCAAGTATTTAAATATACAGGTCATTGAGTATTGGTGTTAAAAATTATATTAACTCCAACACTTATTTTACATATCAGAACACTGTGATACACAGAAATTAAATGGCTTAATCAAGGTCACATCTTGAGTTCACATTAAAACCTGGATTACCAAATGGTCCTTCCATTTAGGCTTATCAAGTTATTTCCATAATATGAAAAAAGATTCATGGCACTAGAGCTATTTTTGCTTCTTCATCTTCTAACATTTTGTAGCAAGATTACATTATTTTGAGAGCTTACCATGTTTAAATGTGCATTATAGAACTCTCTGTTCTCCCATCTCCCATCTCTCTCCATTCTCATTAAAGGATTTTCTCTTCATGTATATCATTTCTCTTCACTGTCAGATTCTGCCTTTTATATACCCTGATTATAGACTTTCTGTAGGGAAACCAATAGGGAGAGAAGAATCATTTTTTTCTTTCTATGTGCATTTGTAAGAGTTCTGAAAGTTAGTCTTAAAATATCTGCATGGTTGATGATGAAAAACAGAGACAAGACAGACAGGATTATAAGCGTAATAGTTTTAAAACATGTATTAAATCCTACTAAATAAAAATTTAGAAGGAGAACCAAGATGGCGGCATAGGTTAACGCCGGAGTTTGCTGCTTTGAACAACTACTTCAAAAGTGAAACCAAAAAACGGAAGGGACATCACCCAGAACCACAGGAACGCTGGCTGAGTGGAAGTCCTACAACTAGGAGGAAGGAGAAACGCACACGGACACTCAGAGGAGGCGCAGTGGTGAAGTCAAATTCTGAGGTGCGGAGTGCGCGGAGCGGGCTGGCGGCGGAGGGCGCGGTTGTTGTTTTCAATCGGGAGGGAGTCGCAGACTCTGAGCACCAGATCCGGGTGAGTCTTTAGGGACCCAGACTCAAACGGGAGAAGCGGGACTGTCTGGCTTCGGTCAGAGCGAGTGCAGCTTTCTCTCCGAGTTTAGCAGCGGGTGCTGGGACTCAGAGAGGCAGAGCCCCTGGGGACAGGACTGAGAGCCGCCATAACTGCTCTCTCTGGCCCACCCTGTTGATCCTGTGCGACCCGCCCCGCCCAAGCCCTGCACAGAGGCATTTGCCGGATAGCCTCAGGCAAAGGCTAGATTAGCACCTCCCTAGAGGACAGAAGTTCTCTCACTGCTGACACAGCTGATTCTCATAGCCACTTGGCCTGGAGGTCAAACCCTCCCTGGAATTAGCTACAACAATCAAGATTTAACTATAAGACTGCGAACAAAGACCACTAGGGGGTGCACCAAGGAAGCATAACAAAATGCGGAGACAAAGAAACAGGACAAAATTGTCAATGGAAGATATAGAGTTCAGAACCACACTTTTAAGGTCTCTCAAGAACTGTTTAGAAGCTGCCGATAAACTTAATGAGATCTACACGAAAACTAATAAGACCCTCGATCTTATATTGGGGAACCAACTAGAAATTAAGCATACACGGACTGAAATAACGAATATTATACAGACGCCCGACAGCAGACCAGAGGAGCGCAAGAATCAAGTCAATGATTTGAAATGTGAGGAAGCAAAAAACATCCAACCGGAAAAGCAAAATGAAAAAAGAATCCAAAAATGCGAGGATAGTGTAAGGAGCCTCTGGGACAGCTTCAAGCGTACCAACATCAGAATTATAGGGGTGCCAGAAGATGAGAGAGAGCAAGATATTGAAAACCTATTTGAAGAAATAATGACAGAAAACTTCCCCCACCTGGTGAAAGAAATGGACTTACAGGTCCAAGAAGCGCGGAGAACCCCAAACAAAAGGAATCCAAAGAGGACCACACCAAGACACATCATCATTAAAATGCCAAGAGCAAAAGATAAAGAGAGAATCTTAAAAACAGCAAGAGAAAGAAACTCAGTTACCTACAAGGGAATACCCATATGACTGTCAGCTGATTTCTCAACAGAAACTTTGCAGGCCAGAAGGGAGTGGCAAGAAATATTCAAAGTGATGAATACCAAGAACCTACAACCAAGATTACTTTATCCAGCAAAGCTATCATTCAGAATTGAAGGTCAGATAAAGAGCTTCACAGATAAGGAAAAGCTAAAGGAGTTCATCACCACCAAACCAGGATTATATGAAATGCTGAAAGGTATCCTTTAAGAAGAGGAAGAGGAAGAAAAAGGTAAAGATACAAATTATGAACAACAAATATGCATCTATCAACAAGTGAATCTAAGAATCAGAATCAAGTGAATAAATAATCTGATGAACAGAATGAATATAATGTTGATTATAATAGAATCAGGGACATAGAAAGGGAATGGACTGACTATTCTTGGGGGGGAAAGGGGTGTGGGAGATGTGGGAAGAGACTGGACAAAAATCGTGCACCTATGGATGAGGACAGTGGGTGGGGAGTGAGGGCGGAGGGTGGGGCGGGAACTGGGAGGAGGGGAGTTATGGGGGGGGAAAAAAGAGGAACAAATGTAATAATCTGAACAATAAAGATTTAATTAAAAAAAAAATTAAAAAACTCAATCACTAGTATCTTTCTTTAGTCAATCACTAGTATCTACTGCACTGCACACCATTATCCTTATCACAGAAATAAATGAACATGCAGATGAAGCTATAATGTTATGTTTGTATTTAATAAGTTGGCCTTCTTTGCTGTGTTAACAAAGATTGGAAAAAGGGAAGCATTATTATTAAGGTCCTAAATGAGTCTGTAGTTGATTAATTAGTGAAGTAAGACCTTTAGTTGCCATGCCCTTAAGATGAGGGCCCAACCAGCACTAAGAGCCGTTTATCTCTTGAAGACAGCACCAGTGTTTCAGAATAGAGAAAAACAAATAGCTTGATCATTGACTTAAACACTTGACTTTTAAGGTTTATTCTATTTAATTCTGCTCAGTAATTCTTTAGTGACATTGACAAGCTCTCTTTTAATCCGCACACAATGTATAAAGAGTGTAAAACTGAATTTTATGATCAGAATACTCTTGAACTTAAATTTTATGCTGTGCTATATTCATAATACAATTTTAATAAAGGGTAGATTCTGAAAAAAAAAAAACAACCCAATAATCTTTCAGAAAGGTATATTCTCTTAGATCCTAAATCTGACACCATTCTGCCCTTTTTGTATTCCATAGGGTACCTCTCTCTAGGGACTGTCCCTCATGTCCCTTGTGGGCTGCTGCCCATGGGATTAGCATTCCCTTCTTATGCATTTATATATGCATGTTATGGAGACTATGTGAATCCTGTGCACGTGAAGCCAAAGTTCACATAAGCATGTAGTTCTTGATAAGTGGGCAAGAAAATGAGCAATTTCACCCTGGACCACAAGTGACTGATTAGCTCTGGAATTCTGAACTTGAAAGGATCGTTATTAGCATAATGCTATGCATAATAAGTGTGGTGGATGTCACTCTACAACTTTCAATATGATATGCCATTTGGGGCACTTTTGAATATATTATGGTATAGTGGTTAGTTTTTAATTAGATTTTCCTATCGTATAAATGAAAAGTAATGCATTATGTGTGTAATGCTTACTCATTTAAAAACCAAACTACATATTTCTGAAACACAAATATTATTGTAATTTTTCATTTTGTTGGTTAAAATAAAACATTATGTAAAGCACCATTAAAGTATGACTTTCATTATTAATCATTTAGTGACTTGCCCTGAAGTCACTGCTTAGGAATTTAGTAGGTATTTTGCCTTTTTAGGAAGACATAAAGGATTGCTCTTTTATTAAAGTACATAACAGCTCTTGGGTTATCCTTTTTGGAGAAAACCTGATACATATTTTACCATCACTCATAAAATGTTAAAATAAATTTTACAAAAATTGTGTCCCAAATTTCCAACTCATTTAAAAGCTAATATAATTCTGCATAAATCTGTAATACATGATGCTTATACAATTTATCCTCACTTTTCCTGATATTTTTCAAGTTCAAAACAACAGGAATGGAAGAAAATATTCAAACATTTTGATCATATTCACTTTCCTTTTCCAGCCTTTCTCTTTAATATTCTTCACCACTACCATTAGCAAGATTTTGACATATTCCAAATTTGGTGTAAAAGAAATAGATCATTGGGAGGAGAGGAGGATAGACAAACATGATTACATTAATTTCTTCAGTGGCTCTGTCTGTTTACTAAATAATTTGTTAACTGAAACTTGGAGGTGAATTGAAACCAATATTAGAAGCTGTAGCTTATCTCTAGAATATTCTTATGTTGCCTGTTTTACAATCAAGTCCCTTTGACTTTAGGTGGGATGTACAAACTCATAAAGCTAAATGAGTCTTCCTAGAAGAACTTCTTTGGACTCAGTTATGTAATTTTCAGTTTTCCTGGGTAAAGACTCAGTTCATTCCACTTTTTTTCTTTTCTTTTTTTTTTTTCCCTTCACTTTCATGAGGTTTGGGTTTATTTTGGCTCTGTTGTACACCCCCCGCCCCCACTCCAGAAGAGTTTACCTGGCATGATAGACTTTTGTGTGACTAATACATTCTAGGGAGTAACCATTCTCAGTTCCCAAAGATTCTCTACATATTGTTAACATCCTGTATTGGACAGATTCTTTGTTTCTCTTGGTTACATATTCTTTACTATATCTGCTCAAATCTTCTACTTTATTTAATAGTGTCATAAAGAGTACAAGATGCATTTAGATACAAAAGAATAGACTGAATGGTTCAGGAAAACTCTTCCTAAAAAGTTGTTCAACTGTATTTACTATAAAATTCTAGTTTTAAAGTCCCCACGAATGTTACCATAACTTTGTCACTCTAGTCCAGGGGAGTTATGAGAAGAAAACAGTCAGTAGGAAAAGTAGGAGCCTCTGGATGATTATTGATTCTTTCACCCTCCTTTTGGCTAAAAGATTTTCTTTGAAGTAGATCCTTTCTGAACTTAACCATCTCTCCCTGTTCTGGCAATGGCAAAATACATTCTCCTCCTCAAGTTCCTCAAATGCTGATTAGACATGTGGCTTTGATTGTTGTTTGAAAGCAGGACGGAGGGTGGGAGGGGAGAATAGCAGATATATATGTGCTGTGTGTCATGGGAAATTGAAATACTTGATTTTATTTTTAAAATGCGCCAGAGATAGATCAATAAATAAAAAATAAAGGAAGTAAGACTTAGAGAATGAATGGTGTGATATTAAGTCTGTATGATATGGAGTTTTGAAGACTTAAAATAGTGGTTGTTTTCCCTAGTTTTTCTTTTCAAGTAAAGTCCTTACATAAGCTTAAATATTGTGTATAACTTACTTTCTTGTGTCAGCAATGTTTCATGACATTCAGGTTACTGGCTATGAGGGAAACTGGCTGCGACATCTGTCGGCAAGTTGATTCCCAGGGTTGACGCAGATGGTCTGCGCTGGTCCCTGGTCTCCCTCCCCACTCCGCTTGTGTCCCTTCCAAAGCTGCCTGACCTTCTAAAAGAAAACCAGTTGTGAAGGGTATTTAAAAGGTGTATTCGCCTGATATAATTTCTATATGTTCACAACTTACTCAAAGATATCTAAGTTTATAGAATAAATAGACAAACTTGTGTGGTGGGATGGCTCCTTTTCCACGAGTACAGTGAGTAGAGAGGATTGAACTTGAGTCCACAAACCTGCCTTAGTAGTGACTTATCATATGACTCAGTAAGTTACTTTATCTTTTCAGCCTTAGCTTCCCCCCCCAACAAAATGGGCTAATTGATATTAAAGTTACAAAGCCATTGTTTTGTAAAGACTAAACACCTACATTAAACTGGTATTTTGGGGCCAGGCACTATTATAGGCATTGAGCCTACCCTACTGAAGAAAACAGGTATGAATAAATCATAAACAAATTATCCATGCCCTTATGGTGATTACATTCAAGTTTGGAGAGGTAGGCAATAAAAAAATATATCATTAAAATGCATTCTATGTATGATAGTGATAAATGCTTTGGAAAAAAATAAAAGCATTTTATAAAAATATACAACTCTATATTCACTTGATGGTGTTAATCGTTCTAATTTCAAGTAAAGTGATAAGGAAAAGCTTAATTATGGAGATGATTTTAAACAAAGACTTAAGGAGGTGAGAGAGAGGCACTAGATATCATGGGGAAGAACTATCACATTAAATGTGATAATTTATGTAAAAATAGTCTTAGTACAGTTGCTGGTTCAAAGTATAGTAAGTGTTGAATAAGTGCTAGCAAGTATTGTTATAAATAAATTAATTAGTTTGTTATTAAGAAAATAATTTTGATGTGAAATTTGTGGTTCCACTTTGTGATCATAGAAACAGTATGCCACTGAGTTGATAGTATCCGTGTTTCATTGATTCTTTCCTTGTTCTGTGAAAACATAATACAAAGACTAAGTTAGACTCAAATCTTGTCAGAAAGACATTTTTTACAGATACTTTTCCCCAAAAAACTTAAAAAAACTTAAAATATTATAATAGAAACTATTATTTAAAAAATCCAAACAGAAACTGATCAAGCCAAGTTTTTTACTTGTTTGTTTTCTTACTTGAAGAGTCTTTTGACGCAGTAAAGCTTGTTTTTAGCTTATTATAGAAAGAAAGCATAAAATAGCTGAGCCTGAAACATTGACTTTTATCCATCTTGAATTTCATGGAGCATCCAGAATGATGCATCTTTCCTTTCAAATATTTATCCATCAATTCCAGACAAGTAGTGTATGAGGCTATAAATAACAGACAGCTAGAACAGGAGAAAACAGTTTTTCTATTGCCTTGTGCTTAAACTGTCACTATAGCAGGAAATAATAACTGAATGCTGCATTATTTAAGGCAAGGTAATAGACTACTTCCTTTTGGAAACAAATTGAGGATCAGCTTCCTTACCCTCAGAAACCAGAGTTTCCTCAGTGAAAGACCACAGTTATGAGTTTGATATGAGGTGATTGCCCACTAGCTTTGTACACCAGCAAATGACTTCCACTGAGGATTCTGGTCATCATTCATCATTAAACAAAAGTGTTGCCAAGTGCATGCTTTTCCATATGGTAGGCAATGGGGCGCATTATAAAGCCTAGACTTGGAGCTAGAACAATCTCCATTTGACTCTACTACTTCCGAGTATGATTCTGGATAAATTACCTAATGTCCTGAGATTCATTTTTTTTTTGGCCTGTAAAATGCAAATAGTAATACTAACTTAACTGAGTTGCTGAGAAGATTAGGTTAAATCTATATACATAAAAGCTAATATGCAAAGTGTACCCTTGGGAGTTCGACCTGGCAATCAGGAGTTTGATCACTTGCTATGACGTGCGCTGACCACCAGGCGGTGGCGCACAATGAAGGAAGGCCCGGCCAGCAGCCAGGGAAGGAAGGCCCCAGTCAGCAGCCAGAAGGCCCCAACCTAAGTACCCTACCCATGCATGAATTTCATGCATCAGGCCTCTAGTAATGTTTATAAAGATCTGGACCTTGTTTTTTAGTGTCAATAAGTAAGTACTACTTATGGATAATTTAAAGATCTCAAGTTACACAATAAATATATAGGTGTTTAGTTGTCGAGTTTGAAGAATAGGTGTTGCAATTTCTATAACCTGTTGTAGAAGGTGCCAAGGAAATATTAGTGCTCTTTCCCGTTCCCTCTCTTCCTCTGATTTTTTTTTTAACTCATAGTTTGTTGACCCAGGAGATCATGTCCTATTTGAAGGCTCTACATTAAGCCACAGCCTACACAACTCTTGTGTCTCAAATGTCTGTCTATTTTTAAAAAATCATGTGGTAAATGTAAGACAGCAGAGCTGTAGACTAACAAGAGTGTGCACAGTAATAGTGCTGCTGGTTGGCAGTATTTGGAGTTATTTGAGTGCCAGTGTATTTAAAATGCAACTTCTATTCAATTAAATCATTATAATCTAATATTCAAAAGTCCGCTATTGAATATGCCCTACTCTCAAATACACTTATTTATAATATTGTTCATGATTTACTTGCTTTTGGATGATAGTCAGGACAGTTTCCCCATCATAACTGCAAAATATAAGTCTCTCATCTTCCCTTCCTGGCAGCAGTTATTACTTTGGTCTGTAGGATAATAAGTGAAGGTGGGCCAATAAATAGAAAATGAAGTCCGTTGCTGCGCTCTTCACTTTTAATCTTCTTTATTGTGGATAGATTAAGTTTTATAGGTGATTGAGTTTTACTTTTTTCAATTTTTACTCCATATTAAAATATTGTTATCACTTTCCTTGAGGTGCTGTGAACTTAAATATATAATAGTGTATTTATACTAGTGTTTTATATTGTTACAGGATCATACAGTATTATTTTTAATATTTACTTGGGATCTTAATCACTCTTCAAGTTCTAAATGGTCAGGGTTTTATAAAATTAAATTGTATTTGATTTCTCATTAACACTATTTTGACATTTTAAAAACTATTGACAAAAATATGGCAGTGCTATAAATTATTTGATATACATTTTTAAACTTTATTAATCTTTGAACATGTGAACATTTAAAAACTCCATATTATTATTAATGTACTATGGTCTCTGATTTTATGTTCAGTGACTGTTTCATTTCATGACAATCTATTTTGAAGATCAGCTGTAACATAATTGGTATCATGTGGAGATTGGGCTGCACTGCTCCTGTGCCAAGAAAATTAGCAGTTAGTTACCTAGATTGCAAGTGCGAAAAAGCAAGGTTCGTACTTGTTGCTTATATGTGGCCTTGAAAGTGCCTAGTATTAAAATGCTTTTTGGTGCTATCTACTTATTTACTTTTATAATTCATTAGCTATTAATTAGCATTATTTTAAAGTAAGTAGGTATTTCCAAAATTAAGCAGTTTATTTGGAACATTGTTATGTTTTGATGTTCACATTGCTATTGTTTATTAACGAACATTATATTTTGCAATCTCTTTAGGATGTTTTTACCTGTTGATGACATTTTTACATGCGATCTGAAAGGATGAATATTCATATTCAGAATGATCTAATATAATGTCCTGAGAAACCTATTACTACTAAGTTTCTGTGATTTAACAGAAAAATTTTCAAATCATTCCATTTACCATCCACAAAATAAATACCATCAATAAAAACAGTCATCAAAATATTAATATGCAAGTGTTATTATTTTCATGTTGAAGGCACTTTGCTTTTACTTTAAAAAAGTCTGAAAAAAAATGCCCAAATGGTTATAAAAAGGAAAACCAGTTTCTCTTAGCCAGGTAATCAGAAATATATATAATGTTCACTGAAGAATATTTATATTTGTGAGTAGTAGCCGAGTATAAGGACAGTTAAATAATTTGTAGCATAGATATATAGATTAGATATTATACAGCTTTTAAGACTATTTTATGATTAGTTTATGACAGAGGAAATGTTCACCAAAGAAAGCTATGTTAAAAATATACAACTGTATATTCACTTTGATCTCAGTTTTAATTTATAGAAATATGCATATGAACACATACTTTCATATATATGCATATATTTCAGGGTTTAATAAAGCTGAATATCACTTAATTTCTTCTGATAATGTTATTTTTACTTTTTCAAATCATTATTAAAAATAATATGGCCTTGAAAATTACCTTATGTACATTCCCATAGAACAGTAATCTTTTGAATATATGAATGTTTGATCTTGGTGATTCTTTTATGAGTGCTGTTTCTGAAATAATCGAAGTGTGTAGTTTATTCTTAAAATTATAAACATTAAAATGCTTATTTTATGTAAAATAAAGAAATATATATCAATAAACACAATAATAGTTGTGTTTTTAAATAAAATTGCAGTAACAGGGTGATTATTGCATTTTACCCCTTCAAATAGGCTGCCTTTTAACTGCTATTTAGATGAAATATAAATAAAAATAATTGCTGTTGTTTTGGTTATTTTTTTTTTTATTTTTATTTATTTATTTTTTTTTTTATTGCTTAAAGTATTACAAAGGGTATTACATATGTATCCATTTTATCCCCCCGCCCTAGACAGTCCCCTAGCCTCCCCTATCACCCAGTGTCTTATGTCCATTGGTTATGCTTATATGCATGCATACAAGTCCTTTAGTTGATCTCTTACCCCCCTACCTCCTGCCCCCCAACCCTCCCCGGCCTTCCCGCTGCAGCTCGACAATCTGTTTGAGGCAGCTCTGCCTCTGTATCTATTGCTGTTCAAAAGTTTATAATGGTCTCTATTGTCCACGAATGAGTGAGATCATGTGGTATTTTTCCTTGATTGACTGGCTTATTTCACTTAGCATAATGCTCTCCAGTTCCATCCATGACGTTGCAAATGGTAAGAGTTCCTTCCTTTTTACAGCAGCATAGTATTCCATCGTGTAGATGTACCACAGTTTTCTAATCCATTCATCTACTGATGGGCACTTAGGCTGTTTCCAGATCTTAGCTATGGTGAATTGTGCTGCTATGAACATAGGGGTGCATATATCCTTTCTGATTGGTGTTTCTGGTTTCTTGGGATATATTCCTAGAAGTGGGATCACAGGGTCAAATGGGAGTTCCATTTTCAGTTTTTTAAGGAAACTCCATACTGTCTTCCATAGTGGCTGCATCAGTCTGCATTCCCACCAGCAGTGCACAAGTGTTCCTTTTTCTCCACATCCTCTCCAGCACTTGTCGTTTGTTGATTTGTTGATGATAGCCAGTCTGACAGGTGTGAGATGGTACCTCATTGCTGTTTTGATTTGCATCTCTCGGATGATTAGTGACTTTGAGCATGTTTTCATATGTCTCTTGGCTTTCTGGATGTCCTCTTTTGAAAGGTGTCTATTTAGGTCCTTTGCCCATTTTTTTATTGGATTGTTTATCTTTCTTTTGTTAAGTTGTATGAGTTCCCTATAAATTTTGGAGATTAGGCCCTTATCAGATATGTCATTGGCAAATATGTTTTCCCACACAGTGGGTTTTCTCGTTGTTTTGTTGATGGTTTCTTTTGCTGTGCAGAAGCTTTTTATTTTGATGTAGTCCCATTTGTTCATTTTTTCTTTAGTTTCAAGTGCCCTAGGAGCTGTATCAGTGAAGAAATTGCTTCGGCATATGTCTGAGATTTTCTTGCCTTTGGATTCTTCTAGAATTTTTATGGTATCCTGTTGTACATTTAAGTCCTTTATCCATTTTGAGTTTATTTTTGTGTATGGTGTAAGTTGGTGGTCTAGTTTCATTTTCTTGCATATATCTGTCCAATTTTCCCAACACCATTTATTGAAGAGACTATCTTGGCTCCATTGTATGTTCTTGCCTCCTTTGTCAAATATTAATTGAGCATATTGGTTCGGGCCAATTTCTGGGCTCTCTATTCTATTCCATTGATCTATATGCCTATTCTTGTGCCAGTACCAGGCAGTTTTGAGAACAGTGGCTTTGTAATACAACTTGATATCTGGTATTGAGATCCCACCTACTTTGTTCTTTTTCAGGATTGCTGCAGCTATTCGGGGTCTTTTTTTATTCCAGATGAATTTTTGGAAAGTTCGTTCTAGATCTCTGAAGTATGCTGTTGGTACTTTAATGGGAAGTGCGTTGAATTTATAGATTGTTTTGGGTAGTATGGACATTTTGATGATGTTGATTCTACCAATCCATGAACAAGGTATGTTCTTCCATCTGTTTATGTCTTCCTCTATGTCTTTTTTCAACGTCCTGTAGTTTTCTGAGTGGAGGTCTTTTACCTCTTTAGTTAAGTTTATTCCTAGGTAGCTTAGTTTTTTCGGTGCAATGGTAAACGGTATTGTTTTTATAATCTCTCTTTCTGAAAGTTCACTATTGGTGTATAGAAATGCCTCAGATTTCTTGGGGTTAATTTTGTATCCTGCTACATTGCCAAATTCATGTATTAAGTCTAGTAGCTTTTTGATGGAATCTCTAGGGTTTTGTATGTATAATATCATGTCGTCTGCAAATAAGGACAGTTTTACTTCCTCTTTTCCAATTTGGATGCCTTTTATTTCTTCTTCTTGCCGAATTGCAATGGCTAACACTTCCAGTACTATGTTGAACAGGAGTGGTGAGAGGGGGCATCCCTGTCTTGTTCCTGTTCTTAGGGGAAATGGTGTTAGTTTTTGTCCGTTGAGTATGATGTTGGCTGTGGGCCTGTCATATATGGCTTTTATTATGTTGAGGTATGATCCTTCTACTCCCACCTTGCTGAGAGTTTTTATCAAAAATGGGTGTTGAATTTTGTCAAATGCTTTTTCTGCATCAATTGATATGACCATGTGGTTTTTTTCTTTCAATTTGTTTATGTGATGTATCACGTTTATTGATTTGCGGATATTGTACCATCCTTGCATCCCTGGGATAAATCCTACTTGGTCATGGTGTATGATCTTTCTGATGTACTGCTGGATCTGATTTGCTAAGATTTTGTTGAGGATTTTGGCATCTATGTTCATGAGGGATATTGGCCTGTAATTCTCTTTCATTGTGTTGTCTTTACCTGGTTTTGGTATTAGGGTGATGCTGGCTTCATAGAATGAGCTTGGAAGTGTTCCTTCCTCTTGAATTTTTTGTAGTAGTCTGAGGAGGATAGGTTTTAGTTCTTCCTTGAATGTTTGGTAAAACTCCCCTGTGAAGCCGTCTGGTCCTGGGCTTTTGTTTGATGGAAGCTTTTTGATGACTGCTTCAATTTCTTCCATAGTTATTGGCCTGTTGAGATTTTTAGATTCTTCCTGATTGAGTTTTGGAATGCTGTATTTTTCTAGGAATTTGTCCATTTCCTCCAGGTTGTCTAGTTTGTTGGAGTAAAGCTGTCCATAGTATTTTTTAACAATCATTTGTATTTCTGTGGGGTCTGTTGTTATTTCGCCTCTATCGTTTCTGATTTTATTTATTTGGGTCCTCTCTCTCTGCTTCTTGGTGAGTCTGGCTAGAGGTTTGTCAATCTTGTTTATCCTTTCAAAGAACCAGCTCTTGGTTTCATTGATTTTCTGTATTGTTTTTTTGGTCTCTATGTCATTTATTTCTGCTCTAATCTTTATTATCTCCTTCCTTCTGCTCACTCTGGGGTTTTCTTGTTGCTCTCTTTCTAATTCTTTGAGTTGTAGAGTTAGATGATTTACTACCATTTTTTCTTGTTTTTTGAGATAGGCCTGTAGAACTATAAACTTCCCTCTCAGGACTGCTTTCAATGTGTCCCATAGGTTTTGGATTGTTGTGTTTTCATTGTCATTAGTTTCCAGGATGTTTTTAATTTCTTCTTTGATCTCATTGGTAACCCAATCAATATTTAATAGCATGCTATTCAGCTTCCAGGTGTTTGGGTATTTTGGGTTGTTTTTATTGTAGTTTATTTCTAATATTATGCCATCGTGGTCTGCGAAGACGCTTTTTATGATTTCAATCTTCTTGAATTTGGGGATACTTTGCTTGTGACCCAATATGTGGTCTATTTTTGAATATGTCCCATGAGCACCTGAGAAGAACGTATATTCTCTGGCTTTGGGGTGAAGTGTTCTGAAGATGTCTATTAAGTCCATCTGATCTAGTGAGTCATTTAGGATTGCTGTATCCTTGCTGATTGTTTGTCTATAGGACTTATCCAGTGCTGTCAATGGTGTATTAAAGTCCCCTACTATGATTGTATTGTTGTCGATCTCTCCTTTGATATTTTCCAGGAGTTTTTTTATGAATTTGGGTGCTCCTACATTGGGTGCATATATGTTTACCAGGGTTATATCTTCTTGTTGTATTGATCCCTTTAGTATTATGAAGTGGCCTTCCTTATCTCTTGTTAAGGCCTTCACTTTGAGGTCTATTTTGTCCGATATAAGTATTGCTACCCCAGCTTTCTTTTCCTTTCCATTTGCCTGAAAGATATTTTTCCATCCTTTCACTTTCAGTCTGTGTGAGTCCCTTCTAATGAGGTGGGTTTCTTGTAGACAGCAGATGTATGGGTCATGTTTTTTTATCCATTCAGCCACTCGATGTCTTTTGGTTGGAGCATTTAGTCCGTTTACGTTTAAAGTTATTATTGAAAGGTACTTGTTTGTAGCCATTTCTTTTTGTGTGTGTGTGTGGCTGTTTTCTTTCTGAGCTTTTTATTTCTTCTTTTTATACCAGTCCCTTTAGCATTCCTTGCATTGCTGGCTTGGTGGTGACAAACTCCCTTAGCCTTTTTTTGTCTGTGAAGCTTCTTATTTCCCCTTCAAGTTTGAATGATAGCCTTGCTGGATAGAGTATTCTTGGATTCAGTCCTTTGCTTTGCATCACTTTGTAAATTTCAGTCCATTCTTTTCTGGCCTGATGTGTTTCTGTTGAGAAGTCATTTGACAATCTAATGGGAGATCCCTTGTATGTAACTTTCCGTCTCTCTCTTGCAGCCTGTAAGATTCTCTCTTTGTCCTGAACATTTGCCATGGTGATTATGATGTGTCTTGGTGTGGGTCTTTTCGGGTTCACCTTGTTTGGGACTCTCTGGGCTTGTGTGACTTTTTTCTTCCCCACCTCAGGAAAGTTTTCTGATATTATTTCTTCGAGTAGGTTTTCTAATTCTTGTTCATCCTTCTGTTGTTCTGGTACTCCTATTATTCGTATGTTGTTTCGTTTCATGTTGTCCCAAAGCTCCCTTAGGCTCTCCTCCTGTCTTTTAATTTTTTTCTCCAATTGCAGTACATTTTGGGTGTGTTTTGCTTCCTTGTCTTCTAATTCACTTATTCGGTCCTCCGCTTCTCCTAGTCTACTGTTGATACTTTCAATGGAGTTTTTCATTGCAGCTATATCACTCTTCATTTCTTCTTGGGTCTTACTTAGGTTGTTGATTTTTTCATCTGTTTCTTCTAGCTTCTTCCATATGTTATCGATTTTTTCATCTGTTTCTTCTAGCTTCTTCCAAATGTTATCGATTTTTTCATCTGTTTCTTCTTGCTTCTTGCAGAGGTTGTCGATTTTTTCCTCCATCCGGTTTATGCACTCTAGGATCCTTATTCTGAATTCTTTATCTGTCATGTTGCATGCCTCTGTATTACTTAGCTGCTTTTCTGGAGAGTCCTCCTTCTCTTTCCTTTGGGGGTTTCTTTGTCTACCCATGTTTGATCTCACTGACATATCTAGACGTTGAGTTGTTCAGTGGTTGCTCCCTTGGTGGCAGTGACTCCTTGGTCTGTGGTTGCTCTTCGGGCGGTTGCGGTAGCAGCTGCTCTTCAGTTGGCAGCAGCTCCTCTGGTGGGTGCTGTTCACAGCTGTGGTGGCTCTTCCGGCTGGTGGGGCGAGGTTTCACGTACAGCTGCTGTTCCTCAGCAGAGGATGAGGTGCTCAGGAGGTTGCTGTTGCTTGGATCTGCTGCGTTGATTTAAAGGCACAAAATACAACACAACAAGGCACCACGTACCAGGCACTATACACAAATATATTCACGATATTAATAACCCCAATTAAAGGTGACCACCTGAATTAAGAGAATTAGGGGATAAGGAAGAAGGAAGAGAAAAAGATAAAAGAGAAAAAGGAAAAGAAAAGTAGGGACCAAAAAAAGGGAGTGCAAAAATGAAATTGGGAAAAAGGAAGGGGGAAAATAAAAGCGAGAAAAGAAAAAAAAAAAAACAAAGAGCAAAAAGAGAGAATGAAGTGGAAGAGGGAAGAGACTTTTTATATGAGGAGAATACTCCTATAGAACAGCCATTAATCCCAACAAATTCCAGCAACAGCTCCCTGGATATGAATGCAAACTAGAAACAACCAATAATATAACGATGAAAATAGAATGGTGAACACTAATCCCAAAATAAAATAAAGAAAAAATAAAATGGCACTTTAAAAAATGGTAAAATGCTAGCAGTAATAATACTGGTTAAAAATAAGAAGGTAGTAATTAAAAGGGTAAAATCAGGTGATGGAAAAAGAAGAAAAGAAAGAGGAAAAAAAAAGAAAAAAAAAAGAACAGAAAAAAAAAGAATGAAAAAAAAATTGGTTTCTTAGTTAAAAAGTGAAAAAAAAAAAATTGCAGTAGTGAAGGTCCTTCGTTTCTTCTATTCTTCAGTGTGGCTCGCCTTAGACCTTCCAGGTATTCAGGAGAGTGTTGAGTTTCCCTGCGATATACTGTTCCTCTGTGTTGTAAACCACAGTCCTTATTTTAAAGCATGCCGCATTTATTTCGCAGACTGCCTTATTTTGTGTTTGGCAAAGAGTCAGTTTGTGGGTCAGCCTCTGGGTGGCAGTGTTCTGGGGTTGGCCTCTGAGGCTATAGGGCCTCTCTGTCCAGTGGAAGTTCACTGCCCAGAGCTGACTGCGTAATAGTTAGTTACCGGCGCTATGTTGTTGCTGGGATTGAAAATCCCCCTATAGGCCAGACCCTGTTAACTCCCAGGGACTGATCAGGTTATCTTAATCCTTGATCTCGTACAGGGTGGAATCTGGGTGTGGCTGTGCTCCTTGCCTGGGGGCTGGGGGGAGGAGACTCCCTCTCAGGAGCGGGTGGCTGCCCCAGTCCGGGGCTCTGGGGTGTCTCAGCACTCAATTCACTACCACCTCTCCCGGCTCCCCCTCTTTCCCCAGTCTCTCCCCAGATTCCACTCCCCAGCACACTCTCCCTCTCTTCAGCACAGGTGAGTGTCTGTATCCGAAATGTCCCATGAACAGGATTCAGTGAAAACAAACAAACAAATGCCGGCCGCGGAAACGGGGAAGGCTTGGTTTCTGTAAGCTTCTTCTCTTACCGGGACTGCATGGTCAGGTCAGCTCTTCAGGCTGCCCCCTTTAGGCTCAGTCCTCCGCGGTCACAGAACCCAGCTCTCAATTTCCCTGGCGGCGCCAGGAATCCCGCGGTTCTCCTTTCCCCCGTCAGGGGCTGTGCCTGTCCCAAGGGACGCGGCTGTCTGCCACGCGGTCTCCCTCCGACTCTCTGGGCTCAGAGGTCTGGCAAACTTTCCTGCCCAAATCCCTGGTTTTTTTTTACCTTACCAGGGGAGTTCTGCTCTTCCCGGCTGTAAACCCTCTCACCAGCTGAGCAATTTCGCCAATTCGGTGTGAGTGTTACTAGCTTCAGCTGCTCGTTCCATTTGCTCCGGGACACGACCTGGGACACGTCTGCCTATATCGCCGCCATCTTGGTTCTTCCTATCTGTTTTGGTTATTTAGATGCATAACACAAGTGTATTGTGTTATTTTTAAAATAATGGCAAGATTTTAGGGTTTTCTGTATGGCCTTCATACAGTACTTAATTATGGCATGTCTAGATTGTATCAGGCTCTTTGGTAGATGTTAGGCTATTTGGTAGGTCCAGGAGATAATAAAAGGAATAAGAAATGGGTTTTCTATTGTTGTTAAAGAAGAATTTACTGAAGAGCAATTTCACTAATGTATTAGAAGTACATATCGGGAGTTATGGGACAAAGAAACCTAACTCTGGCTGCAGTTATTAAGGAAAGCTGTAGTGATACATCTCACCCTGATTGTAAACAGGGGTCAAGAATGAAGGAAGAGGGTGAAGGGCGTTTTCACATGCAAGACCATATGAGCAGAAATATATGCATGACACTAGGAGAAATTATAGAGGGAATATTAGGCTGTTGAGAGAAACTGATAATATTATGTTAACAGTATGAGCATAATCAATTAAGGAAACTGTATACAAATATCATATTACAGTCATAAAAATGTAAGTATAAAATATGCTTCTGCATAGTAACATCATATTCAGAAATAGTGAAGGAATTGTTCCACGTGAATGAATTTTCCAATAAATGTTTACGGAGGGACACTTTATTCATTCTTGAAAAATATATATATTGCACTACTTTTTGCTTCATTAAACAAACATGTTTTTTCCCTGTGCCTGTTTTGCTTCTTTTGGAGTTTTTGGAGTTTATATATAGTTGTGTCTTCCCAGACTATTTATTTGGATAGGTAGAACTATTTGTCCTTTGTTTTAATGGCTTTATTTTTGTCATTCTCATGATTGCTCTTTTTACTCATCCTTCTTCTGGTAAGAAGCCCTGAACCTATTTCTACTAGTCCTTCTACAACTTATCTCCTTTGTCTTAATCAACTTTGGAGTTTATGATAACTCCTTTGTCTAGTTAAAAATCTTTGTCACTTATTTTCTGGGTTGCTAAATTCTAATGTAGAGGCCCAATGCACGAAATTCATGCTAGAGTAGGCCTTCCTTCTCCCGGCTGACATCATCGGCTTCCCTCTGGTACCCGGGACCCTGGGTTCCTTGCAGCCCCAGCTTCATCGGGAAGGTTGTCCAGAAGGACGTCCGGTCTAATTAGCATATTATGTTTTTATTATTATAGATAAGAATTCTGATGTTTTTTAAAACATTGTTCATATGCATTGTACAATAAGTTATATATCATTGAGTTCTTTCACATGATGGAACTTTTCATATCATGTTAAAAAAAGGCAAATTAAACAACCCAGGGGTTCTCCTAAAAGAATTTTGAAAAGTATGTATCTTCTTGCATATTTTAAAAATACATATTGAGACTTTTCATTAATTTTATTGTCGCAAAAGATGAAATTTCTTGTTAATATTGCCATTAATTGTATCCAGTGGCATCGAAATATCATAATAATTTGACACCTATCATCATCTATGTAACAATACTTGAGCGAGCTCTTTGTTAACTAGAAAATATACATAATTTATTTTTCCTCTTGAAATCATGCTAAGCAGCTGGTGTTTAGAAGTCCTGAAGCATGTGTATTTAACTTCCCTCCATTACCTCTCACACTATCCTTTTGTAACCTCTTGCCAGGGTTGGCTTGTTACTTGTAAATCTTTAAACATAGGTCAGGGGGCCCAGCCGGTGTAGCTAAGTGGTTGAGTGTTGAGCCAGGAACAAAGAGGCCACAGGTTTGATTCCCCATTAGGGCACATGCCCAGATTGTGGGCTAAATCCCCTGTGGGGTTCATGCAGGAGGCAGCTGATGATGTTTCTCTCTCATTGATGTTTCTATCTCTCTATCCCTCTCCCTTTCTCTCTAAAAAATGAATACAAATATATTTTTTAAAATAGGTCAGGGGGAGGAGAGGTTGGCATACAATCTGATGTGATCTAGAAATGCCAAAGGTCCTGAAGGCTTCTTAATCACTGTTGCCCATCTGAATCACCTGAGCAGCAATTGGCTCCCAAACCCTGTTCCTAGTTCCTGTCCTTAACTGCCTTTCATGTGCCCTGACAAATGTGCTCTGCAAAGTGCCCAGTCAAAAAAGAGAGAACTGGTTCTCCTTTAGCCTTTCTTCACAGGAGATCTCCAGCCCTTGAAGGCCGTGTGTCCCAGGAAGTCCTGGCAGATCGTGTCTGAGGAACTAGTTATTGGCTGTCTGAGATTTCTTTAAACAGACTAAACACCCACGTCATTTTTATAAAGGCCTGATCAGAATGTGGGGAGAGGAAAGAGGAGGTCGGCCTCCACCCAGAGAAGCCTTGTTAGGTGGACCTCTGCTCTCCCTTCTCTCCTGAGCCTTGACAATGGGGATCAGCCAGCCACGCCAGCAGGGGTGCTGGCCCCAGGGCTCCATTCAGGCCCATGATCATTGGAGATCAGGGCAAGAGTCCATGTAGCCAGAATGTCTTGCCCTCAAGGCACCTGTTGCCTTTAGCATTCCTGATCTCAGGGCCAGGCTTGTGCCAGGCATAGGAAAGTCAATTAAGGGATTGGCCTTGCTTGTTGCCAGAGGGAGACTAAAGGCTTGGGTGATTCAGTGAATAGGGGAAGCCATTCAACTTTTGACAGCTTGATTCAAATTCTGGGGGGGAAAATCACCTAAGGAAAAGCTGTTAAGAAATGTATGCTGACACGTCCAGCCCACAAACTAAACTCCCCGAGTCAGGGTCACCTGCAGTGTATACTCTGAGCTCCTTCCGATGCCACCTCCCCGTCTTTGGGTCAGGAACCATTGTCAGATTACTTGTCATCTGGACGCTTGTTTCAATTAAAAATTATATCCAGAATAAAAATATCATTTCATTGTATTGAAAATAAAATTCTAAGAATGCAGAGTGTTAATTAATGATACTATGCCCTCGTTCAAGATTTATGAAATGGTTCTTGTAATGACAGACACTGTTTAAAGCCCAGGGAGTAGATTCCCTTTTCTCCTAAATATTATATTCTAGTGGCAATTGGGATGGCTGGGACAAAATACAAGTAAACAAATAGGTAAATAAGATAATCATAGATACTGAAGTGACTTAAAGGGAAAACAGAATGCCCACAACATGTTGACCTTGGAACATTAGAAATTTCTATAGGATGATTTAGTTTCCTTGCAGATTTAGTATCTGCTTTTGGAGATACTACTATTGTCAAGTGTGCATAGTCAAAATAAGAAGCCTATTTCAAGTGCTTGGTATCTAAGGGTTGCAATATCATATTGCTATTTAGATACAACAGTGAAGTCACAGAAGCCTGAATGATTGCTGACCTTGAACTTAACGGTAGTTAAAGCAAGCAGAATACATAATAAAGAATATACATGGAGCCCTAGCTGGTTTGGCTCAGTGGATAGAGCATCAGCTCTATTGAATGGTCCCAGGTTCAATTCTGGCCAAGAGCACATGCCCTGGTTGTGGCTCTACCCCAGTGAGGGGCATGCAGGAGGCAGCTGGTCAATGATTCTCTCTCACTGATGTTTCTCTCTCCCCCCCTTCCTCTCTGAAATCAAAAAAGAAATATATATATATATATATATATATATATATATATATATATATATATATTATTTTTTTTTTTTAAAGAATACATGGAAAGAGGACAGGATGGAGGTTGAAAAGATTCTGTATTTCTTTTTTTCTGTTACAGACAGTAGAGATTTCCCTTTAGCTCAATTCATGAAAATGTGTCAAATTTAAGGTTCCCGCCAAATTAGCTCATGATATAGTTTTGTTGTGTTTTTAACCAAAGAGATCCACTTAGAATGATCTTCATGAGAATAAGCTCCTTTGGTGGTAAATCATTTACTCATAATTATTTATTTATTGACTGAAATTATCAATGAAATATTAGTAAGGTTTGAACAAAGATAGATGATAGATTTCTGATTTTAGCAAGTTGATGGTCTGACAAAGGATATTCAAATTATATTCACATTTCTTTGATGCAAGAATATATTTATATGGTTTAAAGGGGGCATAAATAAAAAGAGATGAAATTCAAAATGAGGGAATTTATTTTCAGTAGAAAGGGCAAAGGAAAGTACCATGAATGGGAATGACGGAGGAAAACCTTAAAGGAGGGATGTATCACAAGGTGGGGAAAGCAATGAAGGGTGTCCAGGTAGGAAATGTAGAGTAAGTGTAAGCATGTACATAGGAAGGAATAATTATATGTTGATTTGAGAGCGAGAGAGAGGAGGGGAGAGGAAGAGAGAGACAGAAACATTTATGAGGGAGAAACATTGATTGGCTGCTTCATGCACACCCCTACTGGGTACCAAGTCTGCAACCTGGGCATGTGCCCTGACCAGGATTCAAACTGGCGACCTCTTCTCAACCAACTGAGCCACACAGGCCGGGCAGGAAGGTATAAGATTGTTTAAGAAACATAGACCACAATTATTGGTGCTCAAGAGGAATGATATAAACAACTTTGGGGAAGGTTAACCAATACTGTGGGAGACCTCAGGAATATCTCCTGAGTGGACCTTGAGACTCTCTATATATGATTTTTCTTTCTTGGGAGATGCAGGTAGGATTTGTAAAATCTATGAGTATTAGCTGTTGTTTTTAAACAGGGTTTGCTAAGAGATGTGTGCCTCTTCTAAAAAAATAAGCTGCAAACAGTGGAACACATGTCATCTGTAAATCCCTTATTGAAAGTACTTTTTTAAAAAAATTATGCCCCTTTGAAAATTATGTTTACAGATTGCACTTCTAAAAGAGATGGCAGGAGACATGAGTTGTGACCGAGATCCATGATGGGGGCCCTTTCTCTGAAAAGTAATGGAAGGACGGGAATGCCTTTTCTTTCATTCTGCCAGCCTCTCAGGCCGGCAGGGTTCCTAAGCAAGGGCAGTTCCTGGTCACTCACTGATTCCAGAGAGAGTGGCTCCAGCTCTGGGCCGAGTTCACACATATGAAGAACCCTAACAGCAGGTAGCAGGAAGGAAGCGCACAGGATAAGTGGGGGCATTACTGGGTACTACATAAAGGAAGAATGAGTGAAGAATGGAACCCATCTCAGCCTCTTGGTGTCTTGTAATTTCAACTTCACTGTGAGAAATATTAAATGTAGTGTGCCCATACCAGTCCCTAAATATTTGGAGTCAGATTTTAGTGAATTAAGTGCTAAAGAGTTTGGGCTTTGTTTTAACAGGTAAAGAACTAGAAAAATTGGAACTTTTTTGTTCATATTGTTTTAATTACAAGAATTCCTTGCTCAGAGTTGTGTATTAAAAGCATCTATTTGATGTTTATGTGAAAAAATGGTTTGGAGGAGAAGAAACCAGAATCTATGCCCATGTAATTGGTAATATTTTCCCCTTAGAAACACAGTTTTCTAATGTACTGTAAAACATCTAAAGATAACTTGTTTCTTATAAGGTTTTTTCCATATATATATTAGAAATCTTGGGTCGATTTAAACATATTTTCTGGCAAGGCCATTATACATTTTATAGGTGTATTTTCCAATATTAGCCTGACTAAGAGAATTTCAAACTTATATACTATGTCAGAAGAATATAATTCATGCATATATTAAAGGGAATTATAGTTTAGGGTGGACTCATAATGATATTGCCATCAAATTTTATGGATCAATGGAGAGTATTAGACTTTCTGGAACCATGCTGTTTTTATAAAGGCCTAGGTGTAGAATGAATATATTATTTCTTTTTGCTAGCCACAAGAGTCGGATGGAAAAATAAAGCAAGCAAGCTTTCACGTTATGTTAATCAGTATGAAAAGGAATCTTAGAAGTTTCCTTTGTTTCTAAATGTACTTATTTCCTAATGAGTGAATTAGAAAATGGTGTTTAAACAGCCCTGAAAAACCAGTTTATCCACTGGCATTCAGCTGAGACCATGCACCAAATAAAACACTAAAGTGGTTTCCAGTGAGGTTTCTTAATCAGAACTAGAGGCCTGGTGCACGAAATTTGTGAACAGGTGGGGTCCCTAGACCTGGTCTGTGATCACAGCCAATCTTCCACGGCTGCTGGCAGCCGGCCCCACCCCCTAACCACCGCTGCTGGTCACCCTTTGTGTGTGGGGCAACCGGCGGGGCTATTGGGGCCCTAGTGCAGCCCACGTTTGCTGCCACCCATCCCTGGTTCACCATTCACCAACGGGCAATCGGAGTCTACTGGCCAGGGGGAAGGACCGAGAGGTTGGCCAGTGAACGGGGCTTGTGGTCTGGGGGCAGCTCCTGCTTTGAGCATCTGTCTTCTGTGGTCAGTGTGCATCATAGCCAAGCGTCGTTCTGCTGTCTGGTCAATTTGCATATTATGCTTTTATATATATATATATATATATATATATATATATATATATATATATATTATATATATATATATGTGTGTATATATATATATATATATTACTAGGGAGTTTAAAAACAATTATTAAGAAGGACCCTTCAGCCGAAACCGGTTTGGCTCAGTGGGTAGCGTCGGCCTGCGGACTGAGAGGTCCCAGGCTCGATTCCGGTCAAGGGCATGTACCTGGGTTGCGGGCACGTCCCCGGTGGGGGATGTGCGGGGGGCAGCTGATCGATGTTTCTCTCTCATCGATGTTTCTAACTCTCTCTATCTCTCTCCCTTCCTCTCTGTGAAAAATCAATAAAATATATTTTAAAAAAAAAAAGGACCCTTCAAAAATTCTGATTCTGTATTTCTGGTATGGCCTTGGACTATGTAATTTTTAAATAAGGTTAGTTTGAGAAACACTGCTATATTAGGTGATGGGATAGTATACAGTAGAAATACAATAGGAAATAGAAGATAGAAACTTCCTCTTTCACATTACTTTCTGGTTTGGCCAAAGGAACACATCAAAAACTAAGTGATCCTTTCAAAGCTAGTGACTGATAAATAAAATCAATATACTAGTAAGCAAACAAAAATTGATTAGAAGAGTGGACTAAGTTATTATTTTTTATTTTGTTTTTGTTTTAATTGTAGTAAAATATAAATAACAAATTTGCCATTTTAACCATGTTTAAATGTGCAGTTCAGTGGCATTAAACACATTGACATTGTGGGGCAACCATCACCACCATTCGTTTCCAGAACTTATTCACTTTCCAACACCGAAATTCTGTACCCGTTAAACCCCGTAAGTCCCTATTTCCTTCCACATCTCCTGGCAACTACTGTTCTATTTCCTGTCTTTGTGAACTTGCTCTAGGCTCATTATATAAGTACAATTATATAATAGTTGTTCTTTTGTGTCTGGAATGTTTCACTTAGCAGGTGTCAGTATTTTATATTCCTATTCACATTGCACCTGGTGAAACAAGTTTTTTCCAATAACTTATCAATTCTTTGGCTGAAACTACCAACTGATTTTCTTGTATCCCCCCCCCCTTAAAGCCCTTCTGTGGTGATTACTACAAACCTCACATATCACAAAGGCTAAAAGCTAGCAAGCAGTTATTGTTTGCTTAATTTAACTCAGACTCAGGACATGTGGTTTAAACTCAAAGTATAATAATTTAGCTTGAGAAGTCAAATATGATTCTGTAACAAATAGAAGTGAATATAATCCATCACTGTTAAATTAGAGCATTTCTATCATTAACATTTTTGTGGCAGCATTTTTGTGTCAATGTTGACTGCCTCTCCTAATAACTTACAAACATTACCTATGTATCATTACATATTATGTGTGTATTAGTATGTTTTGTTGTACATCCTTAGTAATCTTAAAAAATGTTGTAATGTTTAAACATTTATAGAAATCTGAAAAATATTTTCAATTATGATGAAAGCTGAAGAGATATTTGTGGATGCATACGAGTAGGTGTTATTGCCTTTCTTTTTTTTTCTGTTGGCTATCAGGGCTCAAAGAAAATTTTAATATTCAATCTCAGTAACTACTTCTTAATTTTAGCAACCTGATTGTATGGATGCCTATTAACATGAGAAATCTGAACTCACAAATCATTACTAGTAAGTAAACTGAATCATAGGGATAGATATTTCTAAACTCTATATTTTAGCTTGTTACCAATTTAGGATTAAACTGGAACATGTAGGACTAAAAGGAGACTGAAGACTTCACGACCAACCTTACATGTCAGGCTTTGGGGTTTGGGTTAGAATTTGTCCTCTTACAAAAAGTATACTCCTTAAAAATGTTACTACTTTACACTTTTATGTTAACCTTATATAGCTCATAAAAAGTGATATTCAGATGTTATGTCCTTGAGTGAAGTGTTATTCTTTCTTAATTCATGAATAAAGTGACATACAAAAATGCATCTAAGAACAAATATAGTAAAGTAAATATAATTTTTGGATTTACTTTTCAAAATGAGATTATATTGTCACTACAAGCATGTCATTGGTGAAGAAAAAATAATTAGGCTATAAAATGTATCTCTTTATAATAAAATCACTCCTCATTTTTTGAACTTACTCCTTTCTGTTTTGGATTAAATATATCAATTGAAAGAAATTTATACATTAGGTGGTAGGATATCTTGTAATGAATGATAATGAAACAAGTGTCAATCATTGAATCCAGCTATTTTTATGGGTATTATCTCAACTCACATAATTTATGCTGCCTTCAAAATGGGCTCATAAAACTGCAAATATTTTTTTCAGCTCCTTCTATTTATATAAGGATCTCTCTCTGTCCACTGTCAGTTTTATGGAGTTTATTCACCCTAAAGACCCTGAATATAGCTTGAAATCGTTTGGGGCTTTGCTTGGAAGCATCTTTTGGAAAGAATTCTGGGCTTTGGGACCTGAAAGACTGGTTGTAATCCTGTCTCTGGCATTGGCTTATGAACGGTGAGGCAGTGACCAAGTTACTAAACCTTTATTGAGCTTCACTTTTCTCATTTGTAAACTAATGTGATAACATTTATCTCATAGGGTTAGGGCTCGGATTCAGTGACTTACTGTGTAAATCCCCTGCTCAAGATAAGCACTCAGTACATGGTAATTACTATGGCAAATAAAGATAAAACTAACAATGAGCTCCTTGTATTCTAATATTCAATACTAGAGGCCTGGTACATGGATTCATGCACCTGTGGGGTCCCTCGGTGTGGCTTGCAGGGATTGGGGATTGGGCCAAAACCAGCAGTCCAACGCCGCCTGCCACTCCTGCCTGCCGCCCCTGCTTATCCGGGCCTTGCTGTGCCTGTGGCTGCTGTTCGGTCGGCCTGCTGCTGTTCTGCTGTGGGCTCTGGGCTGGGGCGGCCAGCCTTAAGCCCTGCATCTGGCACTGGCCTGTCGGTCAGCTGAGTGACGCTCCTGCTGTAGGAGGGCACTGACCACCAGTGGGCAGCTCCTGTATTGAGCATCTGCCCCCTGGTGGTCAGTGCACGTCATAGTGACTGACCGACTGGTTGAATGGTTGATCAGTTGAATGGTCTCTTAGGCTATTATATATATAGATAGATTGTTAATGGTACATCAAATAGGAATATATCATAGTAAATTATGGAGAATGTGAAAAACACATGTTTTTTTAAAATAAATTTATTGATTTTTTACAGAGAGGAAGGGAGAGGGACAGAGAGTTAGAAACATCGATTTAGCTGCCTTCTGCACACTCCCCACTGGGGACGTGCCCGCAACCAAGGTACATGCCCTTGACCGGAATTGAACCTTTTGTCTGCAGGCCGACGCTTTATCCACTGAGCCAAACCGGTTAGGGCAAACACGTTTTTGTACAGTCACATATTGTTGAAAGTATGATCATTTTTTGCCAAAACTCAGCAAGAATCCAGAGAAAAAAGTCTAAGAGATTTGTTGTTATATAAACCTAAAGAGTTCACTCTAGCAATAGGTTTTTATCAAGTTAATGAAATCCATTAAGTAAATGAGAACCCAGTGACATTTATGTATTCAGTAATAAAAAAAAAAGTGGCCAAAGGGAAATCTTTTTTTTTTTTTTTGCTTAGAAATATATTACTACATGACAGCATAGCATTTTTTTTTTTTTTGCATAATGTGGATGGAAACACCCTTGCAATATCAAACATATGTAAGTACCAGATACTAAGGATTTAAAGTTGGATAACCACTGTAGACAAGAAAACAAAGTGAATGAAAGAAAATGTAGCACTATGAAGAAGGAAAGCACAGAACTGTAATGTTCACCTGTATGCCATGAATAGGAAATAAGTTTTGAAATTTGTTCAGAGAGAGGGGTACTGTTTTTAATACTGAATGCACACATACACCCATACTCATTCAAGACAGAATTTAATTGAAACAAAAAGAATAGTAATAAAGAGTACAATAATACATTTAAAATTAAGACAATCGCATAAAATTTTAAGTAACTGATATTTAGATTTTAATTCTATAATTCTTTATTGTAGAGTTTTTTAAGCATAGTTGCTTTTGACACCTTAACTTAAATGTGTTCAAAATTTATTATTATTACTCTTTTATACTGAAAGCAAATGTTTACTTTGTAGATCAGCTGAGAATAATTAATGAAATTATTTATATATTCTGCCTATTTGTATATTTTATTTTAATAATTGATATTCTTTCTTAAATAACAGTACATTTGATTAAATTATCTATAGCACAAATGGATTAGACAAAAATAACCCCGACTCTGCTTTTGTTTTTTCTGCTTGCATTCCAGTTTTAAATAGTACATCAGAATCACTGTTAACATTTGTAGTTTCTTTCCCTAGCTTTTCACTTAAGGACTTTAAACTTTGTTTAGGAATATATTATACTTTAAATATGATCACGATTTTACTTACTAGCACTTTAATAACAAAAATAATAACAGTGTAGGTATACATGGCCTTTATAGTTCGCCAGTGCTTTCCATGTATATCCTCATTTGCTTCTCACAGCCTCTCTGTGATGTGGCAGAGGGTTACTTGCACAGCTCATAGGTGATGAAATTGAGACTCCCTGAGGATAAATTACTTGCTCAGGGTTGCATTGCTAGTAATTATCAAAATTAAGACTTGGACTCACCATGAGTGCTTGTATGTGCATAGCAGAGTTTACAGAGTCACATGCCTGCAGGTGTGAAAGCAAATGGTGAAGCAGACGGAGCACAAGACACTGGGCAGCGGGGGTGGGGGTGGGTGGGGGGTGGGGTGGTGATGTGATTATCTGGATACCCGAAGCCCTGTCTGAAAGGAGCAACAGCATTTTGGGTGTAACCGTGTTGCTTTGAGCAACCCTGGGAACAGACTTGCCAGACTTTTAATTTTTTCAGAGAAGCTCACAATCCAAATTTTATGTGAAATGCGTCTTTTTAAATGTTGGCAATTAATTCAAAAATTGGAAAAAATAATGGCCTAGGGAAGACAAGTCTGAGGGCTGATGCTGCTGTCAACTTACAACTTGTGGTAGATCTTCAGGCTTCTGTGGAGTGTGTGGGGGGTGCCTGGTTATTCATATCGCTAGTGAGAGGTGGTGGAGATATCACCCCGAATCCCATTCTGTGGGGTAGACGCAGCATTTATAACTACAGAGTAGTATTTAGTGACGGTCTTTATCGGGTGATTCCCATGATGGAGTATTTATTCTTTCATTTGTTTAACCCAAATATATCTCATGCCAGTCATGTACCTGGCACTGTGAGGCAAAGAAGAATAGTATGTACCATCTGCCTCAAACATTCTAGTGGCCAATGCATCTCCATAAACAGGAGTTGTTGCAAGCAAAATGGAAGCTTCATGGTGAAAGTAGCATTTGCAAATATATGTTTCCAGTATAAAAGCACATTCCCTTGGACACAGAAGTTAAACGGTGCTCTTTGCATGTGTATGTCCACATGTGTGAGAAAATAAAAATTTGCTGGAAACATGTATTTCATGGTTTCATGCTACTCTCCCTTACATAGGCAACCTTACGATAAACATCTTACCTTATTTTAAAAAAATAAGATAAGATTCTAGTCTAGTACTATCTTGTTTCTGTGCAAGTAGAATGATAAGAGGTGGAATATTTAATACTTAATCACAACCTGGATTTTCAGTATCTTTGCATTTTCTAGCCATACTTTTAATATTTTTTTTTCTTTTTTGATGCCACAGAAGGCTTTCACCCATATACCTTTACCAAAGATATGTTAGCTCTTTGAAAATATTAAAGTATGAAATACACAATAGATTAAAAATTAAAATTGTGTATATTTAACTCTTGCTTGGATATATCTGTAGAAGTAATACATAAGAGTTGGTGTGTTTGTGTGTGTGTGTAAGTTGAGATTGAGAGAGAGAAGGGGGAAGGGAGTTAGGGAGAGATGCAGGGAGGGAAAGAGAGAAAGTGAGAGGTATTTTATAGCATTTGATGATTGCACTGAGTCCAGTGATGAAAAACTGTGACTGTATTTCTCTACATATTTTCTGCTCACGTGTTATTAATGCTTGTAATTAAGCTTCTTGGTAACCAACACACAATTGCTATTTAATGCCTGCTTTAGCGTTATCTAGGCCAGTGGTCGGCAAACTGGGGCCCCTTGAGTGTGGCTCTTCCACAAAATACCACGTGCGGGCGCACACGTACAGTGTGATTGAAACTTCGTGGCCACACTCAAGTGGCCAAAGAGCCACATGTGGCTCGCGAGCCGCAGTTTGCCGACCACTGATCTAGGCTATTGGCCTTTGTAAAGTTGTAATTGAGGAGACAACTCTGTTATGTCATCTGTCTTAGGGGCAAGTTAAACTCTTGGATGGATATAATCTATGCAACCTGTAGTGAAGTCCATATTGCCTAGGAACAAAAGGAAGGGTCATTAAAAGAAAGTTAAAAAAGTAGCTTTTGAGCATCTTATACTTTGCATTTATATAGCATTCTTTAAAATCTTATTACATGAATGCTTTCTCTTTCTCTGTGTTTTTTTTTTAATTAAAGCAATAAATTAAGCATTATTATTCCCATTGTTTGAAAGGAAAAAACTGGGACACTGATAATATTTAGCAATTTACTAAATATTATGCGGTTATAAAGGAACAGAGCTAAGACTGAAACATTTTTTCTAACCCCCTGTTTATGCTTTTTCTAAAGTTAGACTTTCATGTTCTTCAATTCGTATGCAAAAAAGTATATTCTATTTTATAATCTCTGTCTATTAAATGTTTGAATTGGTGGCTTCTGCCTCCTTCTTTATTTTTAAATGAGATTTTAAAGTAAAATTATTTAATGAATCATAACACACATAAACAAGCAGATCATAGATTTACAACTTCATTAAATTTCAAAAAATGAGCACAAACATGTAATTCACCACCGAAATCAAGGAATGATGCATTACCAGCATCCCAGAAGCCCCTTTCATACCCATCCCAGTTACTGGCTTTTCCTTCCTAAAAATAACCACTATGCTAAAATCTAACATCATAGACTAGTTTTGGTATCTAATATCTCATACATTACTGATGGAAGTTTAAATTCATAAAACCATTTTGGAAAACTCTCACTATTTACTACAGATGAATGTATACATATCTTAATTTCCAACATACTTATTTGCTTCAAAAGTCATATACAAGAATGCCAATAGCAACATTGTTTAAAATAGCCCTAAACTGCAAACAATCCACATGTTCACCCAAGGTAGAATGGATCAATCAATTATGGTACATTCATTCATACAACAGAATACTGTAAGTAATTGAAATAAGCAAGTGCTCCTTTCATTTTTTAGTCTGTTTATCACTTTTGGGCTCTTCTTCATTTTCATACTTTAGTTGTTGTTTAACCCCTAGAGTGCCAGGGAACGAGATCGCGCTCCTCCTGTCTTTCACCAAAAGTGCCGGGAGCGCTATCAAAGCTTCGAAATGGCATCCAGTTCTAAGTCTGCTTTTATTAGTGATGATGATATTGCTAAACATGTCAATGTAGTAAAGGTTTCCTTAAGTTTTTGAATATGTAACTTCATTTACTTGCGATTCATAATTTTTTTCCTAAACTGCTGTAAAATCAGCAAAAATGCCTTGGCAATTTTAGCATAGTTCCTAGGATATTGGTTGGCACTCAAAGGGTTAAGTTGGTAGAGCTAGTATTGGGGTAGAATAAATTCAGGAATTTCTGTCCTTTGGGTGTTTACAATTTCATAGAAAAGAAAAACATGTGAAGGAAATACTTTTATGTCAGTACTAGAAGCCCAGCACGTGAAATTGTGTGGCCCCACCCACAAGTACATGGCACACCCACTCACTGCCCAGCCATGCTTGCAGCCCCGCCGAACTGCACTGGTCTTTGGTCGTTAAGGCGTTAAGGCCACTGGGTTTTTATAATATAGACTAGAGGCCTGGTGCACAAAAATTTGTGCACTCGGGGGGGGGGGGGGGCGTCCCTCAGCCCAGCCTGTGCCCTCTCGCAGTCTGGGACCCCTTGGGAGATAACGACCTGCTGGCTTAGGCCTGCTCCCGGGTGGCAGAGGGCAGGCCCAATCCCTAGGTGCAGCCCCTGGTCAGGCTCAGAGCAGGGCCGATTGGGGAGTTGGGGCGCCGCCCCCTGTCATGCACAGAGCAGGGAGGATCAGGAGGTTGCGATGCCACCCTCAGTCACGCTCAGGGTAGGGCCGATGGGGTGGTTGGGGCACTGCCCCCTGTCACACTCAAGGCAGGGTTGATGGGGAGGTTGTGGCGCCACCCCCTGTCACACACAGAGCAGGGCCCATCAGGGGGTTAGGGAGCTCCCCCCTGTGACGCACAGAGCAGGGCCCATCAGGGGGTTGAGGAGCTCCCGCCTGTCACTCACAGAGTAGGGCCAATAGGGGAGTTGGGGCACCGCCCACTGTCACACACAGAGCAGGGCAGATCAGGGGGTTGGCGCGCCGCCCTCTACCACCCACAGAGCAGGGCCGATCAGGGAGTTGGGGTGCCACCACTGTCACACTCAGGGCAGGGCCGATGGGGAGGTTATGGCTCTACCCCATCACACACAGAGCAGGGCCCGTGGGGTGGGGGTTGGGGCACCGCCCTCTATCACCCACAGAGCCGCTGGGCGATCAGGGGGTTTGGGCGCTGCCCCTGTCACACTGATCCCAGTGCTGGGAGGCATATTACCCTTTTACTATATAGGATAGAGGCCTGGTGCACGGGTGGGGGCTGACTGGTTTGCCCTGAAGGGTGTCCCAGATCAGGGTGGGGGTCCCCACTGGGCTGCCTGGCCTGCCTGGGTGAGGGGATAATGGCTGTTTTCAGCTGGTCACACACCCTTCAAGGTGGGGGTCCCCACTGGGGTGCCTGGCCAGTCTGGGTGAGGGGCTGAGGGCCGTTTTCAGGCTGGTGGGTGATGGAAGCTCCCAACCGCTCCTTTTTTTTTTTTTTTTTTTTTTTTTTTTATTCTCGGCCAGCTTTAGCTCTGAGGCTTGGCTCCAGCTCCTAGGCCTCCACTGCTGAAAGCAGGTTTCTGGCCTTTGTTTACCTTCTGTATTGGAAACAATGTTGCAGTCCTGCTGGCTGAGGCCCGATGGACTAAAGAAGGTTTCTGGGGTTTTGTTTAGCTTCTATATTTGTAACATAGTTGCTTAGAGTTGCAACTCAGAGGCCGGCAGCAGCAGGCGGGGAACATTGGAGTCCTCTGTCACTGAAACAAGCAAGCCTCCTGTTCGCTTTAAGCTGTCTGGCTGCCGGCTGCCATCTTGGCTGGCAGTTAATTTGCATATCTCGCTGATTAGCCAATGGGAAGTGTAGCGGTCGTATGCTAATTACCATGTTTCTCTTTTATTAGATAGGATAATTTGTTAAGTGGTGAAAGAGAAGCTAAAAACTAGTACCTGTGATTTCAGTACAAGAAGTGATTTTCTTAGTGATGTCAGTAGATTTAAAATACTTAAAAATAATTTATTGATTTCAGAGAGGAAGGGAGAAGAGAGAGAGAAACATCAATGATGAGAGAGAATCACTGATTGGCTGCCTACGCATGCCCCCTACTGGGGAGTGAGCCCTCAACCTGGCAAGTGCCCTTGACTGGGAATCTAACTGCAACCTCCTCTTTCATAGGTTGCCACTCAACCACTGAGCCATGTAGGCAAGTCAGTGTCAGTACATTGATTTATAGCTTTATAGTCTATCAATAAACTTCATGTTCTGTTCCTTTTTCCTCTACTTAATGTCAATGATGCTTTAGAGTTCTGAGCTTCTGTGAGTCTGAGAAGTTCATTGAACAATTTTTTTTTCATTCACTAATTTCCAGGAAAGCAATCACAGATTATCTGAAGAGTTTTTTTTTTTTTCTAGCCTTCCTCTCCTGGTATACCATAATATTTAGTAGTGGATGTTTTGCTTATTGTGTGGTAGGCATGTGGTTGATATCATTTATGTCCTTGGCTAAATTCCTCTTGGTATACAAAAGAGGAGAAAATGGTTAAACCCTTTTGTTTCATTCTACTCTGCCATGCTTTTGATTAACTAAATTTTACTAAAGCTCTGTCAGGGTTTGCCATATTTTCTATAAAATTAGTGGAGTATACATGTGTTCCCAGTAAATATTATAATAGTAAGAGTTAGAAACTACCACTATCAGGAAAAATGTATAAAGAGCATTTAACTTTTCAAAGCTGTTTTTTTATTTCTGAATTTTTAAACAAACTTAATCTGAGATTATGGTAATGAAATCAATGGCCATCCTAAAATTAATGAAGAATCTTGTTGTATTAGTAGTGAATTGGAAAGGGCAAACTTGGTATTACTATAGTTCTCTTTTTCTTAATTGCTATAACTATTCCTAAGAAAATAATTATCTGCAACCTGATAGATATATGAGATCTGGCAAAAAAGAAAAGAAAGAAGTAATTTTGTTATTTCAGTAAAAAATAGCAAAAAAAAAAAAATATCTATGTGTCAGAAAAAATGTATCTAAACAATGACTTCCCTTCGGAAAAATCTCAAATTGAGGAACTGCTTTTATGTTGCACATATTTTTGATTGAACCATACTCTTTTTGAAAAATGTATCTATATTGTTGAAAGTATTATAGATGTCCCCATTGATTCCATCTCCACACCCCCCCCACAGGCCTATGAACCATATACTCTTTTGCATTGATTCCAGGACAAGTATATGAGCCTTGTAATAAAGTTACTTATTTTAGGATTTTATTTCACTTTATTTTTGACCAATACTAGTATTATATTAATTGACAACATGTACTTGTATTTTTAATCCAAAATTGATTAAATATAAAAGAAATTCACCTTATATGTAAAGTCCTAAAATAATATTAACAAAAAAGTTGTTTTTGCTTATCTATGTTAATATTTAGAACAGTAACAACAATCATTTAAAGTGTTTTGTTGTTGTTAGAAAATCACTATAATATTTTCTTTAGAATGCCAACTTAGACCAGGAAAATCTCAATAGGTATCCTCTCAATGATGATTTTGCACTTGACTCATGATACTTCAGGTTTTATAAATATTAAATGGTAAAGAGTTAATGATGAAGTGCTTTGAACAATAGCAAATAATCAATGAGTGTTAACAATTGAGTTATAAGTCTATGAACACCTTTTCAAATTAAACTATTAAAATTGCAATAATTTTAATGTAATTAACTACACCATAACCTTGATCTAAAGTGAAAAAGAGGAAAATTAAACTTGAATATAAGATTTACTTTATTTTATTTTATTGTTATTTTTTAAATTGTGAAATCAGTCATTTATTCTGGTCAAAGGAAACAGGTATAGAATAAAGTATTATTGCAAATTCATGTTGGCTCATAAGATTTATATATTGAAAGTTATTTTATATTTTTAGCTGCTGAACTTATACTTTATATGTTTGGCTACTTAACTAATAAAGAGGATTTAAACTATTGTATTTTACCAGTTTTAAAATGCAAATATTTTGGTTTTTTATTTTAAAAATTAAAAATATTTTTTTAATTTATTTCAGAAAAGAAGGGAGAGAGAGAGAGAGAGATAGAAACATCAATGATGAGAGAGAATCATGGATTGGCTGCATCCTGCACACCCTCTACTGAGGATCAAGCCCCAAACCTGAGCATGTGCCCTGACTGGGAATCAAAACATGACCTCTGGTTCATGGGTATACACTCAACCACTGAGCTACACTGGCTGGGCTCAAATGCAAATATTTTAAAACACATTTTTAGATCTCTGAAATCAGGTCTTGCCCTATTACCAAAGGTGCTTTAAAACTGCCAGCATCCAGGCTGAAGGTGTGCATACACACTACCGCCTGTGCATGTATAAACTTGTCATAGCTGTTCATATTAACAGTCAACTGAGTAATGTGTATTCACACACATTGGGTTTAATTGCTATTTAAAATGTCTTCAGGAATGTAACACTGTGATTTGACATTGAAATGAAAAGTCATTGTGTATACAGAAAGGCAAGGCAAAACAGTTGAACATATATTTTATATCAATGGAGCAAATACCTGTCATTGAAGGAAGAACTACTACCTTGTATTTTCTTAGAAAGAAACCATAAAGTACTTTACATGGATGAAAGGAAAATACCCTGAAGTAGATGAAGGTCTATTACATTTTGTTACTAAGATTTATGTAAAAGGATAGCCCATCAAGCACAGAGAAATGGAACTGAAGGAAGGAAAGAAATTGCCACATCTCTCCGAAAAGGTAAAAGAAATTTTAAAGCAGACAGACTAGTATAGCTGATTCATGTATTGTGCAAGTTGTTGAATTAGCAAACTTTCTACTGACTTTGAAGAGAAGCTGCTTAACTTCCAGGTAGATAAGATTTAGTTGTGAAAAAAAGGAAATATAAGTGACTAGGGTAACATCATCACCAAAACACACAGAATTAGTGTTCACCACTGGGAATAAAACTCCAGAGAGAAAAATGGAGCATTATTTTAAGAAATACTATGTCACCATTACTTTTGATAGGACAGACCATAGTGTGGGAAATTAGGAACGTTTATAACTCTGTGTCAAAAAGAAATTCAGAATATTTGGGCTCTAAAAGTGAGGTTTAGGAATATTTTAACAAATTTATTTAGCTTATATTTTATTTTTTATATATAGACATGTAATTATAAAATTACTTCTAAATGTTACATTTTAATAAGTAAAATAAAAATATTCTAAGTGATAAGAAAGCATTTTGTATGGTTTCATCGGTAGTCAGTTTTCATTTGTGTATTGGTACGTAAGAAATGGTTCATCCACAATGGATGGCATTGATACAATATAATGTAAACAACAACACAAATTATAAATGTAGTTTTATAACACCATCCTGTTGTAAGCTCCATTATTATCTATTAGTAATAGTATGCTTTCAATTGTCTGTGTTCCTTTGTGTTGAAATTGCAGTAATTAAAGATCTCCTTTTTTTCATTCTATCAAACTTCATTATGTGTACTTATTTGTATTGCTTTCTCAAAAACTATAGTTAAAGGCTGTAATGAATTCCAGTATATTGCTTCATTATGTCCTTAATCAGTCAATGTACTTTCCTTGCCAAATTTTGTGTGCACTTTTATGGACAAAGTTTTTATAATTTTAATCATACTCTCAAAGGAATTTGCTATCTAAAAAATACTAAGAATTATTGTTATAGCCCTGGTTGGGTAGCTCAGTTGGTTAAAGCATTGTCCTGGTTTAACAAGTTGTTGGTTAGATCTCCAGTCAGGGCACATTCAAAAACCTTCCCCAAATATGTAAAAAACTCATACAACTTAACAACAAAAAAAGACAAACAATCCAACATAAAAGTGGGCAAAGGACCTAAATAGACACTTCACCAAAGCAGATATACAGATGACCAAGAAACATGAAAAAATGCTTAAAGTCACTAATCATCAGAGAGATGAAATTAAAACCACAATGAGGAATCACCTTACACCTGTCAGAATGGCTACCATCAATAAATCAATAAATGACAAAAGTGCTGGCGAGGCTGGGGAGGAAAGACAAGCCTAGTACACTGCTGGTAAGAATGCAGGCTGGTGCAGCCATGACATGTGCTGACCACCAGGGGGCACGCCCAGAACATGGCAGGTTTCGGCAGCAGGTGGCAGAGCGCGGAACATGGCGGACATCAGCTGCAGGGAGATTGGTGGAGCAGGTGAGCAGGAGCCCCACACCAAGGCGGGGTGCTGGTCACTGTCATTGGGGCAAGCCTCTGGTTGTTACTGAAAATTCTTTGCTCCCATGAGCCACGGTCCCACTGGGCTCTCATACCTGCTGTTGGCACCAGAGCTGCCGCTCACACCCACTGCTGGCACTGTCAGCGGGTGTGAGCGTCAGCTGCCGGCCCTGATCACCTCTCAGGGCTTCTCCAACTTCTGCTCCTGAGAGGCGAGTGGGGCCAGCAGCTGCCTCTCGCACCCACTGCCAGCGACAGCCCGGCTCGCACCAGCTGCCAGCGCTGGAGCCACCACTCTAACCCACTGCTGGCACCCAGCACTGGTCCTAATCATTCAGCACTGTCAGTGTATGTGAGCGGCGGCTGCAGGCCCCAATTACCCCTGAGGACTTCTCCACCTCACCCTGCTCCTAAGGGGTGATGGGGGCAGCAGCTGCCACTTGTACCCACTGCTGGCGCTGCCCCCAATTGCTCCATGCTGTCAGTGCATGGGAGAGGTGGCAGCGGGAGTGGGGCTGCTGGCAGACAGGGGGCCATGGTGGGAGGGGCTGGGCAGGGGCACAGAGGATGGGCCAAGACTCACCCCTGAGTCCACCACAGCCTTGTGGCCCACAGTTCCTTTCAAGGTGCACGAATTCGTGTACTAGGCCCCTAGTTTGGTTTATGTTATCTGAGACAGAATTTTGAAATGAATGTAAGAATCAGAATATATGGAATATAATAAATATTTCATTAAAAATGATAGGATGCCTGTCATGCATTGTAGGCCATAAGAAATGTTATATGTGGTTACTTTTCTAGAATATTTTCCAGTTTTATATTATATATATATATTTCTAATAGAATAACGTTTTTATTATTTAAAAAAGATTAATAGAAGATGTTTATTTAAATGATTACATTTTAAATTCAGTTAAGCTCTTGTGGGATGTCTCAAAGTCCTCAATGTTTTCTGCTATCCTTTTTGAATGACAGAATGCAATTTTTACTGAATAAGATTATTTAATTTGGTGTTAATGTATACTTTTTTTCACTTAGAGAGTTTTAAGATACTCTATGATTGGTCATTTTACTTTGGAAAGTTATTATTTATATTGATTAAATATAAAAATTGTCACCAAGATATAAAGTGATTCAAAGTCATAATATTTATACATTTTAAAATCATAGAATGTATTAACATTTTTAGGTTGTTTTTGAATATTGATATAAAAGACCTCTTTTCCATTTTATTATGATAACAACATGTTGCATCTCTGAGGACATGAAAGAATGATTTATTAAAAATGTCATATCCAATATTAGAAGTTAATTATTGGACAGTTTTTCATCTATCTACCTTTATCATCTGAAACAAATAGTCATTTTCCTCTGCACAGTTCTATTAAGAAGAAAGCACATTGTACTTTTTTTAATAAACAAGAGGAACATAAATTTTGTCTTATTATTAAAGCTAGTAAAGTATCTTCATTTTTGGAACCAGCGCATTAATATTCTGTATTAAATGAAAAGCCATTGACCCAGAGACCTTTTTTTAAGTACAATTAGTTTAACTTAAAAGTAATATGTGTTTGAGCCTATAATTTCTTTCAGGTTATTAATAGAAAAGCATTATTTAAAACTGTCAGGAAAATCAATATTGAAATACTTATGAACAGGATGAAAATGGTATATCATTCCTGATTGTAATTTGATAGGGAAAAGTGTGGCCTCTGCACGTATAGAGGTCTTACTCTCAATTAAATATGCTTAAAAGAAAAGATTCAGCTTCATTAAAGTCTTTGGCACCTAAATTGTTCGTTCATTTGTGGTTGAAACATACCTATAACTATTTTCTGAGGAAAATCTTGGCCTTGTCCACAGTTATTGCCTCAGGTGGCATCTAGTCAGAATGGGTTTAGATTAAAAGACTTTAGTGTCAACCCCAGAGTCCACTGATCTGATTTTAATCAATAACAGAACATTACATTCAATTCTTAGAAAATATTAGAATTGAACTTGCAACTTCCCAACTTTTGTGATTAGGTTTTTCTATAAGTAACATTAAAGGATTACTTGAAGGACATGCAGTTTATTAATTCTTCTGCATTATTGGTGTTGGCTAAAACTTTGTTCTTGACTGATACATGTGAGGGAAAGGGCATTTTCCAATTAGTAGGTCTTTACTCTAGTGACTTAGAACCAGGAGGAACCCTACCTACACAGGACGTATCTAAATGTTGGGAGCATGTGGACTTCCTGCAACTTGCCCTGATGCCTCTTGGTGACATTTGTACTTCTTCCACAAGTTGAGCAGTGGTGGAGATGTAGGGTTTAGGATGACACAGGCTATTGCTCAATTTCAGAACACCTCTAGGAGTGTTCACCTCTAGGAGTGTTAGAAATACAACAAACAACAGTTATTTTTATATTTTAAGAAATTATCTAAAATTTCTAGCATAGTGCCTTTTATATGGTAAACAGTCAGTATTTGCTATTAATTGTGATTGTTAATTTACAGTTAACTAGAGGCCTGGTGCATGAAATTCATGCATGGGTAGGGTCCCTAGGTTGGAGCCTTCTGGCTGCCGGCTGGGGCCTTCCTTCCCTGGCTGCTGGCCAGGCTTCCTTCATTCCACACCACTCCCTGGTGGTCAGCACACATCATAGCAAGCAATCAAACTCCCAATCCCTGGGTTGAACTCCCAAGGGGACACTTTGCATATTAGACTTTTATATATATAGACTAGAGGCCAGGTGCACAAAATTCGTGCGCTGGGAGGGGGTGTCCTTCAGCCCAGCCTTCACCCTCTCCAATCTGGGACCCTTTGGGGGATGTCCGACTGCCGGTTTAGGCCTGATCCCTAAACTGGCAGTCAGACATCCCTCTCAATATCCAGGACTACTGGCTCCCACGTGCTCGCCTGCCTGCCTGCCAGCCAGATAACCCCCTAACCACTCCCCTGCCAGCCTGATCGATGCCTAACTGCTCCCCTTCCGACCCGATCACCCCCAACTGCCCTCCCGTGCTGGCCCGGTTGCCCCCAACTGTCCTCCCCTGCAGGCCTGGTCACCCCTAACTGTCCTCCCCTGCAGGCCTGGTCACCCCTAACTGCCCTCTCCTGCTGGCCTGATTGCCCACACTGCCCTCCCCTGCCAGCCATCTTGTGCCCACATGGGGGCGGTCATCTTGTGCAAGGGTGTGACGGTCAATTTGCATATTACCTCTTTATTATATAGGATGTTATTTTAAGCTTTAGCTCAGAAAAAGCTTTGTTCTTTTAAAAACACTTTTACTGAATTCCTTGAACTTCTATCTATCCCAGCTTGAAATGAAAAAATATAAGCAGTATGAAATTTATTCCTAGATTTATTATAAAACATTATTAAGGATGTCATCAAAATTATATTTCCTTTATGAGGATTCATAGGAGAAACTTTAGACAGATTTATCACAGAATTGCTTTCCTTGTTAATCAAAAAGCTTGAAACAAATTCTAACCTTTCTAGCTGACTCATGGTTATTAACAGTTTCAGTCTTTTTGCAGAAATATGATTATGTCCTAAGGCTTAATGAGTTGCAAAGAAATATTTGGCCCAACAGTGAGGCAAGATTACTTCTGAAGTTAATAAAAGCATTTCTGTCGAGAGGAAAGCTGGGGATAGATAAATGAAAAATTTATTATGATGCGATGATCTGTAGGAAAACAGTCAGAAAAATCCTAATATTGTGGTAAGTATGCAGAAATTATCTTCATAGGAAGTTTAGCTAGGCTGTGCTAGTCCAATTACACTTGAAATATTTGCTATGGCACTTATTTGGGGCCATTGCATATGGCAGGTAGGGTGTGCTCTGTACTATTGTAGCTGGTCCATTTTTAGGAGCCAAGGAATAGGTAGTGTCCCTTAAAATTGTGCAGGACAGTCTTCATGACCTTATATGTGGCCTTTTGTTTATAATTTACTGAAATCCGTGTGTTTTACAAGATTACTCTCATATAAGAAAGGAAGAAAAGTTTGTGATGTAAAGCCCAATTGCTATTATGTAGCTGCTTTTTCATAGCAAATTTTAGTATTAAATAATAACAGTTGCTTACAAAGTAAATTTTCTATACAAATTACTGTTGTTTAAAAGTGCATTCCATTGCCCTTTAAAAGAGCTAACATAAGTTTATATGAAAAAGTGAAAATTAAACGTCTATCTAAATATAGTAGTTTATCACTGGAGAAAACCACATTTTTGCCTTGAAGTTATTGCAACTCCTTTTCAACAATGAGTGAAGTACAAATAGATAAATTGGCTTCAAATCTTGATAGATACATGTCTTTGGAAGACAATATATTGAGTTGTGAAAATGACACTGGAAAGTGATAGAGACTTTTGTTTGTCATATTTACCATGTTTCTTGGTCCCCTGCAATTCACCAATCCCTCTAAAATGTGACAAGCAAAAAGTAGTAGTTGTAATTAAATGGAAAAGTACATGTAGAATACAAGTTTAAAGTGATGAATAAAGTGGCCCTTGCTTCTTCATAACCTCTAAAATAATTTATTTCCCCCAAATCATAAATCATAGTTTTCCATTACATATTCCTATAGCCACTTGACATATTGCACATAAAATCGCCAGCTTGAGGTTAAGCAAATAGTCTCACATTGACTCTAACAGTTTATCAATGCATAAATCATGAACTATGAGAATCTTTGTATTGGTTTTTTTAACAGAGAGTCTCATACTGATAAGCAATTAATGAGTTTTTAATGACTAGTTTTAAATACTAGCATCAGTTGATGTCTTTGTGGAGGCATCAGTGAAATACTGTATATATTTTAAAATGTATATACCAATATACGTTTGCAAGTTATTTATTCATTGTATCACGGTGGGCAGTTTACTGGTCTGAATGTTTAGTTTCTGATGCTTAGGTTCAATGACAATTCTGTTTGGAGCTCTTATCTCTGGCAGGTGCTATGCTTGTTTGATAGTGGCTTTGTCTCATAATTTAAGGGAATATTGATTTACTATCTCACTGGGTTGAATGTATCTGGTATTATACACGCCAAATGATGCAAATTTTTCAGCTCCTGAAGTTACTTGATAGATCACTGGAACTGAAAAAGTCCCCCAGGTCTTTCTTCTGTCTTTCAGAGCTTACGATGGAAAGAATTTACAGCATACCAAGCAACTTGTGCCATAGTGGAACATTTAGTTACTGAGCCACAAGGCTAGCTCGCTATTTTTCACTCTCTAAATATCGGCAACATTTTTCATTTCAAGGTGGACTCTAAACTTAGTCTTGTGGAAATTGTGTCCATGTCTTGAACATTTATGCAGCACTTCTCAGCAGGCTTGGGAAGAAAGAGGAAATTCAAACTTGTTTATCCACAAATTAAGGGAAAGATATTTTCCTTCAATTATCATGATAAATATGTAGAAAATTTTCTACCAACAATTATGAAAAAAAATAGAAAGAAATAGCCCTGTTGTTAAGAATAGAAAATCCTGGATTTCCAAGGTAGAGGGAAATCACTGCCCATGAGGTCAGGTACCTAAGTTCTGGGCCTGACTCTGTATCTAGCTATTAATTAATTTTAGGAAATATAGCCCCTTTGGCTATCAGTTTCTTTCCTATAGTTTTCTTCTAGCCCCCACCCTTGAATTTGGGAGATAATTTCTATGGCTCCTTCAGGTTCTGATATTCTATAATTCTTTTTCTTTTTTATATATATTTTATTGATTTTTTACAGAGAGGAAGAGAGAGGGATAGAGAGTTAGAAACATCGATCAGCTGCCTCTTGCACACCTCCTACTGGGGATGTGCCCGCAACCAAGGTACATGCCCTTAGCCGGAATCAAACCTGGGACCTTTCAGTCCGCAGGCTGACGGTCTATCCACTGAGCCAAACCGGTTAGGGCTATATTTCTTTTTTTTTTTTTAATTGCTGACAGTATTACAGGTGCCCCTATTTTCTCCAAACCCCACTTTGCCCACCTCCACCCAAGCCCCCTTCCCTCTGCTAATATTCTGTATTTCTTTTTTTTAAAATTTGTTTTAGAGATTTATTTTCAATCAATGTTAATTTTCTACAGATAATTTTAGTTCATATCCATTTCTGGATAATGTCATATCAGCACATACTTTCTATTTGGAAACACATTGTCATCTAGTTAAGTTTATTTCTTTTTTATTTAAATTCTTTATTGTTTAAAAGTATTACATGTCTCCTTTTTCCCCCATAGATCTTTCCCTGGCCGTCCCCACCCCTCAGCACATGTCCTCACTCCACAATAGTGTGTGTCCATGGGTTATGCTTATATGCATGCATATAAGTCCTTTGGTTGATAACCTCTTGCCCCCTCCCCTGCTTTCCCTCTGAGGTTGGACAGTTTGTTCAATGCTTCTCTGTCTCTGGATCTATTTGGTTCATCAGTTTATGTTGTTCATTATATTCCACAAATGAGGGAGATCATGTCATATTTATCTTTCTTCAACTGGCTTATTTTGCTTAGCATAATGTTCTCCAGGTCCATCCATGCTGTTGCAAATGGTAAGGAAGCCTTCTTTTTTAAAGCAGCGTAGTATTCCACTGTGTAGATGTACCACAGTTTTTTAATCCACTCATCTGCTGATGGGCACTTGGGCTGTTTCCAAATCTTAGCTGTGGTAAATTGTGCTGCTATGAACATAGGGGTGCATATATCCTTTCTGATTGGTGATTCTGATTTCTTGGGATATAGTCCTAGAAGTGGGATTACTGTGTCTAATGGCAGTTCCATTTTTAGTTTTTTGAGGAAATGCCATACTGTTTTCCACAGTGGCTGCACCAGCCTGCATTCCCCCCAGTAGTGCAAAAGGGTTCCTTTTTCTCCACATTCTCGTCAGCACATGTCCTTGGTTGATTTGTTGATGATAGCCAATCTGACAGGTGTGCGATGGTAACTCATTGTTGTTTTGATTTGCATCTCTTAGATGATTAGTGACTTTGAGCATGTTTTCATGTGTCTCTTGGCCTTCTGTGTGTTCTCTTTCAAAAAGTGTCTAGGTCCTTTGCCCATTTTTTTATTGGGTTGTTTATCTTCCTTTTGTTAAGTTGTAGGAGTTCCCTATGAATTTTGGATATTGAAACTCTTAGTCTATATAATAAAAGTCTAAGTATCCTGTCATCCAGTCATCTGTTCAACCAATCAAAGTGTAATATGCTAATGATATGCTAAGCCTGCTCAACTGCTCACTATGACATGCACCGACCACCAGAGGGCAGACACTCCCACCGGTAGATTAGCTTGCTGCTGGGGTCTGGTCCATCAGAACTGAGTGAGATGGGCCAGATACACCCTGGAGCCCTCCTGCGGTCCCTCCCCAACTGGCTAACCTCCTGTGTCCCTCCCCAGCCCCAATCGTGCACCAGTGGTGTCCCTCAGTCTGGCCGGTGCCCTCTCACAATCTGGGCTGTGGGACCACCCCCATCTGAGTGCACGAATTTTGTGCACCGGGACTCTAGTTGGATATAACATTGGCAAATTCCTATGTTCTCCCATGCAGTGGGCTCTCTTGTTTTATTGATGGTTTCTTTTGCTGTGCAGAAGCTTTTTATTTTGATGTAGTCCCATTTGTTTATTTTCTCCTTAGTTCCATTGCCATAGGAGCTGTATTGGTAAAGATATTGCTATGACTTACGTCTGATATTTTGCTGCCTATGGATTCTTCTAAGATTTTTGTGGTATCCAGTCTTACATTTAAGTCCTTTATCCATTGTGAGTTTGTTTTTGTGTATGGTGTAAGTTGGTGGTCTAGTTTCATTTTTTGCATGTATCTGTCCAATTTTCCCAACATCATTTATTGAAGAGACTGTCTTAACTCCATTGTATACTCTTGCCTCCTTTGTCAAATATTAATTGAGCATAGTGGCTTGGGTCGATTTCTGGGTTCTCTGTTCTGTTCCATTTATCTATGTGTCTGTTCTTGTGCCAGTACCAGGCAGTTTTGAGAACAGTGGCTTTGATTTATAGCTTGATATCTGGTAAGCAACATTTCACAAGGAATTTAAATGTTTTTCCTAAATTCTCTTGGGATTAGATGAGACATATAGAAATTCTTTTTTGGATTTCCACATATATTCTTCTCATTTAATAGACAGCAAATTAACTTTAAAAAATTAAATATTATATTGAAACATAACATATATTAAATGTGTCAATTAAATGTGTTAAGCTTAAATTATTTTTTAGAGTAAAAAATTATAACATGAATTCTTTACCCATTACAAAGTAGAAAATTATAATTACTCCAGAAACTCTCTTTCCACTCAAAGTTAGCCATCATCCTAAATTTTATCACTGTGGATTAAATTTATCTTTTCTTTCACTTTATCATGTGAAATCATACAGTATGTGTTTTTGTATGTTGGACTTTTTTCATTCAAAATTCCATTTCTGAGATTTACCCATATTGCTGGTGGGTCAGCAGTCCATTTGTTTTTATCCTATACAATAAAAGGGTAATATGCATATTGACCCTAATGGCGGAATGACCAGGAATGACTGGTAGCTATGGCGTGTACTGACCACCGGAGTTCAAACGCTTAATGCAAGAGCTGCCCCCTGGTGGTCATTGCGCTCCCACAGGGGTATCTCTGCTTAGCCACAAGCCGGGCTGATGGCTGCTAGCACAGCCGCGGTGGCAGCAGCATCCCCTGCTTCCTTGGCAGCACTAAGGATGTCCAGCTGCGGCTTACGGGGAGTGGGCCTAACCCATCATTCAGACATCCCCCGAGGGCTCCTGGGCTGCCAGAGAGATGCCTGACTGCCAGCTTAGGCCCAGTACCCTGGGGAGCGGGACTAAGCTGGCAGGTGGACATCCCCTGAGGGCTCCCGGGCTGACAGAGGAATGTCTGACTGCCAGCTTAGGCCTGATCTCCTGGGGAGCGGGCCTAAGCCAGCAGGTGGACATCGCTTGAGGGGTCCTGGACTGTGAGAGGGCACATGCCAGACTGAGGGACCCCCCCTAAGTGCACAAATTTTCGTGCACCAGGCCTCTAGTTAATATATATTATTCTATTGAATGAATATATCAGTTTATTTATCTTATTGACAGGCATTGATTATTTCTATGAATATTATTGCTCTGAATATTTATATACAGATATTTTAGTAAATATTTATATGAATTTACAGGAGATATATACCTAGAGTATAATTTTTAGGTTATGTTATATCCATATTTTCAGCTTTACTAGACTTCAGTGAGTTTTCCAAAATAAGTGTTCTGGTTTACATACCCAGCAGCAATATATTATAGTTCTAGTAATAATACTTGTTTATAAAGGCTTGATATTGTCAGAATGTTTAATATTAGCCATTGTGGTGGGTGCATGGTGTTTTGTTTTGTTTTTTCTTTTTCTGGATTGCTAAGTTTATCAACTTTTTATACATTTATTAGACATATTTTTAAATGTAACTTGTGAGTCAGGGAAGCCAAATTTTATCAATGGATTTGCAGTGTAATGGTTGGCTCTATGAAAGTTTATATTACTACAAGATAGCTGTCAAATAAGTTTCATTGCTCTTATTTAAAATGTCATGAAATCATGTGGCTCAAAAGTTTCCCTAGCCCAATCATTCAATGTCCTCAACAGATGATGATATCTGTACTGTTTTTGAAGCAGCCCATTCAATTTTGGGAGAGCTCAGATTGTTATAAAGCAATTCCTTATTGATTCAAAATCGGCATTCATATAATTTTGGTCTGATGACCCAAATGTTTTTGAGCAACACAGAATAAATTGACGCTCTTTCCCATCTGTCAAACCTTTCTGTATTTGAGCAGCATTATTTCTCTTGTGCCCTTAGGCTCTATGTCTGAAGGGTAAATCTACTTTTCACAACCATTTCACATTTGTCTTGCTCGCTAGACCATTCAATCTTCTATACATATTTCTATGGACATACTTGAATTTGTCATTGACTTTCTAAACCTGTGATGTCTAAAATTGCATTTAGTTTTCTATGTATCATCCTGAAATGCTGAATTGCAACCACTATGATCTATAAACAATTATTAATTTTCAAGGTTGAATAAGTACTATAATTAATGGGAAGCAGCTCTGCTATCAAGGGAAAGTATTCTATAGAAATGCAAGTCATGATTTAATAAAGAGCCAAGGACATAGCCCATTTTTATAAGAAACAATAAAGCATATAAGTGAGTAGCAAATGAAGGTGGTCATTGAAAACACAATTATGTATTGGTGTTTGCAATCATTCATTTTGCATTAGACAGTTTGCAGTCTTAAAATATGTAGATATTGATTTTAGGTAAATGACCTTTTTCTTTTTCTTGAGAAACTAGTTTTATATATATAACATGAAGAAAACATGAAGTTGAGTAAAAATACTGGCTCATTTGAGTGTAATGTATGTGACCTAGCTCTAATTGTAGGTGTTATTACTTTTATTTGTTGAACTCATCCTGTAGTAGGTTCTAGTCATTACATATTATTTCAGTTAATCTTTACAATGCAATTCATGCAGTATTATAGGAGAGAATGGATGTCAGAGAGGGTAAGTAACTTGCTCAAAATCACATTGAAAGTAATCAACATAACAAAGTTTGAATTAAGGATTTTAAAATTCTAATACCCATGCTCCTTCATGCAAATTTTGTTCTCTGGCCCATGCACTGTTTATGCATTGTATTACTTTTCTAGAGATGCCATACAAATAACAAAAAATGGATGGCTTAACACAAGAGACATTTATTTTTTCATAATCTGGAGGCTAGAAGTCCAAAATCAAGGTGTTTAGAATGTTGATTCCTATAGAAGGTTCTGAGATAGATTTTGTTCCATGCTTCTCTTCTATCTTCTGGTGGCTGTTGTAAATCTTTTATATTCGTGGCTTGTAGATGCATCAGCCTGTTCTCTGAGTCTGTCTTTACATGGCATTCTGTCTGTGTCTAACATTCTCTCTTCTTATAAGGACACTAGAGGCCTGATGCACAACATTCATGCAAGGGGCTCGGCCCCCTTTGTGGTGGCGGCCACCTCTGCCTCGGCCCCCACTGTTGCAGCTTCATCCGGAAGGTCATCCGGAAGGATGTCTGGTCTGATTAGCATAGTGCGCTTTTATTATTATAGATTAGTCATGGCATTTAGGGTCCACCTTGATCCATTATGACTTTGATTTAACTTGATTACTTCTGTAAAGACCCTTTTCCAAATAAGTTTATATACACAGGTTTCAGGAGTTAGAACTATTTAGGTGATACAATTTACTAGAGGCCTGGTGCATGAAATTCATGCACTGGAGGGGGGGGCATCCCTCAGCCCAACCCGCACCCTCTCCAATCTGGGAACCTCAGGGGATGTCCGAATGCTGGTTTAGGCCCGATCCAATCGAGCAGTCAGACATCCCTCTCACAGTCAGACATCCCTCTCACAGTCCAGGACTGCTGGCTCCCAACCACTCACCTGCCTGCCTGCCTGCCTGATTGCCCCTAACCGCTTCTGCCTGCCAGCTTGATCACCCCCTAACCACTTCCCTGCCAGCTTGATCGGCGCCTAACTGCTCCTCTGCTGGCCCGATCACCCCCAACTGCCCTCCCCTGCAGGCCCGGTCACTCCCAACTGCCCTCCCCTGCATATTCCCTCTTTCTTAGATAGGGTTTTTTCTTTAACATATTGGACACTGTACCTGCCATGGTCTTGACAAACCAGTAAAAATGTAAACCCAAACTAAAAGTGTCAAAAAATAAACTCCTTAAACAGGAGTTTCATGAGACCTTGGAAAGGTGATATGTGGTTATTTCCTCCTTTTTTCCTTCTCTTTCTTTTTCTTGATGTTTCATCTTTTGTCCTTTCTTTCTTTTCTCCTTTCATTCCTTTTCTGTCCTTTCTCTTAACTTTCCCATTGGTAGAATCGTCAGTATTTGACCTGTCTCGCTTCCAGAAGATGAAGAAGAGGGAAAAACACCATCATCTGAAGAAAAAGATGATCTATGTTGGGATCAGTGGTGTTTCTGGTTGTGCTCTTTTCCCGTGTGTTTGTTATTTCTGCCGGCCCCAGCATCTTCAGGACTGGTACGGGGGCACTTCTTATTCATGACTACAAAACCTGCCTGCCTTGGTGAAAACTGTAGGGGAAAAGGCCTTCCTGGATGGGCTCAAGCCCAGCCCGAGGTGCTGAGGAACCAGGGCGGGGAGCGCCTGCCACCGCCGCTGTGGTGCCCAGCCTCCGGACCACGGGGCACTCTCTAGTAATGAAACTGCAGTGTAGCAGTTTGCCTTCAGAAATTAGTTGTAAGTTACTTCCGATATGGAACCCTACCTCAGATATTTCCTTTGCAGTTTGTAAAAATTTTAAACAAAAACCATTTACCTCCCTGACCCAGTCACAAGTTTCCACCCAATGGGAGAGTTTTTCTGGACAGCGTCGCCCAGATACCCCCAGCTCGCCCCCTCCAATCACTCAGCTGGGGGTGAGGGAAGTTCCAAGGCTGCCTCCCTGAGGCTGCCGGTGGGTCAGGATCACTCGCCTGGGGTGTGGATGCTCCCGAGGCTGAGACCCTGAGGCTGCAGGTGTGTGTGTGGGATCACTCACCGGGGACACGCAAGGTTCCGAGGCTGAGACCCCAAGGCTGCTGGGAGGGGATTGCTCCATGGGGGTTTGGGCGCTTCCGAGGCTGAGAGCCGAGGCTGCAGGTGTGTGTGGGGGGGATCACTCTGTGGGGAGTGAATTTGTTTTTGTTTTTTTATAAAGGGTCAGGAGGGCCTCTGGGCAGCATTCTGCCAGGCTGCTCACGCTGCCCGCTCTCAGCGGCCGACCCCCTGGGACTGGGGGATTCTGGTGGGGGTGAGAGGACTGGGCACTGCCATCTTTGTTGCAGAGTGATGGCTAATTTGCATATTACTCTTTTATTAGATAGGATTTCAGTGAAAGAAAAGAAGACATTTTAACATATGACAATTAGGCCAACAGAATGCTTTATGCTGGAGGAATTTCAACACATATCAATCACCAAATACATTTTACAACTTTATGTTGGAATTATTCAAGGTGTTGGTGCTAATATGTAAATGAAGTCATCCTCCTTCAAGAAGCAACTTAACTCTAATACAAATTCAGTTTCAAAATAGAAGAATAAATAGTATGGGGATTTGAAAGAAGGAACATTTAATTTAGGCTGTGGGGTCTGGGGTAGCTTCATAGCTGGGAATACATTTGACTTAAACCCAGAAAGTATAGTAGAACATTGGCAGATTAAAAAGATGGAAAGACAGGCATTTCAAACCAAGGCACAGAAATGCCTTATTATTGAAGATGCTTAAAATGCACAAATACTGTAATATTGAGCTTCCTTGTTTCAGGGGACAGTGTTCTACTTTTACCCAAATGCCCTCCCACCCTGCCCATATATATTTCCACATAAAGGATTTCAACATAATACTGAAAAGGCAAGTGATTGGGTTGATGAAGGAAAAGGGTTTATTTTTATACTATCACTAGAGACCCTGTGATTGAAATTCATGGCCATCAGGGCCGACCAGGTTCCCCACCTCCGAACCTCCCTGCCTCCTACTTCCCTCACTCCCTCAGCTCCCCGCCACTGCTGCAAGTCACCTGCCATGTTCCGTTTCACCCCCTGGTGGCCAGCACACATCATAGCGAGCGAGCGAACTCCCGTTCTCCTTGTCAAACTCCCAAGGGGACACTTTGCATATTAGCAAAACTCCCAAGGGGACACTTTGCATATATATATATGAGAGAAAGAAAGATTTTTCTCTCCTCTCTACTTCCTATCTCCCTCTACTGTCTTTCTTTGTCTCTAATATTTTGTTTGACTCTTTCTCCTCTTACACTGGAATTCAATGCATAATGTGAATGCAATACGTAAGTGTCTGCTATTATTTATAACTGACTTTATCCTTTTTTTAAAAAAGGTAAGCATTTTACAAATTCTCTAATTTTTGTTTCCGCTGACTTAGCAAACCCAGACGGGACAAGTTTCTCAATTTAGTTATATTTTAGGTGATATGCATTATTGAATTATTGATACTTGGCTGAATGCAGTTTGTTTTTCAGATGTGATTTAACTTTTGGTCTACCCCTTTCTTGTTTTAATGATTTCTGCTATAAATTAGTAAAAATGCTGTAAATTTCCCCTACCTTTATTAAACAGTTCTTGAATGTGTAAAGTAAACCTCAAGGATTGGTTTGTTCATTTGATGACTTTTGAAATAGGATACTTATTTTTTAATGGATCATTTGGTGGGAAAGGTACCTAAAGAAGCTGTGAGGTTATTTCTAGTTCCAAAAAGAGACTGTTCAGGGATGATGTGCTGTACAAATGGGTTCATGTAGTTAACCTTCATCCGAATTGACATCCTCTACTTTATCCTATGAAATAACTGGTGAAGGAGAAAATGTTAATTAGGAAGCTTTTCAAGATTAATTTTTTTTTCATTTATAGAAAGTGAAGTGTTCACCACTTTCCATGTTAAATAAGATTCCTTGCTTGGCAACATAGGCTTTGCTACAGTAATTGTGTGCTCCCAGCAAATACTTGATGGTGGAGAAGACAAGTGCAAAATGCAATTTTTGTAACAGCCAACCAGAACAGCCTGTTCTGTTCCCAACAAATTAATGGATTTAACCTTGCAGCTTTAGCAGCGTTATTATGCAAATATTCTCTGAGTGTTATGAAAGCCAACTGATTCTCTATAAAGTTGTTTCTTTCTTCCTGAGAATTCTAAGTGACTAGATAATTGACACATTGTATAACCATGTTAAGTGAAGAAAAAAATATTTTTAGTAAGTGTACAGTTTTATGTTCCAATGTTTTCAGCAATTCACAGAGGCTTTTATTTAGAACAGTATTATTTAGCACAGTAAATTCAAATGTCCACAGACAACCTCCTAGAAAAGAAAGAAATAAAAAAGTATTGTACGACTCTTTATTATGTTGATTTTAGTTCTGGAAGAAATAAAAATTTCCTTCAGTATTGTTCAAGTGTAGTGGTCTGATCATGCCAAATGTCTTCGAAGCAATATATTTGCTTTCTGATCCACGATGGATTAGAGAATCGTGCACTGATTATTTGATCAGCTTGATAGCCCTTTGGTTTTTAAAGCTGATCTTAGATTGATACAACATATAAAACACTTACAGTTGAAAGTTCACTCTTGGTAATTGACCAATTATGAAGATCACTCAAAGTGCTCTTCACTGGATTGAAGTTCCGTGGCTAGGGAAGTCTTTGATGATTTAAAAATGTTGAAAAAGAAGAACGTATAAGAGTGGGAACATTGACAAATTCATTGTGGTAAGACTCTAGTCCGTCGATGGGGAAAATGATGGTCTTGGAAATTAGTTCAACAATTTTATATGAACAATTTGCATATATATATATATATTTTTTGCTTTTATTATACCCAGTATTCACCATATGTGAGCTTTATATTATTAGGATATATATATATATATATATATACACATATATATATATATATTTCATTTATAAAAAGGCACTCCAAAGTGTTTGTAAAGTATTATGGTGAGTATTACATATGTAATACTCTTTGTAATACCTTAAGCAAAAAAACAAAATTTAAATTAAAAAATATATTATGGAGATATACATATATTAGGGATTATAAGAACTGCACCAATATAATTGAAAGACCATTAGATTTGGAACCTGAAGTCCTAGATTTTTGTACTTTAATTTTTAATAAAACCTCTTAAAAATCTTTTCTTAATGTATAAATAACAATGCCAGAGAACAGGTTTATATTGGGCTTTCTATGTAGAAGAACATTATAAACATTAAATCACAAGAAAAAAATTATTCTTTGATGATATTGGCCTATGTTTATGGTCTTTAAGTATCAGTAAAAAAATTTACACACCATTTCAAGTTAATAATTCCAAACAAAATTTGCATTTTGAACAAAATATTTTTACATTTTTGTATCTTTTAAACTTTTTAAGTATTAAGTCACTATAGAAATATATTTACAAACACTAATAATGAATAAAATTTAATAAGTATAGCATCATCATTGCTTTATAAAAGCTCTGGTATATATATATATATATATTTACATATATAAATATATATATATATATATATATATATATATTTACATATATATATATATATTTGTCAAAATTCTTGATTCATGGTTCAGTCATCATTTGTCATGCATACCCTTTATGCCAGCTATCCATATACCATTCTTTCTTTTCTATATTTTTAAAATATCCTGATTGCTTTGTATACACTTTTATCTATGTAAATGCCTCTTCTCTGTTATATCTCTCTGTCTTCCCTTAGTCTGCACTGACTATACTAAATTTGACACATATTCTTGTATCTGTAAATATATATTGTTTAGTATGCTTTTGGACTCTATAATCATATTACATTTTCTCTCTTGGGACTTACTTTTTAATTTAACATTATATCCCTTTGTCATTCATGTTATGATAAAATGATCTTATACATATGTACATTATGCTATACATATTAATTAATGTTAATTAGTTTTCACAGCTGTATTATATTTCAGCATATGAATATACCATTATTGACTTACTTTTTTTCTCCTGTCAGTAGCATTTGGTTTCTTGTATTTTTTAAAAAATTATCATTATTGTTGAAAGTATTACAGACATATCCTTCCCCCAGCCCCCCGCCCCATTGACCTCCTCCACCTCACTCCTGCTCCCTTCTCAGGCCAAAGAACCAAAGAACTTATATGCATATATGTATGCATAACCCATGAACACAGACAATAGTGTGGTGAAGGCCTGGGGAGGGGTTTCTTATCTTTTGCATTTTCTTTGGCTTATTTTCTTTTGTATTTCAAATATAGACATTGCTTATTTACAGTCCATTCTTATTCACGGAAGTTATTTTTAAAAATATATTTTTATTGATTTTAGAGAGAGGAAGGGAGAGGGATAGAGAGATAGAAACATTGATGAGAGAGAAATATCTATCAGCTGCCTTCTGTACACCCCTTACTTGGGAGTGAGCCCACAACCCTGGCATGGACCCTGACCAGGAATTTAACCATAACCTCCTGGTTCATGGGCTGATGCTCAACCACTGAGCCACACTGGCCAGACCAGGGTAGTTATTTTTATAAAGTTGACTAGAACACTGACTTAACCAATATTAAACCATTGCCCCTAGGTTAGATACAGGGTTAGGTTCCTGGGAGCCTCAGGTCACATGTTCCTCAATCAATCAATGCTTAAACTTGTTTGATGTGCGTTTCTGTTTAAAGACAACTTATGTAATGTTAATTGTTGATTCATTAATGTTGAACTCATGATCTACAGCATTATAACTCATGCCTGAAGCTTAGGTAACATATGAATTTTCTCCATAAATACACTTTACAGTTTCTTGCATTTAGGAATACCAGACAGCACTCTGGGCCATTATAAATAGTAAAATCACAAACACACAAAAGCCCAAAAATGCAAAAAAGGTGGCGCAAAAAGAAAACTTGTTTAAGTATGAGAGCTGAAACAAGAAACAGAACGTTTCTTTGTTCACCTCAGCTAAGAATGTGCGCATAGGATGGTGGATAATTTACATAACTCTGCACATGCATGCATCTTCAAATGACAATGGAAGCACAGCAAGTTACAAGTAAATTTCAGAGAGTGGTGACTTCACAAACATGGAATCCACAATTAACGCGGTTAGATTGTATGTCTTTTACTGAAGGGCTTCTCAAACTCTAGATTGGCAAATGTTAGATCCCTGGGTTCACCCCTGACCTTTTTATTTTGTAGGCCTGGAGCAGATGCTGAGAATGTGCATTTTTAACCAGTTCATTATTATAGCTAGATATGAAAATGTTTACAATTATAATTAAGAGGGCTAAGACACGAAGGCATCCATCAATATTTTTATTCAGCATTGCTTTTAGGTTGTTGCTAACGCAATTACCACATATACACACAAAATATGTAATATTAATAATGAGAAAGAAGAGACAGAATTGTTATTTGCAAATGATCTAATAACATGCATGGAAAACTAAAACTAGGCTAGAACTAATAAACAAGTGAAATAAATAGATTAAAGAAGAATATTAAAAAATGTATATCTTTACAATCATGTGCTTTTAAAAATGGAAATGGAAAATAAAAATTTTATTTATAATAAAAAAAAAGTTAAAAAGCACTTAAAAACAAATTACAAGTGGCCCAGAATCACAAAATTTGCTATATAATATTGTTAAAGGCTAGAAAATAATGTGAATACTTATAGATACTTGACTGGTATGAAAACATTTAGAAATGGAGTGAATTAAAATTAGTCCAACATTATTTTGGTGATATATGATCCTATTTTTTTGGAGTTTACAAAAATCACTGGAGGATACAGTGGACTGTACATGCCCATTGCTTAAAGCTGGTGGAAGTAGAAGGGGCTGGGAAATGCTACTTATGCTTTAAACATCCCTGTATTGAGTTCTGTAATCTTTTCACTATTGTCCGAATATAGTGGGGTTTTCATTGTTGTTGTTAAGTGTAACTTGCCCATGCTTATTCTTTACTAGGTGTACCAGTTAATAATGCGGTTTTTTTTCACTAGATGGATTTACACATATGTTGATATATATATATGTGATTTGATGTGTATGCTATTTTGTTGTATTGACAACAAGCTTCAAAACTTCATATGTCAAATTTTCTGAAGGTATTAATATCATAAATATTTTTATGCTTAAAAATGTTGAATTTCATGTTAAAAAAAGGGCATTTGCGGGAAGTTTTAATTCATTACTTTATTTTGAAGAAAAGTGATGCTGAAAGTTATCGCATACTTCGGGAAACTTATGGTGAACATGCTTCATCTCAAGATACTTGTGAACGCTGGTTTAAATGCTTTAAAAGTGATGATTGCGATGTGAAAGACAAAGAACGCCCAGGTCAACCGAAACAGTTTGAAGACCAACAATTACAAGTATTATTGGATTAAGATGCATATCAAACTCAAAAACAACTTGCAGAAAGATTAAACATTGCTCAGCAAACAATTTCCGATTATTTACAAGCAATGGGAAAGATTTTAAAGGAAGGAAAATGGGTGCCACATCAACTGAATGAAAGACAAATGAAAAACCGAAAAGTCATCAGTAAAATGTTGCTTCAATGGCACGAAAGAAAGTTTTTTTTTTTTTGCATGGAATTGTGACTGGCGAGGAAAAGTGGATTTATTTTGAGAATCCCGAATGCACAAAATCATGGGTTGATCCAGATCAACCATCAACATCGACTACAAGGCCAAATCGCTTCAAAAGAAGACAGTGCTCTGCGTTTGGTGGGATCAGGAAGGTGTGGTGTATTATGAGCTTCTAAAACCAGGTGAAACCATTAATACTGATTGCTACCGACAACAAATAATCAATTTGAAACATGCTTTGATCGTGAAACGACTAAAATGGGCCAGAAGACAAGACAAAGTAACTTTGCTTCATGATGACGCACCATCACACACTTCAAAACCAGTTAAAGACACATTAAAAGATCTTGCCTGGGAAGTATTAATCCACCCGCCGTATTCACCAGACTTTGCTCATTCAGATGACCACTTCTTCTGATCAATGGCACAAGCACTTTCTGAGCAGCCCTTAAAACATACAAAGAAGTGGAAAATTGGGTCTCTGAACGGTTTGCCTCAAAACAAGAAACATTCTATTGGGATGGTATCCACAAATTACCTGAAAGATGTGGGAAATGTGTAGCTAGCGATGGACATTACTTTGAATAAAGCACTTTTGATGTTTCTCTTGAAATTATCATGTTTTCTTTGATTACAAAATCCGCCATTATTAACGGGTACACCTAGTGTTTACTAGCTACATTTCCATGGGAAAGTCCCTTTACCTATCTAAGCCTCAATTTCTGCATCTTTAAAATGGGAATAATGATGGTTATGACCTCTTATGGTTGATGTAAGGATTAAATAAGCTGTATGAAAATCTAAGGGCACGAATACTTTTGCAGAATGTGCACTCTCAGTAAGTGGAAGTCATTTTTTCTTGTATAAATGGGGCCTTATTCGGATAGTGCTTCTTATCCAAACTTTGTTTAGCAGTTTCCCCTAGGAAACCACTGTATAGGGGAAAATGTGTCGTGTTTTAAATGCATGGAGCACTGACCTTAGTAAGTTTAAGTTGGTATATTTCTGCATAAGTAATAATATTTTTAAAAAGAGTTAATGACCCAGCTATTATTTAGCTAATTTTCTTAAATTTTTATTATAGGCAGCCTGGCAAGTTTATATCTATAACCACTTAAAAAATACTTGTTAAACCCTGCAAGCTGTGAGAGTTGAAATTTTGCTATTTCTTGACTTACATGAGGACCTGTAATATTCCTGGCATGACTAGACATTTATTTAGGGAAAAGATACAATCTTACTACCTCCTGGTTGTCCAAAATGTTTTGATGAAATATGTACTTGGATTATGATTCTCATCTTTGTAATGCATGAAGATGGAAAGGGCTCATTCTTCAGAGCACTGGCTGGCATATCGTTTTACTGATAATATGTTTTAGCTCCTTTCCAAAGTGTTTGATTCTTGAACCACAGTAAAAAAAAAACTAGGAAAATAACCAGATATTTTCCATTGAGGGATAATATGAAAAAGTTTAGTGAATGATTAAAAACCACTTCATGGCAATTTCTTAATAATTTTTAAAGCATTACGAAACTCATTTTTATTTCTTCTTAGTAGGTTTGAAAACACTTTGATTGAATCATGGGTAATATATTTTTAGCCTTAAAGTTTATTTACTATTTGAAAGAACCCCAACATTTGAAAGGAAACATCTTTCCTATTAAATTCAAGTTCCCAAATGCTAGGTCAACTCATGGATATCCAGTGAAAGATGGCATCACCATTTATGAGAAACTTTTGCCCTCTGCTCTCACTATTCCATTCCCCAGGCATTTTGAGTCTCCCTCGTTACCATGGTATCCCCTCCCATTCAGAAGGGCATTACTTTAAGTATATTCATGTTTTAATTTAATGGTTTTGTTTGTTTTGACAGTTGTCTGAAAATGAATATTCCAGAAAGGACTCTAGATTTTACCCAGTGCCATAGTTTTACAGTTTGCTTGACTGCCATCCTATGAAAAAAATGTGTCATTATTATAGTTTATCTAAATTTATTTTTAATTTGAAAATTTAAACTAACCCGGCTCTTACTGCTTTTGGATATGTTGTACCATACCCCCGATACTTAAAATGAACACAGTGACTGGGAGAGTAATATGATAAAATTACATGAATTTTGGTCATGAGGTTTTTTTTAAAATTGGTATAAGTAGATTATTCATTCTCAGAGAAATTTTTTTTCTTTTTTAAAATGCCAAAACTGCCGGAACCGGTTTGGCTCAGTGGATGGAGCGTCGGCCTGCGGACTGAGGGGTCCCGGGTTCGATTCCGGTCAAGGGCATGTACCTGGGTTGCGGGCACGTCCCCAGTGGAGGATGTGCAGGAGGCAGCTGATGGATGTCTCTCTCTCATCGATGTTTCTGACTCTCTATCTCTCTCCCTTCCTCTCTGTGAAAAATCAATAAAATATATTTAAAAAAAAAAATGCCAAAACTAGGTGCTGTACTTACACTAGTGAGGAGGGACAGACTTAGCACCCACATATCCACCTTTGTATCCCTTGCATTCTAATGTGACTACTAACACTGATCAGGTGAATTCACGCACAAAAAATAAAGGGAAGGGAGAGGTATTCTGTGGTCCAAAGTGTGGGTAGGACTTAACTGAGAAGAATCGGAACGTGTGTTACAGTAAAAGGGAACAGAATACATAGGAGGCACTGAGTGACTGAGGGGATGCTGGCTCTGACAGAGGGGAAGCTGGGAGAGATGAGGGAGGAAATCAGGGGCCAGACAACCTTGCAGAAAGATAAAGGTCAAGGAGAACCTGTGTTTGAGACAAAGAACTAAATCACTGTTAGATTCCTTTTTGTTGCCAATAGCTGCCCATAATAAATTAATCATTATCTGGGTATTGTTTTTATGTGCAACACACACACATATATTGCCATATAAAAAATTTTGAAACAGATTGGCTGATGATTAAGAAGGGTATAATCACTTTATGAGGTGTAAATTGAGATGCCCCTTAATTCATTTATTTTTTTTCCTCTTAGAAATTTAGCAAGACTTTTAGCTAACTAGTTCAAGATGAACGCAAAGCTTACTTTTATATTAAAATTTAGCTATCTCTCCATGGTATCAACAATATGATTATACATATTTTGGCTATCATAGTAGAATATTAAATTTAATTTCCTCATTTTAAAATTCATGACTAATTTAATTTTAAAGATCATCTATAGTTAATTTTCATCGCTCATAAAGAAATGCTGGACGTGCAACCAACTTGCATTTGAATTCTCTCTCCTGTTGCTGAGCACAGAATTCTAGACATATTAGGAGCAAGACTTAGTAGGTAATGGGGCTTCAGAATGCTTTCCATCTATCATGCAATGGTTCCTCAGTTCCTTCTAAAAATAGCTCCTCCCTGTTGTTCTTCTCTTTGTTATTAGATGTAGCCTATATGGAGGATGTTGCAGTTCTGAAATTGAAGACAATTATTATCTTGATAATTTGGTATACTCCTGTGTGAGGATGTATACCATTTAAACCTCTCAGCATCAGTTTATTGATTTTGTTCAGGGTCAAAGTTAGAAGCACCATCAATAATCTTAATACAACATAATGCTATGCATGGTATTAAGTTTAAATATTTATTCACTGAGTTGAATCTTACACTCTCAAGGGGAAAGCACAGTTAATAGGATAATAAGTACCTTATGGCTATAATTAAAGCAGATTTAACAAGTAGACTCATGGTATTTACATGTCTTAATCATATTTTTTGTTTCTTTTATTATGAGTAAGCATGAGACATTATTTTCTGTTTTATTTTCATATATTTTTATTGATTTCAGAGATGAAGGGAGGAGAGAGTGATAGAAACATCAATGACAAGAAACAATAATTGATTGGTTGCCTCCCACACGCCCCACACAGGGGATGGAGCCCACAACCCGGGAAATTGCCCTGACTGGAAATCAGCCATGCTCCTGTTTCATAGATTATCGCTCAAGCACTGAACCACACTGACACAGGCTATTTTTTTTTTTGTTTTAAATTCTTTATTTTATCATTGTAACAACACATATTATAAAACAAATATTAAATTTTGATATTTTGTATGTTTTACTTATTGTGGCATGCTTACTTGGTGTTAGATTCAGAAAGAAGCCCAAATGTCCACTTACATTAAAAAAAATTCAAGGTAGCTAGAAATTTAACCAGAGGTCAGAGTGCCAAAATAAAACCTATTATAACCACCTTTTTCCCCTTTGGTTTTTGTATGCTTTTTAAAAATTGTATATAATACAAATGTCAAGATAAGAAGGAAACAATTTAAAATTGCAAAAGAGTAGCAAGTACTATATAAACTTTAATTCCCTAATACAATTATGATTTCTATACAGGCTGGGGCAAAAGAAGGTTTATAGTTGTGAGTAGATGAAACACAGAGTTTATCCTTGCATTATTATTTATTTATTGTATTACTTTCCATACAAACAACTGTAGACCCACTTTTGCCCTACCCTGTATATTGATAAATGCATAGAGCTGGGATAGATAGATAGATAGATAGATAGATAGATAGATAGATAGATAGATAGATAGATGATAGATATAAAGATGCTTGTGTATGCATGTAATTAAGTATATTTATTTTTAGCATTTTTCAGCCATTTGGTATTTCCTGAACTTTGCCTTGGTAATATAAAAGAGAAAAAACATAAGTAACTTTTACAAAAGAAATGGTAGATCAACTTGACAAATTTTAATCTAGCTTTAACACTAGAAACTAATATTCATCATACTGTGTGTGCAATTTAAAGTGAAAATGAGAATCCATTTTTTTGAGCTATAGGGTGTTCAAAGCTTGGGTTATTTAAAGTAGCTTAGGTTTTTAATGTTGTATTAGGGAAGAGATTTTAAAGAAATATTTGTATTCGTGTCAAATTTTAATTTAATTTTTCTTAGGCTTCAATGCATTCCCTTAGGGAATATATAGGCTGTAATTTTCTCTTTCTTATATGCAGGTACTTATTAACAGAGGTTTGCCATTTCAGCCAATATTTTTACATGTTAAAATAATATACTCTCCTTATACATAAGCTTCTTTGTACATACTAGATTCATATATTTCTCTCCAATAATATCTTGAAGTTAAAAATGGTATTACTGCCAAAACCGGTTAGGCTCGGTGGATAGAGCGTCAGCCTGCAGACTGAAGGGTCCCAGGTTTGATTCCAGTCAAGGGCATATACCTTGGTTGTGGGCACATCCCCAGTGGGAGGTGTGCAGGAGGCAGCTGGTCGATGTTTCTCTCTCATCGATGTTTCTGACTCTCTGTCCCTCTCCCTTCTTCTCTGTAAAAAATCAATAAAAATGTATTTGGGGAAAAAAATGGTGTTACTGTCCTGACTGGTTTGGCTCAGTGGATAGAGCGTCGGCCTGCTGACTGAAGGGTCCCAGGTTTGATTCTGGTCAAGGGCATGTACCTTGGTTGCGGGCAGATCCCCAGTAGGGGGTGTGCAGGAGGTGGCTGATTATTGTTTCTCTCTCATCAATGTTTCTAACTCTCCCTCTCCCTTCCTCTCTGTAAAAAATCAATAAAATAAAAAAATGGTATTATTTATACAGTTATAGAATCCATATTCTTCATGCTTTTAGTATTCATGTACATTCAGTTGGATTAACTAATAAATATTACCTTTATTAGATCAACAGAAATTACAGATTAACTATTTAAACAGTTATTCAAAATTCTTAAAGGAATAATAAGTAGGCATAAACCCTTGCAAAATATGTTTTTCAAATATATAAATGCCATTCATAAATTAAGTTCATATCATCATTGACATTTTTCCTACTGTATCTATTAATCTTATCATAAAATTGAATTCTTCAAGTTTTGTACTTTGGGTAACTGCATGTAATCATCTGTATATATAAAAGACTAAGCGACCTTTACCACTGAACGACCAGAATGACCAGAACAACCGGTCAACCATTCACCTTGATGCACACTGACCACCAGGGGGGAAACGTTCAATGCAGGAGCTGCCCCCTGGCGGTCAGTGCACTCTCAGAGCCAATCTCCCACGGCCCCTCCCCCTGGCCGCCCCGATCTGCCCTGATCAGGACTGGGCGAGGTGTCCCAATTGTCCCAATTGCCCCAATTGGTGGTCAGGCCTCGGGACTCCACCCTTGCACGATTCATGCACCAGGCCTCTAGTAATGAATATAATCGAATTTCTTTAAACTATTCAGCCTTTGCGGTTATTCTTAAACATCCTCACCTAGATTAATGAGTTTTTATGAATTACTAAAATAAGCTCTAATCAAATTAAACAGTGTTTCATTTTCTATACTTTTCTAAGACTGACAGGGAAGCTTACTGAGGAGAGACCATCTTTTATAATTGTATTCTATAATTTATAGATGGTACCTGGGCCTATGGCAGCTATGCATTGGTTAAATGTGTAGTTCTTTTAAAATTCAATACACATTCCTATGCAAAACTGTTGGAAGAGTCTGAATGGGAGTTTATTTCCTTAGCCTTGTGAGGAACCTGACTCAAACCAACAAGCTGTATCATATTTAACATTGAGACATTAGGTGAATTCAAAAGTCAGAAAAAGAAGACAAGCGTTTTCTTGTCTCCTGACCACTGTGAAAAAGTAGATTTTACCAAAAAAAACCCCACATACTTTGCTTCCAGATTGTTACTCTAAGTTCAAATGTGTTGTTTTCTTCTTATTTTACAATGGTTACTGGAGACAGTGTCTTGTGGGGCAAAAAATATATAATTTTGGGGTTTGGATCCAGCACTGACTGGCTGTTGAATCTTATTCAAGACAATTAACTTGTCATCTTCAGAATCTAAGGATTTACAACATCAACAACAAAAATCTGTTATGAAGTTGTTACATGAACACCCTGAGGATAATAGATATGAAAACACTTTATAAGGACAATTATAGATTTGGGATGATTACTAACATGGACAGTGAAAATATAAGCATATTATTTCTATTTTGTTACTTTTGAACTTGTTTCATTTCCCCCTCATGAATTTTACATTCTGCTCATTCATATCTTTTATTTTTTATTGTTTAAAGTATTACAAATAGTAGTACTTATGTCTCCTTTTTCCCCCATTTACCTCTCCCCCGGCCTCCCTTACCCACCCCTGCACATGCCCTCACATCCCCGCCCCCAAAGTCTGTGTCCATTGGTTATCCTTATATGCATGCATACAAGTCCTTCTGTCTCTTAACCCTCCCCCAACCCTCCCCTGCCTTCCTGCTGTAGTTTGACAGTGTTCGATGCTTCTTTGTCTCTGTATCTATTTTTATTCATCAGTTTATGATGTTCATGATATTCCGCAAATGAGTGAGATCATGTGATATTTATCTTTCTCTGACTGGCTTAATAGCTTTCAGTTCAGTATTCTCTCCAAACATGCTGCGCCACCTGATATTTTTACTAGTCTTTTCCATGTGCCTGGACTGCCCCTTTTCCATGATCTCTGTTCAATAAAGTAGTTTTCATTTTTCCAGATAACAAGAACTAGTCTTTACATTTCACACTCCCATTCTTTTTTGTTGTTGTTAATCCTCACCCAAGGATATTTTTCCATTGATTTTTAGAGAGGATTGATTGGAAGGGAGGGGGAGAGACAGAGAGACAGAAACATAGATGTGAGAGAGACACATCGGTTGCCTCCCCCACACACCCCAGGGCCAGGTGCCAGGGATTGAGCCTGCACCTGAGGTATGTGCCTTTGAATGGAATCAAACCTGGGACCCTTATGTCTGCTGCAGGCAAACCCTTTATCCACTGAGCAAAGTCGGTTAGGGCCACGCCCACCTTCTTTACCTTCCTCACTAGTTGGAACAAGCATTTCTTTCTTTTTTTTTTTCTTTTTTTTTTTTTTTTTTGCCTTTCATGAAGCTTCTTCCACTCTTCCTAATTACAGCATTCTGTGTCTGAATCCCCTGCATCTCCAGAGCAGTCTGAGTCAGCATTATGCACATCACCAGGGAGCTTGTGAGAAAGGCCTTATACTAGGCACCTGTAAACCCAGACCTCTGGGTGATTCTCATGGTAATTACAGTGTGAGAAGCACGGCCCTAATTAATTTTAAGCAACTTAGGAGTGGAAAGAAGATGGAGTTAGAGCTTCTCTCTCTTGCCTTAGTGCCCTCCACAAGGCTTTGAATCATCCAATACTTTGCACATAAATAGGTGTTCAGTAAATACTTGTAAGTGTTGAGTTGAATTGAATTTTATTTTAATATTTTGAAGAAAAATGTTGTTTTAGAAAACTCAGATATTAGAAAAAGCTGTTTTAAAATTAGAGCAAGAAAAAAGCTGTTCATTATTGATGCTACTCATGTCAGCTAATCAATATATCTTGATCATCAACTACTACTGTACTTTCTCATGGGTAATATATTAGTATAGATCTTTGATCATATAAAAAGAAGGTCTTTAGTCTAACCTTCACCTTCAAAGAGTTCATTTAGATAACTGAATCAAAATGTGGTTGCTTTGTCATTCTTCTAAATATTTAATATATGCTATTAGAAGTCATGGCAGAACTTTAAGTCATTGTGCATCCAAGTATTACTGGTAAATATTAAGATGTGATTTCATTAAATTATTTAAACAGATCAATTCATCATTTGTCGTGTGTGTGTGTGTGTGTGTGTGTGTGTGTGTGTTTCATAAAATGTTGAATAAACCCAGAAGCAACACTTTTTCATTGATAATTAAAGTAAGATTATTTCATACTTTAAGATATTTATTCCTGTGTATGATTTTAAATCAATTGTAGTATTTTCCCCTTACATACTTACCATTTTTTGTGTGTAGAATTCCATAAAAAGTGTAAAAGAATTAGGAGTACCATTCATTCACCTTTACTTCTCTGTGAATGCTAGTTGTTGTGAATTTAAGTGAAACCCATCTCTTAATTGTAGGTGGTTTCTGTCCATTGCCTAGAAAGTTTCAAGTCTGCTTATCCCTGCGATCGGCTGATATGTGCTTAGGGAACAGAAACTAATTTTAACATTAGCCCAAGCAAAATGTAATTAGACCAACTAATCTGATAAAATATACCCCAGGCAAAAATCCTTTTTTTTTTAAAATGTAATGCTATTTTAATGGAAATGGCCTTTTTATGAAATGCAAGTGACAAAGACTTGAATAATGCCTGTGAGCTTTTTATTTAATTTTGTATTCACTAATTTGTTAATAAAGGGAGAATAGGGGTACTTCATTCTTACAATTTTAGATATGGAATCGATTTTTAAAGTGGATTATTATTTTTTTTGTTAATCCTCACCCAAGGACATTTTTTTCCATTGTTTTTGAGAGAGAGTAGAAGTGAGGGGGAGAGAAAGAGAGAGAAACATCAATGTGCGAGAGAAACATTGATTGGATGCCTCTCGTAGGTGCTGGTGTATTGAGCCAGCAACCCAGGTACATGCCCTTGATCAGAATCGAACACAAGACCCATCAGTCTGAATGCTGATGCTCTAATCACTGAGACAAACCAGCTAGGGCTAAAGTAGAATTTTTAATGTAAATGTTCACTTTTACTTAAAATAACATACCTGGGTCCTAATTGATCCTCTAAAAGGGCTGTGTGTGTGTGTTGGCAACCATATGTAGAAGAGCTTTGGGAATTATATCATGTTTTTAATTTGGTCCTCACTGCTCCTTCCCATTAAGTAGTTTTACTATATTCACAGATTTTTGCAACTATCATCAAAATTGATTTTAGAAGATTTCATCACCCCCTCTCAAAAGAGAAGTGCCATAAACATTAGCAGTCCTTCATTTCCCAGCTTCCAGCCCCAGGCAATTATTAATCTACTTTCTGTCTCTATAATTTGCCTGTTCTGGACTTTCCATCTAAATGTAATCATGCAGTATGTGGTCTTTTGTGATTACCTTGTGACCAACTTCTTTCGTTTAGTATGGTGTTTTCCAGGTTTACCCATGTTGTAGCATGTATCTATTTCATTATTTTTATTACTGAATGATATTCTGTAGTCATTGGTTATATTTAATTTATCCATCATTTGCTGGTCATTTGGGTATTTCCACTTTCTGGTATTATGAATAAAACTGCTATGAACATTTGTGTGCCAATTTTTTTGTGAACATGTTTTCTTTACTTTTCTTTTAGAGTATATATCTAGGAGTGGAATCTTAACTCTGTTGAGTTATTTGAGGAACTGCCAGACTGTTTTCCAAAATATTTCATCACTTTATATTCTCAATTTCTCCACATCCTCTCCAACACTTGTAGTTATTTTTATTTTGGGTACAGACATCTAGTGGCTATAAAGTGCTATTTCATTGTGATTTTAATTTGCATTTCCCTCGTGGTTAATGATCTTCTAATATGCTTATTGGAAAATTGTATGCATTTGTAAAAATATATTCATATCCTTTGCCCATTTGTTAATTGAGTTATCTTTTTATTATTGAGTTTTAAGAGTTTTGGATACTTATATATAATCTGAATACAAGTCTATTATTAGACTTACGATTTGCAAATATTTTCTCCTAGTCTGCGGGATGTCTTTTCATTTTCTTGATGGTGTCCATTGAAACCCAAAAGTTTAAATTTTAATGAAGTCAAATTTAAATATTTTTTTCTTTATGGAGTCATATTTGAGAATGCTTAGCTTGATCTAAGGTCATGGAAATTGTTTCCTATATCTTCTAATAATTTTATTATTTAAGCTCTAACATTTAGTTTTATGATATTTTTATTAACTTTGGTGTATGGTGTGAGAAAGAGGTTAAACTTTATTCTTTTGCATATGAATATCCAGTTTGCCAACAACATTTGTTGAAACAAATTTTCTTCCTCTATTTAATTATCTTGGCTTCCTTGTTAAAGTCAATTGACTAAAACTGTGAAGGTTGATTTCTGTACTTTCAATTCTATTCCACTGATCTGTGTACTTATCCTTATGCCGATACCATGTAGTCCTAATTTATAAAGTCTGCAGTTCTGTAGTAAGTTTTGAAATCAGAAAGTATGAACCTTTGCCTTTTCTTCAAGATTGTTTTAGTTATTCTGGGTCCCATAAATTTTCATATGAGTTTAGGATCAACTTGTCATTTGAACAAAGAAGTCAGCTGGGATTTTCATGGGGATTATACTGAATCTTTAAATAATTTGAGGAGTAATAACATCTTAACAGTCTAAAAGTTTCAATTTATAAATATGGGGTATCTTTCCATTTATTTAGATGTTAAATTTATTTTAATAATTTTTGTTGTTTTCATATAAAAAATTTGTACTAGTTTTGTTAAAAGTTGTTCCCAAGTGTTTTGTTACTAATTTTTAAAACATTTAATGTATATGCTCCATCTTTGCTGAACACATTTTTTACTTCTTTTTTTTTATTGTGGTAAGACAATTTAATATCAGATCTAGTCTCAAGAAATTTTTAAGTATACAATCCAGTATTTTTAACTATAAGCATCATGTTGTGCAGATCGCCAGAACTTCATAATCTTGTGTAGTTGAATCTTTATACACATTGAATAACAACTCACCATTTCCCCCTCATCCCAGCCCCTAGAAACCACCATTCTATTCTCTGCTGCTATGTGTTTTACTAACATAGATGATTCATGTAAGTAGAATCATGCAATATGTTCCTTTGGTGACTGGTTTATTTCACATAGCATGCTATCCTCAAGGTCCATCCATGTTGTAGCATGTGTTAGAATTTTCTTCCTTCTTAGGCTGAAAAATATTCCATTATATATATTCCAAAAAATATATATACTATTTTTATCCATTCCTCTGCTGATGGACATTTCAGTTATTTTCATATCTTGGCAATTGGGAACAATGCTGCAATGAATATGGAAAAGCAAATATTTTTTAGAGATCTTAATTTCCATTCTTCTGAACAAATACCCTGAAGTGGGATTGCTGGATCATGAGGTTATTTCTGTTTTTATTGCTTGAAATGCCTCTCTACAGGTTTTCATAGTGGCTGATGCATTCCACACTCCCATCAACAGTACACGTGGTTCCAGTTTCTCCGTGTCTTTGCCAGAACTTGTTATTCTTAAAAAAAAATTATGATAGCCATTTTGAAAGTGTGAGGTGATATCTCATTGTAGTTTTAATTTGTATTTCCATGATGATTAGTGATATTGAAAAATCAATATAATCCCTATCACAATCCCCATGGCACTTTTTATAGAAGTAGAAAATTATAACTTATTACAGATTTATACTTATTTCAGTTAGAAACAATACTGCTATAAGCTGTATTTTGTTTTGTTGTATTTTATGATATTGTGGTTTATATATAAGCATATATACATTCTACAAATCCAACAATAGATTGTTATAATTATTACTCTGTATAATTGTTAGCTTTTAGAGATGATGAAAGTATGTATGGTTTTGTTATATTAGCTTTCTTATCTAACATTTCTTATTTGTATTATTTGTTTCTGTGGATTCAAGTTACCAATGATGAGATTCCCCTGAGATGATAATGGCTTTAGCAGGGACCTCTTTGACTGTCTCTCTCACCAGTTACTATGTCTACCTAACACACAGCTCTTAGGTGCCAGTGATTGCAGGTATAGTTTTGAGGCTGGTCTCTGAGTTTATCCTTATTCTGAGAAAAACTTTTTTTTTTTTTTTTTGCAATTCCTTTGCCTTTATTCTTTTTTTTAATTTTATTTTCTTTATTGACTAAGGTATTACATATGTTTCCTTATCCCCCACTTGCCCCCACCGCCCCACTCATGCCCTCACCCCCCTGGTGTCTGTGTCCATTGCTAAGGCTTATATGCATGCATACAAGTCCTTTGGTTGATCTCTCCGACTTAACCCCACCCTCGCCTACCTTCCCTCTGAGGTTTGACAGTCTGATCCATGCTTCTCTGTCTCTGGATCTGTTTTTGTTCATCAGTTTATGTTGTTCATTATATTCCACAAATGAGGGAGATCATGTGATATTTATCTTTCTCCGACTGACTTATTTCACTTAGCATAACCCTCTCCAGTTCCATGCTGTTGCAAATGGTAGGAGTTCCTTCCTATTTATAGCAATGTAGTGTTCCACTGTATAGATGTACCACAGTTTTTTAATCCACTCATCTGCTGATGGGTACTTAGGCTGTTTCCAAATCTTAGCTATGGTAAATTGAGGTGCTATGAACATAGGGGGGCATGTTCAACCTTTCTGATTGGTGCTTCCAATTTCTTGGGTTATATTCCTAGAAGTGGGATCACTGGGTCTAATGGCAGTTACATTTTTAGTTTTTTGAGGAAACTCCATACTGTTCTCCACAGTGGCTGTACCAGTCTGCATTCCCACCAGCAGTGCACGAGGGTTCCTTTTCCTTCACATCCTTGCCAACACGTGTCTTTTGTTGATTTACTGATCATAGCCATTCTGACAGGTGTGAGATAGTACCTCACTGACATTTTGATTTGCATCTCTCAGATGACTGGTGACTTTGAGCATGTTTTCATATGTCTCTTGCTTTCTGTATGTCCTCTTTCGAAAAGTACCTATTTAGGTCCATTGCCCATTTTCTGATTGGGTTGTTTATATTCCCTTTTTTAAGTTGTATGAGTTCCCTGTAAATGTTGGAGATTAAACCCTTATCAGAGATAACATTGGCAAATATGTTCTCCCATGTAGTGGGCTTTCTTGTTGTTTTGTTGATGGTTTCTTTTGCTGTGCAGAAGTTTTTTTTTTATTTTGATGTAGTCCCATTTTGTTTATTTTTTCTTTAGTTTCCATTGCCCTAGGAGCTGTATCAGTGAAGATATTGCTTTGCTATCTGTCTGAGATTTTGCTGCCTGTGGATTCCTCTAAGATTGTTATGGTTTCCCATCTTACATTTAAGTACTTTATCCATTTTGAATTTATTTTTGTGTATGATGTATGTTGGTGGTCTAGTTTCATTTTTTGCTTGTATCTGTCCAATAAATGTATTCAAGAGACTGTCTTGACTCCATTGTATGCTCCTGCCTCCTTTGTCAAATTGAGGATAGTGGTTTGGGTCGATTTCTGGGTTCTCTATTCTATTCCATTGCTGAGAACAGCTTTTAACTTTTGTTTTCCCTGGTTCTTTCTAATACATGATTTGGCCTATGGTTTAGTTTGTTCCTTACCACTAAATGTTCATTGTTTTTAGAGCATCCATTAGGTTTGAAATTCCCCACACTCTGATCAAAACAAACTCAATTTCCTTGGCAAAACTTCAGATTTCTCCGTAACTATGGTCTACCACTCACACCAGGCAAAATCTCAGAACAACTGCTCAAGAACTAAGAGCCAGTATAGTGGCCTGCTCCTCTTGGTGTGTTATTCCTGCTTTACAAACAGGGTGTCGTCTGGGATAGTAGCCTTTGATCTTGTCTTACCTTTGCCAGCATAGAACATCACCCTCCACGTGAGCCGGATCAAGGGCAATTGGGTTACAGTGGTCTTGGCCTGTCATAAATACTCTGTGTTATGAATGGGGACTGTGTGGAGAAGGTGAATCCATGCCTTCTTAGCTATACTTGCTGGGAATTTAGTCTCTACAATGCAGGCCAGGAGGATGGTGATGAATGCTGGTGACCTGGTCTTCCTGTAGACATATGATGATAGCCTTTGGATGAGAGAGGGAGAGGGAGCCTTGTATTTCTTGTCCCCATCCACTTTGAGTGGAGCTTCCATCACACTGAGCTGGGGAGAGGGAAGGGAGAGAGCAGGGTGTTGCTTAAGTGCAACAGACTCTTGCTGTCTGTACAGAGATTTAGTAGATTTTCCTTTAAATTTTTTGTGTTTTTTTCTGTGTACCCTTAGTAAAATTTTCATGAAGCTTTTAAATGATTGTGTTTTATAATTTTCACCTCTTGTGGCTGTCTTGCTGGAGTGAGGCTTGGAAAGCTCCTCATGCTGCCATTCTGGAAGTTTCCCGTTACCTATGTCTTCTAGCATAGGATGCCATGTAAAAATCACTGAGGTGCTAAGGGTATCATGAACAGAAAACATTTGGGAGACTTTATACTAGCACAAATAACTAAATTTAACTGTGTCCCAAAATTTACATCTTCAAAATAGAGATAATAACATATACATCAAACAATTGTTTTAGGATTAAATGAAATACATCTATAAACATTCTTGACACATAAGAAACCAATAACAAATTTGACTATTTTTTTATTTATATCTTACTAGAGACCCGGTACATGAAATTTGTGCATGGGGGGGTCCCCTCAGCCCAGCCTGCACCCTCTCCAATCCAGAACCTCTCAGGGGGTGTCCGACTGTCGGTTTATGCCCGATCCCACAGATCAGGCATAAACCAGCAGTCGGACATCCCTCTCACAACCTGGGACTGCTGGCTCCTAACTGCTCACCTGCCTGTCTGCCTGATTGCCCTAACTGCTCCACCTGGCCAGCCTGATCACCTCTAACTGCCTCTGCCTGCTGGCCCGATCACCCCTAACTTCCTCTCTGTCGGCCTGGTCACCCCCAACTGCTCCCCCCCCACCAGTCTGGTTGCCCCATGCATCCTGCTGGCCTTGTCGTCCTACGCAGCCTGCTGTTTGGTTGTTACTGTGACGGCATCCCGGACAATTTGCATATTCTCTATTATTAGTATAGATATGTTTCTTATAAGTATACTCTATTTTAAAATGATATGTAAAATACTGTAATTATTATTATAGCTTATATATATTATAGCTTATATATATATTATTATAGCTTATATATATACACACACACACCCATTTTGTTCCTTAATTCAATCTGATGGGGAGTTACTGATATACAGTATCCTGTTTCTAGAGACACAAGTGAACTCATGCTTTTCATGAAATTTATCAAGTAGATTGTAAGTAGAAACCAGTAAAATACATGAAAACCAATAGCTCTGAATCCCTTTAAGTCTGTAATCAAAGTAAGAGCCTCATTTTATGATATCTCTTGGGCATTAAGACCCCATAGGAAATAATGGCCCAGTATGGCCCTTGAGACCTTCGGGTCTTCACATCTGGTCATTCTCACCAGGATTTTCTTGGCCTTGATATTATTGCCTAATGTGGGTACATTTAGAACCGAAAGCCAAAACCCATGCAGCTTGAATATATGAAAGCTTGTTGATTTACTGCTTTTCAGCTTCTTAATTTATGTCAAATTTTCAAATATTTTTACTTAGTAGAAGAAGTCTATAGGGTCCTGAGTCTTTCTTAAAATACATTTTGTCTGGAAGCTCCAAGAATATTTTCTTAAATATTCTTTAAAAATTAATTGTTCCTCTTTTAGTCCTTATTTCACTACTAAGATATGTTCCAACTCTAGTATTCAGAATTTATATCCAGAAAAACTAATGCAACTTATATTTCTTACTGGCAAAAGTATAGATAAACAATGCAATTGAGATTATGTTGGAAAGGTAAATTTGACATGATGTCTTCGAATTGCCTTTTAGTACTATAAACATAAATAGTTCCTATTTAAAATTAGGGAGTGAAATTGAAGCAGTAAGATCTCCCTCTCCTAGTCAGGAATCATTTAGCTAAAGAAAGAGGAACCCACATCCACTCAAAGTAACTACACAAAAAGGGGCTCATTATAAGGGTCCTAAGAATAGCATAGAATCCACTTGCTAGTAACATCATTGGGCCTCACGGGGTCTGGAAAACTATAGTTTCTTCTCTCTGTCTTTAGGGACATGTATCTCTCTCTCTCTCTCTTTGCACATTTCTTCCATTAAGGTCTGCAAACTAGTTCTCTTTGCAGGGCCCTCAGTTTGTGTTTCCTTATAAATTTAGTCCATATATGGCTTTATATTTTCCAAGCGCCAGCTTGGAACCCCTTTTGCTGTACATTTTCCCATCTCTTCTCCATCACTCCTTGACTCAGAATAGGTGACCTAATTCCAAATTCCAGGTAGAGAAAATATAATTGACTGAATTTGTATAAGTTGTCTGCTCTTGGTCTAATTACTATGACTGAAAGGATGAAGTCTGTGTTATATTGGGCTGTTCTTATGCAAGTTACAGGTAGAACTGGTTCACTAAGAGAAGAAAAGGCATCTTTGCAGGTCAATTATGTGCTGTAGTAAACTCCTTAAGGGGAGATATCATGTCCTATTAATTTCTTTCCCCAGCAACTTGAACAGTTTTAAAATGAATATTGAATAAAATAATTTACTTCATTACAAGGTCAATTTGCATTTCTGCCTCAAGGAGACATTGATGTTGACACAAATTAAAATATCCCAGTCCCTTTGTCTCTCTCTCTCTCTCTCTCTGTGTGTGTGTGTGTGTGTATTATTAAGGTAATTTAGATATTTTCCATACCTGGGAATGGAGCAATAATGACAGTGCCTCCATACCTATCCATTCTTATAGACCAGTGATTTCCACACTAGTTTTACTAGTGCATGTATACTAAAGTGTTACATAAAACACAAATATATAAAAATGGAATGTATGGTTAAAGCAGGTGTGAAAAGCCAAGCTCAGTCAATTAACATTCCTGCTCTGTTCATCCTCCCAAAGGCTCTCTCCCAGCCCTAAGGGCACTCTTGTAGGGCCCCCAGGGACCCAGAGACTATGATTTTTAAACAACAGCTTTAAGATAAAAAGCAAGAAACCCCAGAGACTATGATTTTTAAACAACAGCTTTAAGATAAAAAGCAAGAAACTTTTATGTAACTGCTAATTTTTTAAATACATGTATACTTTTATTTATACACTAGTGGCCAGGTGTATGGATTCATGCACATTGAAAAGAAATTAATTAGAAGAAATATTTTAATATTGCTATTTGCCCTTTCTCTATAATAGAAGTACCAGAGACAAAAGGAAATTAGTAAAATGTATATGAAAATAATATATAAATTGATTAATAAACAATAACAACATGATATAACAACAAAAAAGACATTATATAAAAACAAGAAAACCATGATAGAAAAGCAACATTGATAAAAACAATGACTGATAAATTGATTAAACTTATTCTAATATCTCCCTGTATACCACATTAAGAGTAAAAACACTTTCAGAGTGATTGACTAATTTCCTTTGTGATGAAGTATTTACAACTTTAACTATAATGTCACATGCTATTTGAACTTGAGAGAAACAACATGTAATTGACAATGTCTGAAAACGGGTTCAGGTAGGAATATTCCTACTCTGTCTAGAGTTTGTTCTTGTTATTTATTGATAGTCATCACAAATGCTGGCATCACGGGAAACTGTCTTCGAATTAATTTAAATGGGAGTCCAGTGTCAGACGGGGACAAATAAATTTTAGGAACCAGAACAACCTCTCCTTCTGGAGATTCTGTTAATACTTCAACTTCGATTGTGTTAGGTCATAATCTTTTGATAATAAATCTAGTACCATTACAAAGACCCCATTTACTATTAAGATTTCTCAGTAGCATGATGACTGCACCTACTTTCAATTTTAATTTATGACACGGCATTCCCGAAGGAGTAATACTATTAAGAAATTCTATGGGAAAATTTTCCTTTTCGGCATCATCTCTTGAATGGATGGAATCATCACTCAAATGGTACATTGTACCAATAGTTGGTCTTCAGACGTATTCTGTCAATGACGACGCTTTCTTTCAGCTTCATAATGTCAACAAAAACAACCAAACTCGTGATCAATGTTTATTTTTAAATTGCCAGTGTGTGTCATATGTACCGGCCAGTTAGTCAGTCGGATGGTCGGATGTACGTGTGGTCGGGTCGGTCACTTAGCCTTTTATATATATAGATGAGAATGCTATGCAAAAAGTTTTATGAAGATATAGGAAATGGGTTGATTGTCATTATGTTCCCGTTGCTGAAAGTTTCTCAGAGGCAAAATTCAAGGGCAGAAATTCTTTTGTTCAATGAACTGTTCCTGAGCATATATGCTACACTTTGTACTTGACATAAAATTATGAATGAAGGAACCTCTGTTTTCAAGACATAATTGTATCCAATGAGAACACTTTTTTTATTTCTTTGTACTTAAGATAAAATAGACAGCATACTTAGAACCATCAGTGGAAAGGAAGTAGCAAATATTTCAGTGCACAGAATAAGCACGGTAGTCCCGTGGTTTTGTTTGTTTGTTTGTTTCACTCGCCTCTTTTTCCTGAACGGTGCACATAAGATCATTATTGGTATAGCCACTACATCTTTTGGTTTGTGTGGTGATTTTTATTTCTCTGCCAATCCTCAATATGACTTGAAATATTGATTTTCCAAAATGACAAAATGTTTGAAAAATTTTTTAATTTACATCTTGAGGTTAGTGTAGCAGTGTTGTATTGAAATGAAAAAAATTGATTATATTGAAAAAGTATAGGTTATTTTTTGCTTGAGAGAAAAAATGTTGAAATAGCAAACTTTTATAAGCAAATGAGTGTGTCTAATCCTAATGTACCTTCATAGAACTGTAGACATTAGAACTGAAAGGGAACTTACAATTTATTGCAGGCCCTGTGATTGCCAAACAAGTATCTATCCCTAGGGTTCCTAATAAGAAACACTGGTTTAACAAATCCTTCTGATCATGTTGCCCTTTTTGTCAAATTACTTTTTTAAAAACGTATTTTTACTGATTTCAGAGAGGAAGAGAAAGATAGACACATCAATGATGAGAGAGAATTATTGATTGGCTGCCTCCTGCACACACCACACTGGGGATCGAGCCCACAACCTGGGCATGTGCCCTGACCAGGAATTGAACCATGACCTTCTGGTTCATAAGTTGACACTCAACCACTGAGCCATGACAGCTAGGCTGTCCAGTCACTTTTAATTAATATAATGTGTGACCCAGTTCTGGATAGTGAGATGCAAGGAGGAGTATCCTAGAGGGAGAGTATGATGAGAGACTTCAGGGAAATAATTTTTCTGGCATAAAATAGCCATATATGACTTGCTATTTACCTAAGCCTATGTAATTTTTGGAGCTGTGGCAACAATCTTGCAACGGAGAAGACAAAAAGCCACTCACTAACTTTGAAAGAGTAGACATCTGGGTGTCTGCTGATCTGCATGACATTTCCAGTTGTATGAGTACTAGACTTCTTATTATGTGGGTGTGTGTGTGTGGGGGGGGGGAATAAACCCTTGGTTAAGCTATTATTAGCTGGATGTGTTTTTTATACCTACAGCTGAAAACACTCATGACAGATACAGCTATCACTTAGCAGACACATGATCTTTGCCCCTCCTACAATCCCTTTATTTTATCTTTGAAAAAAAAAATCGGGTCAGGCAGGTATAGTTTACCTGAAAAAATTTTCATAGTTACTTCATGGCAGGCTTGAAGTTCAACCATTTTTTCCTTCAGTACTAATCTGCATTTCTAAAAGTATGGTATGTGAGGTCCCCCCTGCCCATTTTCTTGAGAAAGAAAGTTTATTGTATAATTGATTGCATTTGAAGTCTACATATACCTGATGAAAATTAATAAACATACCATGCCATTAAGAATATTTTGAGTGTGTTTTAAAATTAAAACTTTTACAGAGTTCACCCCCTGACTTATGAGGCTAAGACAGTCTTTCTTAGCAAGTATTGCTAAATTTTCCTTCAGCAGATACAACAGAATTCAAAGCAGCTGGCTTTCAGAAAAGAAAAAAAGTCTTCTAATAAAGCAGACTCTTACAAAATGAAAAGTATAAAATATTTTGCAATGTAAAAGCAATGATCATTTGTCAGTTGTCTACCAGATACATAATTGAACAAAATTCTAAAATAGTTTGATGATTATCAACTTCTAGGTGATAAGAAAACTATTATTTTACTATGTAATACTTAAAAATGTATCCTTCCAGAGCAGTCATTGGATCTGTGAGGAGATAGGACAAAGAGAAAAATCAGAATATAATCTTCTGTTAGAAAGATGAGTAAACAAGCAAGCACTTATATAGAGATTTTAAATGTGTGTGCAACATAGAAGATACAATCACTTAAAATCTTTTCTGTGCCTGGAATTCTGTTGAAAAGTAAAATATCATTTTCGCAGAAGTATAATATCCATTAGAAGATCTGATAGAGATGAATTTGAAGGCTTCTAATAAGTCACTTTATCAGATTCCTGAAAGGTTCAAGCATGCCTCTTTTTTCACACCCACTAAACAGAATTAATGATAGCAAATTACAAGAGTAAGTTGAAGCTGACTAGGTAGTGAGTCTTTATATAACTAATTCAGAAAGGAAATCATGCAATTTTAGAAGTATAGATGATATTAAGGATTATTTATCATATTTAAATAGGTTCAAGTACTTATTTAAATACAAACAATATATCATGGACCCCTGAGGTTCACTTACATTATTCTTACTAAAAATGACTTAAATATGTATAAACTTGAAATTATGTCTACATTTTTGTAAGCTTACAGCTTTTCTATAATCATAATAATATAAACAGAAGTCTCAACAAATGTAAGCCAATAACATTAAAATTAAATTTATTTCACATGATGTATAACATTTCATGAAAAGAAATGATTAATATTAAATTTAATCCTAAAAAAATAAAGTCTCAGAAAGGGTTCTTAATAAAATTTACTTTTATTTATTTATTTTTTTAATATATATTTGATTGATTTTTTACAGAGAGCAAGGGAGAGGAATAGAGAGTTAGAAACATTGATGAGAGAGAAACACCGATCAGCTGCCTCTTGCACACCCCCCACTGGGGATGTGCCCGCAACTAAGGTACATGCCCTTGACCGGAATCGAACCCGGGACCCTTGAGTCTGCAGGCCAATGCTCTATCCACTGAGCCAAACCAGTCAGGACAAAAATCTACTTTTATATATTTTATCTCAAACAGCTTTGTTTGTAATCACATATTGGTGGTAAATGTTCATAGAGTTTATCTAACATACCTTTAATTTTACCTTAATCTTGGAAGAGAATTTTACTGCTTTGGTGATTCTAGATAGGTCAACATTTTCTCCCAGGATTTTAAAGGTATTATTCTACAGTCTGCAGACTTTCATAGTTCCCTTTGAGAAGTGTACTATCTAAAAATGGTACTACTGTATATCTGCGTTAATGTGTTAAAATTATTTTTGACATTCTTTAATGCGTTAAAATTATTTTTTGACATTCTTTAGTTTTCTAATTGTGTCTCAGACTTATTTTTTATCATGTTTAGTAGCCATGGTGATTCCTTTGCATATAAATTCATTTCCTTTTATCATTTTTGGAAAATTCAATGCTGAATAACTCTTTAAATGTTACCTTTCCTTCATAATCTTTCCCTGTGACCACACTTAGGTGAATATTAGCTTTTACATGTGACCTTTAAAACCGCTGAAACTCTCTAAATTCTTCATTACCTTTACCCTCTTTGATTCATAATAGATTATTTATTATTGTCCTTTTCTAAACATTATATTCGGTTGAGCCTAAGCTAGTATTCAGCCATATATTTAATTTCTAAGATATAATTTGATATGCTTCAACTCTTTCTGGCAATTTTTGAAAAGAAAGTGTTGATTTGTTCTTTTTTAAGTTGCCATAAGATATTTCTGTAAATATGTCACACAGAGTTGTTCTATTGTGTCTAGCTGTGAATTCTAATTTATAATTTCCTTCCTAGTGTAAAATTTTTTGTTGTTGTTTCTGCCAAATATTGTTCATAGGCATTTGTTTTTAGTGTGTTTGTGAGCTTCATTTATACACTCAAATGTGACTAATCTATGGAAAAAATGAGGCCTTTCTTTAACATAGATGACACTTGATTCTGTGAAGAATTTGGGGGAGTTGTTGACCTTAGGAGAACGTAGGTGTCCCCCGCCGAAGGGTCCCTAGTGGAATCTGGGGGTGTCAAGTAAATGCTTCCTCTTGAATAGTCATTGCTGATAGTACCCATATCAGGTCCCTCTTTTATCTTCCGGACTGCTCACTGTAACTGTTTACTTTGTTGTTGTTGTTGTGGCTATATGAAGTTTCTGTGACTTCTACTGAAACTTTAAATGTGACAAAAAGTATACTTGGTGCAAGATCTAGTTGTTTGGTTGTGAAAATGCCTCAAGTTGTCTAGTCCAAATGTCTCAAAATGAAAGTTTCTTTGGTTAGAACATTTTTGATACAAAGTTTCTTTTTTAGCAAAAAAATAGATGACTATAGAAGTAAATTGGTAAAGACTTCAGTCTTTGAAGATAGCACCACTTTGAAAATAACTTGACTAAAATTTGATTGATTAAACTTTATATTCCTCATGGAATATGTTGACATCCAGTCGTTGTAATCTTAGATTCAATATATTTAATGGCCAAAGCTATTATATTTTCTTTTTTAATATATTTTATTGATTTTTTTGCAGAGAGGAAGGGAGAGGGATACAGAATTAGAAACATCGATGAGAGAGAAATATCAATCGGCTGCCTCCTGCACACTCCCTACTGGGCCCAATGTGCCAGCAACCAAGGTACATGCCCTTGACTGGAATTGAATCTGGAACCCTTCAGTCCACAGGCCGATGCTCTATCCACTGAGCCAGACAGGTCAGGGCCAAAGCTATTATCTTAACATACTTCCTAAGCTAACCACCTAAAATCAGTCCATTGGTTTCCATTGGACAGCCACGAGAAAGTAACCTACCTATTAGCCATCAGGCTCGTTTGCCGCACAGAAAACATGCTAAGTAATGACCCTTCATTTATTTTTAAGATTTTTGTTGAATTCCTACCTATTTTTTCAGACATGCCCTAAGTTCTAGGGTTACAAAGACTAACAAAACGAAGTCCATTGCCACAGTGTATTGACATTGTAGTGATGACAGGACAAATAAAAAATAAGTGCAATGCAGAAAATGAAACAGAGTGATGTGATAAAAAATGACCGAGAAGGAGTATAATTGACTGATTGGATTATGGCGATGACTTGCCTAGGAGGTAGGAGCTATGATGAAGACCTGGGGTGAGTATTTGTAACAGAGGCCTCAGTGCAATGGCCCTGAGGGAGAATGGAGCTTGGCATGAATCTAATGGCGAGGAATAAAAAGAATGTCAGTATGATCGCAGCAGGGTGACCCATTCTTAAAAGGAGAGTGCAGGAGGCAGCCAATCAATATTTCTCACACCCATGGTTCTCTCTCTCTAAAATCAATAAAAACCTATTTAAAAAAGGAAAACATCAGTAAATGAATAACATGAAAAGATGAGATCAGTGAAGAGCAGGAAAATTATTTACATTTTTAAAGAGCAAAGGATATGCTGAGTTAATTGGGCTGACGAGGTTCCTGGGGATCATGAGAGTTCAGGATACATGGTGTTATCCTGACCACAGGCATCTGATACTAAGTGAGCAGTTTTTGATAGTTAAATAAGATTCTTAATTATACAAGATTATCCTGTAGACTTTATAACCTCTTAAACTGTGGTGCTCAGCAAGAAAGTAAAGAAGACAGAGGCTAAGTATCCCATGGAAAAGTTTATTTATGTTTTACTTTATGGACATCTTTAAAGGATATTCTACCCTGCTCTGGGAGCTTCATTTTTCATTTGCTTCACCCTGTAACAGCTAAAACAACATTATGAAATCCTGGGGAAGTGTGATCTTTGGCCTCATAGGGTAGAATAATTTTTTTTAAGTCTGTGCATGCTCTGTGCTAGTTTGAACACTAAGTGCTTTAAATTAGAAACTCTCTGGAAAAGGAGAACCTGCTTTATTTATCTATCAGTTCAAAAAGTCGAAGGACATGAGCTATGGAATACTGACAATACTTATTCTAATGCAATTGACTGGAAGATGTGGAAGCTTCAAACTGAAGGTCATTCACTCACTAATAAATAGCTCTTTTGTTGTTGTTGTTTGTGATATGATAAAGTGTTCTGGTATTATCCACTTACTACAAAAGTGGGACCTTGGAAGAACAAACTACAGAAATAAATAATTGCCTTTTCTGGACTCCTATGTTTTACATATAGAGCCTTAAAATTATAGTCAGAGATTATTCTATAGTATTAATATGACAAGGGTATTCTGTTATAATTAAAGAATATCCACTTGAAGCAAAAGAGAAGTAATTATTAGAAGTTATTTTAATGTTTTTGATTAGTATAGGAATTTTTTAAATTATTAATTGTAAATCCATACAAAATAGATTTGTTTATAATACCAAAACCAACCAGCCAGAGGATAAATGAGAAAAGGTTAAAGACACAGTCACACAATGCACACACACAAACACATATACACACATACACAAACACATACACATTGTGATGAAAAGCAAATACAAGCTTCAGGAGATAGGGGGGATATAATCAATTCATGCTCGCCCTATAGATTAACAGGATAATATTAGACACATTTATTTCACAGTAGTTATCTTTTGAAGAGCATAATTTATTCTGCGGCATATGAATCTAAATATATTTCCATAAATAGGATGGTGTGTCTATCCCCAATCTCCTATGTCAAACCTGATTCCTAATGTAATGGTACTTGGAGGTGTGGCCTTCGGAAGGCGATCAGGTCATGGGGGCCACACCCTCATGAATAAGGTTAGTACGTGCACTTACAGAGGAGGCCCAGAGAGCTCCCCCTCTCCCTTCTGCCCTGTGAGAATGCATAGAAAGGATTGCCATATATGAACCAGGAAGCAGGCTCTAAGCAGACATAGAATCTGCTGGAAGCTTTATCTTGGACTTCTCAGTTGGTCTCAAGTACCATGAGAAATAAACTCATGTTATTGATATGCCACCTAGTCTATGATATTTTGTTAGAGCATCCTAAACCAACTAAGACAATAACTGATTGTTATAGGTCGTTAATATATTTCAGAACAAACTTCTCATGAAAGAATAATTCCTTTTAAAATTTCAGTTCTGGGTCCATTATCACAATGTTGGTTAAGATGAGAGGTATGTATGTGACCCAACTTGAAAGGCCATTATTTTTTTTACACTTTAGACAAGTGAAGTATGTCCCCCAGTTAATTTTTGCATATAGCTATTGGCAAAAACAAAACTATCACTCAGGTCTCAAGGTTCCCAATTTGGCATATTTTCCATTTCAATACTCTTCTCCCTAACACCGATTTAACCCCCACTTTGACTTTTATAATTCCTCTCTACTTGTTCAACAAATACATTCAATAACTTCTTGTTGGAACTCAGTTCCTTTATCTTGCTCCACTACCCTCTGCCAGGGACTTCCAAAGTGGGACCTTGGAAGAACAAACTACAGAAATAAATAATTGCCTTTTATGGACTCCTGTTATTTACATATAGAGCCTTAAAATTATAGTCAGAGATTATTCTATAGTATTAATATGACAAGGGTATTCTGCTATAATTAAAGAATATCCACTTGAAGCAAAAGAGAAGTAATTATTAGAAGTTATTTTAATGTTTTTGATTAGTATAGGAATTTTTTAAATTATTAATTGTAAATCCATACAAAATAGATTTGTTTATAATACCAAAACCAACCAGCCAGAGGATAAATGAGAAAAGGTTAAAGACACAGACACACAATGCACACACACAAACACAAATACACACATATACAAACACATACACATTGTGATGAAAAACAAATACAAGCTTCAGGATGGAGAAGCCGTGAGAAGTTGCGGGTATTCATCTGTGGAAGAACAATGAGAATATATGGAGATGTTTAGATGAAGTGGCCACTGTTGTTTCTCATGAATACCCATGAGGCCTGTATACTGGGAATTGTTCCTTTCTATAATAAATCAGTGTTCTCACAAATTGAATGTGATTAACCACAGTTTGCTTGTCCCTTCTTTCAAGGAGTATACTAGTATTAGTCACAATGCTTTTGCTTATCAGAAACAAAACATGTGATTTGGACTGGAATAATATTAAAGTGAATTTATTTGTAAGCAAATTCTGTGGTAGGTGGAATTCTATGAAGTTATCCCAAGATTCACAGTTCCTGGGATACTAGTACACTCTCTCAGTAATTTAGTTAAACATGAATATAGGTACTTCTGTGAAGGGATTTTTGCAAATATAACTAAAGGTCTCAACCAAGGTCTAAAATAATGACGTTTTAATTGAGAGATTATCTGGGTGGTTCTGAACTAATCATATGAACCTTTTAAAATTAGAGAATGCTTTCCTGGCTGGATGAGGAAATTGGAGATTTGAGGCACAAAACAGATTTGAGCACCATTGCCTGCTTGAAGATGAAAGAGGCCATTTGGCACAAAATTCAGGCTGCCTTCTACAGCGGTTCTCAACCTGTGGGTCTCGACCCCTTTGACTGTCGAACAACCCTTTCACAGGGGTCGCCTAAGACCATCCTGCATATCAGATATTTACATTACGATTCATGACAATAGCAACATTACAGTTATGAAGTAGCAATGAAAATAATTTTATGGTTGGGTGACAACATGAGGAACTGTATTTAAAGGGCCAGAAGGTTGAGAACCACTGCTAGAAGCTGATAGAAATTCCTCCTTAACAGTCAGCAAAGAAACAGGGACCTTCGTCCTACAATCTCAATGAGCTGAATCCTACTGACAACAAGAATGAACTTATTGTTGATGAAATGGATTCCCTGGTCAAGTTTCTGGGGAATAACTCAGTCTGGCCAGACACCAGAAAATTGTTTTTAGCCTTGCTATATCCTGAGCATGATGTCTATGCTGAATGTCTGAAATACAATGCAGTGGGCTAATAAATGGGTGTTGTTTTAAGCTGCTGTTTGTGACAATTTGTTATTCAGCAATAAAAACTAGTGCAGCTACATCACTGAAATTTCCAGTGGTAGAGTAGTGAGGTCTTCAGATATGGTTTATAAGAGCTCTGGTTCCATTCCCCTGAAATTCTCATGGCTTTGTCCCATGTTTTCCTCTTAGGGAAAAACTGACTGCAGCAGCTTGAGTTTCAAATCCATATACTGCCACCTTCCAGAAACAAAGAGATAACCTCTTCACACACTTCAGCATATAGCATTCCCCAATCCACCTTGAGGATTCAGTTTTCTTTCAATCAGTGGGAATCTGGAATTGGGTTGATGAGGCAACACTGGAAGCCACATTTCAAAAAGGCCACTTGATTGAGATTATGTCAAATTTTATACAAAATTTCTCATCCCTCTATCCCCTCCGCGCAGATAAAAGTAGTTCTAATGAGTGGTTTTTTCCACTAACTCCATGACACCAGTAAAACTATGCTTCCCATTTATACCTTCTTATATATTATGGCTAATTAAGTAAAATACCCAGTTTTTCTCTTACAGGTAGGAACAAGTATATTTCTAATATCTGGTTTTTGTCTCTTCCAACTTGTTTACCCAGTAATTGTAAACTTCCAAATATACTTATTTCTGTTTAAAATCAAACTGCAGCCCCTTTTCTTTCCCTCACCAGATCATGGTTTATCATAAAATAATATAACTGAGGAACAACAGATGGAAGAGATGCATAGGGCAAGTTTTGGGGAAAAGGCAGGGAACTTCCGTGTCCTCTTCAGGTGCCACTCTCCCCCAAATCTCCATGTGGTCCATTCTGATTTCAATGACAAAAACTCATTTTTTTTTCCAAATTATAGACCATTTAGCTTACAAGCTATTCTACTTAGATTCTACAAATATTTGTTTCTAGCTTGGTAAATCAGAAATCTGGGCTTCTTAGGTCAAAATTTTGCACAAGGATGTTGTATCAGTCTATTTTATCACATTGTGTAGAACGTTTCAAGATAGACATGAAAATATTTTACAGATCTGATTGACTTTTTTTCTTACCTTTATCCCCAGGCATAAATTATTAGCTAGGTAGTAAGAGTTATTGATTCTCAGATAACCTTTAAACCACTTTGAAAAACTGGATTGATCAGAATGGTCTCTTGATGAAGTGCTTAATAATTTCTAATGGGATAAACAAGTTCATCTTCTCCTTAACATCATAATAATATTATGCTAAAACTTTCAAATGAACTCTAATCATATGTTCACTCTTACCCCAACTCATTTGTAATCCATATAAAAGCTATGCATTTACCTTCCTACTGGTGACAACTTTTTAAGGTCAAAAGCTGGAAATGGCTATTATTAGTCAAATGATTCTACTATCTGTTTACTGTCCAGAAAGAATGATTAAAAGATAAATGCATCTCAAATCCAAGTCAATTTCAGAAGCTGTTCTTCAATGTTTCACAGAATTAAACCCACAAAGGTTCTGCAGCAAGCCATTTATTCTAGACACTTAGACATGCATTTTGCAATATGTTTATCTTAAGGGCTTCATCAGAAGTTATGTTGCATAAAGTGAGAAATTTCCCTGGGTGCAATGTTGAGATTATTTTATATATTTGCTAATTGTATGGTCTTTAAATGTTTTCAACCAGATTATAGTTATCATTATAATTGTTGGGAAAAGCCCAGAATTCTTTAAGAAAATACTGGTGATATTCTCACATATTTTATTAACTCATCCTTGTGTTGGGAAACTTGATGTGTAAGTATGAGGATGCAGTCTCAAATGTCATGAAGGAATAGTTTCCTACTGTCAGTCTGGCTGACAGTAAAACATATTAGATCTGTCTATTATTTATATATAAGGATCATCAAAAGCCTACTTTGAAGAAATACTGTGTATAATTTAGGATTAAGCTAGATGGTTACAGAAAACATTCTTTTTTTATTTATTTCTCTTTTTTTATTATTGCTTAAAGTATTACAAAGAGTATTACATATGTCTCCTTTTTTTCCCCCGCCCTTGACAATCCCCTGGCCTCCTCTACCCCCCAGTGTCTTATGTCCATAAGTTATGCTTATATGCATGCATACAAGTCCTTCGGTTGATCTCTTACCCACCCCCCTCCTGCCCTCCTACCCTCCCGGCCTTGCTGCTGTAGTTTGACAGTCTGTTCAAGGAAGCTCTGCCTCTGTATCTATTTTTGTTCATAAGTTTATAATGGTCTTTATTATCCAGAAATGAGTGAGATCATGTGATATTTTTCCTTCATTGACTGGCTTATTTCACTTAGCATAATGCTCTCCAGTTCCATCCATGCTATTGCAAATGGTAAGAGTTCCTTCATTTTTACAGCAGCATAGTATTCCATCATGTAGATGTACCACAGTTTTCTAATCCATTCATCTACAGATGGGTACTTAGGCTGTTTCCAGATCTTAGCTATGGTGAATTGTGCTGCTATGAACATAGGGGTGCATATATCCTTACTGACTGGTGTTTCTGGTTACTTGAGATATATTCCTAGAAGTGGGATCACAGGGTCAAATGGGAGTTCCATTTTTAGTTTTTTGAGGAAACTCCATACTGTCTTCCATAGTGGCTGCACCAGTCTGCATTCCCACCAGCAGTGCACCAGTGTTCCTTTTTCTCCACATCCTCTCCGGCACTTGTTGTTTGTTGAATTGTTGATGATAGCCATTCTGACAGGTGTGAGATGGTACCTCATTGTTGTTTTGATTTGCATCTCTCAGAAGATTAGTGACTTTGAGCATGTTTTCATATGTCTTTTGGCTTTTTGAATGTCCTCTTTTAAAAGGTGTCTGTTTAGGTCCTTTGCCCATTTTTTGATTGGATTGTTTATCTTCCTTTTGTTGAGTTGTATGAGTTCCCTATAAATGTTGGAGGTTAAACCCTTATCAATGATAGCATTGGCAAATATGTTCTCCCATGTAGTGGGCTTTCTTGTTGTTTTGTTGATGGTTTCTTTTGCTGTGCAGAAACTCTTTATTTTGATGTAGTCCCATTTGTTTATTTTCTCTTTAGTTTCCAATGACCTAGGATCTGTATCGGTGAAGAAATTGCTTCAGTATATGTCTGAGATTTTGTCCCCTTTGGATTCTTCTAGTATTTTTATGGTTTCCCGTCATATATTTAAGTCCTTTATCCATTTTGAATTTATTTTTGTGTATGGTGTAAGTTGGTGGTCTAGTTTCATTTTCTTGCATGTATCTGTCCATTTACTGAAGAGAATATCTTGACTCCATTGTATATTCTTGCTTCCTTTGTCAAATATTAATTGAGCGTATTGGTTGGGGCTGATTTCTGGGCTCTCTATTCTATTCCACTGATCTATATGTCTGTTCTTGTGCCAGTACCAGGCAGTTTTGAGAACAGTGGCTTTGTAATACAGCTTGATATCTGGTATTGAGATCCCACCTACTTTGTTCTTTCTCAGGGTCGCTGCAGCTATTTGGGGTCTTTTTTTATTCCAGATGAATTTTTGGAGAGTTCGTTCTAGGTCTGTGAAATATGCCATTGGTATTTTAATGGGAAGTGCGTTGAATTTATAGATTGCTTTGGGCAGTATGGACATTTTAATGATGTTGATTCTACCAATCGAAGAACATGGTATGTTCTTCCATCTCTTTATGTCTTCCTCTATCTCTATTTTCAACGTCCTGTAGTTTTCTGAGTAGAGGTCTTTTACCTCTTTAGTTAAGTTTATTCCTAGGTAGCTTAAATTTTTTTGGTGCGATGGTAAATGGGATTGCTTTTTTAGTCTCTCTTTCTACAAATTCACTATTGGTGTATAGAAATGCCATAGATCTTGGCGTTAATTTTGTATCCTGCTACATTGCCGAATTCTTTTATTAAGTCTAATAGTTTTTTGATGGAGTCTTTAGGGTTTTTTAAGTATAATATCATCTGCAAATAAGGACAGTTTTACTTCTTCTTTTCCAATTTGGATGCCTTTTATTTCTTCTTCTTGTCTAATTGCAATGGCTAATACTTCCAGTACTATGTCAAATAGGAGTGGTGAGAGTGGGCATCCCTGTCTTGTTCCTGTTCTTAGGGGAAATGGTGTTAGTTTTTGTCCATTGAGTATGATGTTGGCTGTGGGTTTGTCATATATGGCTTTTATTATGTTGAGGTATGATCCTTCTACTCCCACCTTGCTGAGAGTTTTTATCAAAAATGGGTGTTGGATTTTGTCAAACGCTTTTTCTGCATCAATTGATATGACTATGTGGTTTTTTTCTTTCAATTTGTTTATGTGATGTATCACGTTTATTGATTTGCGGATATTGTACCATCCTTGCATCCCTGAGATAAATCCTACTTGGTCGTGGTGTATGATCTTTCTGATGTACTGCTGGATCCGATTTGCTAAGATTTTGTTGAGGATTTTGGCATCTATGTTCATGAGGGATATTGGCCTGTAATTCTCTTTCATTGTGTTGTCTTTACCTGGTTTTGGTATTAGGGTGATGCTGGCTTCATAGAATGAGCTTGGAAGTGTTCCTTCCTCTTGGATTTTTTGTAGTAGTCTGAGGAGTATAGGTTTTAGTTCTTCCTTGAATGTTTGGTAAAACTCGCCTGTGAAGCCGTCTGGTCCTGGGCTTTTGTTTGATGGAAGCTTTTTGATGACTGCTTCAATTTCTTCCATAGTTATTGGCCTATTGAGATTTTTAGATTCTTCCTGATTAAGTTTTGGAATGTTGTATTTTTCTAAGAATATGTCCATTTCCTCCAGGTTGTCTTCTTGCTTTGTATTGTTTTGGCTCCCCAATTCTTTTCTTATGTCTGTGTTACAAGGCATTGTAAAGGAGACTAATAAAACATGTTATTGACCTTTCTTACCATTTGGGGTTTGTGGGGAGGGTGGAGTATTATGGGTAAGGCTTACCACATTGCAGCGTCCACTCTATGAAGACCTATTGAAGGTCTCCTACGTTTCAGTTCCACGGAGATCTGAAACATTCCTAAGCAACTGGTTTGATATATTTTTGAGGTGAATATAAATGGCATAACTCATGTTTATTTTTTCCATTGATTGCTAAAATGCTCAAATTCAGACATTTAGTTCTCCACTCACTGACATGTATCTAACTCCAAATATTTTGTTCACCAGTTTAAGTCCTAGCATTTGACTTTTCCTACCTTTATTCTCCATTTGACCTTATTTCCTCATTCACATTTTTTCTCATCATCTAGAATATTCTTAATCTATAAATATCCTCCTATTTGGAAAGATCATTGTCTCTGATGGAAGGTATAGCTCTAGGAGGACAACAGAGACAAGTGAGCATGAAAGAGATCTCTATTTAGCCACCCAGATCAGCTAGCTAACCCTGGTGGTGAATAACTGAGCAGATCTCTAACATAGAGTACTATCATCTATTATTTATTGTATTTGTCTCCCCCCCCCCCAAAGGGGGATAACTTCACACCTTTTAAGAACTGAGACCTTTACACAGAGTTCCCAATATGATGGTACAGTGAGAGACAGATGTTCTAAATGAATACAGTCTATATCAGTAAAAGTGAACTCCACATTTGTGTTATAATTTCTAGATAAATATAATATAAACTTTAGTAATTAAACCACCATATAAATGCATTTACTCTTCATTGCATCAAAGTAATGCAGACTATGTTAATGTTGTGATTCTATTTGGAGATAAAGAAAACTATGTCAGGGCAATATTAATCTAACAAGAAAAATAGATGCTTCTCCCAGGACCAAATAATCAGAATCTCTATGATTTACTATGTACCAGTAGTATATTTTTATAGTATATTTAAATCTCCAAGGATGATTCTGATGTGCAGGTATGTTTGAGAATAACTGTGTTCATAATGTAAATGTTATTAAAAATCTAGCTCTAGAGAACAACTCCATCTCTGAATTGTTGAAGAAAACAAAAGAAATTCTGGTAGAAGGTATATATATGGATACAGATATCAATATTTGAGACAATTTACTATTCCCTAAGACACAAATAAAATGAGTGTGAGATTTTGGATTTGTTTTTTCAAAGACCTTATTTTGTATAGAAACAGAGAAGACCGTAGTACATTTGGTTTTGCAACATAGGTGTTGAAAATTACTTTTCTTCCCTAGTGGTCTGAAAATCTAGGCTGTTTAAAATAGAGACCATCCTTAGAAGTGATGTTTTACTTCCTGAATAGTAATATGAGTTTAATGGTAAAAAGGGAGGAAAGAGCGCAAGACTTAAAGCAGCATCTTCCCCCATGTTGCTGGTGACTCCCATTTTTTTTAATTGTTCCAATTCCCAGAGAGACTCATTATAAAGCTGAGATTGAAGGAAGTAATTAATTCTGGGAGGTTGATATTGGGTTGGATGCACCAGAGACTCTCAGTTTGTCTGCTGAAGTGTGAAAATAATGCTGTGGACTGCAGACAGAAGGAGGCAAAAGTGACATGCCAGTCCTTTTGTACACATCTACCAATATACAGGTCTTAAGATACCTTCCATTTGGAAGAAAAGATCTTAATTAGAAGAAAGCTGGGAAAAGTTCAACCATTTAATTTTTCTGATTAGTCGGCCAAATATATCATTTTCAGAGACCTATGATTAAAGTTGCCTTAGGTTATTTTTTCCACAATTCTAAGATATATTCTCAGTGTAGTAATTACTTAAGGATCTATATTTCATGTATTATTAGTAACTGCCTCTTCCAACTAGTTCAAATTCTTATACTTCCTCATGGATTATTACAGATGTAATAAATGGTGCTTTAAAACATTTCTTAAGAAATTTGGAAATATCAGAGCACTTTTTCTTCAGGGTCCATTGATATGCATGCAATTCAGTTTAAAATATATATATACTAGGGGCCCGGTGCACGAAATTCATGCACTGGGTGTGTGTGGGGGGGGGGAGTGTCCCTTAGCCCAGCCTGCCCCCTCTCACATACTGGGAGCCCTCAGGCATTGACCCCCATCACCCTCCAATAGCAGGATCGGCCCCTTGCCCAGGCCTGACGCCTCTGGCCTAGGCGTCCGGCCGGGGAACGGGGACCTGCAGTGGCAGCGGGGGGTGCCGCGATCGCGCAGGCTCCGCACCTGCCCCTGCAGGACGCCTCTGGCTGAGGCGTCCGGCCCGGGCAGCGGGGACCCGCAGCTGCAGCGGCCCCACGATTGTGGGCTTCGCTTTAGGCCCAGGCGAGGGACCCCTAGCTCCTGGGACTGCCAGCTTCGACCGTGCCCAGCTCCCATCACTGGCTCCACCCCTACTTCCTGCTATCACTGGCCAGGGCGGAAAAGGCACCTGATTCTGCGATCATGGCTGGGGGGCAGGGCAAAGGCGGCCCCAGGGCCACCTTTGCCCTGCCCCCCAGCTCTTAGCTCCCCTCTGGGTTTCCGATCACTGTCAGTGGCAGGGGGCTTCTTCCTGCTTTCCCTTTCACCTCCCTGCATTGTGCGTACATATGCAAATTAACCGCCATCTTGTTGGCAGTTAACTGCCAATCTTAGTTGGCAGTTAATTTGTATATAGCCCTGATTAGCCAATGAAAAGGGTAGCTCGTACGCCAATTACCATTTTTCTCTTTTATTAGTGTTGATATATATATATATATATATATATATATATATATATATATATTTACAAAAACACTTTGTTTTTATATACTATTTTTTCAGTTTTTTAATTCAAGAAAAATGATTTTAAATATAATAATGTTACATGCAATAAATATTAACATTTTAAGAAAAACTATCTTAAATATAATAATGTCACATATTGCACATATTGGTGCAATAAACACCAATTATTCAAGAAAAATGATCTTACATATAATATTACATGCAATAAACATTAATATTTCAAGAATAAAAGGCTTTTAAGTATAATGCTATTACCAAAACTGTACTAACATAGTATGATATCACAAAAGTCGTAGGAAATTTCAAAATCTGAAAATAACAGGATTACTTCTATTTTATTCTAGAATATTTTTTCCCTCTCTGGCTCTATTTTTGTTCATCAGTTTATGTTGCTCATTATATTCCACAAATGAGTGAGATCATATGATATTTATCTTTCTCCAACTTGCTTATTTCACTTAGCATGATACATTTAAAGTCTATTTTGTTAGATATGAATATTGCTACTCCAGCTTTTTTTTCTTTTCCATTTGCATGGAAAAATTTTTCCATCCCCTCACTTTCATCCTGTGTGTGCCTTTTATTTTGAGGTGGGTCTCTTGTAGTCAGCATACTGTTGGGATATAGTTGGGTCATGTTTTTGTATCCATTCAGCTACCCTACCCCTTTTGATTGGAGCATTTATTCCATTTACACTTAGGGTTATTATTGAGAAGTACTTATTTACTAGTATAGTCATTATAATTCTGTACAGCTAAGTTCCTCTCTTCCTTCTTCTCAGCAATCCCTTTAGCATTTCTTGTAATGCTGGCTTGGTGGTGATGAACTCCTGTAGCCTTTTTTTTTGTTGTTGTTGTTTTTTTGTTGTTGTTTGAGAAGCTCTTTATTTGACCATCTATTTTGAATGATAGTCTTGCTGGATATAGTATTCTTGTTCTCAGAACCTTGTTTTCCATTACCTTGAGTACTTCATGCCATTCTCTTCTGGCCTGTAGAGTTTCTGATGAGAAATCAGGTGTCAGCCTTATGAGAATTCCTTTGTAGGTAACAGTTTTCTTTTCTCTTGCTGCCTTTAAGATTCTCTCTTTGTCTTTAATTTTTGGGATATTAATTATGATGTTTCTGGGCATGGATATGTTTGGGTTCTTCTTGTTTGGGGTTCTCTGTGCCTCCTGAACTTGTGTGACTTTCCTTTACCAGATTAGGGAAGTTTTCTACCATTATTTCTTCAAACACCTTCTCTATTCCTTTCTCTCTTTCTGCCTCTTCTGACACACCAACTATTCTAATATTGTTATGTTTCACATTGCCCCATAGCTCCCTTAAGCTGTCCTCCTGATTTTTAATTGTGTTTTTTTTTTCTTTTTGGTTCTCTAATTGAGTGATATTTTCAACTCTGTCTTGTAATTCACTGATTCAATCCTCAGCTTCCCCTAATCTGCTGTGTATTCCTTCCAATGTGTTATTTGTGTTATATCATTCTTTATCTCAGACTGTTCTTTTTTCATAGTTACTATATCTTTTTTCATATTGTTGAGCATTTTTAACATCATTACTCTGAACTCTACTTCAGATAAATGTCTTATCTCTGCTTCATTTATCTCTTCTTCTGGAGAATTTGCTAGTTCTTTCATTTGGGGGTTGTTTCTTTGTTTCCTCATTTTGGTTATCTATTTGGGTTTGTGACTATGTTTTTAGGTAGATCCCCTATACCTCTCAATCTCTAGTGCAGGACAGTGTTAAAGGCTGTTTCTGACTAATTGGATCAGGCAAAGACTCAAAACCTTCCGGGGAATGCTTCTGTCTACAGACTAATAGGATTCCGACTTGAATTGCCCCCAGGCAATCATTCTCAGGTGTGGTGAGAGTTTTTTCAACAGGGTGGGGCAGTTGCTTCTATCTGGAGGCTAATTGTTACTTTTAGTCTCTTAAGTGGCCTCAGGACAAGGTGTTTTCCAATAGGATGTGTCCAATGTCTTCTCCTCCCCCCACCCCCAGGCAAAGCAGATGTCTATGTGGGAAATATGTCCTCAGTGATGTGAGGGAATGACTCAGCCCAAGAAACTTGGGGTATCTGCCTTCTGAGTTCTATCCCCCAAGTCCCCAGTCCTGGGTTCTGCTCTCAAGCTCTAGTCCACTTCAACCTCCTTCTGCCAGAGCACAACGTGGGTGGCTACACAGGGAATTTTTATGCATTGGCCCTTTAAGAGGGTGCCTGAACTTTCAGCTGCCACTCCCTGGCAGATAGCACCTCACTGCTTTTCACAGCTAGATGTTATGTGGGTACCCTCCTTAGTTTGGTGCTCTCTGCTGGGGAGCCCAACTTCAGGATTAGTTCCCAGAGAACACTTCTTTAGCTATAAGATATGCTATTGAAAAATTCTGCAAGTAAGCATTTTTTTTTTTTTGGGGGGGGGGATTTCTCATTGCCTAACTGGATTTGAGATCACATATTGCTTAAATGTTTACAATTCTTTCACTTTAGTAATTTATATTATTAAAACGTTAGTAATTTTTGTCATTAATCCTGATTTAAGGACATCCTGTCATTAGATTCTTTGGAGTTATTTATTAACTGAAATAAGAAGTTAAATCTCTACTTTATGCAATTCAAAATGAAATCATAGAAATTTAGATCCAAAGAGTCAATACCCTCATTATTTAATTGGTATAGAGCCTGAGAATCAGAGTGATTAAATGATGCCAGTAGCGTAGTTAATAACAAAACAAGGATGAGAAACCATCTTCCAAAAATAGAAGAAAAGGACCTGACTTTTGTTGCCCTGACCTTTGCTCTGGAAGACATATACTGTAATCTCTACTTAACAAGATAAAGAAATGGAGGTCTAGAAGAGTTAAGCAATTTAACTAAGTCCCCAGGATGATGGATTTCAGAATTCAGATTAGATCCCCTGTCTAAATCCAGGTGTCTCTCTTCCCAAAGCCCCTGTAATAGCAGTTATCTTTCAATGGCAAAATCCCTACAATCAGCTCTAGTAGAAGAAAATAAGGATATTTGTTTAGGCTATAGTATTTAAATAAGACAGCAGATGATAGTAGTAAGGTCTGTGAGAGCTGGAAGAAGTGATAGGAGGGAAAGACTTTTTAAAATGGAGTCTTCTATGATAATTCTATTCTTAATTTATTGAGAAACCTTCATACTGTTTTCAATGGTGGCTGTACTTATTTACATTCTCACCAACAGTGAGTGAGGTTTCCTTTTACTCTCCAACAACTTATTGTTACTTGTCTTATTGATGACAGCTTTTCTAGCAGGTGTGAAGTGGTATCTCATTGTAGTTTTGATTTGCATTTTTCTAATAGCTAGTGAAGTTGAGCATATTTTCATATATCTGTTGGCCATTTGTATGTCTTCTTGGGAAAAGTGTTTGTTCAGGTCCTCTGCCCATTTTTTTTAATTGGATTGTCTCTTTTGTTGTTGAGTTGTATGACTTATTTACATATTTTAGATATTAACCCCTCATTGGAGGTGTTGTTTGCAAATATCTTCTCCTATTAAGTTGATTGCCTTTTTGTTTTCTTGGCAGTTTCTTTTGCTATTCAGAAGCTTTTTAATTTAAGATAGTACCATTCAATTATTTTTTCTTTTGCTTTTTTTGTCTTTGAGGTCAAATTCATAAAATTTTCTCTAAGACCACAAGTTTAGTATCTATGTTTTCTATGTAATTCATTCTTTCATACCTTATATTTAGTTCTTTGATCAGTTTTAAGTTAAATTTTGTGTATGATGACAAATAGCATCTAGTTTTATTATTTTGCATATGGCTTTCTAATTTTATCAGGACCATTTATTGAAGAAGCTTTATTTTCCCCATTGCATATTTTTGGCTTCTTTGTCAAAGATTTTTTGCCCATATACATGTGGGAACTCAATTATGTTCCATTATTCTGTATAAGACATATATTAAATATTCAGGTTACTTTAGAAAGTACTATTTGTGCTATTTCTTATACCACTGACATTAAATAATATTAATAGGCCATGATGTACATCAAGCTTCTCTTGAAAATCCACAATCTCTTTACACATTTATGTTGGAAATAAAGAGGTCAAAATATACATAAATGGTGCTATGCAGTTTTTTGTTTTTCCTGACGCTATAAGTTTATTAGCACTGTGATTTTAAAAGTGGTTGATTTTCTTGATATAAAAAATATATATAACTTTAATGTCTATGTGCTACATATTCATGAGTTCTTTTGTTTTCCATGTTTTCTAAGTGAAGAACTTAGCAATCAAGGAGGCAAAGTAACTAATTTAAACATTCATAACAAAATATAACTCAGGTATTACTCTTAATATTATCTTGCTGCTATCTTGAGAGATAAAGTGATAGAGAAGCAACAATATCCTTCTGAATGTGCTTTGTTTAAAAAATATTACATTTAGACAGTGGAGCGGTGTGGTAATATATTCTGTCATTAAAGCTGACTGAATTTGACAGTGATCTTATTAAAAGTATCCAGAAATAATTTGCTTTATGAAAGACAGTGTAATTTTTATTTTACTTTAAACAAAAGATTCCAGAGGATTCATTTCTACGTAAACTTTTATTAAAGTAACTTTTGAAGTATAATTTTAAATTTTTAAAGGAATAGCATTTGTTTATTATCTTTTTTGAGAAGTAGGTTTCATCCCAGCCAGTATGGTTCAGTGACTGAGCATCAACCTATGAACCAGGAGGTCATAGTTTGCTTCCTGGTCAGGGCACATGCCTAGGTTTTAGGCTCAATCCCCAGAAGGGGGCGGGAGGAGGGCGTGCAGGAGGCAGCTGATCAATGATTCTCTCTCATCATTGATGTTTCTATATCTCACCCTCTCTCTTCCTCTCTGAAATCAATAAAAGTATGTTTAAAATATAAAGCTTATAATCTAGATTATTATTAATTTAAATTTATGAAACACCATTTTTTGAAAGCTTGAGGCAAAATAAATGTTTTTTAATTAAAGAGATGGGACTAAGGTGTTGGAATTCAACCATGAGCTGTTTATCAGAAGTGTGATAAATGAAAAAAAAAATCGTCATTATAAAAGTGGGTGTTGGGAATACAGATGGGACAGCTGTTGTTCTGTAACTGTGACTAGATTAATAAAATGCAGTTTTACAAGCCATTTAAAACATCACTGGGGAATACATTTTAGTACCAATTTGGGTGTCTTTTGCCTAATAAATTTTTGCCTTTTGAGTGTAAGTATTTGGCTTCAAATCCCAGATACAAGTTTATTAAAAATTGTAATGGTTCTTAGAGACTATAAAATGCAATGAAGTGCACAAAATGTGTGTTTCCAGTGATTGACTTTAAAATGATTTTTTACATCACTAATTTCAATATTTTCAACTTAAGCAGACTGTTGTTGAATTTAAATGATTTTTAAATATTTAACCAGAGTGAGAATAAGAGAGAACTATGGAGAGTGAAGAAGGGGTGTGTGGTGAGTTGGGGGGAGGGGGGAGATATGCTTGTGTAGCGTATCATTTTTTAGTAAATTTTTTTCAATTTCTTGGTAGTTTTTTAATTAAAAAATGTGTGCCCTACACTAACATGTTGTGCTAGTAATTATCAAACCAGTGATATTTATGTGAAACAATGTAACTTTAGATATGAATGGTAATAAAGCATAGTTAGTGGAGTTATGTGTGTGGAATATTCTGTCAAAGGATTTTTAATTTATGAATTATATATAATATATATATATATATATATATATATATATATATATATATATATCTCAACACTAATAAAAGAGAAAAATGGTAATTGGCGTACGAGCTACCCTTTTCATTGGCTAATCAGGGCTATATGTTAACTGCCAACAAGATGGTGGTTAATTTGCATATGTAGGCACAATGCAGGGAGGTGAAAGGGAAAGCAGGAAGAAGCCCCCTGCCACTGACAGTGATCAGAAACCCAGGGGGGAGCTAAGAGCTGGGGGGCAGGGCAAAGGCGGCCCTGCCCCCCAGCCATGATCGCAGAATCAGGTGCCTTTTCCGCCCTGGCCAGTGATAGCAGGAAGTAGGGGTGGAGCCAGTGATGGGAGCTGGGCACGGTCGAAGCTGGCAGTCCCAGGAGCTAGGGGTCCCTTGCCTGGGCCTAAAGCGGAGCCCACGATCGTGGGGCCGCTGCAGCTGCGGGTCCCAGCTGCCCGGGCCGGACGCCTCAGCTGGAGGCGTCCTGCAGGGGCAGGGGCGGAGCCCGTGCAATTGCGGCACCCCCCGCTGCCACTGCAGGTCCCTGCTGCCCGGGCAGGACGCCTAGGCCAGAGGCGTCAGGCCTGGGCAAGGGGCCGATCCTGCGATTGGAGGGTGATGGGGGTCAACGCCTGAGGGCTCCCAGTATGTGATAGGGGGCAGGCCAGGCTGAGGGACACTCCCCCCCCCCCCCCCCACACACACACCCAGTGCACGAATTTCGTGCACCGGGCCCCTAGTATACATATATTAAACCAAAGCATTTGGAATATGAAATTGAGTATTTCTACATTTAGCACAATTCTATTGAATGTTTTCCTTCTTCAAATAAACAGATAAGAGAGAATACTTAAAATCTATGTAAATGGACAGGTCTCCTACTGAAAATTCAGTGTTTACTGCTAGTGAGGTGAACATTATGAGGCAGCGAGACAAGACTACAGTGGGAAAAGGCCCTGAATTCCATAATTGTGCATGAGGACTGCCCTATAAAGAACATGTAGCTTCTTACTGGCATTTTCCCATAATAGAATCATCTTTATGCCTGGCTAAAAGAAGTTTGATTTTATGGAGCAGAGCTAGAAGCAGTAGAAATCCGACTGAAATAACTCTATAGCTAACAAATGAGCCTACCACAGTTCTTCAGATGCTGAAAGAAGACACAAGACTCCTGGGTCACCAGAAAAGCAGAAGGCAACATAGTTTTGCTCAGAGCCTTACAGACCATTCAGAGCACCAGCTGGGGCCCGTAGAAGCAGTGGTGTGCCACCCGTGAAGAAACCTGAGGGCACAGGGCCCGCCACTTTTGCAGCAATCAGTGAGCAGCACTGCTTTTTGATGATAAGGAGACCAGGTGCATCTCAGCACTACCTGATGAGTTCCTGTGACGTCATCTCACTTCTCAGAACTCCGGGTTCATAAACAATCCCCAGAGGAGGCCTGCAGGAAAGAACAGCCAAGGCCGCGGCCCCAGCAAAACTGTAAGACCCCAGGAAGCTTGTTCTGGAGGATGTGGTTGGAATGAGGTTTGAAGCAGATATTGTTCTAGGTAAGAAATGGGGAGGAACGCTGGGTAACAAAAGAAGGGAGAAAAGTGTAGGGAAGCAGTCTGGTTCAAATCAAAGAAGCTTGATGTAAAGTTTTAATTAATAGCTATTAATTATCAAGTAATCTTTCAGAAATTCAGCTTTCTCAGAGTTGCTGGGCTAGGTTGTATTTTTCACAGTGTGCTCAATGATGACTATTTCTAATGATAAGCTGTATGCAGACTACGGCTTACATGTGTTTATATTTTAAAATAGACTATTACAAGCAATTGGTAGTTCTGAGAAAAATCTTTAAAAACCCTGTAAGCCCTTTGAGTATTTTAGTAAATAAATATTGATATGCTGATATGGTAATCCCATGTTCATATTTAAATGCATTTTACTTTTTAAGGAGAGTATTGCTATTTCTGGAATAGGCAAATAAGAGATTGGAAAATATTTGAGTTCTGAAGTATTAAAAAGGGATTGAGAAAAGTCATATTTAATGCTCCCTAGAGATAGGGAGGTTTTACAAAATACATTAGATGTATTTATTACATTTATTGTAAACATTGAACAAATACCTATGATGCTATTTTACTTAAAATATTTATGGATCTAATGTACTTTGTTATAAGAAACTTTACAAAATTTATGTGCTATTTTAATGGAATGGTAGACCTATTTTGCAATATACTTCCACTATTAAATCATTCATGAATAAATGGTAGAGTGTATACTATAAATGATAGCATATATATCATATTCAGTGCTTCTTACAGCTAGCCACTCGTGAGAATCACTTGGGAAAGTTGCTTAGAAATGCAGATTCTGGGCACCTCCCTTTTAGATTCTCATTCTGATGGGACCAGAAATCTGACTTTTCACAAACCCAGAGCTGATCCAGGGAGTAGTTTCAGCATACATTGAGAAGTACTACTTTCCAATAATTGAAAATAGAGTCATTTACCAAATTGGAACATTTATTTTTTTCTAAGGAACACATATTGTGTTCATTTTATCTTTTTAGACCAGTGATGGCGAAACTATGACACACGCGTCAGAGGTGACACGCGAACTTATTTTTTTGGTTGATTTTTCTTTGTTAAATGGCATTTAAATATATAAAATAAATATCAAAAATATGTCTCTGTTTTACTATGGTTGCAAATATCAAAAAATTTCTATATGTGACACGACACCAGAGTTAAGTTAGGGTTTTACAAAATGCTGACACGCCGAGCTCAAAAGGTTCACCATCACTATTTTAGACATTTCCTTTATAAATGCTTTTCCAGTTCTGCAAGTGTCTTCTGTATTTTTTCTCATTTAACCATTGGTACAAATGTGTCCTAGGAGGGAAGCTTTTGGTTTGGCAAAACTATAATCTAATTAATCAGACTTTAGCCTTGAGAATACTACCACAAAACAATTAAAAATATAGATTTCTTCTTGAAATGTTTAATTGTTTTAATTAGCAACCTTCCACTTTTATTTACTTAGTCCTTCCTAACCTGCATTAACATTGATACATTTTTCAGTGGATCCTTATAAATATGTCTGCATTTGCATATTCATTCTGGAAAATTTGAAGGGTAAAGACATCATTAAGCTTCAAGGATCCTTCTATACCTGAGGTCACATTTATAAACCAATTTGGAATTTCCCCCATGAGATGCCTGTGAGTCTAAAAGGTTAAAAGTGAAGATTTATTACATGCTTCATACTAAATCTAAATATTATTGCAAAATTGCATTTTTTTTTTAAGTAACAATAACCAGTTTTCAAGGAAACAATTCTTTATAGAAATTATTCCTGGGGTATGGTATGTTTAGAAGAAAGGTATATGAACATACATATTATCAGACTACTAGAGGCCTGGTGCATGAAAATTCATGCACTGGAGGGGGGAGTCCCTCAGCCTGGCCTGCCCCCTCTCACAGTCTGGGAGCCCTCAGGGGTGAGAGGCGACCCGGTGATCAGGGGAAGGCGACGCCCCCATCACACCTCTGCTGCTGCCACTGCCAGCAGTGCAAGCCTTGGCTGGCCCTGGTTACCTGAGCCTTGGGCCGGCCCTGGTCGGCTGGGTGGCTGAGGGTGGGTCCAGCTGCACTGTGCATCTGCTGCCCTTCTGGCTGGGCTGAAAAGACTGGGGGACTCTGGCAGGGCTGAAGGGACTGGCACTGCCATCTTTGTGATGGTATGATTTTCAATTTGCATATTCCATCTTTATTAGGTAGGATGGGTGGTGAACACACAATACAATATACAGCTGATGTATTATAGAATTGTACACCTGAAACATATATGGTTTTGTTAACCAATGTCACCCCAAGATATTCAATAAAAATGGGGAAAACACACTTCAGAAATATTCTATTTCAAACCATGGTGATTGACACAGAGCTTCAGGCATAAGTAATCAATGTAATGCCATAATGAAGATGGTTGTCTCTAAAGCAGCACAGTTGAAATGACTGATTTTTTGCTCATTTCTCTGTGTGTGTGTTTTTTTAAACTATATTTTTACCTCCCTGAAACCAGATTTGGGTGGATTCCTTTGGATAAAAGAGCATTATATCTGTTGTATTGTCTCAAGAATTATCTGCCCTCTGTGTCCTCAAACATCTCCATTTCTGGCACTTTGCCTTCAGCCTGTTTTCTCTTTGATCTGCTGCAATCTGGCCTCTCCCTTCACTACCACACTGAAACTACTCCCACTAAAGTCACCAAAGATTTTCCAGTTGCTAAACCCAAAGGAAGCTTTCCAAGTCTTAATCAGTGTTGTGCCAAGCCATATTGGAACCTTGATAAAGGGAAAAGACGTGCCCCGATATGCACTTATTAATATGTCCTCCCATATTTTGAATTAAGTGAAAAAAGTTAATGAAGACTCTACAATAAAAACAAATAAAAAATAAAACATGACTATGTAGAAAGCCCCATGCTGTACAAATTCTTGCACACCATTCTCAATCCCATAAACCTGCCCCGTGGGAAAGTGAAGGCTTTGCAAGTCCAGGAACGTTAGTTTGGCAAGATGAACAATAAATAAAACAAACAACAACCTATCTCAATTAAAATGTTTATATTTTGCCCTGACCGGTTTGGCTCACTGGATAGAGCCTTGGCCTGCAGACTGAAGGGTCCCAGGTTCGATTCCGGTCAAGGGCATGTACCTTGGTTGTGGGCACATCCCCAGTAGGGGCTGTGCAGGAGGCAGCTGATCGATGTTTCTCTCTCATCTATGTTTCTAACTATCTATCCCTCTCCCTTCCTCTCTGTAAAAAATCAATAAAATATATTTTAAAAAATGTTTATATTTTTCTCACCATGGATTAATTTTACATTAAATTAATTTTTAAAAATAATGCATTTACATATTATCTTGATTCCTGATTTTTTTATGTCTCTTAATTTTTTAAATATATTTTATTGATTTTTTACAGAGAGGAAGGGAGAGAGATAGAGAGTTAGAAACATCGATAAGAGAGAAACATCGATCAGCTGCCTCCTGCACATCCCCCACTGGGGATGTGCCCACAACCCAGGTACATGCCCTTGACCGGAATTGAACCTGGGACCCTTCAGTCCACAGGCCACTCTATCCACCAAGCCAAACTGGCTTCAGCCTTAATTAATTTTGTGCACAAGATGAGTATGGTACTCAACTCACCCTGCTCACATTAGTTGACCTCACCCTGAATCCCAGCCCTGCTCACATTACTTGATTGGTTTGTGCACTGGCTATTATTTTTTTCTGTCTCTCAAACCTGTCCCCTCTGAACTTCTGTGACGTTGTTGTCTTGTGATGCCCTTCCTTTATCACCAAATATTGCTTCTTAGTATCTTTCCTGGGCCCTTCTCTTCCAGCCCTTGGATTTTGGTGTTCTCAGAGGCTCATCCTCATTGCTGAGCATGCTGTTGTTGACATTCTTCCTGCACTGTCATTTCCACTGCCATTGCTTTCTTCCACGTTCTCATTATTTCACAGTTGAACAGTTCTACAGGCTGCTAACAAATTCCTCTAATCTCCTTGCTGGCCTCTTTCTGATCCACAATGCAGACAGAATTATTTCATCCAAAGTGAATACCTAATTCATTTATTTGTTAACGAAATATTTATTTAGTGCTTTTTGTACCCATGTACTGTTTTAGGTCATAGGAATAAATCAGTAAATAAAATATAAAGTTCATACTCTTCTGAAACTTACATCTTTATTGTATTTGAATATTGCTAAGGTCTTATTCTAGAAGTTATGTATAATCTTTATCTAAATATATCTTTGCATGATGGATTCAGGTGATAGGAATATTACCTTGGAGGATCTCTGTCAAAATAACAGTATCAAAATTACTTAGTTTCCTAAAACATTATATCAATGAACAGCTAGCATCTCATTTTCCGTAACAGAAAAATCTAAAGGAAATTCGCATCCAGAAAAAAAAATCTTCAGGTCATCATTAGCTCAAATGGAAATAAAATGTATTTCAAACATGGTACACGAAAATCCAGATATATGGTGTAGTGCACATTGAAAAATGATTTTTTTTTCATTTTATAGAATGAACTCACCATGGATTTCCTCCCCCCAGTGAATCTAAAATAAGTCCTGATTTATTTTCCCCTTTAATTCTTTATTTACTGTATTACATATGTCTCCTTTTTCCTCCATTGACCTCTCCCTGGCATTTCCACCCCCCAACACATGCCCTCACCCCGCTAGTGTCTGTGTCCATTGGTTATGCTTATATGCATGCATGCAAGTCCTTTGATTGATTTCTTACCCCAGCACCACCTTCCCCTGCCTTCCCTCTGTGGTATGACAGTCTGTTCAATGCTTCTCTGTCTCAGGATCTATTTTTGTTGACCAGTTTTTCGTCCTGGTTTCTTCTGTAAAGTTTCAGAAGCAGCTACTATTTGAAGTAGTCAGCTTAATTATAGAAATATATTAACCTATCTAGGAAAGAGTTAGAAACTGTCCAAGTAAATGATCTACAAATATCTCTTTCTACAGAAAATCATAAGGTGACCTTTTTAGCTCTTCTGAAGAAACTAGAAGATATCCTGTATTATAGCAACCTATACCTTAAACTTACATTATTTCTTCTAAAATTTAATTTCAACCTGACACTTCTCTGAATACCTGTTATTTGCTTTTCCTGCCATATTGCATTAGCTAGCTCTTTTAGTGCAATGTTGAAAAGGAGTGGTGAGAATGGATGTCTTTTCCTTGTTCCTGATTAGAGAGGGAAAGCAGTTAGTTTCTCAACAATGATATGATGTTAATTGTAGGATTTTTAAAATGTATATCAACTTGACAAAGTTTTTCTCTATCTCTAATTTACGGAGAGATTTATCATGAATAGGTGTTGGGCGTTGATACATACTTTTTGGCATCTGTTGATATGACCACAAGACTTTTCTTGTGTAGACTATTGATGTGATGGATTGCATTAATTGGTTCTTGAATGTTGTACCAGCTGTATGTGTCTGGTATAAATCCCTCTTGGTATAATTACTTATATACACATTGTGGGTTTCTTTAAAAAGATGTTAAAACATTTAAAATTTTAGACATTTTCTAAATTTAATTTAAGCTTCTTTAAAGGGCTAACACCCTGAGCTTATCATCTCTCATGGCAACGTTCTGCTGGAGCTGATAGCTGTTGCTACAACCTACTTCGCCATAATCCCTGCAGCTCTATTAGTTTACCAGTATGTGTAGTTGCTTTGTTCATTTGCATTGCCTGCCTCAAATGTCTCAAGCCTATTTCTGCCTTGGAGCCAGCGGACATTCTCTAAGCACTGTCATTATTTGGCCTCTGTGTTATCTAAACTGATGTACATTGTTGAGACTATTGACCTCTTTGCACTGTGACCCTATTTTCTTCTAATGTTCTTCCCGCTCCTTTTACTTGCCTCCTTCAATGATCATATTTTAAAAGCAGAAGTTCCTTAGAATCCTGCTATTTTTTTTTTCTCTGCCCACCCAGCATAGGTGATCATCCACTCTCAATGTTTTTCAGATCTTAGAATCCCTGATATTCCCCTCTGCCCATACTACTGGCTTACATTAATATTATTCAGATAGTTATGAGGAATATGAATTGTGCCAAGTGTACCAAGAAGCCATGGAAAAAATCAAGGGAACAATGATTTGTGACAGGCCTTCAAAGGAAGAGTGAGTCACAGATTTGAAATGTCAGTGATAGTTAGAAGGAATGTGGGACAAAAGGATCTACATCATGAAACATATTGATTATCTGGAAATGTGTTCAGTTTATTCTCACCAGTATAGTGAAAATTTCAATTGACAGGTGAACAGATGAAGCACCACAGTCTCTTATTTATTTAACAACTAACGACTGTTCTAAAATCAAACATAATCTTAGAGACCAGCCTGGAAAGGAAATAACCTTAAGGTCTTTCATTTTTGAAGGATGATGCTATATAGATTTTAAAATAACAAGATTAGCCATAGAGTAGAATATTATTGTCAATTAAAAATGGAGTATTGATACATACTATGATGTGATGAACCTCAAAAATATTAAGCTAGCCCTAACTGGTTTGGCTCAGTGGATAGAGCATCGGCCTGCAGACTCAAGGTCCCAGGCTTGATTCCAGTCAAGGGCATATACCTTGGTTGTGGGCACATCCCCAGTAAGGAGTGTGCAGGAGGCAGCTTATCAATGTTTCTCTCTCATCGATGTTTCTAACTCTCTATCCCTCTCCCTTTCTCTCTGTAAAAAATCAATAAAATATATTTTAAAAATATTAGGCTAAGTAACAGATATCAGAAATAAAGCCCATATATTGTACAATTACAGTATCACATATCCAAAAATGACTAGTCTATAGATACAAAAAGCCAATTAGCAGCTGCTTAAGGCTGGGATTAGGAGTAGGGGTTGACTACAAAAGGGAATAGGTAGCTTTTCGGATGAAAACATATTCTAAAACTGGATTATGGTGATGGTTGCATTATTGTATAAATTTACTAAAACTTGTGTTATATACAATGGATGTATTGCATAAATTATATCCACATAAAGCTATTAAAAATAGCAATCGCTAGCGTTTTTCTATGTACTTGTGAGGCACAGTGAGGCTAAATAAGTTACTCGAGAACACACAGCTAATACATATCAGGACTAGAATTTGAATCTGATAGTCCTCCCTACAGGGCAATTATAAGCATTTTTTTCATGAATTAACTGAAATTTTATCCTTTATATAATACTATGACATGATATAATTCGTATAATTCTCTCATTTTACAGATGAGAACATAAGCCTGAAGATTAAGTAACTTGAAGTCATGGCTTAGCTAGAATTGAAACCCAGAAAGATTGACTTATACCTTACATCTGTTATCATTTTTAGTAGCTTGACCAAGCCACAGCTATCCCTAAAGCCACAGACGCAAGTTTTTATTTATGAACAGCTGCCAGAGATGGTGGCCTTGTAAGTGTGAAATCCAGACAACCAAGTAGCCTAGAGTTTTATTAATAACTTGCCTTGCAGGGACCCAGAACTTGACATTCAGCACAAAGCCTAGGAGGCTAAGGCCAAGTAACTGTCCATGAACTGACAGGTGGTCTGTGAAGGAAAGAGCAGGCTTCTTTTAACGTGGCTGAGAATCCCCACTTATTTCCATAATCAATCTTATGAAGGGACTGACTGACTTTTAGAAGTGCATTAGTAAATAGGTCATGTACTAAGAATCTGTGGCTTGTCACTCCAACTTACCTTTCTACCATTTTCTAATTTCCTAAAATCCTACCTTATTGACCACCATACATACTAGTAGCAGTTATTAATGATAGCTCACCATTACTGAGTGTTTATTATCTAACAGGTTTTCTGCTCTACTGCTTCTGGCTCATTAGTACTTAGAAAAACCCTAGGAGGCAGCTAGTATATTATAATCCCTCCTTATTTTTCAGATGAGAGAACCCGGGCATTGGGAGGCTGAGTAACTTGCTCAAGGACACACAGTAGCAAAGCCAGCATTTGAGCCAGGCTGTCTGTCTTGAGTCTAAGTTGTAATGACTCTCTGTAGTCTTAATAACTACAATAAACCTGTATCTCAAGGATGTCAACCCCAGAGGGGAGATGTTCACTTATTCATTCATTGAGTGTTTATTGATTACCAACTCCATGTTATGCATCGCACTGGGACATTGCTGGTAATTAAATATGGTACTAACTAGGCAAATTTTATAAATTAATGTGCTATCTTCTAATATAGTTTTTCCTTGAATTTAATAATGAGTGGACTATTCAAGAGTAGTTTTTATCTCTTAATTATTTTTATCTCATTCATCTTCCTTTTGTTTTGAAAAAAAAATCTATACTAATAAAAGGGTAACATGCAGATGGTCAGGACGCCCTCACACATTACAACCAATCAGCTGGAGGGTGCGTGTGCAGCAGGCGTGGGTGGGTGGGGACTTGCAGGTTTGGGGATGATGGTGGGGCACGGTGGATGCCTCTCTGCGTGCCTGCGCTGGAGGTCTGCAGGCCTCCCCAGCTCTGGCCTACCTCTTTAAGGTAATCCATCAAGGAGTCCTGGATGGTTGGCAGGGCCTACCTCTTTGGGGCAATGGATCGCAGGGCTCCCGCACCATGACAGGGCATAAGCCAGGCTGGGGGGACACACCCCCTTAGTGCACAAATTTCATGCACCAGGCCACTAGTGTATATATGAATTGATGTGGCATAGTAGTAGTATGAATAACCTCCAGAGCATTTCCACTTCTCACTACTTTTTTAATGTGTGTGAAATCATGGCAGTTGGATATGTAAAAGATGAGTAAAAAAATCATTCATTTTGTACATCTCACTAGTCCTTCCCTTGAATAATTCCCTATGGTATTTTGGCAATGTCAGGTTCTTGTCTAATTTTAAATGACTCAATTGAAGAAGCTTCAGCTGGGGTTGATTCTAGAGGTGAATGGACTTGCTGTGAAAGGTTTTTAACATTTGGCCTGATTTTCTGCTTCTTAAAATGGTAGAGAATTACTCCTAATTACTTTCTCTAACAACCTCAGCTTCTATTTCTTCCTGTTTTATGTCATTTGTGACTCACAGTCCTTCTAGATAAGTATCATATATACTATGAATGATTTCTGAATGCAGCATAGTTTTTATTTTTCCATGGAATGGTAGTTATTATAAAGAGAGTTGTATATTTTTTCTCTTGGGGGGGGGAGGCATAATTTATTTCAGAGAGGAAGGGAGAGGGAAAGAGAGATAGAAATATCAATGATGAAAGAGAATCATTGATTGGCTGCCTCCTGTATGCCCCAGTCCACAACCCAGGCATTAAACCATGACCTCTGTTCTTAGGTCAGTGCTCAACCACTGAGCCACTTCCTCTTTGAATGTGGGCTACGTTATGAGTAAGAGTATCAAATATATATTCATTAATCTTTGATTTAATGTTTAAAAATTTAATTCTGAATCAGAATTCAAACAGATCATCTGAACAGTGGTCAATCATTTACTAAATTCATAGGTGTGAAATCCAGGCCAATATTTCCCAGTTTTCTATCACACAGCATATATAAATACTTTTCCTATTTTCCACAGAGATATGTTAATATGAAAGCACTCATAAATGGATATTGAATAAAATGTTTATATACCTTTTAGGCATATTGAATCTATGTGCCATTTTCAAAAGGGAAATAATGGTTATACTGTTGGGTGGAAGCATTATGTTTTTTTATGAGTAGGAAATAATGTGAACTTTCTAGAGGTTGCCAGTCAATAGTTTATTCTTATTGATTGACATATGTTTCTTTTAACCTTTACGTAGAGACTCTTCAATAGGTTAAATAATTTTACTGTTGTTTCCTGATACAGCTGCCTAGCTTTCAGCATTAAATATAATACATTGAGGCAAGGGTCTTTTCAGAAGAACTTTATCACATTTGTCTTTTTATCAATACCTTGCAATATTGTTTTGTATATTCTAACTCTTTCATATCATACCTAGAGCTTCTGGTGATAGTCTGTATTTTAGAGAGAAACAATGAAGAAGCTAGATTTATTGTAAATTTTAAACATGTCAGTTTGTGAAAATTATCTATATTGTATAATGTAATTATATATATATATTTCCCCCACAAAGCTTTGTGGTGATTATTCCTTATTTCTACCCACACACTATCATGGAAAGTGCTACTTGGCCACATTGGAGACTTGGGTATGGAATATGCGTGTTGGAACAAATTCTTGATTAGCAGAGTCCCATACTGAGTGGCAGTTCACTTCACCCAGTCCCTGCTGAGAACCATTGTGCAAAGATTTGTCCTGACAGGCAGTCCTATAGCAGAGATGGCTTTGATATTTCAATCTATTTTTTGATAGATTTTACACTTTGGTACTTGTTATGTTGTCTTTCTTTGGGATAGACAGCTGGTGGCTGTATTAGCATTTACTAAGAGTGTTACAGCAATTCTCACATCATAGTAATCCTGTTTCTTAGTGTACACCCAAGGCGTTACATTTCAGGGCGGGTGAAATATAATTGATATATTTTAATCATTTAAATTCTCTATACATACTAGTAGCAGTTGGAAAAACTGGATCTCTCTCACCCAGGCTAAATCATTATGGTCTAAGTCAGAAGTTCTTAGATTTTAGTGTAAATGAGAATCATTTGGAGAGCTGGAAGAAAAAAACAAACAAAAAACACCAACAGATTACTGGTTCCTATCTACAGAGTTTATGATCTGTAGTCTGGGATGGGGGGGCTGATATTTTGCATTTCTAACAACTTCCCAGATGATGCTGGTACTGTCCATCCAGGTACACATTTTAAGAACAACTTCATTATGGAGTATTGTCCAACCACAGTGTTTAAGGATGTGAATGGGTCAAATCTCATCTGAAGCCCACACTGGAGAACCACCGATCTAATATAGTGATACACAAACTTATTATGTAATGGACCTGATAATAAATGGTATAGGCTTGTGGGCCAGACAGTCTCTGTCATAACTATTCAGCTTTGCTGTTAGAGCAGGAAAGCAGCCATAGGCAATGCATAAACAAATGGACATGGCTGTGTTCCAGTAAAATTTTATTTATCAAAACAGACAGCAGGCTGAATTTGGCCCATGGCCCATAATTTGCCAATTCCTTATCTAAATCATCAAAAAGGGATGTGCATCTTTCCCTAGCTCACCAATCACCTGTATCCTCTATAGTAGCCAGCAACAATGTGTCTGATTTTGAGTTAGGAGCTGTGGGGGGTATATAAGAAGTATGACTATGATATTTCTACTCTTTGTCCTGAGATTAGAGTTTAGTAAATGGCTAGGGTCGAATAGATTTCACGATATAAGTGAATCTTGGAAAATAAGTAGAAATTAGACAAAAGAGCAGAATGAATGCATTATCTATGAAGACCAACTAGAGAAAAGGAATGGAGGAAACATTCAGAAAGTTCTTCCAATGGGCAAAAAGATCTGTGATAGGGAAAGGATTGGAAATGCTGAGTCACAGATGCCCTTTAGCTCACATTTATTGAGCATACTCTAAATTTTGGCACAGTGATATGAGGACACCACAAACCAAGACACAGTCATTGCCTTCAAAAAATCCTAGAGGTAGATCAAGGTATTAAAGAACCCCCAAAGCCATATATAATTATTTGGAGTTGATATGCTTAGCTCATGGTGGGCTTTCAATGAATGTTAAACTGAAAATGACACTTCTGTGATTGACAACAGGAAATATTTGTTAGTTCTTGATCAGTAGAGTGGTGTCAAGAAAAACTGTTTTAGGAGAAATCATTCTCTATATGATAGTAAAATGGCAGTAATACAAAAGAATGGTTGTTAATAATATTACATTAACCCCATAGAAACTTTGATAAATTGAAATATGTGATGTGTTGGGTTGTTCTTTTGCTTGTTTGTCATTTTTTGTTTGTTTATTTGTTTGTTTGTTTGTTTTAATATACTCTGATTAAGAAAATTCAATCCCACTTGATCATGATGTATTATTTTTTGAATGGATGTACTGTTGTATTGGATTAGCTAGCATTTTGTTGAGGATTTTTGCATCTGTATTCATCAGGGATATTGGTCTGTAGTTTTCTTTTTTTGTGTGTTATCTTTGCCAGGTTTTGGTATCAGGCTTATATTGACATCATAGAATTTGTTAGGAAGTATTGCCTCTTCTTCAATTTTTTGGAAGAGTTTGAAAAGAATAGGCTTTAATTCTTCCTTGAACGTTTGGTAGAATTCACTGGTGAAGCCATCTGATCCTGGACTTCTGTTCACAATCAAGTAGGATTCATTTCAGGGGCACAAGGATGGTTCAACATTCGCAAATCAATCAACATAATACACCACATTAACAAAAGACATAATAAAAATAATATGACTTTGTCAATAGATGAAGAAAAAAGCATTTGATAAAATACAACATCCATTTATGATTAAAATGCTTAATAAAATAGTAATAGAAGGAAAGTACCTCAGTATAATAAAGGCCATATATGATACACCCTCAGCCAATAGCATACTCAATGGTGAAAAACTGAAGACTTTTCCCCTAAGATCAAGAACAAGACAAAGATGTCCACTCTCACCACTCTTAATTAACATAGTATTGGAAGTTCTAGCCAGAGCAATAAGGCAAGAGAAAGAAATAAAATGTATCCAAATAGGTAAGAAGTCAAACTGTCACTTTTTGCAGATGTCATGATGTTGTATATAGAAAACCATAAAGACTCTACCAAAAAACTACTGGAAACAATAAACAAATACAGTCAAGTTGCAGATACAAAATCAATGTACAAAAATCCATTGCCTTCCTGTATACCAACAACAAAACTTTGGAAAAAGAAATGGAGAAAACAATTCATTTTGCAATTACAACCAAAAGAATAAAATAACTGGGAATAAACAAAGAATGTGGAAGACCTATATACTGAAAATTACAAAACATTATTAAAAGAGATTGAAAGACACAACAAAATGGAAAAAATATCCCGTGTTCATGAGTTGGAAGAATTAACATAGTTAAAATGGACATTTTACCCAAAGCAATATACAGATTTAATGCAATTCCCATCAAAATCCCATCATTTTTTTAAAGAAATAGAACGAGAAATCATCAGATTTGTATAGAACCACAAAAGACCCAGAGTAGCCAAAGCAATCCTGAAAACAAAAGAATAATGCTGGAGGTATCACGCTACCTGATTTTAAAATATACGACAGAGCTACGATAATCAAAACAGCATGGTATTGTCAAAGAAACAGATACACAGATCAATGGAACAGAATAGAGAGCCCAACTATAAAATCACATGTATATGGACAGCTAATTTCAACAAAGGAGCCAGAAATGCACATTGGAGTAAAGATAGTCTCTTTAATAAATGGTACTGGGAAAACTGGAAAGCCACATGCAAACGAATGAAACTGGATTGCAGTTTGTCCCCATGTACAAAAATTAATTTAAAATGGATCAAAGACTTAAACATAAGACCTGAAACTGTAAGTCACATAGAAAAAAAACATAGGTACCAAGCTTATGGAACGGGGTGGTCGAGAACATTTTATGGACTTGACCCCAAAGGCAAGGGGGGTAAAGGCAAAAATAAATGAATGGGACTACATCTAACTGAAGAGCTTCTGCACAGAAAAAGAAATGGACAACAAAACAATCAGGCAGTCAACCAGATGGGAGATGGTATTTGCAAACAGTAGCTCTGACAAAGGCTTAATCTCCAAAATACATAAAGAACTCATAAAACTCTACACCAAACAAAGAAATAATCCAATAAAAAAGTGAGCAGAGGACTCGAAAATACACCTCTCCCAAGAAGACACGCAAACAGCCAATGGATATATGAAAAGATGTTCAACCTCACTGGCAATCCAGGGAAGTGCAAATGAAAACTACGAGATACCACCTTATTCCAGTTAGAGTGATACCAACAAGACAAGCAACAGCAAGTGTTGGAGAGGTTGTGGAAAAAAAGGAACATCATTCACTGCTGGTGGGAATGTAGACTGGTACACCACTCTGGAAAGCAGTCTGGCGATTTCTCAAAAAATTAAAAATAGAGCTACCATACAACCCAACAACCCCACTCCTGGGTATATACCCAGAAAACTCAAAATCATTTATACGCAAAGATATATGCACCCCTATGTTCATTGCAGCATTATTCACAGTGGCCAAGAGTTGGAAATAGCCAAAGTGCCCTATGATAGAGGATTGGATAAAAAAGATGTGGTATATATACACAATGGAGTGCTACATGGCCATAAGAAAGGATGAAATAGTGTCATTTACAACAACATGGATGGACCTTGAGAACATTATTTGAAGTGAAATGAGTCAAACAGAAAAAGCTAAGAACTATATGATTTCACTTATATATGGAATATAAAACTACATTACGAACACAAAAAGCAGTGTGGTGGTTGCCAGAGGGAGGGGAGTTGGGGAAGAAAGGGGTCCTGATATGAGGTGACAGGAGAAGATTTGACTTTGGGTGGTGGGCACATGGTTCTATATACAGACTTTTTAAATTAGTAATCCACACATGAAACCTATATGTTCATGTTGACTAATGTCACCCCAATAAAATTTAAAAAATAAAATTCAAAATTTTTGTTTTAAGATGTTTGTATCAAGCCATCATCAGAACTAAAGACAATTTCCAAAGAGTTGTATGTACCATTTTGTCTTTCTGATACAAGTGTATACCACTTAAAAGACTGTATAGAGAATAATTCTCTAGACAAGTAGGGCTTTTCATTTCTGATATTTTATCCCTAGAACATTGGATATAGAGCCTGGGTGAAATCTATTATCAACTAAAACAGTTAGGGGGATATCATGATAGAGAATTGTGTATTTGAAGGAGATAATCTCTAAGCTTCATTCTAGCTCTAGTATTCTGACTAGGTAATATCTGAATGGTCCATAAGAAACTCATTCAAGCAACTTTTTCTAAAAACCTGAAAAAAAATCATATCCTGAATAATGTATCTCAATACTTGAAACTAGAGTTCATTTCATTTAGTAGATAGAATTTTGAACTAGGGGTTAGAATAGGTAAGCATTAATCAAGGCACTTTGTTGGACAAACTGACATATGACTTTTCAGCTCTCTAACCCAATCAATATAGTTTGGGTAGTTTTGGGGGGACTGGCTTGTGCTTCCTTTCAGTTTGATTTTTAATCAAATATAGGATGCATATGGAAACATGCCATTTTTATCCAGTTAAAAGAGCAGGGTTAGGATAAAAGTCCCATGTATCTTAAATTTCCATGTAACTTGATTTGTAGCTTGAAGACTTAAAAATCATTGTGAGCATGCCTATAACCATTTTTGTTACAGTTCTCATTTTCAATGTTGAGGGAGAGGAGAAGCCTATATTTGTACTGAGACAGTAATTGATTTATTGAACAACCTTGCCCATAAATAGAATCTTGAGGCCCTTTTAAATAAAAGATGAAGATTGGGTCATGAACTTCAATCCTCCCCATTTCATATTGTTTTTATCCTCCACAAATGAAAAATTTTAAGTGTCCTGAACTGTGTGTATGGGTACACATGTATATGTATCTATACTAATGATGTAATGTCAACAATCTTGAATGGAGGATTTTTACTTGATAATAGGTTAGTCCAGAAAGCTTATAATTCACATATTAACCAAATTAGGTTACTCTTACCAAGAAACACCGAAATTCATGAGGAAAGAAGTAAGAGTTGTTTGGGACTTCAAACTGGATGAAACTACAGGATCTAACAGGCATTCATTTTCCTAAAAGCAGAGGAATTTGAGATTAAAATTCAGAAATATTATTTTATTATATATTTTGGTGGTTGATTACTCTATGACATATTATTATTTCTATTATATAAAGCTTAAGGAAGCTCGGACAGCATGGCTCAGTGGTTGAGCATCGACCTATGAACTAGGAGGTCACAGTTTGATTCCTGGTCATGGCATATGCCCGGGTTGCAGGCTCAATCCCCAGTGTGGGGCACAGTGTGGGGCATGCAGGAGGCAGCCAATCAATGATTCTCACTCATCATTGATGTTTCTCTCTCTCTCCCTCTCCCCCTCTCTCTTCCTCTCTGAAATCAATAACAATATATTTTAAAACTAAAGCTTAAGGAAGATGGGAAATTTTGAAATGTGGGAGAAAAAAATATAAATGCAAAGAAAAAAGAAGGCCAAGAATTTCACCACCACCCCAACCACAAGCATGTGAAATACTGCATTATTATTTATCACAGCCCACAAATGTGAAATATTGAATAACCTAATCTTGGTACAGAGGATATAAAACAATAGGGGAAGATTGTCAATGTCCTAAAATACTATGTAATAATATCAATCAATTATTGAGTGCTTAGTACATGTTGGGCAATACGCTAGGCACATTATATGCAATGTCTCTAATCACAATAGTTTAAACTAATTTTTATCTGTTAAACTGAAGAAATTTATATTTGAAGAGTTGCAGAAATTACCCAAGGTCACACAGTGTTCAACAGAATTGCCAAGTTCTGTCCCACAAGTGCTCATTCTACTAAGCATCTCTTCCTTTGGTTGGCGCATTCTCCCCAAAGAGAAAATAAACTTTGTGTCCAGCTATGTGTCTTCTGCTTTACATTTTATTGTGTTAGTTGTGCGTGTCACAAAGTATGTGTGCCATTTAGGCTAGCTAAATTAAAGTATATATGTACATATGTACAAGTGAGAGCAAGAGAAGAAAGTATTTGTGTGTCTGTGTATACGTTTGTCCTCAGAATAAAATGCTGTGCTTAAAAAAAAAAGTGTATTTATTTATACATTCTTGACTTCTAAAAAAGAAAGTAGAAATAGAGATGCCAACAATAGAAAATAACTGATAAGGTAACTCTGAAAAGCATTAACTAAAGAATAAATTCAGGAGCCAACTTTAAATGATCTAATATAGCTTCCAGTTTAAATTAATCATCTCTGTGTTTTTTATTTGTTTGTTTGTTTTGTTTTGTTTTTGTTTTTATGAACAGGAAATGGGCTTTGACTGTTAGGCACCTGGATGAAGAGCCTTGGGTTCAGCTTGTCAGAGACCTGTAACCTGCAAAGACCCTCTAGTTGCCCTAGGATCTTTCAATTGAGGTAAGACCTAATTACTTTAATTAGAATGTTAGACTCTTACTCTTGAATGAACTTTTAATAAGGTAAGTTAGCATAACTCTATATTGTGCCAATAGCTGCTCATTTTGAAAAAAAATAAAAGGAAAATGCAAGCATTATTCTGTTGCAAAGGCTTATGTATTCCAAATTCTACTCAGCTTTTACTTCATGGATTTGAGCCCAGTCTCTTTGTAGAATATTATTTAAATATTTAAATCTTTGTGTGGCTGTTGCAGTTGGTACCATTTCCTTGCTTTTGTGGTATCAATTTACTTTTATACAATTGTAAATTATACTATACATGATCAAATTAGTCTCACTTTTTGGTTTAAGTTGTGCCAGTGATTTTACTTAAAAATGACAACACCGTTGCTGTTTGTGCTATGATATACCATGACTTTGCATTGCTTATTTATTCCAAGTTAATACGGATTTGTTAACCTTTTGTAATATCTGTTTCTCTATGCCCACAGATAGACTGTGAACTTCCCTTTAGGCATTAGATTTTGAAGACGTGTTCTGAAAGGAGTTTATAACTCCTTGGAGCACCCAGCTTGGAGGGAGGGGGGTTAATGCCAATATGTGATTAGAGAATTCTATTCTGTGGCACCCTAGCTGCTGTCAATATTCAAATGCTGGTTCAGGCTTACTATGTATAACACTTTACCTGGCGTGGATGATGCAAAGGCCCCGGTGCAGCATGGAACCAGGATCTGAGGTCTGAGCAGACCCAGCATGGCCACCAACACACTTTGGGAACTTGGGTGTACCATTTAACCTTCAGAGTTTTCCCTTGATTTTGAATTGAGGAGTTAGATTCAATCATGGAAAGGTGACAAATGCATGTGAAGATCAGGTTTATAATTCAAATCTATGAAGTGGCTGGGAGTGTATGGTGTGCCTGTGGGAAAGAGACTGTGCTCCGTCCAAAACCATTCAGATTCAAGCATTTTAAACCTGGACAAAAAAAGTAAATCGTGTGGAGTCGGGGGTTGAACTTGGCCATTGGATTGAATGAATTCTAAGGTCATTTCCAATTCAATAAATTGTTATAAAATTTTATAACTATGTAAAATACAATATTTCTTAGCATCTGTTGAGCTCCTGTGTTTTATCATGCTTATGTAATTAAAAATAAGTAAAATAAAAGTAAACTGTTTGCTTTGGATTTCCCTTAGAATTATAAAATAGAATTAAGGGAAAAGTGATTTTTTTAGCATAAAACAATCAGTTCATCTGTTTAATATTTTGTGAGTTCCTAAAAATTTTATTTCTTTTATTAATTCACCTAGAATGAAAACTTTGAATCTAGTACTAAATTCCAAGAATAAAACCTATCCTGTAAATTACTGGTTAGCAGTTTCTTAGTTTTTTTAAATTAATATTTTAACTAACAGTTTAATACAAATGTTATTTTATATAGACAAAAATGAAAGTGGTAGTTTAAATAAGTATATTCTCTAACAGTTTTTAGCTCTATTCACTTTTGTTCTTTCTTTGTTTTTAATTTATAGTGATGACATATACATATCTCTTTTTTAAACAGGTAGTTTAGCTGAGAAAATAAATGCATTTTATCAGAGGCTAATGGCAATTAGGCAACAAGCCTAGTAGAAGATGGGAAGTGGGCCAAGTCAATATACTCTAGGGGTCTTATCTATTCTCTTTGGCTCAATTTAAATCAGAATTTATGTCTACTAGAAAATTGAACTCGTGACTGTAGAAAGCCATGTGTGTTATCCAGTGGTCAACGGAAAATTAGGACCCAGAATTTGCACGCCTTTAGTTGGGCCCTTCCATTAGCTTCTTTCTTTATTGCCTCTATAGGTTTTCACTTCTTGATTATATGAAATTGTAGACAAATTCAAGTTACTTCAGGTATGATAAATTTTGAGAATGAATGTATTGTATGATGCATTCTTTATTTATATCATTCAGGTAATTTTTCCATGTGTTAGTACAAACTGTTACTGTCATAGGATATATAATCAGAAAAAATGTTTTAAGAGGCTTTTGCATTAGACTTCATAGTCCACCCTTTTTGTAATGATTTTAAGCACTTTCTGTCTACTTCTTTGATAGCCAAGTTAGAAAAAATACTTGGCTGTTAATGCTCAAACTGACTAGACCCGGTTAGATCTGTTGTATTTTGTTTTTGTGGTTTTTGTGTTTTTTTTTAATTTACCCACAATATCTGACATTAACAACGTGTCTCAGCTTTTTTTTTTTTTCAAACAAAAACAAGTGATAATGTTAGCAGATATACTTTAAGTTAAACCAGACATGGAGGCTCTGTAATGATGCATTTTATGTTTTATTGCCTTGTTTTACCAGTGTGAATAAGCATTTTTTAATTCTCTAGTCATATGCTTTGGTAACACACAATATATGGACAAAGTAGACATTTATACAATAAACTCAATTACTTATTATTTTTCTAGGCTTAGAGAATTAATGACAGGAATTTCTAATCCATTGCTTAACTCACATTCCCAACATGAAAATAAGTAATGCAAGTTTCTAAATTGAGGTAGTTAATTGCCACCTTGCTTGTAAATACACCTCATAAGTGAAAGGCCGCCGCCCTCCTCTTCGGGCGGTGCGGGGGGAGGAGTCTGGCCGCTGGGATCCCTCCGCGCCCGCCTCCCGGAGCGGGTCCGAGTGTCCGCGTGGTGGCCGGGCAGCGGGCCGAGGGGTGGGGCTGGGCGGCGACCGCGGGGGAGGTCCTGGGAGCGGAAGGCCTCACCGCCTCGCTCTTTCCTCCCTTCCCCCGTGGTCGGCTCCCCGCTTGCCCGCGCTGGGGCCAAGGGTCCGTGCGGCCCTCGGGCCCGGTCGGGGGGACCGGGGCCTGCGTGGGCCGACCGCCGGGCCCCATGGGGGGGGCATTGGCTCCCCGGCCCACAGCGGGAGCCCGGCGCGGGCTGCCCCCCCCCCCCCCGGACCGGGCCCGGTGCAGCAGCGGCGGCAGCGGAATGGGGCGCGTGCCCTGGCTCGGGGAGGCCGCCATGCTGCAGTGCGCCGGCCCCATGGGCCGGGCCTGCTCCGAGCGGATGCCGCTCCCCCAGAGCTGGGCCGCTCCACCGGCCGCACCCCGTTTGCTGGGCCTGTGCCGCCCAGATGCGCTGGAGTCCCGGTCTGCCCGCAGGCCGGCTGCGGGTGCTGTGCGGGGGCGCCATCCTGCCTTGTCGCGAGTTCGAGCGGCAGCAGCAGGAGCCGGACAAGGACTGTGCCCTCCATCTTGCCTTGGGTTCTCCATCTTGGGACAGAACCATGTGCTTCCTCACGGGAAGAAGCCGCTGCTAGCCACACCCAGGATTTCTCTGGATTAACCAATGATGATCAAGGGAAGTGCACGCCATCACTATGACCACATCCTGTACCGACTCGTGCCTGGCCAATCAGCGGGGCCCACAGTGCCCTCTCCTGCCCCCACTCCACCCCCCTTTAAAACCCCCTGTCCCATCAGGCCTCTCTCTCTCGGCCACTGGACTTTCCGTTGTGTCGGTGGGTCTGGTGAACAGGGAGCGCAGGCCGGCTTGCATAATAAAGGACTCTTTGCTTTTGCATCGGACTGACTGGCTCCCTGGGGGTCTTGGGAACTTTGAAATCTGGGCACAACAATAAGCAGTTCTGAAACTGAGAACCCTCAGACTTAAATTCCTTTTATTCTACAAAAGATGCTCTGATATGCACTTAACATAAAATCACCTTTAGCATTTGACATTTATTAGTCATGGCTTTCAAATGAAGTGTTTAATTGAAATCAAAGTGCCATTGTTTTTAATAACCCAGAAAGAATGTGTATGAATATTTTAAGAAGATATGACAGTGGAGTTAAGAATACTGTAGCTCCTACTTAAATATTGCAGTTGTTTGAACAATTCTATAAAATAGTCTTATTATCAAAATCTAATTTAAGGTTTAATGATGCAGTAAAGTTGGGATGTTCACAAAGAAACCAGAATAATAACAGTAAAAATTTAGCCACAGCTTAGTACATTCTAACCAAAATTTTCTGGTCAATTAGATGTGACTGTGTTAAACAGAGACAAACTGCAAAAGTAATTAGAAATCACGTATCAGTGAATGGCTCGATGCTGGGCTGTTAAAGGCATTTTGTGCTGCCTAAGATTTGCTACCCCTTCCTGGGTCTCTTTAAACCAAAGTAAATGCAATTATTACAAATTTTATTTTTTCTGGATGAAGGTCTCACTAAACTGTTCAACAAATGTGATTTGTCCCAGAATTTACTCTTCACAATTTTATTTTTCTTAAGCCTTCGATTTGAGTACATGATTAATTTTTTTAAAGGCAATTAAATGATCTAATAGCAGCAATTCAATGGAAAAATAAAACCTACTATCATAAACATCCGAGAGCACTCAGGAACTGTGCATTTCTTATTCACTGGATTACAGTAGAGTATTGCTGATATCGTAAATCCCATGCAAGAGAAAAATAGTAAAGAATACTGATGGCAAAATCAGTGAGGTACTTTTTGTCTATCCTTACGTATCCCCGCACCCAATGTAATGTCATCTAAACCAGTGGTTCTCAACCTTGGCTGCATATTAGAATCACCTGGGAACCTTTTTAAACTCCTGATTGCTCATCAGGCCCAGAAATCAGGATTTTAAAAAAAAGATTCCCAGGTGATTCTAATGTGCAGCCAAGGTTGAGAACCACTGATCTAAACAATGATTTGTTTAGTTAGTATACTCAGCAAAACATTAGCTTTATTGATTCAATCTGCAAGCATACCTTGTTTTATTGTGCCTTTAAGATATTGTGCTTTTTACAAATTCAAGTTTTGTAGCAACCCTGAGTCAATCAAGTCTATTGGAGTCATTTTCCAATAGTATTTGTCCACTTCAGATCTCTGTGTCACATTTTGATGATTCTTTCAATATTTTCAGCTTTTCCATTATTATTATACTAGAGGCCCAGTGTATGGATTTGTGCATGGGTGGGGTCCCTCGTCCTGGCCGTGATTGGGGCTGATCTGGGCCAGCTGGCCGTGGGGAGGGACCACAGGAGGTTGGCTGTGGGAGCACACTGACCACCAGGGGGCAGCTCCTGCATTGAGCATCTGCCCCCTGGTGGTCAGTACACGTCATAGCCACCAGTCAACCTGTCGATGGGCTGTTCAGTTGTTCGGTCATTCGTATAGTGATCTTTGATGATAGCAGGGCAAGACCCTCCACCAGCAAACACATTACACTTCCTTGAAGGCTCAGAGCATGATTAGTACCTTTTAACAATAAAGTTTGTACATTATTTAGAAATAATGATATTGCATTTAAAAGACTATGGTAGACATAACTTTTGAATACATACATAATACATCTCTATATATAAAGAGTCTCTATATATAAAGAGCCAGGGGCCATCACATCCGAAACAACCTCATGGATAACCGAACAGGCTGAGTGGGGTGACAAGGCCAGCAGGGGGCTTAGTGAGGGATGACCAAATGACTGAGCAGCAGGCTGCATGGGGTGACCAGGCCGAAGGGGGGGTTAGTGAGAGATGACCAAACAACTGAGTATTGGGCTGCATGGGGTGAATAGGCCGGCAGGGGGTCAGTGAGGGGTGACCAGGCTGGCATGGGCGGCAGTTGGGGGCTACCAGGCCAGCAGGGGGGGAGTTGGGGGTGACCCGGCTGGCAGGGGGGCCAGTAAGGGGCATCCAGGCCAGCAGGGGGGGCCATTAGGGGCAACCATTCTGGCTGGGGGGGGCAATTAGGGGTGACCAGGTCAGCAGTGGGCAACCAGGTTGGCAGGGGGGGAGCAATTAGGGGCAATCAGGTCGGCAGGCAGAGGCAGTTAGGGGTGATCAGGCTGGCAGGTGGGGGCAGTTAGGGGTGACCAGGTAGGCAGGCATGTGAGCAGTTAGGAGTCAATGGTCCTGGATTATGAGAGGGATCCCAGATTGGAGAGGGTGCAGGCTGGGCTGAGGGGACCCCCCTCCCATGCATGAATTTCAGGCACTGGGCCTCTCGTACACACATAACATACAGCATAATTTTATATGCACTGGGAAATATTTGCAACTTGCTTGATTATGATTTGGCTCTGTTGCAGTGGTCTGGAACTGAACCCACAATATCTCCAGGGTATTTCTGTATTTTTATTAAAATAAATTTTAATTAAATCATTGCCTTATTTTTTGGTTTGTACTATATCATGCAATTAACTAATAGAAAAATCCATAAAAAGAATTTAAATAGAATAAATATTTAAATTGTATTGTACTATTTCTGGTAGAAATGGTGATTTTTGTATCATTAGGATCTATCTTTGAAACTGAAATTATTTAAATTAGTTTTTATCTATTTTTAAGAATGTTTTAATTTAGAAGATAAACTTGAAATAGTTTTCTTTTTAAGAAACAAAAGAAAATTATTTATGTAGGGAATTAAGACAGTAATTAAGAGCTAAATAATACTTTAAAGGGGAAGAACTTAGAGTCATCAATGTTTTAACTTTTATAAATGCAAATTATTGGACATCTCCTGCCTAATTTTATAATTTTTTAAAGATTTTTAACCATAGTTTTTGATATAAATTTCAAATATATCAACTTTCAACCATATTAATCAGTTTGGCAACAATTTATTCAGAACTTTATGCTGAAAATTATCTTTACACAAGTGGCTTTATTTCCTTATACAACTGAAATAAATCTATAACATTTCCTTGCAAATTTGACATATGGCCCTTTGTTAACCTAACATGCTATGAATTTCATGCTTGTGTATTTATGAAGTGCTGTCTTGTCCTTGAAACATCTTTTTATATTTGTCTTTTCAAGATAACTATTTCTAAAATTGATTTTTTTCTAGCTGAATGTTCACCTTTTAAATCAAAGGTTGTGCCTCTGCAAAACCCATTCTCCTATTGTTCTTTCTCTTTCATATATACAATATTCCCACTATATGCAGCATGTTAATATTTTTAAATGCTCTTTAAAATTTTATAAAGACAATTTCATACATATATTTATGGTGAGCATATTATATGCCAGATACTATGTTAAGTAGGAGAAACAAAAGTAATTATGGAAGAGTTCCTTTCCTCAGGATGCTCACTGTGCAGTGGGGATACAAATTATTACAATACAGTGTGACGTTGTAGTGTGAGCATTGAAAAGTAGCACAAAGATGCATATGAATTTTTTAAACTCCCAAATGCTTATCTTCAGCCCAGATCAATCTCTTTCACTTCACATCCAAATACTAGGGTGACCTGCTTTTAGAGAGCTAACCTAAAACATAGATCACACCAGCCCATAGAAATCAATAAGACATAATATCTTCTATAATAATAAAAGCATAATATGCAAATTGACCAAATGACTGAACAGCAGAACGACCATCCAGACGACCTTCCAGACGACCATGCTATGACACCCATTGGCACCAGGCCAGCCAAGGCGGGTGCGATGCAATTGGTCAGGGCCCGGCCATCACCCCATGATCGCCCTGCAGAGGGAGGCCCACGCCACCAGCCGGCAGGGCGATCGATCAATCAGGGGGCTCCACAATCACCCCAAAGAGGGAGGCCCAGGCAATCTGGTGTGCTGTGGCAGGTGGGCGGGGCCTCCCTCTACAGGGCGATCCATTGTGAAGTCCCGGCCAGGTGGGCGGGGCCTACCTTTTTGGGGCAATTGATCACAGAGCTCCCAGACTCTGAGAGAGCACAGGCTGAGCTGAGGGACCCCCTGCCCTGAGTGCACGAATTTTGTGCACCGGGCCTGTAGTCCTATGTAATAAAAGACTGATATGCAAATCAACCGAATGGTGGAACGACCACTCACTATGGTGCACACTGACCACCAGGGGGCAGACACTTAACCACTCAACGCAGGTGCTGCCCCCTGATAGTCAGTGCACTCCCACAGGGGGAGCACCACTCAGCCAGAAGCCCTGAGCCAGGCTCCTGGCTGATGAGTGCAGCAGTGATGGTGGGAGCCTCTGTTGCCTCTGCAGCAGCACTAAGGATGTCCAACTACAGGCTTAGCCCTGCTCCCCTCTGGGATCGCTTGAGGGCTCCTGGACTGCAACAGGGCACAGGCCAGGCTAAGGAACCTTCACAAGTGCACGAATTTTGTGCACTGGGCCTCAAATAGTGTATAATTATTATATGCATGTGTGTTATTAATTTACATCACAGTATGAAAATATGTCAAATTTATTTGAAGTTATATATTTCTTATTTATTTTTCTGTTACATGATTGCTATCCTTTTTTTTTTTTTTAAACATTTTATTGATTTTTTACAGAGAAGAAGGGAGAGGGATAGAGAGCCAGAAACATCGATGAGAGAGATCAAACAGCTGCCTCCTGCACGACCCCCACTGGGGATGTGCCCGCAACCAAGGTACATGCCCTTGACCGGAATCGAACCCAGGACCCTTCAGTCCGCAGGCGGATGCTCTAGCCACTGAGCCAAACCGGTTCGGCAGATTGCTATCCTTTAAATAAAATAGCAGTGGAGCAGTTAAAGGTAGCAATTAGTAGTAATTAACAAGACTAATTAAATAAGTAATATGTGTAAAACTATAATATTGTTATAATGCTTCTTTGTTCCATTATCTCCTCTGATACATAACTTATTTCACCAATTTTTTGAACTTTTATTACACATTTAAATTTTGTAAACTATGCACATTATTATGAATTTTTAAGATAAATGAATTTGAAATTATAAATGGAGAATTTAAATGCAAACGAACTAACTAAACTATATTTAATACAAATGACAATGGCGTATTTCTTCCTGTCCCATGATATAGTAAGCTATTTGTATTCTTTATCCTTTTCAATAACACCTATTTGAACTGCATGCAGCCTTTAGGTCATCCTCCTTTTCTTTTAATAGTAAAAATGAATATAGTCACATGCAAAATTTCAAGTTCTGCTCTTATCAAGCTCCAATTACACTAATTCTTGGTAGTGCAATATGATAACATCAAGCTAAATATCCTCTCAACAAAATTATCTGCTTACTTACGACTTTACTTCTTAGGAGTCACAGGTGTTTAAATATCTGAGAATTCGATTCTAGATCTGTCTATCCATTTTGTATCTACAGCCTTGTTTTGGTAGACCTGCTAATGTTATAGGCCCTTCTCTCCAACACCAGGGAGGTGTTACTGACAGGACAGCCCCCATATAAATTAATTAATACAAGAGACTTTGATTGCATTGTATTAAAGCATGCACCTTTATTGAAAAAGAAAAACAAGCAAGCCTATGCACCTGACTTCTGAAGCACAGATGGGCTCTCAGAGCTGTTTGTCAACAAGCTCTTTTACATTTATACATTTAACATATAGGCCATTCCTGTCTAATATATCTATCATGTTTGGATACTTCAGGGTGCATTGCATGACATTATAGTTGAACCTCTACTTCCTAGGGATAATGGTTTTAAAATACAGGGATTTGAACTTATAAAAACAAATTGGATTCCAAATACATTGTGGTCTTAGGAAAGAATAGAGAAAGTCTTTTTAACTTGGCTTCCCTTTTCTGCTGATATGTCTTGGAGTTTTGAAGTAGTGTGAGTTTTTCTCAACCTAAACATCAAACATCTCTGGTGCAGTCACTTCACTTTTTTTTAGATTCCTTAAGGCCACTCAGAGTTCATCAAACCGACTTAGAGAAACAGCACATAAATGTCTATTTTATTTTAATTTTTTCCTTCTCCTCTTCAATGTATTTCCAAATTAGAGAAGAACATTATTCTTGCCCCATACTTAAAAAAAATTAGGCACTTGTCTAACGAGGATATATTTTTCCATGTCTCTGAAGTCCCAAATCTCATTAAGTCCTTCTGCACTTTTTGAGAGAAAAAAAATAAAAATGATCAATAGCTTTTATTATGAAATTCTCAATATCACCGGTGGGAAAAGTATGCTCTCTTTAGCAGTATTATATACAAGTTGTGCTGAGCATTTAGTAGGTAATATCTTTGCATTTTCTTTGGTCGCAAGTTCACAGGCTGAAGGGGGTCTGTCAAAATTTATATTCACATTGTCTGCTAAATATGCAGGTAGATGAGTATGGTAGGCAGACTAGTAGCCTCAGTAAATGTTCAAGACCTCATCCCTGAAATGTATGAATATGCTATGTTACCTGACAAAGGGGGGTTAAGGCAGCAGATAAAATCAAGGTTGATAATAAACTGACTATAAGATTAGAAAAATGTCCTTGTGATGACAAAAGCCCTTAAGTGTGGAAGAGAGAGACAGAGGAGTCAGTGTTAGGGTGATGTGTTGTATGAGACTTAACCAGTCATTTGTTGCTTTGAAGATGAGAGTAGGCCTCCAGGGAAGGAATGGAAGTGGCCCCCTAGAAGGGGAAAATCAAAACATTTTTCCCTAGAGCCTCCAAAAAGGAACTCAGTCTTGCCAGTACTCTGATTTTTACCCTTTGCAACTTAATTTTTACCCATTCAGACCCTTTTCAGAATTTTGACTTCCAAAACTGTAAGATAATAGATTTGTGTTATTTTAAGCCACTTTTTGTGGTAATCTGTTACAGCAGTAATAGGGAATTACTACAATTGTCAAAGTCTAGTGTTTATTTGGACAAAATGTCTGTCCAAATGTTATCTGCAATTTTGTAATATCCTCATTAAAATATCCTGGGGTAGGGCGGGGACTGGGTGGATGGGGGGCAGGGAGGGCAAAGGGGACATCTGTAATACTCTCAGTAATAAAGATTTTAAAAAATAAAATAAAATCTATAAGATGATTTGAAACTCCATTTTTTAAATAAAAATGCCCAAGAACTAAAGGAAACATTTTTTACGTTGTTGGCTCGATTCCATGCATCACTTGAGTTAAGGTGAAAACATGATTGTTGATAAGGTCTGACTAGATCAGGTCTTCACTGTAATAGAGCAACACATGTATTATAAAATTTTATATTTTTCGTTTGCCTACATGGTTGCAACCTTTGAGTCAGTAAATATAACTGTATTCATTTTTATAGAATAATCAAGTAGTGGTAGGAAACATGGTAATTCTTGTGGTGCTCCCACCAACTAATACAGTGACTATTTTCACTAAGCATTGCTCTCTTTTGAGGAGATGAAAAAGCATTTGGCAGATTTAGAAGTACTTGCCTGTTTCATCTAGGACTTGTAAAGTTTGACTTCTTATGTACTTTCATATTCCCTTTTCTACCATGCCCAATCCAAAATTCCTTTCTGCTGATTGAGTAGAGTGTTCTGTTTTGGTTAGTTACCTCCCCAATCCAATTGTATGTGTCTTGCTATCTGTCATTAATATAATACAGCTGTCTGGTTCGTGCTGACATTGATATTATAATCATTCTCTGAACTCAGTGTTAAAATGAAATGAGCATTACTTCAATGTAAAGCACATAGGTAAGCCACAGGCAAAATCAAAGACAATTATTAATGTTCCTGATTACAATGAACTTTGGTTGCACACGTAAGTCACATCACTCCGATTAATGCAACAATGGATGTTCCATTATTAGGAACTGAAAATCCTGCTTGCCAATGTCAGTGGTTGGGGAAAACACAGTGATAGAAACTTCCAAAAGTAGATAATCTATGCCACATCAATCCTATACAATAAAAGCCTAATATACTAAGTGTCCAGTTGTTCAAACAAACAAAGCATAATATGCTAATGATATGCTAAAGCCGTTCAACTGCTTGCTATGACGTACACTGACCACCAGAGGGCAGACAGTCGACTGGTCGACCAGTCGCTATCATGTGCACTGACCACCAGGGGGCAGATGCTCCAACCAGTAGGTTAGCTTGCTGCTCAGGTCTCACAGTTCAGGACTGAGTGAGATGGGCCGGACATGCCCTGGAGCCCTCCTGTGGTCCCTCCCAGGCTGGCCAACGTCCCGTGTCCCTCATGGGCCCCAATCGTGCACCTGTGGGGTCCCTCAGCCAGGCTTGCATCCTCTCACAATCCGGGACCCCTGAGGGGATGTCAGAGAGCCAGTTTCGGCCTGATCCCGCAGGCCAGGCTGAGGGACTGCACTGGTGCATGAAATCGTGCATGATACCTCTAGTATGAAAATAAATTGAGTGTTTGAGTCAGTTTTTTGGGCTATATGGGTTTTGTATTTTCCCCATAACGTTCTGTACCCATTGATGAAAATTGGGATGTTTTGCATCCCTAGGAAGGGTTTCTGGGATGTAGGAATTTTAAGGCTTAAACTTGAAAAGTGCCAGGCAAGTCTGAATTGTTTATTACCTTAAGATCAATGATAGCTTTTGATATAATTGGTAATCACATACCTAAAACAGTCTTATGTCCCATACATGCTTATATTTTCTAACTTGGTGTATTGCACTAAATTTATCAAACCAGAAACAAATGAATCATCATATTTAATATCCTTTTCTTAACCCCTTTTCTAGTAATTCACTAAGTCCTGATATTTTTTTCTATAGTATTTGCCAACTATAGAATGTCTTCCCATGCTTACAAAAATTATAAGTACAAAAAGATGCACACAGAAAAATCTATCTCCTTTCTAACTTATCCCCAGTCTTTCCAGTTTTCACCTAGGCCAAAGCAGTGCTCACTTATTAGTTTCATATGCATCTTTATGAATGTAAATGCAAATGCAGATACAATTTTTTATTGTCTCATTCTGCAACAATCACTACAATTAGAAAAAAAGAAGAATGAGTTACATATGCCAGTCAGAGGTCCTTAGCAATTCTGAAATGCACTAGGGTATATATTGTAGGCTGCTACCTGAGGCTAAAATAATAATCTTGAATTAGATCTTGGTTTTGCTCTTAGGATAAAGTTCCCCAGTCTTTGTGCTCCATGGATTTAGGCTGTATCTCTGGAAGGATCTTTTGTTTTTTTATCCTCCTTAGTTATAATGAGATCATTGGAAAATTGGAAGCTTAAAGGTCTTTTAGATGTCTCATATAGTTACACTCTCTTTGTAAACACAACTCTCACAAAACCATTTTTCCCCTCAGTAAATCTGATGCTAGTCAAAGCACTTGACTTTCTTAGATATTCTACACATACCGTTATATTTTTATGTTGACTGCAGTTAGTAGTGTCTTTAAATTAAATTATAATGTAATTTCCTTATTTAATTATTTTGGCTGGTATCTCTAGTAAAGTGTTAAATAATACTTTTGCTTCTCACTTAGTTGATAATGCTTCTAGTGTTGCCCCATTAAGCACAATAGTGGCTTTAGGTCTAAGCTCAATATAGCAGATAGGAAATTGCCATCTAGTTTTATTTTACTGAGTATTTTAATCCAAAATGATTATTGAATTTTGACAATGGCTTTTTAGCATCAACAAAGAGAATAAAATATTTTCTAAGATATATCAATATTATTAGAAAAACATATTAATAGATATTCTAATATCGAAAATTCTTAAATTCTTGAAATAAACCTCACTTGGTTATGATGTTTAATTACTTTTGTGTACACCTGGCTTATATCTGATTTAGTATTTTTGCTTTGATATTTATAAATAATATTTACTTGAGTGTGTGTGTGTGTGTGTGCAATTTTTATGGACCAAAAAGTTTTCTTCTTTATAACTCTATAGACATTTTAGAACATTGAAATTGTCCATATTTTAAAGATTAAAAATAAATTTTCCTGTGAAACCATCTGGGACTGATACTTTTGAAAGTATCTAGTGATAAATTTCTCTATTTCTTCAATGTAAATCTGCTTTTTGGCTTTCTATCTCCTCTGAGGTCAGTTTTGTAAATTATATTTTCTTAGAAAATTATCAATTATATCTAGATTTCAAATTTATTTGCATACTGTTTAGCTATATAGTCTATTATGGTTATTTTACATATATTATAACTGCAGTTATTTTTCTTTTGTCATTTATAATTATCTTTGTGATTTCTATTTTATTCCTTTTTAATCAATATTAATTAAGCTTACCAGAGATTTTTTTCTTTTTGAATTTGTTAATTCTACTGTGTTTTCAGTTTTCTTATCTTTTTCTTTATTAATTTGTTCTTTTTTGCTTCAATATCATTTGCCACTCTTTTTCTAACTCTGGAAGTAGATTCTTAATTTACTTTTGTTGACTTTTTAATAGATAGACTACTTAAGAATAATTACCTCGTGATTAATGTGTTTAACTTTTAAGAACTACATTTTCCAGGAAGAATGGGAGTTACATAGTTTATACACACAAACAGTATTTATACAGAGAGGCAGGAAACAGCATGCATATTTTGCTGAAGCAAAGCATTTGAGTGGGTTACTAAATTGAGCCAGATCAATTAAATATTACAGATTTAATAATGTGCATCTTGATAATGACTTTTCCAGGCATATAAGGTTTGTGGTGATGTATAATTAATTTATGTATGTAATTAACTTATGTATGTAACTTATGTATGTTTTGTTTATATGTTAATCTCTACTTTGTCTACAAATTTACTTTCTTATTGATTTCCCTTTTTCCTTGGGATTTTATTATAAAATTAGTGGGGAGACTTAAATGACTACATAAGTTTGTAATCCCCCTCTCTTTATAATCTTTAAATTTATTTTCAAATTTTAGACTTATAGTTTTAATTATTTTATTTATGGGGGGAGAGGCAAATATTGCATCTTAAGAGAATACTTTTTTTTTTATAAGTAGCAGTTCTCTGAGAGAATGAGTAAGTATGCAACTCCTGGCAATTAAGAACCCTCAGAAGGAATGTATGGCAGGATTGAAAGGTGTGTGTGTGTGTGTGTGTGTGTGTGTGTGTGTGTGTGTGTGAATGTTTAGAGCTGTTTGCATACCCTAGCCATTGGTTGTATTTTTTCTGTTCCAGCAAAGTGATCACTATGGACTGAATTGCGTTCCTCTAAAATCCATACATTGAAGCCTTTACTCTCAATTTAAGGCTATTTGGAGATGGGGCTTTGGGAAGATAATTAGGTTTAGATGAGGCCATGAGGGTGGGACCCTCATGATGGAATTAGTGTCCTCATAAGAAGAGACATTAGAAACTTGCTTCCTTTTTCTCTCTCTTTTTCTGTCTATACCCACATGCACCAAGGGAATGCTACGTGAGCACACAGCAAGGATATGGTCACCTGCAAACCAAGGAGAGAGCTCTAACCAAGGAGACCTGATTTCCAGAATGGTGAGAAATAAGTTCTGTTTAAGCCACTTAGTCTGTGGTACTTTGTATGACAGCCCGAGCTGACTTAGGCAGTGTCACTCCATTTCTTTTGTGGAAGCCTCTGCTAACTATTGTGTCTTTTAAAAAATATATATATTATGGCTTTTTCAAAGTAGTAAAACTTTTTTTTTTACCATAGTAGTTATTATAATGGGGAATTGGAAATATTTGGAAAATGAAGGGTTTTTTTGAAATTTTCTTTCAAGATACATATATGTTTTTTTAATGCATGTGAAGCAGAATATACAGAGGTATAATAAAAATGTGATTTTATTATGTATAATGAAAATATTTTAAATTTCTAATTCTGAAAGTATTACTTATGCTTAAGTAAATTCTTAGAAATTCATGATTCCTGCATGAATGAAGATTGACAAAGTATGAAATGAGGACAGTATATTTCCACATATGCAAAATTACAGAGCTATGCTTTTGTTGTTGTTAATCCTTACCAGAGGATATTTTTTCCATTGAATTTTAGAGAGACTGTAAGGAAGGGGGAAAGAGAGGTAGAGAAACATTGATGTGAGAAACACATAGATTGCTTGTCTCCTGCACTCACTCCAACTGGGCCAGAGATTGAGCCTGCAACAGAGGTGCGTGCCCTTGACCAGAATTGAACCCATGCCCTTTCAGTACACAGGCTGATGCTCTAATCACAGAGCCAAACTAGCTAGGACACATCACTATTTTTTAAATGTATCTTTATTGTTGAAAGTATTATAGATGTCTCCTTTTGCCCCCATTGATTCCCTCCAACCTGCACTCACACCTATTTTTTTTTTAACATATTTTATTGATTTCTTTATAGAGAGGAAGAGAGATGGATAGAGAGTTCCAAACATCAATGAGAGAGAAACACTGATCAGCTGCCTCCTACACACCTACTACTGGGGATGTGCCCGCGACCAAGGTACATGCCCTTGACCGGAATTGAACCTGGGACCTTTCAGTCCGCAGGCCAACGCTCTATCTACTGAGCCAAACCAGTTAGGGCCACCCCCTATTGTTTTAAGATTAGAAATTAAGATGTGCTTTAAAATGAGGTGGGTTAGATATGAATATCATTTCATCGAAGTGCTTGCTTTGGGATTCACTTACAACTGTGATTTTTAATCTTTCAGTCCTGGCCCATTCAATGGATCTAACATTTTTATTAATAATGGGAGTTAAGGAAGCTTTTTATACATTACTAGAGGCCTGGTGCATGAAATTTGTGCATAGGTAGTGTGCTGGGCTGTATATCTGACGCTTTGGTCAGACGGGTCATGCTGTGCTGTCTGTTCCTAAAACACATAGATAGGAAGGTACTGACATCAGGCCAGGCCTTGAGATATGGTCTCATGGCCCCTTCCAGCATGCAAGCCTTCTTTCTCAGAAGGCCCAGAAGTCTCATTCCAAATTTGGGAGACAAAGGACTGGAAAAAGTATAAATAAAGAGAGTTTTCTCCATATTGGGGGCCCAGAATTTGAAAGACACATTTTTCTCTGGGCCTCCACAGAATTTAATAATAAAATGTAACTCTTGCGTCAGCGCTGCAGTTCAGCCTCTGCTTCAGCAGGGTGCTGTAACTGTAGTTGCTGGCCATGGAAGTTGGCGCTGCAGTTCAGCCTCTGCTTCGGCAGGGTGCTGTAACTGTAGTCAGCTGGCCAGCTTAATAAAGGCTCTTAAATTTAAATTCTGAGTCGGTGGTCTATCTCGCTGAGTGAACCCATAACAGTAGGATCCCTAGGCCTGGTTGGCGATCAGGGCTGATCTGCGGGCAACTGGTGGGGTTATCAGGGGGCCCACGCTGGCACCTGCCTTGGCTGGCCTGGGGCCTGCGGGTTGGGGGCAGCTCTTGCATTGAGCATCTGTGCCCTGGTGGTCAATGCATGTAATAGTGACCGGTCATTGTGGATTTGCATTTTAGGCTTTAATTATATAGGATATCACTTAGTTCTCACTACCATTCTTTATGAAAGGTTTTATTATTTTCATTGTACAATAAAGAGAGATTATATAAATTGATTGTGGAAAATCTAAGGTTTAAATTAAGTCATGCTCTTAACCATTGAATTATTTTCTTTCTTTCTAATATGTTTTTATTGATTTCGGAGAGGAGAAAAGGGAGAGATAGGAACATCAATGATGAGAGAGAATCATTGATTGGCTGCATTCGTAACCTGGGCATGTGCCCTGACTGGGAATTGAATTGTGATCTCCAGATTCATAGGTCAATGCACTGAGCCATGCTGGTGGAGCAGAATTAATTTTTTTTTAAATGTAGCTAACGAGTGCCTCTATTAGATAAAAATTCTGCTCAAGTTAAAATCCAAAAAGTTGTTGTTTTTTTTTTCTACTGACGATCACTTTGATACCTTTCGGTGAAATACCAAATATAATATTTTTTAAAATTTTTAAAATATATTTTATTGATTTTTTACAGAGAGGAATGGAGAGGGATAGAGAGTTAGAAACACTGATGAGAGAGAAACATCGACCAGCTGCTTCCTTCACACCCCCTATTGAGGATGTGCCCACAACCAAGGTACATGCCCTTGACCAGAATCGAACCTGGGACCCTTCAGTCCACAGACCAAAGCTCTATCCACTGAGCCAAACTGATGAGGGCCCAAATATAATCTTTAATAAAAAAAAAATAGTGTTTCTACTTTGCTTGTGTGCTGAATGCACACATAGTCTACCTTTGATTCATCCATTTCTACCAAAGAGTTTAACAGAACAAGACACATGGTAGGCTCTTGAGAGAAACAGGACACATTTCCTATTTCCTATCAGAAATTATTTCCTTATCAAACTTATTTTATAAAACCATAAATTGAATAGTTCATCCACAACTTCCATAATTCATAATTCATCAGATATAAGACATTTACCTGACATATAATAGTTAGAATGTCTAATCAAAGTATCGTTATTTTTAATGCCTGTAATTCCATTTACTGATATGTTCCCAAATAGGATTCTGCATGGCCTACTCTCTATTGTCACAATTTCCAGAAAGTAACTTTTTCATAGCTCCATTGTGTAGGCAGAGATTTTAAGCCTGTAGCCTGTTGTGTTTATTGATCTATTTCTTAATTCCATATCAGGCAATCATGAATGGTCTAGGAGGGAAGAAACACATATTGCATCAGTGGGAGATTGAAGTAGCCATGCATGTAGAGGCTCCACTAAGAATTTCAGCCTCGTCTGTGTTACACAGAATGATTGACAAGCACCCCAGTGGGACTCTAAAACAAGCATTAAAGCTTCCTCATTCTAAAATATGAATGTTTCTTTAAAGAATTATTTTGATATTTGCCTAAGGTTGTTTTCCCTTCATTTTGAATAGGATGTGAAATTGTCTAAGTCCAAATTAGGTGATTAGCCAAGCAGCACACAGCAATGTGCAGTCGTTGCTCTCAAATACGCTTTTTCCATTTCACAGCTCTACTTAGTGTCTGGGCTTCTGCTGTGTGTTCTGGGCCAGGCAACGTGCAGCTCTTCTGATGTCACCTCTGCTCCATCTCCTGGAATAATGATTTTGACGACAGCGTATACTCTTTAGCAAAATCACTATTTCTATAATGGCTTTTAAAGAAAGTTTGTCCTAAGCATGGTGCCAGAGGGCATTAAAGTTACTTAGTTAAATTGAGAAAGCTCTGAGCAGAATTAAGATAAAACTATTAAATGGATCCTACTCAGCTGTGCTTGCATACATGCAGCCAGCACTGTCTCTGTCATGAGGAGATAGAGCACAGCTTTGCACTGAGGGAGGAGCTGGTGCAAGAGGGCAGGTGAATTTTGAAATGAAGCCACAGTGTTAGATTTGCTCTGATTGCTCATCTCACAGCCACGGTGAGTTATTTGTTCTCAGACATGCCCTGACCTCTCATCTCTCTTTGCCTTTGTCTTTGCTCTTCTTTCCTCTTAGAGCCCCCTTTCCAACCTTGCTTACTTAGAAACTCCTATCTCCTATTTTCAAGTACCCTGACAGTTCCTTTTATGTGTTTCCTGATACTCCTAGCTAAAAGAAGAAGAAGAAGAAGAAGAAGAAGAAAAAAAGAGCTCTCGTCTCTGTGTACCTATGGTACCACCAATGAACTTCTGTTTTAGCATTATTTTTCCACAAAATAATTGTCTCTGTACATACCCGTCTTTCTTCATTAAACTCTGGACTCCTTTAAGGTAACAGAATGTTATTTTTATTATTATTTAAGATCAGCGCTTTTGCTAAGGAGGGGAAGTCCCAATACTTTGAGCCACTTTGCTTGCAAAATGCTGAGATTTAAGTACTCAAGTCCAGAGAAGTTATGGCAGAGCACCTTTGTTCTGCATAAAAATACCTGCAAGGTTTGGGGTAGGTGGTGGCAGGGAGACCACGTGCAGGGACACCATTGCTAGGGCAGCTGATGAGCAAGGCTGGGACTTAATGGATGGGCGGGTCATGGTGAAGAGTATTCTGGTTAGATGCTTAGGCAGAGAGGCTTTGGCACATAGACATGCCTTAGGAGCATTTTGGAAGTGGGAGTCTATGGCATGTGAGATGTTTACGTTCTTCTCTGACTTTTCTACAAAGTATTTACTCTCTGTTTTTCACCAGTGGTTTTGCTGCTAGAGGGTGTTTTGAGGAAACAAAAGTGATGCTATCATTTTCTCTCAAGGTTGGCCTGCAGTGAAGCAGGGAACTCATCTGGGAATAAACATGTTAGTCTGCTTCTAGTGAAAGCCTCAGTTGCAGCAGTATTCCTGGGGCATGATGATCTTCAATGAAAGAATTAATAAAAGGATGAATGATTAATTCTTGGCAAAATGCAGGTGGAACCAGTAAAGTAATTGATTCTAACTTTTTCTTTTCAGAAATTGAAACTTCTTAAAAATTAGCAAAGGAGGGCAAAGGCACATAGTGACCTGAAGAGTTACTACCATTACTCTTTGCAGCTGCAGAAAGCAGAGGTCTACAGGTTGGAACTGACGGTGTCAGCCACTTGCCTTAAGACCTCAGCAACTCACAGTAGGGACTAGCAGGGGCCTCCTGTCCTGGCTCCTTTCAGTTCTCAAAAAATAAGCCTGCCCAGCTGGCATGGCTCAGTCGTTGAGCATCGACCTATGATTTAGGAGGTCACAGTTCAATTCCTGATTAGGGCACAGGTCCAGGTTGCAGGCTCGATTCCCAGTGGGGGGCGTGCAGGAGGCAGCCAATCAATAATTCTCTCTCACCATTGATGTTTCTCTCTCTCTCTCCCAAACTCTCTGAAATCAATAAAAATATATTTTAAAAATAAGGGAAAACCACATTGCCTCAGTTGCACATTTCAGAATCTTTCCTTTTTGTTGAAATACAAATCTCCTTAGGGCAGTGGTCGGCAAACTGCGGCTCATGAGCCACATACAGCTATTTGGCCTGTTGAGTGTGGCCACACAAAGTTTCAATCGCACTGTACATGCATGCCTGCACGTGGTATTTTGTGTAAGAGCCACACTCAAGGGGCTGCAGTTTGCTGACCGCTGGCCTAGGGTGTATATAATGTATTTTATCTTTTCATGGAGGCAACATGGTTTAATGAAAGATGATGGAGGTCACATGTTTGAATCCTTGTGCTAACACTTTACCACCTTTATTAATTGCCTTCAGAGTAATCCTATCTAATAAAAGAGAAACATGCAAATTGACCATAACTCTGCTACACCTACCAGTTATGACCACCAGCCAATCAGGAGTGAATATGCAAATGAACCCAACTAAGATGGCCATGGCCATGGAGCTAGAACGAGTAGGAGGCTTGGGTTGCCACCGGCAATGGAGGAAGCCAAGCTTCTCACCTGCCCTGCCAGCCCTGAGCTCCGCTCAAGGCTACGAAGTTTCCACTGTAGAAGATAAATAAATCCCAGATACCTGCTTCCAGCCGCAGTGGTCTCCGCTCAAGGAGGGGCTGGGAGCCTGAGTTGCCAGGGGGCAACCCAGGCTTCAAGCCCAAACAAGGCTACAAAGTTTTGATTGTAGAAGATAAGTAAATCCCAGATACCTGCTTCCATCCCGTGGCCATGGCCAGCCTGAAAACAGTCATCAGCCCCCTACCTAGGCTGGCCACACTCCCATGGGGTGAGGATCCCCACTGGGGAGCTTGACCAGCCTGCAATCAGCCATCAGCCCCTCACCCAGGCTGGCCAGGCACCCCAGCAGGGACCCCCACTCTGAAGGCAGATTCTCAATGCAGGAGCTGTCCCCTAGTGGTCAATGCACTCCCACAGGGGGAGCTCTGCTCAGCCACAAGCCAGGCTGCCAGCTGCCAGCCCAGCAGTGATGGCGGGAGCTTCTCCTGCCTCCTCAGCAGCGCTCCCCGCTGGCAAGTGGACATCTCTTGAGGGCTCCAGGGCAGCCAGAGGGATGTCTGACTGCCAGCTTAGGCCCATTCCCCCAGGGAGCGGGCCTAAGTCAGCCGGTGGACATCCCCCGAGGGGTCCCAGACTGTAAGAGGGCACAGGCTGGGCTGAGGGACCCCCCTGAGTGCATAAATTTTTGTGCACCGGGCCTCTAGTTAATGGAATAGTAACATATGAAACTGAAACAGAGCAAAGACATATAGGAGGTGCTCAATGATATTCCTCTCTCCTCCCCCATATTCATCCAATAACCCTTGAAATAAGAAGTCATCAGCAATATCCAAGGGTAAATATTGACAATATAGGTGAAGTGCATGTAGTAGGAGCACCTGAGGGTATCATCCTGGACATAGAACGAGTACCCCAAAAAGGAGAGCCTCAGACTCAGAAGACAAAAATTCCCCCTTTTTAAATTTTGTCGAAGGCTTGCCTTTAGGGTAGCCTTTTGCCTTATAATCAGCTGCTTGGTAGTAGAAGGAACCTATCCAGAAACAGCTTCATGCTTACCTAGTCCCTGCCTAAACTATGGAGAAGGCTATGTAGTTTTAATGTTTGTGTCCTCCTAAAATTCATGTGTTGATATTCTAACCCCCAAGGTGATGGGGGTGGGGCCCATGGGTGTTGACTATATCAAGAGGGCAGAAACCACGTGACTGGGATTAGTGCTCTTAAAGGAGAGATCCCAGTGAGCTAGGTCACCCTTTCGGCCATGTGAAAGAACAGAGAAAAGTGCTGTCTGTGAACCGGAAAGAAACCAGACCCTGAATCTGCCTTGATCTTGAGTGCCCAGCCCCTAGAACTACAAAAAACTTCTGTTGCCACCCAATCTGTGTTATTTTATTAAAACAACCTGAACAGACTAAGGCAGAGATGTTTCCAGTGTGTGGAATGGCTTAATGGCCTTGTAATATAGATGAACATACAGTCCGTTTGGGATAAATCTAACAACTTATTTTCATTTAGATCATGAAAAAGCAGATACTTTTTCATACTGCTGGATCTCATAGTCTAAAGAAAAACATTTGAACAATATTTTGCAATGAGATTAATTATTTGTTTCTTACTAGGCCCTGTATAAACTGTTTTCTTTATAAAATGCTTATTTCTATAATTCATAATGGACTTTAGAAAAATATGTGCATGAAAATAATTATGCCCAGCAAACATTCTCTCTAGTTACAATGGAAGTAGTTTCATCCACATTTTTTTTCTTTTGTCAGTAGAAAAAATAAGATTTGTTTCTCAAGATATTCAGAATTAACTAGAAAATCTGTTTTTCATTTACACTACCAAAATTATTTGTGTATTTGGCAGCTGGCATTAATCTATTTGTATTATTTTATAATGGCTATAATTCAAGGCTCTGGTGCTATTTTGTATTCAGTCAGTTTATCGGGAATGATTCAGATGTTTAAAATGTATCTGTTTTTAGATAAGGAATAAAAAGATAATTTTTCCTTTTAACAATTTGCTTGAAAGATCCAGATGCAAATTTGTTTGCCTGTGCAAGTCTTGCCATGCTTTTTAGGAAATGAAATTCTCTTTTTCCACACAGATTGATTTGAACATGGTGTGTTGCCTTATTAATTTGTGAAGATATAATTATAAAGATGCTGGTGTTTCCTGCCTAGTGCTTTTTGTTAACTTTTGGAAAAGAGGAGTATAAAAAAGGTAGAAGCAGAAATTGTATGTATTGCGCACTTTGACAGCTTAGATGTTCATTGAGGATTACTTTTCAATTAAAGTACATTTTTATCATCAATGAACAGATGTGTTAGAAGTTTAGAAATAGGGCCAGACTAAACCTGGTAACATTTCTTCTGCTATACACAAATATAACTTTTATTTGACTAATGCTTTATGGTCTCCAAAACAGTTCAAGTGCATCTTATTTAGATCTCCAATCCCCTATACTGTAGATAGAGTAGGCAATAATCTTCTACCCATTTTACACTCAAAGAATGTGATTCTCTGAAGAGTGAAGCTGCAGGAAAAAGTGGAAGGCCTGCAATTGGTCCTTCTCATCCTGATGTCTCAGAACATCCCCATGTTGGTGAAGCTTACACCTGGCACCATATGGCCAGTGCGTTCCCAAAGAGGCCTTCCCACCCAGGAACTGCACCAGGGATTCTGCAGTAAACTATAAAGAGACGGTTGCATTTTCTAAGCTACTGGGAAGCACATTGGCTAGCTTCAGTCTCACAGAGACATCCTTCACTCATTAAGGTAGGGATTGTGCGTGACACAGATAAGTGAGCCCCAGCTTTAGTGTGATCCTTGATTCTTTTTTATTTTACTTTATTCATTTTTAGTGGAGAATTTAATTACTCAGTTGTGTATAGCATCACCAAGAGAGGTTACGGGGCATTGTCAGGAGACAGCTACACGTTTACCATGTGGACAGGCACTGGATGATCTCTGCCAGGCTCTTGCTGTCTTTGCTGCTTCCTAGGTGTGCAGGTTAACTTTATAACGCAGCCATTTAGAGTGGATTTTTGGCTACAACTCAAAATTGGCTTTCATTCCTGTTTGATAAGAAACTCTCTCTTGTCATAGCTAGTTGATTTGACTTCTATTCAGTGTTTTATCTTTTAAAATGTATTTTAATTTGTGTGTGTTTTTTTGTGATTGTTTGAGTCTAATAAACAGAGGTCAAAGAGAAATGATTCCTTTCAGGGCAAACGTAGGCTGTCATCTCTTATTTCCTGATGACTCCCATAAAGCTGATACAGTACCCAAGGGTCCTTCATGGGCCCTTTAAATATATTCTTCCCTTTCTAATCTCAGATCTGGAATTCTTTCCACAATAGTGTGCACTGCAGTCTGACACTCTAGTCTCACATGTCAGATTGTCTTATATCCCTTCTGTCTGAAGGAAATAATTGTTCCAAGAGAATGGTGCTGTCCCAGAATTCATTTTCAAGAGGTTTGCCATATCTACCTAATAATGATAATTGACTTTGATTGTTCTGATTGGAAAAATTTAATGGGGTCCCTGTTTATGATTATTTTATAAAAGCTCTTTGATATTTTTACATTGATGATAGTTGGAAAAACTAATACACCTGCAAGTTTTAATTGTAACCAAAAGCCAGTAGGCACCTATTTTAAAATAAAGCTTCCTAAATGTTCAGTAAAATGTATTTTTAATGTCTTATACTAGAAAAATAGCAAATAAAAACTTACTACATGATACGTAAAATGTGTTATTCATATTGTTCTAGAAACAGCAATTCAATGGAAAGATAGATTGTGTGTGAATAGTTATAGTTATTATGATTTATCTAACAGAGAGACTATAAATCATTTAAAAATTCAATTGTATTTGAATTCTCTGTTCTATGTTACTCTTTTCAGGTAAACATTATGTTTCCTATTTTGGGAAGTTTCACATCACTGAGTCTGTGTGTTCAATGTTACACGTTCCAAATGTATAGACACATATCTAATGTATTTTTTAAACCAACCCCTATTGAATTTTTCTTATTTTTCAAATGGAAGAAAATAATGTATCTGGGGAAATAATCTTTCTATGAACACATCTTCTAATTAACGTGGGACCTCTTCGAAGATACTTGTTGAGTAATTTAGAGTGACTTTGATGTTATTTTGTTACATAAAAAGCATTTTTTATTTAAAAGTTTGAAATTAACATTTAGTAGTTTGGAAATAAATGATCTGTAATGATATTGAGAAAGATAATCGGCTGGTACTGTTGTGCCCAGATTTCAAAGTTCCCAAGACCCCCAGGGAGCCAGTCAGTCCAATGCAAAAGCAAAGAGTCCTTTTGAATGCAAGCCGGCCTGCGCTCCCCGTTCACCAGACCCACCGACACACCGGAAAGTCCAGTGGCCGAGAGAGCGAGGCCTGATGGGACAGGGGGTTTTAAAGGGGGGTGGAGTGAGGGCAGGAGAGGGGACTGTGTGCCCCGCCGATTGGCCAGGCCCGAGTCGGTACAGGATGTGGTCATAGTGATGGCGTGCACGTCCCTTGATTATTATTGGTTAGTCCAGAGAAATCCTGTGTGTGGCTAGCAGCGGCTTTTTCCGGTGAAGAAGCACATGGCTCTGTCCCAAAATGGAGGACCCGAGGCAAGATGGAAGGCGCAGTCCTCGCCCGGCTCCCGCTGCTGCTGCTCGAACACGCCGCAAGGCAGAATGGCCCTCCCGCACAGCACCCGCAGCCGGCCTGCAGGCGGACCGGGACTCCCGCAGCAGCGCGTCTGGGCGGCACAGGCCCAGCAAACGGGGTGCGGCCGGTGGAGCGGCCCAGCTCTGGAAGAGCGGCATCCGCTCGGAGCAGGCCCAGCCCACGGGGCCGGTGCACCGCAGCATGGCGGCCTCCCCGAGCCTGGGCATGCGCCCCACTCCGCTGCCGCCGCCCCTGCTGCACCGGGGCCGGGGATCCACGCGGCCCGCGCGGACGCCCGGTCTGGGGGGCAGCGGGAGGGTGGCAGCCTGCGCTGGGCTCCTGCTGTGGGCCGGGGAGCCGATGCCTCATGGGGCACGGCGGCCGGCCCACACAGGACCCCCTGACCGGGCCCCGAGGGCCACATGGACCCCTGGCCCAGTGCGGGCAAGCGGGGAGCCGACCACGGGGGAAGGGAGGGAAGAGCCAGGCGGTGAGGCCTTCTGCTCCCACCACCTCCCCCGTGGTCGGTCGCCGCCTGGCCCCACCCCTCGGCCCGCCACCGGCCACGCAGCCGGTCTGGACACTCGGACCCGCTCGGGGAGGCCAGGCCCTACCGCGGGCGCGGAGGGATTTCAGAGCCCAGCGGCCAGACTCCTCCTCCTGCACCGCCAGGAGAGGCGGGCGGCGCGCCTTTCAGTACACATTTTCTAAAGAAAAAATTTTGTGTTTCTGTATATTGTGAAAATGTATCCTTGTGCCTTCCCCCTCCCTGTTTTGTGGGAGACGGGAAATGAAGGAGAGGGTCATACATTGGGAAGACAGAGGATAAGAGTGACCAGTTGAAACAATCTTAAATTCGCCACTTGAATATAAAATGCCCTGCTAAAAGACATTAGGAGTGAAGTCATATTTCTCTCTTTTTTTAAAAAGAAAAAAATTTGCCCAGTATTTAGGTGCTGACCGAGGTCATTATTATGTGTTTGTAGTAATATTACCAGGATAGTTTTTTTTTTTTTTCATTCAAATCTTAAAATGACTATTCCGTTTTGTGTATTTTCATGGACAGATTATTGCCACTTGTCTTGTCTAGATGACCTGACAAAGTACAGTTTAAGCTTTTGATATTTGGCAAAATAAGACATTTGGCTTTTGTTCTTTTTTATAAACACCTGGAGAGTACAATTGAAAGATATTTTGAGATCTTTACATTACTTCACATAGCATATCACAGTCACTAAGTTATTTATGCTCTATTTACTCATGGTTGTAAACAAAGCATCATATGGCTGTGAGTCAGTTTGTCTTCCTGAACTTTTCAGCCAAATTTCTAAAGCGAGGCATGAAGTACACTTGAAATAAACATCACTTACATGTGCAAATCGGATAATTGCTCACACAGCTACCTACCAATTAGTCACTTATTAATGCACTTAGTTAGATTACCAGTAATTTTGGGTAAGGAAAAAAATATGTCAGTTCAAAGTGAGGACAGCCTACAATCTTGCTTAGTGGTTAGTTCCACTTAGAATAAGAAATTCTTATTCTTTGGCAAATATTGGAGTTTGAGCATAATTTTAGGCGTCAAAGGTCATGCACAAAAATATGGTCATTTGTTCTGGCTGCACATAGCAGTATTCATGTCCCAGCTCTTGGAAGGAATGATTGCTTTGAGGAAATATGGGTCATTTTTATGCTGCCTCTCCCTCCCCCATTTAATTTATTTATGTGTGTTTATTTGTTTTTACTTACCTCTATTGATAGGTGGTTACACATAAAATAGTAAGATGTTGAAAGTGTACATAGATGATTTGATTTACATTGTGAATCAATGTGATTTGATTCCCACATTAGTGAATTAATACATCTGTTACTTTATTTATTTTTTCATTCATTCATTCAGTCATTCATTTATTCTGGTGAGAACATTAATGCTCTGCTCTCTTAGCAAAAGTCAATCATATAATACAGTGTTATCAACCATGTTTTAATTAGAGCCTCAGAACTTATTCATCTCATAGTTGAAAGTTTGTACCCTTTTATCAACCTTTCTATTTCCTTAATACCCAGCCCCTGGCAACTACCTTTCTACTTTCTGTTTCTGAGTTGAACTCTATCATTTTTTAGATTCCACATATAACTGATACCCTGCGGTACTGCTATATGTCTTGCTGTGTTTGGAATTATGCCCTCAAGTTTCATCCATGTTGTCTAAATGGCAAAATTTCCTTCTTTCTCATGGCAGCCTAGTGTTTTGTTGTGAAAATATATCTTTCTCACATCTTCTTTATCCTTTCACCTGTTGAACTTAGGTTGTTTCCATATCTTGACTTTTTATGTAAGGCTGCAAGAAACATGGAAGTGCAAATAATACTCTTCAGTATATTCCTTTGGATATATATCCAAAAGTGGAATTGCTGGATCATATTACTTTCCATAGTGGCTGCACCAATTTACTGCCATGAACAGTACACAAAGGTTCCCTTTTCTCCACATCCTCTCCAACACTTTTTATTTGTTGCCCTTTTTATGATAGCAATATTAACAGGTGGGACCTAAGAACTCACTGTGATTCTGATTCACATTTCCCTGATGATTAGTGATATTGAACACCTTTTCATGTTCCTGTTGACCATTTGAATATCTCCTTAGTAAAATGTCTACTAGTCAGTTTCTCTGAACAGTTTTTAGATGCATTGTTTGTTTTGGTATGAAGTTGTATGACTTCTTTTTATATATTGGATATTAACCCCTTGTCAGATATATGACTTGCAATTATTTTATCCCATTCTGTAAGTTGCTTTTTTATTTTGCTGATTATTTCTTTTGCTGTACAAAAGCTTCTTAGTTTGATGTAATCCTATTTATTTATTTATTTATTTATTGCCTTTGCTTTTTTGTTTCAAATAAAAAAAATATTGCCAAGACCAATGTCAAGAAGCTGACCTCCTATGTTTTCATCTAGTGGTCATAGGGTTTTATGTAGATTAGTGTTAAAAATTCTTTAAATGTTTGGTAGAATTTACCAGTGAAAACATTTGGGTTTTTTTTATTATTATTTTTTTATTTTATTTATTTATTTTTTTTAAATATATTTTATTGATTTTTCACAGAGAGGAAGGGAGAGAGATAGAAAGTTAGAAACATCGATGAGAGAGAAACATCGATCAGCTGCCTCCCGCACATCTCCCACTGGGGATGTGCCCACAACCCAGGTACATGCCCTTGACCGGAATCGAACCTGGGACCTTTCAGTCCGCAGGCCGATGCTCTATCCACTGAGCCAAACCGGTTTCGGCAAACATTTGGTTTTTGACATCTTTGTTGGGAGGTTTTTTATTACTGTGAAGTTAGATTGCTTATTTGAGTTATTTCTTTGTTCTTAATGTAGCTGTTTATTGCTATAACCTTCCCTCTTCGAACTGCTTCTGCTGCATACCATAAGTTTTTGTATGTTGTATTTCCACTTTCATTTGTCTTCAGATTTCTTTCTCTTTTGGGTTCCTCTTTGAGCCATTGGTTGTTCAGTGGCATGTCATTTAAACAGTACATTTTCTGAACTTTCTAATTATTGATTTCTAGTTTCATGCCACTGTAGTTAGCAAAACTGCTTGGTATTATTTCGATCTTCTTAAATTTATTAAGGCTTGATTTGTGGCCTAACATATGATCTATCCTAGGAAATGTTCCATGTACACTTCAGAAGAATATGAATTCTCCTGCTTTTGTATGGAGTGCTCTGAATATATCTGTTAAGTGCATCTGGTTTAATATGTCATTGAAGTTCAAAGTTTCTTTATTGGTATTCTGTTTGCATTATCTATCCAGTGTTGAAAATGGGGTACTAAAATGCCTACTATTTCTATTTTACTGTCTATTTCTCCCTCCAGTTCTATTAATATTTGCTTTACATAGGTGTTCCTATATTAGATACATAAATATTTTAAAATATATAACCTTTGTTAGATTGACCCCTTCTTCCCTTACTTTCTACCTCCTTTGTTTTTCTTTTTTTAAAAAATATATTTTATTGATTTTTTATAGAAAGGAAGGGAGAGAAATAGAGAGTTAGAAACATCGATGAGAGAGAAACATTGATCAGCTGCCTCCTGCACACCCCCTACTGAGGACGTGCCTGCAATCAAGGTACACACCCTTGACTGGAATCGAACCTGGGACCCTTCAGTCCGCAGGCTGACGCTCTATCCACTGAGCCAAACCAGCTAGAGCTACCTTCTTTGTTTTTCTACCTTCTTTACAGTCCTTGGCTTAATGTCTATTTTGTCTGAAGTAAATACAGCTGTTCTAGCTTTCTTTTGGTTTCCATTTCCCTGGGATATCTTTTCCCATTCCTTCACTTTCAGTATATATGGGTCCTTATGTCTGCAATGAATCTCTTGTAGATAGCATAGCTGATATGTTCTTATCCATTTTGTCACGGTGTCTTTTAATTGGAGAATGTAGTCTATTTACAAAGTAATCATTGTTAGGTATTGACTTACTATTGCCATTTTAGTAAATGATTTTGACTTTTATAATTCCTTTGTTTCTTCTCTTATTTTCTACTTTAGTGATCTGATGATTTTCTGTAGTGGTATGCTTAGGTTCCTTTCTCTTTTCTTTTGTGTATCTACTATTCGTTTTTGGTTGTAGTTATCATGAGGTTTACATAAAATATCTTATATAACAGTCTATTTTAATCTAACCCCTGTATCATTTCTGATAAGGACATTTTAGTGGTGACAAATTCTTTTAGCTTTTGCTTGTCTGGAAAATGCTTTGTATCTCCTTCAATTATGGATAGCATGGCTGAGTAGAGTATACTTATTTGACTTTTTTTATTCCTTTAAGCACTTTGAATATATAATGCCACACTCTTCTGAACTGTGCTGAAATTTCTGCTTATAGCCTTATGGGGGTTGTCTTGTAAGAAACAAGCTGTTTTTTTATTTGCTGTGTTTAAGAGTCTCTCATTGTCTTCAATTACTGACAATTAATAATGTGTCTTGGTGAGTATCTTCTTGAATTCTTTTTATTTGGAACTCTCTAAGCTTCCTGAATCTAGATGCCCGTTTATTCTCCCAAGTTAGGGAAGTTTTTAATCATTATTTCTTTGAATAAACTTTCTACCCTTTACTTCCTCTATTCTCTTTTTGGAACCCTTATAATGCCATTATTGATCTACCTGATGGTATCCCATAAGTCCATAAGCTATCTTTATTATTTGTCTTTCTTTTTTTCCCCTTTGATTGGATGAATTTCACTGCCCTGTCTTTAAGTCCTTTGATTCTTTCTTCTATTTGATCTAGTCTGTTGATAAACCCATCTAGTGTATTTTTTAATAGAGTTATTGTATTCTTCAGCTCTGTGATTTCTGTTTGGTACTTTCTTATATTTTCTTTCTCTTTTTTGTTTATTGGAATTTTCACTTGGTTCATGCATTGTTTTTCTGACCTAAGTGAGCATATTTATGACCATTATTTTGAACTCTTTAGCAGGTAAATCACTATCTCCATTTCTTTAACTTATGTTTCTGTATTTTTATTTTGTTCTTTTGTTTGAAACACAAAACACTTGTTTCTTCATTTTTCTTGACTGTCTGTAGTTTCTGTGCATTAGAAAAAGCAGCCACCTCTCATAGTCTCAATGGAGTAGTTTCATCTAGAACAGCAATTCTCAACCTGTGGGTTGCGACCCCTTTGGGGGTCGAATGACCCTTTCACAGGGGTCACCTAAGACCATCGGAAAACACACATATAATTACATATTGATTTTGTGATTAATCACTATTCTTTAATTATGTTCAATTTGTAACAATGAAATTGGGGGTCGCCACAACATGAGGAACTGTATTAAAGGGTCGCGGCATTAGGAAGGTTGAGAACCACCTATCTAGAAGGTGACTATTATTGTTCATCCCTAGCTCTTTATTGTCCCTCAAATCTTTGTGATTGTCCAAACCACCTTTTTTATTCTTAGTGGCTCCCAGTAGGTAAGGGTTTTTCAAAATCTATTTTGATATGGGCATTTTCTTACTTGTCCAATGTGTTTCTGGACTTTTTCCAGATGGAATTGCTTCATGTGTAGCTGTAGATTAGGTGTGTCAATGGGAGATGAATTCAGGGGCCTTCTATGTTGCCCTCTTGGGCCAGAATTGTATACTTTGCCTCAGAAGCTCTCAATAGTTTATAGCCAGTTTCTAGCTATGAAGCTTCATAAAATATGAAACTACTTGTTCTAATAAGCCCCTGTGACCCAAATGTGCTTTTATGCTGCCTCGTAAGTTTTAATAAAAATTACATAAAATTTTGTACCTTATTTCCTTATCTTTAAAAGAAAGACTCACAAAAAAAATTATTAAGAAATAACAGGCCAACTGAAACATATAGTTATCATAATGGTAACTGTCATTTACTGACCTGATTACTGAGTTCTAGATACTTCACTAAGTAAATAGGGTGTGTTATCTCATTTTCATTATCTCTACAAACCTTTGAAAATATACTGCTTTGTTTCCATTTTATAGGTTATAAGCTCATAGTTTACCTAATTTTCCTAAGATCATGCAGAGGTAGAAGTCAGATTTAACTCAAGGTTAGCCAACTCCTGAACTCAACATTTTTAACAGATACCTTCTACTATGTCACATTCTAAACTAGAAGTTAACACTAAAGAGCTGACTTCATTAAATATTAAGTGAGTAAAAGGAGGAACAAAAGAAACTTATAGAAATTTTTGAATTTCAAATTGTTCTCAGTTAGAATTAGGGCCACCTGGTTGCTAGACGTTGCCATGAAAGTCATCCTGGGGCAGTCTTGCAGCATCATTCTTGCAGGATCATTTTGTAACATACTAAAGCTTATTTAAAAAATCAGATTGACATATGCTGCTCATTAGAGACCAAATGTAGTAACTTTCAAATTTGCAATAATAATAATTCCATTAATAGAAACATATCTGCTGAATATTATAGTTTCAAAAACATTAATAATTTTAAAACATTATTTATTAATTATTGAGCTTTATTATTATAATATAGAATTTAAAATAAATATGTATCATTTACAGTGTAAGAGTTGAGACTCTGTCATATAAGAGGGAGATTCCAACTAATGATTGTGAATAAAGAGACATAGCCACAATTTCAGGAGAAATTACACAATAAACAGTTACTTTGTCCCTAAATGTGTTTCCAATTTTTAAAGTACAATATTTGATTTTATTATTAATAGTGCAGTAAAACACTGGATTGACCTCATTTTATTATTTTAAATGTTCTACATTAATTTATAAATTTGACTTTAACTCGAAAATGTACTGTGAATTTAAACTTCCAATTCTGTCCAGAGGAATATATGAATATAATAATTAATATAATTAAATCTTAGGATTTTGTGCACTAAAGCAGATTATTAGAAAAAAAGTTGACATTTAACACAAGCTCATTCTTTGACTGTAGCAGAGTAAGTTCAATGAATTTGCAGTGTATTAAGTGTTAATGGGGTAAAAAATGAAATCTACCTATGAAAGTAGTTAAGTTGATGAAAATTGTAAAGTGAAAAATAATTTGAAATTTAATTTTTTAAAAATATATTTTTATTGATTTCAGAGAGGAATGGAGTGGGAGAGAGAGATAAAATCATCAATAATGAGAGAGAATCATTGATCGGCTGCCTCCTATGCTGGGGATTGAGCCTGCAACCAGGGCACATGCCCTAACTGGGAATTGAACTGTGACCTCCTGGCTCATAGGTCTACGCTCAACCGCTGAGCCATGCTGGCCAGCCTGAAATTTGATTTTTAAAAGGCCTATACATCAGTATTCTTATTTTCCCTTTTTGTTGGAAAACGCACACACACAAACACACACACACACACACACACACACAGAGAAAGATTAAAGTCCCAAACTGTTTTAGACCCATAACATTTTAGATATGATTGTGACTAAAGTTAATCAACTTGTCCTCTCTCCTGATTTTAAATGAGAGGCTTAGAAAGAGAAAATTGAATAATAGAGGTTTTAAAGAAGAGACTTAGAAAACCATAAAATCTTATGTGCTCTTTGTGATCCAAACAGATTGAAAATGCCCCCGGAACACAAAGGTAATTACCGCCAGAGCCAGGGTTATCCACTGACCCCCTTCTTTCTATTATCTACTATTTTTAACAAAGTTTTTATTAAACATCATTATTCACTTACTGGATGAGTTCTAACTAGAATTCCCAAATAGTAATTATTGTGATTATATGTACTGTAGTTCATAATCTTTTGCTTTAATCCACAGATTTAATCTAGGCAACTTTTGTGTACCATATGTGCAATTCAATTTCTTGAGACTTAGAAATAGAAAAAAAAATAAAAACACATATAATAATGCTATTAGATCAAGGCCTATGGTTAGTTTTTAAGGACAAATTTGCAGAAACTTTGATCATTAATAAAATTAGTTACCAGTAACTTTTGGGATAGATAAGGGTAAAGGCTATGTACTCTGGCAGTAGTCCTGGGAATGGAGAGATGAGAAAAAATAAGACCAGTGATTAAAGCACTAGAAGTAGATGTGGTAATCTTTCCACAGTGTGAGTCTTGTAACTATGAGCAATCAAGGGGAACTTATTTGTATGCTAAAGGATAACCTGAAGCAAATGTAGACAAAATTGTTATGGAGATTTTGGAAGTTATACTTGTAAAACTACTTTCTACCTGCCTTTGTTTCTTTTCTGTTTCTGTGACAGCATGAAAATAACACAAAGAAGCATTAAGTGGCCAGGAAAATAAAAGTTAATCAAGTGACTTGATTTGGACTGGATACACATGCACCGATGCATGCACATGTGAACACACACATACATACACACACACACAAGGTTTGTCTATTCAAATTCCATATATTAAATACTAGTGGCCCAGTACACAAAATTCTTGTACAGAGGAGGGGTTCCCTCAGCCCAGCCTGCATCCTCTCCAACTGGGGATCCCTTGGGGGATGCCTGAAAGGCAGTCAGGCATACCTTTCGCAATCTGGGAACACTGGCTCCTCACCGCTCACCTGCCTGCCTGCCTGATTGCCCCTAACCCCTCTGCCTGCCTGCCTGATAGCCCCTAACTGCCTCTGCCTGCCTGATCACCCCTAACTGCCCTTCCCTGCTGGCCTTATCTCGCCCCCAACTGCCCTCCCCTGCTGGCCAATTTGGTTCTGATTGGTCGGTTTCTATACTAGTCAGTGTCAAAAGCTCCACCCTCTAGGCAGCCATTGGCACCTCACTGGGTCAAATGGGAGTTCTATTTTTAGTTTTTTGAAGAAACTCCATACTGTTCTCCACAGTGGCTGCACCAGCCTGCATTCCCACCAGCAGTGCAGGAGGGTTACTTTTTCTCCGCATCCTTGCCAGCACTTGTCGTTTGTTAATTTGTTGATGATAGCCATTCTGACAGGTGTGAGATGGTACCCCATTGTTGTTTTGATGTGCATCTCTCGCATGATTAGTAACTTTGAGCATGTTTTCATATGTCTCTTGGCCTTTCTTCTGTCTTCTTTTGAAAAGTATCTATTTAGGTCCATTGCCCATTTTTTGATTGGATTGTTTATCTTCCTTTTGTTAAGTTGTATGAGTTCCCTATAAATTTTGGAGATTAAACCCTTATCAGAGATAACATTGGCAAATATGTTCCCCCCTGCAGTGGGCTTTCTTGTTGTTTTGTTGATGATTTCCTTTGCTGTGAAAAAGCTTCTTACTTTGATATAGTCCCATTTGTTTATTTTTTCTTTAGTTTCCATTGTCCTAGGAGCTGTATCAGTGAAGATATTGCTTTGGTATATGTCTGAGATTTTGCTGCCTGTGGGTTCCTCTAAGATTGTTATGGTTTCCCATTACCTTTTGCCATTAAATAATAGTGTGTTTTTCCTTAATATCACAGTCCTCTCCCTCACTGTTCTCACTTCCCTGTACTTTGCCTTATATTAAAAGGTGAACAATTTCCTCTGGCTTTGAAACTTTGATAAACTTAACTGTTTTTTATCATAGAACCTAAAGGGGTGGGGTAGCAATGAATACCAGTCATATGTATTTTTTAGGTAAATTGACAACAGTGTTGTTTGAGGTGAAGATTCTTGTGGGCGAATTCTTATTTATTTTTGAATGCAGGCTATGGGACAGTTTTGCAGATGACATAGGTTTTTATATTATTCAGAAGAATGCCATTTTTTTGACAAAATAACAAGAAAAATTGTTTCTATTATTTTCTGTCACTTGAGTTTTCGCACCATACAAGACCTGCCTGCCAAAATGAATGTGATATCCTCACCTATCAGTGTGACAGTGACAGGAGAGATCAGAGGAGAGAGAGAGCCTTCCTGGTACTGTGCACCCATCTAAATGAGCAAATTACTGTTGCCACTTTGAATGATACTCACACAAGACACTGAGGACAGCAACCTTACTTCCACTGCAGGGTCTCCTTCAGGATCATTACAGATAAGCATCCTTCAGTAGTTTTAATGGTTTGGGCATTTTGTCCTCAGTTTGTTACAGTGCTGATGTTATTTCAGAGGCAGCTTGAAAGCAAAGAGACTTCTGATTTCTCTGGGGAATGCGTCTTTATACCACCCTCTTTTCTCTTACCCTATTAGGCTGTTACTGTGCAAAGCTTACATTCAGTTTTGATATTATGGTACCTTTCTTGGGTCAGATTTGTTTTTTAGAAGTTAATCACTATTCACTCCTTAGGTGTGGCTATTGGCCCACAAGGCCTGGCTTTTGAGGAGCCATTCTGAAGCTATGGTTTTAATGTATCCTCAAAGCACTGGTATTGTTGATTTCACTTAATCTCTCACTGAATCCCTGAGGGCCGATGCTTTTTAAAATCTCTCCAGTTTATTCAGGCTCTCATAAGATGTGAGTCAGAAAGGTAAGGGATGGGTAAGGGTATCTTGTGTGCACAGGTCAATAAGCAAAGCTATGAATTTCAGTAGTTTCTTTTTTTATATAATACTAATAGCCCAGTGCACAAAATTTGTGCACAGGGGGAGAGAGGGAAGAGGGTGTGTCCCTCAGCCCAGCCTTCACCCTCTCCAATCTGGGACCCCTCTCACAATTCAGGACTGCTGGTTCCCAACCACTCGCCTGCCTGCCAGCCTGATCAGCCCCTAACCACTTCCCTGCCTGCCCAATCAATGCCTAACTGCTCCCCTGCAGGCCTGGTCACCCTCAACGGCCCTCCCCTGCCAACCATCTTGTGTCCACACTAGAGAAGCCATCTTTGACCATACAGGGGTGGCCATCTTATGTGTTGGAGTGATGGTCAGTTTGCATATAACCTCTTTATTATGTAGGATATTTTTTTAAAGATATATTTTATTGATTTTTTTACAGAGAGGAAGAGAGAAGGATAGAGAGTTAGAAACATCGATGAGAGAGAAACATTGATCAGCTGCCTCCTGCACACCCCCTACTGGGGATGTGCACTCAATCAAGGTACATGTCCTTGACTGGAATCGAACCCAGGACCCTTATATCCACTGAGACAAACCAGTTAAGGCCAGTAGTTTCTTTTTCAAGCAAAATTAAAAGGCATCCCCTTCAAAGAGCCTCAGCAAATGTCTATACCACTACAGCCACTATCATAGTTCCTTTATCATTATGATTTCTTTCTAGCATTATCATTATTTAGACACTAGCTGAATCTTTTTTACTTGTTCTAGATTTATACTCCTCCTTTAACTGATTCACTTAACAAGTATTGGCAATAGGCAATGTCCCAGGTACTTGGCATAGCATATCAGGAATGGAAAAGGGACAAAAAAATCCCTGCCCTCTGGGAGCTTACATCTAGCAGGGATTAGAGAACATAAAGTCCTATATTAAGGACAGAATGGGCTGAAATTACTTACTGTCTATGGATCTTAAGAGAGCCAGCACAAACAACTTTGAATTTTGTACAATAGACAACTCCTGAGAGGGCCACTCCCCTAACTGTGTATGTGAAAGATGCTCCCTGGAATTGTGTAGCACACATCCTACACATCCTGGTTCGCAGCCCTGCTGCTGGGCCAGATCTAGTTAGAGCAGCCGTGGGCAAACTACGGCCCGCGGACCGGATCCGACCCGTTTGAAATGAATAAAACTAAAAAAAAAAAGACCGTACCCTTTTATGTAATGATGTTTACTTTGAATTTATATTAGTTCACACAAACACTCCATCCATGCTTTTGTTCTGGCCCTCCGGTCCAGTTTAAGAACCCATTGTGGCCCTCGAGTCAAAAAGTTTGCCCACCCCTGAGTTAGAGGCAACAGCTTTTGGTTTAGTCCCACCTGTTCTCTTGAGAGAAGATAGGGCTGTGTTTTTTGAAGGAGTGGTTTTAAAGCTTGGTGAAAATAAGCACAAATTAGCCTTTAATGGCTGTAATTGATAGAAATTAGAATTGACTGCAATTAAACAGAAAGAATTGGTTCAGTAGCAAAGGAAATCAGAGGACATCAGACTTTTCAAATCTCCCCAAACTTCAGAGAGAGACATGGTCAAGTTGTATCCAGGCTAATCTTCCTGTCTAGTGTGAGATCTTTCTAGTTGCTCACTAAACATATCGTTTGAAAGTTTAGCATAATTATCTTAAACTGCAAACAGTTCCTTTTGCACGCCATGCCATGTGGATGTCACAGTGTTCAAGTTCTGAGTACAACTCTTCATTGCCTATCACATGCCATCATGATACATTGTCCCAAAGTCACATGGTGTCAACTAGACACCATGCCAGTCACTGTCCACTGCTGGTATAATGCTCAGAGGCAGACCACACTCTGTCTTAAATACACCGGAAGGGCCAAGCCTGGCTGCCTTTGCCTGCTCTTACCCCACTTACCCTCAAGAGACAGCTCCTGACTCTAAAACAGGTTTATATAAGTGTCCAGAGGTTGACTCTCTCTTGGAGCTATTATTTTCTGAATCCTCCAAAAATAGATTATCAAGAATATCCTAACTAAGCATAACTTCCTTATTCTCTTTTGCATACACATTTTTTCCCTGTGAAGTTCCTGATGTAGAGCTGAGTGAACAAGCAAAGAATGCATTGGCAGCGAAGTGCAAAGGTTTTGGCTTTGATCAAATCGCAAAGTTTGTGGTTTTAATCTGGGCCAACAAATAAAATAGCTGCCAATAGAACAGAAATATAAAAGTACAGAGACATATTAGAAATCATTACCTGGACTCTAGTCTGGAATATTTTGCTATAGGTTTTGTAATGGTTCTCGGAGAAGCAAGTCACCTAAACAAGCTGGTGGAAATGGAGGAAAGAGAAGTATCAGAGTATACAGAAAACCTTTCTGGTAAGTTGCTGTTTAGTTAGCAGTTTCATTTTGCTTTCCTTGAGTCAGAAGATGATACATTTATTTGGAGAGGCTGTGTTTTTCCTGGCAGTTCATTCAGTGAGGAAATCGTGGATTCTTTTGTAAGTACCCATAATTAGATAATATAATAAGGAAATAATGTGTTAGCTGGGAGGTAGTATAATTTAGTGGTTAGGAAAATGAACTCTTGAGTGAGCTAGAACTAGGATTATGTTTTAGCCCTGCTAGTTACTGATGATTACCTTAGCATGTAATATTAACTCTGAACCCAGCCTCTTCGTTTAAAAGTGGAAATCATAACACTAACATAGGGATGTTGTGTGGATTAAATCAGATAATATAAAAAACCCTTCTCTGGTGCTTGATTCAAACAAAGTACTTAACCAAATGTTCCTATTACCATTATTTAAATATTTGGAGATATATTTAGTAGTTTATGTTGTTGTTGCTTTTTATTTTTATTTTTTTTTAAGAATCCTAATCATCTCATAGAATAAATTAGGGGGGTTACTACATTTTTGTCTATGACTTGAACATATTATAGAATATGGTTAAAATTTTTTGTTGCTTAGTCCAAAAAGTCCTGCTTTCTATGGTGGAAAGAATTAATATAATCTTAATTATTACATTATGCTATGATCAAAACTTATACATTTGATTGAAGTCATTTGCGTTATTGTCAGATAATTAAACTTTAAAAATGTTTTGGTTATTAAACCCCATTTTCATTTTTAATTTTGCTGGCATATTTTTTTCTAAAAACTTTATTATTTACAATGTAATGATACCAATTTTTGAATGCAATTATATAATATGCCTTTAATTTCATTAATTTATCCTACAGGTTGTTTGGTTTTATATATTGAAATTTGGGGTTGAGGAACTAAAATGGGTTTATTTTATGTTTATTTTAAAATATAAGCAACCAAAGCTAGGAAATAGCATCTAACTACTATTTTGGCTCCTTGGATAAGTGTTCGGAAGATATTGTTTTAATAATCATTTTTTTCCTAAGTATTCTATATTATTTCTTCAGTGGCTTTTTGTGGTTGTTGTGTTTTGTTTTGTTTTTCTTTTTTTGTGGGGGGAGGGAGCCCCATGGCTTTATTGTTATTGTCATTGATATTTTGTTATTTCAATAAATTGTAAATTGTAGTTTTATTATACCGTTTTTGGAAAATGTTATTTATGACGTTATTCATATATGTACATGTTTCATCTCCTTGGTGTGATAAAGTAGCCTTTATCTTGTAAATGTTTTGACATACTGGCGAAATAATTTCCTGCCACTACTGTTCAAGTGAAGTCATGCATTAGTCAGGGTTCTCCAGAGAAACAAACCAATGGGATATATAGAAATATGTAGAAAGAGATTCATTATGAGAGATTGGCTCACAGAATTATGGAGGCTGATAAATCCTATAATCTGTCTGTAAACTGAAGGCCCAGGAAAGCCATGGTGTAGTTCTAGTCCAAACCAGAAGGCCTGAGGACCAGGGGAGCCATAGAAGTCCCAGTCCAACGCTGCAGGCCTGAATACCTAAGGGCCCATGGTCTAAGTCCTCGTCAAAGTCCAAAGGTCAGAGGACCTAGAGCATTTATGTTCAAACGCAGGAGACAGATGTTCCTGCTCCTCTTGCCTCTGCCTTTGTGTTCCATTTGGGTTTTAAAGGGACTCGGTGATGCCTTAGTGAAGAGGATCTTCCTTCCTCAGCCTTCCTTTCAAATGCTAATCTGTTCAAGAAACATCCTCACAGACACATCGAGAATAATGTTTTACCAGGTTTCTGGGCATCCCTTCACTCATCTAGTTGACACACAAAATTAATCATCACATACACCTGAAAGTAATATAATATTATCTGTCAACTGTAATTGAAAATTTTTAAAGAAATTAAAAAACATTAACCATCACAAGCCCTGAGTCCAATTACATATATAAGCTTCTTTCTTTTATAGCGTATGCACTTAAGTATATTATTAGTATATCTATTCATTTATTTTCTTTAATATTCTGAATATTTTGAAGTGGGATCAAAGGTGGACTGTTAGCATATTCCAAATTATTTTTCTTTCCTTGTAATTATATCTTTCATTTTTACATTTTGCAAGATTTAGGCTCAACCATGAAGATACAGCAAGGAAAAGCACAGAAAGTGCAAATTAGATGATTCTGTATTACCAGTTTCTCTAGGACATATTTTTCCGTCTATGGAAGTCTTCATTTTACTCTTTTAAAAACAAGTGTAATTTCCCTCTGATATATGTTCTTAAATTTTATTTTATTTATTTCCTTGAATAATTATTTTAAAATTGCTAAAATCTTTATTTCAGATTTGACCCTATTGTCTATCTTCTCTTACAATTGAAATAAAAAATATTTTGCTTTTCCAATAACCAAATTTTAAGAAGTAGATGCCTCCACATTTTTTCCATAAGACAAAAATTATCTATATTTTAAAATAAAAATTGCAATTAAATTATTATATACCCATCGTTAGAAACTGCATGTCAGCGAAAACATTTTTTATTAATTCACATATAGGGCAGGAAGTAATCTGTTATGCTATAGCTATATGGACACTCAGCAAAATCACAGTGAATGTGTAACACATACTTATGCATGCAATAATTCACAAACTTGCCTCTGAGAAATGATATCACTGAGTTCAAAGAAGGGAAAAGGAACTTAGATTTTATCTGTACTCACTGTGTCTGCCAGTTTGGAATAGGATCCAATATGTGATGAAAGAGTGATGTGTAATCATTAGTTGTGATCAGAGTTAACAAATGTTACACTATTGAGCTGGTAAAACAGCACTACATTGGAGGTCTGAAAGCCTGGAATTGAATTCTGTGTGAACCTGAGTGATTCCATTATTTCTCACCTGTGAATAGCAAAGGTTGTTTATATTTTATAAATTAATGGATTACATGTATTAGTGAAAAATCAATTCTAAATACTAGTTAATGTAATTCAGTAGGCTATTTTCATTAAAGAATATATAAATTGTAATAGGAAATAAATAGGAAATTTTGCTGCCTATGGTTTCTTCTAGGATTTTTATTGCCTCACATTTTACATTTAAATCTTTTATCCATTTTGAATTTAATCTTGTCTATGGTGTAAGTTGGTGGTCTAGTTTCATTTTCTTGCACGTACCTGTCCAGTTTTCCCAGCACCATTTATTGAAGAGACTATCTTTACTCCATTGTATGCTCTTGCCTCCTTTGTCAAAAATTAATTGAACATAATGGCTTTCTATGTGGGCTTTGTCTAAACCAACATGAGTTTAGAACTTATATACTCTAAATTATTAAATTTATTTTGTTATTTAAATACTAGAGGCCCGGTGTATGAAATTCATGCACGGGAGGTGGGGGGATCTCTCCTCAACCTGACCTGCACCCTTTCCAATTTAGGAGCCCTCAGGGGATGTCCTACTGACAGCTTAGGCCCGCTCCCTGTGATTCTCTGCTCTCTGTGGAGCCTGCCTGTTCCACACCATGGAAATGGGCAAGTAAGCCCTGCTGGGTGCTGTATGCAGGTGCGCTTGCCTGCTCGTGGGTTGCTGTGGCAATGGCCAAGCAGGCCCTGCTGGGTGCTGCCTGTGGGCCGTGCTTGCCTGCTCCCAGGTTGCTGGGTGCTGCCTTCTGGGCTTGCATTGCCGGGGTGATGCCTCTGGGGCAGTGCTGCCAGTGTTCCATCCCAGCAGCTATGGGTGCTGCCATCTTTGTCACAGAGTGACAGTTAATTTGCATATTACTCTTTTATTAGATAGGATATGTGTGGCTATTTGTATCACTTTGATTATTCATTCATTGTGTGTGTTTTGTTTTTTAATTAATTGTATTTTACAAGTCCAGAAGTCTGTTGGGTATTAGGGATGTAGGTGAGAGGCAAAGCCTATGATTTCTAGTGAAAGATATATAAATATACACAAATAATTGAAATACAAAAATTAAAGTAAACCAAAGTATAATAAGAACACCTCTACCTCTGTCTGAGGAAGCTGTGTAAGGCTTAAGACAAAGGTAACATCAGAGATGTGTATTGATATAAAATAACAAATTACAACATAAGGTTCTACCCCAGTGGTCGGCAAACTGTGGCCCCTTGAGTGTGGCTCTTTCACAAAATACCACATGTGGGCAGGCACGTACAGTGCAATTGAAACTTCATGGCCACACTCAAGGGGCCAAAGAGCCACATGTGGCTCGCAAGCTGCAGTTTGCCGACCACTGTTCTACCCAACACCCAGTGTAGTACTAGGAACATGATTGTCACTTAATGAAGAAAAGATGGGGAGGGTGCTATGCTAATGCACAATAGCCTGGATACAATAGCTAGCATGGCTGTTTAGGGTGTAGGGAGACTCTGGGTATTGCATAGATGCATGTGATTTCTTGACAGAATGACCAGAAATAAACATGAAGAAGTAACTTGGAGACTGATCCTAAGGGCTGTATATGTTTTACTAATATGTTTACTAAGATGTTTACATCTTACACACAAACCTGGGTCATTTGAGAGTCAGCAGTAGGAGAGTGATATCTATGGCTTATTACTTAGATGGGTTCCTGCAATGATAGTACAAGATAAAACAAAACAAAACAAAAAACAAAAACAAAACAAACAAACAAAAAACTACTGGAGAGATTGTTGTAAGAACATAAGAGGGAACAGTTGTTGGAGTTTTGGAGGGAGTTTTAATAAAAGTGGAAAACTCCAGAGCAATTTCTAGAGTAAAACTGACAACATTTCATGACTGACTGAGTTTAGAGAGTGAAGGAGAAATAAGGAAAAGATTAGTCAATCGTGAACACAATCGACCTTCCATCTACACTGTCATTAACTCTGCATGATTAGACATTGGCTTAGGTAGGGGGACACAGGCATGTATTGCATACAATTTTTGCCTTTATAAAGCTCATTGCTTGGCATTTCTCCTAGTGAGATTTAAGTTTTCATGATCATGATAATAATTTATGAATGCTCTTTGACATAGAATAAGAGTAAACTTTCCAAAAATATAAAAATTGATCAGTGGGTGAGGTCTGATTACTTTCTTGAAATCTTCAATCTTTTGTCTTCAATGTTTTATTGTCCCTGAGCTGGTATGTTATGCTGTTTCTACCTAAATGACTTAGATAATAAAAATGAAAATATGTGTGCAAGGCTTTTAAAAAATAATTTATTACTGCATTAGAGACAAATAGAAATGTATTACCCCATAGATTTTCATTGCAGTTTTCTTTTGAATATTTGCAGATTCAAAATGAGTAGAGAGGATGCTAATTAGTGTGCAGATTTTTTAATTGTATATAATAGGTAGCTAATTGGTGTTTTCCTTAAAGAATGAATTTAAGGAAATGTGATTTGAAACATGTAGTGTTGTTAGTCACACTGATCCAAGTAGTAGAGACTATTGATTGAGTGAAATAAACAGTTTTTATTGTTTAGCTGCAGATTTCATTCTGAGAGAAAAAACTCACAGAATGAAAGGTTGGTAATAATTTCAAAACTTAATACATAATAACTCTGACTGAACTCTGGGTGTACTTTTATAAAGAGTAACTCATTAATTTACATGCCTGGATGATGCATTCTGCCCCTTGATCATCTATCTACTGCACCCTTTCCGCTGTCCCACCTCCCTGTTCCCAACACTGTTCATCTAAACCACAGCTGCTTTCAGGTGGAATCCCTTTGCCGTGCATGTGGCCCTCTTTTATGGAATGCAACCATAAGAGTAAACAATAAGAATAAGAGTAAACAATAAGAATATACTTTCCAAAAATATAAAAATTCATCAGTGGGCGAGGTCTGATTACTCTCTTGAAATCTTCAATCTTTTGTCTTCAATATTTTATTGTTCCTGGGCTGGTATGCTACTCTGTTTCTTCCTAAATGGTTCAACTCTAGCTACCTTCGGTGGCATCCATGTGGTCCATCAGAAATGCATATATCTTTGTCATGCTAAATGGTAGAAATATAGGCTAACCCACAGTTAGGACCTATCTTAGCTCTACTATCTCTCTCCAATGTCTTTTTCCCCACTGCTTAGGTAGGCTTTGAGATAGGTCTACTTCTTAGTTGCCCAAACAGACACCCAATCAGGAAATGTAATGCCTGAATTCCTTTTTTTCAAGGCACCCCATAGAGTCCCTCAGCACTGCCTCCACTCCACATCCTACTCTTGGCTTCAGGAAGAGACAGTAACTTCTCATTATGAGCATGGATTCCTCACAAGACAGCGTGTGTTGATGATAGCCCTGTTCTTTCACAGTTTATACAGAGGAGATGACATGATGGTTAATGATAATCAGGACAGTTTTGCCTCCTTATAGTAAGCTCATCTCTTGCCCCTACTTTAGATGTCTCATAGACTGTTCTCTTTTAAAATTGTAGTATTTAGCATATTTGAAAAGTTCTCACATAGCATCTTGTTGCAAGTACATACTTATTACATACATACATACAAGTGGATTCTGGATACACTTTGCTATCCTAGCACAAAAGTGATAGAAAGGTAAACTTCTAAAGGAGAGAACACTCTCTGAGACAGCCTTGTGTTTCACGTTGTCCAAACTCAGGTTAAAACTTTTAAATTATATGCATATTTAGTTTAATGATTTTACAAATTTTGTTGTTTGCTTTTCATTTCAGTTATTCCAAGTGGATGTCACTTAGGTGGGCCGCTCTATGTTCATACATTGGGAAGTGACAAATGTCAGTAAAGAATAGACACACGCCCCCTCACAGTCCCCTGGTGCCACTGTTATGATTATGGACTTTTCAAGAAAACGGGCCCTGGCCGGTGTGGCTCAGTTGGTTGGAGCTTAGTCCCCTACACCAAAGGGTGGCAGGTTCGATTCCCAGTCAAGGCACATACCCACGATGCGGGTTTGATCCCCTGTTGAGGCATGTACTGGAAGCCACTGATAGATATTTCTTTTTCACATAGATGTTTCTCTCTCTTTCTCTCTCTCTCTCTCTCTCTCTCTCTCTCTCTCTCTCTCTCTCTCTCTCCCTTACTTAATCACTAATAATAACAAATATTCCTTATAGCATATTCTTAAAAAATACACAGGAAAGCATATAATAATATTTTAATAGCATTATTGAGATCATTCATAAACATAAAGTTCATTTAACTAAAGTATACAGTTCAGTAGCTTTTGCTGTATTCACATAGTTGTACAACCATTACCACACTCAATTTTAGGATGGTTTTCAACCATCCAAAGTAACCCCATACCCATTCGCAGTCACCTTCCACCTCCTCATCTTCCCAGCCCCTGTCATTACCAACTGACTATCTACTTCTACAGATTTGCCTATATTGGACAAATAGTATGTGGGTCTTTTGTGACTGGCTTGTTTCATTTAACATCATGTTTCCAAGGTTCATGCATGTGCAGCATGTATCAGTATCTCATTCACTTTTTTATTGCAGAATAAAATGATAAACACACTACAAAAACTCTCTGTTGCAAGTCAGGTTCTCCAGGGAGAACCTTAGAGATGGAATTAGACATGCAAAAGGCTTATTGGTGAGTAATACCCGTGAAAGGACATGAGCAGGAGCAAGAGTGTATGGGGGGCTGTCAGACCATGAGGCACGTTTCCCGACAGGGTCTGCATTAGAGGAAATGGCCAGGTTCTTGTACCACTGCCTTGTGTGGTGATTGGCCAGGAGCTGTCCTGAGAATAAGTGGGGATGCTGAGGCAAAGCCAGAGCCTCTAGCTGTTGGCTAACCACACTCCTTGCAACTGGGCTGCAAGTCCTTCCTTTTTTTTTCTTTTTATCCTCACCCAGAAATACATTTTAACTCAATTTAGAAAAATAGGAAGAGAGAGAGATAGAGAGAATGAGAGAGAGAGAGAGAGACATAGACATGAGAGAGAAATATCTATTGGCTGCCTCCAGCAGGACCCCAAAATCAGGGATACAACCAGAAACTTGTTAGTACATGGAAGGACACTCCAACTACCTTAGCTACCTGGTTAGGTCAGCAAGTCTTTTCTTATAGAGCAATCTGAGTGTCACATCTCCGTAGCTATTATGGCTAAAACAAACATCTGTTGAAAAGAAGTGCTTCATTATCTAGATGTGCACTCTGAAAGTGATGAATTAAAAATAAGGCTCTTGTCTGGCCAGCATGGCTCAGTGGTTGAGTGTCAATCTGTGAACGAGGAGGTCACAATTCGAATTGAACCCTGTCAGGGCACATGCCCTAGTTTAGGCTGGATCTCCAGCAGGGGGCACGCAGGAGGCAGCCAATCAATGATTCTCCCCATTAATGTTTCTCTCTCCCTCCCTCTCCCCTCCTCTCTGAAATCAACAAAAATATATTTTAAAAAGTAAACACCCAAAGCAGATTCATTTATTTCCTCCCCCCAGCAGTTGGAAGGCAGAAGCTCTCACCTTCTTCCTCTTTGAGTCAGCTTTCTTCAAGTAAGAATATTTACACACTGTGGCAGCTCAATAAATGCTGTTGATTGACAGGCCTGGACAAGTGAGACAAAGTCTCTTTTTCCGTTAACACTGCAACTCCACAGCTCGGGAGCCCCTTGTTACTGAAACCTTCTTATGAATAACATTGAACCATATGCTCCATCCAGTCCTGAGGTGCCGGAAATCTTCCTGAATTCCTCAGACCTCATTGTGAACTGGGAAACTCATCTGTACACTCTGAGCTATGAAATTTGCCACTCAGAAAACTACATATTCATAATTTGAGAACCTGTAATGATGCACTGGAACTGACAGATGATCTAATCTCTAGGTGCATATTGCTTTTGATTTTACTTATTGAAGATGGGAGAGATTTTTCCCATTTCTATGATGGATCATTATATGCTTCTTATGAATCATGGTGGCAGTGTCATAAAATTAAGAAATTCCATTGATTCAGTTATAAAGGGCTTCATTGCTCACCACGCATGATAAACCTGCATTATTGTTTGCACACAATATACATATTTAAGGACATAATTCATTTTAGAGTGCACAGCACACTGTGTGATCATAGAAAAAGCCTTTAAAAATTTTTTTCCTTCAATTTCTTTGCTGCAAAAGCAATGGGAACAGCTTTGGAAAATAGTGGAAAGCCATGCATCATGGTGAATTAATTAACTAAAATTTATTGCTTCATCCACTTTAACTTCAATTACAGTAATAATAAGTAAAGTGATTATGTGCCTTCGTCAACTATCATAATCTTTTCAAGGGACAGAATACTGCAGCCTCCTCTTTGATACTTTGGACATAAGCCCAGAAACCACTGTCTTATCTCTTTGTAAGGGATCTCTCTCTCTCTCTCTCTCTTTCTCTCTCTCACACACTTTCTCTCTGAAATATACATTAATTTAAAGGAATATTTTGATCACAACATACATGTATTTCATAGTTTATTTTAGCTAAAATATAGGTAGTACATAGAAAATTATGATCAAACCCTTTACCATCAACTGTCTTCCTTCCTTTATTCTGACACAAGGATGTGGTGGAAATAAATAAAACTGGAATTGAAGTCCCTCAAATGTTTGAAAATATTGAAAAATATATTTTATACTTAAAAAATTGTCAATGTTAGAGGCATGAAAACAAAAGTACATTTCCTGGAGATGATGAAAGGGAAATGTACCTCATAATATCTAATGTCGACCTGAGCAACACTATGTTCTCTTGGGAGAAAACAATAACTTAGCTGTTACATTGTGTTATTCTTTCTGTCTTGATGAGAGATTTGATTTCCTGAAAGATGGAAGGTTAAAGGAATGAAAAATAGAGCACAATATCTCAACGCTAAATGTGCTCCATTGTGGAGCTTGGTCCATCTACTGTTCCTGCGATTTGAATCTCTCCCTTCCACACATGCAAGCATATGCACATCATTCTTCATCTTCTCTTCATGGTTCCACAGTTTTTATCTTCAATTTTCTTGTGAAATGTTGGCAACAGCTATAAGGGAAATCAAGGTGGTCATCTGAATGCCAGAAAGTGATCTCAAAAAAATGCACATGGACTACAGTATTTCTAGGAATGAATACACGTATCTTTCAGGGCAGCTATGGTACTGGCTGTCCAAGGCTGTGCCAATCACATAAACAGATTTTCATTTTCAACCTGTATGGAGTGAATACTTACTATCGGCATATTGGCACAGTGCTGGGTATTATACTGTGTCCCAGGTGGGGAGACAATTCATACTGTCTAGCATTCAGAGGAATATTGAACTCTATTCTCAACACCATAGACCAAGGTTGTTTTTTTGTTTGTTTGTTTGTTTGTTTTTTGGCCCTAAGAAGAGAGGACCTAGAAATGATCTTAGATGATGAATGAGGAAATCCAACATGGTCACGATGAAACTCCTCATCATATAATCTGGCTTGAAGCATGTGATTTCTGTTGTGTATAGAAGCAGGCAGAACCTTAAAGTGATTGTCATGAGGTAAAATGACAGAGAGACACATTTTAGCAAAGTGGGAGGAAGGACTAGTGTAAAGTTAGGGTTGTTCAATTTCAAAATAAAGTATTTTTATTCACTCAACAGACATTTATTGGGGCAGCACTGCACAAAGTTCTGTTCAGTATATTTATATTTAATGAAGAAAATGTGCACTTCCCATCCTTGGAAGCAGGAGGGAAGTGGGAGCTAAGTAAGCCCAGATGAGTGTCTGCTAGTGGTGTGGAGATTGTCCTGCACTGGTTAGCCTTTGGATCAGAAGCCCCCTGTAGTCCCTCCACGTGCTAAGTTTCAGTGACCCCCTGTTATATAGACACCAGTTAGCAAGGCGGTATGTGGTAAGTGCCCGTAGATAATGTATAAAAATAAGTTCTATAGGAGTTAACATAGGGGGGAGTACTTTTCTAGTCTTTGAAGGCTCTGTAGCAATAAACAGGAGATACGAAGTAAGTCTTAATGGGTGAATAAGATTTTGTGCAAAAGGAAATAAATGGTCTAGAAAGGGGAACAAAATGAGTGAAGTGTTAGAGACAAGTATTTACACTGTTCAGGAGGGATAGTGTTGAACATCCCGGCCACAGTCATGATTTTTGTTGAGGAATTACTGGGATTTACGCTTGAGAAATAGGTGGGGAGGGGAGTCTTTTCATGGTGGAGAGTAAATGCTGCTCCTCTTCTTTCCTAATGGAACAACAGAAGAATACTCCATGATTTCATTTGTTACTTAATGCAAGTTATTAATGCCCTAGGAGACAGATCAGGGCCACTATTTTCTCTCACTAACATTGCAAGTTTAGATATATCCCTGAGTCTTTTCTCCTTGGAGGGAAGTGTAAGAATAGATACACTTGTTTTTTTACTCTCAGCTGCTGTTTTTGGTTCTCTGCTGAGATAACAGTTGTTTTCTCTCCTTCCAGCTTTTAAATACTAGATCAAAAAATAGGGTTTAAGTAGCAAATTGATGATCCAGAGAACAGCATTGCTCCTGAGTACAACGTTACACTGCAACCAAGGGTTCTCTCTAAGTGAAGCACAGTTCAAGTAGAAGCTAGAGAAGGAACTAGTATAGAAGTAGTGTGTCTCTCGCTAGTGGGTATGATTCATAGATCACTTCTCTTGATTTTCAGGGGTACTTTTACTGCTTGGCTGGCTTTTACACAGTTGTCTAATATGCAAACATAATTCCAATATTTGCAATGCAAGAGAAGATAATTTAGAAATCTCTGTGTTTATAATGTACGTGTGTTAAATGCTTATGTGGTTAGTTTTTGTGAATTACTCACCCAATGGGCAATAATGAAGCTAAATTAAGCCATAACATAAATGCTTTCTGTCACATTGAAGGTGAAGGTGCTGGTGTCCCTTGACTGGTTTTCCTCTATTTCGTAGATTCCATCAAGTTGTATTTCTACGTAAAGATGAGCGGAACATACAGACGGCCAAAACCTTTTGTAATGGAGTCAGCATTTTCTTTTGCATCCATATTCTAAAAACAATTTTCATTATTTTAAACACATATGCCTTTTGCAACTTCCATATTTAAGTATAAAATGGAAAATATCATTTTTGTAATTTCTCATTTGAGGGTTTCGACTGGGTAGAGGTATTTGCCAGCCTTTATCTACTGGCTATAGTCTCCTTTCCTTTCCTGTCTTATCCCTTTCAGGCTTCTCTGAATTTCTGCTACAATTATATACCTGATAAACAGGAGAATTACTTCTTAGCATGAGCAGCCCAATGATGCTTCCCAGGGTATTCTCTCTGCACTGAGAGGTATGGCTACATCCCGGCCAATGCTGACCCTTTGCAGAGCTCCTCACTAGGATTAAAGTCCTCTGCACTTGGTGCAATCAAATAGTGTGCATTTTGCAGCCGTGGCAAACTGCCATTCTCAAGGCCAAATCCAGCCCTCAGATCTGTTATTTTACATCTCCACGGGGCTTTGATATTTTTTATTTGGAATATCTTCATGAGTGCCACAACTGCAATGTTTGTTTCCTTTTTTAAAAAATCTTTATGGTTGTCCTCTTTTCCCCACTAACCCCTTCCAACCCATACCCGCCCCTGGCCCCAGGCTGCTTAATTGGGGGCATCAGCTTTATCTTTCTGGCTCTGAAAACATTGGTGTTTCAGTTTTCTGCACTGGCTAAAGAAGGCTGTGGAAGTGACAACAGATCCTCAGTCCTAACCTCAAATTTTTATATTGGACATTTCAGAGGGTTTTCGGGGTATCTGTCTTTAAAAAAAAAACAAAAAAAAACTCCCTGGTGATTCTAATGTACAGGCAGGGGTGAAAACCATTGTGAGAGTACTTCCCTGGCTAAAAGGAGTCTGCCTCCCTAGATATATTAACTCAGTGGTTCTCAACCTCCCTAATGCCGCAGCCCTTTAATACAGTTCCTCATGTTGTGGGGACCCCCAATTTCATTGTTACAAGTTGAACATATTAAAGCAGAGTGATTAATCACAAAAACAATATGGAATTATATATGTGTTTTCCAATGGTCTTAGGTGACCCTGTGAAAGGGTCGTTCGACCCCCAAAGGGGTCACGACCCACAGGTTGAGCACCGCTGTAACTAGACAAACCTACAGTAATTCAAGGCTTCGGCAGCTACGATAGTTATCAGGAAAAAACAACAACCTTTAAAGGTAAACAAAACCACAACCCCTCTATTGAATGGTTACTGTGTGATGAGCATTCCATGGATGTTCTGCTATTGAGTCTTCACACTAATGGAGCCTTCCCTTGTTCTCCCCTTCTTGGTTTCTCCATCTTGAACTCTGTTAGAGCCCTCTCCCAGCTGCACAGGCCACGGCCCTCCCTCTTTGCCTGCTTACCTGGTCTATTTACTTCATAGTCGTTTGTTTTTCAGCTGAAATTATTTTACTTGTTCCTTTTTTTGTTGCCTTTCTCCTCTTCTGGAATGTAAGATCCTTGAAGGCAGGTCTTTATTTTGCTCATTTCTATATTCCATGAACCTAGAATAGTGGTTACTTCATCATCAGAACTAAGTGGATATTTCCATATTAATGAACTAGAGGCCCGGTGCATGACATTTGTGCACTCTAGGCGGGGGTGGCAGGTGGGGGAGGGAGTCCCTCAGTCTTGCCTGCACCCTTTCACAGTCTGGGAGCCCTTGGGGGATGGATTTCTGTCAGTCAGACATCCTTAGTGCTGCCGCGGAGGGGAGCCACTACACTCACCAGCTGTCAGCCCTGCTTGTGGCTGAGCAGTGCTCCCCCTGTGGGAGCACACTGACCATCAGGAGGCAGCTCCTGTGTGGAGCGTCTTTCCCCTGGTAGTCAGTGCACATCATAGCGACCTGGCTTCTGCTGCTCAGTCGATTTGTATATTAGCCTTTTATTATATAGGATGTCTACACAGTTATTGTTCTCTTTAACTTCCTGTCTTCTTTATGTCTCCTGTGTTTCCTTTCCTTTTGATTAGAAAATTTGAAGATTTTATCGAAGGCAGTTTTTTTTGTGTGTGTGTGTGTGTGTATGTTTTTAAAGAAAAAAAATAAAACACCTGTATAATATCTTTATATTTCCAAAATAGTATCTCAGTATTACTGTAGTTCTTTCTTATCACCCAACCTAGATTATCCTGCTGTATAGGTTGATTTTTAGGAAGAGTAAAATGCACAATAACATTTGTTCTTTGTTTTTAAACTTTAAACTTGCCTAATGGTAGCTTTAAATACCTCACAGAGGTATTGTTATACTAATAATTAATGTCTTTTTAGTGATTTCAAAATAGTAAGTCACCCTGAACCCCTAAGGGGGAAATAGTTTTATAAACGTACATAATTAGCATTATACTTTTCTCATTTGTGGACCACAGAGAGAAAATATGTATTCACATTCACAAGGGCATTATTAGGATTAATTAATTAATGTTTACAAAGTAGTCGTGATACAGGGGAAAACACATTTTCTTTGTTATTTAAAGTGCATTTTAAAGGTGAAGAGACACATTGTATTTGCACTTTAGAGTTATTTACTTATTTATCTTGAATGTTCAGATAAATTGCTGGTTTTGTACATGTCTTCTTCAATCTCATATCAGATCCTAGCACCCTTTTCACTTCTGTCCTTGGGCAGATCCTATAGCCCTTTAATTTTTATCTCTATAATGTAAAAGTAAATGGTCAATGCATAATATATTATTTCTCCTTTCCAAAGCCAGCTCATTCTGAAAGACATAAAGGTTATTTTAGTCTTGTTTTATTTTTCCTTTGCCGACATGGTAGGCTTTATTTGGTCCTTTGAATATGACTTTATGCAAATCTACTGATTCTTGACATTTTCCACCCAGACAGATATGGATTTGATGCTATTGTTTAGGTCCTCTGCTGGGACTGTTACCCATGACTTCCTATTGCTGCATTTCAACTAAGTGGATATTAATATGTTGGCTCTAGAGAATAAGAAACAGATGGCAGTCATGTTCTCTTCCTGCTATCTCATTTATTTATTTTTGTCCTATGCTGTTTGAACTTTTTAAAATTAAAACTAAGTGTTTCTGATTTTTTAAATGAGTTCCACATGTGAATTTTGGCTCTAAAACTTGGCAGAGTCCTCTGCTTCCCTATTAAGTTTGCCTCCTCATTACCTCCTTTACCACCGTGTTTCCAGTGGGTTACGGCGGGCTCTTCTCAGCTGATATTGATCCTTTTCTCCAGCGATTGTGTAAAGGCAAAGGGATTACACGATTAGCTGTGGTATCTTTATACTAATGTCTAGTTAGTTAACTGGTACCAAAAGGCCAGGGCACAGCCAGGAACTCTAATGAAATTAGCATCAAGCTGCCATTTTGCATGATCCCTTGCTTGGGTAAAAAATTTTATAGTAAAAAATAAAATGATGCTTGTTATTCTTGTATAGAAGAATTATTAGTCCATTGTATATTTCCCTCCCACACCTTTATTTAGTTCTCCTTCTATGACAAGTAGATGTAATAATTTTTTAAAAAAATGTTTTTATTGATTTTAGAGAGAGATGAAGGGAGAGGGAGAGAGAAAGCGAGAAAGAGAAACATTAATGTGAGAGAGAAACATCGATGGGCCGCCTCCTACAAACACCCCAACCTGGGATCAAGTCCACAAGCAGGGCATGAGACCTGACCAGAAATCAAACTAGCGATCTTTCAATGCAGGGGATGATGCTCAACCAAATGAGCCATACTCGCCAGGGCCCTATGATTTTTTGTTGTTGCTGTTTTTCTCTTTTGTTTAGGGAAATTTTGTTGCTAATATTGCATAGGAAATTTAGGGAAAGATACGCCATGTTAATGAGGAAAAAAAGATCGGGTATACAACTGAATTGTAAAGTTATATAAAGGGCATAGGTCCTTGGTGGCTTGAGGTAAACAGGGTTTGTTTGAAGGTTAGATAAGGTTATGCCCTGCTATAGTAATACGTACTGAGGGACCATAACTCAACTTCTCTTCTACCCTCAAGGTACAAACGCTAACATGCTTCTTGTTTCTTCTCTAGTGCATTATCGAATAACTATCGATATTCTGATATGAATTAGAACATCTGGCTAACCATCACAATGTGATAGCTACACATCATATAAAATAATTTTACAAATCAGAAAAATAATACAGTTAAACTTTAATTAACTGGTTAATATAGTTATCTCTATTCTGCTTTAAAAACTAATGAGGAGAGGAGATGACATCTTTGGGTTTAGAGTTGGATTTGAATTCTTTAGAATTGATGAAGTTTTTATGTTTTTTATTCCTCTCTTCAAACTGACAAAATATTTCACAAGTGTAATGAAAACACCATGCCCAAGACCGCATAAATGCATCTTGTTTTATTTACATTTCTGGGCTTTGCAAAGCTAAATTATTGAATTTCATTGTTGTTTTGACAGATCCATGCTAAATTAACGTAATGATTCTTTTAAGGTGCTTTTGACTTGAGCTTCAAAGACTAGAGAATTGAAATGTGCCTCATTTAACACGGGGTTTGCCAGGAGTGTGCTTTGCTCTCTTGACCTCAGGATTTATTAAATATTAGTTAATTTGTTATTTTTCACTTTTAAAATAGTTCAACATAAGATGAAAATATACCATATAGATTTGGGTCCAGTATTTAAATCACTGTGAGGCTATTGTCTTGTTGTGTGGCATACACAGTTATTTGCTTGGTTAGTTGGCGTGCGTGTAAAATAATATTGCCCACTTCTATTGTTGTTCTATAATAAAAGGTTCTCTGCCTTAAATCAGATGGTGACTTTTTAAAAGTGTAAGATAGAAAAAGGTGTACCTATGAATATGAGCTTTGATGATGCTATCAGAGGTACTAGTATATTTCTCTAAACAGCTCCCGTCATCTTCAATATATGAAGATGAGTCTTTGCAGTACAGCTCAACCTTTGGTTGAAGAGCCTATGTCAGCTTTTACTTTTTGTGTCACAAACCATATTAACTTAGAGCCACCTATCATCTGATTATTAGAGCCTGTGCACCCCAGCAGTTAGCACAGTACTAGATGAACCAAGGTAAGTATTTTTGAATAAATTAATTAAATATGTGATAGTAAATGTTGGAGGTTTTCTGGGAAGAAACCATGAATATTAATGTCATTGAGCAATTTTAGCAAATGTTCACAGGTTCAGTGTATTGAAGATTTCATAATATAGAATCATAAATTTCATTGAAATCTCTTTATTAACTGGACAAAATGTGATAAATTCTTTGTGCCCAGGCAGAAATTTCTCTATTCAACTTGGAGAATAATCCTTTGACTCAGAATTGCTCAATAATTAGTCTCTTGTTTACCATGAACCTTTTTGTCTATACCCCTTGTTCAAGCAATTAATCATGCACTACCTTGCAATGTTTCTTCTTGGGTTGTTGCCTTGTGTAGTATTTAACTCTTCTATTGTTTATGGGCTCAGGGGTAGCATATCTACAAGTTACTGAGCCAGGACACAAGGCATTCCTGTATTCCTGTGTGTGTGTGTGTGTGTGTGTGTGTGTGTGATGGTGTACTCTCAACTCAGTAAGCATTAAGAAATATTACCAATTTGATAGTATTTTGAAGAATTCCAGAAGGCCAAGTACTATGGATAAGGTAGGACTATATAATCTATAATAATAAAAGTGTAATATGCTAATTAGAATGGACATCCTTCCAGACAACCTTCCAGATGAAGCCGGGGCTGCGAGGCAAGCCCAGGTCTGGGGTGCCAGAGGGAAGCCTGTGCCAGAAGAAGCCAAGGGAAGGAAGGCCTATTTTTGCACGACTTTTGTGCATCTGGCCTCTAGTATCCAATGAAAGAGTGGCTATTGTATAATTATAAGAAAGGACATAGCAGATAAGAGTTGATCCCCACCCCTCACTTCCCTAAATAAAGGAACTGAAAACATGAAGGGAACCAAGAGTCAGTGAATATTGACCAGGAATGGGAGAGGGGTGTGGAGAGAGGTAGCTCAGTAATTTAAAGGACATAATGACAGTGCATTGTATGCTAAATACCTAAAGTTTCAAAGCCTTGGAATATATTAGCATATTAAGGAAGTATGCTTATCTAGGCTTATCTATGATCAATCTGATTTCCTTCAACTGTTAAATTGACTTAGAGAAATGTGTATTATTTATAGTGATAAGTGAAGAATGGGTAAAATAAACAATACAGCAGGGGCATATTGCAATTGCAGATTTAAGAATAATTAAATTTAGCTTTAGACAACAACATAGAGAAAGGTGACTTATCATAGATTTCCATGAGCAAAAGTGTCTGGGAAGCCTCAAAAACAAAGGAAGTCAATGTACACATTAATGGGAGAAAATGGTTGCTATAGTAACAGGTCTGTAGCATTGGAGGCAAACTCATACTGTGCATTAAAAGATGATCATTATGAATGAATTGAGAAGTTATATTAGAAAATCAGCAAAGACTAAATAATTTAAGAATTTGCCTCTTCTCAGCTCAGGTAATTCAGAAGTAGCTCACTGAGGAAAATTAAAGGCTAAGAATTGTTGGACAAGTGTAGTTGTTAATGTCCATTTATTTTTTAAATATGGCCTGGACATAGATTTATTAATAATAAGTAGGGAATGAATATTTATAGTGTTGCTTTTTTTTTTTTTTTACAAAATCAATGGTCAAATTTTCTTATATAAGCTAAAATTTCATATGCTTTCTAATAACTTTTACATATTTTTCTGAAGAATTTGAAAAGAAGTTCAAAAATAGTTTAAAATCAGTTTTAGAGTTATTGTGATATGAAGTTTAGATAATAGGTAAATAGATAGGTACCTATAGATAAACATTCCTGCTGCTCTCTAGGGTCAACTGAAAAAGAGGGACTTACATCTTTTGCTAAGTTCTTTGATATGAGTTCAGGCCCTATCATGAAAAGCTGATAGGCTCTTTTCCTTCCTGGGGGAGAGAAAACAATTAGAGCTCCTAAAACCTTAACTTTAGCCGGAGGAGTCTCACTGGAATTTGGAATTTTAGATCCAGCAAAATACAGCAACAGGGCACCATGGATGGTAATATTATCGGGTGATATTGATGACCCAAATCTATTTTAGCAGAGAAAAGAAAAAGGCATGGGAATAAGGAAAAGGAGGCTGGAGAGTCCTTACATTTTCAACACTAACACATGGAGGTGAACCAAATATAGAGTTCTATGAAGCTGAACAGAAGGCCGAAGGGAGACAAACCTGCATAGGCATCACTCCTGGTTACCTAGATTATAGGTTCCCCACCTCCAGCTCATTAATGTTTAATTAATGCAAAAAATCAAAAACAAAACAAACAACAGTAATTAGATAAAAAGAAACCAGGCTTTTGTTAAGCCCGCCTCGGGGAGGAGTTAAAGAGTTTTATAAGGAACAGAAAGGATCATAAAAACAAACAAACAAACAAACAAACAAAAAACTAGGTCTTAAATAGAAAGATTGTAATGAGCCTCCTGAGATTTGGATCTCCTTGGGTCCTGGAGAATTATTGTATCTTCTGCCACTGAGATCACGGTCATTGTAAGAACAGTCTATCATTAACCCATATGGCTTCATTTCTTCTGTCTGGTGGCCAATCACACATGAACAGAGCCCCGAGCCTGGAAGAGAACACAGATTACAGTAACTGTATGGTAGCTTCTAGGCACGGCTGCGATTGCTACCTGTTGTGGCAGATTGTATTATTTCATTTACTTGGTCTGCACTCAGCTGCCACCCAAGAATGTTAAATCACCGGAAGGGTTGCATAAAGGGGGATGGGAAGATCAACAGACCCTACAAAGTATTACTGAGTCAGTCAGCCCAATTGTGACTTGAGAATGATTGTAAGAAATGTATTTTAAAATGCAGTTACTTGAAAAGGTTGTGAAACATCCTAACTACATCTTTAATCATCGGGGATCAAACCCATAACCCAGTATGTGCCCTGACAGGGAATCAAACCCACATGAGGCATCACTGCAAACAACTGAGCCACCCCGCCAGGGCTACAATGGCTTTTAATTTTTAAAAATAGAAGCCAGTTAGATAATAGTCATGGTAAATAACAGCTAGGAAAAATTAGGTTACTTCAGATTATTTAACATGTGTTTATAGTATATTCTATGGTTGATTATTTTATTCATTTTGATTCAGAAAACAGTTATTTCCTGGGTAATAATATAGGGTATACACTTTTTAAAATATAATTTTATTGTGTTCAAAGAGGAAGGGAGGAGAGAGAGCTAGAGACATTAATGATGAGAATCATTTATCAGCTGCCTCCTACATGCCCCCTACTAGGGGCAGAGCCCACAACCTGGTTTATAGGTCAACACTCAACCACTGAGCCATCCCGGCAGGTTAGGGTATACATCTTGATAGGACGTTGAGAAATTCTGTAAATAAGATGCAATTACCACCAAAGCTATGGTCAAATTATTTGCCCATAGGTAATTCTGGGTGTTTCTGGGTGAAGTCATCCAGAATCATTGGCTGTTTTGCATATTATTTTACCAATATGTGTAGATAGATCTTTCTCCTAATTACAAAACAAAACAAAACAAAATACATAAAATCTAACTACTGTTGAAAATCGGTTATTTTATAAAGAACGTATTTATATGGCTAGTTCTCTCATAAAGAGAGCATGATTTAAATAATTATATAAACTAAGACTTTAGTTGTTTTGAAAAGGATTTTTATTAGTCCTGAGTTTTTTGTTTTTTTTTTCAGATCTTAACACATAAGACACAAAAACACATAATATAACTGGGTGCTTTTATATCTGCATAGACGTGATTTGAGTTGTGCCAGTTCAAAGATACACTTGAGCTCATTCAGATTCAAAACGCTGCTGCCTTTATCCTCAAAGAAATTATTTGGCTTAACAATAACTTTTTATATAAAAAAGAATAATAAAGCTCAGAAGCATCTAATGTCTAATATAAGTGATCTAATACAATTATAGTTGCTGAGCAACTAGAGAGAATGTGAGAAGTCCAAGTTTCAGAATAATAAAAAGACCCATTCATTTTTACTGTAGTTTCACATTCATTTTCATCATTTTCAAAGTGAAGTATATGGGAAAAGTTGATTTTGTGAAACTTTTAAATATATTTGATGAAAAACAGGTTAGAAACAGAGAGTGAAAACCCTCTACCATATGTGATTGCTCTAATATTTACTCAATAAGTCATGTCAATGACATTATTTATTTTTTTCTTTTGTTTTAGAAGTACTAGATGAACTTTTGGTTTTACAAAACAAATTAGTTGATTATGTATAGCCAATATATGATTATAATCTTCTACCATATTTATCCTCTATTTTGTGGTCCCATTAAAGAAGAATAAGGGATGGAACATAATAGGGAAAATATAAGAATGAAATAAAATAAAAATGAGTAGTTTTCTACATCCATTGTTTTTAATTGCTAGAGGCTGGTAACCATTCTCTTCTACAGTCATTGATTGGTTGCCAACCCACTGTATTTTTTTTTTTGTAGTGTTAGGTTTAACCATCACAGAAAAATATCCTTTGCATAGAGGCTAGCAAATGTTAGTATGGTCCTTCCCATGTGGAGCTTACCATCCAATTTAAAATTTTTATTTTAAGAGACTTTTATTTTTCATTACTTTTATTAACACATTAAATACATATTTCTGTTGTTGAGAAATAAATTACTGTGAATATTTGAGAGAATTATAATTAATATATTGCTGATCCTTTAATATTTTTTCACTCTTGATATGGAGATTTTTACTTATTTATTTATTTATTTATTTATTTATTATTTTTTATTTTTTTATTGCTTAAAGTATTACAAAGGGTATTACATATGTGTCCCTTTTTTTCCCCTGCCATTGACAGTCCCCTGGCCTTCCCTACCCCCCAGTGTCTTATGTCCATTGGTTATTCTTATATGCATGCATACAAGTCCTTCGGTTGAATATTTTTTTTCACTCTTGATATGGAGATTTTTACTTTTTTAAAACAAAAATTAGGATTTATAAAAAACCTACAGTTCTCATGAGAAAATTTGCATCATGTAAAATCTAAACAATGGATTTACAATAAAGTGAATAACCAATTTTTCACAACATTGGGGAAAAAACTTAATCTTATCATTTAATTTAAAAGTTGAAATTACTAGCCCAGCATTTGTTAATATGATTATTCCAATGTGCTCTAATAGGGAGGCTAATTGTTTGAGTATAAGTGTATAATTTTCTTAAGTATTTTTATATGCTGCAGATAGTCTAATGCTAAAATTGGCATTTTTCCAATTTTTAATGGGGGAAAAACAACCATTCATGGGTAATCTGTGAGATGATTTCACTGCTCTCTCTCATTCTCTCTTTTAGGTTTTGGGTGTGTTATCTCACAAATGTAATGGTAGAATGATTATAAAATATGGGACTAAGTGAAAGTGTTGAACAGTTATGGAGAAGCTTGCATTTCTAGATCTCAAGTCTTGTCTAGACATAGTTCTTTAAGCAATTATTCTAGTAATTAAATATTATGTGTTCAGTTTGGGAAGCAGGTAATGACTTGTAGAGATCCACTCAATTATGAATGAGATTTTGTGGTGTCTTTGAACTAAAATTGTTTGCAGAAAAGCGACCAAGACTTATTGTATTAATTTTTGCTATTGATATCATTTGTAGTTACTTAATATTTAGAAAATAAGGAATAGAATTTGCTTTAGGAAATAGGAGAGTCCTTTAAGTCAAAATTTGAGAACAAAATAAAGAACAGTGGTTCTCCAGATGTTCCGTAATGCCATTATAAAAATGGACTGACAGTCTGAAAATAATTGCGTTATTAAGTGATTAATCCTTCAAATAAAATGTAAATATCTTAGAAATAGCATTAAGTAAGAGATATTCATTTAACATTTGAAAAACAATTAAATTACCTTAGCTGAAGAAATGTTTTTCCCTCACTTGTTTCACACACATTTTAAAAAATATTTGATATTTCTTTATAAGTAGGGTAATAATTATGATTGAAAAGCCACATAGATATGTAGAAAATGACTTAATATAAATAAAAATATATTACCTAGCTTTATTACGGTGCTAGCATCCCGGTGCATGGATTTGTGCACATTGAAAGGAAATTAATTAGGAGAAATATTTTAATATCGCTATTCGTGTCTTATTAATGAAAATAAAATAGGATTCTATGGGGTCTCCTATCTACCTACTCCAGGACTTCTGTGAGATGAGGTACAGGAAAATGCTTCACAGACATTTGGTTAAAGTGTAACAGGTTTGCACTTGGCTATAACGCAAGTAATGTACTTGAGCTAAAGAAACTCCAAGGAGGCTAGTTGCTAGGAAACCTGAAGTTACTATGTGATTTCATTACTCATTGCCCACAGCGACCATTTCCGGCCTGCACTGGGCTGTAGGCCGCATTTTGCACCATGGGGTCTTGGCAGCATTGGCTGCATTTGGTTGGGTGTCACTCCAGGATGGTGTCACTTGGGGGAAGCCGATTGTTGGTTTATTTGCGCCAGGTCCGTGGTGCAGTTTATTTTTAAATGGCCAGTGCACATCATGGCAGCTCCTGCATTGAGCGCCTGCCCCCTGGTGGTCAGTGCGCATCATAGCTACCGGTCGGACGAATGGACACAGCCTTTTTTATATATAGACTAGGGGCCCGGTGCACGAAATTCATGCACTGGGGGGGGGGGCGGGGAGGTGTCCCTCAGCCCAGCCTGCCCCCTCTCACATACTGGGAGCCCTCAGGGGATGTCCTATTGATGGCTTAGGCCCGCTCCCAGCTCCCCTTGGGGAGCGGGCCTAAGCCGCAGTCTGGCCTCCCTTTGTGGGAGGTGACCGGGCTGATCAGGGGAAGGCACCAGCCCCATCACCCCGCTGCTGCAGCCACTGCCAGTCACCGCAGACAGCAAGGTTTTTTCATCAACACGGACTCCAGTCCCGTCACCATGAAAAAATGAAAACTTTTTTTAGGCATTTTCAAGATATGTCTTTCATATAATAATAATTTCTTTATCATTTTTTTATCCTCAACTGAGGATATGTTTCCATTGATTTTTAGAGAATGTGAAAGAGAAAGGGAAAGACAGAGAGAAACATCAAAATGAGAGGAACACTTTGATTGGTTGCCACCTGCATGAGCCCTGACCTGGGCCCCAGCCAGGGAGGAGCTTACAACCTAGGTACATGCCCTTGGTCAGAATTGAACCCAGACCCTGCCATCGGCAGGCCAAGGCATTATCCACTGAGCCAAAGTGGCTAGGGCAGGATATGACATTTCTTAGCCCTCCAGCAGCGGACCTTCGTTTTTTTCACCAGGGGTGTGGTGAAAAACCCTAGATCACTGTTTTGGATTCTTATTACCCAAGTTACTAAGAATATTACCAGTGGCATACAGGGAGCTTAACCAATGAGCGGTCAGAAAAGGTGCTTCCTCTGTAGTTCACACCAATCTGTGGCTTGGCACCCCACCCACCCCCGCCCCAGGCTTGACGCCTCTGGCCCAGGCTTCAGGCCTGGGCAGGGGAACCCCATCTCCCCCAATCACGAGCTCCACCCTTGCCCAGGCCTGACCCCTTGGCCAAAGGCGTTGACCCCCATCACCCTCCGATTGCCAGATTGGCCCCTTGCCAAGGCCTGATGCCTCCGCCAGAGGTATAAGGCCTGGGCAGGGGACCCCCATCTCCCTCCCATAGCTGGCTCCGCCCCCCACCCAGGCCTGATGCCTCTGGCCCAGGTATCAGACCTGAGCAGGGGACCCACACACCCCTCCGATTGACGGCTCCACCCCCCGCCCAGGCCTGACGCCTGGGCCAAAGGCGTTGACCCCCATCACCCTCCAATTGCAGGATCAGCCCCTTGCCCAGGCCTGATGCCTCTGCCAGAGGCGTCAGGCCTGGGCAGGGGACCCTCATTTCCCCCATCACTGGCTCTGCTCCCAGCCCAGGACTGATGCCTCTGGCCCAGGCGTCAGGCCTGGGCAGGGGACCTCAGACCCCTCCGATTGCTGGCTCTGCCCCCCGCCCAGGCCTGATGCCTCGGCCAGAGGAGTTGACCCTCATCACCCTCCGATCCCCGGATCGGCCCTTTGCCCAGGCCTGAGGCCTCTGGCAGAGGTGTCAGGCCTAGGCAGGGGACCCCCAGCTCCCACCATCCCTGGCTCCGCACCTGCTACCCACGATCTCTGGCACCACCCCTGCCCAGACCTAAGGCCTCTGGTGGAAGCATTAGTCCTGGGCAGGAGACCCCCAGCTCCCCGGGATCTCCTGCTCTGCCCTGGCCTAGACATAATGCCTCTGGCCAAGGCATTAGGCCTGGGCAGGGGACCCCCAGCTGCCCAGGATCGCTGACTCCGCCCCGCAATGGCTGGTTCCGCCCCTGCCCAGGCCTAACACCTCTGGCCGATGCATTAGGCCTGGGCAGGGGACCCCGAGCTCCCTGCGATTGCAGGCTCTGCCCCTGCCCAGGCCTAATGCCTCTGGCCAAGGCGTTAGACCTGGGCAGGGGACCCCCAGCTCCCTGTGGTTGCAGGCTCTGCCCCTGCCCGGGCCTAACTCCTCTGGCCAAGGCATTAGGCCTGGGCAGGGGACCCCCAGCTCCCCACGATCTCCCGCTCTGCCCCTGCCTACACCTAATGACTCTGATTGAGGCCTTAGGCCTGGGCAGGGGACCCCCAGCTTCCCAGGATCACTGACTCCGCCCCTGCTCCCTGCGATGGCTGGTTCCGCCCCTACGCAGGCCTAACACCTCTGGCCAAGGCATTAGGTCTGTGCAGGGGACCCCCAGCTCCCTGGATTGCAGGCTCCACCCCTGCTCAGGCCTAACGTCTTTGACCAAGGCTTTGGGCCTGGGCAAGGGACCCCTAGCTCCCCGGACTGCCGGGAGAGCGGGTTGGGGGCCTGACTGCAGGCGGACGCCGCAGCCGCCCCAATAGCCTGGGTCTGCCGGCCAAAGTGGGTCGGGGGCCACCGCCCGCACTCACGCCCCCGACCCGTTCTCGCGGGTTGGGGGTGTGACTGCAGGCGGACGCCACAGCCACCTTGCAAGCCCGGGTCTGCCAGTGAGTGATCCCTTGAGGAGAATTCTGAGGATGCAACTTCCCTGCTAAAAGAGTCTCCAACTCTGGGCAGGAAGAAATCCAAACTCCTCATCTTGAGGGGCTTCATGTAAGGCCCTCAGAATCTGGGACCCATCTTCAAATCCCCATCCTATCTCAGCCCATCTCAATTCCATTCCATCCCGGTCCATTCAACCTCATCCTGGTTACTACCCACTCTCCCTACAGCTTCAAAGAATTTACTGTAGCCCTAACTGGTTTGGCTCAGCAGGTTGGGGGCGTGACTGCAGGTGGACGCCACAGCCGCCCCGCCAGCCCCGGTCTGCTGGCGGGAGAGCCGGTTGGGGTCTTGGCCAGTAGGGGACAGCTGCGGTCACGCCCCGCCATCCCTGGGTTGGGTAGCCTGCCATCCAGGTCACAGATAGCAGGCCTGGATGGCAGAGGGGCAGGCAGGTTGGCGGTTAACTGCCATATTAGTTGGCAGTTAATTTGCGTATCGCCGTTATTAGCCAATGGGAAGGGTAGCGGTCGTATGCCAATTACCATGTTTCTCTTTTATTAGATTAGATAGTTCACATATTATACATTTATCATGTAATGTGTGTAATTTAATGTTTTTTAGTACATTCACTGAATTGTTCAACCATCTCCACAATCTAATTTAGCATATTAATCCTCCCTCAAAGAAATCCCTCAACTATTACTAACTGCTTCCCATTCTACCTCTCTCTGCATGTCCCCTACCCAGACCTAGTCCATTAATCTACTTTCTTTTTCTGTACATTTCACTTAAATGCTACCAAATAATGTTATTTTTTGTGACTTTTTTTTTTAACTTAGCATTGTGCTTTCAAAGTTCATTCATGTGGCAGCATATATCAGTATTTCATTATTTTTATTATTGATAAATATTACAGTTGTACCACATTTTATTTATCTATTCAGCAGAAGACAGATATTTGGAAGGTTTCCTCTGTTTGGCTATTATGAACATTCAGGTACAGATTTTTGTGTGGACATATGAACATTTGTGTATAGATTTTTGGTCAGACATTAATGTATTCTTTTTAAGTATATATCTAGCAGTGGACTTATTGGGTCCTATAATAATTTCTAAGTTTAATGTTTCAAGGAACTACCAAATCATTTTCAAAAGTGGTTGTACTATCTTATATTCTATTAGCAATATATGAGTTTCAATTTCTCGACATCCTCACTGACACTTATTGTATATCTTGTTTATTATAGTATCCTAGTGAGTATGAAGTGATATCTCATAGTGATTTTGATTTTCATTTTTTCAATAACTAAGGGTGTTGAGCTTTATTTTTTGTATGTTTATTGATATTTTGTATATCTTCTTTGGATAAATTCCTATTAAAATAATTTGCCTATTTTTTATAATTGGGTTGCATTTTTATTATTTAGTTGTAAGAGTTCTTTATGTATTCTGCATACATGTTCTTTGAGAAGGACTGAATTGTTTCCCCTCTAAAATAACTGTGTTGATCATGTAACCCACAATATTTCTCAAATAGGGTCTTTCTGAATCAGATGGGTGGGCCCTAATCCTGTGACTAGTGTCTGTAAAAAAAATGCTTGCCTCTTTTTATTCTCTTCACCTCTCCACTGTCATGCACCAAGGAAAGGCCATATGAGGACACAGAAAGAGGGTAGAAAGGCCATGGAAAGAGACCTAGGGAAAAAACAACCATGTTAGCACCTTCATTGGACTTCTAGCCTCCAGAACTGTGAGAAATAACTTTCTGTTTTTAAGCCAACAGTCTGTGGTATTTTGTTATAGCAAACCTAGCAGACTAATACATCTGCTATCAGATATATACTTTGCAATTTTTCTCCCCATTTTGTAAGTTTTCTTTTAACTAGCCCCATTATGTTATTGTTTACAGCACATAAAGGTTTTACTTTTGAAATAATAAAATTTTTGTTCCTTCTTTTTTTTTTTTTTGCCCCTTGTGCTTTTCGTGTTATATCTAAAACAAACAGACAAAAATAAAACCACATTGCCTAATCCAAGATCATAAACATTTATTCTCATATTTCCTTCTAAGAGTTTTACAGTTTATCTCCGACAGTTAGGTCTGTAATCCATAATGAGCTAATTTTTGTATATATTGTGAGGTAGAGGACCAACTTCATTCTTTTGCATTTGGATATCCAGTTGTCCCAGCATAATTTGTTGAAATGACTGTTTTTCCCTTATTGAATTATCTTGGCATCCCTAAATAGTCAGGAGTATGTGGGTGCAGCATAGGAAATTTAGTTTTGGTGGCAGGTGGGTACCTGAGATATCAGAGATAACACTTTGTAAGGCATATGCTTGTCTAGCCACTGTTCTGTTCACCTGAAACTAGTATAAAATAATACTGAATATAAACTGGAATTGAAGTGTTTTTTATTTTAAAAAAGCAGTTAACCATAAATGTATAGGATTATTTCTGGACTTTCAATTCCTTTCCATTGATCCATATATCCTTATGTCAGTTCCAGTCAGTCTTGATTACTGTAGCTTTATAGTAAGTTTTGAAATTGGGAATTGTGAGTCTTACTAAATGTTTCCTACCACTCAAAATTGTTTTGTCTATTCTGAGTTTGTTGAATTTCCATATAAATTTTAGGATCATATAGTGGATTTCTGCAAAAATGACAACAGATATTTTGATAGGGGTTGCTTAGAACCTTTAGATAAATTTGGAGAGCATTGTCTTCTTAGCAATATTAAGATTTCCAATCAAAGAACATGGGGTATATTTCTATTTATTTAGAGTTCTTTAGAGTTATTTCAATAGTGTTTTGTAGTTTTCAGTGTATAACACTTTTATTTCTTTTTTTAAAAAAAATATTCCTAAGGCTTTTATACTTTTTGATACTATTTTAAATGGAACAATTTTTTAATTTTATTTTCACAGTTACTTGTTAGTGCATTAAGATATAATTAAATTGTACATTTGATCCTGTATCCTGCCATCTTGGTGAGCTTGGTTAGTAGTTCTAACAGTTCTTTAGTGGATTCTTTAGCATTTTTTGCAAAGAGAATTAGTTTTACTTCTACCTTCCCTAGATGGACACATTTTTTTAAATTGTCTAATTGCTATGGCTAGAACATCTACTAGAATGTTGAGTGCAAGTAGAAAGAGTAGACATCTTGTCTTGTTTCAGATTTTTGGGGGGGCATTAAGTTTATTTACCATTAATTATTATATTAGCTGTGTTTTATTCATAAATGCCCTTTACCACATTAAGAAATTCCTTTGCATTCATTCCTAGTATTTTGAACAGTTTTCTATGCAAGTGTGCCAGATTCTGTTAAATACTTTTCCTATGTCTATTTAAATTATCATATAATTTTGTTTGCTTAAATTTTGTTTACATAGTATATTACATTAATTAATTTTTAAATTGTTATCAGTTTTGAAGTAAACTTTAATGAGTTTTTTATCAAGGTGATTTAAGGGGCTATCCAAAGAACTCATCTATACTATGGCATCTTTATTTTGGTTAATGAATTGTGATTGGTGTTACAGAAATTAATGCTGAAATTAATTTTATAAATTCCTGTCTTTGCTACCAATTAATAATTTAGTCTGAAAACATTTTAACCACATTTACAATTATTTCAATTGGCGTTTTCAAAGATGGGATCATACTTTGTTAAAATTTTCTCTTGTGAGTTTTCAATATCAAAGAGTATATAGTATATATTCTTTTAAATTCATCATCATTATATTGATCTTTATCATGTATAAAGTGAATTCTCTATTATTAAGGAGTGGGTTTTAACTGGCTTATGATGTAAACACCCTCCTTTTTTACTTTTACTCATACATTCAACAATAAGTATCATTCCTCTACTTGGTACAATTCCATACCAAATGTTAAGGAAACACTGTAAACAAAATTAGCAGTATTTGTGCTTTTATGAAGTTTACAGTATAGAGCAGAGACAAACATTGAACAGATGGCACAAAACTGAATGTGCAATTACTGATTGTGATATGTACTATAAATAAAACATAAGATAGGAAACTGAAATTAAATATTATTGAATATGGGAGAGGGAGTGAAAATTGCTTATATCCATGACTACCCTTGAAAATCTCTTAGTGGTCTATAAATTATGATATACATAAACTTCCTTATATAAGGCCCTACAGAAATTTTATGACATGGACTCTCAATTATAGTAAAGAAAAGAATGATTTAGACATTTATATGATGATAGTTAAAGAAATAACTACGATTCATAGGATAAAATGAGAATAGAAAATTCTAAAATATCCTCTCTTCCTGAAAGATTTATTATTTTTTCATTTGATTTTATTACTAAATCATGATAACATACTTAATTGATTTATGTATTGGGAAGAAACAAACAAGATGCTATGCTCATCTAATTTGGTTTAGATTTTAAAGTATCTAATCATATAAAGAGAGGTTCATTTGTGTAATTAATAAATCTATTTTTTTTTTCTTTCCATAAAAAGGCAATAATCAGAGTTCCTGCCCAATAATTTATTTGTTAGGATTAAAAGTGAGTTAGTCCAAACAGATAATTAGTGTAGCATCTGACACTTATTAAGACTCAATAAATGTTAGTTACTTCTACCACTAATTAGTTTGTGAAATCTTTTGGCCATAAAAATGGGAAAATTTAGAAATGCAAAAACAAGTGTGATTGCTTCCTACCCCGTTAATGAATCTTGGATTGGACAAAATGAGATCTAAGGAATGTCATGTATTTTATAGATTAGCATTCTTTCTGTGTTTAGTATCTTGGATATTGGTAAGAAAAATTATATATCTCAATGGATCATTTATTGCTCTAAAATTATAGCGATGAACTGTTTTTTTGTTTGCTTATTTGCTTTGGTATGGCACTCCTAAATATTACTTGTTGATTACTGTCCAGCATTGCCTGAAACAACTTAGCACAAAACCATAAAATTTTAGTGCTATTTATGCTATCTTATTAATAAATGATACCTATCAAGTCTGTTCTTGTTTTGGTAGTAAGACGTCATGTTAACATTTCAGGAATTATTATATTTCAGCTTGAGTCTATTTTGTGAAGTCTCCATTGTGACATTTGTTAAATCTTTACTCACTAATCTGGCTTAGGCATTTTCTTACAAAATCATAATCAACTCACTGTGAAATAGAAACCACTGTCTAAAGGAGACCATTGGATAACCCAAATAATGATTTCATCAAAGTTTGACATCTTAGATTATATTAACAATTGAAAACAGATGAAAATGTGAGACATTTCATAACTACAATGAAAAAAATTCTGCTTCAGTTATATACGCATTTTATATATATATATATGAAAATATCTTTTGACCCAAAGTATCCATGTGAAAGCCCTAGTTCTCTATAATTATTCTATGAATCATCAAAGAACTTAAATTAACTTTGTTTCTGATTATATACCTGGACTTCTTTGCTTCTGTAGCATTGATAATTATTAACCACTTGGTTTATAGTTTAAAATAATTGTTTTAGGCTAACCATAGTTACTTATTGAATGGTGAATTTGTTATAAGACTCTATACTATCACTAATCTCTTGTCACAGGTAAGCCTTCTCTCATAGTTGGAGCTAGCATACAGAATGTTTTGTACAAGTGCCCTTAGGATCAACGCCTGTGGAAGGAAGGAAAGGAAAAGGTAGTGGGCCAAAGGAGAAGTCACACTTCTCCCCAGTCCCAGTGAAACCCTCAGCTAACACTAGTAAGATACGGGGCTAGGATGGTCCTTTAGAGTTATCCTAACTTTGGCCTAGAAGGACACAACTTTAATTTCCATGTAAGTTAGTCATTACAGGCGGAACACTCTGCCTACATTTTTCTGTACCTGACTCTAACATTTGAAGGGACTGAGAGCTAAATCCTGACTTCTAACAGCTCTCCTAGGAATAGAGGCAGTAAGTCCTCTTTTGAGAAGGGATCAGAGTTTTAACAATCTGCAAATTCTGAATGGAAAATACAATTATCCCCATTTTACATAGAGAAAAACTGAGACTTGTCCAGCTGCATAGATAATTACCTGAAATGGGTAACTACAGAACCCTATACTTTATAATGTAACTCATTGTTTTCTCAGATTTTTGTATGGTGATAAAATTTTCAGAAAGACACCAGTTTTGTTTTGGTTGTCTCATGCTCATGAATGCCTAAATATCTTCCTACTGATTTGACTGTAGCTAATGTACATAGCCCTTTTATTCTGCATTACATTTTATAGTACATTTTCTCTGACATAATATGATCAGATAAGGTTCTTACAGCCATTTGGTAAACAAGACAGGATAAGCATCATTATTTCCAATTATAGATTAGGGAGTAGACACAAAAGCGATTATGTAATTTTACTCAGTCACAAGGTAAATAAGAAAACTTGAAATTGAACCTGAGTCTTCTAAGTCCAGAGTATAGATACAGTACTCTTCATTAAGAATTCATTCATTGGGAAGGTACTTGTGTACTTTAGTGTTTCAGCTTTGAGAATTTGAAATTTTATTAGCTCACAGACCAGGTCTTTTGAAGTCCTACTTTAATTGATTAAGAATATATATCTTATGTCAGCATTTTTACTACCTTACATTTTTTTTCTCACGAATACCATAATAGTCATCCTTTGTCATATTTAACTTCTGCTTCTAGTTAACAAAAATTTATACAGAAATTTCACGATGAAGTGAAAAAACAAAGCAAAACAGTGTAACTCTATTGGATAGTACTTCTATTTGTTATGAATAGGTTCTGGTTCTTGCCCATACAACACACTCAACTGTGTCTCAATTGAAGCATAAGGGCAATAGCCACCCCATGTTATTAGTTATGGAATTCACTGGATGCAGATTTAATTTGTGCCACAATATTCTTTTCTGTTTTGCTTTTTCCCTGAACATATTTTTCTTTTGTAATTGGCTCATTTGACATGTGGCCATGCTGCTAGCTTCACTAAGTCTTTTTTTTTATATGAATTTGTGATTTTAAAGTATATTTAAGTAGTCCAAGTACTAGGAGTAGAAATGAGCAGAACAGACTTTAACAATAAAAATATTTATTTCTTTCTCTCATTCTTTTTGTATATTATTTTTAATATTGGGCCTTATCTTTTGGTTCCTTTTTAGCTGGATTATAGGTAATTGCTAAGATTTAAAACATTCACATAAAGATAACTTCAATTTAAAAGAAATCTAAAAGAAAGGAGAGTTACATTTTGATATAGCCTTAATGTAAAAAATAAACTTTTGTTATCACTTCTATTTCCATTGTTTTATATATATTCCAAACTAAGTTACTATGTGGCCTTCTTTAAGGCATAGCATTATATTTTGTTCATTAAAGACACCTGGCCTTTGGGTTTTTATATTGTTGTATTATCCTTTTTTTAAAAAATAAGATTTACTTGAAACTTGCCTGGTTTTTTTAGAATTATAGAAACATTATTAATGGCAAATGAATAATTTGGTATTCTGACTCTCTTAATGACAAACATACAGATATCATTTGATATAACAAACTAATTATGAAGAATTAATACTTATTACATAACATCTATTATGAATTTATTCCTTACAATACATATAATAAAGGTAAAATGATCAATAAACAAGGCCTGTCTATATCTAATTAATGCTACCTCACATAGTGTTATATGATATTCAGTTCCATTAGTGCAATATGCCCAGATGCAAAGGGTCAAATTAAACAAAACTGAAAAATAAGGCAAACAGTGGGGAGTCTACTTTCTAGTGAAATTTAAAGAATTCTAGAATACCCCCACTTATGAAAATATGCAAGCTACATATTGTATTTAATACACATTTCATCACAGATTAGAGAAAATGTTGCAAAAGGGTCAGTAGAACTAACCTTATTAAACAGGCATAATGAATAGTTGAGCTTGCTGAAATTCCCATCCTTCCAGGAACCTGGCCATCACTTTAATATCTTTATCATTACACATTTATGCTTGGTGAATCATTTTCTCCTACAGAGGAAGCTCCTCTGATTATTTAATGGAAGATGATGAAAAAACAGGATTTGCTTTAGAGAAAGCTTTAATAATCTACTTAATGGAACAATCAAAGGCCATTTCCTGAAGTGACATCAAAAGATGCTAGACATTAATATTGATTCCAGAACTCCCAGGACTGTACAGTTAATGTAAAGTTCCCTGAGAGGGCATTACAGACACTTCAGCTGGAACCTCTATTTATCTTGCTTTCCCCTTGGAGCCTTGATTTAGATTGGGTGGCAATTCCAGCTTCATTTTGGGTTATAATATGAATGCTATTAAGATAACAGTATTTTCTTCTTCCGTAAATCAGTGAAAGATATGTGTCCTCCTTTACTCTGATGATATCATGTGTGTGTGTGTGTGTGTAGGAGTTACCCTAATAATAATGTCCAGTTTAATTTTGTCCAGAAATATTTTTTTTTAAGATTTACTACTTGGAAACAAACGTTATGTTTGGCAGACATCCTCTAAAATGTAGCCGGCCAACTCTGTTCATTACTTAAAAGTATATTTTGCAATTAATTTATCCTGGAACTTTGACTGCAGAGTTGCTTCTCAGAAAGAGGTGGTCTGAGGGCACATTTTTCAAACACTTTTAAGCCTTAGATAAATGTCTGGTAAATCCAGCTTCATAAATGGCTGGGCCAAAACAATGCCACGCTTACCCTATGACATTTCATAACATATATGTCCATCACATGTTGGATATGCTTCATATAATTTGTCATTAATAGATAAAAATATAGAATTGAGTTTTTCTTTGCTTGTGCTGTAGGGGGACCAAGTTATTTTAAGAATCCTGGCCCTAGTTTTACAACATTTTTGGGTTCACATCTTTATAGAAGTGGCCATCCATGCAGCAGAGATGTCAATTTAGACAATGTATTAATTTGCTGGGGCTGCTATCACAAAATACCACAGATTTCATGGCTTAAACAACTGAACATTGTTTTCTCATGTTCTGTAGACTGGGAAGTCCAAGACCAACCTGATGCAGGGTTGGTTCCTGCTGAGGCTGTTCCAGACTCCGGCTTGTAGTCTGCCTTCATCAAATTGTGTCTTCACATTAGTCTTGCTTGTTTTTCCTCTTTTTATATGAATACCAGTCATATTGGATTAAAGTCCACCCTAATAATTCCAGTTTAACCTAGTCATCTCCGAAAATACCCTGTTTCCAAATAAGGTCACATTCTGAGATACTGGGAGTTGGGGCTTCAACATGAATTGTTTGGGATTCAGACCCAAAAACCCATGATCACTCATCGGAAAAAAGTTGTGGTATGGTTATATTTTTCAGTCTTTTCAGAACCTTTCTAAATAACAAAAAATATTTTTCAGGCTATTTTTCTATTACCTTTAAAACACTGTATAGAAATCCCTAAGGTCTCTAAAAGTGGTTTTGAAACCCAATCGCTTCATCAAAGTTAGCACTGGAGCTGAAAAAAGGAATAAGTGATTGATTTCATCCTGGCTCAGCCATTAACCATTGAATATGCCCTGGGCACAGTATTTAAATAATATGAGCAGTTCTTCATCTAAAAAGGGGAGTCTGTGTCCAAATTTACTCTTCTTATAAGGACATTAATTATATTAGATTAGGGCCCACATTAATGACCTTATTTTAACTTAATTACCTCATAAAGACTCCATCACCAAGTGTGTTCACATTCTGAGATAATGAGTGTTAGACATTTAATATATGATTTTGGGGGAAGATATAATTGAACTTTAAACTTTTACAGAAATTTAGACCCCTACATTATTTTAAAAATCTAAACAAACATTGGGCCTATTAATTACCTCATCCATTGTCAAAATATATGCCATAGATTATTATTATATACTAGAGGCCCAGTGCACAAAAATTTGTGCCTGGACGGGGGTGGGGGGGTCCCTCAGCCCAGCTTGCCCCCTATCACATACTGGGAGCCCTAGGGGATGTCCTACTACCTGCTCCCTGCTCCCCTTGGGGAGTGGGCATAAGCCACAGTCTGGCCTCCTTTTGTGGGAGTCAACCGGGCTGATCAGGGGAAGGCCGCAGCCCCATCACCGCACTGTTGCAGCCACTGCCAGTCACAGCAGCCACCAAAGTGTTTTCATCAACATGGACTCCAGTCCCTTTACCATGAAAAAATGACAACTTTCTTTAGGCATTTTCAAGAAGTGTCTTTCATAAGATATAACCTTTCTTTCCTTCCTTCCTTCCTTCCTTCCTTCCTTCCTTCCTTCCTTCCTTCCTTCCTTCCTTCCTTCCTTCCTTCCTTCCTTCCTTCCTTCCTTTCTTTCTTTCTTTCTTCCTTCCTTTCTTTCTTTCTCCTCACCTGAGGATATGTTTCCATTGATTTTTAGAGAATGTGGAAGAGAAAGGGAAAGACAGAGAGAAACATCAAAGTGAGAGGAACACTTTGATTGGTTGCCTCCTGCATGAGCCCTGACCTGGGCCCGGGCCAGGGAGGAACCTGCAACCTAGGTACATGCCCTTGGTCAGAATTGAACCCAGAATCTGTGTTGGGCAGGCCGAGGCATTATCCACTGAGCCAAACCAGCTAGGGCAGGATATGACATTTCTTAACCCTCCAGCAGCAGACCTTCCTTTTTTTCTCCAGGAGTGTAGTAAAAAAACCCTAGATCACCTATTTGGACTCTCATTACCCAAGTTACTAAGAATATTACCACTGGCATACAGGGAGCTTAGCCAATCAGCAGTCAGAAAAGGTGTTTCCTCTGTAGTTCACACCAATTGCCGGTATGGCTCCTGCCTGGGCCTAACGCCTCTGGCGAGTCATTAGCCCTGGGCCGGGGCACTCCCAGCTCCCCACCGCTGCCACCATCAACGATCGCTGGCTAACTCCTCCTCGGCCCAAGCTTAAAGCCTCTGGCTGAGGTGTTAGGCCTGGGCCGGCCCGCCCACCCCCCATGCTCCCTGCCATCAATGATCGCTGGCTGGCTCCTCCCTGACCCAGTCCTAATGCCTCAGGCTGAGGGTTTAGGCCTGGGCTGGGGCACCCCCAGCTCCCTGCAGCCGCCTCCGCCATCAACAATCACTTGCTCATGATCGCTGGCTGGCTCCTCCCTGGCCCAAGCCTAAAGCCTCTGGCCAAGGCTTTAGGTCTGGACCAGGGCACCCCCAGCTCCCCACCACCGATCGCTGGCTGGCTGGCTCTGCCCTGGTTCCCCGCCGCAACTGCCATCAAGGATCCCTGGCTGGCTCGCCTGGCCCAAGCCTAAAGTCTCTGGCGGAGGCTTTAGGCCAGGGCCGGGACACCCCCAACTCCCCACCACCGATTGCTGGCTGGCTCCTCCCCGACCCAAGCCTAAAGCCTCTGGCCGAGGTGTTAGGCCTGGGCCAGGGGCCCAGCTCCCTGCCACTGCCGCCATCAAGCATAGCTGGCTGGCTCCGCTCGGTTCCCCGCCGCTGCCACCATCAATGATCGCTGGCTGGCTCCTCTCTGGCCCAAGCCTAAAGCCTCTGGCTGAGGCATTAGGCCTGGGCCGGGGCACCCCCAGCTCCCTGTGGCTGATCGCCCAGGCCCCAGCCTAAAACCTCAGTCCGAGGCTTGGGGCTGACATATGCAAATTAGCCACCATCTTGGCTGTCGATTAATTTGCATATCTCACTGATTAGCCAATGGGAAGGGTAGCAGTCATACGGATAATTACCATGTTTCTCTTTTATTAGATAGGATGCCGTTAAATTGTATATCATACTATATGTACCTCAGTGATATATAGATAAATTGTAGAGATAATTACATTGTCATCCTCTCCCCTCCACACACACAAGCATATACTCTCAATTGTTCTTTTGGTGGCCTGAAATATGATGTTACCAACAAGGACACTGACACTTAGGTTGAGGAATTAGTCTAAGATTACCCTTGTGGTAACCCAAGCAGCAGAATTTGATTTCTAACTCATGTATGTTATTCCCCAAACTCTTGCTTTTAACCACTATTTATTAGAATCTTCTTCATTTTTTCTTATTTGAGCTGCTTTTCCCCTAGCCCTGACAGTGTTTTGCTTACATTTTATAGTATACTAGAGACCTGGTGCACGAAATTTGTGTGGTGGTGGTGGTGGGGGGGGGGTCCCTTAGCCCGGTGTGCACCCTCTCCAATCTTGGACCCCTCGGGAAATATCTGACTGCCGGACATCCCTCTCACAATCCAGGCCCGCTGGCTCCTAACTGCTTGCCTGCCTGCCTGCCTGATGGCCCCTAACCACCTCTGTCTGCCAGTCTGATCACCCCTAACTGCCTCTGCCTGCTGGCCTGATCGCCCCCAAATGCCCTCCCCTGCTGGCCTGATCACCCCCCAAATGCCATCTCCTGCTGACCTGATCATCCCCAACTGCCTTCCCCTGCTGGCCTGATTGCCCCCAATTGCCCTCCCCTGCCAGCCTGATCTCACCTCCAACTGCCCTCCCTTACCGACCTGATCACTCCTAACTGCTTGCTCCCCTGCCGGCCTGAATGCCCCTAACCACCTCTGCCTCAGCCCCACCACCGTGGCTTTGTCTGGAAGGAAGTCGGACATCTGGAAGATGTTGTGTTGACCTGGTCAAATTAGCACATTACCCTTTATTAGTATAGACTAGGGGCCCGGTGCACGAAATTCGTGCACTGGGTGTGTGTGGGGGGGAGTGTCCCTCAGCCCAGCCTGCCCCCTCTCACATACTGGGAGCCCTCAGGTGTTGACCCCCATCACCCTCCAATCACAGGATCAGCCCCTTGCCCAGGCCTGACGCCTCTGGCCTAGGCGTCCGGCCCGGACAGCGGGGACCTGCAGTGGCAGCAGGGGGTGCCGCGATCGCGCGGGCTCCACCCCTGCCCCTGCAGGACACCTCTGGCCTAGGCGTCCGGCCCAGGCAGTGGGGACCCACAGCTGAAGCGGCCCCGCGATCGTGGGCTTCGCTTTAGGCCCAGGCAAGGGGCCCCTAGCTCCTGGGACTGCCAGCTTCGACCATGCCCAGCTCCCATTGCTGGCTCTACCCCTACTTCCTGCTATCACTGGCCAGGGCAGAAAAGGCACCTGATTCTCTGATGGGGGGCAGGGCAAAGGCAGCCCCAGGGCCACCTTTGCCCTGCCCCCCAGCTCTTAGCTCCCCCCTGGGTTTCCGATCACTGTCAGTGGCAGGGGGCTTCTTCCTGCCTTCCCTTTCGCCTCCCTGCGTTGTGCCTACATATGCAAATTAACCGCCATCTTGTTGGCAGTTAACTGCCAATCTTAGTTGGCAGTTAATTTGCATATAGCCCTGATTAGCCAATGAAAAGGGTAGCTCGTACGCCAATTACCATTTTTCTCTTTTATTAGTGTTGATGTTCTTGCAGGCCAGCACCAGAATTTCTGAAGCCAGCTCAGTGACTAGGAGTCATTGGCATGCTCAAGCCACAGTCCTTGTGATATTAACTGGCCTGGTAGCAAACCATACAGTGGAATATCCCAAAGTCTTGCATGTACTTGAGGATAAAATCATACTTAAAGCTGAAGATGTAACTTCAGCTCTTTTTTTAGTTATCTTGGTGGCAGGGTTACAGATAGCAAACAGCTATCCAGAATAAAAGGAAACAAGTTGAGTGATTAGATAATCCACAGGAATCAAATAAAATGACAAAATCACCTGCAATCTTAATAATAAGTCTTAGAATTACATACCGAGTTGTTTATTTTGTTATAAAGTACTCTGCAAAATATTCTGGCAAACATCTTATATGAAAATCTGAGAATGTGATTCTTATCAGAAGTTCCTTAAAGTAGAAAATGATAAAAATGCATAGTAACAAAAAAAACCACATAAATACTTTCCAAAGAAGATTAGAAATATTTTATCACCCTCTTTAGAGTAATGCACTTAGGATTTTAATTTTATAAGCATAGCTATTAGCATCTTATAAACCCTCACTTTGCCTCCATTATCAATCAGCATTTTAGAATTACTTTCTAGCTTTGATTCAGTTTATCTTTTTAAAATCGTCTTATCAGGAAACTTGTGCTCTTCAGATTGGGGATAGCTACATGCTCACTGCCAATAACAAAAACAGTTCTGAATATTTCTATAATAACTTTATTCCACAGAAAATTCGTGATTGCATTTTGCTCTTCAAAACTCAACTCCCTGGGCTTCCTTCATCTGATAACCATTCGAGATTAGTCATTGATTTGTCTCTGTTGTCCGTATCAGGTTGCAGGTTCCTAAAGGACACAGACTGTGTGCTCTGTTATACATCTTTACCCCTTAGCATTCTTTGAAATGCCAAGAACTCTGAAGTCGTTTAATAAAAATCACTTGGATTGATTTTTATCTTTGCAGCCAAGTAGGAGAGACAGGTGCCATTTCCTCTGACTTTTAGATGGTCAAACACTCTTGGAGCAGAGATTAGGAGTCATATCTCCAACTTCCAAGCCAATTCTGAACCTATTAGCCTGATGCAGGGCTTCTCTTTGAAATACTCCTAACTGCAGACATCAATGAAGAACATATCTGTGTTCAAGGCCTGGGGTCCTAACAGCCACTGTCTATAGCTAGCTAGAATTTGCTTTGAAATTATGTATTTGATCTTTAAAATTTCATTGCATTTGTTATTGAATTTATTTGAATATAACAATGTTGCATGTACTTAAAGTAAAACAGGCATACCAGGAAGCTATGTGGCCTTTATCTTGCAGGTCTTCCTGTAACTGTCACGCCGGGAATATTCATGCCTCAGATTAAGAACCCCTCATGAGATATTTCACAAAAGTCTTTTTGCTTTAAGGTTGACTATAACAATGTTTCAGATGCAGAAATTCACATGGATAGTACAAATTCATGAGGAGGCTCTCGGTCTGTGGGATGGAACTTCGAACATTTATTTTCATGGGACCCTGAATTCTGTTGAAGTGTAAGAGGGTTACTGCAGGGTGAGGGGGAAGGAGTGGAGCAAAGGGAGGCTTCTAGTCTTTGAACCTTTGCTTCAAACTGAGCAGCCCCATTCTCATCTGGTTTGCTTTTAGCATTTTATTTTGTAAAAAGTTTTCTTTTTCTATTCTTTAAAAAAGAGACACTAAGTCAAATGAAAAATTGCAATTCAACATAGAAATTTGAATGTCTTTGAATAACTTAATTTCTTCATTCTATTATACATTTATTTTTATACTAGAAGCCCAATGCATGAAGATTCGTGCAAGAATAGGCCTTCCTCCCCATGGGTGCCAACACATGGTGGGTTGGCTCCTGCAGCCTTTGCAGCAGCAGTGGAGGCAGGGAGGACTGGAGAGGTTGGGTGCACTAGTGCATTTCACTTTCCCATTGTGAAAGTGGGATGCAACTGGCCTCCTTCCTCATCCTCTTCCTCCTCCACCCTCTGCCTCCTGCCTGCTCGCCCTCCCTCCATGCCAATCACCCTTTCCCTCTTGATTTGGCAATAGGGAGGAAAGAAATCTGATAATTTGGGTTAATGTGTAAGTGGTCTCTTACATCTATTCAAAACAAAGCTGAGCCGCCTGCTACTGCTGCCACGGCTGCCACCATTGCCCCTTGGCTGGCCCAGGGCTCCCGGGACACACTAACTGTGCACCGAGTGAGCTTCCATGCGTGTCCATGCTTGGGTTTTGTTTACCAGAGCAGCAGGGCAGGGGTGGGGTAGAGGGAGACACCAGACCCCAGGCACCAGAAGGTTGCCTCTGAGGCCAGGGGCTGGGCCAAAGGGAGGCCACAAGGATAGTTGACAGGTGTGGAGCACGGCAGGAAGGCCTTGAGGGGCCGGGGTGGGCACCTCCATCTTTGTTGGCTTAATTTGCATACTCATTCCTGATTGGCAGTGGGCATTGCAAAGTGATGGTCAATTTACATATTTCTCTTTTATTAGATAAGATTGACTTTCTCATTTTCAACCAGTATTCTTATAAACAACTAGCAAAAAAGGAATGAATATGTCAAAACTAAGCATCAAAATGACTTAGAGGTATTAAGTGTCATGCATGTATTGTATGCCTAATATTCAGAACCCTATCCTTTCCAGATCTTATAGAACTTTTCTTTTCAACTACTTTCAGTAATAGGAGTTTGCAACTTTTTATGCAGCCCATTGTATTGTTGCACATCTCTCTTTGTTGGTAAGTTCTTTTTTTAAGATAATCTTTATTTTATTGATTTGAGAGAGAGAGAGAGAGTCTTCAATTTTGTTGTTTCATGTATCTATGCATTCATTGGTTGCTTTTTGTTTGTGCCTTGATCATAAATCGAACCTGCAGTAGGGGGCATGAATGAGGCGTCTCATTGATGGTTCTCCCCCCTCTCCCTTCCTCTCTCTTTCATATCAATAAAAACATACTTTAAATAGATAAATAAATTTATTTTTTACTCTAAATATATTCACTTTAATAACTCATTTTTCACTTGTAATTGTCTATCTATTTTTATTAAAAGCTCCTCTTGAATGAACCTTAAGCCATCAAACAACTGATTCATCCTCCAAATATTCAGAAACACCGGTTAGGTCTTTTGTCTTCTGTTTCCCAGGTAAAAATCCTCAGGTGCTTTCCAGTATGATTATGCTTTCCAGACTTGTCATCAACCACTGATTCATGACCCATCTGCTCATTAGCTAAGGCCCCACTCCTCTAAGAAGACTGGGAATGAGTAGACTTGAAAGCTTAGGAGAAGGCAAAGTATAGCTTAGTATAAAATAAGTACATGCTTGGCATCAAACTTAGATAAGGTTGCAGCCTAGAATTTCAAGTTATTAATTCCATTACATTAGGAAATACCTCTCACCTTTATTTTATAATGCAGATCCCTCATCTATAAAAATGGATGACAATACCTAGCTCAAGTTTGAGCAATATGATGAAAATATATGTGTAAATCACCTACTTCATTACTTGGCATGTAGTAGATGATCAGATAATATTTGCTATTATTTTTATTAATGTTTAAACAGAAACCCATACTCTTTTCTGTACTTTTCACAGAGACTGGGCAAAGTTTGATTATTGTTGTTGTTTTTTTTTAAAAAGAAACACATAATGTTTCTCATTTTACAAGTAATGAAAAGCCTGTTTTCTCCTGGTGAGCTATCAGACAGATTGAGCAAATGAACCACTAGTCACTGCAATCAAGCCTAGCTAGGCCTGGAGGAGTTTCAGGCAATTACACAGAATTCTGACTTCCCTGAGGACCTGCGGTTGTCAGCTGATTCCGGAAGCTTATGGTAGAACTTCTGGTGCTTCTCTGGGCCGTCTGTGCTCAGTGCTGGGCAGGAAGCCAATCATCTGGAAGGGAAGTAAGAACATGGGGCATTGTTTAAACTAATTTCTCTCTTTACGGATCAGTTATCCAGATTGAGAATCATCAATAGCTTTACCTTCTGACTGCCTCCCTTATGGTCATTACATGTTCAACACATTAAATTTTTAGAAAGAACATTTGAGGAAAGGGTTGATATGATAAGTAGGTATTTTTAGTAGCATTGGAAATTAATTTGAAGTGAGGGAATGAAGTTGTGGTTAAAATTAACTGAAATAAAAAAGATAACAGTAGTTATAAATGATGTGTGTATTTAAATTATCTATGGTGCTCATGTTTCCACAGCCTAGAGGTCTCAGAGTCACATAACATACAGGCTAGAATGACACAAAAAATTGAGATGATTGAGAGAAAATAATTGAGCTAAGTAGAGAGAAATAGTTCATGTGATAAAAAGTGTGTGTGCACGCCCACGCATGTGCGCGCGCGCGCGCGCACACACACACACACACACACACTGCAAATAGTAAACTACATAACAGCTGACAGACCTGGAATGGCGAGATAAGAGGCAGGGTTTTGAGACTGATCGCTCCTGCCTGTGCATGAGAGCTGTACTGATCCAAAGAATTTTGCCCTGTGAAAATGTGGCAGATTTTTTGTTCTTCCCCAGCAAAACTGGAAATCTGGAATTTTATGGCAAATTATGTAATATAAAAATGTTGGACTAATTTAAAATGAAAAAAATACCTTCTGAGCCAAATATAAAGTTACTCATGGCTGATCTGACTCCTGCATAGATATTTGTAACCTCTGCCCACAAATGAGCTGCAGAACTGTTACATATACTGGAACCTATAGCCCCACACAGGGCTGTGATCAGGGGCAAGGGTGAATGCTAGAGAGTCAGCTCAGAGGGCTGACATATGGCCTGAAATAGGTCTTGAGTGATATGTGGTATCCTATATAATAAAGAGGTAATATGGAAATTGACAGTCATGCCCTCACAGGATGGTGGCGCCCACAGTGGGGGGGCTGGGCTGGCTGCTCTGCATGCCTGCTGCCGGAGTTCCCTCAGCCCTGCCAGGGGCCTCGGGTCCTCCTGCACCCCCCACTGATTGAGGCTCAGGCAAGGAGGGCTGGCCGAGGATCAGGCAAGCCTTGGATGGCGGCTTCCCAGCCACGCAGGGTCGGCCCGAGGCTCAGGTAACCAGGGCCAACCAAGGCTTGCACTGCCGGCAGTGGCAGCAGCAGATGTGTGGTCAGGGCATCGCCTTCCCCTGATTGCTGGGTCACCTCCCACACCCGAGGGCTCCCGGACTGTGAGAGGGGGCAAGCCAAGCTGAGGGACCCCCCTCCAGTGCATGAATTTCCATGCACCAGGCCTCTAGTATTATATATTGGAGGATATATTCATCTGTGGTGTATATGTGAATCTTTGGTACAGGAAAATGTATGTGAAAAGGCAGGGACATGTGAATGGTGTGTCTTGTTCTCAGATGCTCAACCAAGATGTCACTGTGGGCATTTTTGAGGGTTTAAGACAGGGGTGGGCAAACTTTTTGACTTGAGGGTCACAGTGGGTTCTGAAACTGGACCGGAGGGCCGGAACAAAAGCATGGATGGAGTGTTTGTGTGAACTAATATAAATTCAAAATAAACATCATTACATAAAAGGGTATGGTCTTTTTTTTTTTTTAGTTTTATTCATTTCAAACAGGCCGGATCCGGCCCGCGGTCCGTAGTTTGCCCACGGCTGGTCTAGGGTCTGCTTTGTTGGAGAATGTACAATGTGCACCCTTATTTTGTTTTGCCTTATACTGGAAATTTAATTTTAGCCTATGTCTCTCTATCAAAGGAGTTAACTTTTTCTTCTTGATATATTTATAGACTTTTCCCCAAATAAATAGGACAAAAAAAAAAGTGAAAAACAAACAATTCCCATGTCCCTATCTTTCCACATAACTATAATATTTAGATATACCATATGAAAGTAATTTATGCTAAAGCTATGAAGAGGATATAAAAGATGTAAGTAGTTTATATCTTTATACATGCGTGCTTTGGGAAAAAACTTTACTGCCATCAAAGTAGATATAATATAACACCAGGTTTGCTCTTCTTCCAAAGTGTCTTTGTTTTTTTGTTTTGTTTTGTCTCTTTTTATTTTTTATAGACAGAGAAAATACAACTTCTTTCCTTTTAAAAAATATATTTGTAATTTTTCTCATTGAGAGAGCCTAATTAAAATGTTCCATTCGAAGGATTTTTTTGCCAACACAAATTCTCATTAAGCAAGTGCTTTCTATTCCTTGCTAGAGTATAAGGCTGTAGTATTCCTAGAGGGCAAATTTGCAGCAACCAAAATATATAGCAACATATATATTCCAATATCTTAAAACAGACTGTACCAAACATTTTTAATAGGAATGTATTGGTCAACAGATTTTATACTTACTGTTTTGGAAAAGTGAAATGATACTTTAACATCATCTTTAACAAAGAGTATGCCCATATAGTAGATATAAAAACAATCTCATTCTCACATGCCTCTACTCTTCTTTATCATAAGGGAAAGAAAATGTAAGAGATTTGCTCTTTAACACTAATTATTTTGTTTTGCAATATTATTTTATGATTTGCCTTTTTAGTGTTTTTATATTTTTAATCCCAGAGGATGCCAATAAATTTCAGTGATTTCTGTATAAAATAAACTTAAAGTTGTTTAAAAATATATCAATTCTGTAAGTCATTAGTTTTTCCAAGTTTAACACTCCCTATTATTCTTGGGAAATGGAGTTAGAGGGGAATAATCTTTATGGAGTATGAGTCATAAACTAATTATCCATTACTCTTTTTTATTATTATAATTGCATATAATTTTGTTTAATAATTTAATTTATTTATAATATTTGTCACATTGAAATTATAACTAAACCATAAAATTAGTTTGTATATATTGTTCAATATTTTAATGTATTAATCATTAGTAATTATAAGTATTTTATTTATTTTTAAATAATTTAAGCAAGAAGACATTCTTAACGTGTACCCCTGTTAACAAAAGAATATTAATGTTAATTCATTCTTTTTCACACAATTTCTGATCAACATTCTGATTTTGACTATGAAATTAAGTACTAGGTTTAAACATAACTAAATAAGGCAAGTTTCTGAATTATTCAGTATATCTCATAATTGATTTTACTTATAACCAAAAATGAAGATATAAAGTTAATTTAGTTCATTTACCATGAGCTAAAACTGACCTGATAATCAGTAAATTAGGAGTGAATTGACAGCATGAACTGCCTGGATGTAATTTATGCTGCAGAAGCCGTTGGTCCTGCACCTGGAATAGCTGCTGTTCAGTAGTGTTGTGCCTCGGTCCCGATTGGAAGCAAATGACAGTGCTTTTAATATAGATGAAGGGAAGGGGCCCAAAATGATTTATTTTATTAGAAATATATAATTCGCCCCCCTAACCGGTTAGCTCAGTGGATAGAGCACCAGCCTGTGGACTGAAAGATCCCAGGTTCAATTCCGGTCAAGGGCATGTACCTTGGTTGCGGGCACATCCCCAGTAGGGGGTGTGCAGGAGGCAACTGACCCATGTTTCTCTCTCATCAATGTTTCTAACTCTCTATCCCTCCCCCTGCCTCTCTGTAAAAAATCAATAAAATATGTTAAAAAAAGAAATATATAATTCATTTTGAAAATGGGATTTAAAATGAATTCTTATTAATACTTTGAGAAAATGTTGTTTCAAGTGATAAAAAACATTATAAAACCAATATTAAATCTGTCCATTTATTGCTGCAATTCTCATGGTTTAATCCTATTTAACCAAACCTTTGCTTCAGGCATAATGATTTTTCTTCAATTGAAAGAAAGTACCAACTTGTTATCTACTTCTAGGCTTCTTCTCATGCTTCTCAGTATGCACCCCTTAGTACCTCTTGAATGTTTTATTCCTTACTAGAGGCCTGGTGCATGAAAATTCATGCACTGGAGTGGGGATCCCTCAGCCTGGCCTGCTCCCTCTCACAGTCTGGGAGCCCTTAGGGGTGGGAGGCAACCTGGCAATCAGGGGAAGGCGATGCCCCATCACACCTCTGCTGCTGCCACTGCCGGCAGTGAAAGCCTCGGCTGGCCCTGGTTACTTGAGCTTTGGGTGGCCCTGGGCGGCTGGGGGGCAGTGGGGACTGGGGGTCTCTGGAGGCAGGCACATGGAGCAGCCGGGCCCGCCTAGGGGAGGGCCTAGACTTTCCGCGCGCCTGCCACCCCAGAGGGGCTGAGGGGACTGGGCGCCACAATCTTGTTGCTGTTGGCACCGCCATCTTTGAGGGCAGGGCAGTCAAGTAGCACATTCCCTCCTTATTGGCTGTGGGCACCGCCATCTTTGAGGGAGGGGCAGTCAATTGGCATATTCCCTCCTTATTGCCTGTGGGTGCCACCATCTTTGCAACAGCATGAGGTTCAATTAGCATATTCCTTCTTTATTAGATAGGATGGTTGGCTATTCAAATTTTATCTCTATGTTTTAAATGTTTCTTCCATAGAGTTATTTTGACATCTTGTAATCCTTTTATATATCACATCCTGCTCTATTTTACATAACCCACTGACAGTTAGCATTTATTTTATTTATTTGCTTTGTTATCATCTGGTTCTCCAACTATAATGAGAACAGAGACTATACAGCGTGTCCCCAAAAAATGTATATACACTTTAACAGCTAATAGCTCAATTTTGAAAATGAAATGTATTTTAATAAACACTGCCTTTATAATTATTCAAAGTGTGTGTATACATTTTGGGGAACAACCCTATATTTGTCTATCAGCACCTAGGAAAAACAGCAATAGAGATAAGTGGTCACCAAAAGAACCACACTATCTGGTTTGAATCTTGGCTCTGTCACTTACAAGGCCTCAGGCAAGTTTCTTATCCTTCTGTGTGTCATCTATAAAATGGATAATAATACAAGGATTACATGAATTAACATATGTAAATTATGTGGCATATAATGAGGCCTTATTTTACATAGTAATTAATCAATAAACTGAATGAATAAATGAATGTCTGCATGCATGAATGAATGTTGTAATAGAGCTTTGTTGTCAGAAAGATCAGGATCTGATGCAAGTTCCATTATGACCTTGGCAAAGTTCTTTAACTTTTTGAACCTTAGTTTCTCAGTATATAATATTGTGTTGACATTCTTGAGGTTTTTGTAGGACTGAAATGAAGTGGTCTTTATAGCATATTTTATGACTTACTTTTGTTTGAAAAAAATTAGAAACCCTAGATATTTTTCTCACTCTGGAACTAGGAGTGTCCAACAGCCCTGCCTGACACCATATTTACCTGTCCTTGGGATGATTATCTCTAACAGTTCTAGTAATTAAAATCGTTTGGTTATAAATAACAAGAACAATTCAAGCTAACTTTAGCATAAATGAATTAAGAAGTTAATGAAAGCACATTTATTTTAACAGATTGAACAAGAATCATCCATAACATGTTCATACCCTAATTTTATTGTTTTTCATTGACCTTTTAAACTTTCTGGATTCAGTCTTCCCCTTTCATGGATGAAAACCCTAGCAATATCATTACTTTTATTTTAATTCCTATGGAATAGAACAGTCTTACAGTCATTTTAAATTACAAACATAAATTCAATTCAGTATTTAGAACATACTACTTTATTAGTTTTCTATTGTTGCTATAACAAATTAATACTCACACAATGGCTTAAAACAAAACAAAGTCATTGCTTAATAGTTCTAGAGATCAGCAGTCTAACGTGGGTAAGATCAAGGGATCTACAAAACTGTGTCTCTTTCTAGAAACCTGGGAAGAATCTATTTTTTCCAGCCTCAAGAGCCTACTTGCAGTCATTGGGTTGTGCCCTTTCTTCCATCTTTAAACAAACAGTAGCAGATCAAGTCTTTTTTGCATCACATCTTTCTTTCTATTCCTCTTCCCCTTTTAAAGACTCATGATATTATATCTTTAAAATAATTCAGGGTCATCTCTCCATGGTTGCAACCTTAATTCCCTTTGTCATCCTATCAACACTAATAAAAGAGAAAAATGGTAATTGGCGTACAACGATACCCTTTTCATTGGCTAATCAGGGCTATATGCAAATTAACTGCCAACTAAGATTGGCAGTTAACTGTCAACAAGATGGCGGTTAATTTGCATATGTAGGCACAATGCAGGGAGGCAAAAGGGAAAGCAGGAAGAAGCCCCCTGCCACTGACAGTGATCGGAAACCCAGGGGGGAGCTAAGAGCTGGGGGGCAGGGCAAAGGCGGCCCTGGGGCCGCCTTTGCCCTGCCCCCCAGCCATGATGGGAGAATCAGGTGCCTTTTCCACCCTGGCCAGTGATAGCAGGAAGTAGGGGTGGAGCCAGCGATGGGAGCTGGGCATGGTCGAAGCTGGCAGTCCCAGGAGCTAGGGGCCCCTTGCCTGGGCCTAAAGCGAAGCCCACGATTGCGGGGCTGCTGCAGCTGTGGGTCCCCGCTGCCCGGGCCAGAGGCATCCTGAAGGGGCAGGGGTGGAGCCTGCGCAATCGTGGCGCCCCCGGCTGCCACTGCAGGTCCCCGCTGCCTGGGCTGGATGCCTAGGCCAGAGGCGTCAGGCCTGGGCAAGGGGCCGATCCTGCGATTGGAGGGTGATGGGGGTCAACATCTGAGGGCTCCCAGTATGTGAGAGGGGCAGGCTGGGCTGAAGGACACTCCCCCCCACACACCCAGTGCACGAATTTCGTGCACCGGGCCCCTAGTATATAATAAAACCCTAATATGCAAATCGACTTAACGGCGGAATGACCAGTGGAACAACCGGTCACTATGACATGCACTGACCACCAGGGGGCAGATGCTCAATGCAGGAGCTGCCCCCTGGTGGTCAGTTCTGGGTGAGTGAAGTGGCGGGGGCCTTTCCTGCCTCTGCTGCAGGTGATTGGTAAGAAGTGAGGGATCTCCAACTGTGAGAGTCCCGAACTGTGAGAGGGATGTCTGACTACCAGCTTAGTCCCAATCCCCCTGGCAGGCGGACATCCCCTGAGGGGTCCCGGACTGCAAGAGGGCATAGGCTGGGCTGAGGGACCCCACCCCCCTGAGTGCATGAATTTCATGCACCGGGCCTCTAGTGTAACATAATAGATATATAGGTTTAAGAGATTAGGACATAGACATCTTTGGGGATGATTATACTGTCTACCATATCTGGCCAAATATTAGTTAAGTCCTGACTTGTAGATTGGGATTTTCTGTAGATTCAGCTTTATAAGGCATGGTCCAAGACACTTCCTTTTTACTTTTTGGTGGTAGCAAACATATTTTTCATTCCAAAGCTTGTCATGTGGTTCCCCTGAAGTCCCTCTACTCTGGCTAATGACTCAAAGTTGCTACTCTCCCAGTTCCTTCCCCCATCCCTAAAATATGAATTAGTCTCATGACATAGCAATTGATATCTACAAAGTAAGTTGTTCATCAATTCCTTCATCAAACTTTCTCTTATACTTTCTCAGGTCAATATAATATCATTAGTCAGGCAAAGAGGACTTGGGGTAACAGAAAAGGTTCTTGTAGTAATTTTCTTATTAATTCAGTTGGTGTAGGGTCAAAGAGGTGTTTTTCTCACATTCATGAAGATGAGAATGGTACCTAAAGTTGAACCACTACACCATGAAATTCAAGGGCCAGTTCTTAAGAAAGACTAAAACTAATGAAAAAGCCATGAGTAATTCAAACTAATTTCTTATCTCTGTTTCTCGATACCAATGAGCTGTATTAATCTCCCTCTGTGAATAGCTGTTCTATGGTCCCCCGTCTCACATGGGTAAACATGGCTATGCATTTATCTCCTGATTTTGCATGTAACAAACCTAATTTTAATTCTCTTTCAGTCCCAAATTAAAATTCCAGGGGGCAAAATCTCTGATCTCCCTAGTTGAAATTTTATGTACATACTGATTCAATCAACATTAACATATAGAATGAGCTATAGTACATAGAACAAAATGATTCATACCTGTGGGTTTGGGAAATACATAAGAGAGAATCATTGTGACTTGGCAAGAATTCCAAAAACTATGTATCATATTAATTTGTAAATCTTATAATAACAATAAAACAGAAATAATAATCATTATTATTCTATAAGTTCGTTAAGAGCTTATTATGATGAGGCCCTAAATTATTATATGGAACTATCACCTCCACCCCTTGTAGAAGTTCAGATGTTTTCTTTATTTTAATAAAATAAAATTGAGGCTCAGAGAAGTGAAATAATCTGTTTGAGATCACACTGGGAGTAAGTAGTGGCCATGACCTAAATCCACATCTCTCTGATTCCAAGGTCCATCAAAACTATGTCAACAGAATGATATTGACTGTATAATTTTAACCAAAAAAGCCTGTTTCAAAATGTTGTGCACATTATTAGAATTTATATATCTATGCACGTCTATAACTGTGGCTCTATCTCTACATCTATATCATATTTATACCTATTTACCCTTATGCTTCCCCTTCCCTCTCTTTGTCCCTAAGATATATATTTAAAAGCTAATACTGGCTAGCTCTGAGAATAGAATCATTCGTTATTAAATTCTATATTTTGGTTAATGATCATATAGTGTTAACAATCCTATGAAGACAGTTTTGTTTGTTTTATAAAGAACAAGAAATGTCAAGCTTATTTTTTATTTTATTTTGCTATGTTCCTGGAGAGTGAAAGTGTTCCCTTAGGTGGCTTCTTGTCTGCTTTCTTCTAGAGCTCAAACAGAATTGTCCTGCTGTTTCCTTTTTCTTCCATAAATCTTCCCAAACAACATGGTGGCTAAGACACTTGCATTACTTTCTGTGAAAGTATGGGTTTGTAAGAAACAAGCTGTGAAGTGTTTGCTGAGTGACACTTATCTTCTCTGCATCCCCAAATGGTGTTGTAGGTTTTAAATTACACTATAGGTTTCCCTCCTAGAATTTCCTGTTAAAGTTTACAAAAATATATTTCCTTATCAACTAAATTCATTAAGTACTTACTGAATACCTCTTTATACACATACAATTATTTCTTTATATTAGCTATCTAATAACACTAACAAGCTTAAGATTCCATATAGAAACATCAGAGACATGAATTATAGATAAATCGTGTGAATACCCTTGGCATTTTTTTGAAAGCACAGTTTAGATCCTCTTGTGTGTTTTTCTTTTGTTTGTTTGTTTTTTTTATCTTGCTAACTTAATAGAAATAACAGTCAAGAATAATAAATAAGGCTTAATTTGTTTCTCAAAATAGTAAACAAATCTTTATTTTGATTCTAAAGTAATACATAACTTGCTTTAAATTGTCAAAACTTGAGAAAGATGCAAGTAAAAATTAGACAACAGCCAATAATCCTATAATGTAGAAATAATTGTTTTTATGCTTTATCATAAGTCATATGTCTTGATGAAACATAATACACATGTTGAACATTTTGCAGGTCAATAAATAGTTCTGCATTAATAGTTGCAGGTTATTATTTTATTCTATCTATCTATCTATCTATCTATCTATCTATCTATCTATCTATCTATCTATCTATGGCTAATCTGCAAAGTGTCCCCACGGGAGTTTGACTGGGAATCCAGAAATTAACCAGAAATTCAATCGCTCTCTCTAATGAGTGCTGACCACCAGGGGGCGGTGTGGAACAAAGGAAGGCCCTGGCCACCAGCCAGAATGCCCAGATAGGTCCTGATCACCGGCCAGGCCTAGGGACTGTACCCATGCACGAATTTCATGCACTGTGCCTCTAATTATATAATAATTGATTTTTAAAATCTCTTTGTTAGCATTTAATTGACTATTTTTTTAATGTTGTAAACAATACCAATGAATGTTGCATAACCTCATTTTCAGACTTCTGATTATTGTCTTGGAAAATCTTCTAGTTGTGAAATTTCAAATGGTATGACTTTTACTTAGTATTTTAGATATATTTGCTAAATTGTCATCCAGAAAAGCTACATCATTTCTGCTCTGCCTATGGAGAAATAAATTCTATTTGACTTGCCTTCTGACATAAAGCTAGTATATAGGACAGAATATCTAAACAATTGTTTTCAGACATTAGAAATTGAGATCTCAGCTCCGTGATTCCTGAGAATGGGGAATTAAATAAGGTGAGCCTTATAATTAGCCTGGCTTCTACTCAGAGGCAATTTAAAAATTATGATGATGGGAAAAATACCCTGAGTTGAAGAGATATAGATTAAACTTTGGGGAGAATGAACCACCTGTACTGTGTATATGGATATAATTTTAGAAAAAAAGAAAACTGTACAAAGTAAGAGCTTTAGACATCAAAGTCTAAACTTCAAAGTCTTTAACTTAATTAGTGGAAAATATGAAACTTCATGATGTTGAACAAAGAACAACTGTTAAGAAAGAAGAATGACCAGGGAGCTCGAAATTGAACAATTCCAGAACTCACACTGGCTAGAAAGTATTCATGTTTCCACCAGCGAGGGTGGAGAGACCTGTTGACTGGACAGATGCTCCAAAAGTATCATCCACCTTAATGGTAAAGCCTTTATCATTAAGGGTACTCTAGGCTTTCACTAAAAAATTACAAAAACAATTATCAAAATGATCAGGCTGCTCTACAAATACATCCTGCCCAAAGAAAGTATATCATCTTTAAAGGAATATTAAAAAAGTCATCACTCAAACAACACAAGTCATGGTGTTAAAATGTTCTGTGTCCAATCAAAAATTATCAGACATGCAATGAAGCAGAAAATTGAAACTCAGAATCAGGAGAAAATTAATTAACAGGAATATACCCATAATGATTAAATTAGCCCACAATTTTAAAGATACTATTATAAATATGTGCAATGATGTTAAGGCAAACTAAGACCTAATGAGGAGAAAATAGAAGACATAAAGCAACTCTTCTCAAAACTGTTGGCAATGGCAAAGAACAGACATATAGACCAGTGGAACAGAAGAGAGAACCCAGAAATCAACCCAAGCCATTATGCTCAATTAATATTTGACAAAGGAGGCAAGAGCATACAATGGAGTCAACACAGTCTCTTTAATAAATGGTGTTGGGAAAATTGGACAGATACATGCAAAATAATGAAACTAGACCACCAACTTACACCATACACAAAAATAAACTCAAAATGGATAAGGAGTTAAATATAAGATGGGAAACCATAAAAATCTTAGAAGAATCCATAGGCAGCAAAGTAGTAGACATATGCCATAGCAATATCTTTACCAATACAGCTCTTAGGACAATGAAAACTAAAGAGAAAATAAACAAATGGGACTACATCAAAATAAAAAGCTTCTGCACAGCAAAAGAAACCATCAACAAAACATCAAGAAAGCCCACTGCATGGGAGAACATATTTGCCAATGTTATCTCTGATAAGCGTTTAAGCTTCAAAATTTATAGGGAACTCATACAACTTAACAAAAGGAAAATAAAAAATCCGATAAAAAAGTGGGCCAAGCACTTTTGGAAAGAGGACTTACAGAAGGCAAGAGACATATGAAAATATGCTCAAAGTCACTAATCATCTGAGAGATGCAAATCAAAACGACAATGAGGTACCATCTCACACCTGTCAGAATGGCTATAATCAACAAATCTACAAAGGACAAGTGCTGGAGAGGATGTGGAAAAAAAGGAACCCTCCTTCACTGCTGGTGGGAATGCAGACTGGTGCAGCCACTGTGGAGAACAGTATGGTGTTTCCTCAAATAATTAAAAATGGAACTTTCATTTGACCCAGTAATCTTACTTCTAGGAATATATCCCAAGAAACCAGAAACACCAATCAGAAAAGATATATGCACCCCTATGTTCATAGCAGCACAATTTACAATAGCTAAGGTTTGGAAACAACTGAGTGCCCATCAGCAGATGAATGGATTAGCAAACTGTGGTACATCTACACAATGGAATACTAACCAGCTGTAAAAAAGAAAGAATTCTTACCATTCACAACAGCATGGATGGACATGGAGAGCATTATATGAAGGGAAATAAGCTAGTCAGAGAAATATAAATATCACATGATCTCACTCATTTGTGGAATATAATGAACAACATAAACTGATGAACAAAATAGAACCAGAGACATAGAAGTGTCGACCAGACTGTCCAACCTATGAGGGAAGGTGGGGGGTGATGGGGTAAGAGATCAACCAAAGGACTTGTATGCATGCCTATGAGCATAACCAATGGACAAAAGAGACTCATGTAATACTTTGAACAATAAAGAATTTAAATTAATAAAAAAATATTTAGAATGTTAAAAATATCAAAAGTTCCAAATAGAACTTCTAGTAATGAAAAATAAAAAGTTAGAAATGAAAATTTTACTGGGTGAGATTTACATTAAAACAGATACTTGCAGAACAAACCATTGGCCAACTGAAAGACATAGAAAGAAAAAATATACAACATAAAAGGGATTAAAAAATTAACAGCTTTGGTGATCTGAATATACCTATATCTATATTTATATATCTATATCTATATCTATATCTAATCCATATCTATCTATCTAATCACCTATATCTATCATATATCTCTATGAATATTTATGACATAAATGTAGAGTGCCAGAAGGAAAGAAGAGTGAAGGAAGGAGATACAAAAAATTTGAAGATAACAATTAATGGCAAATTGGTTGTGTGTTTTTTTAGAATTTGGTGAATATTATAAACTGACAGGTCCAAGAAATTCAACAAACGCCAAGCAATAATAAACACAAACAATGTCACATAATAATCAAATTGATTAAATATGAGTTACCAATAGAATAAATAAAAACAGCAAGAGACAAAAGACACATGGCATATAGAAGATAAGGGATAAGAAAAAATACAATTTTCATGAGCGGTGACAAGAGAAAATATACTTTACTTAAAATGATTCAAGAAAAAGAAACACATTGACCTAATATTCTATGTATAGAAAAATATCTTTCAAGAATAAAAGCTAAATACAAACTTTTTCAAACAAAAAATGAGGGAATTTATTGTTAGGAGACAAGAACCACAATGAAATGTTCAAGGACACTTTTTAGGCCCTAGAAAAATTAAACTTGAATCTACACAAAGGTACAAAGAGCAAAAAATGGTAAATGTGTAGGTTAATATAAGAAAGTATTTTTCATATTTAATATAATTGAAAATGATTCCTTGCTTAAAGCAAAAACAATAGCACTGGTATTGTAATTTATAACATCCTATATAATAAAAGTGTAAGACGCTAAGTGTCTGGTCAGCCATTCGACCAATAAAAGCGTAATATGCTAATGATATACTAAGGCCGCTCCACCACTCACTATGACGTACACTGACCACCAGGGGGGAGATAGTTGACCGGTCAACCAGTCACTATGATGTGCACTGACCAGCAGGGGACAGACGCTCCAACTGGTAGGTTAGCTTGCTGCTGGGGTATGGCTGATCGGGACTGAATAAGACGGGCTGGACACACCCTGGAGCCCTCCCACAGTACCCCTGGCTGGTCAACCTCTCGAGTCCCTCCCCAGACCAATTGTGCTTCAGTGGGGTCCCTTGACTTGGCGTGCACCCTCTCGCAATCTGGGCTGAAACCCCCCCCTCCCAATGCACAAATTTTGTGCACCGGGCCTCTAGTGTGTAATAATAAATGTATGGTATCAGCATTACAAAGAACAGGAAGGAGGAAAGGTAGTATGCTGTTATAAATTTCTTATATGTGAAATTATATATTTGAAAGTATAGAGGATAAAGAAACTTTTTTCTTTACTCTCCTGGGTTCAGTAGCTGAGGATCCTGAGTATTAAACTGACAAAAGACAGTATAGCAAGAGGAAAGAATACATTTGGATGTGTATACCTACATACATATGTCCATGCAAAGGGCTGTGCTTCCAGGAGGAAGTTAGAATTTGAGGCTTATATACCATCTTGGGCTGGACAAAGAAAAAGGGGTTTGAGATTTCAGGGGGGAGGGATGTAAATTATGGTAAGATGAGAGGACTCTATAATAAGAGTAATGAGCTAATTAGACCGGACAGCTGAACGTCCTTCTGGACATCCTTTCAGATGACCTTCCAGACAAAGCCGGGCTGTGGAGGCTGAGCCCCTTGCACAAATTTTGTGCATCGGGCCATTATAAATTAAGGGTTACTTAGCATGTTCTTTATTCAGATATGTCATGTCAGGTACTAAGAGTTGTCTTTAAAGAAGTTTTTTTTTCCCTACTAAGGAAGAAGTAGACACTAGTACAAATGTTAACATGTCCTGCTTTTAAGCAGAAAGTGGAAAGGCAGAGAACTAATTGCCTTCAGCTCAAAACAATCCTTTTATAGATTTCTCCCCATTCAGCTTATTATTCTGGCCTCTTCAGAGAAAGCAGGAATACTAGAAACATTCTAAATTAATAAGATCCTGTATGCTCTTTAGTAATTTATTTTAAAGATTTTAGGAGAAAGATAAAGTATAACTATGTTATGTTTTTAATTAATCAGTCATCAAGTATTTATTAAACTAGAGGTCCAGTGCACAAAAATTCATGCACTTGGGGCGGGGGTCCCTCAGCCTGGCCTGCACCCTCCCGCAGTCCGGAACCCCATGGAGGATGTCCAACTGTCTGCTTAGGTCTGCTCCACAGGGGATCGGGCCTAAGCTGGCAGTCAGACATCACTCTGGCAGCCTGGGAGCCCTCAGGGGATGTTTGACTGAAGGCTTAGCTTAAGCCACAGTCAGACATCCTTAGCGCTGCTGAGGAGGTGGGAGAGGCTCCTGACACCGCCGCTGCGCTTGGAGCCATCAGCCCTGCTTCTGGCTGAGCGGTGCTCCCCATTTGGGAGTGCACTGACCACCAGGGGGCAGCTCCTGCATTAAGCGTCTGCCCCCTGGTGGTCAGTGCACGCCATAGCAACTGGTTGTTCCTGGTTGTTCTGCTGTTAGGGTCAATTTGCATATTACCCTTTTATTATATAGAATGCTATGAATCTGGCAGACCTGAAAGCAACACATGCTCTAAATGTGTGCCTTGAGAGTTGGAAGACAGGGCCATGTTTGCCTAGCATATTTCTTAAAATATTAAGGAAATATTAATCATATGTTAGTATTTAAGAAGACTAAAGGTTTTAGAAGAGAGGGGAGGGACAAAATGAAATAAGTACTCAAAGGTAATTTTAGCAATGAATATCTATTTCAATTTTTATGTTTATTCATCCTTAAAATTGCTCACGTATTTTGAGCCTTTCATTGCTTTAGATACCATATTTTCCAGTGTTACCCTGGGATTTTTAAAAATTATTTGTAATATGTTTTATTTATTATCTTAGAGAGAGAGGAAGAGAGAGATATAAACATTGATGAGAGAGGAATATCAATCTGCTGCCTCCTACACTGTGCCCTGACCAGGAATCAAACTGGTGGCCTCTTGGTTCATGGGTTGATGTTCAACCACTGAGCCACATCGGACTGGCATCCTGTTTGTTTGTTTGCTTTTTTCTTTCTTTCCTTATTTTCTACATTTCTCCCCATTAAGCTTATTATTTTGTAAAATCCATCCAGAAAAGTTTATCTAACTTCATTTGTTCTCTTTTTCCCCTTATTTTTGTAACTATAGAAAGAGAGCAGCTGTTCATTTTAGAGAAAGTCTATTTTAGGTACTAGCTGCTTGTGGGGGAAGGTTGGAGACTTTAATCCTTTATCTCCTTCTCTGTAACAATGCTAGCCTAGGCAAGTAGTCAGCTGTGGAAGCAGAAGCGGAGCTTTGAGAAAGAAAACATTCTCAGTAGAAAGTAGTGACCTATTATGATGTTGAATAAAAGTAGTTTTCCCGGAATCATTTTTCTAGGAAACCATGTTATGCCATATTTTGACTTTATTTAAAGATGAAGAAGGAGGACAAAGAGGAAGAAGAGGAGGAGAAAGAGAAGGAGGAGGAGGAAAGAGAAGAACAAGAAGGGAAATAAGGAAAGTTAAAGAATAAAGTGCATAGAAGAAATGAAAGAAAAATAAAAAGAACTACAAAATTAAAGATAACAATGTGATATACTTCCTAAGTTGACCAAGGCACTCTGTTAATTTTAATAAGTGATCATTATAGTTACTGTGTTTATTTTGGACACATTCATCTATTATTAATGTTTTAAGGTGAGTGAGAGGAATTGAATGTTTCTAAATACCATGAGAAGCCTGCTCTTTTATCTCTGCTTCACCTTAGAAGAGAAAGCTGTTACCTCCTGAGTAGCTGTCGATTGTTTTTTGTTTAGTGTTCAACAAGTTCCTGCAGCACATTTGGTGTTACTTATTTATTATTTATTAATTTATTAATTTATTTATTTATTTATTTATTTATTGCGTCTATAGTGAAGAGGCTGAATGACTGGGTTGCACTAGCAAAATATTATCAAATCTGTTTCTGTTTTAGATCATTCTTTGTCATGGAGATGAAACTTCTGTATCCTGAATTGGTCATTTCAGGGTGTTTGGAGGGAAAACATGTATCTCCAGGCTAATAATATCATGTAAGCATTTTCACTGCATTTTAAAAAGATGACATTCTATTATTATTCTGTTGTCTTCTTTCTATTAATCTTTGGTGTTCTTGAGTTTTAACTGTAGATTATTTCCCCAGCTCTATTGTACATTGTTAAATTGTCTTAAAATTCTCAAATGGATGAGTTCACCATTCTATTCTATATCAAGCTGTTAGCATGCATATTCCTTATATTCCTTTCCTTTAATGATGTCCTTAGGGTTTTTCTTGAGGGAGTTTTGCCAGAGTTTGTTGAACAATGGATTGCTATATGTAAATTAGTCAAGTGTATGTGTGTGTGTATATGTGTGTATGTGTGCGTACACAGGCTCTTCATTTTATAGTTTCATGATGATGCCTGTGATAATAGGGTTCTTCCACTGAGTCTCAAGAAAAGCATTTCGGGGTCCCATGTATGGAAGGATGAGGTATATTCGCAAGATTTATTAGAGCGAAAACAAAGGACCACCCCCAGGTGCCTGCTGTCTCATCCAGGACCAGGTGGCTCAGCCCCATCTCTCTGTGGAAGGATTCCAGCTCCTGGGGCCTCCGACCTGCACTTGTTCTCACCAAGCCCAGAAGAAGGGCCAGGCCCCAGAGATGCTGGACATCAGAAGTTTCTACAGTTTAGTTCAGTCCATGCCATAGTTTAGCCCACTCTCTGCCCACTGCCAGCTAGATGAGTCTCTGCTCCTGCCTGTGCTCTGGCTGAGCTGCCAAACCCAGGCCCATACTTGACCCCCAGGGCTGCTGCAGAGAGTGTCTATGAATAACGGGCAAATGAATGAACTAACCTGGAGCTTTTTGCTAAGCTTTTATTATATTGTTATCAGTGGAAGTGGGGGATCCTTTTCCCCACTAAGTTCTGAGGGTTGGGTCCTTATGATATCTTGAAAAAATGAATTTTCAAAGGCTCACACGGGAGTTATAATGATCTTTATTTGTGTGGAATTGCATCCCTTGATTTGTAAAGTCCCATTTCTCTTAATCTCATTCTGGAAGTTGTGCACTTGAGGTTCCAGCAGAGCTAAAAGCAAAGCCAGCTTGTAAAGTTTCCGTCCAATGGTGGAGTTGAGTCCTAAGGAGCATCAGGCCAGTCGTAGTCCATTAGTTCATTGTGTGGGATCCACATGGCTATGGGCCATATGGGTAGATGCAGAGGAGCCAGGAGAGGAAGCTCCCTGCAATCACAGTCCCAAGAATCCCACAAACCAAGAGAAGGAGCTCCTTTGTTTAGGAATTTATGTATCTCAAATCTTCCACGCCTCGCAGTGGCCATGCCTACTTTGGCCAATGACCTGTTCCCAGGTATGACTGACAGACAAATACCTTCCCTATGTTACCCAGATTTTCCTGGGCATGCATCTTTTCTTCCTCTGTCCAGTCCCTTCCTTGAGCTTGGGAGAGACTGGTGGTACCCTGGGGAGGGTTCAATTGCAGCTTCCTGGCAAAGCTGCACAGATGTCATGTCTATAAATGTGGCCTTCACTTTGCTCCTTTCCAGTTGTTAATAACTGGGTTCATTACAATGGTATCAATATTATGTTGGATTTGTGAAAGAATAGGCTTTCTTTCAAACTATCCAATCTCTTTCCTGGCTCTTTGTGGGCTTGTGTTGGTCCCTCACCGCTGCGCCAGCTTGGCTTCTACTGTGTATGTGCCCAGCAAAGGACTTTCCCTTTTGTTCCTTCTTCCTCCCCCTGTAATCTGGGGAAATGGCCAGTTGTTCCCTGTGGAGATTGGAAAACTAGTTCTTTCTTCCTCCTGGGGATTAGAGTCCCTTTGTCAAAGGAGGGGCTTTCCTCTGGGGTGTCTGAAAGCTCTGGCTTCCTAGTTAATTTGGCTTAATGAGATGTCTGCTCTCTTTTGCTAATATCTAACTAGTTGCCTCTGCCTACAATAATACTATTAAATATACATTTAAATTTTAACTACTCTTTCTTTTTCAAATTATACTTAGCTATCACAACTAGTCTTTCCACTGTCAGTAGACTCACATTGATGAGGCTGAGTTTGCTAACAAGAGTTTATCAATTTGAAACGTTTTGACATTTAAGCCAAGATTTCATGGGATCCTCATAAAAGTGCATAAGTCACTATATACTATGATTACAAGCTTGTATTTAATGTTTTGATACACAGTTCTAACACAATCTTAAATGGTATTGTTCCCAGCAGCAAATTAGAGTGCTTTAGTGGCAATAGGGGAGGAAACATTTTTCCTTCTAGGTTCTTTGCCTTTCCTAATATAAATTGACATAAGACAGATTAACAGGAGGAAATGAACTTAATTACAAGAGCCCCATAAGAATATGAGGCCTGAAGGGCAGCCAGGTAAGTGAGGCTTAGATAGCATCCTGAGCTATAAAAGGGTGTAAGGGAATACAAAGGGGAGGAAGGTCATTTACAGGAGAAATAAGGAGGTGTGTGGGAAACAAAGGTTGCTCTGCAATGCAGATAAGTTTATTTGGTTAAAAGTTATCTCTGGTAATAGCTCTCTTTGTGGTACAAGCCCTCTTTCAAATATGAATTTCAGTTGTTGGGGGGGGGGGGAGAGCGAGGGGAGGTGAAGAGCTTTCTCTGAATCTCCTGGGTTTTGATTGCATTTAGCTCAAAATAATCCTCATGACAAAGCGGCACATTTTGGGATAGCCTGTTCTGAACCCTATCAGTAGTATCACTCCTACCTGACTTCCAATTTGGCACCTCTGTGTCTGTTTTTAGATGAGTCATTGTATATCTTAATTATGTGAAAGAATAACCCACAAAGCATCAGTAATTGTTAAGCAACTCTGCTGTGTGTGTATGTGTGTTAACATATAATTAAATAGTTTCTTGGCTTCTTTATTTAATAAAACTGTAGTGGAAAGATCATTAAAATGATAATACTCTTCCTGCCATTAATTATGACTTATCTTTTTTTCCTTGTTAATGGATGCTTGTTACTACTGAAAGTTACTTTCTCCATCAATATTGACTTTCAGAAGATTCTGTATGCAATTTTATTGAGGGGGGGGGAAGAGAGAGAATTAAAAGTTTAGTTAGTAGGATTGGAAGGATATTTTTGCCTATCAATCAGTCAATCCTAATACAAAGCACCGAGTAGGCCTTAATTTTTTTATCCAAGTTTTTCTAGTATATTCACATGTATAGAAGAATAAATACGATTATGTGCATATTGGATTCAACTATTTAGAATTATAATATCAATTGTGTTTGGGGATGTCAGAGAAGCTTGAGTAATTGAACTAGATGTTATTGGAGGATTAAGAGTCAGTGGGATGGAAAATTTGTGGTGATAGAATAGTGACATTATTGAGTAGGTTGTGGAACAATGAACACAGGTGAGCATAGAAATAGTATGACTATGTTTTAGAAAGATCATGCTGGAAGATATAGGGAGGCTGGATTAGAGGAAAGAAACAATTCATTTACGGAGTTACTGTCTTGGCAACGGAGGATAATTGCCTCACCTATAGGAAATGGAAAGTTAAGGAGGTGGATTTCAATGACATTGATAGGACCTAGTGACTATTTGGGGAATGTGGGAGGGCATATTCAAGAATAAGTTTCTGTGTAGGGCAACTGGGCGGACAATAATACTCAGATCCAGGAGAGGGGAGGTAGAATATTTTGGACCAGCATTTCCAAGCATGAGAAAATCTTTAATTTAGCCCTAACCATTCTTCTTGTGCAATGCATTTCCCCCTCTTTCCTAGCTAACCTAGCTATCTTGTTTAGCAGCCATGGGAACCAGAAAATCCCAGCCTAGGAATTCTGTCTGTAACCAACCAACAGTGAAGGATAATTAAAGGTTGTTTTTCACCAGGTGAGTTTCTCAGGTGATAAGAGGTGCCTTCAGGAATAATTATCTTCCTTGTAAGAAGACACTTTTCCCCCCATTTATTTATTTATTTATTTAATTATTTAATCTTTATTATTAAAAATATTAGAGATGTCCCCTTTTTCCCCCATTGGCCCCCTCCATCAAGCTCCCACACCTTCTCTAGGACTTCACCACAATAGTTTCTGCCCATGGGTTATGCATGTATACATCTAAGTTCTTTGGTTAATTTCTTCCCATACCCCAACCCCTGCCTTGACTCTTAAAGTCCTTGGTCTGTCCCATGCTTCCATGTCTCTGGATCTATTTTGTTTGTCAGTTTATTTTGTTGGTTAGATTCCACATATTAGTGAGATCATGTGATACTTGTCTTTTTCTAACTGGCTTATTTCATTTAGCATAATACTCTCCAGGTCCCTCCAGGATGTCTCAAAGGGTAAGAGATTCTTCTATTTTACAGCTGCATAATATTCCATGGTGTAAATGTACCAGAGCTTTTTTTTTTTATCCACTCATCTATTGATGAACACTTGGGCTGTTTCCAGAACTTAGCTATTGTAAATAGAGCTGCTATGAACATAGGGGTGCATATATTCTTTCTGATTGGTGTTTCAGGATTCTTAGGATATATTCCTGGAAGTAGGAAAGATATACTTTTAAATGGAAATTTCCTATATGCATGTAAGTTTTCTTTACAAAAGGAGACATTTACATTTTACTTTCAGGCAGTAAAGTGGGGTAAGGAGAACCAGGTTCTCAATTACTCAAAATAATCCACATGTCCTAGAGGTATATTTTAGGGTGACATATTCTGGTACCCTTCAGGCACATCTACCTAATTCTTCAAACTATAATCAAAGATCCATCCTGGGTCCCAGAGTCTCATCTATATATATATATAAAACCCTAAGCGACTGGTCGACCATTCGACCAGGTGACCATTTGACTGGTTGCTATGACATGCACTGACCACCAGGGGGCAGATGCTCAACACGGGAGCTGCCCCCTAGTGGTCAGTGCACTCCCACAGCGGGAGCACCACTCAGTTGACGGGCTCCAGACACCTGGCTCACCGCTGACAAGTGCAGCTGCAGTGGCATGAGCCTCTCTTGCCTCCGCGGCAGCGCTACCCAGTGGCAGCGGCGGCAGGCACAGCAGGGCCGAAAATGAGCGGGAGCAGTATGGTGCCTAGCCTGGGCTCGGGCTCCTCACCAGCAGCCTGCGGCATCACAACTACTACATCCTCTGAGAGGTACTAGGTTGCAAGAGGGCGCAGGCCAGGCTGAGGGACCCCACCATTGCATGAATCTGTGCACCGGGCCTCTAGTGTTCTATAATCTATAATGCCAACATTCAGAATCTTAAATTATTACTCTTTTTTTTCAAATTTTCACATATATCTTTACTTGAAAATCAACTAAACATTTCAAGAGCTACCCACAAGTTTAAACTGCAATACTGGTTTCTTCCTCTTGTGCAGTTTCGGTAGAACCCACAAACTGAATGATAAAGGATGCACCTGGAACATCTTCCTTTGCCCACACTCTTCCTGGAGTTTGCTTTAGAAATAGAAGGTTGGAAACACAATAGGTGATGTGGTTAAACACTTTTTATTTTGTCATCTAAGTTGTTTTTAAAAAATATGCTCAGACTCGGCTGGCGTGTTGAGCATAGACTTATGAACCAGGAGTTCACGGTTCGATTCCCGGTCAGGGCACATGCCTGGGTTGCAGGCTCAGTCCCCAGTATGGAGTGTTCAGGAGGCCGCTGATCAATGATTCTCTCTCATTGTTGATGTTTTTATTGCTCTGTTCATTCCTCTCTGAAATCAATAAAAAATTTTTTTAAAAATGTGCTCAGTAATGTTATAGTAGCCTCAGAATACATTTAAAGACATATTCAGTCTCATAGACTTCCTTTCCATGATTCAGAAAATGTTGATAATTTTAATAATTATGTTAGTTTCCTTTTCACATTCAGTGAAGCTACTCTGCCTAATGCCACCCATGCCGTGTGTGTGTGTGTGTGTGTGTGTGTTGCTAAAAACAAAATCAACTAAATAAATCTAATGATCTAATTGGCAATATTAAGCAATTCATGTATGGGGCAGGGTCCCATCTAGCAACTAGAAGGGCTCTCTGCGGGGTTGTACACAATGAAAGGTTTTTGTAGGAAGAAGGGTGGAGCAAGGGAACTATTAACAGAAGAAGATAAATAATTATTTGTAGACCAGGACATCTTTTTGGGGGGTGGTTCCAGAGGAAAAGCAAAGGTTTTGTCATACTGATTGCTTCTTTCTATGGGGGCTAGAGAGGGCCCGTGGGACTGATTACCTCATTGGTATTGACCAGAAATTTTCAGACTGCTGGATTAAGATTATGTTTCTGGGAAGGACTGAAAGATCAGTTAAGGTTAAATATTAAAAATTTAGTGTTGGTATAATGGACTTTAGCCCAAGTGACTCCATTTTAGGCCAGTGGTTTTCTCTATCAGTGTATTTAAAGTAATGCATTTACTATTATTTTTTTTCTTTCATTCACTTGTATCTTTGACTCTTTTTTTGAAAACTTTCATAATTATCCTCATTCCTATATCCTTGTAGCTCTTAATAATTTGCCCTTGCAGATGAACTTCTAAACTTTATCATTTTTCTTTCCTGGAATAGATTCTTTAATTCACCTTTTCTGATGATGGTAATTTTATTCATCTTTACAAAATATGTTGAAGGCATAGGATGTAGTAGTAAATGTACTAGGCGCTAGAGATAAAGTGATCGACACAGAAATGGTCTCTGACATACAGATTGCAAGGACAGAAGTAATTAAACAGTGCATACAATACAGTGTGATGGTGAGAGGAGAAGTTCTGTGCTGTTAAGGGGCATCTGGAAAGTACAAAGAAGAGACTGTGGGAGGAGCTAACTTTCCCCTACCCTTAAGGTTCTTCTGGCTGGTCTAATACTCAAAGAGACATGAGACAGATTAGCAAGAGAAAATAACCAAATTTCATACATACATATGTATGGGAAACCCTCATACCTGAGACAGTCAAAGACCCCACATGCAGGAGAGATTTAGTGATAAAAAGGGCTATCAGGTATATAAGATATTCTGAGCCAGGAATGAGGTAACGCACCTTGGAGGCTCAAAGGGTCATTGCAGGGTGGTCAGAAGAACAGATGTTTAGTAAATAAAAGTTTGCCCTGCCATGTAGTTAGGTCAAAAGTTATCAGTGATCATCTCTGATGGCCAAGGCCTCTGATTCAAATTCTTCTAGGCAGTTAAGGGTGGGGGACATAAATTTCCCTTGATCCTGCAGCTCAAGTTGCCTTTAGCTCAAGACAATCTACATACCACAGAAGCACATCTTGGGGTGACTCATTCTAGGCCCCACAAAACCTCAACCAAGAGTAGGATCAAGAAGATTCCTTGCATATGAGTTAGGTAAAGGGCAAGTGATGAAGGAACCAGTTTTCCAGGCATTAAAGGCCAGAGAGATGGGGGCGGGAGGCAATGACACAAGGGAACTGGAGGGGAAAACAGGGGGGAGGAAGAGAGAGAGAGAAGGTACTTTATTAGTATTGAAATTGTTTCAGTATAGCTGAATGTCTGTTCAGCAACACAAACTTTTGAGGTTTCTGGTGTTTATATTTTTACATTTTTCTTTGGCTCAGATATAGAACTCTTCTACTTTCATAATGACTTCCTACATGCCATAATTCAGTTGTTAGATAATGGGAGCTTTATAGGTGTTACTTTATAGGTGCCCAGGGCAGATATGTAAATCCATTAGCAAGTTTGTCATAATGAGTGAGGATTGGTATGTGTGTTTCTTCTCTTATGCGGAAGTCAAAATGTGTTTATTATAATGTTGTATTGGCAAACATTCAATTTCAGGCTACTTTTGGTGACCCGTGTAGCACGGTATATATGTTACATCATGCAATTGTACTAGGCAAAGGAGTATGCTAGTTTGAAATGAACCACAACTATCGTTTTAAATCAGAGATTTGTGATACTAAAATTATTGAATGAACCTTAGATAATAAATGGTCCAGTTCCCTCATTGAACAGATGGGGAAACTGAGAAAAAGAGAAGTAATGAAAGGAAGAACTCTAAATGAACTCTGATGAGAATCTGCTAATGTCATGTTTGTTTTCATTTCTTATACTTTTGAGAAAACTTGTCTAGGTGTTTGCCCTTTTTATTGTTGACATAACTTATGTAGTCAGCCTTTCATTAATAAGCGAGCAAATGTGGTATGCAGATTTTTTTCCAAATTGAAAATAAAAGAACTATTAAAAGAGGAGATATTTGCGACTTGGATTTTATATATATATATTTTTTCTTTTTTTTTTAACTAGTCTGACCAAAGCTAACAGTTAAGGAATTCTAGAGGGAGAAAGTAGAGGTGTTTTTTGTGTTTTTTTTTTTAATTTTAGATGTCTAATGGGAGATAGAGCTTAAATATATTGCCTAATTTTTGTGGTCTACTTTCTCTCTCACTTACAAATGAGTAAAGATAAATCTCTAATTTGTCCCTAATTTTTGCTAGAGATTATTTTTTTTTTGAGGCACAATAGTTTGAGTCATGCTCACTATGTGCCTATGAAAAAAGAAATGCAGATATTGGAATCCACTTATAAATGAGGACTTGTGACACACCGAGTCATTTCCTTAAGACTCTCTGTTAATAAGTAACACAGCTAATGTCAGAACATAGCGACATCAGACGCCAGTGCTCTATTTCAGCCTTATTTCTACTGGCCAGAAAGGGGCGAAGGACAAGAGAAAGGAGACAAGAAAGAAGGTGATAGAAGAATAGGAAGAAGAGAAGGAAGACGAAGAGGAGGAGAAAATGTTGCTTGTTTGCTTATTAGCTGCCATGGACAATGTTTAGCAGTCATCCATTATTCTCTCAAGTTTTGTGGTAATCCTCTGAAATAGATATTATCTATATTTTATAGATGAGGAAGTCCAGTCTCAAAGACGTTGCATCCCTCAACTAGCTGAACAACTCGTAGTGGCCTGTCTTTCTACCACAGCACAACATTCATTCCCAGGCTCTTCCATAGCTCTCTGTATTTTTAAAAATGGACATTGCAAAATTCATGTTAAATTTTATTTGATTTCTGTAAGAGCAACAGATCAGAAACTCTAAAAAACAAATGAAACTCTGGCTCTGCACCACGGTGGGTTGGTAGCATCCACACACTTTTAGGAGGAAAATGAAAATGGGTTTCGGGACTAAAGTGAAAGTAAGGAATTAAAAGTTAATATTAAAACGGAAACAAAGCCACGTTTTGTGAAGCTCACATTATAATAGCAGCACATTGGATCAAAGGATGTGATCTCACTTCATAGTAAAACAGGTCCTGCAAGCCCAGGTAACTCAGGAAGCAGAATGGTAATTATTCACAGAAGAAAGCAGGTAGTGTACTGTTACACTACTACAGCAGAAAGTCAGAAGGTCAGGCCGCTCGCAGGGTAACTGACACAACTTGGAACTGTTCGGCCCCCTTTAAAAAGAGATAAAAAATGGGAGAGAATGAAGCAAGTTTACCTAACACATCCTTGCAAGGTAAGTGCCAAGAGCCGCGGGAATTTCTGCAGTCAGAAATTTAAGCAGTGCCCATTACAGTGTGTGTGTGTGTGTGTGTGTGTGTGTGTGTGTGTGTGTGTGTGTGTGTACTGGGCTAAGTTTCAATGTGTGTTTTGACGGTGCGGAGCATATGTGAGAATTTTTTCAGAAGAAACTGGCTGTCTCTGTTTTGCTCAGCAACTTGACCGACACAGACAGACACATTCAGGGAGCACAGGGAGATGCTTATGCTTATTACTGCCCAGCATAGTGCTGGATCAATGGTGCTACCGACCTCTGGTTGGTTCATTATTCATTTTAGAGCATTACCAAGAGAGATGGAGCATGGATTTTTGTCTCTACCGGTACAATTTTTATTTGTAATCAAGTTTTTCCATCTCTGGGTTTTATCAGCGAAGTGCCCTTGTAATAATGGAACTATTTCTAAAAGGTGGGAACCAGGATCTCAGCAGAGAGCAAGTCAGTGGGGAGAGCGGTCTGTTTTACATGACTTACTTAATCAGATACCTTTGTCCTTTGAAGGCACTGGCTCTGTTGACATTGGCTTGACACGGCTGCTATGGTTAGGCTTGTTGATAGAAACAAGTACAAGGTTCCTCACATGTTTCACTTTTCTGAGTGAGGAAAATCTTTTCCTAAAAAACAACAACAACAAAAATAGAAAGTGGGCCGAATGCTTATATGTTGCTTATATGCTTATATGATTTTTAGTAGTCTACTCTCTTATGATTTACCACTTTACAAGTAACACTTTAATCACGATTTTAAAAAAAATCTACTTATAATGCCATTTTTATTTTACTTTATTGTGTTCTTGTGAAGTTACCAAGGAAATCCCCAAGCCACTGAGTTTTCCACAAAGTGCATGTAATCAAACATATAAAACTACATCTGTGAAATATAACACATGCAAGAATAGTAATGAGATGATCATAGACATTCCTGGTTATAAAAGCATAGAATCCAATTAATAGATTTAAATTATCTTCTTTATTCTCTTTAATAAATTCTCCACTTAACCGGCTTAAGAATCTCAGAAGCTTATTTTTAGTTCTGTATGTTTCCTAAAAACGTTTTTGAAACACTGCATAAAGTGCTATTGTAAAGTATTTTTAATTTAAAGATTAAAAAAAAAAAGTCATTTAGTGCATTCCACTGAAGAAAAACTACGAGGTAAAAGACTCCTTTAGCATAATCCTATGAAATATTTTATTTTTATGTGTTTTATGGACAAAATATTATGCATATGATTCTTACTTGTATCTTACTAAATTGTGTCTGTAATATATTTCCTTGAAAAAGTATATGCTGTTCATATAATAATGACTTTGTGTGAAACATATATGACTGCTAGGCAGCCATCTGCACAGCCTGTCCTAGAACTGTGTGGGCGCATCACCTTTGTCTGCATTCAAGGGACCAAAATAAACTAAGGAAAACTGGGCCTTTCCTCTGTCCCCTTATCATCCCTTTTTGTGTCAGAATCATGGGTAATATTTTTTTCTTATTTTAGAGTCTTAAAATATGTATAGCTTTTCTGTTGTTGTTTTTTTCCTGATACTTGTATGTATGTTACATTTCTGGTACCATGTACCACTGTAAAAGGGTGATATATATATTAGAATTAATAATCAGCTTATATAAAAATGCACAAAGTTTGTAACAAAAGATATAGTAAATAATTTGAATGTCATGGTCTCAGTTAGAAAATGAGGTGCTTAGATCCATAAATCTCCTATAGTTGGAAATGCGTGTGAGATCAGTTCTTTCCCAGCATGTTTTCCTGTGTGCATTCTGTGAAAACTTTTCAATAGAGAATGTGTTCTCTTCTGATCACATCTGAGTCAATGTATTTCTGGTAGATCTACAGAGAGCTCAGATGTATCTTTTTGGGATATTGAAATGCTTCCATTCCAGTTGTATTTGTCTTAAGATTATTAAGTGAACCTATTAGTCAGGTGAGAGTTAATTAGAAACAACAGTACTTGGGTTGTTGGTTTTAAATTATTTCTGGATGCATTTCAAATTATAAATTAAAGCACTATGGGGATTATTTGCAGCTTTATTCATACATGTGAAGGTAAGAGGTTTTGATAAGTATGTTTAATATTTTATAAAAGAAATCAAGATTTATCCTGAAATCTTCATGTATGTAATGCTCTAACATTCTGTTTTCTGTGCAACACCCTGTCCTGTAACTGAGCTGGAGTTTAAAAAGTATCCAAGTGAATAAAAAGGCATTTTGCAATGTTGTCTAATTTTGCCTTGACTTGGTAGCATTTACCAAAATACTCTGAAGTTCTCTGAAATAATATTAGTTATTATCAGCTCTACTTATGAATAAGTGTTCTCTAGTAGAAACGACTATATTCAAATACTGTTTTGTACAGTAAACAAGTGGATGGTTTAAGTGTTTTGGCTGTAAGATAATAAATGTCAGTAGATTATTATTCGATGTCCATCATATACTTTGAATAATGGTTTTCTAAGGCCATGCATCGTATGTAGATTTCTAGATTCATTGCACCATCTCTAGCCAGAAATTGTGGGGCTGGTCATAGACATTGTCAATGATTATTTATTTTAGGACTATTTTCCTGTAGGTCTCTGTCCTATTTTTACACCTCGAAGCTGGTTGAGTGAGTTCTGGTTAGTGGAGCCCATAAACTATCAACATTTAATATTTCCAATAGTATTGGGAACCTATTCTTTTCTAAAAGAAAATGCAGGTTATCTTCAGCTTACTGTGAACATATCTCAGTTATCTTTTCAAACATGAAAAGCAATCTCACTCTTTCAGTCCCAATGAAATGTAACCCTGCAGACAATTATGTAAAGATTCCATACATGAAGGTTTACAATATTCTCAAGATTCACATAATAGAATTATATAGAGTAGGATAGAATGCCAGGATTTTCTTTCTAATTTTTTAAAAATATAAATATAAATATAAATATATATATATATATATATATATATATATATATATATATATATACCAAAAATAGTAGGGGTAAATGCTTTTTGAGCATTGTCATTTGCTGAGAAAATGAAGCATCATTTCCTTGCATAATATCTGCAAACTCACAGGTACCATCAAGTGGCACTTGGTCCATCCCTGACAGTAGTGAAAGGCCGTGGCTGGGATGAGAGAGGGTGTCAGTTTCCTTCTTGGCAAGCAACTCCCTGGAAAATTCCTTAGGCTAAGGTTTCTCCAGAGGCTACCCCCTTGACAAGGAAGGGCCACTAACCTTTTTTCCACTTCTCTCAAAATTTGTATTAACTGGTAGGGAAGACTCTAGTCCAGGGGTGGGCAAACTTTTTGACTCGAGGGCCACAATGGGTTCTTAAACTGGACCGGAGGGCCAGAACAAAAGCATGGATGGAGTGTTTGTGTGAACTAATATAAATTCAAAGTAAACATCATTATATAAAAGGGTATGGTCTTTTTTTTTTTTTTTTTTTTTTTTTAGTTTTATTCATTTCAAACGGGCCGGATCCGGCCCGCGGGCCGTAGTTTGCCCACGGCTGGCCCAGGGCTACTCAGTACAGTCTTGTTCCTTAGGCTGCCTACTATCAGCTGTGTGGATGTGTTCAAGCATCTTCTAATTATAGCCTTCCTTCCCACCTCAGTTCTCCTTAGTTCTCTAGATCCACAAAACTACAAAAACTAGAACTCAGAGGAAAATATTACAGAAGAGTTGGCTACATCCCATGGGATTTCAAGGCCAGCTTTAGACAGCAATCAGCAGAGAAGAGAAAATTCAGCTAACACACCGAAGGAGAATTTGGTTGTCAGAATTAGAGGGGGGGGGAATCTGTAGATTGTTAAAATTTGCAAGTTAAGAGGGAGCTTAGAGGGCCTCCAGTCCAATATTTCCACTCTGTCTTTACGGTACCAAACAGAGATCCTATGAAGAAAAGTGTCCTTGATTTCTCAGAAGCACTTGCCAGGTCTCCACCCTAGCTGTCCAGAGCCTATAATTTTATAGAGGAATTTGGCACGTTATTATCAGGACCCATTTACTTTCCTTTTTCAAAAGGGGAATCAGGCTCATAAATGCTTTCCACATTGCCATCTTTTAGTTTCTATAGTGATGGCCTGCGAAGAGTTGTCCAGTATTCACTGGGACTACTGAAACCTGGCCCGTGCAGGTTGGGGTTTTCTCTTGACTCCATAAAAGTTTCATTGATTTTTAAGACATTTACTTAACTCGCACTGCAACCAGGAGAAGTCAGCTTGAAAGTCCGTAGGCACATGCACTGAGTGTTGCTCATGATACTGCCATTTGGTAGAAGTGATACTCGTTTTGTTTGGCTAGGAGAAGGGGAAAAAGGCTAGGCAGAAGGTGCCTTCGTGTCTGTGCTCCTAAGTTGCAGCCGGAGGGCAGCAGTACTGTACACCCAACCTGTTATACTGGTTTGGTGTGCATGCTGGCTTTCTGTGGTGGAAAAATATTTCTGCATTCATTGTCCTAAACCATGCCTGTGAGTGCCTTGAAATCTTTCTAAAACTCCAAAGAGGACTAACCAGTTTGCGAGTCTCCCTTCCCAGCTATCACCCTTTAACAGCATTCTCAATTCAGAGACTTGCAAGGGTTCCTCTTTCGGGAGGAAGACTTTCACGGGCTCATAGTGATAGTTGGAACACGAAGAACTCAGACATTTTGGAATTGATATTTGCCTGTTGAGGTAGCAGGGCATTTTGGAGTTGACGCTCTGCTGTAGAGATCTTATCTAAGGACAGAATCGAGCACATTTGGAGCACATAAGATGGCAGAGAATGTTAAGGCATGAAACCCAAGGTGAGTGTGACCTACACGGTAAAGGTGCAGGTGAGGAAAGCTTGGGGATTTCCCCAGGTGTAAGGCAGAATCTTTGGAGCAGGCAAATGAGAGTCAGAGATGAACTCTGACATGATATATAAGAAGTAGTTAATGAAAACAACATAACTGAGCTGAGGTGGTCTCTTTTGCTCGTCTTAATAGCAATAAGACTTTCACATTATTAGAAATAAAATAGCAAGCAATATATTTGAATGGAACATGAGATACACGAGGTTAGAAACATGGTCCTTAGTTGAAACCTGCTGCTTGGGGAAAAGCCAGTTCTCAAACACTTTGAAATTTACAGTTTGTTCCTATGCTTCTAACTGATCTGAAAAGCACAGTTTAATCTCCCTTTGATTTAAGTGATATTTTATGGCACTGAAATTGTTTTAAAGGGACACGTTTTAAGTATCAATTAAAGTCACAATAAAATCTTCTTGAAGAAAAGGTGATGTATACCTACAGGATGACTTGATTATTAAACATTATTATTAATAATGCAATTAATTTTTTTCATATATTTAAAAGGCTGGATCTGTCTTTGAATCTGCTTTCTTTTTCTTACAGAAAAGAAACAAAGAGAGCGGTAATAATTTGATGATTATACATGTATAAACACCATATAATTGTTACATTGCACATGCCTGCTATCCAGATTTTGGAAAGAGTTTAAACAAATTTAGCTAATGCAGTAAGACTATAAGCCAGCCTTTGAATTGCAGGTTTTTTGGGGGTAGGATTATTGTCCAAGCATGTACTTAACTTATTACTGGAAGGTATTGCACTTGATACATGAAAGTGAAGGAAAAGTGAGCGACTGAAAAGATTGGAAAGAAAATGTGATTAGGATGAAAACACTTAAAAGGACATTGAGCTACAGTTGATCCCTTGAGCTGCTACTCTCTCTCCAGGAAAAGTGTATGTAAATAGTTTTATTGACAGGGTTATTTTGTTGCTCTGTTAATAGATGTTTAACCATCTCCACAGTTGAACACTTAGGAATGTGCATTCATAAATGCTTTGATAATATATATGGAAATGCAATCCACCAGTCCTCTTTAAACCTCTAATCATTGTATTGCAAGGTGTGTATTGTGTACTAAAAAAAAAAAATGAGTGTGACTTAGAGAGTAGGTATAAAATCCTACCTACTAAAATAAAATCCCAAAGAGAAATATTTTAGGAAAGTCAACTACTGAATTTAATTAATTGATATGAACATGCAAAAGATATGCACGTACGCCTGCTAAACATCAAAATCAATTTGCTGTGTGGCTTCAGACAGTTCTCATTTTGAGAACTGATTAAATTCATGTAACCTTTTCATCTTTGTGATTCTTTTGTTTTCTCCACAGTGAGTTCTTGTGAAACAGGGCACGAGAAAGAGAGAATTGAAGGGTCACCTTGCTTTATTTCCCTCTTTGTTTATGGACTTTTAATGCAATCACAGACAAGTCCCATCTTCCCTTAAACTCTTAATAAATCTTGCAAAATTCTGCATCACATCCACATTTCTTGGTGACACAGTTCAGAGGTGGAGAAATGTACTCGGGTAAAAAAAGGGGGAAGTTGCTTCCACTCTTGCCAATTCTTGGTTATGTATATTGTTGTATTGATCTTGACCATTGTTATAAATACAAACCATTTATAAAGAAACCTAGAAATTTATAGAGAGTTTATAGAGAAACCTAGAAATTTATGGAGAGCTTCATAGAGCAGATATGACGTAAACTGACTCTGGCAGATTTGGTAAACAGAATAAGTGACCAGAATGAAGAAAGTCTTTCCCGACAAAATTAACAGTAGAGAAAAGGTCTAGAAACTGAATTTAATTCATGTAAACTGAAGGTTACATGAATTTAATCCAATTATTTACTTGCTTTGTTCTCCTCTTTTATTGAAAAAAAAAAAGATTTTCCAAGAATTCCTACCTTGAAATAGACTACACATTAGTAAGCATAAAAGAAAATAAAGTTAAAATAACACAGTAGTTAAAATTTGTATAAAATATATATGCCAGAACATTGTAAACAGGTACTAAATGGATCACACATTTGCTTTCAAGCTTCATAGCAGCCAAAGGAGAGTCATAAATTTATTTTAAAATTGATGGTGTTCAAATGATATAAAAAGGCATCAGCTATTAAATAGATGCATAGATTTCTCCATTAGACATGGTGCTAGAAATCAGCATAATTTCTCTAGGTCCCAGGAAGCAGGCCCACCTAGAAGAGAGCGGTTTTTATTAGGCAAAACTAGGCAATAAAGTTTGAAAGATATAGAGGTAAGGAAGGTAGTAGTATTTAACTCATATCAGAATTTTGACATGGACAATTTTCTTTTGAACTCCATAAGTCACTGTACCATTTTACCAGACATTTATAAAAATGAGCAAACAAAAAAACCACACCTTTATATTGAAAAATGTTAAACATAATTTGAAAATAAAGGAAAGAAAAATAAAGTAATAAGAACCCTGGCCAAGGGTGGGAGATGTGTGTGTGTGGGGGCGGCTCAGTTGGTTGGAGCATCATTCCATACACTAGAAGGCGGCAGGTTTGATCCTGGTCTGGGCCCATACAGGAGGAAACCAACAGGTGTTTCTCGCTCACATTGATGTTTCTGTCTCTCTCTCTCTCTCCCTTCCTCTCTCTCTCCAATAGCAACAACAAAAAGAATAATTAAGAAATATAGGCAATAAAATACATAACTGAAATATTCACACTATTTCTATTTCAGAACATAAAATAGGCCATTTTTAAAATTAGGCAGCTATGCATATTTTATAATCATATGGAACTGCTCCATGCTCTTCTCTCCTCTGGAGTTTCTACTGGATTTTATGTGGGTGTTTTATGTTCATTTTGGCTACTGAAGGGTTCAGTACAGTCACTGTGGCAGATTGGCTAGTAGGGAGGGTATGGACAAAGAGTAAGAATAAAGAAAATCACATTGGTTTTGATAATATCCATATTGCATTATAAACCTACTTTAGAGACTTCACAAACTTCAGGTGCAGTGAGGTAATGATGCTGCCCTAAGTTTTTAATGTGGACAAAGGTAAATAGGAGTTTGGGAGAAAAAAAAAGAAAAATTTAATCAGAAACGAGTTATGTTTTTTTTTTAAAACATATTTTATTGATTTTTTACAGAGAGGAAGGGAGAGAGATAGAGAGTTAGAAACATCGATGAGAGAGAAACATCGATCAGCTGCCTCCTGCACACCCCCCACTGGGGATGTGCCCACAACCCAGGTACATGCCCTTGACTGGAATCGAACCTGGGACCTTGCAGTCCGCAGGCCGACGCTCTACCACTGAGCCAAACCGGTTTCGGCGAGTTATGTTTTTATTCTTGAGTTTGAGTTCTCATCAGTTTTAGGTTTATATTTTACATTCTTTTTAGTTTAGCATTGGATTTCTATGGATTTCTTTTAGGCATCATCTTTTTTTTTCTATATTAGAAAACTTATAATATTACTTATATTTCCAGGAATTAGTAATTACTAAGTTGTATTCATCAAAACACTCTTATGTGACTGAATAATATAATTCACAGAGACGTTGGTATTTAGATAATAGAATCTTCTGGAAAAGTAGTCTTCACATGAAATTTGCATTTCCCTACACTGATTAGTTAGTAAATAACTTATCTTCATAATCACATAAGTAAAAAGGAGAAATAACTAGTATTTATTTGCTGCTAATTTAAGGGAGAAACTTACTGAGCTTATATGGGTCTCACAACTCTCTTGGCTTTCTCTCTTCCTCCAACAAACACACCAGCTGACCCCCTTGTAAGTCCTCTATGTACTGGTAGTTTCTGCTGAGCTTCCTATGGTTTGTTCCTTCCTGTCATTCAGCAGTCAGATCAAGTATCATCTCAGTGAGACCTTCTCTAGTCTCTCAAACTAAAGCAGCCGGTCTCTATCTTAATGCCTGATTTTATTTCTTTTAATATCTCACCAAGTCATTTTTTGTATGTCTGTTTACTGCTTATATCCCTACAGTAAAAATTTCTCTCTGAGATGAAAGTCCATAGCTGACTTGTTTATTGCTGTATTTTCAGTGCCTAGAACCATAGGCACTGTATATTTTCAAGTATAATTGTAATATATTCAGAAAAAAAAACACATAAAATGCAATTTACATTTATTCCATCATGAAAATTAGTTGAGCATAAAGTAGCAGTCAATTAACCTGGTAAGTACAAAACAAAATAAAACAAGATGCCTTAACTAAAAAAAGTTTTAAAAAATTGGTAAATAGAAATGTCTTAGAATTGAAGGAGACCTTTTTCTAGAAGAAGAACCATGGACGTGGCATATGGTGGGGGATTGGGAACAATGCATCACCATTCACAATTAGGGAATGTGTTCTTCCTCATTTTTCCAGTCCTGTGTTGCAGTGGCTTTGGTTCTGGTTACCTAGGTGAGCTCTCAAGGAGTCTAAATATATAATAATGATGCTGATGGTGGTGGTGGTGATAAGGGGAAACATTTATTAAGTGTATACCAGGTCCCAGGAACTGTTCTAAGTGTTCAACATATATTATTTTATTTAATATTCACAACCACCTAAGAGGAATAAATGCTCAAGAAATATAAATACAAATAATTATATGACTACATCTTCCTTATAGGAAGAAAGCTGTCCTTCTCTTCCAGTTGAAATTTATCTTCCTCCTCATTCATTATCACACAGTGATGGAGACTGAGCTTATTTGTAAAAAAAAGAAAAAAAGAAAGAAAAAGAAAAAGAAATTTGAGAGATACTTGACATTAAATTTGTGTTTGTATTATTGGAGCAGGGGAAAGGGATTATGAAAACTAGGTTTCTGGCTCATGTGACTGAGAGAATAGTATTTTTAACTGATTTAAGAAATGTGGGGTGGGCAACAGTTTCTGGGACTGCTTTAAACAAGATTATTTTAAACTATAAGTGTTTATATTTATATATAACGGTGTCCAGGACTTACATTGCAAAAATGACACTAGAACTTGGGAGAAAGAGCGAGAATGAAATGAAAACATTGGATATTATTAAAAGTTATGGCAAAGTCTAGAAAACACTAACATCTAAAGTCTGAACAGAAATGAAAGAAACTGAGATGGGGTCACGGGGGAGAGGATGCAGATGACAGAGTTTGTGGGGAAATGCATGCTGAGGATTCCTAACTGACAGAATAATGCAGTAACTAGGACTTGATGATTCAAACTGGGAATAAAGGCAAAACCTGAGAAAGAAACAATTTGAGAATCATCAGGAATGAGTGAAAGGAGAAGACAAAATTATAAAATCAAACTTTCGGAAGCCCAAAGTCATAGAAGTTCCATCACTGTGCATGGGCAATGACCACAGTCAGGGAGTGGGAGAAAGAAGAGTGAACAAAGGAGGTAGATACCACACAGCAGTACCACGAGGTCTGCATCGTTTCCTGTTTTCACAAATGAAGAAATGGTGCCAGTGAGGGAGAGAATGAAGATGCTAAAATAAAAGGACAGTCTGATGAAGATGAGGACTTGTGTCATAAGAGTGATTTTCAAGAACATGAGGACAACTCCTTTTCTATAAGGAAGAATAAGCAGAGTGAGTATAATGACAGATTCACTAAGTTCCAGGAAAGAGTGGGTGACAGGGTGCATGCCAAATATACTGCATCTTTGCACTAAAGGGTGATTTCATCCAGCCAAGAGTTAGGGTGGGGCTGTGTGTGGGGTGTTGAATCCAGGAAAGATAAATGAAAGAATTGGCTAGAAGCAGCCTCAGTGAAGTTAGGAGATAGTGTCAGTGAATGTGAGAAAACGAATAGGAAAAAAAAATGTAGGCTGATTATTAAGGCAGCTTTCATAGATACATAAGTAAGTTTGTATGTGAGTGAGTATGTATGTGTCCGTGTGTGTGTGTGTGTGTGTGGTTGGCTTGTCTGCAGATTTAGTTAGAGATTGTTATTCTGGAATATTTAGGCTTTACCATGTAGTGCCATACAATAAGCCTATTCCAGCTAGTTATCTTCAGAACTTATGCCACTGGACTATAGCCAAATTCTTCCATATATTAAAAAACAATGAAATACGCAGGCTTCTTCACTGCCACTAAGCTTGTATCCCTCCTCATCTATGTAATCTATATAAATATATATATAAAAGGCTAAGTGTCCATCCTTCCCTCCGACCAGTAGCTATGATGCAGCACACTGACCACCAGGGGGCAGACACTCAAGCAGGAGCTGCCATGACACCCACTGGCCATTTAAAAATAAACGGCACCAGGGACCTGGCGCTAATAAACCAACACTCAACTTCCCCAGGTGGGACACAGGCCCCACCACCACCCCAGAGTGACACCCCACCAAATTTCAGCCAACACCTCCAAGACCCCATGGCACAAAATGCAGCCCATAGCCCAGCGCAGCCTATAAACGGTCGCTTTGGGCACCGAGTAATGACATCACATAGCAACGCCTGGCTTTCTCTCTCTAGTGACTAGCCTCTTTGGAGTTTCTTCAGCCCAGAAACCTGACTTGCTTTATAGTTAAGTGCAAACATTTTACAGTTTAACCAAATGTTTGTGAAGCATTTTCCCATGCCTCATCTCATTTGATCCTCACAGAAATCCTGAAGTAGGTAGATAGGAGACTCAGTGGAATCCTATTTTTTTTTTTTCTCATTAGCCAGAAAATGGAGATTTAGAAAGTTTAGAAACTTGACCCGACTGAAAAGAAGAAAGAAATGGTGGAACTTGAAAATGACTTCAGGTTTTCTCACTGCGCAGAATACAGTCAAACACTGCTGCAGTTAAATATTTTACCCTTTGTTCTCCCTGAGTGATCTACAATAATAATCTGCTTTGTGTTGATATTTACTGCTGTGTTGCTGACAATTACCTGAAAGAGAAGTTGGGGTGCTTCATTGGGCTGGAAAAAGTTTAGCTAAATCAGAAAGCAGGTCTAATTAAGCAAATATATATGTATATATATGGCTAAGTTGACTCGTGCATGCACAATACATATAAATCTCTTGCTGGTGCCAATCACATGCGTGTGTTTCGATTTGTCATTGTCAATCATGAATTTGGTTGACACTTCTATTATAGAGAAAGGGTGAATAACAATATTAAAATATTTCTTCTAATTAATTTCCTTTCAACATGCACAAATCTGTGCACCGGAACACTAGTATTAGAATAATGTACATGTATATCATATGGCCATACATCATGCATGAAACAGACCTTTGAGACTTTGGAAGTGGGATTGCACATCAATTTGACTTTGTTTGAAGAAAGCAAAATAAGGTTGGGGTAAATATTTATTCATTCAAAAATGTCAAGACCTTAAGATAATCAGTGATTCACATCAGAGTTTGGGTGATTATGTGATTATGTGATTATGTTTTTGTTATTGCTAATGAAAAGAACAACTAATACAATTGGGCATTTTAGTAAATACCAGTAAGGAGCAAAACTAGAATTTAAATGTAGGACATATATGACTTTATTGTTTATTAACCTGTATTTCCCAAGTGTATTGAGCTACACACACACACACACATACACACACACACACACAAGACTCTTCAAAGAGAGTTTCAAATAGTTACCATTTATATGCAAAAATTAGTGACTATTATTTTTATTACTATAAAGAGTAATATTTTATTCATATTTCATTACATAGCTGCTATATCTGCTTTTCTTTGGATACTGGGTTTTAAAAAAACGGATATAACTTCATGTATGCACATAATGTTTTCTATTTAGGTACATAATGAATTCTCTTGTCCTATCTCACATTTTTATGATATTTTCATCATACCTACATTCCTGGCATTTTTATTGAAGGTGAAGAAGCTCTCAAGGAATAGTTTGAAGTAAATGGGTTCTACTAAATTCAAGACTATTTTGATAATTAACCTTCAGTTTGAAGTTTTAGGTGATGTGCTGATATAAAGGAATATAGATTTATTGCTACAAAATATACCTTAAAGAGGTTTTTAAACAATAGATGTTTTGCTGATGCAGAGGATATTCTTCTTCAGTGTTTCTAACTTGACAAATTACATGTAAAAGCCATAAACTCCTTTATATCGTCCATAAACAAAATAAAAAATGTTACATCACGTAAGTTTGACTTAGTCAATAATTCTGAGCTTAGCCTTAGGGTTTAAAAGAGAAATTATTCCTGTTACACATTTTAATTATACTATAAACTTTGGGAAATAGCTATTGATCAGCATCTGGCATAGAAAGTTGTTGCTTTCTTGTTTTGTAGCCAGTGAAAGTTTGCCATACAGACTAAAAATGAGGAATTTCAGAGGAATCAAAGGTAGCAGATGTATAGCAGAAAATATTTTTGTTGTTACTGTTGAAGTTGAGAAAGTTAAAACTTAGGAACTTAAAGATGATCTACTAGATGCAACTTTCTGCTGGAAAACAAGAACCCTCATATAAGTAAAAAGGAAAAAAAAATGTTACTCTGTTTTAAGGAAAAGCTATTATTTAATTATACTTTTGCTTATCTCCAACATTTTAATACAGAAATAGGAGGGCCTAATTAGAAACCTTTTTAAACTTACATTTTGAAGTTCTCCAAAGTTTATATAGAGTGGTGAATATTGTGATTATTTTAGAAGTAATAATTTCACATTTTTTTTTATCTTTGAATCAGTAAAATAGGTAAAAACCTCCATTCTGTTAAAATTAAACACATCTAACATCTATAATGATAATGATGATGATGTTGATGATGATGAAGATTAAGAAGGGGAATAGTTACTGGTGCCAACTCAATGCCAACAGGAATCCCCAATTCGGGGAGAGGTGAAGAAGGAAGCTGTTCAGTGCAAAACAGCTCCATTGTGATACATCGCAGCTGGGAAAATAGCTGGGCTGTGAGGTGGCCCTGTGGCCAGATGCCCCAGGAGCCCTCTCCTCTTACACAGCTGTGCTCCTGCAGCAGTTCTCAACCTGTGGGTCGCGACCCCTTTGGCAGTCGAAGGACCCTTTCACAGGGGTCGCCTAAGACCATCCTGCATATCAGATATTTACATTATGATTCATAACAGTAGCAAAATTACAGTTATGAAGTAGCAACGAAAATAACTTTATGGTTGGGAGTCACAACATGAGGAACTGTTTTAAAGGGCCAGAAGGTTGAGAACCACTGTGACCTACGGGGGTCTGCTTTGCCCTGTGTTGACCAGCTCCAGGCTGCTCTGGTCTGCTCTGTTCTCTACCTGTTTTCTCTGGCCTCCGCTGGTCTGCTCCTCTAGGCTCCCGCAAGACTTCAGTATTCAGCTCCAGCCAGGGAAACACAGACTTAGGTGGGCAGGGAAAGTAGACCCTTAGAGCCAGAGGGAAGCTGACTTTTATAGACCAAATTCCCAGCCCCTGGTCTCTGATTGGTCCATGCTCATGCAATTGAAGGCTCTAAATATTCACAGTATGATTATTCCAAAGACACTGTCCTGATTGGTCAGAATGGAGCTGCTCTGATTAGTTGGTTAAGAAGCTGATATGGCTGCATAGCTCCAATTGGATGGGGCTTTAAGCCTTAGTCTTATTGGTTGGAAAAGGACCCAGAAATTCCTTTTTAAGGGCTGGCTGAGTGGCAGAAGCACAGTGCAGGCAGGTGATTCAGCATAAAGACAGGCAGCCTAGCACTGGCTTCTCCCTGAAGTGCAGTTTGTGTGTGAGGCCTCTGTGCAAAATTTGAGCCAACAGGAGCCCTTCTTAGTAGGTGTCTTCCACCCTCCTACCTCCTCAGGGCTCACAATATATAGGGTTTTCACAATTCTCTGGTTAAACATTCTATAATCATTTCCTCTTTAATTCCAGAATCTAATTCAAGGTATGGTCATTTAACTTTGATACTGTGTTGCCTTGTTTGGCCACTTTGGTGGCCTCAATATCTTTATGACACCAGCCATCAAAGATGCTATTTTGAAAGCATCAGCAGGGAATCAGTATTGCCTTTTCTTGCCACATGACACCTCCTACCTGCTCACAGTAGGAGCTAGTGAATAGTAATCCTCACCCATTTCTTCCCAACCCCTTTCTTCTTAACCCAAAATGTAATTACGATAAATTTACTGGCTGAAGAGTCTGGTAAACTATCCATGTATTTAAAGCCCATAATAGTGGTTTTATATTACGATGCAGTAACTTGCACTAATCAATTTAATTTAATTGTATGAAAAAAAAACAAAACTCAAAATATGATTTTTGAAACATAGTATGCGAGTCTGTAGTATTTATTTATAAAGAAAAATGCAACATTCTCCAATTGTGCTGTAATTTTGGGGCTGCCACCTACTTTTCTTTGTAACTTCTGGATTATCCTGGATATAATCTGGTAAAGATTGGTTATAGGCAGTTAAGTTTTAGAGATGTTAGGTATAAACACAGTTTTTAAACCTGGTTTAATTTTTTTTTTAATATTAAACGTTGAAAGAGAAGCTATTGATAGGTGCAGATGGCCTTTCACTCACATTATAACTTTCTCCAAGGATATATATTGTGAATAGTGTAAAATAAGGTGCCTTAGTCAGTGTAGTGCCTCTGAACAATCAGTCATGGGAGTTAGGCATTTTATAAAAGTTTATGTTTTTAAAAGGAAGTATAGGAAGGCACTGATCCTGAGAATTTTATTCCTCACTTCATTTTATTCTCACAACAATATTTAAAGCTATTACCAGCTTTCAAGTGATCCTATGTGTTCAAGTCATGTTGCCAAGAAGCAAATGAATGGAAAGAAGGGAGTTTAAGCAGAGGTGATATTCGATTCCTCCTTAAAGAATGAAAAGTTCTCCAATTCAATAAATGGAAAGGTTATTTCTGAGATTTAAACACACACACACACACACACACACACAGCTGTACAAAGGCATGATTAGTGTGTTTGGGAAATTTCAAACATGTTTATACTAACAGCCCAATAAACATGTTGCTGGAGTTATAACTTTGTTTTTCTGGGCTAATATAAAACATATTTTGAGCCCACTGACTACAGTTGAGGTTTAAGGCTAGTTAAATTTTAAGCCTAGTGAATGAGAGTATCCTGTTTTTACTTCATCTTAGCACATGTGTAACTGTGTTGTTAAGGCATCCTAGAAGTGGAGCAGTTGGTACAGAGGGCTAAATATGTTCTTAAAATGAATTTGATTTTGTTTGATTTTTTTCCAATCATGAATTTTAACAAACCAAGCTCTCTGTCCTGCTGGCCACTGAATGAATTGTACATCAGTCAAAAACTCACATCACCCAAGATAGATGCTCATTGCATCCACCTATACCAGTAGGGCATTTGTAAAATATTTAAATAGCAAAAATATACTTTCCATTGCGATATACTTCATTTATGTAGACTCTGGTCAAAATTATTTTTCCCAGAGCAGTCACCTTCTCAATGATGCGTTTATATTCATATATATTATCCTCACACCCTTAGGAACCTTGGGAGAAAACCCCTGAAGGCCAATACTTGCCATGACATATCATTCACGTGAAATGCTTGCAGTTATATCACACATGTTTCATCAAGCAATGTGACAATTTGGCCAGGAATTCCCCATGCTACCTTCTTGTCCACCATGGAAGAACTTGGCACGTAAAGTATCAGTAGGATACACTGGCATTAAGAGGCAGTGATATTCCTTTCGCAAGTAAGAGAGAATTCTTGAAGAAAACCCGGTCCTCTCCACACAAGCAGCTCACCTAAACTGTGGTTAGCAGCGCTGAAATTTGCCCATGTGCTCATGTGAATCCTGGCAGCACCCTCTCCACTTCTGGGACGCCTGACTTCTTTCATATGCAACAAAATAAACTTAGCACGGGTGTCATTCTCTTGATCACTGATGTTCAGAAATAATCGAAACCCAGAGTGAAAAAGTAGATTTTTTAAATTATATGTAAAATAATTGTCCACCACGTACACACATGCAAACTTTTATGTAGAAGTTCAAGAGCGATATGAACCTTGACATGGACCACTTTGTCATGGACCACCAGTAGACAGATCCCCAATTAAGGAGTTTTGTTTTTATGTACAATTTTTTAGAGATAGGATAAATAGATTTAATCATCTTTTCAAAGGAATTCATAGTGCAAATAGCATTAAGATGCTTTCTAATTTTTTTTCTAATTAAACATTATATAATTCATTTGCTATCCTAATATATCCCTGTTAGGACTTCTTAAATTTTCTCCAGAGAAACAGAAATACGTTCATTTTCTAAAAAAAGAACAACAACCCTAAGTCCCTTAATTTATAACTAGAGTAACTATAATTTGCAGTATAAAAATTGGAATAGCAAAGACGTTTCTATACTTCTGATCAGTATTTAAAAGCAATCTCAAATTAAAGTAATATATTGCCAGTGAAGATTAAGGTGAAGTGTTATTTGCCTATTTTTCATTTTGCATAGATCATTAAAACTAAAAATGAAAGTGCTATATATATTATTAATATAGAGATAAATACTAGGAAAAATTAAAAATACCTCTATAGTCCTTATATTAATACTTTGGTTTTTTAAGTTCCTTTTTACTAATCTATTTTAAAAATAGATCAAAGTGAAATCCTGTGATCTTTTGGAAAAAATAATATGTATATTGTGAGACTTGTACAGAAACCTAATATTTCAACTGGATATGTTTTTATTTTATATGTTATTATGCATACTATACATTTTACTGTAATCAGATATTAATCAATAGAACAAATAATCTTAGACTTTATCAGAATGATACTATATATATATATATATATATATATCTATATATATATATATATTATTGTATGTGCAAAGATAGGGAAGAATAGTGATTAGTGTAGGGTTCATTGAAAACAATTGTGAAGTTTGCTTTTGGTTTTACTCTTCAACTTGTTAGCTGCCTGTTTTTTAGTAACATGGCTAACCACCCTCTAGTTCCTTTCCCCTTCTTATGATACTTGGGCCTATAAGGATCCAATAAAATTCTTCACAGTAAATTGTTCTATTTGTAATAGTGGGATTTCAAGCATAAGTGGGAGATACATCTTTGTGACCTTTTGTGACCTTCAAACATATCACATAGGGGACACCTGTTGAGATTTTAAGGTTGATGAGGTCTTATTCCACCCTCTTTCTTCATTTTTCCTGATTGGCTTAGTCATACCTAAAATTCCATAGCCTGAAAAACCTATATAGATAAAGATCCTATTGACTGTGTTAATGATTTATTGTCTTCCTCTGTTGTATTGCATTTAAGCAGCCATCATTTGTAGGATGGCCTGAAGGAGAGGTATTTTGGACTAAAGTCTTCTTATAAGGACATTAATCTCATCCTGGGGCCCTACTCTCATGCCCTCACCTAAACTTAATTACCCCCCAAAGACCCCCACCTCCAAATGCCATCATAGTGGTGATTCAGGCTTCAAACGGGGAAATCTGAGGGGATGCAACTATTCAGCCCATAACACGTGCCATGCCAACAAATGACTTAGACTTACCTGCGAGGTCCATTTTTATTTATTTTGCATCTACATAGACACCCCTTTCTCCACTTATGTATCTTCCACAAACTTTGTGTCCTGGTAATTGAATGTAATAGCTTTACCTATGAAGTTGATCAATTTACTCTTAGAGCTAAATTACACTGAGGCCTCCTTTCACACATCAGCATGTGGGATAAATAGAGATTTCCTCAGTCTCTGCCAGTATTAGGAACCCAGAAAAAGCTCCCTCCCCCATCACACACACACAACCCCCCCCCCCCGCAACTGCAACAACAAAAATAAATATCATTTTAATACAACCATTTAGTTTCAGGACTATTTATTACCTTTCAACTTTGTTTGTTTTTTTTTTAGGGTTCATTCTATTATAAATACATTTTCCTTAGTTCAAAGAACCATAAATATTAATGTTTGCAGCTATCGTAAGTGTTTAGAGATATGTAATGTAGAATATACATTAGAATTGTTATCTAGAATTGCAAGGGAGAACTACTAAGACCAATAAATAGCAAGAGATTTTAGCTGAATGTAAGGAAAGACTTTTAAAAATGGTGTGATTTTTTTTTCCTCAAAAGAAAAAACATTAGTATTATAAGATAGTGAATTCCTTATAAACAGATTTAGTCAAATTGCCCCTAGTTATGGACAATATGAAGGAGACTTATGGGGTCATATATGATGATATTTTAAGGCATTTCTAAGCCTACAGTGTTCTATTCAAATGCCAGTTTTTATGTGTACATTCACCATAAAATGAACCTATAAAAGAGTACGGAGTGATATACTGGACCCCTCAAATTTGGTCACTCAGCATCTGATTTTAAAACATCTTTGCAATTAACACTGGCTACGTAAAGTGGTAACTGTGTAGACACAATTTCATAAGATCTTCAAAATAAACAAATTCATAAGGTACTTTGAGGAAAAACTGTTTAAATGACTAAATAACAAACTGAGCATATAGTGAATTACTGATTGGCAGATTGAGAACTCAGATGAAATATTTATATATATTAGGTATATATTAGTTAATGCAAATATTTTTCCAAGTTAGTTTTTTTTTGTTTGTGTTTTTGCACCTTTATGGAATCTGGCCAATCTCTTGAATTATTATCCTCTAATCTTTTAAGGATATTTATGACCTAACCAGTTAAAACTGCTTAATATTGTATGAGATAAAGTGTTCCTGGTTGGGGGGGGGGGGATAAACTAGAACATTGCAGAAAACTATATGTTCTGGATTAGGGTTTTAAAAACACTTTAATTTATAGGTTTTGCTTTTTGGGGTTGTCTCCTGTTATTCTACATCTAGGGTCTGTGATAATTGTTTATCCATACATGAGAAGGAAATGACTCTAGTCTTCTAGAAATTTTTCTTTCTGGCAGAAAACTCGATATATGCTCTGCTATTCTTTTCTGCTCCTGCACACTATGGCAAAATAAGGTTAATTCTGGTTTTTCCTCACCTCCCTCCACCCCTCTCCACTCTCCTGCTATTTACTGAAGATCACATATCTGATTTCCAACTCTCTCATAATTAGTGTGTCTCAGAAGACACACAAAATAAAAATGGCCAGTTAGATGAAAGAGGAGCCATATGTTTATTCATTGTTATTAAAGAACACAAAACAGAAAACTCAATGTGCCAATGTATCCTAGGCCCCTAGAATAATTATTGAATTTTTAAAACTAATAATTTGCCACTAACTTTTGTAATGAAAACAATTTCATTCTTTGTGTCTTTGTGGAGGGTTCTTAGTAAAAATGGAAAACTATGAAAATGCAGTAGAGAGCTTAAAAACTAGGTTTTAGTCACTGACTATATGGAGATTAGAAATTTTTTTTTGAGTAACAGTATTTTCATGAGACGATTATTAAAAACTAGAGGCCTGATGTACAAAATTTGTGCGGGGCGGGGGGGGCAGGGGGGTTCCTCAGCCTGGCCTGTACCCTCTTGTAGTCGGGAGCCCTTAGAGAATGTCCTACTGATGGATAGCCTATAGTCAGACATCCTTAGTGCTGCCGCGGAGGTGGGAGAAGCTCCCGCCACCGCCACTGCGCTTGCCAGTCTTGAGCCTGGCCTCTGGATGAGCGATGCTCCCCTGTGGGAGCACACTGACCACCCCGGGGGCAGCTCCTGCATTGAGCATCTACCCCCTGGTGGTCAGTGCGCATCATAGTGACTGGTCATTCCACCATCAGGCTGAAACCAGCTCTCCGACATACTCCGATAGGGTCTCGGGTTGCGAGAGGGTGTAGGCCAGGCCGAGGGACCCCACCAGTGCATGATTGGGGCCTGGGAGGGACGTGGGAGGTTGGCCAGCCAGGGAGGACTGTGGGAGGGCTCCAGGGTGTGTCTGGCCCATCTCGCTTAGTCCCGATTGGCCAGACCCCAGCAGCAAGCTAACCTACTGGTCGGAGCATCTGCCCCCTGGTGGTCAGTGCACATCATAGCGAGTGGTTGAGTTGCCTTAGCATATCATTAGCATATTACACTTTGCTTGGTTGAATGGATGTCCGGATACTTAGCATATTAGGCTTTTATTATATAGGATAAAACCACACAAAATAATTAACTTTCTATAGATGCCTTTACATGTTATAAATATTTGATAATGACTGAGGAGACCAATTGCGGATAACTAATTTTTTTCCATATTTTTAGTGGAATAGCAGAGTCTACCATCATGATTTGAAATATAAAGGTTGACTTGAAAACCATATTACTAGTATGTTTTTTCCCATGAAACTGGAAGACTGGAAAGGTGAATGCTTCTAAATGGTGTTGATACTAGTCTAATTGAGTGGTGCAAATCCAATCCTGCATTTCAGACATATCAGTTGTCAATGTCTTTAAAAAGTACTGCACTTCCTCTTCTTTACCTTCACAGATAAGAAGGTAAATAAATTCACCAAACAAATGAACAACAAACATGCATTTTTAACTAGACTTCCACTCTAATTATCAAACTATAACTTTGCCTTCAATTCAACCAAAGCCCTGATTCTGTACTTATGTCCAGACCTGCCCTTTTCCTGAGCCCTCTGTAGTATTGTTATATAAACTGAAGTGATTGATATCTTTATTAGTAGGATACTGTATACATTTCTCATATGTACCTTTGCCATTTGTTTTCTGGGCTTAAGTTAAAAGAGCAGAATGACTTCCACACTCATCTACTCAAATATTTTTGAGCACCTTGTGTTGTTCTAGGTGTGGATATGGAGGGAAGGGGATGGAGCAATACAAATAATGCTCTCCTCTCCTGGGACTTGCATTTTAATCCAACGTAACGGAAAGGAGACAGACACTTAACAAATGAAACTACTCAAGTATGAGGTTATATCAGCTGGTGATCAGTATTAAGAGAAAATATATAATAGAGTCCAGGACACAAAGGAAGGGGATGAGGGTCTGACCTCTTTAGAAACAATTGCCAGCATGGTTCTCTTAAAGGATGTAATATTTGACCTGAACTGTAAATGACAGAAGTAATGGAGCAATGGGAGGATCATGGGGAAAAAAATGTCTCTAGCAGAGAAAATTGCAAGACTTTAAGACACTCAAGCTTTTTGAGGAGGAAAAAGCATGTCAGGGAGCCTGGAAGGTTGTGAACAAGGACAAAGGACTGTGAGACAATGCGGTGAAAGGGTAGGCAGTGGCCCCGTAATAGAGGGCTCTGCAGCCTTGGCAGTTTGGACCCGATCCTAAGTATAATGGGAAGTCATTAGAAGGTTTAAAAAGTGAGGCAGTGACATGAGCTGATTTATGTTTTGAAAAGATCACTCTGACTTCGTGTGGAGAATGGAATGAAAGGGCAGTTTCTTTTCCCAAAAAGTTTGCCGTGTTTGTAGTTTGAAGTGTGGTATGTTAGGAAGCACAGTGACCTGCTTTCATTGGGCCCGCTCATTAGCAGTCAGCCCTTCGCACTTGGCCTATCACTTGGACAACATTAATAAATGTAACTAATGGTCTATGAATACAACACGGAATTGACTTAAAAAATAGAATATGTGCCCGAACAAATGCCTGACCAAATAGTTTTTAAATGAATTTACATGTGATGCTTCTCAGATCATAGACTCACTTTTGCAAAGAAGTGCATGGAAATAAATTTAAGTGGTCGTTAAAATGGATTTTAATTCAATCCTTCAAATACTTGAGTAGCTTAGCGTGTGCTACATACTTTCTGGCAAATTTCAAAGATAAATCAAATATGAACATTTCCTTTGAGAAGCTTGTATTAAAACCTAAGGCTCCAAAAAAAAAAAGTCTAAATGTTTTATGACTGAAAAAAATATTTTTATCAATGTTAACAGTTAATTAGTCACGAAAATATTGCTTTGAATTACATTTTAAGGCATGAGACATTTTATGTTTCCACAGCACTTCTTTGTCTCATATTTTCATTGGTAATTCTTTGACAGGTTCATATCCAAGGGAGAACCCAGGCCATTTCTACTATCTTTCCCTTAATTTATTTAATCTCTTTTATTTTGTAACAAAATGTGATAAGTTTTTTCACTTTCTATATTTCAGTTCTTTGTGGTTATTTTTCTATGTACTGTTTATGTTTGAATTACAAAAGACTTAAAAGGATGCTCTCAGCTACAGTTTCTCTGTTAGGATCATTGTTATTTTCTATAGTGAATGAGTTGGTTATCCCTTATCTATGTACAAGTATTTAGTTTCCTGTCCCTTCACTTCTCGTATTACTTTCCCTTTTATTTATGTACTCTTGATTGCTAAATCCATTTACTTTGTTGAATTATTATTTTTAATATTCACATCTATTCTTTCAAGATTATTTTTGGGATTTGCATAGCATGTATAACTAACAATAGTTATTTGCATTTTATTTTATGCCATTTCAATATCAAGCAACTCACACTTTTATATCATGATGGTAATTTTCTTGTTGTTTTTATATTAGCTTCCAAATAGAGAGTAGTTTTAATTAATGATCCCCAATAGAAACGTGTTTAACATATTCTGTATATATTACAAATATACTCCATTGGCTTCACACACATACACTTTGCCTGGGTAACAATCTTTTTCCTCGAAAAATTATTAAAGACAATGCTCATTAGCTTTGTGTTGTTTGCTAACATGGGAACAAAATTGGAGGTAACACTGCTTTTTGTTTTATGAATAGATAATTGGAGGAATTTTTCTTCCATCTTGAAATTTTAAAAATCCACTATGCTATGTCTAGGTATTACCTTTCATTGTTATATTTCGGGAGAGGAGACTTGGCCATTTAAACCTATACATTCAGGTCGTTCTTAAATTTAGAGAGGGTTGATTTCATTGATTTTGGCTTTTTGATTGTTTTTCTGAAATTATAAGTAGATTTGATCTTCTTGGATGCCTATTGGGAATCTAAGTAATTTCTTACATCATTGTTCTTTACTGTTTTTTCTGTGAGCTCTGCAAGAATTTCTTGAGTTTGTCTTCTGGTTCACTTACATGATTTTCTGTAGCATCCAATTGGCTGTTTATTGTCTACTTTTCAATTTTGAATTTGAAAAGCATATTTGGCCAGCCAGAGTGTCTCAGTTGGTTGAGACACTGAAATGTTGCCAGTTCAATTCCCAGTCAGGGCACATACCTGGGTTGCAGGCTTGGTCCCTGGTTGGTGCATGTACGGAAAACAACTGATCAATGTTTCTCTCTCACATATTTGTTTATCTATCTATCTATTTATCTATCTACCTACCTACCTCTGTATCTCTCTATTTATCTAACTATCTATTATCTATCTATCTATCATCTATCTTCTATCTCCCTTTCTCTCTTCCTCTCCCTCTCTCTCTAAATAGAAAATATTTTTAAAAAGAAAAATCATATTTTTATCCCAAGCAATTAATTATTTATGACCACATATTATTCTGATCATTTCTATTACTGCTTGTTTTAATTTTTTGATGCAATATTCTCTTAAATGTTATTTTAAAGGTGAATAAACATTTTAGTGTGTCCATATTTCTTGATATAAATGCTTCAGATGCATCCAGTAGCCCTGACTCAGCAGACTTTGTAATCTCTTACATTGCAGCATCGTCTCAAACATCTGACTTGTGTCAGTAAGTTTGGTCGGAGATTGGAATGCTACTTGCCCCACTTTGCATGTTTTTATGCGAAGTGCAGGAAAAGGGTACAGAGGTAAACCTATGGCCAAACTCAGGAATATGAGTTTATTTTTCCAACTGTTTCTTTTAACTCTGACACATGTCCTGTGATGTTCATCCCTTCACATTATAACGAGTTTACCAGGTTAGAGACACCATGCTTTGGTGTCTGGTGTTCCTATCATACTGCCAGTGACTTTTACTGCACTATGACATGTTGCCAGCACTGTGACAGATTTGCTTGCTGTAGACACTGGCATTTGCAAAGCTCTTTGGTACTTCCCTGCATAGCTGCTTCCAAACAGAGCCAATCAGCACCAGTGAAAAACAGTCCATGTGTGTGGGGTCTGGTTGATTCAGGCACTGGCTGTTCTCGCCTGCTAGCTCTTTGAGTAAAGGGATTTTTGAGGGAATCAACCAGAGGGTACACCACTTATTTTTCAGGCAGACTGACTGTTCAGAAGCGGCTCAGAAGATTTACTCTCAATATCTTGTTTAGCCTCGTTCCTCTACTTTTGAAAAGCTTTGATATTTCTGGCTTGGGAATAGTACCATTTCTTGGTTTTCAGCTCACATAGAAGGTTTCTTTCATTTCTATACACCATTCATTTTTTAATAGACATGTGGCGCAGGGGAGAGTAGGCACCTGGGCACAAATACAGCATCTGGAAGTCTCCAGTTGAATTAGTTTTAGCAATGTAAGCACTCATTTTCAAATTAAAAATCTGGCAAGAGGAACAATAGTAATGTTTGCATTAAAATTAGCACAGAGTCCAATTGAAATATTGAATTAATATGGATTACGTCTAGGAAATATTGTTTCTTTATGTTCAGAAATAGTTTCATGAAACCTAGCTGCATTACACATTCTTTGTCTTCTGAATTGTCAGTTTGTTAATATTTAAATGATACCAAATGTAAAGAAAATGAGGTTGTTTAAGAATGTATTGATTACCTGTGAACATCTGTTCTTTAAAGCATAATTTCAGGCAAGAGTAACTGATCTTGCAGGCACAGTGAGTATGGATGAATGTCTACAGTGCCTGGTGGTGAGGGTAATGCATCAAACTTGAATCATTTAGGTACCTGGCTGATTGCATTTAGTCTATCAGGACTCTGTACTATAGGCTGAATTATTAAAATTGTGTAGGAGTTATTTTTCCTTTTGGGATTTATGATAATTAAAAAATATATTTTAGCTCATATTGCATAGAAACAAGTTTGTTTTCATTGATACTTTATTATCAACTCACTGGATTTAAATCCAGGAGCATGATATTATGATGTAATGATGAGATTTGAAGTTCTAATTGAAGCTGGACTGAGAAAAATGATGGAGTCGAAAAGAGTAGAATGGTAAAATAGGAAATTGCTCAAATTACTACAGCAAAGTGGCGGCTGTTACCAGTGAGTGCATTAGTCTTATGTTCAAAGAGCAGATTTTCACTGGAAAGTTGATCAAATACCTTCCCTCTTTGCTTCTTCCAACGTTGCTTGTCTCATGGTTTTTATTCTAGCCAATGTTGTCAGTTTACATAGAGTAAAGGGTGGGCTTCCTTCTCTTAGGATCTGATTCTAAGAGAAAACCTGGCATTTGAAGCATCTGAATTAATGACCCCTACCACTTGGGGTGTTTATTTTATTGATTTTACCAACATTTTTATTCTGTGCCTATGTTCTATTGTCTAACGGTAACTAGCATAACTGTGTAATTATATGGTTTGTTTTGTTGTATTAGATTTCAAAACACTCTATTATTATGGTGCTGTTTGCTTGTGTTTACTATATCATCACAAATATGTAAATTGAGTCAAATTATTTACTTGGTTAACTGCAAACCACAAGTTATTACAGTGTTGTCATTTTCAAAATGTTGCGTGACAATAAAACCACTTGATTTCCTTTGTTCAGGCTTGAACCTCAAAAACTTTGTAATTATTTCCTATAGTATACTAAGTACAGTGTTTGGAGCAGCAGTAGATATATCCTATAGACCCGTGGTCGGCAAACTGCGGCTCGCGAGCCACATGCGGCTCTTTGGCCCCTCGAGTGTGGCTCTTCCTAAGCCTTAGGAGTACCCTAATTAAGTTAATAACAATGTACCTACCTATATAGTTTAAGTTTAAAAAATTGGGCTCTCAAAAGAAATTTCAATCGTTGTACTGCAGATATTTGGCTGTTGACTAATGAGTTTGCCTACCACTGCTAGACCATGCAAGGGCCCCACATAACTATTTAAACATGCTTAATAATTCTCATAGCAGCTTGTGGCTTAGTTGTCATGGATAACTTTTATTAAATTCCAAAATATTTTGTCCCTTTGCCTAGACCTTATTCCAGGGTTCAGTAAAACAACTTTTCTAAGAAAATTTCAGGTATTTTTATTAAGAAGTTACCATTCAAGATGTTTCTTTACTATGAATTTTCAGTAGGCAATCTAATTCAATCTAATTATACTTTAAAGTACTGTTAGTCTATTCGGCAATAAAATTGTTTATAAACTTTGCTGTTTTATATTCTCTTTAACTGCTTCTCTTTTCTTCTTCGAGGTTTTCAATACAGGCAAACAAAAGGATGTGGGATTTACATTTAGCTTCTTCTAGCCATCTGACTCTACCACCTGCCTTTGGCTTCCTGACTCCCCCTTGCTGGCCGCCTTTGTTTGCCGTTTGTGTGCCTTTATTTTTCTCATTCTCCATCCCAGTCGCTAGGCCTCTTTTGAACCTAAAGGGCAAATTTAAAATCAGATTTCCAACGTTCAGAGCCAGAGGACACACAATGCTTATTTTACAATTTATGCATTAAAAAAAACATTGCATTAAGAGTCGATAAGACATGACTGAATTACCATGCATTTCTTTGAACAGAGAAAAGAAAGCTCCTAGAAATTCATTGATTCTTTTCATTGTTTTTTTGATATCATGATGCTTTTCCTCTTACAAACCTTCATTTAATTAAGAACAATTTCAGGGGGTTATAGGACAGGCCTCTGTCAAATGGGTAAAAGGACATTCTTCTTGATGCTAAAGCAACTGTGAATTGCAAATTCAAAAGCAAGTTTCTCTGGGGACCAGCAGCTCAGGTGTAGGTGTGTGCAATTTTCCCCTTAATGTTTCTGAAAAGAAGTGGATGAGAGAAATTCACTGTAGCATTCTCCCTTTCAGTCCAGGCCATGGTTTCATATTTCAGGTGAGCTCGAAGTCATGAATGTCCTTTAAGATTTTATCTGTGTCATTACTCTATGGAACATTGTCTATGAAAACTAAGACAATGACACCAACATTCTATTGTAGTACAGCCGTGAAACAGAACATATATAGGAGCAATGTTTTTCTTCCGTGTTAGACATTTTTTAGTTGAAATTAGAATCCATTTAAAAATATGAGGGACATGTAGAAAATATAGAAAGAACATATCAGAAGGTAGACATGATGTGAATAAAGACAGAGGAATGTGGAAGAGTACAGTGACTAAGGGAATGATGAATTGCCCAGTGTAGCTGAAACTAATTTGCCTGGGAGGGAGTGGCAAAGAAAAGAAAAACAAAGTTGTGAAAACCTTTATATGCTACAATATCATTGCTAGAATGTACATAACGTTTGTTTACATATCATTCAGCAAGTAATATGTGGTTATATATTTACTAGCTCCTGCTTCATCTTGATTCTGTGAATAATAATTAAGTAAATATAAGAGAATCATACAAAGAGGAATATGTTTATATGTAAAAATCAACCACTTGGGTAATTCAGATATTCAAAAGGTGTTTTCTTCTTACCACTATTTAACATACTATTTCTTGAAAAAAATAAGACATGAGATTTAAATATATATATATATATATATATATATATATATATATATATATATTTCTACTACCACACAAGAATGGATGTTTTAAGTATAAATATTAAACTGCTGGGGAAATACTACTAAATAGAAACTAGAAATACTGTAAATGAATTCCATCATACAACAATTAGAATTTTGCCCGGAAATGCAAGGGCATCTTCAATATAAATAACTGTTTTAATGTAATAGTTCATTTAAAAAAAATCACTAATGTTAATAACCATTCCTAATAAAATTGAGAATAGTAAAATAACTTTTTGGTATATTAAGATACACACTAAAGCCTCAGCCAATATTAAATCTATAAAGATATTATAATAAAAGGATGAGAACTAAACTAGGATGACCATTATCACTATTAATAATAAATGTTATTATTAAGAAGATAGTATATGAAAAAATTAATACTATATATTGAAATAGAAGACATAAAAGTATAATGTGCATGTAACATTTTTTTCTAAGAAGTCCCGATATATATGCTTAATTGGACAGAAAATAACAATATCCACAAGATATAAATTAAAAACCATTTTTTGTTTCTGCAATCTTTGTGTTAAAAAGCTCTATTTAAAAAACAACAGAAAAACTAATAATTTAGAAATAGACTTAGCAAGATATATATAAGTCCTTTAAGATTTTTAGAAACCAATTTTGTATATTTAAATTCAATCAAAATGTCAATGGTTATTTAGAAGTTTGAAAAAAGGAACAAAAAATAAAACAAAAACAACACACAGGACTATTAAAGAAAATACTAAAGGAAAAAAATAATGTTGAGGACAGAACTCGTTCTACCAGATTTTAAAGAATTTACAAAGCACCAACAATTAAAATATTATGTAACTGGCACAAAAACTGTGACACTATAAGTAGAACTTAATAAACTAGCCAGAATCAAATGCTATTATAGATCAAATGTACAAAAGGAGAATTACAAAATTGGTTAGCTATTTAATTCATAGTTTAATTCAGTTTTAATTCATAGTTTATCAAAATAATTTCAATTTTATTAAGTAATTAAGTATAGTTTTAATCTACAAGAAATATAACTAAATAGAAACTAAAATATAAGTAAAATAGCATATTTACTTATCAAATTACCAATTTAATACAATATAATACACCAGTCATATTAGGATAAATAAACCAGCACATATTTCTAGAAGGAATGTAAATTTATATATACATCTTAGAAGGCAGTTTTACAAGGTACATAAAAAACCCTTAAAGATATATGTTGATGTTAAGCAGAAATTTCTGATAATCTAACAAAAAATCCTGATTCAAAAATAAACTTTTATATATAGGATAATATTATTTTCATACCATATAATTATATGCAATCTAATCTAAATATTGTATGCTAAATGCTTTGAAAAAGTTAAAAATCTTAGAAATTAAGCTGAAATGTAAATGACTAAATTTTTACAAGGGATTACATTTGTGTTGGAATCCTTGGCAATTTTTTTTTTAATAGCATAACATTTTTGTGTGTGCAGAAATTTTGTCAGGGGAAATTTTACTAAAACTATAGAAAAAGTAAAATGCAATAGCAATGTACTTTGAATTTATGGAATGGGTAGGGTGACTGAAGAAATGCCTTCTAAAGTCAGAAATAATATAAGAAGTCATTAGCAAAAGAAAAACAGACTATGAATAAATTTTGAATTCTGAGAATGTAAAAAGTAGCAGATAACCAAATGACGAAAACATTTAATGCATACCTATTACTAGAACTGGCAAGATTTTAACCTGCTTTTCTTATTTATTTGTGGAACAAGATTAAAAAAGGTATGTTTCTGTTTTGATTATGATAACTAATTCATAATCTTATGGCAGTATTCATATATTTCAAAATAAAAATGTAAAGCAAAGCCTCTGGTTGTCAAGAATAGAGGAATCACAAAAAGAAATGGCTACAGAAACCTTAATGGTATAAGAAAGCAGGAAAGCTCTGTAGAAAAGCCTAGAGTGAACCAGTTTCCTTAGAGTGAAGGCATGTCCTTAGGTCACACTTACCTTAAAAAAAAAAAAAAGAAAGTATGCTTAGCCTTTAGCTGCTCCAGCCTAACTAGATGAACACTAGCTAGCACATACAAGTAATGATATTAGTATTATTCAGCATTTATAAAAAGTGTTGTATTCACCGGGAACTCATATTAATCATGATTATATATTTATTTAATTTTTAAAACAGTGCTTTGAGGCAGATACTCATTATTCCTGTGAGGAAGTGGGTATTACACAGCCTGTAAAATTCCCTCCGTCATTCCTGCCCCACAGAGATTTTTAATACTGTTGAAGTCTGAAAATTGTTGATTAAACGGTAGCTCGGAGCACAGACTATGGGGTCACCTAGTTGGTTTCAAAGACTGGTTCTTTTACTTCTTAAATGTGAAACATTAGATAATTTATCTATCCTGACATTCGAGTTTCTTGGTATAGACATGAAAATTGTAAAAAGATAATCCTGATGACTAAGTACCCATCAGTAGATGAGTGGATTAAAAAAAAAAAAAAGAGGTGGTTTATTGACACAATGGAATACTATGCAGTGTTAAAAAGAAGGATCTCTTACCCTTTGAGGCCACATGGAAGGACCGGAAGAGTATTATGCTAAGCGGAATGAACCAGTCAGAGAAAGACAAGTTTATCACATGAACTCACTTATATGTGGAATTGAATGAACAAAATAAACTGATGAAAAAAATAGATACAGAGGCATAGGAGCAAGAACAGACTGATGAATTTCAGAGGGAAGAGGGGGTAGGAAGAGATTAACCAAAGAACTTAGATGAATATCTGTATAACCCATGAACACAGACAAAAGTGATGTTGGCCTGGCAGTGGTGTGGGATGGAGGAGGTGGAAGGGGTCAATGGGGAAAAAAAAGAGGACATCTGTAATACTTTCAACAATAAAGATACATTAAAAAAATAGAACATATAGAACTATCTAGAATAGAACCTAATATAGTGTTAACTCAATAGATAATAGCTGTATTTATTATTTGAATCTTTTTCAAGATTTACAAGCAATAAATGAACATTTTTATTTTTCTTATTTTTTTAAAATATATTTTTATTGGTTTCAGAGAGGAAAGGAGAGAGATAGAAACATCAATGATGAGAGAGAATCACTGATCGGCTGCCTCCTGCACACCCCCCACTGGGGACCAAGCCCGTAACCGCATATGCCCTTGACTGGAATGGAACCCAGGACCCTTCAGTCTGCAGGCCATCGCTTTATCCACTGAGCCAAACCAGCCAGGGCAGAACAATTTTTACTTTTTAATAATTATTCTTTTGGCATTCCTCACCTGAAGATATTTTCCCACTAATTTTTAGAGATAGTGGAAGAAGGGGAAGAGAGAGAGAGAAACATCTATGTGAGGAAGACAGATTGATAGGTTGCCTCCCACGAGTGCCCTGATCTGTACCAGGGATATAGCCTGCAACTGAGGTAATAGAATCTGTGACCCTTCAGTTCTCCACAGGCTGATGTTCTATCTACTGAGCCAAACCAGCTAGGGCAAGAAATGAACAATTTTTAAAGCCATTTGGTTAATTATTTTAACTTATCAAGTTAGTTAACACAGGATAAAAACACATTTCCTGCCTTTAAGTATATAATTTGTTAGAAATAATAATCACATATAGAATGTCTCTTAATATTGTCAATGTGCTACAATACCATAATGTAAATAAAGTAATAACATTTTATTTAATAGGGCTAATCAGGAAAGATTTTCATCAAGAAGTATTTTTAGAGACTGGTTTTAAGGAAAACTTTATATCTAAAACATGCTAATTGTCACAAATATACATAATATAAAAAAGAAGGCTAAAGTAAAAATTACCCATAAATTGGTAACCCAGATTTTTTAAAAATATATTAATATTTTGGCATATTATCTTATAGTCTTTGCATGTGTGTACAAGTATTTTTAAAAATATTTGATCCTTTCTTATGTAGAAATTTATTATTTTTCCCCCTCAACATCATTTTATAAAATTTTTGACAGTTTATTAAATGTGATTCTGATGAGTGAACTTACGATAGAAAGCACATTCCTTGGCTTTGGGGTGGGGACAGAAGGACAGGCAGTAAAGATAAGAAAAGAGCAAATTAGTTTTATTCAGTGAAAGATGGGGTAATTTACTTGGTTAAAAAACAGCAGGAAATAAAGTTCCACATTTGACGGGGAGAGTTCATATCTGGCTCTAGTCCTGGCACCATGACACGGGTGTAGAGGAGAATGTCTGAGAGGCCGCAGTTCCTACCACAGTGACTCTTCAACACCTCAGCAACATCAAGTTTGCACTTAACAGCCCCTTCACCTTTGACGTGTGGCTTGACCCTCCCCTTGCCTTGCTGTTTCATGTTTAAAATGAGATCTCTGAAAGCTAAGTCCAAAAGTCAATGACGTTCCATTCTAAGCTGAATCTGTCCCGGAGCCCCTGTGTTGAGCAGCGGAAGCAGGGCCTGTGAGTGCTTCTATAAACTGGGAAGCTTTGGGCAAAGAAACACTCGGAATATGAGCTGTCTGGGCCCCCCTCCCATCTTGTTCATTTTATTGTTCCCATGGCAGCCACATCCCCATACACACAGAAGATGCCCCAGAAATGCATGAGACAATAAACTGTGAATTAGATGGGAATATAATTGGCACCCCTAAAAGTCATTTTTTTAAAGATAAGGACGTGTGTTTTCTGAAATGAATTCTGATGGTTATTGGTTTTGGTTGTCTGGCAAATAGCTTTACTGTTTTCCTGATACTGGCAAGGAAACAAATAGGATAAATGTGTCAGGGGTTGGATATGTGACTCCGTTCTCTCTAATCATGTTGTCCCCTCTGCTTGGACCTTGTGACTGTCCGTGAGAGAACAGAGCACAGGCAGTGGCAACCCATCGGAGCTTTCTGTAGAAGGAAATGTTAGGGGAAAGAAAAGACTTTTATTTCTGGTTAAGACAGAATCGCAGGGGCTAGCTAGATCTACCCTCCTGCTGGAAACAAATCAATATTGTACACAGCGTATGAAGAAGCAACAGCCTCAAGACATTGGGAGTCAGGCACGGAGGGAAGTTATCCATGAGAGATGGGAAACAGAAGAGGTGAGTCCCAGGTGGCCAGGCTCACTGCCTAGATAAAGACTCTAGACTTGGTGCGGGGAAGGGAACGCAGGCAGGGCAGGGCTGTCTCCCAGCCTTGACGGAGGAGATGGAGCAGGGAGTCTGGAGAAGCCAAGATCACCAGCTTCTCAATTTCCTCTTACTGTTAAGCTACTTCAATTTGGATTTCAGTCATTTTAAGGAAAAGATACCTATTGCACCTTCTTTTATGTCATTTTCCTGTCCATTTTCTTATCCCTGAGTTCTGTTTGAAGTCAGTGGTACTGCGAGCCTGGCTGACAAGTACCCCTTATGATGTAGCCTCAAGTCTATAAGTGGCAAGAACAACAGCCTTTAGAGTGATCTTCGAATTAAATTTTTAAAATGTGTTTTTTAACTTAGTACTTTCTGAAAAAAATCCATTCTTCTGTGGACAGGCTTACAGCTATCTTCCATGAGGACTGGAAATTGACTTTCTCGCCACCGACACTTGACAGGATGTTTATTTTCCCCTTATAACAATTGCCAATTGTCCACCAATTTCTCTTCTCAGGGAAATAACAAAGGTCAGCTGTGATGAACTACACTCTGCAGCCTCTCTCGCTGACAATTTCTTTATATCCGTATTTGACATTGGTCATTCCCTCATTCCCATAAAAGGAAAAAGAAGTAAGACAATGCAAAATGCTATCAGTAAGGGTGGGGCAGGGTGAAGACAAAGGCATTTGCATGGCATTCTCAACCTGACTGCTAAACCTGCTACCCAACGAGGACAGAATGTCAGTTCAGATATGCTTTTTCCCCCCTTATTTCAAAAAAGCTCTGCAGCTTCCAGATAAAATGTAACCTTGCAGTTGCTAAGGTAACTGGCTTTTTTCTCCTCCTTAGGAATAGCAGACAAATTAGGTGAAGAAAACTTCTGTGAATTGTTGATACATGGATGCCCTAAGGCTGCAATAGCTAAATGGTTCATTGGAATCCTAGGTAACCCTATAGGAGCAAGTCACCTAAAAGATGTGTTTGATGTTGATCTGATTTGTTGCTTCAGCAATTTAATGCAAATGGATAAAATCATAGTCAGCACTCCTTTTCTAGTTTCCACAGCCTCTCTTCCCCTTGTTAATTTCATGCAACTTAATGGCTATCAATGTTCATAAGAATGAGGCCCAGGAGAGAAAAAAATATTAGCTACAATAAAATACGGTAAGGGTAATTGTTGGCAATGGTATGGATACTTTGTAATCAGCACAAATTTAAAATTATGTGTTTCTATTTCCCTGTGGCTGCTATTCCCTTGGGCTTCCTTGTGATGTAGCATCATTAATCTCTTGTCATTCTGTTGGAAGGATTATTTATGAAAATCTTTGGAATTAGAGACGTATAGTCTGTACAAGAAAATCAAGTCGTTGTGTTTGCTTTCAAAGCATCTCCATGTATTTTGATACTAACACACATTATTAATATCTGTGCTTTTCATGGTTTCTAAGATGCATATTTTTCCATATTTTAATATTCCTGAAATTAGAATGGTACCTTAAAATTGCATTGGCCACTGCTTTCCTTTTTAAGTATTTGTAATGCATATGATAATCAATGATGTCACAGGCTGGGTAAAATATAATATTGACTTATTGGTTTGAAGGACTTTTGGTAAAACTTTCCCCGTAAACTATTTTCACCTTGTCTTACTAACTAGCACTTTCCCAAGAAAACACGGTGAATTTCCAGACCCGCCTTGAGTGAAGCCAGCTGTCACAGCATGTAGCAGCGCTGTGGGTATCACTGCTTTCCTCTGCACGTGTTTGGTGGACTATTCTGGTATCGCGGGATCATCCTTGTCTTCCTGTGCAGACAATGCTTCAAAACAAACTAGTAAACAAAGCGGGTTCATTCTGAAGATCCTGCGAAGGAAGAGCTTTGTTTGCTAGTTAGTCGTGTTTCATTGATATTGTCTCCAGCCGATGCCTGGGCATGTGGTTCACAAGTAACACACACTCATAGGACACCTGCCCTGGGATAGAAGCTCTGGCTTGTGGTGGGCTTTGGAGGCAACTGACTCCAAGTCAAGTCACTCACTAGCTGTGCCACCTGGCAAGTCAGTTACTCTCTCTCTCAAACGTAGGTTCACACCTAAAAGGGCATAATTATATTACTGATTTGGTTATTATTAAAGAGCAAGCCAAATGAAATAATAGATTGCACTATAACTGGTACTCAATAAATGGCCTTCTCCTTTTTTCTTTTTTTTTCTCTATACCTACAACTGAATTACTTTTTCTTTTGTACCAAATTAATGGAAAACACCAACTTTTATGTGTCACCATTTTGAAGTTATGATTACAATCTTAATGTTTCTGATATAATAAAAAGTTATAACTAGGAAATGTTAGTGTTATCTAAGTTGTAAGATTTAAAGAACTAAAGCAGTTGACTCATAAAGCCCAAACTAAGCAAAGTAAAATCTACAATAATAAAAGCATAATATGCTAATTAGATCAGATGTCCTTCTGGACATCCTTCCAGATGAAGCCGGGGCTGCCAGGGAAGCCTGGATCCCAGGTGCCAGAGGGAAGCTGGTGCTGGCAGCCGGGGGAAAGGAAGGCCTACTCTTGCACACATTTTGTGCATCAGGCCTCTAGTCAACACTAATAAAAGAGAAAAATGGTAATTGGCGTACGAGCTACCCTTTTCATTGGCTAATCAGGGCTATATGCAAATTAACTGCCAACTAAGATTGGCAGTTAACTGACAACTAAGATTGGCAGTTAACTGCCAACAAGATGGTAGTTAATTTGCATATGTAGGCACAATGCAGGGAGGCAAAAGGGAAAGCAGGAAGAAGCTCCCTGCCACTGACAGTGATCGGAAACCCAGCGGGGAGCTAAGAGCTGGGGGGCAGGGCAAAGGCGGCCCTGAGGCCGCCTTTGCCCTGCCCCCCAGCCATGATCAGAGAATCAGGTGCCTTTTCCGCCCTGGCCAGTGATAGCAGGAAGTAGGGGTGGAGCCAGCGATGGGAGCTGGGCATGGTCGAAGCTGGCAGTCCCAGGAGCTAGGGGTCCCTTGCCTGGGACTAAAGCAAAGCCCACGATCGCGGGGCCGCTGCAGCTGCGGGTCCCCGCTGCCCGGGCCGGACGCCTCACCCAGAGGCGTCAGGCCTGGGCAAGGGGCCGATCCTGCGATTGGAGGGTGATGGGGGTCAATGCCTGAGGGCTCCCAGTATGTGAGAGGGGGCAGGCTGGGCTGAGGGACACTCCCCCCCCCCACACACCCAGTGCACGAATTTCGTGCACCGGGCCCCTAGTTTTAGTATAAGTTTTAAAAATAATTGTATAATCTCTATAAGCTAGAGATTGCATATTTCATATGTATAGTACACTTTTTATAGTTTTATATTTTATTATATTAAAATCATATTAAATAAGTAAAAGAAAGTTGCACTTCAGTCTCACATTTATATATTTACCTACATCATTTATTATATGTGCTATTTTTAGTATGATTTCTACCTGTTTGCCATCCCTGCTCCACCGGTGGTGGTCAAGTGTTTCAGGAAATTATTCTCACTTGAAACTTTACTTGTTCCATGCTGGGAATTCTTTTAAAATTAAGAATATGACATAATTTTGTTTCAGCAATTACTTCCAATTTTCCAAATGTGTATTATTATTTATCCATATGAGGAGCAAAGAAAATTGCATTTTTATATGAACTATTTTTTTATTTTTTATTTTTTTGGCCTATTTTTTTTAAAAAGCACTTAAATATTCTTCAAAAATTGCTCGTTCCCAGGTCTTAACTGGTCATGAATTTAACCAAGAGCCAAATACCCGTTGACGAAAAAGAAACATAACGTGAATGTCAGCATATTTGCGTTAGACTTACTAGGTTAAAGTACATTATACATTTCAAGGAAAAATGTATTTTAACAATGCTTGCTCACAGCTTTAATTCAGTGGCATTGAAAAATGACCTGAAACTTAATTTAAATATAGTGCTAACCATAGCTTTGGTTGTTTAAGAAGTTCTTTAATTGTGGAAACATATGACCCAGAAAATATCCCTCGAGTTTCATTTCAGTCACTCCAAAATACTATTATTTAATTCATTTTAATAAGCCTAGCACAACAGAACCTTGGTTAGAGACAGTGTGTGTAGCTATCTTGTCCATTGAAAGTTGTTCAATAGATATTTGAAAGCCTTTTCTAAATCATTTGAGATTAACTCTTTGGAACTTATACTTTATGGTTTAATTAAAAGAAAGTTACACCAGTCTTACTTTCATTGCTTTTAGATCTATTTATTACTGGGGTTTTATTGATCTTGTTTTCTTTTGCATGTGTATGTATATATATTTTTAGCCATTAACTTTAAGAAATTAAAAATAAGGAAAAACATCAATTGCCACCTGACTGAATACTATGCTGCTGTAAAAAGGAAGGAACTCTTACCATTTGCAATGGCATGGATGGAACTGGAGAGCATTATGCTAAGTGAAATAAGCCAGTTAATGAAGGAAAAATACCACATGATCTCACTCACTCATGGATAATAGAGACCATTATAAACTTTTGAACAATAATAGATACTGAGGCAGAGCTGCCTCAAACAGACTGTCAAACTGCAGCGGGAAGGCCAGGGAGGGTTGGGGGGCAGGAGGGAGGGGGGTAAGAGATCAACCAAAGGACTTGTATGCATGCATATAAGCATAACCAATGGACATAAGACACTGGGGGGTAGGGGAGGCTAGGGGACTGCCAAGGGCAGGGGGAAAAAAGGACACATATGTAATACCCTTTGTTATACTTTAAGCAATAAAAAAAACAAAATAAATAAAAAAATAAATTAACATGCATAAAAATAAAATAGTTTATTAAAGAGCTAAATTTAAAATTAAATTATAATAGTTACCAAAAGTATAGCCCTTTAACAATAAAGCCACTAATAGAATGAAACTAGAAATCACACCAAAAAAAAAGGAAAACTGAAAATCCACGAATACATGGAAATTAAACAACATATACTCTGACACAACTAATGAGCCAAAGATGAAATCAATTAAACTGAAAAAAATATATCAAATCTTATGGGATGCAGTGAAACAATGTTAAGAGGGAAGTTTAAAACTGTGAACACTTACATTAAAAAAGAAGGAAGGTCTATGCCCAGCCGGTTTGGCCCAGTGGGTAGAGCATCGGCCTGCAGACCAAAGAATTCTGGGTTTGATTCTAGTCAAGGGCACATACCTTGGTTGCAGGCTCCTCCCTGGTCCAAGCCCTGGTCAGGGAGCATGCAGGAGGCAACCAATCCATGTGTTTCTCTCACATTGATATTTCTCTCTCTTTCCCACTCTCTCCAAAAATCAATGAAAAAATATCCTCGGGTGATGATTAATAAATAATACATAAATAAAAGTATTTTTAAAAAGAAGAAAAAAATATATTTGTGCATAACAGATGCTTGCAATAAAGATCCTACAGAAATATTATCAAAATTTTCTCAGATCAATTGATAATTTACTTTGTATACTTTAAAATTGAAAATAAAATTGTGTCAAATGTTTTTAAGAATGTGTATATAATTATACTGTAAAATCTATATTAAATACGTAATGTAAAAATAAAATATGCTCTTTAATCAAATAGAAAGAGGCATATTTTGAAAGCATCCATGTTGACATTTAATAATTATTAGAATGCAGCATACTTGATTTCATGTTAAAAATGAATGTGGGATGATTATGAAAGCATATCAAATATAATAATTATCTCTTTAATCAGAACAATATTTTGCATATGGCTTTTTGAAATAGATTATTCACTTGTAATTGGATATAATGATTTTATAAGTTGAGTCAACAGAAGGTGCTTAATATGCTTACAGAAATAATTAAAATAAGAACACACAACAGATTTGGGGAGACATACTGCATAATAGAAAACATGCACTTTGAAGTCAGACAGATGTGGGATTATAACTCTGTACGTAATTTTGGTGTACACTTGAACGATTTAACTTTTCTGTGCATAATGGAGAAAAGATACTTATATCAGTTGGCTATTGCTGCATAAATATCCATTACGAAACAGTGAATTGAACTAGTAAGGACTTACTACGCCTCACTAGCCTATGGCTCACTAGCCTATGGCTCAACCAGGGTCCCTGTGCTTCCGCAGGTGGTTGTGTGGATCAAGTAGATGGTTCTATTGACCTTGGGTCTGTGGTTTACTGGCTGAAGTGTGGTCTAAGGCGGCCTCACGCTGAGACAACTGGGCCGTGTTTCATGTGGTGGCACCTCCTCCAACAGGCTAGCTCCAGCTTGTTTTCCTGGCAGAGACAGAGATCCAAGAGAGTGAAAAGCACACAGGTATGTTGGGATTGGCATACTGTCAATTTTTTTGGTAAAAGGAAGTCACAAAACTAGGCCTGACTCAAGGAGTACGGAACAGGTTCCACTTCTTTTTCTTTATTTATTAAGGTATTATATATGTGCCCTTATCTCCCCATTGCCCCCCACCCTCCCTGGCGTCTGTGCCCATTGGTTAGGCTTATATGCATGCAAGGTTGATCTCTTCCCCTTACCCTCGCTGTCCCCTACCTTCTCTCTGAGGTTTCACGATCTGATCAATGCTTCTCTGTCTCTGGATCTGTTTTTATTCATCAGTAGACACAGCTGGTGAGACAACTCATGCCCAGGAAGGTCAGAGGATGCTTAGAGAATGGTAAAATCAGGGATCTGGGCTGGAGAGAACTGCGAGACCTCCAAGCCCAGAGGGTCAGAGAGAAACTGCACGACACCGAGGCTGTGTCCCCTGGGACACGTGTAGTGTCTGACTGTGGAAAGGAGGTCCGCAGGACTTCTGGCAGCAGGGGATTCTAGATCTGGGTCCACAGCCAAGAAAGAAGAGGGTAGGTTCCACTTCTTGAGGGAATACATTTGGAATAGCAAAGTGTGTGGATAAAGGATGGAGTACAGAATTTTGGTCATTTTGCAATATATGGTAGTCCCTATAAGAGTATTTGTCAGAAAATATATGCTCAATAAAGGTAATTGATTAAAGTTAATGTTTAGAACTAAAACATTTAATTTCTTATGTTCTTTGTTTTTTTTGTTTTTGTTTTTTTAAATATATTTTATTGATTTTTTACAGAGAGGAAGGGAGAGAGATAGAGAGTTAGAAACATCGATGAGAGAGAAACATCGATCAGCTGCCTCCTGCACATCTCCTACTGGGAATATGCCCACAACCCAGGTACATGCCCTTGACCGGAATCGAACCTCGGACCTTTCAGTCTGCAGGCCGACACTCTATCCACTGAGCCAAACAGGTTTCAGCGAGTTCTTTGTTTTTTTACAAGGCTCACATATAATTAATCACTTAACTGCTTGCAAATTCTTCTAAAACTGCTTAAAATAATTTGTTTCAAATGTTAAAAAAATTAAATAGGAAAAAAATTTACTTTAAGACTTCATGGACAATAATATTACTTTTAGAATTGTGTTCTCAGAATGTTTGGGCTCAAAACATATGTTTGGTGGTAAAAATACTTTTCTTAACAATGCCTGGACACAGAATAGTGCTTTCTATTGTTTTATTCATTTATTAGTGTACTAGAGGCCCAGTGCATGAAATTTTTGCATGGGGAGGGGGATCGCCTCAGCCCAGCCTGCACCCTCTCTAATCTGGGACCCCTTGGGGAATGTCTGACTGTTGGTTTAGGCCCGATCCTGGGGATTGGACCTAAACCGGCAGTCAGACATCCCTCTCACAATCCTGGACTGCTGGCTCCTAATCGCTAACCTGCCTGCCTGCCTTGTCGCCCCTTACTGCCCACCCTGCTGGCCCAGTTGCCCCCAACTGCCCCCCCTGCCAGCCTGATCTCCCCCAACTCCCCCCCCGCCCGCTGCTGGCCTGGTTGCTCCCAACAGACCCCTGCCCCCGCCGGCCTTGTTGCCCCACACAGCCTGCTTGTTCAGTTGTTTGGTCGTCCCTTACTAACCGCCCTGCCGGCCTGGTCGTAGGCAGCCATCTTGTGAGGGTGGGAGGGTCAATTTGCATATTACCTCTTTATTGTATAGGATGATTTGTTCTTTTCATTGTGGTGGAAGAGAATATATCATAAAATAAAGTTTTATTTTATTAATGAGATGAATTATCTTGGTTTATTTAAAAAATATTTTGAAGTAATTATAGATGATGGAAAGTTGCAAAAAAGAAGACAAAGTTTTTGTGTACCTCCAAACCCCGTTTTGTCTAATATTAATAGTATACACAGCCACAGTATGACTTTTAAAACTTAAAATTAACATTAATAGCACTGTTATCTAAGGTATAGATCTTATTTATGTTTCCCTAATGCTTTCTGTTTTCTGTTCCAAGATCCTATCTAGGATTCAACAATGCATTTGGTTATTTCTCCTTAGCCTCTCTAGTGTATGATACTTCCTCACTCTTTCCTTTTCCTTCATGAACTTAAAACTTTTTGAGAAGTTCTTATCAGTTATTTTATAGAAAGTCCCTCAGTTTGGATTTGTTTTATTTTTCTCATGATTGGAATGAAGTGGTGCATTTTTTAAACCCCAATTACTCTGAGAGGATGCTGTCTTCTCCATGCATCATATAATTATCTTCATATGGTTATGTTAACCTGCACACTTGTTAAAGCAAATGTGTGTGAGGATTCTTCACTGTAAAGTTAATATCTTTCCCTTTTTAATTAATACATATCTTCGGGGAAATATTTTGAGATATGCAACCCCAACATCCTAGTGTCTAAACATCATTCTGCAATATAAGGAACAAGGACTCCTTGAAAATTGGTTGATTCCAGATGGGGCAGGATACATTCAAGATGAACCTGAAACACCTTGCAGTGAGAAAGTTAAAGAAAGAGCTAAAAAAAAGATGGAGGTTGACAAAAAAACAACAACACACATGAGACAAACAGAAGAAGCTCCTGATGGCTGAAGCTAAAACAATTTGAATGGAAACATAAATAATTTTGGATTTTCACCCACAGAACAATACACACCTTTAAGTCCATAGTGATATAAATATTTAATTGAGTACATAAATATTATTCAGGGTGGAGGTCTTAGCTGGGACTACTATAACAAAATACCATAGACATGGTGGCTTAAATAAGAAACATGTTTCTCACAATTCTAGGGTCTGGGAAGTCCACGGTCAGGGTGCCAGCATGGTTGAGTACTGATGAGAGCTTCCCCTTGATGTGCTTTCAGCTTGCCATCTTCTCACATCAAGGACAGGGAGAGCAGCTCTGGCACCTCTTCTTCTTAAAGTCACTAATCCTCCCATGAGAGAACGGCTCTGATCATCTCATCTAAATCTAATCACCTTCCCAAGTCCCTACCTCCACATACCATCATATGGTGGGTTAGGACTTCCAGATAGATTTTGTGGGACACAAGTATTTAATTTATAACATTGAATAAGATACAAGTATTCCTTACAGGAGAATTCTGATAACTAAAACTACAAAGGTAGGGGAAAATAAGCACTCACCACTAAGCAAATAATATACATAATAATGATGTTGGTCCACTGATGGATCTTAAAATTAGTAAGCAAAATTTGAGGAAAAACAGGATTTGCATACTATCTTTCATTTTAAAAAAATGATTTTAAAAAGCATACCAATGTTTCCTTCTCTACCTCTGCAGTTTGTGTTTTTTTGTTTGTTTGTTTGATTTTGCCCACTTATCTAGATGCATCATTTTTCAATACCTTATCCTCAAATAGAGAAAATTATTCAATTTTTAAAAATTGTAGTCTCTGGCTAGGCACCGAGTGACAGAACAAAAAAACAAACCAGGTTCCTTGGTGCTTCTATAGTTTTATTAGCTTGGCACAGCAGGTGAAAAATACAAAACCTCAATTTGTGTTATCTTTTGGAACTTCCCCAGTTCAAAAAAGCCCATGTCTTGTCCTCTAGCAGAGTGATTACTAGAAAACCAGGTGCTGTGAAGGTGTTCATAAATCTAACCAGCTGCATGTGGGATTGAAGCATGGACTAGCTTTAAAAGCTGTTGAAATGGAGAAAAACACATACCTAAACGTACTTGTTTTCGAATATTCCATGCTTTGTTACATAATTTTTGTCTAGAGGAGGTGGCAAAGCCTAAAAATTAAAAGAGGCTAGACATCATCATCATTTTCCATGCAATTTTCCTTTGTTTTTATATGATTAACCGAATGTAAATGCAATTATAGAGGGAAAAATCAGATATGTAAGTCGAAACTCTGAGTCACAAAATGCAAGCGCTCAGAGGTTGCTAGAAGTCACTTAGTTTGATATGTTCATTTAACAGACATGGGAGTTATAACAGAGTTTAAGGCACGTCTAAGATTTGCTATGGTCTCACCCTTTTATTAACTTGGTAGTGATTTGTTCATGATTAAAGAAGTTTGACTTATTTAGAAGAGATGCACAATTTTATTTCCAGAAGAAGTCATTAGCAAACAGAAATTAACAAGCAAACTAATGATAATTTTAAAATAGCCGATTTTCATATTTAGCTCATCAGATTATAAAGCATAGTTAAAATATTCATAGCTTACTATAAAATTATAATTATAATAAAAGGCTTATAGATAGTAAGCTGTGGGGGAGCTATGTATTTAATTACTGAGTGTAATAGTTTGGAATAATAATCCTTCAATCTAAATATCATTGTCTTGGATATTCCGTTATTTATGGATGATTCATTAATTAGTTCAAAGGTACAGTGGAAAATGAAACTCGTAAAGTCCCTCTCCATGAAGAACTTTTAGTCAAGTGGAGGAAAATTAATAAGAAACTGATGGTTAAATAGTTAGGCTTTTTTATGTTTAAAAGCTGTTAGATGGGAAAAATACATCCCTTAGGAGATGACATTGAAGTTGAGATTGACTGAAAAAATAAAGCAACATGTCCTGGGAAGCTCGCGTCAGAACAATCGGGGAGGAGGGCTGGTTGTACTGAGGCACTATGATTGGAAAGAGGGCCGAACCAATGCTTTGCCTGTGAGATAAGATGACGTCTACTGCATAATGATTTCTGCTTGCATTTTGCATTTTGTAACTAAAAGGTTTAGACTTATGGTGTCATGGAGAGATGACTGAGTAAAATCAAAGAACTTCAACAAATTTGATGTGTTTTTAATAGGTGAGATCAGTCCAGTGGTGACAGAGGTTTGTGTTGAGATGAGTTTTTTGTGTTTTTTTTTGTGTGTGTTTTTTCCTGGTGGTATTTTAGACATGTGCCAATGTCAGGTTTCACAATTTATTGGAAACTGTAAAATTATTTTTGTAATGTCAACCCCTGATGGAGGCAGGCAGTGCAGCTGAAAGTAAGTGTCTCTTTCACCAGAAATGCAGAGTAGAACGTTTCATTGCTTTCTCCCCAGGAGTTGCTGCATTACCCGTTAGGATATATCTTACAGCATATCATTAACCAGGCACTGTCACATCATCAAAACAAAGAAACTGCTGAAGCTGAATTAGATGTTCTCATTCTACTAATGAGCGTAGTGACACTATATATATAAAATCAAGATAGTGGCAACGACAGAGAAAGCCCAGGCTAATTTTCTGTATTTCCAAACACTAGATTATCACCTTCGTCTGCTCATCCTGGCTTACTTTTTTGTATTTTTACAGGTCTGGGAAATATTAGCTAAGACACATATACGCAGAGGTGATTGAAAGAGAAATTAAGTCTACGGAAATTTAATGATATTAAAATGAAAAATCATTGGCCATGAATTATTACTTCAGTATTGCTGGGCTCTCCTTAGCTCCCCACTTACTTAATCCTGCTGGATACTGGAGTGCCTTCAATGCTCCATTGGCGTGGTTTGTAAGCAACAAAAACTGTAGTATTCTCTATTTTTGATAAATTTTCATGAGCTGTAACACTGCTTAAAATTCCCAAGACTGAGTTTGATGACTATGACTTATAGCAATGTATTCAAGATCTCTGTGCGCAATGTGTTATTTAGAAAGCATTACTTCGAGATTTGTAATAGAAAAGAGTTTCTGTTGGCATTGCTGAACCTTGATGCCTTTTTGCTCTTCTAATTAAGGGCCCTTCTGTTGAATAACAAAGTAGCTTTTCTTTGAAAAGGAAATTATTTGGAACTTTAGTTTTCTGAAACTGGCCTTTTTCTCCTATAGTGTGGATACACTTTTCCTTTCAAATCCTTGATAACTGAGGATAATTTTTCTCTACTTTGAACTATTCTTTCTTTCATAAGCTCCTGTTATAAATAGGTCTTATAGTTTCTTCTGGAAATCTCTTCATGGTCATGTGAACATTCAATTATTTAAACTGCATCAGGTTTTTGAAAAGATGGATCATGTCTCCAAATTATACATCCTTGCAAAGTTCATTTTTATAGGTTTTCAACCAACTATGGTGTTCTTTTTCAAATTTTATCACAGAGTTTCTCTCTTTGGATAAAATAATCTATATAATGAAACCATACCAAAATAACAACAACAATAATAATAATAAATTAGCCATTAAAATAGTTCAGTTAAAATATTGTTTATTACATATCTCCTCTAAGTAGGCAACCATTTTGCCCTATGAGTTAGAATAATGTTATTCAAAGATATCTGCTGTAGGGTATCTAGACATTTATACTACAACTAGAGGCCTGGTGCATGAATTTCATGCATGGGTAGGGTCCCTAGGCCTGGTGGGTGATCAGGGCTGATCTAGACCTTCAGGCTGCCGGTCAGGACTTTCCTTCCCTGGCTGCCGGCTGCCAGCTGGGGCCTTCCTTCTTTCCACACCGCCCCTTGGTGGTCAGTGCACCTCATAGCAAGTGATCGAACTCCTGGTCTCTCAGTTGAACTCCCAGGGGACACTTTGCATATTAGCCTTTTATATGTATAGATGTCTTTAATTTTTAAAGGGAGATGAACTCATAGATTCTATGAATAGGTTTTCTTTTAATGATAAATCCAGTGACTTGATGGTGTTCCTATTCTGATCTGTTCCTATTCTGATCTAAACTTTATTGAACCATATTTGGGCTTGGGAACTAGAAATAATTGGTTGCTATCATTTAAAAGGTTTTATAGCCTTAGCCATATTTTTAACCTCTTTATACTTCTATTAGAGGCCTGATGCACAAAAATTCGGGCAAGAGTAGGCCTTCCTTCCTCTGGCTGCCGGCACAAGCTTCCTTCCAGCACCTGGTACCAGGCTGGCTTCCCTCCGGCCACCCACAGGCACCCGAGACCTGGGCTGACTTCCCTCTGACCCCAGCTTCGTCAGGAAGGACATCCGGAATGATGCCTGGTCTAATTAGCATATTACCTTTTTATTACTATAGATGACATGTGAACTTAGGCAAGTTTCTTAACCATTCTGAATTTCATCTTCATAGTCCTTGATATTGTGATAAATACACATTACAGATGAAATAGAGATTAAGACATCATCTTAACAAAAATTGTAAACAACTTAGCATTGTGCCTGACACAAAAGCGTTATTCATCCACTTCATTTATTTAAATGTTTAGTTAGTTCTACTACTATTTCTATTTCTAGTCTTGGTACTACTGAAAACAACAATACTGGTCATCTACCTCCTATTTTTAGCACCTACAGCAGAATTTCTTATTTCTCAGCCTTTGCTGTGCAATTGAATGTCTTGGGAGTTTGTTTTAAAGATTATACAACTACTAGAGGCCTGGTGCATGAAATTCATGCACGGAGGATGGGGGTCCCTCAGCCCGGCCTGCACCCTCTCCAATTGGGGACTCCTTGGGGGATGTCCAACTGCCACAGATATCGGGCCTAAACAAGCAGTCACACATCCCTCTCACAATCCGTGACCACTGGCTCCTAACCGCTTGCCTGCCTGCCTTTCCTGATAGCCCCTAACTGCCTCTGCCTGCTGGCCTGATGCCCCTAACTGCTCCCCTGCCTGCCTGATTGCCCCCTAACTGCTCTCTCCTGCTGGCCTGATTGCCCCTAACTGCTTTCCCCTGCAAGCCTGATCTCCCCTAACTGCATCTGCCTCAGCCCCCAACACTGTGGCTTTGTTTGGAAGGACATTCAGAAGATGTCTGGTCTAATTAGTATATTACCCTTTTATTAGTATAGATATATATTGAGATCATAAGATAAACTTGAGATTCTCTCCTTAGCTTCCAACTTAATCTTGCAGGATACTGAAGTATCTTTGATCTTTCATTGGCATGGTTTGTAAGTAACAAGACACTGTAGTATTCTCTATTTTTGGTGAATTTTGCATGAACTTTAAGATTGCTTAAAATTCCCAAGACTTAATTTTGTGATAGAAACCAAATGGTTTAGATTGATTATTTATGAAATGGGTAAAGAAGTATCAATTTTTAACTATTAATCAATTAATACAGATGGCTTTATTGGTAACTCTCAAATCTCTCTTTTAAAAACTCTGAATCTAAAGTAATAAATGAAAACTTTCATTTCAATCTCTGATTTAATAATAATAGCATTGCAAAGCTTTAGTTATTATTCTATTAGTTACATGATATATTAAGTTTAGCCATTCAAAAATATTTATTTAAATACCAACCATGTGGCAATCATTATGGTAGGCACTAAGGAAATAATGCTGAACAAAAAAACCACCCTTATTCCAAAGATCATGGAATCTGGTGGGAAAACAAACAAAACAAAAACTAAAAGGCAATAAAAATGAAGTGTGTAGAATATTACAATAGGGAAGTATATAATATTATTTTATTATCTTAAGTCTTTTACCTGCCAACCCTTTTAGTAGAACATTGGTAGGATTTATGAAAAAGCATGCCATAGAAAGTCATGTAATCTATGCACTGTGCAGGCAAGCTAATTGGTATATTTTCTTAAATGAGTACTGCAAATGCACTGTCCTGCCTAGCATAAGATTAAGGTCTCTCTTTTCCATTTCTAGGGTATTAGCTTATTCAACTTAAGACATTTCTAAAAATGAAAAGATTCCCACATTCAAAGGTTTTTCTGTAAAGTGAATTTTGATGTGATTGTTCATATACCAGTTGGAAATCAGCTGCAAAAAATGTTCACTTTCATGTATACTATTGTGATAACTTAATAAACATTTATCCAGTATTGTGGTTCTAAATCAGTATTAAGAATGGAATATTGTTGCCTGGTGTTCTTTGTAGATGCTGGGAGCCTATGGCAGATGCATCAAACTTTCTCACATTCATGTAGAATGAAAATATGGCTTATAATAAAACATTCTGGTTCATGTGTCTTTGGTATAAACTGTTACCAATTAAGAAGAAAACAAAACTTCACAGATATACTGGCTATTTATATTGTCTTCTGTAGAATATTCTGATCTCTCATTTACCTTTTTAGTCCCCTACTTCAAAATTTGCTATTGATTGGTACTGGTGAAGATTATATGGGGCAATGGCCTGGGAAATTTTTGACTTTTGAAATAAAGCACACTAAAGTCAGTCTCTCTCTCTCTCTCTCTCTCTCTCTCTCTCTCTCTCTCTCTCTCCCTCCCTCTTTCCACACACACATTTGTTACTTGAAAACTTTGAGTAACAATAAATATTGGATTTCTAATTGCACATCTTTTGATATGTTATTGTGTTCTTTTAAGCTTTCTTCTCTAATGACTACATTATATAATACGTTTCTTCTGAGGTATATGGTAAAGAATACTGCAGTGTAACTTAGGGGATGGTTTCCTACTTGAATCTCAAGTTTTATAATCACTTTTAACATTTTTTTTCTGAAGTATAAAATTAATAGGGATCCAGAAAATGTGATAACTCAAGCAAATTTTCAAAAATAGAGATAGAATACTTTGGATCATTGCCATGCTATTGCTGCTTTTCATTTCCTATATTTCTGTTCTTATAATGATGGTAGGACAGTGATTACTCATTCTGCAAAAACAATATATAGAAAAGCAATGCTGCGTAACCTCATGTTGTTATGATAAATGAATTATATTATGGTGGTTGAAAATCTAATTAATACCTTGCTAACTTAGATTTCCTTTAAACTTAAGGGTGAGTATTCACTGTTCTCAATTTCAGACTATTTGGTGTCCTTCACTTATACTCCCAATAATTGAAGTAAACAAAAAGAGGTATAGAGATAGGAATCCAGCTTAATAATAAAACATACAGAATACACATCCAAAAATGTATCATTAAGTTCAACAAACAAGAAATTATTTGATCAGATTTTCACAAAAAAATTCTCTTAATATCTGTACCTATTTCACTAGGGGCTAGTAACAAGCTTTTCACTAATAATTACCATCCCACCAAACATTCTTTGAGTAGCACACTGTTCTAGGAAATACAAAAGAAAGCTGAGTTAGGGTCCCTATTCCTCATAGATATTACAATTTGTAGAAAAATGAAATAGTGCTCTAGCCGTTTTGGCTCAGGGAATATAGTATTGGTCTGCAGACTAAACGGTCCTGGGTTTGATTCTGGTCAAGGTCATACCTTGCTTGCAGGCTCTTCCCTGGTCAGGGCTCATGCAGGGGCGACCAATCAATGTGCTCACATCGATGTTTCTCTCTGTCTCTCCCTCTCTCTTCCACTCTCCCTAAAATCAATGGGAAATTATCCTTGGGTGAGGATTTTAAAAAAAGAAAAAGAAATAGTTCCATAACTTTAAAACAGGGGATAGTGTGGTTCCAAAGACAGTAATTTAGGGTTTATCAATAAATAGAATGAAAATCAGCAAGGACTTTGGAAGCCATCATTCTGAGATTCAAACTAAGTTTGTTCATTTTCCTCTTCTTATACTTTAGGCAAGTTATGAAACTGCTTTGAGTCAGTTTTTTTCATAGGAGGAAATGAAACTGTATCTCTCCTTGGCAACATGCATGTAGTAGGTATTCAATAAATACTTGTTAGCTAAATAAAGAGCCTAAAAATGTCAATTCCAGGGTTGCTAAGCAACTTGCCAGAATATAGTAGTTTCTGGCTATTGCTAATCTCCTGCTGGTTTATGATTCCCATCTGATGGATTTCTAACATTTTAAAAGTATGAGTCATTTAATTAGAAAATGCTATGCTAGTATTATAGGCAGTATAATACTCAGAAGCAATTTATCTTCATATGAGTATTTTAATTTTCAGGTTACATGTATGTTAGAGACAAACATTTGTTTTATAGACATATCCTACTTTTTGTGGAATAGGAAATACTTCTAAAAAGTATATACATTTCTTTAGCAATTAATTTGCTATGTTAAGTTCACGGAGTATATATCAAATGAATTTTTTCTGGGTAATATATTGTGTAAAGTAAAAACATATCCTGTAGTTTTTGGGAGTTTAAACAGGGATCCGAAAAGATCACACAACACTTACCAATGTTAGGTGTAGATGTCTCCATTTCTCCATTTGTAAAACAGGATTAATGAGAATCTTACTTACACTAAGACCTAGACCAAGCACTTTTCCCATCATAATCTCATTTAATGTGCACAATTAACCTTCCAGGTTAATACAACTATTATCACTTTACAGAAAGAGAAATAGGCTCACAAAGGCCGTTTTTCATGAGGGATGGTAAATGGAGAAACACCTGGATCTGCTCGATGCCACATTTTCTGGCTTTTCTTCCACAACGAACTGCCTATTTTCAGAGGTTGTTCCCATTTTTAAAATTCTAATCATAAATCTCTGAGACAAGAACCTGGCAGTAGAATGAGTTCCAACATCTTTGTAAAGCAAACGTCTGAATTGCCCCAATTCCCCAAATTCACTGAAGTTTTCCAAATATATCCTTGAATAGAATTCTCAGACTTTTGGAGCACTCCTGTCCCTAGATGTCCAAGGCTGCAAAAATGGGATTTGCACATGGCTTGGATCTATGAATGATTGGGAGGCCTATCCATAAAATTCTTGAAATTTATAGTCAGTGAGAATTTTTTATTAGTTATAAAAATGGAATTAGAATAGTCCCTTGAGGACTTCCTCCTTCCTCCAAATATTCTTGAGAATTAGATAGGAAAAAAAAAAGAATAGCGATTCCACAAATACTCTATGAATCCATCTTACATGAATTTATTTTTTTTCTTTCCTTTGTTTTTTGACTTTTCAACCCTATTATTTTATTTTTTATTTTTTAATTTCTTTATTGACTAAGTTATTACATATGTGTCTTTATCACCACATTACCCCCCATCCCCCCTGCTCATGCCCTCACCCCGCTGTTGTCTGTGTCCGTTGGTTAGGCCTATATGCATGTGTACAAGTCCTTTGGTTGATCTCTCCCCCTTACCCCCACCCTTCCCTACCTTCCCTCTAAGGTTTGACAGTGAGATCAATGTTTCTCTGTCTCTGGATCTGTTTTTGTTCATCAGATTATGTTGTTCATTATATTCCATAAATGAGGGAGATCATGTGATATTTATCTTGAAATTTTTTTAGATTTTCAAAGCTCAAATTACAAGAATTTGAGCCCCTCGGTACTTTATTTTTCATGTTATTTCTCATCAATTAAATGCCATTAAAATTATTTAGAATATTATAAAAATTAGTTAAATACTGTATGTTTGGCCTGTGTAAACCAAATCCTTGACAAAAATCCCACAGTAGAACCAGTGGTAAAGAGGGCAGGATTTGGAGTCACACTGCCTACGTTTGAATCCTGTTTCCCTGATTCCTAGCTGTGTAATTTTGAGCAAACCTTCGTGTGCCTCAGTTTTCTTATATGTTGAATAGAATAATAATGGCACCTGCCTAATAGGATAATTTTGAAGTTTAATTGAGGCACTATTTTTTATAGCACTTTGAACAGTGCATAGTTTAGTATATAGTAAGTTCTGAATGTATTTACTTTTATTAATCAGTTTCATTTGTATGGATTTGAAACATTTTTGTGATTCTGTGTGTTTTTTTCCACCTTTGTTGAACAAAAGAATAAATAGTGAGTGAAGAAGAAAGTATATTAGGAAAGGAGTAAGAGAGGCTGAGAGAGGGAAGAAAGAAGGAAGATGGGAAGGAGATAGATGTGAAATAAGAGGGTCAATTAGGAGTACACTTTCCTTCTAGTTCTAACATGCTTTGACATGCAATGAAAACTATATGCTCTTGCAATTTTATACTCATGGATATTGAATATATATGTATTTATAAGGCAGTTTGATTCGCTACTGAAACTTACAGATTTCATAAAGGAATCTACTACTTACAACCCTAACATATAACTGTGCTTAAATAGGGTAATTGCCTTGTATACAGTTAGAGCATTATAACTTACCTGTAGTACAATTATCTCCATAAGGTCAAAAGTATAATTTCTCTACCACATGATGCTGATTTTTCTATATTATAGTTATTTGGGGCAGGTTGTAGGTTAAAAACAACTCTGAACATTTTCTTCTCTCAAATGCAGCATGAATGCTTTCTTTGCACATGATTATATGTTAAGGTAGCACAACTCTTGCAAAAGAAAATTTATAAGGCTTCCTGGAAAAGCAGAGTTAAAGATTTCTATTTTATGGTTTCACTTGGATCAAATTTATAGGCGTAATCTGAATAGGAACTTTTTCTAAGATTAACAGTTCCTTTTTTTTAAAAAACAAATATATTTTTATTGATTTCAGAAAGGAGGAGAAAGAGAGAGAGAGAGAGAGAGAGAGAGAGAGAGAGAGAGAGAGAGAGAGAGAGAAACATCAATGATGAGAGAGAATCATTGATTGGTTGCCTCCTGCATGCCCCACACTAGGGATTGAGCCTGCAACCCAATTATGTGCCCTGACTGGGAATCAAAGCATGACCTCCTGGTTCATAGGTTGATCCTCAACCACTGAGCCATGCTGGCTGGTAACAGTTCCTTTCTTAAATGCTGTTCATGGTAAAGAATTGATGTTGTGATTTGAATTTTTAAAAATTCCATGGGAGATACTATTTTTTAGTATCCATGGATGCGCTTTGTAGAATTATAATTTTTAAATGACCGTTAAACTTGTCAAAGTCACTGGGAATCATGTTGGATACCACTTGTTTCCTTTGCTGTTCCAGTTTTTATTACTGCTTAACAAATCATCTTAAGATTCAGAGGCAATTTATCTTGATTGTGTGGGCGAGGAGTTTGAAGAGGGAGCTATGAAAATGGCTTTCATTTCCTCCATGATGCCGGAGGTTTCAGGGGGGAAGACATGATGCCCAGGGTGACTCAATGTCTGGAGGCTGGGATCATCGAGAGGCATCTTCACTGGCATGTTTGGCTTGGCAGGCTGTAAGCTGAGTCCTGACCTGGGCTGTCAGTTAGAGATTTTACCCATGGCCTCTTCGTGTGGGCTTCCTCAAAGCATGGACACAGGGTTCCAGAAGCAAGTGTTTCCAGAGAGCCAGTTAGAAGCTTTATTGCCTTTTATAACCCAGCCTCAGAAGTTACATGATGTCACTTCCGCCATTATCATAAGTCTGCCTGGTTACAAAGGGTGGGGAGGGTTGTCATTAGCACCACCTCCAGTGGGAGGAGTGACAAAGCCACACTGTAAGAAGACCATTTGCCACGGAAGATACTGTTGCAGCCATTATTGGAAAATAGAGTCTTCTACATTGCTATAAAAAATAACAACATCCATAATCAGCCATTATTGTCCTTTCCTCTTGTATTTTTGCACTACATTGACTTTAATTCCATCAATAATCTCAAAATTTCACCAGGACCAGCATTTTAAATGAACCATAGTATCAACATAGAATGCCATTGCCCTGTGTTTTTACAATGGAGGTCAGTGTGATCTTATATCATAGACAAATGGTCAGTGTTATGTCTTTTAGGATTTGGCCAATGAAAGCAAACAAAACCATCCTTAGTTATAGCAACTAAACATCCAACTGAAGAATATATCTTCATTGCTATCTAGAAGGAGAAGTGTGGAGCAACAGCAAAAATAATAGCATATCACATCACAGGATCCCTGGGCTCCTCCTTGTACACTGGTTTTGAGCAGCAATTCCCCAGTTATTACCTATTGACCAGTTGCATCAAAATCATTGAAGACAGGGTCAGTAAACTACAGACAATAGACTAAATCTGACCTGGAGTCTATATGGCTTAGTTTACTATGAATGATTTTTAAAGACTTGCATAAAACAAAATAACAAAAATAATAATAACAAAAACAATAGCAAACAAACAAAAACAATGTGACAGAGACCACCAAAGCTTAAAGTATTTACTATCTGGTTCCTTTATAGAGAAGGTTGGCTGGCCTGGCTTACTTAATAAAAATGAAGATTCCTCTTTCATCATTGATTTACTAAATGTGTATTGTATGGCAGGGTGTCAGTGGGTGGGATAAGGGCAAGGTGGGGAGTAGATTCAGGGAACCTGTATCACTGAGAAATTCCCAAAGGGGACTTTTTTATGTCTGCTGAATTTTTAGAACTATTCCTTTTGGTTGCTGAGAAATACTTGGAGCCATGCTTGGTTTGGCTAATTTGGCCAGTTAACTGATTTTCATTATTATCTATTGCTGTGTGAAACACAGACACAATTCTGTTTATCACAGTGGATGTTGTTGTATCATAGCCAAGAAACATTGAGCTGAAAGTGAGCTTTATTTTCCTGAGAGCAAAGATCTTTCTTAAATTTGGACCTTAACACATTTTTGATATATTTTTTTTGTTTTTGTTAGTTTGATTGTTTCTTTTACTTTGTTAATCCTCACTTAGGGATATTTTTTCCATTGATTTTTAAAGAGAGTGGAAGGGAGGGAGGAGGGAAAAAGAGAGAGAGAAAGAAACATGGATGTGAGAGAAACACATCGATTTGTTGCCTTCCTCATAAGCCTTGAGTAAGCCCAGGCCCTGGGGAATGAACCTGCAACCCAGTTATGCGCCCATGACCTGGGAATCGAACCCCAAACCCTTAATTGCACATGCCAATGCTCTACCACTGAGCAACACTGGCCAGGGCTGACATTTTCATGAGGTATTCGTTGTGTTTTTAAAGGTTACAAAGCCCCTTTTTAAACTAGTAGTAAATTCTACAAGGTAGTTCCCTAAAATATTAAGGTTGTGAACAACTTTGTTTTTGTCAACAATTTGAAATAATTTTAGCAACTATAAAGGATTAGTTAAATTATACTGTTTTCATAACATGGTATATTTCGCGGTCATTAAGTGGTGCTATAGAAAAATCATTAATAAAATAGAAGAATGGTCATATTGAAAGTAAAATTTAAGTAGATTATAAAAAAACAAGCTGTAACAATTCCATTTGTGTCAAATAGCTATGTAAGTCTATATGTCAGTATCTCTCTATCCACCTATATATATATATCCATCTACCTATTTATCTACTTTTCTTTCCACCTATACGTTTAGATAAAGGCTAGAAGGATAGAGAAAAGGATATTAAGAGAAAGGATAGAAGAATATACCAAAGCATTAATAGCAAATCTGCCAACTTCTACTACTGTAGTAAAGGAAAAGAATATTACATGAAAATGAATATAATGCTTAAAATCTCAAATTATATAATTTCCTAAATTGAAGACCAATAAACCTCTACTTTTGGTAGAAAGTATTAAAAATGAGTAAAAAATATCTTCATGAGTCGCGCTCAGTTGTGTTGTGAATTTTCAGGAGGCAAGACAAGACAAAAATGACTACATTAAAGTAGTAATGATTATATTTTTCAATTAAAATAGCAAACTAGGGACAGCTTTCTAAATAATATGGTAAGAATAAACCCCCAAGCTCATTATGAACCAAAATGCTAGCAAGCCCAACTCAACTGAGATGACAGCAAAGCATTTTTATAAATACCTGTTGGTTAATTGTTATCTGTTATTTGATTTCCATTCTTACTGCCACAGTTTTTTCCTTCTTAAAACCACTAGTCTAATATCATTCAAGATTGATTCATAGCCTAGTCTGTCATTATTCACTGCTATAAACCCTTTGTCCTAGGCATACCAAACTATTTTTAGTTTTTTGAATCTAAGATAATTTTTCACAACTTTATGCCTTTCACCTTGCTTTTACTCTTATCTTAAATGCCCTCTCCTACCTAATTCTTTTTAAAAAAGAATTACCTTTTTTTATAGTCCTCCATGTCCTACTTTGTAATGTTATTGTAATCTGTTCCTCTCTCTAACATGGTCCTTATCACATTACATCGCACTAATTCTCTCTAAAACATTTGCAAAGGCTCTTATCTTTTTTAAATTTGAATACTCAGCATTCAGCACCTAGTAAGCACCCAATAAGTATTTGTCTCAGGAATGAATCAATATTCCCCTTCATAACTCATTTAACACTAAATATTCCGACCTGGTTACACAATTCGCAGACTACAAAGCCAGTTAGTTGGTCCTCACATTTTACACAGAAATTGCAATTGACAGCAATTTCCCTATCATCTCAGGGATCCTATATAATAAAAGCCTAATATACTAAGTGTCTGGTTGTCTGGTGACCAGTCAACTGTTCAATCAATCAAAAAGTAATATGCTGCCCTAACCGGTTTGGCTCAGTGGATAGAGCATTGGCATGTGGACTGAAAGGTCCCAGGTTTGATTCTGATCAAGGGCATGTACCTTAGTTGCAGGCACATCCCCAGTGGGGGGTGTGCAAGAGGCAGCTGATCTATGTTTCTCTCTCATCGATGTTCTAACTCTCTATCCTTCTCCCTTCCTCTCTGTAAAAAATCAATAAAATATATTTTTTTAAAAAAAGTAATATACTAATGATACGCTAAGGCCACTCAACCGCTGCTATGATGTTCACTGACCACCAGGGGGCAGACACTCTGACTGGTAGTTTAGCTTGCTGCTGGGGTCAAGCTGATCAGGACTGAGCAAGATGGGCCTGACACGCCCTAGAGCCCTCTGAGGTCCCTCCCTGGCTGGCCAACCTCCCACATCCCTCCCCGGCAGGCTGGCCCAGATCAGCCCCAATTGGGACTGGGCGAAATGGGGCCAGACATGCCCTGGAGCCCTCCCGGGGTCACTCCCCGGCCTCGATCCTGCACCTGTGTGGTCCCTCTTGCAATCCGGAACCTCTCAGGGAATGCTGGAGAGCTGGTTTTGGTCCAAACCCACAGGCCACTCCCCTCGGGAGGGCGCCAGATGCAGGGCTCATGGCTGGCGAGCACTGGGACTGATTGGGCAAGGCAGGTGCAGTGGGGTTGTGTTGAGCAGGAACAGCAGGTAGGAGCTGCTGGCGATGTTGGACTATGGGGTTTCGCCCGATCCCCGCAGGGCACACAGAGGGACCTCACCTGTGCACAAATTTATGCACCGGGCCTCTAGTAATGGAATAAAGAATAAAGCTAGGTGTGTTTGCACCTAAATGCTGACTTCGGTATGCCCATCCATTGTGACTGCTTTTACTATGAGCCACACATTATAGGAATGATGAGTGAAGAGAGCATACATGCACGCACAGGTAACAGAGGGAAATATTTGGTTGAAACACAATAATGGGAAGATATTTAAGGAGGTTGATGAATTGGTTATATTTGTAACCCACGTAACTTAACATTAGGAATTAGAGCCTATGGTGTTACTTGTTAAAGTGAAAACAACATAGTCTGAACTTACTATTTCTATTTAGGTTTGGGTATGAGGAAGCCTGCCAGATAGCAGGTTTGGCCAGTAGAAAGGGGAACCATATGTCACTGATTGCTTGGTGCTGTCCAAGTTTACACTTGTCGTAGGTCAACTGATGATTTTTAATCATTTTAGTGCCTTCCCCTTTTACTTTCAGAAGTGTCCCAATGAGAATGATAAATAATACATCAAATAGAGCCCAGCCATCTCCTTACGGGATATTAATAGCAGGAGCTCATAATGCTAGGAGGTATTATTCATTTGGGGCTGCTAAATATATTTTCATGCTTAATCCTCACAACAACCCTGTGGGGAGTTACCATTATTATAATAATACAAGTTTTATGGATAAGAAACTGAGGCATATAAAAGTTCAGAAATATTCCCAAGTCATATGGCTAATGAGTATAGGAGACAAGATTCAAATTAGGTCTATTTTCAGAATTTATGACCTCAACTGTCATACCACACTGCCTTCTGGTTAAAACGATTTTATTCAAGAACCCCAAGTATATGGAGGCTGGGTTATTAGAATGCATTCATCATACATTCATTCATTCTGTCTTTCATTTATTTTATAAATGTTGACCGACTACTCTATGTCAGGCACTGCCCTAGCCACTGGGAACACAACAGCAAACAAAGCAAAATCTCTACTCAGATGGAATTTGCACAAGTTTCCAGATTTGGATATGTGTGCTGTGTTTTCATGGTGCCCCCTTGCATATTTTGTTATGAAAGTCAATGTTACCACTTGTGTACAACATAAAACAACAACAAAAACAAGTTTGGCTGAGTGAGCAGGAAGGGAGGACGCAGCCATGAATACACTCAGATAGTTGATGCACAGAGTCCATGTCCCTGGACCTTGGCCCTGGATAGTCATTTAATTCAGGAAACATCAGTCAAGTGTTCACCATGTGCCAGGCTCCCTGTGAGCTTGCTTTAGAGCAGCTATCCCATCACTCTCAGAACAGCAAGCAGAGTGGGCCATCTCTACTTTGTGTTTCTATTATTTATAAGTGAAATTAATCACTTTGTAACTACTTTTTTTTCTTGATAAACACCAAATGCATACAGAAACACATCCTCTGTCCCCAGTGGTTAGGTTTCAGGGAAAGTAAGATACTTAAAGCTAAATTATTAACAAGTATTTTACTCTCTATAAAATTGTGTTTAGAGAAAAGCTCTCAGGTAGATATTAATGTCACTGCTCCTTGGAGTCTATTTAGATATGGCCTTGGCATATTCCACCAGGGGTTTTGACCCTATTCAATGCGATCACCTTAGCAGAATTCTTATTTGCAGCATCCCAGCTGCACTGAAGGGGATCAAGCAGTTTGAATACTGACAAAACATATGAAGACAATGGAGAATTTTACTAAGCCTAACATGCCATATTTGGGGCATTTTAATTACCAAAAAAATTAGCTGTTTTTCATTCCCACTACTGTTAAAGCATTTGGGAAATGTTAAGCAGATGTAACTTGAATGCAACTATTTGTAGCTCCATTAAAGGTTAAATTTGCATAAAATTAATTTATTTAATGAAAACTGTACTATGTTGAGGGTACATCATATTGTGATTGACTAAAACTCAATTTCCTAGATTGACAATGAAATTTAGTTGCATTTAGATAATGCTGGTAAATAAATACCAGGAGACCCTATTAAAAAATATAAAAAGTTGAGAAGGTTAAGCCATCTAGATACTAACTTTTTGGTTAAGTTCAGCTGAGACAAAATATTGTATGTGTCTATAGAGAAACATATTCACTGGTCTATTTGTTCTTTTAGTCCCATGAGATATAATTCCGTATACTCAGTAAACAAACCTCTGATTTGAACTAAGAACCATGAAAGTGAAGCTCCAAAAACAGAGTAGATAATGTTACAGTGATGGTTGGTTGGAGATCGTCCTCTGCACCAAAAGGTTGCCAGTTGGATTCCCAGTCAAGGACACCTGCCCGGGCTGTGGTCCCAATCCCCTGTGGTGAGTACACAGGAGGAAGCCCATCAATGTTGTGTTCTCACATCAATGTCTCTCTCTCCCCCTCCCTCTACTTTCCTCTCTCTCTAAAGCTCAATAAAACTCTTTGTTTAAAAAAATGATATGGACATGGAGACTAGCCTGATAAAATGTGAATGGGAAAATTTGATGACCTGAGTGGTTTGCTGTGACTCTTCTGTCACAAGAACTGCTGACTTAAAAGACATAGTAAGAGATGTTCATAAAACATTTATACATGCAATTAAAGGCTCTCTAAGTTAAGAGCAGGGGTATGCATCTTCTAGATAATTCATTGAATTCGCAGATTTAATTGTGGTTAGTGTAGATTTCTGAAATTTCCACATTCATTAATAATAACATACTTTTTTTAAAGGGTCCTTATAAAAATGCTTCGAGAATCTAAATGTAATTCAAGGGGTAAAATTCATTGCCTTTACGAAATGTAATTGGAAACGCTTTTTCTTAGTCCTAGAAAGGATTTAAATGGTTATTCGAGTAATGAAAATGGCACAGTGAAAAATTATGGCCTCCTCAGACCATCAGTTATGCCATTGTCTTCTATTTATACATAACCTTTTTCTTGGAATAAAACTCTGAGGGGAAGCAGAGTTGGCCACCCCAAAATATGCCTTTTAGGATACTGATTATTTTAAGCTGGATTTTTTTTAAGAAAAGAAAGATTCAGGAAAACCCTTGAGACTTCTCTCTAATTGCCTAAAAGTATTTAGACAGAGGACCTGCCCCAGGAAGGGAGATATCAACAGAGATAATTGTAGTTTGATATAAACTAATATCTGATAGGGAGGAACCTAGCAAGGCCCTTTTGTTTTCTCTGTGTCATGTTGTTAAAGATGACCCAGCAAACACTTACTTCCTTATCAAACATTTGTTTCCCATCTCCGTGTGCATTGCCTTCCTCCCTTAAGTCCCAAACCATACTCCTTCCCTACCTTCTCTTTAACTCAGAGGGCACGCAAACTTTAACTTGCCCCTCTGTCCTCTGTCTCATATTCTCATGGAAACCTCATCTGTACATAATAACTTGGTCATTTTCTCCTGTTAATATCTCATGTTAATTTGATTCTTGGTCCAACCAGAAGAACTTCAAAGGGTAGAAGGAAAATTATTTTTCCTCCCCCACAATATAAATACAATTCCCTACACATTTTAAAAGGCGTCAATTGTACCATATCAGGAGCTTCTACCAATGTCCAATTACTTTGAAAACAATGCCTTTCACAATCAGTGCCAAATAAAACAAGTTCAGAGAAGGTCCCCAGACGGATGTTTCTCATTGAGGACCCTGAGGTTCCTTTGGGCTTCTTCTCATTCTAAAACAGCAGATGCCTACTTGGATATTCTCTTCAAGTTCTCTCTTAAAATTTGGAAAACAGTGAAGGATTTGAGAATTTAATAATAGGAATATACTTAGAGATCAGCCAACAAGTCTGATTCTTTGTCTTAAGTTCCTACAGAGAATGAATGATGACACCCCTCAAACACAGACAGACAGTGACTGAACAAACCTTGCCTGGTTGACTCATACATACCTTCTCAGGAGAGGGTGGTGTGTGTGGACAAGAGTGTTAAAGTTAAATAAAGAAAAATAGAGACATCAGAGACGGTGGTGACCAGATTCTGAGGCAGGTTGCCCATGAGGATAATAGTCCATTGGTTTTGTTCAGTGTTGCTCTAAGTTTAGTGAGGACCCCCATTGAAGTCCTTTTCCACTGGAGATTCTGACACGGTGTGGGGTGAGAGGAGCATCTCCAGACACAGGTTCACAGCAGAAAAGGATTCAAATGAAGATACTGAAGTGAAACAGAATAATGTTTGGTAATGATTCTCTGGAATCAAAGAAAAAGATGAAGGGGAATTTACTCCTTTTCTGGACACAAGTCATTTCTCCTCTTTTAGGATTGAGCTCTCTCTCTCAGTACTCATCACTTTTATTCTTTCTTTCTTTCTGTAGCTTCAGTCACTCTCTGCTGTGGCTCTCTCTGCTCTGTTACTTTACATATAAAGGATGTTTAGTGATTTTTTTTTTCTCATAGCATCTCTTTAGGCCGAAAAACTGAGAACAACAGAGGTGACAAGCATCATTTCCTCATTCTAACGTCATGTCCTACTATGAGAGGGCTAGTCCAGCAGGTGGAATACCTTGCAGCCAGGAGAGAAAGACACCAGCCTTTTTCTTTCTTTCCCTCTTCCATGCTCTGAGATCCAGAAATAGCACAGTGAGTCTGAGGAGGTGAGGAAGGAGGCCAGAGAGAATAAGAAGAGATCAAACCCCTCTTTCTCCCTGCTAGCACCTAAGAAGACTGGGCCAGGCCTGAGCTAGGGAAGTGTAAGAAGCTTGTTATTGTTTACAAGACACATGTCCTGGTTTTAATTAAACTGTATTTTAATGATTAAAAGAGATGGTTACACAGCTCTAAAGCTATGAATTATGTCCAAGATAGCTTCTAGAGCAGGGGTGGGCAAACTTTTTGACTCGAGGGCCACAATGGGTTCTTAAACTGGACCGGAGGGCCGGAACAAAAGCATGGATGGAGTGTTTGTGTGAACTAATATAAATTCAAAGTAAACATCATTACATAAAAGGGTACGGTCTTTTTTTTTTTTTTTTTTTTTTTAGTTTTATTCATTTCAAAGGGGCCGGATCCTGCCCGCGGGCCGTACTTTGCCCAAGGCTGTTCTAGAGGCTAAGGAGAAAGACCCAACAAGAAAAGTTTTAAACTGTGATGGGAAAAAAAAAATAGTTACCACTTGATTATAATTGTTGAGCATGTCCTAAGAAATAGGCCATTGGCAAGCATAATATGCATTATAACTTTTATTTTTAGGTTCACTTTGGAATCTGTAAATGACTAGCTTATTAACTTTAAGATGGGACAGGTTAATAGTTTCATCTCTTACCTGTGTTCAAGGTGGAAAGAAGAATAAGGAAGTTCAATGAATTGAATAAAGGAGGCTTTGAGGATCCGTGTGTCTAAATTAGATCAATGGGGGAGAATGAGTAAGGTCAGAGGGCCAGAATTCTGCTTGTGTCTAATTAATGCATGCCCCAACCTGCTTTGTCTGAATGAACCTTGACAAACTAATTTGTTCTCCATTGTCAATGTTTGCTAATAACGTTTCCTTTCTGTGGGACATCTTTGTCCCTGACATGAAAAACACCTTCTCTCCCTGTGTGTCACATCTTCCATGTAACCTTTCGCCACACCATGGTCAGCCTTCGCCTCCAGATGGAACTGACTGTCTGTTTTTTGTTTCAACATTGAACAATATCCAGATTTCTTTCAAAGTCATTGTATTGCTTTATTGCAACTATTTATTTGCACATCTGTCTTTATCTAATTAATGTGTGACTTCCTTGAGGGCAGCGACCTGGTATTCCTAAAATACAAGCATGTATTCCTAAAACTTAGTTTCGTGCTTAGAATACACTAAATGCTCAATCACTATTTATAGAATAAATGAAAGAATACAGTCAAAGACCGACTTTGTCCCCAAATTGAGTGGAGACCACATAGGTGGTCCAGAGTGTCAGGATACGAGGCAAAGATACAATTCAGATATGATTGCCAAAGGACTCCAGCATTTGTTACATAATTACCTTTTTCGGTCCCCTAGAGTTAAAGATTATATTACTTCATTGGTTATTGAAATTAAATAGTGATTCAGTTACTAATTACATGTGCATTTGAATTGATTCATCTGTAGTTTGTTTTTTCCTCAGTGAACCTTTTATGTGAAACAAATCCTAGCAAAATAGTTATGTAGTTGAAATTAAAAATTTTGCTACATTTGTATATTTCTTTCGTTCTTTGTTTCTTTTTTTCTTGCATTACAAATAGTGTAATGTGTTTGTTGAAACAGGGATGCATTTTAATTCTTGATGGGTTCCTTCAATATTTAGACTACTTACGTTCAATCAGTGTGATGTTGGTAAAGGCTATCTTATACAATCATAGTAAATTTAATTATATTCGTTGTTGCTTGTGCATAATGTGATTGCTTATATTCAGTTTGTTATATGAGGCATTTATAAGCGCTTAGCCATGCAATCAATTGTTTATGTAGTAACTATCTTTCAAAAAGTAATTATTTCCACAGTGTTGGTGTGTTCTCTTAAAATATAAAACACAATATCCTTCTATCTGTGGTTTGATGGTGGGGGGGGGGGAGTCTAATTCAGGAAAATGGGAAATGAATTTGGTGGACATCTGCCTTGAGAGTAACTGTGACAACAGCTCCTTAAAATTGTTTCATGGTAGGGTAGTTGGTGATATTGAAATACAGCGAGTTTTAGTTTGTAGAAGCCATGCCAATTTTCAGCTGCTTTTGCAGTAGCATATGTGTTTGTTTGGGTCTTTTAGGGACTCAGCTGGCATGATGTTATTGGAAAACTGCTTGAGAGCTGTTCACAAGGCCATTAGGAGGCTAGACTACCTGGAAATAGACATTGTAAATGCCTTGAAATCAAGTGAAAACAGATTCTAATATTAAAGCTGATTTATTATTTAACTAGAGGCCTGGTGCACTAAATTCATGCACTTCAAGGGGTGGTCCCTCAGCATGGATTTCGAGAGGGCACAGGCCAGGCCAAGGGACCCCATGGGTGCACAATCAGGGTTGGGGAGGGATGTGGGAGGTTGGCCAGCTGGGGAGGGACCGTGGGAGGGCTCCAGGGTGTGTCCGGCCCGGCTCCCTCAGTCCTGATCAGCCAGACCCCTGCAGCAAGCTAACCTACCAGTCAGAGCATCTGCCCCCTGGTGGTCAGTGCATGTCATAGTGAGTAGTTGAGCGGCCTTAGCATATCATCATATTATGCTTTGATTGGTTGAGCGGACGACCAGACACATCGCATATTAGGCTTTTATTATATAGGATAGGTAAAGCAGAATCTGTTTGTGTATTGTCCTGCCTGCTACACACAGTTCCTAGGACTGAATAGTTGGCAATTGTTCTAAGAAATTACATCACAGAGGCTCATTATAAGGGTGGTTCCCCAAACTTTAACAAGATTGCTGGGCATGATACACTGGAGAGTTCCTCTGCTGAATGATTCATTTGGTCCTCAGCAAAGATACCAACATACAGTGTGGATATGTTCATTAACAGGTTCAGTGGTTTCTTGATCTAGTGGGAATATTGTGCCCTGGGGGTCTGGAAGAAAGGGGGATTACTCTTTCATCCCAAACGGATGTAATCATAGATGGAAAAAGACAATAGACAGGCTCAGTAAAAATCAACCATTGTCAAGGAAGATACCAGCCTTGGACATGTCTACTGGCTGCAACTCACTTTTAGTTAAGAAGTTTTCATTTCAGCCCATCCTATGTGGTTACTTTAGGTCTCTGAGTTTGGAAGGCCTCCACGTGGGCCTCCCCTGAGCGTGTCAGGTTTAGTGCGCGGCCCCCTTCTTGTCCACACGTGCATACTCTCACGCTGTTTCTGTCTCTCTTGGATCATTCACTCTGGGGGAAGCCAGCTGCCACATCATGAGCAGCAAAGCACTTTGGAGAGGACTATGGAGTGAGGAGAAGGCCTCCTGCTAACAGCTGTGTGAGTGAGTTTAGAAGAGGATACTCAGGCCCCAGGTGAACCTTCTGATGACTGGAGCCTCAGCCAGTAGCTTGACGGACACTTCACCAGCCATTATGAGCCAGAGCCACCTGGCTGATCAGCTCAGAGACCCCTGCATTGTATCTGGGCCACTCTTCCCAGGTGTATTAACTCCAAATTGTTTTTGTCTGTAATGGCATTCACTGTTTCTAGTTACTAGTAAACATGGCTTTTAGGTGCTGCAGTTTAGAGTCTGCCTTCACTGTGGGAAAAGGTTTTCTATTGCCTGTCATTCTAAATAGAGAAGTCTCACAAACAGACCAGAGAAAACATGAGGCAGAAGAGAGTTGTGATAAGTCCCTGATGCCCAGAAGTTAAAGGGAGGTGAAGGAGTGGGATGCATTAGCTGAGAAGGTGCTGAGGATGGACTCTTACCTCAGACAGATAATTGCCTTCTGTCTGTTAAACTGGGAGTTGAAACCTGTTTCCTTGGTTACAGGGGACTTGATGCTCAACAGTCAAAAGTAAAATGATTTCAAGTGTGTTTGTTTCATAGCTGAGTGGGCTAAGAGAAAATATCAGCTTTCCTTGTCCTAATATATTCTCTTTATATGACTCTGGTGATGTCAAGCTTAGCATATTATCTGGCTTGAATCACTGATACTCAACAACTGAAGATATTGGAAAAGGTGGCATGTTTCATGTGCCCTAGATATAAAAATTCAAAATGAATGACTGAGGAATAATTCATGGGGAACATTTATAGGATTAATACAAACACTTCAATCACATTTACCTATGGTGGTTTATAAAACATATTTAAAATTTACATCAAGGATATTGGCATGAAACAAATGAGAAATTTATAGCTGAATTCAGTTTTTTTACCTAAGTAGAAAAAAAAGGGAGAAATTATTTAAAAATATTATAAAATTAAGAAAGATTAGATCAGGGGTCCTCAAACTTTTTAAACAGGGGGCCAGTTCACTGTCCCTCAGACTGTTGGAGGGCCGGACTATAGTTTAAAAAAAAAAACTATGAACAAATTCCTATGCACACTGCACATATCTTATTTTGAAGTAAAAAAACAAAATGGGAACAAATACAATATTTGTATTTGCATGTGGCCCGCGGGCCATAGTTTGAGGACCCCTGGATTAGATGCACTTTTTTTTCTGTTGTGGCAGATTTTACAGTAACTATTCCCTGTGAGACATTCTATATATTTAGGAAGTCTTCCCAGACTCCTTTGACACAATTATTGACCCATCACCTTTATTTCCATGTACATACCCTTAGACATTTTTGTGGCATTGTGATTTTGTATCTATCTCTGATCCTATCTGTCATGGTATTATTAGCCAGCAAAAACTAAGCATTATTTGTATTTTTAAAAAGGTATAGTTGACATATGAAATATTGTATTAGTTTTAAGTGTGATTAAAAGTTTATATCACTTATTAAGCAGTCACTACATAAGTCCAGTAACAATCTGTCACACTGCAAAGTTATCACAATATTATTGACTATATTCACTATGCTGTACCCAACATCCCTGTGACATTTATTTCATAACTGGAAGTTTAAACTTATTATCCCTGTCATTGTTTTAATGTTTTAACTATTTTCTACTCCCTCCCCTCTGGCTACCATCATTTGGTTCTCTGTATCTATGAGTCTGTTTCTCTGTTGTTTGTTTTTTAGATTATATATGTAAATGAAATTATATGGTATTTGTTTATCTTCATCTGACTTATTTCACTTAGCATAATACCCTCTATGTCTCTCCATGTTTCTGCAAATGGTAAAATTTCATTCTTTTCATGGCTGAGTAATATTCCATTATACATATATCTGCCATATTTTCTTCATCCATTTATCTATTGATAGACACCCAGGTTATTTCCATATCTTGGTTATTATAAATAATGCTGCAGTAAACATATATCTTTTTGAATTATGGTTTTTGTTTCCTAGAAGTTGAATTGCTGGGTTGTATTGTACATCTATTTGTAATTTTTTGAGGGACCTCCATATTTTCCATAGTGGCGGTATTATCTTACAATCCCACAGCAGTGCAGGAGGTTTCTCTTTTCTCCAAATACTTGCCAATACTTATTGTTTGTTGATTTATTGACAGTAGCTGTTCTGACAAATGTGAGGTCATCATGATTTTGATTTGCATTTTCCTGATGATTAGTGATGTTAATCATTTTGGCATATGTCTCTTGGGCATCTGTACATCTTCTTTGGAGAAATGTCCATGCATGTCTTCCCAATTTTTAATTGAATTGTTTGTTTTTGATGTTGAGTTTTAGGATTTCTTTATATTTTTGGATATTAACCCCTTATAAGATATATCACTTGCAAATACCTCCTCCCATTCAGTAGATTACCTTTTTGTCTGTTGATGCTTTCCTTCACTAGGCAAAAGCTTTTGGCTTTTTCTTGCATTGCTTGGTACATCTTAGGATATCAACAAAATATTATATGATTGAAAGGAATAAAAAGAGATAGTATTTAGAAAAGATAGTGATTAATTAATTTTTATTTCCAATATGCATCGCTGCTGTTTGAGAATGTAATGTCTGTTAGAAATCTACAATAGCAGGGAAGAAAATGCTTGGTAATAATTTTTTTCATGTTTAAATGAAGAAAGGAGAGTATCATTTATCACATTTTTTAACAATACAAATAATTTCAAAGGTCAAAATTACCATAAGAAACTTAAATATGGAACATACCAAAATAATTTGATTCTACATATTGTTTTACAAGCCATTTAAATCTTTTGGTAAAAACAAAAACACTATATGTATATTTTGAAGTAGAATTAAAAAATAGTGATTTTCATTTTTCAGCATGTTTTCAATTATTCATCCCATTCTTTCTTCATATATATTGAAATATTTACACTTGTATACACATTTCTAGCATACCTATTATGTGAGTGGCACTATTGTAAGCACATAATCTTCAGAACATAGTGCCTGCTGTGGAATACTTTCTTTATTCATGGAGCTTACAGTTTAGTGGTGGGAGATATGAAGTTAAAGTGAGCAGGAAATCAGAGTTCTTGTTTGGACATACTATATTTAAGAAGCTTAATAGAATGTTGGGAAGACAATACATATATTGAGAACCTCAGGGTGATATCAGAGATGGACATAAAGAATTGGTACATAGAAAAACAATGGTACTTAAAGCCCTGGTACTGGATAAATTGCCTACAAAACTGTGTGAATGAAGAAGAATAAGAAGGAGAAGAGAGAACAGGACCAATCCATGGAAACTTAAATACTTAAAGGTCTGACAGAGCAGACGCAGAATAGTCCATGCAAAAGACCAGGAGGTAGGATAATACCAAGAAAGACAAGGGGGTAAAAATATTTCAATAAGAAGAGAGTAGCTTGTTCTTTGAGAGGCAGAGAGCACAAGAACAGAGAATTAACCATAGGGTTTCTTCCTGATGTTTGTAATAACAGTAGTAATACCATTCTTTTTAAAAAAATTTTTTTTTTATTAATCACCGGAGGACATTTTTTCCATTGATTTTTAGAGGAGGTGGTTAGGAGGGAGGGTAGATGAAGAAGAAAGAGAGAGAGAGAGAGAGAGGGAGAGAGAGAGAGAGAGAGAGAGAGAGATGAGAGAGACACATTGATTGGTTGCCTCCCCAAAACGCCCCTTCCCTGCCCCCACGAATCCATGGGCCTGGGCAATACCACTCTTAATAACAAACAGAGCACTTAGGCTCAGACACTGTTCTAACTGCTTAGCAGGTATTAAGCACGTTCATCTCATGTGGGAACACACTGACCACCAGGGGGCAGCTCCTCCTACATTGAGTGTCTTCCCCCTGGTGGTCAGTGAGCATTATAGTGACCAGTCATTCCTCCTTTTGGTCAATTTGCATATTAGCCTTTTATTACGTAGGATATTCACACAAACCTCACAGTCATCCTCCATGGTATGCATCATTTCTATTTTTATGGCATATAAGGCAGGAAGACAAATAATTTCCCAAAGGTTATATAACCTAGGAACTGGTAAGGCTGTACAACACTAACACAGGTCTGTGGGGCCCTAAACCTCAAAATCTTTCTATTATGCTACTTTGCCTTTTATATAAAAAAAAATGTATGTCTCTTAGTAATTCCACTTTATTTCCCAGAGTCCTAGTCCTTCCTCACTGTATAAACTGCTAGCAACTGTTGTAAATGTCATTTCTTCGGGGAGGCCTTTCCAGATCTCTGTATTAGCTTGGTTTCCCCTGTTACATGCTACCAAGGCACTTGCCCTTTCCTTGATGTAGCCCTCCTCATGCTTAAAACTCTCTATTTCCGTCTCTCCCACTCAGCTAGCCTCGCCATGGAGACGGGGCATTTTGGCTTGTGCACTATGAAAACCTCAGTCCTAGAGAGAGCCCGGTGCAGAATAGTCACCTAATACATACTTTGTGAATTAATTTATGAACTTTTAGACTATGGGCAGGCCCAGTTAAATGACATTGGTGCCTTTAAATGGAATATAATTGACGATCTCATAGGACAGTAAGAACATCTTGGTAATAAGAGCAGAATAAATACAGATTTGAGATGGAACAACACTTTTAGGACATAAAAGTCATGTTAATGTGAAATTCTGTTTCATTAAAAGCCTGTCAAGGAATTCACAGAAATATTATCTTTGATAATTTTTTTGTTTGTTGTGCTATCAATGTGCATATCTTAGGCTGTTGTTTTTGAGGAATCTATCATTGATTGCAGGTTTGTTTCCATGGACACCCAGCAATCGCAGAAGATAGAAAATAAAGTAGAAAAAAAAAACATAAGGCATTGATATCATATTGTAGTCTTAATAAAGGCAGAATTAAGACAAAATGCATAAAAACAGCTCACCTGTTTCAGTTAAGAAAAAGAAGTCTGATACTGAGATCATTAAAATAAACAAGTTATTTTATCACTTCTTTTTATCCCTTTAAATTATTTTTGCAAAATAATAATATTTAAATAAACAAACAGGTAAGATTTATGTATGTTCATGTCCTAATAATTAATCCTGATGATTACTAAGATGCATAGTTTCTCTTTTGGAAGAGATAACCCACAAACAGATGACTCAAAACCAGGTAGAGAAAAAATATAGTGGTTTTATTATTCAGTTTCATACTGCAACATTAATACTGCATAAAGCCAATTATAAGACATTTTAATATACTTACAAGTAATTATTTCAAATAAATCCATAAATGTGAAAAACATAATCTATGCAAATCTATGTAAATGGATAGTTACAGTGAATTAGTATATAACATCACAGAGTGGAGTGCTCAGGGTTTCATTAAAAAGAAAGACTGAAGACCTGGGTTATCAAGAGAAAGCTCTTTTGCTCTATTTCAGTTACTTTAGGATGTTAATCTGGTCCAAGATGATCAACTTCTCATTAATCATAATAATTAGGGGTAGAGATACTGAGCATTAGTGTAATTTTCAATCATGCTAATAGTTGTGCAGTCCTCCATTCATTAATATAAATGAGGTAAATTAGAACCATGACATTATAAAGAAGAGGCAGAAGCTGCAGGAACTTTCCTGGGTCCTCCCTAAACCCCATTAATTTAATTGTAATATGTTGTTCCTCAATAATTTTCACTCTCTTTGTTTTCTGTTACTAATGGTTTTTCAGATTGGTTAATAAGCATACTAATCTCTCATTTAAGTGACTGCTATGGTGTGGTCTAAATCATACATACTTATCTTGTCTCATTACCTTTAACTCTTTCTCACGTGTTCAGTCAACCAGCATTTATGGAGTAATCACTCAAGCAATTTGAAATTTGATATATCAGCACAATACACAGAACTGAGGCATCCCATCTTCCAGGAGTTCATAGTCCAGAGTCATTGTGGATTGACTTGACATTATTATTAAAAATATAAAGGCAATTTCAAAGTGAACATTTATCTCTTCATGGTGTCCTTAAAATTTTAATTCGCATCTGAAAGATGTCAAAATAGATTTCCTTCTTCATCTCTCCTATTTTGACATTCCCAGAGAGGTCTTTCCTGAAAACACTGTCTAAATTAGGTCTCCCTTTAATAGCCTTTATCTCAACTCTTAATTTTTTTTCCCTCATAGCACTTACATTTTTGAGTTCATATTTGTGTGTGTATGTGTGTGTGAGTGTGTGTGTGTGTGTGTGTGTGTGTGTGTGTGTGTGTGTGTGTGTGATTATTTCTTTACTTCTCTTCTAGACTGTCAGCAGGGCAGCAACCGTAACTATCATATTGTTTGGTACATGGTGATACCCAATTAATATTTACTGCCGAATAGGTGAGTGATCCACTGTAGTTATTGTACGTATTCAAAGAATAAATTATGGCAATATTTACTTGATCTTAGAAGATAAAATATGACCACATTGTTCTTTTGTATACTAGTAAAGTCAAGTCTTGGGTTGGACCTTAGAAGGTTATTCATTTAGTTGAGAAATGTAATCATCCTCATTAGCAGATTTTATTTTTTCAAATATGTTTATTGGGGAGGAAATCTCACCTAATGGTCAATTATATATATATATACACACTGCCTTCTTTGTGCTGGGTGCTAAGAATAACTCTAAGGATGTCACCCATGACAAAGTCCCTTTTTTATAAGAATGTAGTCTAGTTGGAGAAAGGGCAATCCTATCTAACAAAAGAGAAACATGGTAATTGGCGTATGACTGCTACCCTTCCCATTGGCTAATCAGGGAGATATGCAAATTAACTGCCAGCCAAGATGGCGGCTGGCAGCCAAGCAGCTTGAAACTAACATGAGACTTGCTTGCTTCAGTGACGGAGGACTCCAACGTTCCCCACCTGCCGCTGCAGGCCTCTGAGCTGGCAGTTTGAAACATAGTTACAAATATAGATGCTAAACAAAACCCCAGAAACCAGCTTTCAGCTAGCTGGGATCTCAGACCTGGAGATGATACAGAGTTTCAATTGTAGAACCGAAACAAACCAGATACCTGCTTTCAGGAGCGGAGGCCTAAGAGCTGGAGCCTCAGAGCTAAAGCTGGCTCAGAATAAAAAAAAAAAAAAAAAAAAAAAAGGAGCAGTTGGGAGCTTCAGTCCCAGCCTGAAAAGAGCCCTCGCCCCTCACCCAGACTGGCCTGGCACCCCAGTGGGGACCCCCACCCTGAAGGGTGTGTGACTAGCTGTAAACAGCCATCATCCCCTCATCCAGGCTGGCCAGGCACCTCAGTGGGGACCCCCACCCTGATCCGGGACACCCTTCAGGGCAAACCAGCCAGCCCCCACCCCTGCACCAGGCCTCTATTCTATATAGTAAAAGGGTAATATGCATCCCAGCACCGGGATCAGCGGAGCTGCGAGGTCTCCTCGCATCGGGATCAGCATGACAGGGGGCAGCGCCCAAACCCCCCTGCGGCTCTGTGTGTGACAGGGGGAAGGGCCACAACCTCCCTATCGGCCCTGCTCTGTTCCTGACAGGGGAAGGTGCCCCAACCCCCTGATCGGCCCGGCTCTGTGCCTGATAGGGGGGAGCACCCCAACCTCCTGATCGCCCTGCAGCTGTGTGTGACAGGGTGTGGTGCCCCAACCCCCCTACCCCACGGGCCCTGCTCTGTGTGTGACGGGGTAGAGCCATAACCTCCCCATCGGCCCTGCCCTGAGTGTGAGAGTGGCAGCGCCCCAACCCCCTGATCGGCCCTGCTCTGTGGGTGATAGAGGGCGGCGCCCCAACGCCCCCACCCCACGGGCCCTGCTCTGTGTGTGATGGGGTAGAGCCATAACCTCCCCATCGGCCCTGCCCTGAGTGTGACAGTGGTGGTGCCCCAACCCCCTGATCAGCCCTGCTCTGTGCGTGACAGGGGGGAGCTCCCCAACCCCTGATCAGCCCTGCTCTGTGCGTGACAGGGGGGAGCTCCCCAACCCCCTGATGGGCCCTGCTCTGTGCATGACAGGGGGTGGCGCCACAACCTCCCCATCGACCCTGCCTTGAGTGTGATAGGGGGCAGTGCCCCAACCCCCCAATCGGCCCTACCCTGAGCGTGACTGAGGATGGCATCACAACCTCCCAATCCGCTCTGCTCTGTGCATGACAGGGGGCGGCGCCCCAATTCCCCAATCGGCCCTGCTCTGAGCCCGACCAGGGGCTGCACCTAGGGATTAGGCCTGCCCTCTGCCACCAGGGAGCAGGCCTAAGCCAGCAGGTCGTTATCTCCCAAGGTGTCCCAGACTGCGAGAGGGCACAGGCCAGGCTGAGGGACGCCCCCCCCCCCCCGAGTGCACAAATTTTTGTGCACCGGGCCTCTAGTATGGAATATTCATGCAACTAGCTAACAAAATAATTGGGATTGGAACTTATTGCAAAGGACTAAAGTCTGTGCTTTGTCCACCAAAACATGCAGCCATTTCAGAAGAGTTTGTACTTCATTCAAAGAACAATAGCAATAGCATTATGAATTTCTTGAAGTTTAAAAGGTGTCATACATTCAGCATTTTTGTTTTTTAATGAGGCCAGAAAATGGGGTATTAATTGGGAGGAGTAGGAGAGAGAGAGAGAGAAAGAGGGGGGGGGGGCAGGAAACCAGCTAGGAAGCCATTGCTTACCTTGGCAAAGGATAATAAAGCAGTTACAGTAGAAATGAAGGGAGAAGGGAAAGGTTGGGTTCCAGAGATGTTGAAAGGGAGAAATGCAATAGGTCTTGGTGATGAATAGATGTAGGAATGAGGAGAGACACACGTGGGAGTGAGGAAAAATGTGGGTGAGGGAAAGAGTGGTGTTACATAAGATCGTTTTGTGGTGTAAGCACCTGGGTAGATGATGTCCCTGTTCACTGAAACAGGCATATATGCGGAGAGGCACATTGAGGAAACCCCCAGCATTCAGACTTTTGTTCAATAGTGTGGAGCAGATTGAAAGGGACCCCGAGTATTTCCTGAGATGTGATCAGCACGTCTCTGCCTAGTGCAGTTGCTATAGTTTGCTGCCGCTACAATTACTACTGTTGTTGCTGAATGTGTTCTTCTGAATGTTTCTTCTGAGCTATGTGCTGAGATAGGTTACTCTTTGTGAATTTTTTTTTTCAGCCCTTACAACAAACCTATGAGATAAATGTTCATCTTTACTTTATGTTGTGTAAACTAAGACTCAGTGAGGTTAATTACTGCTAAATGACATTACTAAATGTCATGAAACTAATGAATATCAGGTTGAGGGTTCAGCCTGACTTCAGCGCCTATCCTCTTTTCGGCGCATTTCATGTACTCAATCTCAAACCATTTGTCTTTGAAGCACCTGTGAGACATCCGGGTTCGCTAATTTGCAATGCGTGGATAATATCAGACTAAACACATCTGAAAGTGTGAAACGAAGGTATGCTACCAAGTGTGGGACATTGTTATGAAACAGCTCCTAATATTTCCATGCCATTCAATATTAATGAATTTCTAGAAAATAATTTGTTTAAACTGTAGATTAACAAGTGATTTGCAAAACTAATAAAATCCAGGCTAAAATTTCAAAATAACCAATCCAGTTCCTAAGACTTTAGGTGCTTCTGATGGGTCCACCCCTAACCTATGGTCCCTTTCTCAGGTTAGATGGGCAGGCTTCTTTGGTTGCCATTTTGGCTCCTATTGCACATGTGCTTACCTTCCCCTTTTTTTATTCTGTCCCTTCCTGGAATGATCTGATCTGCAGGGGAACAAACCAGTGGTTCCCTGGGGAATGTGTGAAGCTGTAATTTCCTGGTGAAGCAAACAGGCTCATGCTCCCCAGTTGCTTATGCTTAATAATGTCTGGTTCCCTTTGCTTCCTTCCTCTATTACTATCTCACTATCTACACTAACAATTGTATTCTTTTAACCTCTATTAGAGCACTGTCTTGTATCATGGTAATTTACATACTTGTTTTATCATCACTGTAAGATTGTAAATATCTCGAGGGCAAAAGTCACAGCTCTATGTCCATTACAGAATAAATTTTTAAGAAGTAATTATTTGATTTAAAAAAGAATACTTTTGCCTGGCCAGTGTTGCTCAGTGGTTGAGTGTGGACTTATGAACCAGGAGGTCATGGTTTGATTCCTGGTCAGGGCACATGCCTGGGTTGGGGGCTCCATCCTCAGTAGGGGGCATGCAGGAGGCAGCCACTCAATGACTCTTTCTCATCGTTGATATTTCTATCTCTCTCTCCCTCTCCCTTCTTCTCTGAAATATATATATATATATATATATATATATATATATATATATATATATATATATATATATATGCGCAATACTTTCTATCTCGATTTAAGCTTTCTGGTCAATTTTACTTGTTTCAAAATGGAAGAAGAATGAATTAAACAGTTATTTTAGAAGAAAGAATTATGATTATTTTAAAGTATTGCGATAGAAACTGACAAAATGGTTTAGTCAGTCATTAAAATTGAGGATAATGTCTGGTTTCAATGAATTGCATGTGTTTATAGCAAATTTATTTTTATGTAAGATTTACATTATAGCTTTAATGGCTGTTGTTACTAAGATATCTAAATTTTAAAAGTTTTATTTTATTTCATTTAATTGTGTTTGTAGGAAAAACATGTTAATATGTATCTCTCTTACCTAGTTAAATAACTTATTTCAGGTTTAATTTTGCATAATAGTAACCTAAAGAGGAACCGTCTCACCTGTATTCTAATAAATTGGAACACCCAGTGGATTTCTCTATAGCGACACATAAGAAAAAAAGTATTATAATTTGTATGTATTATGATATATTAAATTTGTCATTGACCTAACTTTGCCATAGAGGTTTTCACAGAGCTTGTCAAATTGAATTAATCACAAAAAGAAGATAAAATGTGTGGAAGCATGGCTTATTTTTGTTTGTTGTCTATTTGCTGAAGCATTGCTTTAAGAGCATAGCAATGACTATTGAATGTCAGGTCACCCAAGTCCATACTACTCCTTTTTGATATTTTGCCAGTTTGTTTATCAAATAACTTCATTGCAATAGCTGAAAATATGGGCTTTTTGACTGTCCAGTTAAATTTCCAGCACTTGAAGGATGACTAGAAACTTTCAGCCTTTGACTTTCCATTGCTTATTGGTTGATTCATTTGTTAATTTAGTCCGTTGTTCCACAAACCTTTATCAAGAGCCTCCATGTACAAGCAATGCCCTTGTTAGGTGTGTGACCTGAGTAAATCACTGAACCCTTATTCTGCCTTGTTTTTGTAACCTGGTAAAAAAGAGATGTTTGCCAGAGCTACTGAGGGTCTTAAATGAGTCAGTGCTGTGGAAACTCCTGGATCAGGGCCAGGCACATAGTGGGGGTCACCCCCATGTTAGTTTTCTTTCCTTCCAATCTGGCTCCCTGAATCAACTTTTTTTATTTGCGGTTGTCTGAAATTTAAACGAGAGCAATAGAATTATAGAACCTTGGAGGATATTTTAGCAATATTTTTGTTCTTCTTTCTCTTTTTTAGAGAATTTAAAAGGGGAACTGACCCACTCAAGAGATACAGTTGTTTAGTTGGAGAACATTTATTTAATTTTACCTATGCATTTTCCATGATCACGACAGCAATAGGATGGAGAGAAAGAGAAATAAAGAGAAAATATAGGCAAAATGTTTAAAGTGTATTGGCATTTGTGACTTATGTTGTGTGGCAAATGTCTAATTATTCAGGCTTCAGGATCCCTTTCTCTCTTAAAAAAATACATTTTAATTTTGAAAATAGACTTTATTTTTAATATTTTGCTAATTTGGGGAATTATGAAAACTTGCTTTACAGTCCATTTGGTTTTAATTAATTAATTGCCCTTTAAAAGAAAAGTATTTGCCAGTTTTCGTCAGAACCAATGCCCTAGCATCAGGTTGCCATCTGCCTGTCCTTAATATTGGAAATGTACTATAGGACACAGCTAAGGAAGCAGTGCACATACCAGCATGCTGGGTCCTCTGCCACTGCCTTCCCCTAGGGACTGAACAGCTTTCTGAAGCTGACTTGGTATCAGTCTTTCTGCTTCTGTCACTGCCTTTGCTAGATGGGGTTAATAGTGATTGTTGACTGTGACAGTAATGTTATTAGGAGTACTAATAATTTCTATAAAGTGTTCATGGAAAAAAGTTCTAAAAGGCCTCCATATTATGGCCCACGTTATTGTCAATCATGTTGTCAATAAGACAGCCTTGTTGTGGTAGGAGGAATCCTAAGGTGGCCCACCAGATTCCTGCTTCCTGATGTACGTACCTGGTATAATCTTCTTCACCTGGATGGGCAGCACTTTCAAATATGCTGGGATGTTATTCCCTTGATTAGGTTACCTTGTATAACAAATTGTGATGAGATAGTCACTCTAATGATTATATTGTGTTATCTAGAAGGGGAATTAGAGTCAGACAGAGGCGTTCCTGCTACCCTGGAAGGAAGCAGGCATTGTGTTGTGAGCTGCCTATGCCATAGGCCCTATGGGAACCATGTAGTAAGAAAATGGGGCAGTTTCTAGTTGCTGAGTCCAATCCCTAGCTAGCAGCTAACAAGAAATTGGGGACCTCAGTCCTATAACCACAAAGAACTAAATTCTGTCCACAAGGTGAATAAACTTGAAAGAGAACCCCTAGCTGTACATGAGAACCTCTGTCTGTCTAAACACCTTGATTGCCCGTTTGTGAGACCCTGAGGGGGAGGATCAAGCTAAGCAAGCTCAGATTTTTTTATTTTTCTCTGCTGACATGGAAAATGCTGTTTTTTGTTTCTTGTTTTGTTTTGTTTTTAATTTCTCTTTATTGTTGAAAGTATTACAGATGTCTCCCTTTAACCCATTGAACCCTTCTGGTCTGCACCCATCCCCTGTCCCAGGTTTTTACCACACTAGTGTCTGTGTCCATGGGTTATGCATATCTACATATATAAAAGACTAAGTGTCCGTCCATCTGATCAGTAGCACTGACCACCAGGGGGCAGACGCTCAACGCAGGAGCTGCCATGACGCCCACTGGCCATTTAAAAATAAATGACACCATGGACCTGGCGCCAACAAACCAACACTTGGTTTCCCCCAAGTGGGACACAGGCCCTGTCACCACCCCAGAGCGACACCCCACCAAATCGCAGCCAACGCTGCCAACCCCATGGCACAAAATGTGGCCCACAGTCCAGGCCAGCCTGGAAATGGTTGCTGTGTGTGCCGGGTAATGATGTCACATAGCAACGCCTGGCTTCCTCTCCCTAGTGACTAGCCTCCTCGGAGTTTCTTCAGCCCAGGAACCTGACTTGCTTTATAGCCAGGTGCAAACATTTTACAGTTTAACCAAATGTTTGTGAAGCATTTTCACATGCCTCATCTCATTATCCTCACAGAAGTCTTGGAGTAGGTAGATAGGAGACTCAGTAGAATCCTGTTTTCTTTTCATTAGCCTGAAAATGGAGATTTAGAAAGTTTAGAAAGTTGATCCGACTGAAAAGAAATAAGAAATGGTGGAACTTGAAAATCACTTCAGGTTTTCTCACTGCACAGAATACAGTCAAACACTGCTGCAGTTAAATATTTTACCCTTTGTTCTCCCTGCGTAATCTAGAATAATAATCTGCTTCATGTTGATATTTACTGTTGTGTTGCTGACAATTACCTGAAAGAGAAGTTGGGGTGCTTCACTGGGCTGGAAAAAGTTTAGCTAAATCAGAAAGCAGGTCTAATTAAGCAAGTTTATTCTATATATGTAAAAGGCTAAGTTGACTTGTGCATGTGTGATACATATAAAGCTCTCACTGGCACCAATTGCATGCGTGTGTTTCAATCTGTCATTGTCAATCATGAATTTGGTTGACACTTCTATTATAGAGAAAGGGAAAATAGCAATATTAAAATATTTATTCTAATTAATTTCCTTTTAATGTGCATGAATCCATGCACAAGGATGCTAGTATGAATTTAAGTTCTTTGGTTGATCTCTTCCCACCCACCCCTATCTTCCCTCTGAGATTCAACAGTCTGTTTCATGTTTCTGTGTCTCTGGATCTATTTTGTTTATTGGTTCATTTTGTTCTTTAGATTTCACATATGAGTGAGATCATGTGATAATTGTCTTTCTCCGACTGGCTTATTTCTCTCCACATAATACTCACCAGATTTTTGACCCAAGGAAAGTTAGATACTAAATGTGTGTTGTTTTAAGCTGCTCAGTTTATGGTAATGTACAACAATAGAAAAACTAATCCAATTGTGTAGTATAAACATGATGGACTTAAGTAATTCTATATTTTTATAGTAGGTTTGGTATTTTTTGCAATTATTACCTATAACATATGAAATGAACTTTTACTTTGAAAGATGTGAAAGAGGTTTTGCAAAATGATTAATTAGTGATGTTTAGTCATAATTTCTTAAAACTATCTTATAGCTTTTGATAATAATTTATAGCAGGATATTCTTGTATTTTATGAAGTACAAGAGACAGTTGAACTTATACATTGTATTTTACTCATAATTCACAATTAGTACAAATCTAGTTTATTTAGGATGTCTTCTTGTATGCATCGTCTTCTATTTCTGGTAAAGAGCTATGAGCAAGTGGCATTCCCAATATGTTTGCCTTGATTAAGTAACTGAACTACTGCTGAATATAAAAGCAACTGCTTAAGCTGTCAATGACTGTTGATCTTAACTTATTAGAATGTGATACTAATAAGACCAAGCTTTTATGTACGTGCCAATTAGACTTGCTTTACTCTATTGAATGCGAATTTGTGGGTAACTACATTCAAACCCACTCTTGGTCTCAGGGATATCACCAAAGGTGTGCACTTACCAAATGGCAGGTCAGTGGAATAGTCCTAAATGAAGTGTGGCAAGTTACTGTTAGAGCCCACAGGCACTCACTGTGCCATACTCAAATGTTTTCATTATGTTTTTGGTCCCAATGAAGATGTAAAAACGAGTAGATATTAAAACCCAGCTTTTAAATTTCTCACTTCATTTGAACTCCAGGATGTGGCAAAGGTCCTTGGAGGGGGCTTGGCCAGCCTGCAAACTGCCCCCAAACGGCCCTCAGCACCTCACACAGGCTGGCCACGACCCCAGCGGGGACCCTCACCCCGACAGGGGCATGGCCAGCCTGCAAACGGCCCTTAGCCCCTCACCCAGGCTGGCTGCACCCTCTAGGGGGGACCCCCATCCCGAAGGGTGTGTGGCCAGCCTGAAAACAGCCCTCAGCTCCTTGCCCAGACTGGCCACAGCCCCCAGAGGGGACCCCCACCCTGATGAGGTTGTGGCTGGCCTGCAAACCACCCCAGCCCCTTTCCCAGGCCAGCACTGCCCCCAGTGGGGACCCCCACCCTGATGGGGGCATGGCTGGCCTGCAAACCACCCAGGCCCCTAGCCCAGGCTGACCCTGCCCCCCAAGGGGACCCTCACCTTGATCCGGGACCCCCTTCAGGGCAGACCAGCTGGCCCCCACCCATGAACCAGGCCTCTATCTATACTAATAAAAGGGTTATATGCTAATTAGACCAGGAGACCTTCCGGGAGACCTTCCGGACATCCTTCCGGACAAAGCCATGATGGTGGGACCAAGGTAGAGGCGGTTAGGGGTGATCAGGCCAGGAGGGGAGGGCAGTTGGAGGCGAGCAGGCTGGAGGGGGGGAAGTTGGTGGCAAGCAGGCCAGCAGTGGGGGCAGTTGGGGGCAAGTAGGCTGGTAGGGGGCAGCAGTTGGAGGCAATAGGCAGGTGGGGGGCAGTTGAGGGTGAGCAGACCAGCAAGGGGGGCAGTTGGCAGCAAGAATGCCTGTGGGAGGGTAGTTGGGGGCGAGCGGGCCAGCAGTCAGAGTGGTTAGGGGTGATCAGGCAGGCAGGCAGGTGAGCAGTTAGAAGCCAGTAGTCCCGGATTGCGAGAGAGATGTCCCAGATTGGAGCGGGTGTAGGCTGTACTGAGGGACACCCCCCAGTGCATGAATTTTGTGCACTGGGCCACTAGTTTAAATGTAATTAAACATTTAATTATATAGTGTTCTAGTATATTATGAAACCCCATTATACCAATAATTCATGAAAGGAATCAATTACATTTTAGAACACAAAAGGCTTGCAAAGACCCCAAGAAATGATGCAACAGTTTCCTTGAAGGTTCCTATATTTAATCTATTTTGTGTAGATAAATGTTTAATTTATTTTAAAAATATGTCAACCCGAAACTACCTGATGGTAAATAGTTTTACTTTCTCGATATCTGTGCAAGTCAGGAAATACTTCGTATGGATGGTTGGAATATATTTTTTTCTTTTTGTGTGAAGGAGACAGAGAAGGAGGGGGGAATCTGTAATCTCTCAGATGAGATCTTACCTATTTAATACATAAAAGAAAAACTATGTCTTAAGACAGCTTCTAAGACGTTCTTCAGAATCTCTCAGTAAATTGGTTTTGACTCTCTTGACCTTTTCTTGAAACTCTTATTTTTTTTCAAGAATTTTTATGCTCTCCTCTACATTTTCCTTATTTGTTCAGATTTGTATATTCTTCAACTGATCACACTTCTGCAATAAAAGTCTTACCAGGACCTACTATGATTGAAATTTTGCTTTTGTCTCATGCAAGCATTTAAAATATTATGTAAATAGTATATAAAATACATAATGATATAGCAATATATTTTAGCTAATTTAAATATATTTGTCTTACCTAAAAAGGAAATAAGGAAAAATGTTGCAAACTTAATGGATAGGAATGATACACAGTATTATATATAGCATGTGGTTGAAAAAATACTTATATTACTATTGAACTGATACATTTGCAAGCTTTTTGGATTCTGTAAATCTTAATTAAGCAATGCTCTGCCTCTAACAATCTTTAAATGTCTCCCTGTTACATTCAGGATAATGTCTCAACTCTTTTTAGCCCAAGAAGCCCTCTATGATTTGACTTCTTGTGACCAGTTAGACTTTATGTATGGTCACTATCCAGCTTCATGGGGTAGGTTCATTCTCTCACCTCAGAGTGAACAGACTAGAATGGCTTTTCAACTCTAGTTTAGTTGTTGTCTTCTTTTGGAAACGTCTGATGTCCTCAGGCTAACCTAGCATATTCTATCACAGCACGTGTCTGCACATTATAATTCCTGTTTGGTTATTTGACTCTTCATTGAATCTTTAAGATCCTTGAGGGCAGTGACTGTTTTATTTGTGGTTTTAATCCCAGAACCTAGTATAACATGCCATATAAAAGGCATTTGTTGATTGGATGTGTGAGTTAAAATGATGATTTATAATGGTAACCTTAGAGATATTGAAATATTTTCCAAATTAATGATGACTTTTAAAATTAGTCAATTATAATATTTGATTAGGGAAAGAAAAATGTTATAATTATGGTACTTAGGATTAACAAAAATATGTTTATATGGACACATTTTTATGCATATAGCCTTATTCTTTATGGTATAAATAATTTCTCCTCACTTGATTTTGGATTTCATATGTGTTATGTGTCCTATCTTTTCAAATTAATGATTTGCAATTTTAATTACATCTATTATATCTTCAAAATTGCATTATTTAAAGCTAAAGCTCTCAAAAGTTAGTGCAAAATACAATGATATTAAATTGTATTTAAAACTGAATATTTATTTGCAACTTCTATTCATTAGTTCATAATAGATAAAAATAAAGCCCTAGGATAAATTCTAGATTTCATAAAACAAGTCTTATGACAACAAAAAACTTACTTTTTCTCTTTAAAATTTCAAAGTGGTGAACAGTAATAGAATGTTAGCTTGGTTTTCTCAATACTCATAGAGACTACTGAACGGGAGGAAAAACCTTTTCCCTTTTCCCTTCTAGGTTCCATGGCTGGGGCCCTCAACTCAAAACAATAAAATATAGATTAACAAGAAAAAAAATACAGTTTAATGACATATATAGGGAAGTTTCACAATGAAATGAGACTCCAGGAGGCAGCCAGAGGGTTGAGATTTATATGCCATTTTATGTTAAACAAAGGAAAAGCAGTTTGGGGCTTCTGAGGCAAGTTATGGCAGCGGTTCTCAACCTGTGGGTCACAAACTCTTTGGGGGTCGAACGACCCTTTCACAGGGGTCGCGTAAGACCATCAGAAAACACATATATAATTACATATTGTTTTGTGATTAATCACTATGCTTTAATTATGTTCAATTTGTAACAATGAAAATACATCCTGCATATCAGATATTTACATTACAATTCATAACAGTAGCAAAATTACAGTTATGAAGTAGCAATGAAAACAATTTTATGGTTGGGGGTCACCAAAACATGAAGAACTGTATTAAAGGGTCGCGGCATTAGGAAGGTTGAGAACCACTGAGTTATGGGAAGGTGAGGGAAGGAAATATACAGTAAACAAAGGTTGTCTTGTGCTTATGAGTCTCTCAGATGCTAAGAATTATCTCTAGGAGTAGTTCTCTTCCTGGTTTGGATATAAGTTAGAGTTTGGACAAACTATGGAATTTAAACTCTATAATGACTTGATTTATTATTTGTTCATTGTAAAAATCAATACATGGCCCAGCTGGGATGGTTCAGTGGTTGACCATGGACCTATGAACCAGGTGGTCATGATTTGATTCCTGGTCAGGGCACATGCCTGGGTTGTGGGCTAGATCCTCAGTAAGCGGTGTGCAGGAGGCAGCCAATGAATCATTCTCTCTCATTCATGTTTCTGTCTCTCACTCTCTCCCTTCCTCTCAGAAATCAATAAAAATATATTTAAAAATAAAATAAAAATCAATACAAGGCTGCAATTATAGCTCTTTAACATAAAATAAACTTTAGTTATATTTCAAGATAAAACTATATTCTTAATTTATGAGCAACCTAGAATATTTTCACTGTCATATGATCATGTTGGTACAACGGTGAGCTACTCTGCCCTCACACCATCATGTCTGAACTAGCAGGTTATGTTATGCAGTGCACAGTTCACATGTACTCACTACCAGTCCTGAATCAGAGAGAAGGGATGAGGAAAATTAAGCTTTGTGTCTCTAAGGAAATAAATACCATTTTCTAAATCAATTCAGAAGATTTCAGTTCTAAAAATATGAGATACAGTTGGAGGGTTTTTATAGAAGTTCTATAAAACAAATTAAAGTGAGCCATTGATTTTTGGAATATGGTTTTAAATAAGGATAGCATTTTAAAATTATATATATGGAAAGCCGAGAAGAACTCAAAGTTAATAAAGCAGGGGAAAGCTGGGTTGTGTAAAGATAGGATAGAGTTTGGACAAACTATGGAATTTAAATTCTATGACTTGATTTATTATTTGTTCATTGTAAAAATCAATATGCTCAAGACTTATATGGGGATCATCTTCCTCATAGACAAGTGGTTTTTCCCTGTTGTCCTGCTCTATTATGGCTCTTAGCACTGCCTTCACATTTGGATCATTTGGGGAGCTTTTAAAAAGAATGCTGATGACTGGGTCCCAGTAGATTCTGACTTTATTGGACCAGCTATGTGGAACCCAGGCATCCTTGTTGTGTAAATTTCTTCAAGTGATACTGTTTGCAGTCAGGAAGCACTGTCCTGAAGCTTTTGTCAACTTGGAAATTGCATTGCTGCACTTTATTCAAGAATAATATTATAACAATCAGACAGTAAACAATAAATAAGAATCCTGTTCACGATCAACAATTACAAATTACCATGAATAAAAATAAGAGCACTTATGTACACGATTAAACACAAGTACTAGTTTCTATCATATGTTACAAAAGCTTTCTTTGCCTTGAGATGAACAAAACTTTGTGGGGGGGGGGGGAACATAAAACCTTGATATTTAGGGAATTAGTTTCATGAAACAGAAAAGCACAAAATTAATATTTTCAATTTACCTTCCAGTATATATGTATTTTTTATTTATTTAATAAATTTTTTGTTGGGTAACAGCTATGTAGTAAGTATTATTGTAAATGCTTGAGGGTAGAGCAGTGCGTGAAAGAGAAAAATTCTTGCCTTCATAGAGCTTATATTCTACTAGAGGCCCAGTGCATGAAATTCATGCATGGGTAGGGTCCCTAGGCCTGGCTGGAGATCAGGACTGATCTGTGGGGCTACTGGTGGGGTTACCAGGGGGTGGGAGTGGTCCAACCCCCGCTGGCACCTGCCGTGGCCCACCTGGGGCCTGCGGGCTAGGGGCAGCTCCTGCATCGAGTGTCTGCCCCCTGGTCGTCAGTGTGCATCATAGTGACCAGTCATTCCACCATTCAGTCGATTTGCATATTAGGCTTTTATTATATAGGATCTGTGGGGATTTAAAATTCATTTGAAATTGAATATTATTATTTCATTTTCTTTTGTATTTCTTTTTAGGTTACCTACAAATTTATATTTTGTAATGCAAAGTACCACAAACTTTTACAAATAAATATTTACATTTTAAAAATGAGTCTCATAAGATATTTAAATTTATTAATGATCCAGGTGGTACCTTGATATGTCAAAATTAAGAAAATATGCTATGAATGACAGTTACTTTACTACATTACTGGTAGCCATATGTGGACCCTGAAATCACTTAATTGCTCAACGATGTAGGAAAAAAAATAGAGTAGGAGGCTTTACTTATATTTATGGAAGTATATTCTTTTGAGTCACTTCAATTTTATTCATTCAGCATATGTTTTATTTAAACTTTGTATAAGAACATTAGCTGCCATTTAGTATAATCAGATATGCCCTGAATCCTATTCTAAAACTCATCACCCTATATGCAAAATTACGAAAAGCTGGAAGACAGATGAAGGAGAAAGAAGCCAGAAGTGAATAAGCAATTAAAATACGCTTCTATATGGAGATAGCAGTGATAAAGGCTGTCCTTGAGAATACATTGATTTAAAACAGTGGAGCACAAGCCTTATTGTTAACTTGAGAGAATAGACACATAATGATCTTTACTATGAGCTAGTATTATGTTTGGAAACATTAGCATTCAAATTAAGTGCCATTACTGTGTGTGCTTGCACATGACTAAATAAAACCTCCAGGAAAGGGAATGTCTGTGTGGATGCAGTGCTTCCAGTCTTGTTTTTCTGTATAACTTTACCTGATAGTAGATCCAAGTTAATAGAAAAGCAGTGAATATTAATGCTAATTATAAAAGAAATGATTGTTAGCTAAGCAATACTTTTGCTTAAATGGCATAGTTGGTTTCTTAGAATTATCTCTTGGAACAATTAATTTTGATATCTAGTAACCTATTACAAAGTAGTTCAAGTTTTAACAAAATAAACCTGAAGATATGGAAATGAATATGATGCAAATTAAGAACAATTAGGATTGCCCTAACCATTTGGCTCAGTGGATAGAGCATCAGCCTTCAGACTGAGAGGTCCCAGGATCGATTCCGGTCAAGGGCATGTACCTTGTTTGCAGGCACATCCCCAGTATGAGGTGTGCAGGAGGCAGATGATTGATGTTTCTCTCTCATCAATGTTTCTAACTCTCTATTCCTCTCCCTTCCTCTTTGTAAAAAAATCAATAAATTTTTTTAAAAAGCACAATCAATATATATTTTTAAAGAGAACAATTAGGATTTATGATTTTATCATTTATATATTTTGTGCTCTGATAATCACCTTTAACCTTGCTGAGTTTGACCTATAAACCTAATAGACAAACTTGAAGATTGAATTTTCTGTTGCTGTGCAATAAGAGCTGCAAAAAAGTGAGGATCAGTTGTGATAAGATCATTGTTGATTTGAAGAAATGTAATTTCTTGGGTTTACTAACAATGAACTGCTCAGGAGAGTTTTCTTGTCTATTTCCAAATCCAATAAATATTTTAAACTCACAAGGTAATGCATTTTTTTCTTTGGTGCAGATAATATCTAGTATTGGGTAAGATGTTCTTCTTATGCATTTTTATTTACTATATCTCCATTCATACTAACTCAATGCACTTTACCCTTATTTTAACAAAAAAGGAATTTATTTTAGAGACCTAATTTTATCATTTCTGCCTGATTTCTTTCAGGTTATTCCTTAAATTTATAAATAGGTGCTTCAATTTTCTGATGGCTCTGAAATAATAATCAACTTCTTTCACTTTTTCTTTTCTTAGGAGAAATTATATTCAAAGTATGGAAATTTATGATAATTTGCTTTTAGAAACTGAATAAAATATACTGATTGGAAAGAATATTAGCTCACTTTGGAATGACAGTAAAGATTATATCAAAATCTAGTCATACATGCCTCTAAGTATCACCTAACAGAGAAATATTGCTTTGAAGATAAAATTGTGGGAATTAGAATGCTTTTTAGATGGACATGTAGAGAAGTAGTAAACAACATATTCTGCCTTGTTTATTTGACTAAAAAGCATCGGAGCTCTGGGGCTCTTTATTAGGCCTTGTGTTTTTTTCTAGCCCAGTCTCCTTTGCCAGAGAGGAAGAGAATAGGGCATATAAAGGACATGAAGAAGCTTTGAAAACAAAGAAAAACAAAATCCCACACATCTGTATTCTCTTCCCCTAGGAGAATCTGGGTTGGGGGAGGAGATAAGTCCTATTTATTTTGTCAAAAACAAACCCTCCCTAACCATTCTTGTTAAGAACTGCTATGATGAAAAACAATAAAAGCTGTAGAAAGAATACAAATAAACCAAGAGAAGATATAAAAGAAAAGTTATGAGGATTCAAAGGGAACAATGAGGGCTTGTGATTGGAGTTATCAGAAGATGTTAACATTCATTCATTGTTCACCATTTTTTCCCACTACTACAAGCCAGGAAGTATTTGACCAATAGCTTGCTATGATGCACACTGACCACCAGGGGGCAGTGCAAAATGAAGGAAGGCCCTGGTCGGCAGCCAGAAGGCCCTGATCAACCCTGATCGCAGGTCAGGCCCAGGGACCCTACCTGTGCATTAATTTCGTGCACCAGGCCTCTAGTTTCTAAATAAGGTCACATTCACAGGCTGAGTGGACACAAATTAGAGTGTGTCTTAAAAACAATGGGAATCCCTGAAAATGGCTAAAATTAGCAGGTCCATGTTCAGAAAATTTTTTTAACTATTCTTGTAACTGGAAGTAGTATTTGGCTTGGTGTTTGTGAATAATTGATCCCAACCATGTATGTATTAATGGTTGGCCCAGTTCTTTGAAGGCCCTTAGAAGAAGAGGGGGGAAATACCATGGGCATAAATCATATCCAACAGTTCACTTAGTATTCATCTTTCCATGCATTTAATAACTTTAAATGTTCTTAACACTTTAAAATGCAATAACTGAAAAAAAAACTATTTTTATAGGTAGCAATGGTAACTTTTAAAATAATTACCTCATACACATGTACACATATATCAAATTTTTCTTGACAAATTTCTGAATTTTATTAACATTATGTTGTTGTTTTTAATCCTCACCCAAGGATATGTTTTTATTGATGTTAGAAAGAGAGGAAGGGAGAAAGAGAGAGAGATAAACATCAATAAGAGACAAAAACATAGATGTGAGAGAGAAACATCGATCAGTTGCCTCCCATATAGGCCCCGACGGAGGATCAAATCCTCAAGCTAGGTGTGTGCTGTGATCAGAATCAAATCTGCAAGCTTTTGGTGTGCAGGATACCAACTAACTGAGCCACCCAGCCAGGGCAACATTGTATATTTTACTTCTTCTACAAATTATACTTTTCCATTGTTTTAGGGATCAACAAAGCACAGTATATTAAATTCAAATGGCACAGACCAATGTATTAAGAATATAGCAAGAATGGATAGTAATAGACACTAGTTAAGCTGGTGGGAAAAAACATAAGATGTAGATACGCTCATATGAAATTACAGGATTTCATCTTTACAGAAATTACCCGGCTGTTCTATGGTTAATACAAAAGAATGCAGTATGAATTTCCTTCACCAGATTGTGATTTCATTAACCTGAGTCAATTTCAGTTTAGACATTGTCAAACATTTAATTTAAAGATAGATCTTATTTTTAATATATCTTATTTTAATACTATTTACACTATTTTTAATGTATATAGTATACAACATGTGTGTTTAATTAGCTGCTTAAGCTACTGAACTACTCTTTTCATGGTTTCTTTATAACATTCATTACTTGTCAATGGCAAGCCCTATTTAAAAGTTGCTTTTGTGCCAAACCTATCAGAAGTGAAGAGCCAGAATGATGTTTCTTTTCTTATTTATGCGTCAGGGTTTGCACTATCCTGTAACATTTACTGATTCTGGCAGTTAAGGGACAAAGTGAAAAGGCAAAGGAGAAGGGAAAACAAAGACAACAACACTAGAAAACAAATGGCAAAAAAGTATGATGATATAATAGTTGAGACTGCATAATCTTTTTGTGATGAATATTTCTCAGATAAGTCTTCCAGATGAATTTACACAGATAAACAAATTGGTTGAAAGTAAAAACAGATTATCATTTTTCTATCCAATGTCGTAATGAAAATAATCACTTTAATTTCATAAATGCATTTTTTTATTTTATTAGTTTAGGAAGTTAAAAACTTATGGCATGAAAACCAAGCCTATTACTTTAAATAATTCAGCTTTTGTCTCTCAAAATAGAAAAACTTCCTCTAACCTTTTTTTTTTTTCTAACAAACAAATACATCATTCATTTAGAGAGAGTTGTTTGTGTTGGCTTTTCTGTTCTTTTATGTTGATGAATTGCAGGTTTCTCAGACCCCGTGCTTTCATCACATAATTTTCTGACCTCAATTATACTTCTCAGAATACAACAGGTAATGATTAATGGAATTGTTCATAGGGCTTTTTAAAAAGTTGCTCCTAAAGACTGAGATAAAATCATATTACAGAATTTTCTACAACAACAACTTGTATGCAGCAAGGTTGCACATCAAGTGGAATTTTTTCAATTCATGCTTTAAATCTTAACCTTTATTTTGTTCATATGCTATGAGTAGAAAAAGTGAAAATAGAGAGGTGTAGTGATTTATTTCAAAATCTAATAATAAATCCTACCTGGATTGCTTGTGTAATCCTAAAAAGGGGCAGTACTACCTGATTATTAGTAACATATAAAGCTTTATATTGAACTAGAGACACTTACTACGTGTTCTGGGACAAGAGGAGTCAAGAGAATTGGGAAGGAAGAGAAAGCACAGAAGGTGCAGTTGTCCATCTCACTAGAACAGCGATTTTCAATCTTTTTCATCTCATGACACTCATAAGCTAATTACTAAAATTATGTGGCACACCAAAAAAGATATTATATTTTTTGCTGATCTGACAAAAAATAGGTATAATTTTTATTCAGTCACACCAGATGGCTATTGTGTTGGCTGGCTGTCATTTTTTAATTTGACAATCTGGGAAAAGAGGTCAGTGCATCTGACTAAATAGACAGGAATTGCATATTTTAAGAATTCTTGCGGTAAAGCTGGTTGAGGATGCTCTAATATTATCCCATTTTACAGGTGAGGAAACTGAGGCAGCCAAACACTGAGGCATATTCATTGGAATCCTGTATCCCTATCCCACCAACTACTCACAAAATTCAGGTTGTTTTGGATGCCTCAAATTGCAGACAACATGTTGTTTTAAACGATTTTGTTTTCTGGGTCAAACACCTCATTTTATACCTGAGGAAACTCACTTCAAAGAAGGAAAAAAGGCCTCTAAGGCCCGCAGAGGTAGGCTTGCAGATTCATTACATCTAAGGTTTAGTGTAGGTTTCCTGATCTATAGTTCAGTGCCCTCTATCAGTGAATCTGGGGGCAGGTCAACAGAACCCTAAACAAAACCTTGATCTATTTTAACTTCATGTTCAAATCAATGTAACTATTGTGCATTTTAGCTTACAACCTTTTATATTAATCCTTAAAATAATCTTTATATTGGACCAGAATCTGCTAAAATACCTAAAAGTGAAGCAACATTTTCAACACAGGGAGACTCATATTTGGCCAGAACACACAAATATATACCCATATAATCACATCCCCATTTCAGGCAAAACCTTTATTTGAATCTATTTGTATATGTATGCTATGACTAGAACCCTGCCTGCAAAACTATCACCACATTGTATCTGCTGATGTTAGCAGTGATGAAAAATAATAATCTATTAGAAGTAAAACCATTCATCATCCTGTAGAAATACTGAAAATCCTGTCTGATAAATATCAACTTAAAGATTCTAACTTTATGAGTGTAAATAGGCAAACATTTTATTCAATTTTAAAAAAAATGTAAACACAATTGCTATTGATAAATTTACTACTAGTTTTACAGTGTTTTAGGAGATCAGTCTCTATTTTTGAGTTGGAGCAAAACAATATGGCTAGTAATGTATATACTCTATTTTGTATCTAGGAATTTCACATAAATGTAATATATTTTTCTTCACTCCACTTGTCTGATACTATAAAGGTTTTCCCAAAATAAGTTTACTTTATGAACATTAAAAAGCAGACCAATGGCAGTAGCTAAGAGGGAGAAAGTTATGTTTAAAAGGTAAATATTTTCCAATTCCTTCTACAAAGATTTATTTGTAGAACTGTCTTATTTTATTGTACATGCTTTACTTAAGGAGTCTTGGCCTTGACATTCATTATATTTATTTGAAATGTTTTAGGTTTTGTGTACTGCAATTTACTGAAGAAAGCATACCCATTAAATGCATCAGTTATTCATAGAATGAGGCATTAATTAATGTCACTGACCGTAGCATTCCCTGATAAAAGTAGAATGGCAGCTTTACATTTGGAAGTCAGCCTTCTGAATTGCACCTGATAAATACTTAGAGCACTATTGGCTGATTAGCTACAGAAAGTGCATGCCGAATGTTAACTAAGAAAGTTCAAGCTTTGGACACGAGACATTTTTTAAGTTTCAAGTTATCAAACTATGATTCTTGTACATAATGTTTTGCTTCGTAGGCTTTGTCAGAGTTTTCAGAAGGATGAAAAAAATGCTTTCTCATACCAAATGGAGAACTTCTTGTTTTAAACTTAATTACCTTTCACTGACTGGTATGCCAGATAGGTATATTTGAAAAATATAAAAATAACAAATTAGCTGTTAGCTCAGAAGTCAGCTTTCACCATATGATCTAGTACCTAATGAAAGAAAAATAATCTTCCTGTTCACTGACCTCCCTACATCTTAAATAGCTCAGTTCCATTCAGCATACATTTGTTGACAACCTTTTATGAACCAGCTTCCTTGTTAGGGTCTGGAGACAAAAAGATAAATAAGACATGATTTCTGCCCTTGAAGGGCATTTAGTTCATCAGGGGAAGGCATCCATAAGCACATAATGTCAGGACTGGGTGGTGCTACAATAGAAATGTACGCAAGCCTGTGGTCAGCCTGGATATGTCATGTGATCTTTTTGAAAGTCTTGTTAAAATGATGTAGTTCAGGAGTTGGCAAACTTTTTCTGTGGAGGGCCAGATAGTGAATATTTTCAAGTGTGCGGGACATACAGTCTCTGTCACAGCTACTCAACTCTCCCACTGCAGCTCAAGAGCAGTTATGCAAAATATAAATGAAATGAGAAATGAACTACCTCTAAACCTTTGGTATAAATAATCAATTGGCATTACCTTTAACCTATTTATCCTTCCCATCACACACACTTTCTTCATTGTTTCCTCTACTCTCTGTTTTCTTCTCATTCTTTTTCTTTTCTGTGCTGAGTCAAAAGCCAGAAACCTAATTATAGTCAGTAACCCTGATAGCATGGTAAACAAAGAGATTTTAGTTTCTTGTTTTATGATAGAACTATCTTACCTAATAATAGACAAACATGTAAATTAACCGCCCCTCCGCTATGCTCACCAGCCAATCAGGAGAGTATGTAAATTAACACAACAAAGATGGCGGTTAATATGCATACTTAGGGGTGAAGCAGTGGAGTGAAGCCTGAAGGCTCCATCAGGAGCGAAGGCCTGGGTTCCGGGTGCTGGAGGAAAACTGGTGCCAGCAGCCAGGGGAAGGGAATGCCTAGTGCATGAATCTCTTCATGCAACGGGCCTCTGATCCATAATAATAGCTAACATTTTAAAATTCTTTTTGCATGCAGAGCATGCTCAATTACAACGTATTAAATTCTTAAAACTACCCTGTGAGGTAGCTGTCATTTTCATTTCCCATGGAAGGAAAGTAGGCCTTTGAAAGGGACAGTGGTTTGAGGGAGATTATGCAGCTGGTGGAAGACATGAAGCAGTTATGCTAATTGTACTGTATCACAGCCATGACCTTTAAAACAGCATCGTGCACAGAAAAATTCATCTCATTCATGGGATTCATAGCTGGGGTGACCTGCCGACTGGAACAGAGAGGAGACTTCCAGGGCTAAACCTGGGAAAGTTCCGGGCCAACCAGGACAATCTGATTTTAGTGCTTCTTAAACTTGGAATCCCTTGGAAATCTTGTGAATCATATTTTGATACGGATTCTGAGTAGAGCTGGATGTGCCCGAGAACCTGCATTTCCAACAAGCCCTCCAGTGATGCTGATGCTGCACATCTAAGTTTCCACCGTGGACCACAACATGCCCTTGTCCAACCTCAATGCTCACCCATGACTCAGGGATCAAAATCTGTGTTTGAACAGGATTCCCCAGGTGGTTCACACATTCAAGTTTAAAGAGCTCTGTTCTGGTCCCCATCTCATTAGAGTAAGATAATCTTTACCTATGCATTTTTTTTTCCTGGTGTACCTGAGCCTTCCTGAATATAGCCAAAGTGGTGCAACTCCTTTCACCAATCTGCCTTATTTTACCTTTCTGGGAGTCCAAATATCTCTTTTCTTATACATTTACCTATTGGCCCATTCCTTCTTTTTCCTAAAACCCTGCAACTTTCTTGAACCCACTTATTTAAGCTTACTGTTGAGTATTCATTTATGTGGCTATTATTCCACAAAAGAAAATTATTCCACTTGAAAAAAAAATCAAATGTTCAACTTTAAAGGAGGTCTTAAAGTTATTTACTTTCAACTGTAAAAAACTGCCCATCAGAATATAGTACATAAATTGTGACCGTAGAAGAGAGAAAGAATGTGTCAGGCTGGGGAGATGGGGAAACATTTCTACTGAGAAATACTGTGACTTTGGACACTTGGTTGACACCTTCACAGCATATATTGGTCAAACTTCCATCTGAGAAAATGATGTCACCATGTTAATAATAAATTGGAAAGGGCTTTTCATAAAGCCATATATTTAAAAAAATATTTGATATATATATATATATATATATATATATATATATATATATATATATATATATATATATATAGTTTTATTTTAAGTTTAAGAAATCAAGGTAGTCATATTTGCTTCAATTTTAAAGAAGTCTTGGGACTTATTTTATATTAATATTGCTGCCATAAGGCATCTTCAGAACATTTAAAAATCATGCTTCCTAAGGTAATTTATGAGATGTTCCAACAGCATTCAGCTAAGAGCAGGAAACTGAGTTTGCAATACAGTTAGAAATATCTACTGTGGTTAAGATGCTCAAGGTGATAGCCTTAAATACTTCCTATTGCTTTGAAAATATAGCCTGCGCTGCTAGCTTGCTTAGCTCCTTGCTCATTAACACCTCTTATGTTTGTACATTATTGTTCCCACCTGAAATGCCTTGCCCTTTGTAAATTTTTTTCAATTACAGTTTACATTCAATATTATTCTGTATTAGTTTCCAATGTACAGCATACTGGTTAGACCCGTGGTCGGCAAACTGCGGCTCGCGAGCCACATGCGGCTCTTTGGCCCTTTGAGTGTGGTCTTAGGAGTACCCTAATTAAGTTAATAACAATGTGCCTACCCATATAGTTTAAGTTTAAAAAATTTGGCTCTCAAAAGAAATTTCAGTTGTACTGTTGACATTTGGCTCTGTTGACTAATGAGTTTGCCGACCACTGGATCATATGCTCTACAGAGTGGCCCCCCCACCCCAATATTTCAAGTACCAACCTGGCCCCATACATAGCCATTTCAGTGTTGTTGACTATACTCCCTGTGCTTTAATATACATATGACTATTCTGTAACTACCAAATTGTATTTCTTAATCCCTTCACCTTTTTCTCACAGCCCCCCAACCCCCTCCCTTCTATCAACCATCAGTCTATTCTCTGTATCTATGAATCCGTTTTTGTTGTTGTGGTTGTTGTTTATTCTGTTCTCTAGATTCCACATGTAAGTGAAACTATATGGTATTTGTCTTTTATTACTTACTTCACTTAGCAAAATACCCTCTAGGTCTATCCATGCTTTCACAAAAGTTTAAGATTTCATTCTTTTTTATGGTCAAGTAATATTCCATTGTGTATATGTACCACAGCTTTTTCACCCACTTGCCCACTGACAGGCACTTTGGTTGCTTCCATATCTTGGCAATTATAAATAATGTTGCAGTGAATGGGGGTGGGGGGTGCCTATATTCTTTCAAATTAGTGTTTTATGTTTCTTTGGATATATTCCCAGAAGGGGACTCACTGGATCAGTGGTTCCCAAACTTATTTGGCCTACTGCCCCCTTTCCAGAAAAAATATTACTCAGCGCCCCCTAGAAATTAATTTTTTAAAAATTTTAATAGCAATTAAACAGAAAGATATATGTATTAATGTTTCTACCTTTTTCGTAAAATATAGTAAAGAAAGGTGTAAATTAGAAACATTGAAGTTTGAAATTATGAAACTATTTATTGAACTCAGAATAGAAAGGTAATACAAAAAAAGTTAAAACAAATGCACCTGTGGCCATCACCGCCCCCCTGGATCGCTGCAGCGCCCACCAGGGGGCGGTAGCGCCCACTTTGGGAATCACTGCACTGGATCATAGAGAAGTTCCACTTTTAATTTTTTGAGGAGCCCCCACATTCTTTTCCATAGTAGTTGCACCAATCTGCATTCCCACCAACAGTGCATCACATTGGGTAAGGGCTTAATATCCAAAATTTATAAAGAACTCCAACAAGTCAACACCAGCAAAACAACAAAGGAATTAAAAAGTGGGCAGAAGACCTGAATAGACATTTCTCCAAAGAGGACATATAGTTGGGCAATAGACATAAGAAAAGCAGCTCAACATCACTAATCACTAGAGAAATGCCAATCAAAGCCACACCGAGGTATCACCTCACACCTGCTAGAATGGCTATCATCATTCACTCAATAAACAACAGGTGTCATTGAGATGCAGCGAAAAGGGAATTCCTTGTCCTTTGATTAGGGCCTACCCACAATTCCCCAGTGCAATGGAGCTTTCTGAGCGGATGCCAGCCATCCTGACAATTGCGTACTCTGCCCTCTGGTACTTTCTACTCTACCACAACCTTGAGGCTCATTTTGCTTCCTAAGTTTATTTATGCGATGTCCCAACAGCGCTGGGTGAGTGGTCTTTCCTTACTTCCTTATTGTTTGTCTTGAGTAATTATTGTCTCCATAAATGGATAAGACTTTTCTGATTGCATGGACGGTATCTTTTGTATCTCTTGACACACATTAGATGTCCAATAAATACTTGTTGAATGATTCATTTGACTTGCACATTATTTAAAGTCACATATGTCATTTCTACTGCCATTATGTGGAATGTTGTTTATCACGGGGCTTTTTAAAGCTATTTAAATCTACTTCCAAATCCAAATATAGCTGGTGGAAGGCAGTTTTGTTTCTCTGTTTTTATTTTTTTCTCATAGAACATAGTTCTTTGTGATTGGGAGTCTGAGGTAGAAGGAAAGCCGAAAGCAACACCATTTTATCTTCTTGCTAAGTGTATAGGGCACCTGGGGCTTTTAACAGCCACTTCTACATCAATTGAACAGATATGTTCACCAAAACATGGAATGTAGTTTCTGAAATATGGAAAAGTTCAGCTGTTATCACTGTTTGCATTTTACAGTCAATAAAATATATTTTGGCATATTTTTATTAAGCCCTTATTTTTTAGATGCTGTGAGCATATGACTTATGCATTCTTATGTGTGTATATACCTTTAAAAGATATACACCTTATAGGTATTATTTTTTTATTTTTGGCATTATTTCATCAGTGTAAAAGTTCTATTTCAATTGAATCACAATTACCGAGAAGATGTTTAATTTTATACATATCCCACTATGCTAGATAGAAAATTAGATTCCAAAGATAAATCAATAAACAAGGAATACAAATTAAGTATACTGTGACCTCTCTTCACTCTTTGGAGTCATATATGTCCCAAATTAATTTCTTTTATGGGGGTAAAAAAACGTGACCGAGGGGCAAGAAAAATATAGTGCTGTGTAGGTAACTGTTTGCACTGATAGTTAAATTTGGATCAACTTACAAGTTAATAGGGATCAGATTGAGAGTTAAAAGTAGGCTGTCTTAGACCAGAAGTGTTGGGAGAAGTGAGGTGCTAAAAATGGACTTACTTACTAGGCTTGGAGGAGAACTCTGGAAAAATCTGGAGGAAGAACAACCACACAGAATAGAGTTAGGGAGATGGAGGAAGAGGTTTGGGGTGAATATCCCAGTGCATTTATTGATGGCGCCAAGAAACATTATCCAGGTGCTCATCATAAGGAAGGTTCCTGGGGCTATGCTTTAGCTTGTCTGAGAAATACCGATTCCTTGAGGTGTGATGTTAGATTGTTTATTTGAGAATTTTCTTGTTTATTGAGGTAGGTATTTATATGAACTTCCCTCTTAGACCTGCCGTGAATGCATCCTATAACTTTTGCTATATGTATTTCCATTTTCTCAAGGTATTTTTTGATTTGTCCTTTGGCTTCTTCATTGGCCCATTGTCTGTGTACTGGCATGATGTTTAACGTCCACATATTTTGAATTTGCCACATTTCTTTTTGTAATTGATGTCTAGTATTATACTATTGTGGTTAGAAAATCTGCTTGACATGATTTTAATCTTCTTAAATTTATTAAGACTTGATTTGGTTTAAGACATAATCTATCCTGGAGAATGCTTCGTGTGTACTTGAGAAGAAGGTGTTGTGCTTTTGGATGGAATGTTTTATATGTCTTTTAAATCCATCTGTTCTAATGTGTCATTGAAGGTAATGTTTTCTTATTGATTTTCTGACTGGATGACCTAGTCATTGATGTAAGTAGGGTATTAGACTTCCCTACCATTATTGTATTGCTGTCTGTTTTTCCCTTGAGGTTTGATAATATTTACCTCTATATTTAGGTGCTCCTAATAGTTGCTTTATATATTTGCAATGCATAAATATTTATAAATGTTACATCCTCTTTTTTGATTGACCCCTTTATTATTATGCAGTGCCCCGATTTTTCTCTTATTAGAGTCTGTGTTTTAGTTCTATTTTATCTGCTATAAACATAGGCTACATTTATATTGTTTTGATAAAATTTTCATAATGATAAACAAAAGGACAATTATCACTGGGTAGTCTCAAAATGCTTTCTCATCGATATATTGATACTGAGAATTCAACAGCAATATTAATTAGCTAATCTTTTCTTTTAAGTACAAAATCTAGATTTTTTAAAAATTTGGTATTTTTTAAAAATATATTTTATTGATTTTTTTACAGAGAGGAAGGGAGAGAGACAGAGAGTTAGAAACATCGATCAGCTGCCTCCTGCAAATCTCCCACTGGGGATGTGCCTGCAACCCAGGTACATGCCCTTGACCGGAATCGAACCTGGGACCTTTCAGTCCGCAGGCCGACGCTCTATCCACTGAGCCAAACCAGTTTCGGCAAAAAAATTGATATTTTTATTAATTTTTATCTGTATTTCAAGTTTTTAAATTGGTTTCATATTCAAATAATGTATTTATAAACTATTATATATTAGAAAGAAGCAAAATAAATAAAATATTGATAAAATAGTGCTTAAGAAATCCATTTATTGGCTAAAATGTTTCTTGGCTGCCTTTGAGTTTAATCACAGGTGAACATATTTAATGAATAAGCGTTTAAATCTTCCAGAGGTAAAGGGTGATGATTAGAATTGGTGCATTTACAGTTAAGGGATAGATCTTGATGAGCCCCATACTGAATATTATTGTAAACTAATCTCATGTAACACATGGTTTTAAGCTCACCGACAATGTTGCTTTTAAACTTTATTCCCTGAAGAAAACTAAGGGACTGAGGGAGGGATACTGTTGAACATTGGGGAATATTTTGCGGAAATAACATTACTTTCTAAGAGCCTTAAAGCACTTGACCTTTTCTTGGCATCACCTGTCTGTTCCCATAATTTGTTCTGGCATCATCACCACATTGTTCCTGTTATTGCTTCAAAACGTTTGCTTTGGCAGCACATTTTTCTTAATATAGATAGCTTTTTTTAAGTTGTGCCATTTTTCTATCTGAACTTAAATAATCCTTATCTCAAAGGATAAAAATGGAGAAGCTTTGTCTGTTTGAAGGCATTGACTGGCCAGCAGATGGGAAAGGTGCAACAAGTTTTGCTGTTGAGATGTTGCAGCCCAGTGGCCTTTGTGGAATTAGTTGGTGCTTCCTTATCAGGCTTCACCCTGTTTATTCTACTCTCAGCACAACCTTGTCCACTGATAGTCTTGTATCATAAGGCAAGGCTGTTCTTTCAATGCAGGATAATTCAGGGGTCTCAGATGTCAGTAGATAGTGCATCTTCCACGGGTATCTCTCATATAACACAAGTTCACACACTCTAAAAATCACATATGCACAATTAGATTACTAGTAGTATATAATGTTTAGTATAAAGCAATAAAGAAATTGCCATATTTTAAAAATATACAGAAAGTATATAGAATTTCCAGATTTAACTTCCTACTAAAATATCTTGGCTCTTGAGATTTGCACTCTTTCTTGCTTTACTATGTAACACTATTCTTCCTGGAACTAACATTTCCCCTTTGATTAACATTTCCCCTTACCGAATGCCATATTTATACCTGGTCCTATTCTCTTGGTGGTAGTTGATGGACCCAAAGGTGGACTTCTAACATAGCTTCACAGAATCAGCCACTATAGAGAACCTAACTCTGATTAGCCCAAGTTACATAGTCTGAGAAATTGTCTCACTGACCCAGGTCAGTGGACAACTTCATATATAAAACCTTGGGTACTCTCAACAAGTCTGTTTTTCATTGACTATAGAGAAATTTAATATGTAAAGAGAAGAATAAAGTCACATTAAGGTAAGCTGAGGAGGAGTTGGAGAATCTTGATGGTGTTCTAGTTTGCAGTTCTAACTGTGCCTGAAACCTTGGTGCGTTTTGGCCTATGGTTCAGTTGGTTACTCATAGGGATGCTCCAGTATTCTTCTGAAAGCTTTTCTATTGTGTTTTATCAAATCAGAATTGGGTTGCTGCTAGTTATAGACAAGGAATTCCTAACTAATACAGGAGGACAGCGGAAGTCCTGTGAAATATGCGCCAAGAGAAAGCGGTCTACCCCGCCTGGAGCACAATGCCCAATTGTGTTTCTCCAGCATTCTACCAGAAGACTATTCTATTTGGATATTCTAAGACCATGCTTTGTGAATCAATTGTTCTATTAAGGATTATTTTAATAAAATTATATAATATTTTAGCTAGAAATAATAAGTTAAAAACATAGAAAATAGTAAAAAAAAAAAAACCTATCGCTATTACAGTCAATATGAAGTTTCTTAGCTACCTTATCAAAGACTACTCCTTTATAAAAACTGCTATAAAACAAGAATGTACAGCAATACCAGTAAGATTAATGAATGTATTATGTCTTGAACATACTGAGTGTGTTCAAGCGTGAATCCTTATATAGGAGACAATGGAGAGGGTGTGCTAATATTCTTTGAGGCATCATGAGTTAATTCAGAAATAAAATATTTATTTCTGAATAAAGAGTTTACATAGTTACTATCTTCCATAAACTACTTTTATATTCATAGTAATGTATCATAGCTCTTATCTTTTTATCCCTCTAGTAAAAGTTTGGCCCGGCCAGTGTGGCTGTGTTTGAGCATTGACCTATGAACCCGGAGGTCAGGGTTCTCTGCCCGGGCTTCAGGCTCAATCCGCAATGGGAGTCATGCAAGAGGCAGCTGATCAATGTTTCCCTCTCATCCTTGATGTTTCTATTTTTCCTCTCCCTCTCCCTTCCTCTATGAAAGCAATAAAAAATATTTTTTTAAAAGAAAAAGCTTGGAAAACCTTAGTTTCAAGCCAGATCTGGCCCACTGGAACAAAGCCATGCCCATTCATTCAGTACTGTCCATGGCTGCTTTCACACGCTGGTGGCAGAGGTGAATAGTTGTGGCAGAGGACAGGTGCCCTGCCAAGCCTCAAATATACTACCTGGCTATTTCCAGAACAAATTTGCCAACCCCTATTTTAAAAACTCTTTTCCTGTTTCATGTAGGAAAACTGATTTTGATGCAAATATAGTTTTGAACTATATTAAAATTTTCAGGAACAAAACCACTGTGTCAATGAAAAAAGAGTGCATATATTTGTATTCTTTTTGTCCAGTACATCCCGTGTGTACAAATTCATTTGATGGATCAATTAATAAATTGCCTAATTCTTACGACACAAGTTCTGTTGATGAAGACTTCCATTTGGAAAAAACAAATCTTAGAATCAGAGCCACATTCATTAATGTTTTTTTTAACTTCAGAAATGGTCCTTCTTAGGTACAATCCTCCCGGTTTCATATGGCTCTCCAGGACAAGTAGAGGTTTTCCTAAATTCCTTCCTCTTCCCTGTGCTGTTTCTACTCCTTGTTTTGATCAGTCTTGAGAGTCAACCTGAGATTAAGAATTTCCCACAGCTTGATGCTAACAGGGTTTCGGCCTTAATCCCATGATATTGCAGGTTCACTCAGCTCTGGGTGGCACGCTCTAAGAAAATTGCATCAGAAACCAACTAAGTTAGAATCTCACCTCTGTCATTTTGCTGAGTGCTGTTAGGTATGCTATTTAACTTTTACAATGGATCGCTAGGCTCTGAATGATCAGGAATGCACACATGCACAGGTGTGTAATAGTGGTCTTGCTGCTGCTCACACATGACAAGTGTGCTCTCACCTCTTGCTTTTTTCCTCTATGATGTCCTTTCTGTATGGAATGCATTCTCTAAGATATCTATGTAGTTTATTTTCATATTCTTGATGACTTCTCTGACAACTATATTGAAAACTGTACAAGCCCCCATAATACACACCCTCCGTATTCAACGTTCCTCTTTATTCTTCTTTAGCATGTATCATCATCAGACACAAAATATATATGACTGTTCCATTTTATTGTCTACTAGAAGTTAGCATCTTTGATTTAAAATTTTGACTGTTTTGCTTAATTTCTAGTGCTTAGAATGAAAGGTTCCCATAAAATATAGGTTGAACAAATGAATAAATGATATGAACCATTTGGCAATAGTATGCGTCATTCATTCATTTGGAAAGGAGATATATAGTATACATTAAAAATACATAAATCATGAAATAGCATATTTCCATTCCATTTTATTGAAAATATTTTAGAGTTACTGCTTGTTCTAGGATTAGAAACATTTTCAACTATTAGAGTAGCTCACTGAAATAAAAGTAGCAAACATCTCTTATTCCTTGGATTTAGAGTTTAAATCCTGACTCTAACCATGAATATTTTCAGGGCACTGAAGTCTTATTTAATTAGATTTAAAATCCATAATACTCATAGTATTGGGCATATAAAACTCACTTTGCACATTTGTTTTCTCTTCTTCCCTCCTTCCAACAATCACCTTGCTTCCCTCCTACCTTCTTAACTTTCATAGATTCCTGGATTTCTTACATTCTTCATATAGCTTAGGAATGCTACCTTCAGATTTCAAAGACTTCTGTGTTTATTCATGCACTATTAGTTATGTGCATATTAAGAAACATGAATAAAGAAACACTATGTAGAATTATAAATAAATTGATTGTATATCATCTTAGAGAAGTACAGATGTAGGAAAGGTCATAATTTGACCCAAAGAAAACCGAATTAAGAAATTCTGTCATTATATTCTGAGACAAGGCTTAAAAACACACCATTTGGTCAACTTAACACTTCAGTATCATGTTGAGCTTCACTGTTTACTTTGGGAAATGAAACCATGACAACAACATACAAAGGCATTTTCCCGACTTTCTTATTAGTCAATGTATATGTGTGCATGCATTTTTGAAAAGCTTTTGAAAGAACATGAGAAGCATATTCTAAGTAAAACACTGGAACATTAGGGGAAAGCCTCTCCTGCCATTAGAGCAGTGCATTAAACAGTAGCTGCCGAGTGCTCGCTCTCCTGGCCCACTTAATGCCGATTTTTATCTCCTTTGTCTGAGACCTGGTAAAGCATAAAGGTGCTTAATCTTAGGAAGCATGTATGGTGATATCTATACATGACAGCTCAGGCGCTAAGAAATGTTTGTGTCTTTTCCTGCCTTACTGAAATCATAAAGCGGGATGTGTTTCAGTAAACAGGAGAAGGAAGATAATAAATCACTTAGTTGCACAGTGGCAGTTCAAAGTCAATTAGACCTAAATTTCCAAATCTCTGTTAAAATATGCTTAGCTATAATTTTAGTAATTAAATAGAGTAGTCAATTTATTTTTGAAGAAGACCTTATTTGTATTACTAGAATGATTTATAAGGGTTAAAGTCTTTTAAAATTATTTCAATACCATATAGCAATGATAACATTTAAAAGATATATCATAAATCATGTATTCATTTTTAGTTTTGTGAGCATTTCCATTGAAATTAGTCTTCTAATTTCTCTCTCTCTCTCTCTCTCTCTCTCTCTCTCTCTCTCTCTCTCTCTGTCTCTTTCTCTCTCTCTCTCTCCCTCTTTTTAGAGAAAGGGTTTTTTCTTTACATTATAAATTCCTCCTTATCAAGAATTTATGTACACTTGGTGGGGGTGAGGCTGCTACTATGAATAGTATAATATTCAGTTGAAATTACTTTAATATTTCTCAATTAAGCAGAGCAAAGAATTACAATATTATACATTTTAATAAATAAAATGACCAAATTTTCTATTTTCCATTTATTTTTTTATTTACTAAAGTTATATTAGGTACCTTTAATATGTAAATTTAGTTTAGAAAAAGTTTAGTTTAGAAATATCTCTGTGTGACATCTCCAGAAATTTTTAGGGAAAAAAATCATAAATTTGATTCTTCTTTGAATTTCCTCCCCCCTCGCAAGATATTATGAAGAAGACTTGATAAAGGTATAGTAATTTTTACTAACATTAATTGAAATAATTAACAGATGTCAAAATTTTTAAATATTCATTTTGTAATATATTTTCCATAGAAACTATAGAAAGAAAAGTTTAGTTATATGTTTTTCAGACAGTCCAATTTTGGCTATATATCACATGCATTTGAAAATAAATTTCTTTAAAAAATACAAAATATTAGACGATTATAAAATATGTATTTTTAAAATGTAGCAAGGGCTATAAGTTGAATTGTGTCCTTCAAAAAGATACATTGAAATCCTAACCCCAGTACCTATGAATGGTAACTTTACTTGGAAATGAACTCTTTGCAGATGTAATCAAGTTAAAATAAAATAAACTGGATTAAAAATATTCCTATAATCCTCACCCGAGGATCTGTTTTCACTGCTTTTTAGAGAGATCGGAAGGGAGAGAAAGAGAGCAAGATGTGAGAGAGAGATGTAGTTGCCTCTGTACGCAACTGGACCTGGGATCGAACCTGCAGCCTGAGATGTGCCCTGAGCAGGAACTGAACCTGCACCTTCGGGTGAACGGAACCATTTTCCAACCAACTGAGCCACCTGGCCACTGCAAAAATATTCTTTAATTCTGTAAGAAAACTACTCAGAAATATTTCTAAATTCTACATTTGATCTCCTGGAAAAGTCAAATAGCTATTTCATATCAAGGGCTATGAATCATAATGGAGTTATATATCGTATATAGAGTATGTTAATTGAAGAGGTAGTATAACTACTTTCCTCATTGAATGGCCATGGCAGAACTTAATCAAATGACTTTTAATAGTTTAGTCACATTAATTTATATAAACACATAACGTACACCCTGTATCCTACGGAACGGATTTGTGACACTGTGGGACTTAACTAGGCAAAATAGCTACCCTCTCTTTTCTATGACTGCAAGCACCAAACTAAATACGAGTGTATTCTGTTGCTAATTCTCACAGCCATCCTGCAAGGTAGATGCAGGTAAGTTGCCCAGGGTTACTCACTAAGTGGCAGACCAGGGATTCGAATCTGTCCAACCAATTCAGGCATAGCATGGATGTCAGTGAGCACAGGGAGAGGTCAGGAAATTCTCGATATACAGGAAGTCCTGCTTTCTGGAATCTTATTGCATTGGCAGTGTGTCCTAGTTTATCCTCCCAAGTTCTCTGGAGTCAGCAGGCCTCTTGTCATTTGATTGGCAATCTCTGTTTTTCTGAAAATGCCCCACCTAAATAAAATGATTTTAAAGCCCTGAATGAAGACTCAAACTGAGACTAAAAATGCATCAGTCTCTTCCCAGAATAGTTTTATTTTTTAATGTTTTTATTTTCCCACCTTGGGTTATGTCCAAGTATCACTAAATAATCTTTCCAGTGGCTAATTATTTTTTGGTACCAATGCAGTTTTCTACTTAGTTCTCTGCTTCAGAATGAAAACAAAATCAGTTCAGAGCATTTGCCACCCCCTTCTGTCTTCTCTGGGCTGTTTTTGAGACACATGTGCATCGCTTAGGTTTTCTAGCTTCTGCTGCTAAGCAGAGTTCCTGAAGTTCATTACTGCAAGAAATCAGAGTGGCAAGTCTATGAAAGGTGGTCCCGCAACGCCATCCCTCACTCGGCGAGGGTCTCATAAAACCTGTCAGAAATGATATCAGCATCCAGAGCAGTCATGCCACCTTTTGGATAAGAGGTCTCCATGTTTATATTCAAAAATATCAATCATTCTAAATACCAACTCCAGCTTGTCTTTTCGTAGCAATATTTCCATTTGCAGTAAAGATATACGGGGAGGACTCTTCCACGTTCACAGCTCTTCTATCAATGTCAGAATTAGTATATAAAGCATCCATCAAATATACACACAAGGTTAGCTGGGCATGTCTTTTACGAAGTCTCGTATATTTGGCTTTTACTGGGCTTTTTCACACAACCTTGGAAACAGGCAAATTGACAAGTGTCAGGCCACTTTTCATAAACAAAGTAGACAAAGTAACAGGATGTGGCCTAAGAATTCTACTAGTACATCTGTCCATAGGTTTGAGTTCGTAATTTTTGAATTACACTAGACATGTTTATAAATAGCAGAAATACTTTTATTTTATTTTCAGTCATGGTAAACACAACAAACTGTTCATAAACAGATGTGCAATACTTATTGGTTGATGATGTGTTGAAAATGGGGAGTTAAAGAAGCTGAACTGTGGTTGACCCCAGCTCATTAAGTAAACAGATAAATTAATGATTATAAAATTAATTTATCAATGGGGTATATTTTTACTACCATAAATTGAAAGGCATTCAACTTATTTTGTGTGTGTAAGAAAACCGATTCGTCACATTTAAGAGCCATGAAACTACAAAAGAAGATAATAAATTTACCCAGTACCCCAATTCTAGATAATGTATCAGTGTTTCACACCTGTTGGTACAGTTAGCATTATACACCAATAATAACATAAAGGCCGGCCCCTGAAACTTTGGAATCTTCATGGAGGTTTATCTCTTTTGAAAAGTTCAGATTGCAGTATTTAACATTTTTGGGGCCAATTCATCATGCTGAAGGAGGCAGTTTCGTGATTTCCTCTGTACTTTGTGAAATAGCATAGTTTAATTAATGTACCATCATGCAGTCATTGCTGATGATCACTATTACTGTGTGACCAAATATTATGCAACTCCTACTATCATGATTTATATCTTTAAAATAACGTTTACATAAATTAGGTGGCCTACACTGCTATTTATTGAACTGCACCACATGGTCTGTCAAGGGAGTTCATGTAAAGAACCCTACAGGTCACCTTGTTTCGTTTACAGAGCTTAGCATGACATCTGTTTTGCATGAGGTATATGTTCAATGTATGAATGAATTGGTCTTTTTATTTTTTTGGTTGTCAACAACTGTGTGTTCATCTAACTACTCATAGTGAAACTACCAATATATAAAGTATTTTTGTTTGTTTGTTTCATTGCTCATAAGCTTCATCTAGACATGGCTTTGGCAGATTTTAATCAGTAATATGACATAGAACATTGAACATGTATTTATCCTTCTTCCCAGGAAACTAATTGAATCATTAAGTTATAGCCATTAGAAAACTGACCAAATGGTATAAACCTAAGTTATGAGCTTACCAATGATCTAATTTTAATTCACTGAGCATTTTGGCTCCTTTCCTCCTTCCCTTTGCCCTGTGGAATTCTGTGAAGCAGTGGCAGAACATAACTACATCCTACTGAAGAATGACATTAATCTGAGTTCCCTAAATCTATGATTGGAAATACTTAAGAGCCTGTTCTGCTGCATCAAATGGTATTACTCAGTATGTTTATAACTGTCTTTTTCTTATGTGGCTTCAATTAGGTGCCTCCAAAATTTACATGCCTGACAAACATCTTTAGTGTCAGCCTGAGACCATGGGTACAAGCTTTAAACTGAGTCACTGGGCTCTAGATGGTCACTCAATAGTCAGAGCATGGGCCCTTAGACTGAAGTGCACATACCTCAGTTGCAGGCTCAATCACCAGCTCCCATCAGGGCATGTGTGGGAGGCAACCAATCAATGTGTCTCTCTCACATCGATGTTTCTCTCTCTCTCTGTTTCTACCCCTTCCTTCAGATCTCTCTAAAATATCCTCAGGTGAGGATTAAAATAATCCTATCTAATAAAAGAGAAAAATGGTAATTGGCGTACGACGATACCCTTTTCATTGGCTAATCAGGGCTATATGCAAATTAACTGCCAACTATGATTGGCAGTTAACTGCCAACTAAGATTGGCAGTTAACTGCCAACAAGATGGTGGTTAATTTGCATATGTAGGCACAATGCAGGGAGGCGAAAGGGAAAGCAGGAAGAAGCCCCCTGCCACTGACAGTGATCGGAAACCCAGGGGGGAGCTAAGAGCTGGGGGAGAATCAGCCCCCCAGCCATGATCAGAGAATCAGGCGCCTTTGCCGTCCTGGCCAGTGATAGTAGGAAGTAGGGGTGGAGCCAGCAATGCAAGCTGGACACGGTCGAAGCTGGCAGTCCCGGGAGCTAGGGGTCCCTTGCCTGGGCCTAAAGCGGAGCCCACAATCGCAGGGCCACTGCAGCTGCAGATCCCCGCTGCCCGGGCCGGACACCTAGGCTAGAGGCATTAGGCCTGGGCAGGGGCGGTGCCTGCAACCGCGGGGAGCTGGGGGTCCCCCGCCCAGGCCTGACACCTCTGCCAGAGGCCTCAGGCCTGGTCAAGGGGCCGATCCCGTGATTGGTGATGGGAGGGTGATGAGGGTCAACTCCTCTGGCCAAGGCATCAGGCCTGGGTGGGGGGCGGAGCCGGGGATTGGGGGGATATGATGGTCCCCTTGCCCAGGCCTGAAGCCTGGGTCAGAGGCATCAGGCTTGGGCGGGGGGTGGAGCAAGTGATCAGAGGGAGATGGGGGTCCCCTGTCCAAGCCTGACACCTCTGGCGGAGGCGTCAGGCCTGGGCAAGGGGCCGATCGGGTGATCGGAGGGTGATGGGGGTCTATGCCTCTGGCGGAGGCGTCAGGCCTGGGCAAGGGGCCGATCAGGTGATCGGAGGGTGATGGGGGTCTACGCCTCTGGCCGAGGCATCAGGCCTGGGCAAGGGGCCGATCCTGCGATTGGAGGGTGATGGGGGTCAACGCCTGAGGGCTCCCAGTATGTGAGAGGGGGCAGGCTGGGCTGAGGGACACTCTCCCCCCACCCCCCACACACACACCCAGTGCACGAATTTCGTGCACCGGGCCCCTAGTAATAATAATAATAATAATAATAATAATAATAATAATAATAAATGGGAAGAACGGAAGGGATGGATGGATGGAGGGAGGGATGGAGAAAAGAAGGAAGAGAGAGAGAGAGGGAGGAAGGAAGGAAGGAAGGAAGGAAGGAAGGAAGGAAGGAAGGAAGAAAGAAAGAAAGAAAGAAAGAAAGAAAGAAAGAAAGAAAGAAAGAAAGAAAGAAAGAAAGAAAGAAAAAGAGAGAAAGAAAGGGGACCATTGGAAATCAGAAGCTTGTTTTCCAGGTCAGAAGATATGTGACCTCCATGAGAAAGGGGACCAGAGCTCTCCTATATCTCCACTGAATCCCACACCCCATCAAAGCGCATTACACATAATTAGCACTCAATTAACACAGACAAGTGGATAGATGGATGAATTAATGAATCAATGAATACATTTTGGAAATCCACAAGCTCTCTTGGGGCTTGCCTGGTATTTAGAATTCAGAGCCACTATCTGCCTTGTGTGGCTTCTTGCATGCTGCATTGCTCTTTAATGGGGTTAGGTGGAAGGGAAATATGTATATTTCTGTATGTACGTCTCCTTTTTAGCTTAAGTTGTACATTATTTGCCATGATTTTTTGTATCTTTGGAGGCCTGATGAAGAGAACCTTGCTCATAAAAAGTGTTTGATCATTGTTTTCTAACTGACAGACTAAATGCTGTAAAAGCTATAGATTATGAAGAGAACATTGCTCATAAATATGTTTGATCATTGTTTTCTAATTAACAGACTAAATTCTGTAAAAGCCATAAATGACAATATAGTAAGCATTGCAATTAAAGAGTGTGGATATTATAGGGGTACTAATAAATACTTTGTAACTATTAATGGAATTATCCTGTAATGGGGGATACAAGTTCTAATAGAGAAATTTCAAGAACCTTAATAGTCTACTTGATTTCAGAGAATAGAGCATTGGATACTTATAGAAAATTGGGTTCTGATTTTGGCTCAGATTACAAACCTATAGTGTAGCATATGCTACACCACTAGTGTTTTCTCTAATGTGCCTCTCATGCAAGTCCATAATATTTAGATAGTTAGAGAGAATGGTGCAATTAAAAGTTATACATATTGTTGCTTTCCTATAACCATTGCTATTTAATTCAGTTGAAGCACAGAGTTAATAAGGCCAGGTTCAAGAGGTTAACACCTTTTGCAGTCCAGTTACCTTTTATTCTATTCCTGGCCAGAAACTAAATACCAAATTCTAGCCTGCCAACTCTCAGTGGCATACTTTGGCTGAGGGAGATTGGCTGGGAATTACTGGTGGATCAGTAGAAGTCAATGTTACTAGGGAAAAGCAGCTCACAATACATATTCCACCAGCATCATCTTAAACGATCCATTTGTGTATTCATTCAAAACCTGTGGAGTGCCTGCCTTGGATCCAGCTCTCTACTAGACTCTGGGGATGTAACAAGGAGTGTGACAATATATCTGCTTTGGAAGGGCTCTCAGATTTATTTTAGGAACCTTGTCTTAGTCCGTTCAGGCTTTTATGACAGAGTACCACAGTCTGGGTAGATTGTAAACAGCAGAAATCTATTTCCCATGCTCCTGGATGCTAGATGTCTGAGATCATAGTGGTGCAGGGCTGAGATAGAGCCTCCTCCAGGTGGCAGGCCTCTGGTTGTAATCTCGCAAGGTGGAAAGGGCCATGGATCTCTATGGGGTCCCTTGCGAGAGCACTAATCCCACTCATGAGGCCTTCATTTTGTGACCTAATCACCCTTCAAAATACCCACATGCTATTGCTAGCCCACTGGGCATCACGTTACTATACGGGAATTTGGGGGAGGGAGGGCACAAACTTTCAGACCATAGCAGACTTCAGATTTTCTAGAGTTGGTGGTTTCTAGAGGATGGCTATGAATTTTTTCCCCTTTGGTTGGTTGGTTAAAAGATATTTAAACTTAAGCCACAATTTTTACCTGAAGTCTTCCAATATAATCTCTTGTCCTATCAAAATGTTGGACATACACAAACATTAAATAAACATTTATTTTTAGATAAATTTTCCTCATTATCTTTGTAAATTTACTGAAGCATTTAAGAAGGCTGCCATAATAAGTCAAATCTGCTACTATTTAGAAACTAGTAGAATATTTTACTGCATGCTCACATATAGATATTCAAAAAAGAGCAACAAAATAATCAACAGCAGTATTGTTTTGAATTCTGTCTGTGTATAAGACATCAGTCTTGGTGCTAGGAAAATATAGATTGGATATATAGTTTCCCAACTTTAAGAAGCATACAAATGGCAAATCATACTATTATATCCATTTGGACTAAATTATATAGGGTGGGGCAAAAGTAGGTTTACAGTGGTGAGTATGTGAAACACAGAGTTTATTCTTGTATTATTATTTATTATTGTATTATTTTCCGTAGGAACAACTGTAAACATATTTTGCCCCACCCTGTATGTATGCACAAAATACAAGAGATTTTTAAAACTTCAAACATATTAGTCTTTCCTTGATTATAGTTTAATAATATTTACATTAATGCCTAACTGTTTCTAAAAATTATTTGGAGTATCTTATAAATAACATTCATCCAATACCAGAGAAAATAGTGGAAAAGGAAGAAAAGAAACTAGTTGAGAATGATATGAAGTTTATGTCTCTCAAACTTCATACCATTTCTGTGATTGAGAAACTAATCGAATTGGACCTCCTGTTAGCCATGAGAAAATAACCATCATTGGCCACAGAGCTTTCCTTATCAAAGAGTAAATTGATTATCAATTTCTTAGTAATTTCTGGCACAAAATCCTAGAACTACTTGAGACCTTATCATGCACAAATGCGGAATGACTTAATAGTCATTGTGAACTAAAAGAAGCTTATAACAAATGTGTCTGTTTCTTGACATCAGTAATAAAAATGAAAAGTCTCATATTGGAATGCAAGGTAACAAATGTGATTCTACAACAGATCAAGCCACTGTGGACAGAATATGGCACTTTCTGGTATTGCACTTTTATTGAGAAATGTAACTCAGATTTCTTAGGTGTGTGTTTGGGTTCCATTTCCCTTTCTATTTTTCCTAAATATAATTTATCTCAGTTTATTGATATGGATCAGTAATAAAATGTTAGCTATATAAGGTTTACCTTGTAAAGGCAACACAGAGTGTGGAGGCTATACAATCCAGTGGGACTATGTGATACCAGTGGGGAGATTCTTTAATGGAAGAAAACACTTGCTTCCACCGTGTTTGGTCATATTCATATAAAGTACCATATTCTTCTCTTCTTCAGTTTCCCCCTTTACAAACATGAGGATAATAATTTAAGCCTTCTCTGTCATACGAAGTTACAAATAAATAATATATATGTATGGGTTCTGTAAACCACACACTACTTTAAAATGTCTAATACATTTATTTATAACAAATATAATTTATATTACAAAATTTAAATATAAATACATACATATATTTATAGAGTAAATATTGTTAAACTGGACCAATCTGTGTTAAAATTCAGATTGCCCAAATACTCCATAATGAGTGTCTACATATAATTATAAAAATCTGTGTGTGCTTTGTAGAGAGTCGAAAGCTCAAGTAATAGGAAAGAAAGTAGGAAAAAATAAAAAGGAACGAAATAAAAGAAGATAATAACTAAATAGCATTGAGGAGTGGACTACTAAAATGCCTAAGTAGATACTTTAAAAAATTTCTTTATTGATTTCAGAGAGGAAGCAAGAGGGAGAGAGAGATAGAAACATCAATGATGAGAGAGAATCATTGATTGGCTGCCTCCTGTGCGCCCCAAACTGGGGACTGGGCCCACAACCCAGGCATATGCCCTGATAGGGAATTCAACCATGGCCTCCTGGTTCATAGGTCAACACTCAACCACTGAACCACACTGGCTGGGCCAACATGGATATTTTTTGCATACTAACATAAAATAGTAAATGTCTAATTGATGAATGATGTCTTAAAGCGAAAATGCAAAATTATTGTTTTTCTTGATAAGGGGTAAATTTTATTAGAATTCATAGGTAAGAGGGGATGGCAAAAAGTAAAAGGCTTTAGGTAAAATTTTTCACTTTTCTATGAATATTATTGTATGTATTATATTGGAAAAGGATGAAACTTTTTAAAAAATTTAAGACATTTTCTCTAGTAACCTAAGAGAACAAGATGTTAGAGTGAAAAAGGGCAGTAAACATTTTTTGCAGTTTTAATCACCTGAAGAAATTGACACCATTGCATACACTCTCACAGAGGGAAGCAGCTTTCGGTCATCGGAGCAACGTGTACATTTTAGAGGACCAAGTGGTATAATTGAATCACGGAGGATCAAGTGACATACACACTAAGGAATATGAGTCTAAGGGTGTTATTGCCACCCATGCCAGCCATACAAATAGAATTTTATGCATAAAAATGTTTGTTAGGTATAAGAAATGAGAGAAAGTGTCTAAAAGCATCTGTTAACTTTTGAGATGATTTAAGTTGTATAACTAAAATGCTGCATTTCAAAGACTGAATTTGGATCAAATTGTCACTTTTTCACTTTGGTTGGTAGCTGATTGCTTTTGATTCTAGATATTCAATATATAATTGGGTGGTTCACTTTTATAATTATGTTAGCATATCTCCAATGGAGAGTAGCAAGATGTGTGCACCAGAATCTAGGTTGTGATGAGGGTTTTAATGTCTACAGTTGAGCAGGCAAATGGAAAATGTTTTCATGTGTATGCATTTTATCTTGTTGGTGATATATGAGATTGGCCAGTAATACCCACTGAAAACCTATTAAATGAAACAGGAGCCCTAGCTGGTTTGGCTCAGTGGATAGAGCATTGGCCTGCGGACTGAGGGTCCCGGGTTTGATTTAGGTCATGGGCACATGCCTGGGTTGCGGGCTTGAACCCCAGTAGGGGGCATGCAGGAGGCAGCAAATCAATGGTTCGCTCTCATCATTGATTTTTCTCTCTCCCTCTCCCTTCTTCTCTGAAATCAATTTAAAATTATAATTAAATGAAAGAGGATAATGGGTGGTTGAACAAACACGTACAGATCCTAGCTCTACCGTATCCTAACCATGTGATCTTCACCACCGTTTATGTCCCCTCTGGTTCTATTTCCTCATCAGTCAGAAAGAGACAATGACATGTACCCCATAGCATCATAGTGTGTGTTAAATTGTTTAAAACGTACAATTTCGGCAACTGCTATTACTGTGGACGTTTTCAGAAAGATTTTGACTATATATTTCCAAACATTTTCAAATACATAAAGAAAGGAACTATGAATGCAGAGTCCATAAAATTTCAAAAACATTTTAATAGAAAACACTAGAAGTATTTTTTTAGTAGGAAAAATGTAGAATCTGAAAAGTTTGGGAAATATTCAAATCTGTGTTTACCCCTCACCCATATTTATTTCATCTCCCTTTAGCCATTCTAAAAAGTGAATTATTAAATTAAAAATAGAAGAAAATCATTTTTTCTACTGAAGGGAGACTTGATTCTACAGATAACGTGGGCTTATAAAGTCCCAGACAATATTGATGAGAAAATCCACACTTCTAGGTATATTCTGTTATATTATCAAGTACTTTTGGAGGCCAGCAAATCTTTTGAAAAATAGGCAAGAGAGAAATATTTGAATACAAGTGGGAAGGAGTGTGTATATCCAAAAAAATTCAAACTGCTGACCCCATGGGAAACGGTATCTTCCTGTTAAAGATGAAAAAGCATCAGTAGTTTAAACTCACTGGTAGTCTGTGAGATCCAAAAGTTGGCGACTGCTGGTTTGAAGTGAGGGGGGAAGTTGCCTAGCAGGGGGAGCAAACTTCAATGTCTTCATGCACAAGACAGCTCAAGTAAGGAGTGGGGCTGGGCATATGGCAATAGAGAGTGGGGGCAGCTATGGGGCACTGGAGCACCCATCTAAAGAGATCTCAATGGCTTATTTAGAAAACTTAGAAGCCAGCCTAACAAGACTGAAGGCTGAAATTGGCCTTCCGTCTTCCCTCTCTGTCACTGGCTCAGGGGATCCTCTGCATTCCGCAACATTCCAAGAGGAACCTCCACTCTTTAGCATTATCTCTGCCATCTATTTCAGTGAAGGATAAATGGATGGATTTGAATGGTTTGGGTTTGTGTATTCTTTATTTCTTCAAGTGCTACCTACCCTTGGAAAAAATGTTAACATCTTGTCACTCCCTCATAAATTTACACACGAATGCATGCACAGGCGCACACACACATCCGACTCCTCCATGAAACAAAATATTCACTTGTTCATTTATTGTGTGCTGCCATTGAAAATGGCAGATGCCAATATATTTAATAAAAAATAAAGTTGTGCCAATGGATGAAAACTAAAGTTACATACCAGTACTTTCTTAAATGTTCCAAGATCCAAAGCAGCACAGGTGAAGACATGCTGCATGAAATGTGAAGTTGCATCCCAGTCACAGCTGCAAATCCATCTCCCACAATTTTTTTTTACCAAATCAAAACGCTTAAGAAAAAAACACACACCAATATATAGTTTTATATAATCCAATCAGATCAAGTAAAAAGGCCTATGTGACTAGAGGCTTAAATATAAATAAAATACTTAGCTCTGATAATACAGAGACTATGTTAATTCCAACTTAGAATAACTTGAGCATTCAGTAAGATTGTGTGTGTGTGTGTGTGTGTGTGTATTTTTTTCATTGATTTCAGAGAGGAAGGACTAGGGAGAAAAAGATAGAAACATCAATGATAAGAGAACCATTGATTGGCAGCCTCCTGCATGCCCCACACTAGGGATCAAGCCTGCAACCCAGGCATGTGCCCTGACTGGGAATCCAATGGTGATCTTCTGGCTCATAGGTCGATGCTCAAGCACTGAGCAACTCCAGCCAGGCTATCAAGTCTTAATATAGTATGTTTTCTAGGTTAAAAAAAAGAATATGAGACAGATTTAAATCATAGTGGGGAGTAATTTGCTTGCCCTTACCTAGAATTTCATATTTTTGGCCATGACCCAGGTTATTATACAATATTTTGAAATGGAAAAAGGTTGCTTTTTAAGTTTTCAGGTCAAAGCAGGAATTTATTTTGAACACCCAGGTAAAGAAAAATGGATTCTACTTGCTTGTTTTTAAACCCTTTATCTTGTATCTGGATGGAACTGACCTAAAACTGTATCTGGAATTATTCACCTGTAAGCAGGCAACACAAGTCAATACAAACAAGGTCATTTTAGTTGGAAGCTGAAATTAATCTTAAGAAATTGTGCAACCCAGGTGTGAGCTGCTCCTACCAGCAAATAGAGCAGCTATCACTTAGAGTAAAAGTTTTCTTCTGCCAATCAAAAGTAAACGGGTTAGGTGGTCCTCACCTTCTTACTTGATGTGTTTGAGTCACTGATTCCTTCTGCTTCAACAAACCAAGACACTTTTAACAGCATATTTTACTCTGAGAGGAAGTTGGTCTGAAACATGTATCACACAGTAGAAACACTTATACCCCAAATAGCAGACATACTGCTATGATTTAATAGTTTCCCTGTTTTTTTTTTCCCTTTGGTTATATTTTTACTCACTTTAAAATATAAAAATCTCTCTGTCCAGCTGGTGTGGCTTTGTGGTTGAGCATCGACCCATGAACCAGGAGGTCACAGTTTAAAACCCAGTTGGGGCACATGGTGGGTTAGGGCTCGATCCCTAGTCTGGGGTGTGCAGGAGGCAGCCCATCAATGATTCTCATCATTGATGTTTCTATACCTCTCCCTTCCACTCTGAAATCAATTAAAAACAAACATATAAAATATGAAAATCTCTAAATACATGTGTGAGGATAGTTGTTACACCTTTGACATAGAATCAAAATAAGAGTTAAGATTCCTAACATGTGCTTGACAGAACTGGGTTTGGAAGCTAGTTTTGCATTATTTTCTCCTTGCCAGAAGTAATTATATGAGATACATTAACTCAAGCTTACGTTTCAGACATTTTAAATGAGTAAATAAATATTATTAAAGATCTTCAGGAAAATTCTACCTCAGAAATACAATGTTTCCCATAAGATCTGAAAAACTGATACATTTAAAACAGTTAGCATGTTATCTATATGACTAGGGGAATGTTAAGAAATGCCCTAGAGAGCATTAAAATTCATAAGATAAATATTCAAAAACACCTATAGTTAGAATATAAATCTAATAATTAAGTATTATACTAAACTATTATATATTATTGACTATTACCTACTTAACTATTCCAACTTTCAGCATTTTTTTGTCAGGAAACAAAATTTTGAAAGTAAGAAAAATATTTAATTCTGTTATTTGAAAATTAAATTAAAAGTCTTAGTTTAGTTTTAAATGAGTCTTACATCAGTGTACTTCTCTGTTCTCCATTTATAAATGGATAATTTTAGGAAATAAAATTTACCATAGCTAAGATTTGGAAACAGCCTAAGTGCCCATCAGCAGGTGAGTGATTAAAAACCTGTGGTACATCTACACAATGGAATACTCTGCTGCAGTAAAAAAAAAGAAGGAATTCTTACCATTTGCAACAGCATGGATGGAACTGGAGAGCATTATGCTAAGTGAAATAAGCCAGTCGGAGAAAGATAAATACCACATGATCTCACTCACTTATGGAATATAATGAACAACATAAACTGATGAACAAAAACAGATCCAGAGACACAGAAGCATTGATCAGACCATCAAACCTCAGAGGGAAGGTAGGGGAGGGTGGGGATAAGGGGGAAAAATCAACCAAAGGACTTTTTTTGCATGCATATAAGCCTAACCAATGCACACAGACACCAGGAAGTGAGGGTATGAGTTGGGGTGGGGGGACAATGGGGAGATAAGGACACATATGTAATAATACCTTAATCAATAAAGAAAAAAGCTGGAAAAAAAAGTCCTATAGATTGTATATTTTAATGGCTTAAATTGTAAAGTTATAAATTCATTTAAGAAGTAGATGAACATTATACACTCTTCCCAGAAAAATAGACACATGTATATAAAATCAAAACTTGCATGCAATTACAAGCTGCCATCATTTTGTGAAGCCTACCAGTGGTCCACAAAGCCATCACTGAGAACTTGAAGAATGACAGGTGTCTTGTGAAAAAGCTGCTAATCTTTTAAAACTCTTTAAAGCTGCTAAAGCTTTAAAACTCTTCTTTTGATAGTTCAGCCTTCCTGCAGCGGAGGTCATGGGTGGCCCATTCTCCCATGTCTCTCTCCTTTGGCCAACTGTTCCTTTAACAGTCTCAATTCAGGCAAAGCTAAAATTCCTACTAGAACTTAATCTCTTAGATGTATGATTTCATTTTAAATGTGGGGTCTAAGCTTGAACCTGAGAGAGACTTCTGGTTTCTTGTCAGAGGTTGAACCATGCAAGGTTCACTAAAACACAACTGACATGTGAGTGGGTCTGTGTAGTTTGTTAGGGGGCTTACAAATAAAAGAAAAACCAAAAGATTAGGTGTTGACAGAAGCAGAACCTGGGTTACAAATGTATGAAAACGGAAAGAAAAATGCCATCTTAGTAAAACTGTAGGAAAAATGTAATTTGATGAAATGACACCAACTTATGCGTATAAATTTGTAATTTAATATGATTAATATGATCTTATTGATGATCTTAAAAATGAAATAAATCTAACTTGAAATACCTCATAATAGGATAACTGTAGAGAATGAGAAAGAAATTCACACCCATTAAACTGCTCTGAGGCTTCCTTATGGTACAAATGCCCCCAAAATGATCATCATTAAAAAAGGAAATGCACGTTTGTTTTTGTTGTTTTGTTTTGTTTTCCCTAGAGAGGAGCAACACCCAAAATGTCTTTGTTCTAGCATTCCAAAGATTTCTTTAGCATCTTGCAATAGGTGCTTTAGAAACTTACTTTTGTAAAGTGCTTTTTGTCAGGCAACCTATATGTTAGAAATTAGCAGTTCCTCCATTGTAAAACCTTGACATTGACTATAATTGAGGAGGTGAGTGTCGTCGTGTTCGTAAGTATTACCTGTCATTTGAAATATGACAGTGCTGTAACTGCAAGGCCTTGGGGATGCTCGTGTGTTGACACCGCCATCTGACTGCCTTAGAAACTGCCAGACAGTCTTCTTAATGCCTCTGACCCTGAGATAATTAACATGGCTCTAGAGAGGCTTCTGCCTTTTGCATTTGCACACTTGTTGTTTAATAAGATGTTTGCTGCTAGCTGTGCTTTCCTCTGATTTAAAAATATATCTTTAAGGAGAACGGTACTTCAGCCCATTAAGCTTCTGCGAGAGGTATGACAACCTTTGGGTACAAGTTGCTTACATACAAATTTTGTTTCCAGTATCCTAATACTGGATTTTAATGTTAAATTTGACTCCTATAAATGTATGTCACAATGAGGCAAACAACTGATCTGAAATGTAGGCACTAACTTTGATAGTTATGTTTCATGTGGACTAGCAAATAATAAAACAGGAGCCAAAACTAAAAGCAAGTTTACAAGGCTTCCGGGCAGATTCGATGGGATTGTAGCTTCCACATTCCCAAGGGCAAAGAGTTAAAACAACCCACTTCTACTTCCTCTAAGATAAGAATTATTGATTTACAATTAGCACTGCGTAGAATTTGCAAACTTAGTTTGTAAATTCTTTTTTCCCCCCTTCAATATGTTTTTATTGATTTCAGAGAGGAAAGGGGAGGGAGAGAGAATCTTTGATTGGCTGCCTCCCATTGAACCCCCAATCCAGGCATATGCCCTGACTGTGAATCGAACCATGACCTTCTAGTTCATAGGTCAACGCTCAACCACTAAACCATGACAACCGGGCAGTTTGTAAATTCAGAATAGCTCTTTGTTAATCAGCTTTAAGAAACTTAAAGGGGAATTTTAACTGCTCTATTAAAAATATTTAATGTAAAAATGCATAAAATTGCAGAATTTACTATTAGCAAGTTGCTATATTTAGTTATGCCAAATAAGTGATTGTATGTGAATAGTTAATGGAATTGGGAATGTGTGTATGTATAGGTATATATAATGCTTCTCAGGTGCAAACTGTTAAGCATCCTTAATATCCAATCCATTGATTTTTTCTTTTCCAAATATATTTAGGATCTGATTCCATCTTATCACATCTACCTTTACCACCCTTAATAAGCTCTCCTCTTATTATTGAAATAATGACCTAATCTGTCTTCCGCTTTTACCCTTGCTCCCCTAAGGTTGGGATGTTCTCTTGAAAACTGAAGTCAGATCACATTATTCCTCTGCTGCTTCTCAGACCTGGACTTGATCTTCTACCAGCCTAACCCCTTCCCATTTCCTGCTCTAGCCACACGGCCTTTTAATGTACAACACACGTACATATTCACTGTTATAGCCAGATACAGATACATGTTCCTGCAGTTAAGTCAAATGCAGCTCAATTATTTTTTGTTAGAATTGAAATAAGGTATACTTAGGAAAATGGTCATGATGCCAAACACAACCCCACTTCAGAAATTTCACACTTACTATTCTCTCTAATTAGAATCATTGGTCCCCATGGCCAGGTCCTAACTGTTCAAATGTTATCTCACCAGAGAGGCCTTTTCTGACCACTCTTTCTCCATTACTCTCTATCCCACTTACTGTCCCTTCCTTCCTTCCTTCCTTCCTTCCTTCCTTCCTTCCTTCCTTCCTTCCTTCCTTCCTTCCTTCCTTCCTTCCTTCCTTCCTTCTTCCCTCCCTCCCTCCCTCCCTCCCTCCCTCCCTCCCTCCCTCCCTCCCTCCCTTTCTTTCTTTCTTTCTTTCTTTCTTTCTTTCTTTCTTTCTTTCTTTCTTTCTTTCTTTCTTTCTTAGCATATATTTTCATTATTGATGGCAAGGCATAGTGTGGTCATAAGAGGGTAATGTTAGAGCCAGACTGCCTAGAATTAAAACTTTGGCTTCCACTTCTTGCTTCATGACTTTGGGCAGGTTTCTGAAACTTTCTGTGCCTGGGTTCCTTATCTGTAAAATGGGAATGATAATAATAATATTTACCTCATAAATTGCCATGAGTTAACACAAAGCACATGCAATATTACCTGGCATCAGTAAGCATTCAATAAATGTTGGCTATAATAATATGCATTATTATTATTGATTTTTATATATTTCTTTAATATCTGTCACTCCCATTAGAATATAGTCTCCTTGGATGTTTTGTTTATTGTTGTATTCTCAGTACTCGGAAACATTCCTGGCAAGCTGTAGGGGCTTAAGAGAGAATTGTTAGGTAGTTAAATGAATAAATAATAAAAGTTACAATAAATGAATAAACAGTATGAGGGATGCATAATATCAAAAGTTTCTATTACACATAGTAAAGTTCAGATACAGGAGAAGTAGGTTTGAGTTGGTAGATAGATAAGTTTTCAGAAAAAAAGTAGACCTTAAAATAGCTTTAAGTGGGGGTACAATTGAGATTGTACAAACCAGAACATGGGCCTTCTACACACAGGAGATTGCAGTATGCTATCTAGACCAACCAACCAACCAAACAAACAAATAAGTCTCTGTGAGTGGAATTTCTTCTCATTGTGAGATCACACACACTTATGGGCTAGGAATAGTTCTTTTCCTGGCCAGGGAAAATACTGAACATTCTTTTTAAAGAAGGAAAAAATATGTCGCTTTCCTTCACACAGATATCTTAGAATAGTATATTAGCATACATTTTGAAAGGAATTACATAGAGTTCTTAGGTTTTTTTTTGTTTTAAATGTGGCATATTTTTCATGTGGACTTTTTTATAGTTGAATGTCAGAATCATAAAAAAAATAGGTAACATGCTGTTCTACTTTGTAGTCTTTGTGCTGGAGTAGTTTTATAATTTACCTTTGTTTTGCTAGTTTTAAATGCACTGGAGAGGTGAAGCAGAAGAAAACAGCTTATGGTGCACTAAACTCTAGGAAGGTCTATCCATGAATGCCTACTGAGTACCGAGAGTTTAGTGCAGAGCAGGAAAGTTTATTCCCTTTTCCAATAGCACTTTCATTTAAACAAACCTGGCTTTGGTATATATACATACCTTCTTGTTCATCCATTTATTCATGCATTTCTTTCATTCCTTTAGTTATATAGTTTCATAGATTTGTGCAAGATTATACCCAACACTTCCAACTAACAAACAGTACAGACTTTTTCATTTTGCTTTGCAAAGCTGTAGAGATTTTACACTTATGAAAATATGCACACTTGTGAATACACATGCACATTCAATCCCAGCCTAGACCCCTCTTTATGATTCTAGATCTACGGCATCTGCTCATTTAACATTTTTATTTGGTTGTTTCAAAGACTCCTAAGTCAACATGTGCAAGTCTCAATTTATACTCATTTATTACCAAGCTCTCCCTCTTACAGTGTACCTTTTTTTAAAGTAAATTGGCCCCATTGTCCATCCAAACACCCAAACCTCAGAAACCCATTAATTAGCAGGATAATGTTACTGTTTCTCTCTCAACTAATCAGTTACCTTCATGAGAATAAGAGCATGATTTTTGTGTTTTTTTCCTCATTATATTTCCAGCATTTGGCAGAGTACTTAATGTAAAATAGGCACTCAACATTTGTGGAATAAAGGACTAGGCATGCAATTGCACCTATCCTAAAAAAACTAAACTTCCAGCCTTATGGCAGTACACTGACAAGGTGCCATTTCCTCAGGGTGTGAGCGTGCTGTCAAGAAAAATGCTACAGATTATAAGTCGAAAGACCTGTTTTGTTTTTCTCTATGCTTCATCTCAACCCCCACCTCTTAACGTAGTAGCATTTTATCTATCCTTTTACACCTCTAAAACAATAATAATCTTGTTTGCATCTTCCACAGTATATTATTTCAAGGATCAATTGTCATAGAAAATCTGGAACTGTTTTATAAACTGTGAAGTTATATATATATATATATATATATATATATATATATATATATAGCCATTTATTTATAAAACTAGAGGCCTGATGCACGAAAAATGTGCGAGGGACTCGCAGCCCTGGCTGCCTTGCGGACCCACCCACTGGTCGTTCCAGAAGGTCATTCAGCTGTCTGGTCTAATTAGCATATTAGCTCTTTATTATATAGGATCCTTTACTGTACTTTTATGGGCAAGTCAACAACATAATATTCAGTCTCTGTGAAGGGTGTTCGTTCTCCTGTTTTTTTATTCAAGATATACAGTATTAATTCTGCACTAAGATATGCAGAACCCCATGTGATAAAAGCATGCATCAACTCAGGGCCCAGAAAATGTTCATGCCTGGGCACACACCAAGTAACTGTAGATACAGTGTCTGCATGCTGCCGCATATTTACAATACATTTTTATTCATTCTCTCCTTTCCTGCCTTAATTTTTCTGTCAGCCTGAAAAGTTGCTTTTTATTCATGTCATGGCCTTATTTTCTGCAACTGCCTCTTGGAATACATTATTATTGATATTTTGCATATTGTGGATATAGCACTTTCAATGTGAAAATTCACTTTTCATGCTGATGTTATGCTTCCTAGGTCTAATGTGAGGAATACATTATGATCAACAACATTTTGGAGCCAATTGTTTTTCACTTGGTACTTCTTATCCTCAAGATTCTGCAATATATACAACATAATAATTTTGGCACCTCTAAGATGTTGGTATGTAAGAAAATTTACATTTTATATGTAGAGGTTGAGGAAACCATGTTCAACATTTGTTGTTTATAGGAATTAGTGTTTTTAAAATGTCAAAGTTTTCATCAGAGAAGTCTTTCTATTCTTCTCTATACCTTCTCTAAATAGCCATCAATTACACAAAGTTCGAGGTCTTTGGACTTTTAAGATCCTTGGAAGGCAATATCAGGGTCAGAGTTTATTTAATAGTGAGTTTTAATAATCGTGTCAAGTATGACACTCAGGCAAGCGTCCCTTTAAAATGCAGAGATGTGTATCCCAAGACTTATGGTTTCTATGCAGGTTCTTAAAATGTTTACCCAGAGACCTTGTAGCTTCTCTTAGGTGCTCCCTTCATTTCTTCTCAGCTTGTGTACACATGTAGGCTATACATGAACATATGAGCTGGTGGTAAGGAATTCACTCTCTTTTTATACTTGCTTTAAAAAGAGGCATTTTTAATTATTATTATTATTATTATTATTATTCATTTTAGTTTTAACATGAGATCTTGAACAGGAATCAAATGGTTAGAGATGAGAAAAATGAGTAGAATGCAATTTGTCTCTCCCTCATCTTCAGTCTGAGACCATCTTGGCATGTGTGTAGTGCTTTTGTTGTCACCTCCTATTTGTTCAAATATTTAGCACATAAATGTACTTCTTATCTATCTTATTAAGTATCTTGTGTTTTGCGAGGAGACATGCAACTGTTATCTTCCTGGTAGTTCATTAATCATGAGAGTTTTGAGCTGACACAAAAAAAACTCAAAACAGTCATCAACATCCGTATAATACTTAAGCCTAGAAAATGAGCTGAGTGAGTTTGTCACTGGTATCTTTTAGAACATAAAAGTTGGCATCATTAGGCATTTATGAAGGGATGAAACTGGTTTTATTTGATGGTGTTTCAAGTGATAAACAGATAGTTTCTTGACAATTTTAAAGGCATTTATCTGCTATATAAATATTTATCTGCATTTATAACTTTAGATAGTTTGGGTTTCTAGTAATTCCCTAATGTAAAATTAGATGTCATGCCTCTGTAATTTCAGATGTTTTTAATAGGTAAAATGAATAGGCTGCATGTTCAACTATTGAAAACTAATAATTAAGAGATTTACAGTACTGCTTATATAATTATAGGACCATATTGCTTACATCTAAATGTAAGACCAGGTAGGTTGATAGGATCCATTAAAATATTGATAGAAAGAGAATCTTAAATGTATCAAAATTGAGCCACTTCAATTTCTTTCTAGCATGTTTCACTCCTGAGTCTTGCTCAACTATTGACTGCTTATAGTCTAAATCAGCAATTTTCAACCTATTTTATCACATGGCACACATAAACTAAACACTAAAATCCTGTGACACACCAAAAATATATTATATTTTTTGTCTATTGGATCAAAAAATAGGTATGATTTTGATTCATTCACACCAGATGGCTATTGTTGTTGGTTGTTGTCATGGTTTTGTTTGACAATCTAAAGGAAAAGAGGTCAGTGCCCTCGACTAAATAGTCAGTATTGCATGTTTAAGAATTCTTGCTGGGAAAAAAGAGGACCAACTGTAATAATCTGAACAATAAAGATTTAATTTAAAAAAATAAGAATAAAGAATTCTTGCTGCACACTGGTTGAAAATCACTGGTCTAAATTGTTCTCTTTGTTATAGTTATTTTTATTTTGGTGGACTTTTTTCTTGAGTGATTCTAATCACATAAGGTCAAGGGGCAAAAGTTCTGATTGTTGTTTAATGTTTGAAAATTATCTTTCCTTCATAACAGGGTAATGTTTTACATTTTTGTAGAATCCTGAGTTTACTAGTATATTTTAACTAGGGGCCCAGTGCACAAATTCGTACACCTTGAAAGTAACTGTGGGCTGCAAAGCTGCAGTGGGCACAGGGGCGGGTCTTGGCCCATCCTCTGCACCCCTGCCTGGCCTCTCCTGCTGCAGCCCCCGGTCCCCTGTCTGCCTGCAGTGCCACTCCCGGTTGCTGCTGCTCCCATGTGCTGATGGTGCCAGCCCTGCTCGCACCGCTGATAGTGCAGAGCGATTGGGGATGGTGCCATCAGCGGGTGCGAGCGGCAGCTTCTGCCCCAATCGCCCCTCAGGAGCAGGGGGAAGTGGAGAAGCCATCAGGGGTGATCAGGGCCAGTAGCCACTGCTTGCACTTGCTGACAGCGCTGAGCAATCAGGACTAGCACCGGGCACCAGCAGCAGCTGTGAGCGGGGCCGTTGCCAGCAGAAGGTGCAAGTGGCAGCTCAGGCGCCAGCAGCGGCTCAGGTGCCAGCAGCGGGTGCAAGCAGGGCAAGTGCCCGGCGGGACTGCCTTGCATGGGAGCAAAGAATTTTCAGTAACCATCAGAGGATTGCCCCAATGACAGCGACCGGCACCTCTCCTTGGTCTGGTGTCCCTGCTCACCTGTTCCACCATCCCGCCGCGGCCGACGCCTGCCATGTTCTGCGCTCTGCAACTTGTTGCCAATGCCCGCCATGTTCCACACATCCCCTGGTGGTCAGCACATGTCATAGCGACCGGTTATTCAGTTGTTTGGTTGTTCAGCTGTTCAGTCTATTTGCATATTAGGGTTTTATATGTATAGAATCCTCCATTGAACACCAATCCTGAAGACATTACCTTCTAACATAAAACTTTGCTGATAAGACTTCTAAAATTTGTTTGGTTCTTGTTCCTTTGTAGAAAATTTGTTTTTCTATAAAAGCCTTTAGTATTTCCTCTTTTCCTTTGATCTTATAAAACTCGTGAGTCTTATTTTCATACTGCACAACACTCTCCAGGCATACTCCATCTGAAGACAAAAATGCCTTTCCAAGAAATTTTATTTCTATTAGTTAATATGTTTTCTTCTCCATTATCCTTGTGATCTCCTAGTATTCCTATCAGACCTTTGGAATCTTTTAACTTTATGTAGTCTTTTAATAATGATTTTTCCTAACACATGGAGAGATTGCCTTAATGATTTTTCTTTGGGTTACTATTTTGTTATTGTCAAAAACTGAGAAAGGTCTGATTTTAACCTCCTTGCAGAATGTTAGCCTGCCACAGTTCATGGGTACTATGGAATATATGAGGCTTTCGCATTAGCGACAAAGAAATGCATTACTCAGCGTAGCAGGTAGCATGGGAATCACTATGTTTGTGTCAGTTCCCCTGCTTTTAAATCCCATGGGTGACTGCTTAAACATTATAAGAAAGAGATTTTGAGCTTAGAGAACTGAAATCTTTTAAAGTATGCCTTCCTTCTGTTCCAGAGGTAAACACCATCTCTCTTTCAAAGCTATAAGCACACCTTAAGCACACCTGCCCTTTGCTACAGAGAGAAGCACTGTAACTATTTCCAAGGCTTCTTATTTAAATGTCCTTGAAGACAGTAAAAAACAAAAGGCATTCAATGTCGGGCTTCACAAAATGTGCAGAAACATGACAAATTCACACATCTCCCATCCATTATTTCGTTTATATTCTTTTTTATTTCAGTTTGAAAAAATACATATTTTTATAATTTTCAGAATCTATAGTTTAGTCTTTGCCTGATTCGTTGGTATAATCTTGCTCTTTTTAGGGGAGGCGGAATACAATATTGTTTAAAAACACGTTAAGGTAAATTTTAAGAGTTATCTTGGGTTCTCTAGGTCAGTGCTTCTTAAGTTTCCTTGTGCATATGTCACATAGGGAACTTGTTTAAATGCAGATTCCGGTTTAGTCAGTTTACCTATGCTAAATGAACTTTATAAAAATGAAAAAAAGTTTGTATTTCCTTTAGCAGTGTAACAATGATTGTTGTTTAGTTAGGGGCTTTGATGAGTAGAGTTTCTGTTTCTTTCCTTCTCTGGTTGTTTATAATCTACAATAATTTCTTTCTGTAAATATTTATTTAGAGCGTACTTAAATGCATAAAATCACATGGGGTTTTTTTTATATTGAGAACTTACTTTCTATATATATAAAAATATACGTCTTTTAAAAGCTCTGATAATAGCTCTGGCCAGGTGGCTTAGTTGGTTGGAATGTCATCGTGTACACTAAAAGGTTGTGGGTTTGAGTCCTGGTCAGGGTGCAGGGTGGCAACTGATTGATGTCTCTCTCTCTCTCTCTCTCTCTCTCTCTCTCTCTCTCTCTCTCTCTCTCTCTCTCCTCTCTCCTTACCTTCCTCCTCTCTCAAATCATTAATAAAAACATATCCTCAGGTAAGGATTTATATACACAACTTCTGTCCTGAAAAAGTCTAAACTAAAAAGTCTAAACTAAAACAAAAATTATATAAACTGGGTCAATTTAACGAAACTGACTTTCAAATTTGAGTGCATCAGAGGTTTTAGATAAAATTTTATTAGAATCTTCAGCATAATTTTTTGTTTAATATTTTAATACAAATGATATAGATCAAAGAATAACACACCATTTTATATGATAAAAGCAGAGGTGAAAAGCTCTGGCATTTTACAGTCTATTCCAATTTCTGTATCTGATATTCACCTTTCATATATTCACAACGGGCAAATGCCTAGTTTTAAATAACACATTTGTGTGTGACCTTTTAAGAAAATTACCAATGTCTTTGTTTAGAGTGCAGAGGGCATGGATTTCACAGAGCATTTCTCACTAAATGGAGTATAGTACTCCAGAATCATGGCCACATTGTCAAGAAGTGGCACTTCATTAAGATAATGTGACCTTTAGAATATCCTTCCAACCTTTTAGTGTGTCTTTCCATGGTGGGATTTGTTCTTTAATTTCTGTGACTTTTTGATAAATTGGAAATAAAATGTAATTGAAGGCTATATTCTTTATTTCCCCCTTCAGTTATATGTGTGTGTGTGTGTGCGTGCGCACGCGTGTGGGTGTGTGTGCACGTGTGTTTTCTAAAATGGCAAAAATGTCAGGTAAAGGGTATTTGTTGGAGATTATCTGCCAGGAAAATGTCTTTTAGAGTTAAAATCAAATTGATGAGCTTATACCTATTTTAGAAAGGGAGAAAGGGAGAAAATGGCTATGTAGAAGAAAGCAAAATTGTTCTTTTTGCTACTGCATTCTCAAAAATGTTAAGAAGAGACCCCAAAGTCTTTTCCTTGTTTTGTGATGACAGTGAGATAAAATTTTTAAGTGTGCTTGCAGCAGTAAATTAAAATTATTCATTCGTTCCACGCCATCATCAAAAGTAAAAAATTTAATTTCTAAAACCACTTGGATGGAGGAGTCAACGCAGACAATTTAATGAAAAGAGGAAAGAGGATGACAGTTCTCGGTAGACCAGAAGTGCCATTTCTTAGAAATCCTTTATGTGTCACTTGATTTATTTGAACTTTATGATCATAATTAAATCTTTCACTTGATTCTTGTATATCTTGAAATATATCTATGGCCTAGTATTGTTTTTATTTTAACTTATAGACATTTAGGTGCCAGAGCATGTATTTTTTAATCATATCTTTGACAATTTAACATTGAGATTATCTTTGTGATATATTTAAAAAGGAATGTTCAGATTACATTCTGACAGTTGGCAGCATTATATAAAATGTCAAAACCATATGATGGCAAGAAAGATGGACAGGGAGTTTTTGTTTTTTCTGCTAGATATGTGGCCTTTGACAAACCATTTAGCTTTCAAAGTTTTAGTTTCTGTATTAGAAAAATAACTGTGTAAAATAAGAATGTATTCAGTTGCAAAGTAACGGAAAACCTAGCTATAGTGGTTTTAAAAGTAAAAGTTAATTTTTCTCAGTAACTAGAAGACAGGAAGTAGGTAGTCCAGGGCTGATGTTAGCTGCTTGATGATGTCATCAGGGATTTCCTTATCCTACATAATAATAGAGGAATATGCAAAATATCCAGGATGCCCTCAGGGGTAACGACCAGCAGGAGCGGGTGGGCATGGCTGCCTGCTGCATGAGGTTGTGGGACTTGAGGCTGCCGTCAAATAAAATAAAATGCATTCACATGCCCTAAAGCACAAACATCCCAGCAGATAACTCAGGGCAGGTTATTGTGTAATCACAATGATTACACAATAAATCACAATGATTGTACAATATTGATTACACAATAAACTTATTTTCACCGAAAACAAATAACATCTGCACTTAAAGATGCCCCAGTAAGGCTGCGAGGCTTTCATCTGTCCCCTTCTACACCGAAGACGACAGGGTTCAAGGGGGAAGGGCTCCAGTTTCCTTTTCTCAGCACCCAGCTAGGAGGCGGCTCTCCCCTCTGAGCCCCGCGCAGGACAGGTGCTCCACTCGGGCCCCGGAGCCCTGAAGGGAGGCGGAGCGAAGTGCTTTCCCTCTGGGACCCCGCTCTCCCTGGGAGTCCAGTCGGGAGGGTGCTCTCCCTGGGAACCTGGAAATCTGCCTCCCAGGGCGACTGCGCAGCATTGGGCCTGGAAAGCCGCGGAAGGGCCACCTTCCCATGAGGATGTGTGTGCTGGCGAAGGCCATGCAGCTGCCATAGTGGAAGTCCTCCTCGATGGAGGACCGGGGTAGGGGGATCCGAGTCGGCCAGGTCCGCAATGGAACCCCAGCTCCCCGCGGAATGACTGGAGCACACGGACCTCAGCGTCCTGGGTCACTTCCTGAGCAGCAGTCAGCCCCAACCGGGGATCAAACCCTAAACCTAACTAAGTAGGTGCCCTGACAGAATGGAACCCAAAGCTTTGCTGTGGCAGAGGAGCTCCGGCCCACAGCAGGCGCCAGGGCACCCAGAGGGGTTTTGTTGAGGGACCCTGACAGGCAGCGCCCAGCGCAGTGGGTTAGAACCTCCCCCTGATACAGCCAGGTAGAGGGTTGGATCCCTGGTCCGGGCACAAAGAGAGCATAATAAGTGGAACAACACACTGGTGTTTCTCTCACTCCCTTCCTCCCTCTAAAATAATCAATCAATAAAAATTAAAATAAAAAATAAACCCTCTGGCTTGCAGAGTTGCTAACACAGTTAGAAAGTGAAGCCCCATCCCTTCCCGTTCATTCAACAAATATTTCATATGCTCCTTCGATAATCACACTGGGGATGGGTGATGGTTGGTTTGTTTTGGTTAATCCTCACCTGAGGACATTTTTGCATTGATTTTTTTTACAGAGAGTGGAAGGGAGGGAGAAAGACAGAAACTAATGTGAGAGACATCAATTGGTTGCCTCTTGCTGAAACCCCAACAAGGGCCCTGGATTGAGCCTGCAACCCAGGTATGTGCCCTTGATCGGAATCCAACCCGGTACCCTTCAGTCTGCCTGCAGAAGCACTATCCACTGAACCAAACCAGCATTTTTTTAAGTCCTCTAAGGATATGGTTTTTTCATTGATTTTAAGAGAGTGGAAGGGAGAGGGAAAGAGAAAGAGAAACATTGGTCAGTTATCCAAGCGATCTGACAGGGATGGAACCCACAACCTGTGTGTGTGCCCTCACCTGGAATGGAACCCATGACCCTTTGGTGCGTGGGAGGACACTCTAACTACTGGTCCACACCGACCAGGGCCTGGAGGTACATTAAATTTATTTTTCAGATCTTCCCTGGCCACGTGGCTCAATTGGTTGGAGTCTCAACCTGTATACCAAAGGATTTCCTGTTGGATTCTAGGTTAGGGCACATACTTGGGTTTAGGTTAGATCCTGGTGGATCAGCAGGTGCAGAAGCAGCCTACTGGTATTGCTCTGTCACATGGATGATTATCTCTCTAAAAATCAATTTTAAAGACATCCTCAGGTGATAATTTATACATATATATATATATATATATATATATATATATATATACCCTATGTAATAAAAGGGTAATATGCAAATCGACCAGTCGACAGAACAACCAGTCGCTATGATGTGCACTGACCACCAGGGGGCAGATGCTCAACACAGGAGCTGCCACCAGCCCGTAGGCCTTATCTGGGCTGGCTGGCCACCCCCTCAGTCCTTTTCCCCAGCCAGCAGGCTTCAATCACCCGATGGCAGCTGGGGAACCAGGAGTGGATGGCGGCGGGGAGTGGGGCCAGCTGCCAGCAGCCTGGGAAGATGGCCCTGATCGCAGGCCAGGCCTAGGGGCTGTACCCATGCATACATTTTGTGTGCCAGGCCTCTAGTATATATATATATATATATATATATATATATATATATATATATGTATATGTATACACACACATATATATATAAATATATATATATATATATATATATATATATATATATATATATATATATATAATTTTTCAGATCTAAAATTTTATTTGGTTCTTTTTTAAATTTTATTTTTCATTTACAGTTCACATTCAATATCTTATCCTATATAATAAAACCCTCATATGCAAATCAACCGAATGGTGGAATGACTGGTCGCTATGAACTGACCACCAGGGGGTAAATGCTCAATGTAGGAGCTTCCCCTTGGTGGTCAGTGTGTTCCTACAGGGGGAGCTCCACTCAGCCAGAAGCCAGGCTCATGGCTGGTGAGTGCAGCAGTGATGGCGGGAGCCTCCATGGCAGCACTAAGGAGCAGTTAGCCGAGCGGTAGGGAGCAGCAAGCAGGCGGGCGGTAAGGAGTGAGGGGTCCCATTCTGGGAGAGGGCACAGGCTGGGCTGAAGGACTCCACCCCCACCCCTAGTGCACAAATTTCCCACACTGAGCCACTAGTTTCTATATATTTTTTTGTTTGTAGTTGTGGCCCCATAATCACAAGATGGCTGCTAAATTTTCATGTCTTCTATCTGCCTTTCCCAGGCAGACAGAAGAAAAAACAACTTTTTTCTCCTAATGAGGTTTACTTTTTTATTCAGAAACTGGAGGTCTGGTGCATGAATTTGTACACAGGTGGGGTTCCTCAGCCTGGCTGGCGATTGAGGCCTATTGTGAGGATGGCCATTTGACCCCCAATTGGGGCCTATCGGCGGGGCTGGCTGGTAGGGGGAAGGGACTGTGGGATATTGGCCAGCTGGTCAGGTGGGCCAGCCTGCCGAGGGGAGTGGCCATGGGAGATTGGCCGGCTGGCTCCCTCGATTGGGGCCAATTGGGAGGGGGGAGGGCTGGCCAGCCAGGAGGAGGGGCTGTGGCAGGTTGGTCCGCTAACCCCCCCGATTGGGGCTGTATGGAGTGGCTGGCCACCCGGGGCAAGAGGCCACAGGAGGGTGGCCAGCTGCGGAAGGTTGTCTGTAGGAGTGCACTGACCAAGGGGGGGCAGCTCCTGCATTGAGCGACTGGTTGACCCATCATTCCCATCATTCCCGTCATTCCCGTGGTTTGGTAGCAATGGTCACTTAGGCTTTTATATGTATAGATATGATTCATCCTTAGTAGACTTCTTCCTTATACCCCATTGGCCAAAATTGTGTTATTTAGTGTCTCCTAGCTGCAAGAGAGGCTGAGAAATCAAACATTTACCCTTCTGGGCTATAGTAGAGGAAAAAGTAAAAAGCTGTTGAAAAGAAGTATTGATTAAGCTAATTTATAAAATGTGCTACAATTAAATATTATGTAAAGTATATTTAACATACTGAGGCTCTAGAAATAGTATTAATTCAGTTGAAAGGAATTAATATTGCCATTATATTTATTATGGCCACATCTAATTGAAAATGTTATATTTAGTTCTGAGTCCAGATAAGAGTTAATGTACCTGCAAAAATACCTGCAATCTGCTTTACTCAAGGGGAGCATGTCAATTGTGTTGAAATTATGTCTTCTAAGGAAGAAGGGAAGGCAGTAAGGTTGCTTTATTTAGAGAAGATAAGGTTAAGTAGAGGCCTAAGAGCTATTCAAGTATTCAAAAGGGAAATATATGTACTTACTATGGATTAATAAACTAGCACCAGTGAGGAAGACCAATATTTGGGTCAGTATAAAAGGACTTATTTTAAGTAGGGCTGTAAATTTCAGCTCCTGTTGAATTAGAAATGATGTAACCATCTATTGAATCCCACAGATTGAGCATGGGAAAGTCTGATAAATGATGTTTACAGTCCCCTCCAACCATAAAATTTGATGATTTTATTTCCATTTATGATTGTGGCCTGTATTGGTCAGGATTCTCCAGAGAAACAGAAAAAAAAAATGCCTCACATGATTATGGACACCACCAAGTCCCAAGATATGCAGGGTGAATTGGCAACCAAAAGACCTAAGTTAGAGGACCAATGATATAGTTTCTGTTCAAAGGCCAGCAGGCTTGAGATCCATGAAGACCCATGTAGCTTTAGGTCAAGTCCAAAGGCAGAAAAAAAGCTGATGCCCCACATTGAAGACCATCAGGCAGGAAGAATCCTCTGTTATTTGAGGGAAGGTCAGCCTTTTCGTTCTATTTAGGCCTTCAACTGATTGTATGAGTCTCACTCACACTAGGGAGGGCAATCTGCTTTACTCAATCTACCTACCTAATATTAATCTCATCCAGAATCCTCCACATACAAACACCCAGATTAAGGTTTAATCAAATATCTGGGTACTCTGTGGCTCAGTCAAGTTGACACATAAAATTAACCTTCACATGGCCCAAAATGGGTACTTTTTCTTTTTAATGTTTTAAAAATATATTTTATTGATTTTTTACAGAGAGGAAGGGAGAAGGATAGAGAGTTAGAAACATCGATGAGAGAGAAACATCGATCAGCTGCCTCCTGCACACCCGCACTGGGAATGTGCCTGCAACCAAGGTACATGTCCTTGACTGGAATTGAACCTGGGACCCTTCATTCCTCAGGCTGACGCTCTATCCACTGAGCCAAACTGGTTAGGGCAAAATGGGTACTTTTTCAATGGTGTATTAGTTTCATATTGCTGCAAAACAAGTTACCACAAACTTAATGGCTTAAAACAATACAAATGTCTCTGTTTCTATAGTCAGGACTTCAGGCATAGCTTAGCAAATTCTACTGCTCTGGGTTTCACAAGGCTGCCATCAAGGTTAGCCAGACTGCATTCCTTTCTGGATCTGTGGTCCTCTAGAGGTGGTTATTGGAGAAATGCATTTCCATGTGGTTACAGAACTGAAGTCCTCAGCTTCTAGAGGTCATTGTAGGTTCCTGCCTTGTACCCTTTTCATAGACAGTTAACATCATAGCAGCTTGCTTCTTTATGGTCAGCAGGAGAGACTCACCTCAGTCACTAAGACAGAGTCTTATAAAACATAACCTAATCTCAAGAGTGATATCCTTTGTGGTAGTCCATAATTTAGAAACTAGTCACACCAATGGAAACAAGATTGCACTAAGGTATGGAAACTAGGAAATGAAAATTATTGGGGTCACCCTAGATTCTGTCAACCACAGATGGTTCTTAGAATTGAATTTTGAAGCACACTGAAGATCAAACTTGACTGATTCAAAGCTTAAGAATCAATTAAAGAGGACCCTTGACAGAAGCAGAAAAGGTGTTTTCATTCCTAATTATAGTTAATAGAGGTAGCTTTGGCACTGACTGCTTTGGAGATTGTTTCTCATCTGAACATTATTCATTAAAAAAATGACCTAATAAGGCAAGACTCTCATGCTTCAGATTCCATCTATTAGGAAAAAAGGCATATAATAGTAAATGCAAACTACAAACATAGTAGGCCTTTAATGGTGTCAATTTAATAATCATTACCAACCTGACAAAAGTTCCTGAAATAACCATTCTGTCATTCAATGTATATAAATAAAGTGGTGTCCCTTTGAAAAGACAAAGTGATTCTAGATATATTCCTACAGCTCAAGGTAAAGAAAATATGCTAGTACTTTTTGTATCCATGCCCTGGTTGCCAAATCTCCAAGTTCTTTTTCCTTTTTTTTTTTTTTTTTTTAATGGTGGAGCCAGTATCTCAGAAATTTCCAGTAATGTAAGAGTCTTTCAGTATTTCCCCTGACTTCCTTCTCTACTCTTACCCTATTGACAATTTATAACCCCTGCACCATCTGGGGAACAGACTGTTGGCTGCCAAGGAGACTCATTAACATTCCCCTCTAGGAGCTCTTGCTGTTTAATTAGGCTGTCTGCTGGATTCAGGCAGTGAGAGCCTTAGGTGGCTATGTAACAAATCCATGAGCCCATGCATTTCAGATGTCAAGGTCACTAAGATTTCTACTTATGTGCAATAAAAAAAAAGTGAATCCAGATTGTTGGTTGCCAAATCCAAATCATCAATGAGTTTATCTTAAAGAGAACTTTTCATAGTTAATTGGTGCACTAAAGTTATCCCCCCACTACATTCATAGCTGCCACTACCGTGTTCTTTGACAAAGTTCTAACCCTTACTTAGGTCACTAGGTCTGGCCTTCAGGCCAACCTTCTTGTCAAAACTAGTCAATAGTATTTGTAGAGTACTATCCAAACCCAATACTGAGATTACTATATGTGCCATAATTAAATACATCCAATTAACTGAATTCTCTGAGGACAGATTGTTGAAAGTGTTAGCATTCGAGACATACTTGATTTAAATGGAATCCCTTTCAAATGCCAAATTGGTTAAATTCTGTTTTAAGAAAAATATCTCTCAATTGAATGGTTTGATTAATGTTGAATAAACATTTTCTAACCATCACTAGTTTGAAGAAAAGTGAAAACGGTTTTTGTGCAAAATGTGTCAAGTCATGCTTTTCCAAATTTATGGATGGAACCATCACAAGTATATGTCAACCAACTCTAGTACTTTTTGGCCGAGTTAAGTATTCATCAATCTACTGATTCATATCATTTATCAAATTTATATGATTGATTGTCCACCTTTGGCTAGGACATTGGATAGGTGCTAAGAACATAATGGTGACTCAGAATAGACAAAGAACAAGTCTCTATTCTAGCGGAAGAAGCAGTTATTTATCAAATAATCATTAAAAAATACAATCACAATGATAAGTAAACATATATACTTCCATGAGATCTCATAATTCAAAGTGTTGACTTAATGTAGTGAACAGAGAAGTATTTTGAACTGATATCTGAACTGAAGGGATGGGGATGATAAATTGGGACTAGCAAGGTAACATTTTGGGAAAGGAGATGAAAAGAGCCACTGAAAAGAGAAAAAGCACATGAAGATGCCCTGTATTAGGGGAGCAGACACATCTGAAAGAAGGCTGGTAGAATTGGTTTTCAGAGAGGAGGGGGAATTACAATGTATGAGGTCTAAGGAAAGGCTTCCTTAGTCTACCTGTCCTAGACGGTTCATTTTAAACTGTTTTACCTATTACAGCTAGAGAAACACTTTCCATGAGTGAGTATCCTTAACATTAGGATCTGTGCTATTTTTCTCAGGTTGTCTTAGCTTAATCGTAACTCTAACTAACAGCAACAAAAATAAGTGACTAAATTAGAGGGCTCAGTTTTATTTTCCCTTCCCAGTCTTGATGAATAAACAATATGATAAATGTTTATAAATCTCAAGGTGAACTTAGCATTGTCAGTGGCATTACTATAAAATGGGTCTTTTCTGGCAGTGTATTTCAAAATGCTTGGGCCAAGAAATAATTTTTAGTATTAAATTTTATGTAAATAATACCTTGTGTAATGACAAAACTTTTCAATGCTATTTTACCTGCTTCTGCATTTACTTATTTTTTTCCTTCAACCATATTTTAGTAAACTTTATTTTTTTCCATATCTAGAGAAAATGAAATATTGCTCTTTGTGCATTATTATTATTTTTTTTGATGATTGAATATGTCAGTGGTAGACTCTGAACTGTGTTTAATGCTTTGGTTTGTTTAAACAGAAAACGACCCCCCCCCCATAGCATTAATCAGATACTCATGGGCTCTCTTTTCAGGAGAGAGAGAAGCTATGTAATATAATGAACCTCAAGTGAAATACTTGGGGTTCATTTTATTAAACTCCCTTTTCCTCTTATTATTTTAGTTATAAAGATATATGTGGGGAGAAAAGTGAGAAAACTTTTAAAGTACAAATAGAATTTCACATATTTGTTCTCCAAATGCTGCCATATTAATCTGTTTTGTAGGCTTCACTTATCAAAAAGGTAGAAGTCTGAGCAGTCTGTCAAAATCCCACAACTGGAAGATGCTAGATCTGACATATGGCATTGTTTAAAGGTTTCCAATCAATGGTTTTTCTATAGATATTTCTTAAAAATGAGTCTATTGTATTTTTAATGTTCTCTGTTTAACAATATTTAACATTGCTAATATTGATATAGGTAATATAATTGAAAAATGATGCATATGTAGCTCAAAATTATCTTTAAAATATGGAAATTACAGTGGACAGTTTTATTACACTAGCCATTATATATATACTAGAGGCCCAATGCAAAAAATTTGTTCAAGGGGCTCGGCCCTCCAGGTCACAGTGGCTTGCCTCAGCCCTCACTACCCAAGCTTAATCCAGAAGGGCGTCCGGAAGGACATCCGGTCTAATTAGAATATTACACTTTTATTATTATAGATATTACAAGATATATGTAGTAGAATAAGATCTGGGAGCCAAGGTGGACCACAAGCTATCTGTGAGTTTATAAGTAAATACTTTAAAAAAGCATAATATTTCTAAATTTTATAAATAGTTATGTAATCACCATCTATTTTTCTTTCTTGTATTTTTTAATTTAGGAGTGTGAGATATTAAGAAAAGAGTAGCACAGGGCAATAGTATTCATTAAAATGTCAGAAAATATTACCAATGGGAAAAGCTTAAATGAATGGTAATTAGTTCATGTGAAGATGAAAAAGCTAACTGTCTTTTCATAAGTCAATAATAATTTTTAACAGCAGGGAAAGTTTTTTTTATGAGCAGGGTTATGATCAGCTGGTTTTATTATTCATTGAAAAAAAGGTATGAGAAAGAAAATCTAAATTGGAATGAATTTTAAACAGAAACAATCTGTCTACTACAGATGTTTATTGCTGTTATATATGTTTTCCTACTTAAAGTCTTCATTTATAAACACCTCAGATGCACAGCCTTATATTCTTTTCCAAAAAGAATTAGAGACTGTACCATATATGGTGAAAGAGAATATAAGAAAAAGAAGGATATTAGCAATGCTGACATTTGAATCAAGAGACATCTACATAAATGTTAGAACTTTTTTCATCCTCAGGAAATTTAAATGATTTCTCTTGTCTTCTATTCATTGTCTATAGGTATGAAATATATCAGTATATGATGCAGTTTAATATGCAGTTTAATATGACCAGTAGTAAAAAAAAAATTTTTTTTGCAACCACGAAATTATATATTGTAGCCAATCCATGCGCTAGTGCTTATGTAATTGGTCTGTTTTGTCCATTCTAAGTTGTTCTAATGAAAGCCTTGCATTAAGAGAGATATATAGATGCACTTGGGTAAATATAGAAGTCTCCAGCTGCATTCAAACAGATGGGCTTCCCCACAACTTGCCCTCCTACATCCCAATAGCGGATGAGCTCCAGCACAGGTGTGAGGGAGGCACAGAAGTTTCTTGGTAAGTTTAAGAAGAAGAAAAAAAAAGCAGAAAAATGATCTTTATTTTATTTAACTTTTAAAAATTTTAATTATTGTTAGGGCAGTAGAAAGAGATGGCATTGCATTAACTTCGAACGAAAAGAGGATCGAAGTCTAGTGCTTGGAGTCTATTCTAACTTTTGAATGAGGTAATAGAAATAGCAACTTCATCTCAAGGAAAAGGGCAGGAGCTTGTTTTGGTTACAAAATGTGCTTTGCCATCCTGAAAGGATTATTGATAGAGAAAGAAACTCAAGGTCATAGGCCTTGATGTTTTGCTCATTCTATGGTAATCTTATTTCTAGAGATTGTTGGCTCAGCTAGTTCTTAGCTAGATGCTGGGAAGATAAATGTGAACTTGGGCTTGTGACACCACTTAACTTGTAATAATGATTGTTATCAGTTTCTCTCCATCCTGTTTGGAGGGCAGGATATTTGACTCTGTGTGTGTGTGTGTGTGTGTGTGTGTGTGTGTGTGTGTGTGTGTGTGTGTTTCTAACTGTAAATGACATTTGAAATGCCTAGCTATTTCTCCCAAACTGGTGGCTATGAATTCCTACTACTATAGAACTATATAGGCATTTTTAGGGTAAGAGAATGCTATGAAACCAACTATAATGTTGCTAGTTTTAAAAAAATTATTGGCCTAATCTTAACCAATTATTTGGCAAAGTGTATGTAGTTGTCACTTTTTAAAAAATAAATCTAAGAAACTCACTTTATTTCCTAGAGAACTTTTTACTTGGTGATTAAAAGTGCATATATATATATATTTTTTAAATGCTTTTGTTCTATATATATTTGTGAAATGGGGCAGGCTATGGTTGGTTTTTGTTTGTTGAAACAGTGTGAATATTTGGCATTAAAAAAGTCAAGCTAATAGGTAAGAATTCAGGAAAAGGAGATGATGAGTGGAGTAATAAAGTTAAAGTAAACTGAGGAGTGTGTTCCTCCAGCTCTTCTTCAGTTTAAAACAAACAACTCCAAAACAAGACCATCTATATAACACAACTATAATCAGATTTATCAAAATCGGCAAATTTTATAATGACACCAAATTATAGAAAACTTTCACTTAGGAGTAATCCAAATGTTTTCTTAATCTTCTGAGTTACTCTGTGATAGCTCAGCAGCTCAGCTATTGTTTAATAGTGAAAGTTTCTTGGCTGCTAAAGCAGCGTGAAGTTCAGAAATCCTGTGTGCCCAGGAACTAGAATCCCCCGAGAAATTTGTCTGGGGCATCTTCTCCCGGAAGTTGTCTGAATCTCACATGGACTTTCTCTAGAGAGACAGGAACCCATAACAAATCAGGTTATGGAGTTGTGTCGGGCAGATGGCATTGTTGTTGGGTTTGGGGTAGAGCTATGTCATGAGGGCAGTAAACTTGAGGAAAATAAAAATTAAAACCAAGTTCAAACCATGTAGTTTCTGTTCCACAAAATAAAGAAATTAAATGATATTGATCATTTTCACTTCTCTAAGTGCCAAGTCCAGAATATGTTCTTTATTTTCAATTACATCCATCCAGAAACAGAGGTAAAGAGGTCAGCTGGTCTAGGGAAAATGTCCCAAGCTAGGGATACGAGAGCCTTCACTGCCTGTTGCCTGGAGGGCAAGGGGAAAGTGGAACAGTAGTCAGAAAGGAGAGAGTTGTGTGGAGGACGTTATGGAAGGAGCTGTTAAAGGACAGAGCCAGCTAACTCCCTGTAACCTAGAAGGGAGGAAGCTGAGGGAGAAACATTCTATCACTCTCTTCCTGTCCAGTGATCTCCCACAGTTGCCTTGCACCCACCAAATACAACTAAAAGCCAAAGGTCAAGGAGGCTTGCAGCTCACTCAGGTAGCTTCTCTGGGCATAGAGAGGGACAAGAGTGGAATATTACTCTGGAGGGCCAATGAAAAGTTTGCATATGAATCCTTCATGGTATGTACTTGTGTTTGTAAAATTCAAACTAAATTGGCTCAGCTTTAAGTGTACAAAAAGGCCTTTGTGAATGTATGAATATAATTCATAATACACAGTTCAACAATTATAATATATATTAACATTACATATCAGAGTAAGAAGTGACAATAACATTATAAATCAGCCAACCAGCTTTTCACATGAAGGGAGAACATTAGGATGGCAGCTAGGAGACTTCAAAAATCAAGTGATTTTGATGTCAGAGCTGAGTTTGAATCCTGACTGGGGTATTACTATGGAGATCTTATGTAATGTACTTACTCACAGGGCACTGTACTGCCCTAGGGATTCACATGCAGGAGGTTCTGAATCACCTAGCACTATTGTTGTCAGGATTCACTTGCTAAAGTCTTACTATAAATCCCCCAGAATGCTAATAATATCAATTTCAGTATTCCACTGAGCCTTGTAATCTTGCTTTAAAAATGTTAATGCCTGTCATTAGAGTAAAAAAAAATCTGAGTGAATCTACATAGACTTTACAAGTGGATATACTTCAGTTCCATTTTTGTGATCAGATTCAATAATATTCATTAAAACATTCCAAAAAGACGCATGAGGTATGGGTAATCCCAGTTCAAAGGAATGCTTGCCTACCAAATCCATCCCCGTCACTAGAGATGCGAACCAAGGCTGTGCAATTCAAATCATTTTAGACACATGTGCATGTTTGAAACAAGGAATGTAAGAGAGCAGGTGTCAGAATACAGATTTGAACATATGGCAAGCTCTTCCAATGCAGCTGGCCGCAATCCTTGTCAAAGGTCATAGAGACAAAAAGACATAAAGTCAGAAGTGGCTAGGTGCTTCCAAAGCACATTCAGAAAATGCAGTTATAAACCATATTCCCTGAACCAGAGAAAAACTACCCTTTTTATCAATAATGTAAAGTGATTTGAAAGCTGAATGTAAATATAGTTATGCAAGTTTCTATATCAGAGAACAACAGAGAAATAAGGAGACAAATCAAGAAAGTCAGAAAGGCATATACAAAGGTAACGGTGTAATAGAACGTATTCAGAGATTCAACCAGTTAGCTCCTTGAACCTCTTATACTGCACTCAGAGAACAAGTCGAGATTCTAAAATGTGGCCACCTTTTAATGGCTGAAACAGGACGGCTATTCTACCACTGTCTAGCATTGGGCTTATGGGAGGAGAGGTTGATAAGAGGGTATTCCCAGTATAAGGAAAGACAATTTTCACAGAGAGTGACTTTGCAGCCACCATGAGGAGAGAAGCCGTTTGATTTAACTTTTACCTTCTCTGAGGAGTCTTTTCTGATCCTTTAAATGTGGGTTACACTGCTCTCCTGAGTTCTCTCACACCTCCCTGCACTACCATATCACCATCATGCTGTGCTATATGTAGTTATTTCTCTAAATTCCGCACTAGTTTGGAAGTCCCATGAGGGCAGAATTGTCTGTCTCTTCTGTGTTATATTTAATAACTTACATGGTCAGTACGTGTGTGTTGAGCAATAGGAATAACCAATAGTAGTTATAACTGAAAACGAGAGAAAACTAATTGAGGTGGTTGTGTGATTTATAATGAAGAATATATACTTGGTCTTTATTCATTTTTCCTGGCACAGTGCTTCTGCATTCCTTGAATTTCTTAAGTTATAAAGGTGTCTTTTGTTATGTTAATGAGATGACCTTTAGATCTCACCTAGGGAAGTGGGGGGGAGGGGAGCTGGTTGCTAGAAGACCCAGAGGTGTGGTAGAAGGTGGCAACTTTCGGTCCAAGGGCCCTGAGCTCTGGGAGGGGAGAAAGGCTGGAAGATGAGTTCAATCCACCAATAACCAATGAATTAATCAATCCTGCCTATGTAGTGAGGCCTCCTTAAAAACAGATGAGGATGGGGTTTGGAGAGCTTCCAGGTAAGTGAACACGTGGAGATTTGGGGAGAGCTGCACTCCCTGGAGAGGGCATGGAAACTCCACCTTTTCCCCCATACTTTGCCCAATATGTCTCCTCCATCAGGCTGTTCCCTGAGATATATCCTTCCAAGACAGTAATATAATGAGTAAAATGTTTCTCTGAGTTCTGTGAGCTGCTCTACCAAATTAAAGAGCTCAAGGAAGGGATCCTTGGAGCCTCCAGTCTATAGTCAGTCTGATTCAAGATGATCAGTATGAAGTGAGGGGCAGCCCTATAGTACCGAGCCCTTACCTGTGGGATCTGACACTATCTCTGGGTACATAGTGTCAGAATTGAGTTGAATTGTAGGGCACCCAGCTGGTTTCTGAGAATTGCTTGGTGATGCAGGGAAAAAATTCACACACTGGATTGATAGCCAGAATTGTAGCCTGATGTAAGACTATGCTTTTTACTCTGAATGGTTTTCGGTGAGGCACAATTGTTCCTTGGTTAGTTTGGACATGCTTCCTGGAAGATATTGTTAATAAATGCTTGTTTAGAAAACAGACTCTTGAGTTTATAGTTTATTCTGACAGGAAGGGACTGTATCCATTCCAGTTTATTCTTAATGCATGACCCTGGTAAAGACCTAGTCAGGCTTTTCAGAACCTGGCTACTACATCTTTTAAGAATAAGTAAGAGATCTTGCCCAGCTGGTGTGGTTCAGTGGTTGAACGGCAACCTATGAACCAGGAGGTCATGGTTCAATTCCTGATCAGGGCACATGTTTGGGTTGTTGGCTTGGTCCCTAATGGTTGTTTGCAGGAGGTAGCCGATCATGATTCTCTCTCATCATTGATGTTTCTGTCTCTCTCCTTCTCTCTTCCTCTCTGAAAGCAATCCTATATAATGAAAGCCTAATATGCAAATTGACCAAACAGTGGAACGCCAGGCCGGTGGGGGGCAGGGCTGATGAGCAGGTGGCACCAGGCCAGCCAATAAGGGTGCCAGCAGGCAGAGAGAGGGGATGGCAATCAGGAGGGGGAGGGGGCAGTGGTGACCAGTGGTGGTGGAGGGGCAATGGGGGCTGGGGCCAGCCGCTCGCCGACTGGTGCCATCCCCTGATTGGCCCACCGGTTGCCTCCAGCAGAGGGAGGCCAGACTGTGGCTTAGGCCTGCTCCACGTGGAGCAGGCCTAAGACATCAGTTGAACATCCCCCGATGGTTCCTGGACTGCAAGAGGGTGTAGGCCAGATTGAGGGACTCCCCTTGTGCATGAATTTTAGTGCACTGGGCCTCTAGTCCTATATAATAAAAATCTAATATTCAAATTATCCCCTCGACCAGAAGTTTGAGAATTCAACTGCTCACTATGACATGCACTGACCACCAGGGGCTGGCGCAGAACATGGTGGGCGTCAGCGATGTGGTGTTGGCAGAGGGCAGCAGTGGAGGCACTGCTGGCCCCAATAGGTCCCGACAAGAGCAGGACTTCAGTGGGATGGTAGAACAGGTGAGTGGGTGGCACCAGGCCAAGGCGGGTGAGAGTGGAACTCTATCACCTCACCGATTGCCCCACAGATGGCAACCAGCAGCAGTGGTTGGAGGCAGGGCCACTGCCCAGCTCCCAAGCACTGAGGGAGCTGTGCGGGGGCCCAATGACTCAGGAGGAGGGAGGCGTGCGTGGGCCTGGAGGCCCAGGTGCTGCCCAGGGCCCAGAGGTCAGCTGGGACCTGCTCTTCCATGCCAGATGCTAGTGCTTCGATCACTGGCTAAGCCCAGGGACTGCACTTGTGCAATAATTTCATGCACTGGGCCTCTAGTTGAAATATATTTTTATTTTTATTTATTTATTTTTTTAATTTTGAAATTGATTTTTTACAGAAAGAAAGGGAAAGGATAGAGAGTTAGAAACATCGATGAGAGAGAAACATTGATCAGCTGCCTCCTGCACACCCCCTACTGGGGATGTGCCCACAACCAAGGTACATGCCCTTGACTGGAATCGAACCTGGGACCCTTCAGTCCACAGGTCAATGCTCTATCCACTGAGCCAAACCAGTTAGGGCTAGAAATATATTTTTAAAAAGAGCAAGTAAGATATCTCATGGGAGCATGTCTCTAGGCGACCTAGTGTCAACCCAAAACACAGCCAAAAAGAATGAAACCTGAATGAAACCTATGTTGTCATTTAACAGAATCAAAAACAATTTGGCCTGTATCATGTAAATTTTTGTGGATATTGAGGCCCATCTGATATATTTATCTTTCATTTTTAAACTCTGATAGCCTAAGCAATAGTCAACACCGAATCCTCAGTTGTTAATGTCTGAAGTTAGGGCACAGTCTTATAGGACTGTTGTCTTGTTGACTGCTGTTATGGGAAAAAGTAAAATCTTGATAGAAGCGTGCTGACAGATCTTGATAAAAATGGGCTGATATTTTCACCTTGTAAAATTCATACTTTCACTCGTAACTCTCAAGGATTGATTTTTTAAAAAAGTTTGAAATATGTAAACAATCACAGAAATAGAAGAGTGAGTGATATCAAAAGAGTGATATTAAAAGAGTGAGTGATATTAAAAGAAAATTTAGAACTTACTCTTAAGTAATATTCAAAACCATAATGGAAGTAAGAACAAAACACCGAAGGTAGTGGTAGGAAAACTTACAATAAAGACATTTGGGAAGGTTGTGGGAGACTAAGATCTTCCTGTCAGTCTTACTTCTGCCAAACTTGGAAGAGGGTTCTCAATAGTTCTTTGTGACTGAGGGCAGACTCAATGTGTAATCCACTTGTTATCAAGTCTACTTGATAATGAAGTGAAAATGTAGCATCAAAGAGAGATAGCTCTAGTGCTTGAGCTGAAAAGGAACACTCATGAAGAAAATAGTCTTGAAGGTGGAGTTATGATGTGTTGGTTTCTAAATATTATCCTAATTATATTTTAGTACAATAAATAACCATTCACTGGATACAGAACATTACCATTAGAATGCCATTAGAAAAGAGTGCACTTGGTATCACCCATGTAAAACTACAAGCATGGGTCCCTCTATAATATATCTGCCATTAAGAAAATTGCGAGCAAATTTTGTTGGCTAAATTTGCCATATGCCACATATGCTTTGATTATTTGGAGGGGAGGAGAGCTATCAAAAACTTGATTATGACAAGACTTAAATCTATATGTTTTCAAAATATTATCTTAAGCATTTTATATAACCCTACCCAAATGAATAATTTAACATTAGGACCTGAACACAAAATTATTAGACCTCTGTGATGATTAGGTGAAATGAGGAATTTTAAAACACTATTAGGTTAGCTTTTATTGCACATAATGAGAATCTCCCAGATGGTGTAGAAATCATTAAAAATTAATTTTATAGCCACTGGACTTGTCTTAAAGTGTCTTGAACTGATAAGCCTTCATAATTTTCTACTGTTGCTTCAGTTCATTGATGAAGCAAAGTAGCTGGCTTTTTAAAATTGATGATCTTATTATAATTATTAAAGCGTAGTACATTCATTTTGCCTAAGGTGTTTAAATTGAGTCCCTCCCCCCAAATATGCTTTAGTACAGTAAATCTCAAATATTTCAATAATGAAGACTCTTTTTAATATAAAATATTGGTTATAGGCCCATATTGTTAAAGGTGGCCTTTTAATATTTGCTGATTGAGAAGGTGTATGATAAAGAGCTACTCTGAATTAAGTGTAGGTTTAAAGTAAATATGCATTTAGTAACCCAAGTGTCACATATACTTATTTGAAATGTAGCTATATACTATACATACTAATAGTATAATATATATTATACACAGGATTAAATAGTTATTCTTATAGCCCTACTACTCTGTTAGGAGTGTGTGATTTGTGCTGAACCATTGTTCTAGACCTTGTTTAAGAAGGTATACAATGTCGGTGTCATGAAACAAAGGGCATCAAAGAAGATTGCTATATCAGTGGATAAAAAAACAAAATGTGTCTAAAGTCTGAAACATGCCCATGCTGAGAACTTAGCTGGCTTCTTTTGATGTCACAACCATTTTAGGATGGAAACACCTCTTGGGTCACTGTGCTATTTATGCATCACAGCAACCAATACACAAATTACAATCTCTCATGTTCTAAATAAGTGTAAGTGCCTTTTAAAGTTCCTCCTTAATACCATGGTGATTTTCAACTGGTGTGTTGCAAGAATTTTTAAAACATGAAATCCTGACTACTTAGTCAGGGGCCCTGACCTCTTTGCTCTCAGATGGTTAAATAAAAAATGACAACAGCCAACACAACAACAGCCATGTGGTATAAATGAATCAAAATTATACTATTATTTTTGTCAGATCAGCAAAAATATAATCTATTGTTTGGTGTGCTGCATAATTTTAGTAATGAGTTTATGTGTGCCATGAGATGAAAAAGGTTGAAAACGCTGCCACAGACTAATTAATGCCATAGAGCGAGTCTGACATGTATTCGTGTTATTAGTGTTAATAATGCTCCCAACTCCATTTTAAATTCTGCAAATTGGCTAAACCCTTACAAACACTCGCGTTATGTATCATAATTTCTACATTTTTTTTCAGAAATAAAATCTGATAGTTTGCTTTTCAAAGGCCACTTTAGTAATATTGTCTCCATCTTTGTCCAACTATCAATTAATAATAAAGTAATATTTTTTCTCTTTTTGTATCTGTCATTTGTGCAATATAATTTTTCTTATAAAGTCAATATTCATATTTACATATATTGTATAGACATGTATATATATTACATATTTATAAATATTTACATATGTTATACTTAATAGCTCTAGGGAATATTAACACATTTATCACACTCCTGCATACAATGATTAAAATATTTTAGCTATGTCTCATGCCAAACAGGCTTGTTAGGTTTGCTATGTGTGTGTACACATTTACTAATTAATTGGTTGTGTCTGGTGACTACAGTGTGTCATCAGGCCAACTGTACGTTCCTGATAGCAACATTTTGGAAAGAGCATATATTTGAAGAAATGAGATTAGCAAAACAGTTGGGAGAAAAAGAAGAGAAACAGAAACAAACCACTAAAAGGATAGGAAATTTGAGCACTGCATAATATGAAAAAAGATGAAATAACTAGTTACTCAAGTCCAAGGTAATTTCTTGAGTCTGGTTCTCACAATGTTTCAGCAAAATCTTTCTGATATTTTTCGTATCAGTGCTATGTTTTCAACTGTTTGATATTAACAGTTGTAAATTCTGTCTTTTCTAGGACTGTTTCTACTTCATGTATTCTATATTTGTGTCCCTATGAGAATACTTTAACTCGTCAGACCATGTAGGCACATAGATTCCAAAAATATATGGTCACAGTGTAAAAGCTACAACATCAATATAGGATGTTGAGTTTGCCATGGAGAATTTACTTCAACTGCCAGTCAAGAAGAGTGTTCTAGAACCTTTAAGATGACAGCTTAGCATTGTGGTTAGGAACTGGGAAATTATGTGAATCTGTGTTTTTATTCTGCCATTAACAAGTCTTGGTTTTCTCATTTGAAAATGAGGATCAGTGAAGAAACTATTTCAAAGGGTTTAACTGAGATTAAAGACATGGTATTAAAAGGTTCAGTAAATGCTAGCTGTTGTTACATTTATAGTTAACTTTATTAAATGGCAATAATAGGGTATCAACATTTGAGGCCATATCAGTTTATCTAGGCATGTCTAAAACCAAAATGGTCATGCTGAAAATCTTTGGAAAGAATCCTATGCCTTTTTTTTTTTTTTTTAATTCTCCTTTATTGTCTGGGTTAGCTTTGCAACTTAAAAAGGAGGATGGTCTATTCATCTTGGATGGATATCACTACTTCAATGCTCATTGGTCACATGTATCATGGGAAAATTCCCAATGGCCTTTCTTGGTACTGATTACAATTATAGCATGTATGTTAGTTATTGAAAATTGAAAAGGTAAATAGAGGTTTAAAGAAGCAACAAAACAAGTCACTCTACTTCTTTATAAACAAGGCAATGACAGTTTTTGTGTGTGTAAAGGTGGGCAAAAAGTAGATTTACAGTTGTTCCTATTCTATATAATGAACGCCTAATATGCAAATTGTCCCCTTGACCGGAGTTCTGCTGGGAGTTCCAATGCTGGACCGGTGGCTATGACGGCGCACTGACCATCAGGGGGCAGACGCCCCGACCTGTAGGTTAGCTTGCTGCACGGGCTGGTGGGCTGAACTGGAAAGTGAGGTGTGAGGTGAGAGCCCTCAGGAAGCTCCCAGGGTTTGGCCAAAGCCTCAGGTGAAGGGGGGCGGGGGCAGGAGCCAGGAGGGACTTGGTGGCACCAGAGGCTGCTAGTGTGATCCGAGAGCCTTGGACTCTGCAGCCCTCCACAGCCTGTGGCGTTCTCAGTGCGCAATTTATAATCTTCAGAGCTGCTTCTTTTTATTTAAGTTTCACTAACTACTGCAGGAGAGTGGGTAGCACCATTATGGGGGGGATGGGTCCGGCGTGCCTACCCGAGGCGAAGGGGCGGCCTTGGGCTCTCTGGGACACAGTAGAGAGGAGGCGGGGCTGAATCAAAGTGGGAGGCAGTGAGGGGGTGGAGGGTGACAGCTGTGCAGTGGCCTAGAAAAACTGCTTGGTGGGGGCAGCTGAAGAGCCTGGTGCCTCCTCCCCATGACCCATCACCCCAGCTCTCCTCTGAGGCCCGCCTGGGCTCACCCCACACAGCTCAGCACCACTGCACAGCCCTGCCCACACTGCCTTTGGGGAGCTCTGCCCCAGGAGGAGAAAGGGAGAGACTGCAGACAAGAGGTCTCAGGAGGAGGGGGCAGAGCAGGGCCCACTAAATTAGATGGAGAGGAGGGAGGGAGAGACCCCACAGGACTGGGGACAGAGATGGGAGGGGAAGGAGGGCCGTGTGGAAGCATCGCCCTTGGTTAAAGTAGAAATCCTGACCCCATTTTACAGACCCTGGCAGAGTGTGTGTGTGGGGCGGGCGGTGGGGAGGGGAGGGGAAGGGGGTGAAGACAAAAAAGGGTGTAAGGGGGTGAGGGGACTGGATGGATGGAGAACAGTGACATTTGATGCATGGCCTATTTATTTTTATTTTTGTTAATATATATTTATTGATTTCATAGAGGAAGGCAGAGGGAGAAAGAAATAGAAACATCAATGATGAGAATCTATCTACTGCCTCCTGCACGCCCCCTACTGGGGATTGACCCCACAACCCAGAAATGTGTCCTTGACTAGAATTGCGCCCAGGACCCTTTAGTCTGCAGACTGTGGCTCTATCACTTAGCCAAGCCATCTAGGGTGACCCATGGCCTATTTAAAACCGCTGCAGTAGGCCTAGCAGGGGTCTTCTCATGACAGTGTTACCTGATAATGAGGGTGTCTCTCCTTATATTGGGGTAATCGGGGCTGCAGTGAAATACAGACACCCATGGATTTCCACGCACGCAATGCAATTTACTGTGTGTGGCAGCTGAAGAGGGTGAGCAGAGGCTTGGAAGGACATGAGGTCTCCAAGACCAGGGGCTGGAGGGAAAGTGCGTGTGGAGCATTTCGCACCGTGAGTTACAATCCTATCTAATAAAAGAATAATATGCAAATTAGCCATCAATAGGACATCCCCTGAGGGCTCCTGGATTGGAGAGGGTGCAGGTTGGGCTGAGGGACCCCCCTGCCCCCTGTGCATGAATTTATATATATAATATAACTTCTATATATAATATATAATATATAATTTCTCTATATATAGTCTATATATTATATATATAATATATAACTTCTATATATAATATATAATTTCTATATATATATAGTCTATATATTATATATATAATATATAACTTCTATATATAATATATAATTTCTATATATATAGTCTATATATATAAAAGCCTAATGTACTAAGTGTCCGACCGAGTGGTTGACCCACAAGTTACTATGATGTGCACTGACTACCAGGGGGCAGATGCTCTGACTGGTAGGTTAGCATGCTACTGGGGTCTGGGCAATTAGGACCGGGCGAGATAGGGCCAGACATGCCCTGGAACCCTCCAGCAGCTCCTCCAACCGCCCCTCCCTGCCACCAGTCCCTATTGACCCTGATTGGGACTGGGTGAGACAGCCCTGATTGGCCTCAATCACCGGCCAGACAGAGGGAACCCCACCCATGCAGGAATTCCTGCACTGGGCCTCTAGTGGAAAATAATACAATAATTAAGAAATAATATTAACAGAATAAACTCTATGTTCCATGTACTCACAACTATAGATCTACTTTTGCCCACCTCCTGTATTTTTGTTTCGTTTCCCTTTAATTCCTCAGGCTACATTATAAGAGGTAGACTGTGGATATAACCATTTCAAGACCTTTGATAAAACTATTTAAATTGTTTTCTAAAAGAGTGCTCATTCGTATTCCTAGCAGCAGTGTTTTGAGACTGACAGCTTCTTCACATCCTTGTTGGCACTCAGTAATTTTTTCAAATACCACTGAAGACTTTCTTGAGGCCAAACTTGTAAAGTGAATAGCAGAATTGCCTCTAATCCTCAGTTATTGAAGAGACACTATCTGATCAGTAATGTCTCCCTAGCCTAAATTAGTTCTGTATGTTTTATATTAGAAAGGGTTAAACAGGATCAAAGTTTACCATACATATTTGTAGAGTTACCTTGAAAAAGACTTATTTGGTCCTGTAACAAAGAAGCAATTGCAAGAGTGGTGATCTTACAGCTTTAAGATCGGTCATGGGAATACAGAGCAGTTCTATATTTCCCTTCAAAATCATCATCCTAAGTCATGTCCAAGGTAGTCATACAGACAGTGTAATTCAATAGCTCTAAAGAGAGGCTACCACGGTTACCTGGAGCATCAGACAGGAGATTTTTTCCTAGGCTCATTGTACTGACACAATTACTTGTCTGAATGGAAGTGAAAATATCTGAGTGCTTTTTTTTTTTTTTTTTTTTTACTTTGTTAGTGGCATGAATTTTATTCTTATTTATTCAAAAGCATTGTGAAGAATTTATTTGAAGTCAGGTCTACGATTTGATTTCAAATACATCCTGGATGGCTTGCTTGACCTACAACTAAATTTCAATGTTTATGTTTATTGTTCCTCAAGGGGAGAATCGAATGGAAAGCAGTGGTTATTATGCCATTGAATACTCATTATTAATAGACATCTTTCTCATATAAGATGGCGATTGGAATGATAGTTATGAAAAACAAACCTAAGTTAAGCCATCTTAAATCTGTAAGCCCTCTCCCTTTCCTCTATTTGCCCACTTTCTAACTCTGTGTAGGGTTTTTTTGTTTTTTTTTTTCCCCCACTGTGCACCATCTCACATACTAGATACATTTATTTATTTTTTTGTTGGTTATTGTTTTTCTCATTCCACTAGAAGTATGTTTCATGAAGGCAGGGATTTGGGCTGTTCTTTTCACTGCTCCATCCCCTGTGTCTAGAAGATTACCTGGAAGCCCATGGTAGATGGATAATAACCTTTTATGAAGTTAGTTAATAAACTTACAAAAATTAAATTTTTAGAAAATGCAATGAAAAACAAGATGAAATAGATATGACTAGTTTTTTTATAATTAATGCTAAATTGTGTTTAAATTTTAGCTCACATCTCTCAAAGATAAAGCAATGTAACATGATGCTAATCAAAACTTTTAAAATGCAAGCACATATCTGGTGATATGTTAGGTATATTTAGGGAGGTATATTCTTTATTGAATATAAATATTCCCAAAGCCAGATTTTCAGAATCTGTTAAATACCATCCATTTACACCCATTGAAGTTGGGGAAATCTGGCATTTGGGATAATGCTGTCATCTTTTCCTCTTTTCACTCAATAAATTCAGTCTTTGTTACTGAAAATGTTTTATGATTATTCTTTTGAGTTATATATATATATATATATATATATATATATATATATATTTTCCATAATTGAAGAAAAACAAGAGGGAGACAAAGAAGAGGAAGGAAAGGAAGGAAGAGTATGAGAAGACAAAAGTATTTATGATATGAATGAGTAGCGATATGTAAGCAAATATTTATAAAACAATTGATAAGACAGAGGTAAATAACATTACTGAGCATTTATTATATGTCAAGCTATGTTCTGAATCCATTATTATTATTATCCTCATGATAACCATATTAACTGAGTTATATTATAATTACCAATTTTCAGATGAGGAAATTGAAATTCAAAGTGATTAAGAAACACATCCAAAACATAAATAGTGAAGCTATCAAACTGTTTATGTCACTGAAACATCGCAAGGTGCATTATTATTTCATCCTATATAATAAAAGCCTATGTGGTTGTGACACCCTCACGCTGTGATGCCCCCACACCATAACAACCCATCATCAGGAGGCTGTGTGCACAGCAGGCACGCGCGGGTGGGAGGGGCTGTGTGGGTGGTGAGGTGCATGCGGATGGGTTGGGACTTGACTCTGTGTGTGCGGCACGGAGGCGGGTCCCGTGGCTCCGCACAGCAAGGTCAGGGGTCCTGCGGGCACTGGTGGAGGCTTGACAGTGTGAGACTGCCCCCTGCCCCGAGTGCACAAATTTTGTGCACCGGGCCCCTAGTATATTTATAAAAAAGAAAAAATAGAATTGTAATTTTTAACATATTAAAAGAAGACTTTTATGCCTCTTTACATTAATTTTATATATCATTCTTATTTTTTCTTTATTGATTAAGGTATTACACATGTGTCCTTATCCCACCTTTGCCCTCACCTCCTTGGTGTTTGTGTCCATTGGTTAGGCTTATATGCATGTACACAAGTCGTTTGGTTGATCTCTCCCCCTTACCCCTCCCCTTCCTACCTTCCATCTGAGATTTGATGGTCTGAAGAATGCTTCTCTGTCTCTGGTTCTGTTTTTGTTCATCAGTTTATGTTCCTCATTATATTTCCCAAATGAGTGAGATCATGTGATATTTATCTTTCTCTGACTGGCTTATTTCGCTTAGTATAATGCTCTACATTTCCATTCATGCTGTTACAAATGGTAAGAATTCCTTCTTTTTTTTACCGCAGCAGAGTATCCCAATGTGTAGATGTACCACAGGTTTTTAATCTACTCATCTACTAATGGGCACTTAGGCTGTTTCCAAATCTTAGCTATTGTAAATTGTGCTGCTATGAGCATAGGGGTGCATATATCCTTTCTGATTGGTGTTTCTAGTTTCTTGGGATATAATCCTACATCAAAAAGAAAATACAAACAAAATAAATAAGCTCTTTCTAAAACATTTTACATTCAGAAGATACTCATCAAATCTCTTTTGACTCTCCGTGACATTAAGGGAAGTGGTAATACTATATTAATTAAGTGAATGCTCCATTGTTGTCTCTGGGACTTTATTCCAAGTCATTGACACCCATTCTGCAACTTTTGATGCTGGCATATCCCAGAACACATGCAAAGGTATTAATGGAGAGTTTTTAGCAATGACCAGGACTTCAGTTTTTTTTTCTAAAATGATCCTTAAAAGGCTTAATAAGTTGAAAGATAGAGAGAGGGTCTGCACTTGTCTAGTCAGATCTGGCATAATAATCAAGTTAGCACTTCATGAACAAGTACAAATATGTAACAAGTGCCACCTAGCCTAGGGTGATCATGCACACTTACTATGAATTTAAAGACATTAAAATGTGTGTGTGTGTGTGTGTGTGTGTGTAGTAAATATTTCAGAATAAATAAAATAAATTTCTTAGCTGGGAAATGGGTGCACAGGTGCTCATTATATATATTCAAGGAGGTCTTTGAGAGAAACATGGGCCCGGGCAATTGGAAGCTTATTCCCTCCCCAGTCCTTGGAATGCATGTTCTGCCCACTGGTCCCACAGTGGGACCCATTTTCAAGGATGCCTTGAGAGAGCCGTGTGTTGTTGTGACTTGAGACCATCTGGATGGCATAAGTGACTGAACCCAGTTAAGGCCTCTAAATAAATATAAGGTTCTGGCAGGTGGATGGGGAGATCTACTCATTTTGCACTCACCCAAGTTTCCTTGCTTATTAAACCTGACATCTACCAATATGGAGTGGTCAGCCCCTTTTCCCCATCTTTCTTGCCCTCCATATACTGGGGCCAATTTACAAGACCACAATGTTAGAACAAATGATTAGATGAGACATGACAGTTAGGTTGGGACCTACACACGCTGAATGTTCTATTTTATTCAAAAGAAAGTTTTACTAAAGGAAGTTCTCCAGAAGGGCAGTGAAAAAAAATCAACACAAATATGCTTAATTTCAAAAGAAAACTCTGGTAGAAATGTAAAATATAAACTAATTATGGCTGGAAGCACCATTAAGGGGACTAAGAAACACAGGGTTAGTGTCAAAAGTGGGACAGGGAACTGGGTGAATGACAAAAGTCCTCTGAAATTCCACAAGTAAATATCAGGCATAGCCTGAATTTTTTTGCCTCATCTTCATGAAAGTAAAATGTTAAAATACATATTAAATACATTAAATAAAATATTAAAATAATTTACTTTAGACTCTGGATGTGTTTTGATGTCTAAATGCAGTAACTTTGTTTGATTTAGAGGTTCTCGTTTTAAGTTGGAACGTAGTCTAATATCTAGACATATTTAGGAAACAATTGTCATTGCATTACTTAATATAATATTTAGCTTAGATACCTATAAAGTCAGTGTCTCAAATGCAAATAACTTTTAAAAGTACTCTCTTTTTCAAAGATATTGTTCCAATGTAGCTAAATAATACAAGGGATATGTATGTGGTAATTATTCAGTATCTATTAAAGTCCTATGATAATTGGCATATGGTGTTATATAAGAGTACATAATAACATATGATGACTGTAATTAAGTGCATTGACTTAAGACTTTGTCTTTTAACTACCCTCAGTGGATACTGAATGGAGGTAAATTAAAGGTTCATTAAGCTGTGTTCAGAAGAAAAAAATGTTTTCAAATGGCAGATGTACTGTGGAGTTAAATGGAATTATTAAGATCTGCTCTTTAGTCTTTTCTCAAGTGCCAAGTCCAGACTCAACTCTTTGAAGTGTTTTAAGAAATTAAAAAGAACATTAATGTTCACAGTTTATTTAACATTTGAGTTTTAGATGTGTAAAACAATTGAGGAGAACATTGGAAATGTGTTTTTTTGTACATCAAAGTGACTTTTGGTGTGTTTTTTCTTTTGTTTGTTTGTTTAATGTCCTGTGTCTGAAAAGAAAAGCAAAGCAGAAAGGAAAACAATAATGTATGCTGTGGAGGTAGACAAAACATCTGCAGCACCCAACATTTTCTCACTTAGATGATCCAGAATTTACATTTCTAAAATAAGAATTATCCTTTCTAATTTGAATGGGTAGTTACAGAAAAAATCACAGACAATGGGATATTTTTAACTGATTATTATTCCTAAAGATGTCAATAAGGCATTTAAAGCACTAAATGTAAAAAATGTAATGAATTTGAGCTTTCCTATATATTTATCACTCTAATAGCATTATTAAGCATGTGGATAAGGATTGTCCTTTATTTAGTAACTAGAGGCCTGGTGCATGAAATTTGTGCGGGAGGGGGGGTGGGATCCCCTCAGCCCAGCCTGCACCCTCTCCAATCTGGTACCCCTTGGGGGATGTCCGACTGCTGGTTTAGTCCTGATCACAGTCCAGGACCGCTGGCTCCTAATTGCTAACCTGCCTACCTACCTGATTGCCCCTACTGGCCCCCCTGACAGCCTGATCACCCTGACCGCCTCTCCTTGTCAGCCTGCTTGTCCCCAACTGCTCCCCTACCAGCATGGTCACCCCTTACTGACCCCCCTGTAGCCTGGTTGCCCCTCAATACCCCCCTCTACCAGCCTAGTTGTCCCAAACTGCCCCCCCCTGCTGGCCTGATTGCCCCCAACTTCCTCCCCCTGCTTGCCTGGTCACTCCTAACTGCCCCCCTCTGCCCGCCAGGTCATCCCTCACTGCCCGCCCCCCCCGCTGGCCTGGTTGCCGCCAATTGTGCCCCCTGCCAGCCTGGTTGCCCCTCACTGCCTCCCTCTGCCAGCCTGGTCACCCCTCACTGCCCCCCCCCACCAGCCTGGTTGCCACCAATTGTGCCCCCTGCCAGCCTGGTTGCCCCTCACTGCCTCCCTCTGCCAGCCTGGTCACCCCATGCAGCCTACTGGTCAGTTGTTTGGTTGTCCCTCACTGCCCCCCCTGCCTGCATGGTCACCCCACACAGCCTGCTGCTCAGTCATTTGGTCATCCCTCACTAACCCCCCCGCTGGCCTTGTTGCCCCACTCAGCCTGTTCGGTCATCTGTTTGGTTTTGATGGCCCTTGGCTCGATATAGATATAGATAGATATAGATATAGATAGATATAGATATAGATATAGATATAGATATAGATAGAGATAGAGATAGAGATAGAGATAGATATAGATATAGATATAGATATAGATATAGATATAGATATAGATATTACTATAAATGTAATTTTAGCTTTCCAATTCTCTGGCACATGAATATTTACTAATATTTGCTCTTTTTTTAAAAAAAATGTTTCTGATGCTAACATCTTATAGTTACAAAGAGGCTTTAGTTTTCATAACAAATAAACAAATACCAGTATACCAGATGTGTATGTTTCTTTTATAAGCAAACATGAGTATGTGGATACTAAAGGTTGTAATCCTGAACCTTAATAATGGACAACAAATCTTGAAGGCAAAACATTTCTTTCCCTGCAAGTTTCCCTAGTTTAAGTATGGAACCTATAGTTTTACTTCTGTATACATTTTGGCTTCTTTTTGCCTCAGGCCTGTATAGAACACCTGCACTCTTACTGGGAACAATTTTATAAAATGAAATCATTCTGGCTGGGGTTTATGAAAGAAATTTGAAGCAAGAGGCAGAGGAAGAATGATGGGATTTTGCAAGACTCTTCTTTTAAATAGGTTTCATTGCAATAAAAATTATCCTATCTAATAAAAGACAAAAAGGGTAATTGATTGTACCTTCGCTACACTTCCCATTGGCTAATCAGGGTGATATGCAAATTAACCAGCAACAAAGATGGCGGTTAATTTGCATACTAGGCTCCAAGCAGTGGAGCCAAGCCAAACGTACCCAAAGCCTGCTGAGCTGCGAGGCCTCACGGTCCCGGGATCAGCAGAGCAGTGAAGTCTGATGGCTGGGCGGGGGCCTCTGGCCGTAGCCTAGCCAGAGCAAAGGCCTGGGTCCCGGGTGCCAGAGGAAAACTGGTGCCAGCAGCCAAGGGAAGGGAAGGCCTATTGCATGAATTTCTTCATGCAACAGGCCTCTAGTATATCATAAAATGCACACATTTGAAGTATGCCATTTAATGGATTTTCTATAATCAAATTGTGTTCTTTATATATGCTGGCTATCGACCCTTATCACATATGACTTGCATATATTTTCTTTCATTCTGTGGTTCAATTTTTTACTTTCTTGGAAGTACAAAGGTGATTTGATGAAGTACAATTTATCGTTTTTCTTTTTGTACTTGTGCTTTTTGCAATACAGTATTGAGATACAGAAATGTTGGGCAAAAATACACTGGGCCTTAAGTATATTTTTAAAAAGATGTTTTCTGAAGTGTTTTTGCATATAAGCATTCAGATTATGCTAAATGTCTGAAGGGGGAGGTGGGAAGTTGAAGTCAACAACTCCAAGTCAAAGAGAGATTTTGAAACTTTGGAACAAGGAACAGGCTAGGGAAAGTAACTTTTTACATGCATGTTTTCTGGAAAGAAAAATGGATAAGCAAGGTCTTTCCGAGTCTCTAGGGAAGAGATCCCTGATGAAGCCAAGGAGGTAAAAGAGCCAACACCAAAATAACTTATTCTTTCCTTAAATGGTGTAGGATGCTATTGATATTTTTCTTATTTAGCTTACTGTCTTTAAGGATTTGTTTTTAGTGAATATAGAGTTATTATATTCTGAAGGCAGTGTTTTGCATATCTTAAAAAATATAGACTCTCTTTATAATTATTATTAAGAGGCTATTTCTCTGTGTTTCATGGTTACTCTAATCCTGGTTTTTCTTTAAGGTCTTAAATTCTTAAAGTAGAACTTATTCCATCAAAATAGTTTTTAGCTTTCTATATGTACCTTAATTTAACTCTTAAGTTTCCAAGTTGGTGAGGGTCCACTGTACCAGTAAGATGACTAGAGTATCTATAATAAGAGCATAATATCCTAATTAGATCAGACAGCTGAACAACCTTCTAGATGTCATTATGGATGGCCTTCTGGACAAAGCCATGGTGGCAGGGGCCAAGGCAGAGGTGGCCAGAGCAGTGGGTGGGGGCCTAGGCAGAGGTGGTTAGGGGGGGTCAGGCAGGCAGGTTCATGATTAGGGGCAATCAGGCAGGTAGGCAGAGGGGTTAGGGGTGATCAGGCAGGCAGACAAGTGGTTAGGAGTCAGTGGTCCCAGATTGCAAGAGGGTGCAGGCTGGGCTGAGGGACCACCACCCGCCCCCTTGCACAAATTTTGTGCATTGGGCCTCTTCTTTATAAAGTCTCTACTCTCCCAAAGTAAGCAGCATCTGCTTAAGCAGTTTACTCTTGAACAACATTGGTTTGAACTGCACAGATCCACTTACACTAGTTTTGTTTTTTTTTTGTTTTGTTTTTCTAATAAACATGTAGAGCACTGGAAAGGTATTTTCTATTCCTTATGGTTTTTGTAATAACATTTTATTTTTTCTCAAGGTGTCTTTATACCAGAAGAATCTGCAGCAACTATATATATATACCTTCCAATTCCATCCATCAATCTAAACATATCATTTTTACCAGGCCCTAGTATGTACCTTTGTCTCAATTAAGAGAGTAGCCTTGCTTTGACTCCTACATGCAGATACTAATTCCCAACGTCCTGCTTCATTATTTCTTCAAGTGACTTTTTCATTCTTAAGCCCTATCTATTTTTTCAAGGCACAGTTTGAGTTCTCACTGAAACCCCTCCTTAATTTCACCTTTCCTAAATTCTTATCTTAAATCTCACACTTTACTTCTTGATTAAGCTTTATGTGTATATATAAGTTAGTTTTATCTTTGCTGATAGATTACAATTTACTTGAAGCACTTTCTTATACTGTATTTTGGTTTATATTTTCACTAGAGTCCCAGTGCACGGGATTTGTGCAGTGGTGGGGGGCGTGGCCTGCAGGGATTGGCCCACTGTGGGAGCGCCGCTCATCCCAGTTAGCCCAGCAGCTGTGGACCTGCCCTCTGAGTGGTTGTGCCTACTGTGGGAGCGCACTGACCACCAGGGGGCAGCTCCTGCAATGAGCACCTGCCCCCTGGTGGTCTGTGTGCATCATAGTCATAGTGACTGGTCGACCGGTTGTTCTTGTTGTTCCACAGTTTGGTCACTGGTCTTTTATCATATAGGGTAGTTCCAATACTTAAATTCTTGTTACTTAATTCATCTTAGAGATGATGATTGACAGCATCTTATAGATGCTGGCTCTGCCTTAAGAACTGCACTAAGTGCCTATAATTTATTCATTGAAGTCTCACAGTGACCCATAACTGTGTTGTGTGTGTGTCAATATCTACAGTCTAGGAAGCAGAGTCTGAGAAAAATTAATATCCTATCCTAAAATCAGTAAGTGGCAGCATTGGGATTCATGCCTGCTTCTCTTTTAAACCCAAGTAAATGATATTTTTTACTGTATTGTGTTGCAAAATTGTTATTGTTTTTTTTACTATTATGACATGTTTAATTTATGTATCATAAAGGTTTTTATAAAGGGCCTCCTGGCTTTAACAAGAATGGAAGACTTTGTTTTTAATTATTATAATCTGCACGTTAGATATATAGTTTACTATTTCTTTCCTGTTGAGTCCATAATGTGCATTATGCAACTTAATTTGAATATCAAAAAAATAGCCCAATTCCACCTTTATAAAAACATGTTTCATTTTTAGGTTGAACTTATGTCTCAGAGATGACATAGGAAACCTGATGAACATCAATGTTATTTCTAGCAATTTTGATTGTAATTTAGGAGGGAGGGGGAAAAGGAGAGGTGCTTTGTTTTAAGAACAGACGATTTAAAAAACCCTAATTTTGTTGCATTAAAAAAGTCAAACTTGATGTAATTTTTTATTCCCTCCCTATGTTTAAAGAATAAATAAAAATATTTTCCCTTTTTTTTCTCAGTGGTTAGAGTGTACATGTGGACCAAAGGTTCTCAGGTTTGATTCCTAGTCAAGAGTCTGTACCTCCCTCGATTGCAGGTTCAATCCCTGCCCCATTGGGGATGGAATGGAGGCAACCAATCAATGTGTCTCTCTCCTGTCAATGATTTTTCTCTCTTCTCTCTCTCTCTCTCTCTCTCTCTCTCTCTCTCTCTCTCTCTCTCTCTCTCTCTCTCTCTCTCCCACTCTTCCCTTCTTTCCATTCTCCCTAAAAATCAATGGAAAAAGTATCCTCACTCCTTTGGTGAGGATTAAACTTTTTTTTCCCTCTTTTCTTTGGAACAATTTGTTCATGCTTTAGGAGCCACTTAATTAAATAATTACCTGCTGGAGCACCATCTGTTTGTGCCCTATAAATAAGAAGGATGGCTTTCTTTTACAGAGGCTTCTGAGGCACTTCAATCTCTTCACAGTCAGTCTTGACCATTCTGGGCATAGCTAAATGGATTTTTCTGGATAGGTTCCTTTCCAGATGCATTATGTGCAGGAGGGGAGTTGTATTGATCTCCCATAGATCTCTTTCCATTCTCCCCCTCAAGATGCAGAGCCTGATTTTGTTTTTAACTCTTCATATGTCCACATAACACACTTTGGTTCTGAATGATATATGCAAATAACTTTATAATGTGTCTAAGGCAGCAATTCTCAACCTGTGGGTCGTGACCCCCTTGGGGGTCGAATGACCCTTTCACAGGGGTTGCCTAAGACCATCGGAAAACACATATATAATTACATATTTTTTGTGATTAATCACTATACTTTAATTATTTTCAATTTGTAACCATGAAATTGGGGGGTCACCACAACATGAGGAACTGTATTAAAGGGTCACAGCATTAGGAAGGTTGAGAACCACTGGTCTAAGGGATTCGGATGGATGATTCTGGGATGGATTTTCCAGCGGTCACTGATCCAGAGGCTGCTTCCTTCCTTCTCCTGCTCCTGTGTGCCCCATTCCCCCGGACACAGTCTTCACATTTCACACACAGCTCAGCTTCACCCTTTCATTCCAACCTCTTGGGGGTGTAAATCCGCTTGTGGTTTTCCCTTTCTACATCAAGAATAGTCAGGATTTGGGGTGGCTGGGTATACATGTGAGAAATTAATATAATTAGTATTAATCACTTTATTTGTCATTTGTTTTTCATTAAATATATAGACTTAATCATTAGAACTTAAAACATACATTCTTGAATGATTTCATTTGTTGTTCACATACACACTTTTGGTTTTACCTGTGAAGAAAAGTGATTTGCCCTGGGGTTCATAGGTAGTAATTGGGCATTCAAACTTCACACCTACTTCTCTTGATTCCTAATAGTTTATAATTTTAATATAGTGGCCATTATATTGGGTTTTATAGTTTATCAACTGTCTTCAGTTACAATGTTTAACTCCATTCATCAACTAACTCTTAAAAGAACATAGAATAGACGTTACATCCTCTTTTAAAGTCTGAACAGGCTAAAGTAATTGCTATAATACATGTTGATGATAAAATTATAATTATTTTACCCTAAATTCTATACTCTTCAATATGCCATATCTACTTGGAGCCTATTATTATTTTTAATACATTGTTATTTATTTCAGAGAGGAAGGGAGAGGGGGAGAGGGAGAGAGAGAAACATCAATGATGAGAGAGAATCATTTATCAGCTGCCTCCTACGTGCCCCCCACTGGGGATCAAGCTTGCAACCTGGGCATGTGCCCTGACCTGACTGGGAATTGAACCTTGACCTCTTGATTCATAGGTGGACACTCAACCACTGAGCCACACTGGCTGGGCTGGAGCTATTATTTTGTGGAGCAGCTACAAGGTTCCAGATACTGTGCTAGATCACAAAGATGAAAGATAATGGAACAAATTAACTACAATCAGGAGTCTGAACCTGAGGACATACCAGGCAGAGGAGGAGCATGTGCTATGTGTGTTTGGCAGCAGGAAACACAGCGAATGGTCAGAATGGAAGTTCAGGCCAGGGCACCAAGGTCCCATTTATAGCCTTAGAGATGAGAATGGGAGGATCCATGTTAGTGCAGAATAAAACATCTCATAGGCTTTTAATCTGTCAAATGACAGTATTTTTGAAAAAATGGTATTCTGATTATTTACTACCCACTTTTGTGGTTTTAAACAGCACCGTTTTATTAGGTTTCATTATCTAATCAGGAAAACGGGCAGCTGTCAGCGGGCCAATTCTTTTGTTGCACACGCTTGTCACTCAGTGGAAATCAGCTGGTGGCCTGTCTGGTCTCACATGATTGGCATTTGGGTTTAGATGACTGGGCTCAGCTTCTTCTCCATATGGTCTCAGTGCCTCTCCGCATGGTCTCTCCAACAGGGTAGTTGGACTTTATTGTGCTCAGGGCTCCAAGGATTCTTTCTTTGCGAAAGTTATTCATCCTTAGCTACAGTTCTCATAAGACACTTTAGGAAAGGAATGTTAATGTTAAGAGTTAGCACATTTAAGTTAAATGATTGCTCCTGGGATATACACTGAGTGGTCAGATTATTATGACCACCTGACATCTATAGGCAAATTAGCTATAATTTCCTGATGAAGTTGCTAGAGGGCCAGATCATTAGAAATGTCTGAATAGCACAACATACCTAAGTATCGTTGCTGATCAAGTTCATCCTATCATGTTGATGGCGTATCCCAATGGAGACGGCTTCTTCCAACAAGACAATGTGCCATGCCACGGTGCTCATATTGTGCAGGGGTGGTTTCAAGAACATGAGGGAGACTTTACCTTGTTTAGGTTGCCCCCACAATCACCAGATCTCAATCCAATTGAGCATTTGTGGGACAAAGTTAAAAGAGCCATCAGGCAGCTGGTTCCACAACTATCAAATCTCACAGAACTGGACAGTGCTATCCTTCAGGCATGATGTCAGATTCCTTGCATCACCTTTTAACATCTCATGGAGTCAATGCCAAGAAGCATCACCACAGTATTGAAGGCAAAAGGTGGCCCAGCGAGTACTGATGGGGTGGTCATATGTAGACCTGAAAAACCATAGATATAAATGTGAAGACATTGTTAATTATTTTTTTAATTAAATCTTTATTGTTCAGATTATTAAAGTTGTTTCTCTTTTTTCCCCCATAGCTCCCCTCAACCCGGTTCCCACCCCACCCTCTGCCCTTACCCCCCTCCTCCCACTGTCCTCATCCATAGGTGTACAATTTTTGTCCAGGCTCTTCCTGCACCCCCCATACCCCTTTCCCCCTGAGAATTGTCAGTCCACTCCCTTTCTATTCCCCTGATTCTGTTCTATTCACCAGTTTATTCTGTTCATCAGATTTTTTATTCACTTGATTTTTTAGATTCCCTTGTTGATAGATATGTACTTGTTCATAATTTTTATCTTTACCTTTTTCTTCTTCTTCCTCTTCTTAAAGAATACCTTTCAGTATTTCATGTAATACTGGTTTGGTGGTGATGAACTCCTTTAGCTTTTTCTTATCTGTGAAGCTCTTTATCTGACCTTCAATTCTGAATGATAGCTTTGCTGGGTAAAGTAATATTGGTTGTAGGTTATTGCTATTCATCACTTTGAATATTTCTTGCCACTCCCTTCTGGACTGCATAGTTTCTGTTGAGAAATCAGCTGAAAATCTTATGGGTACTCCCTTGTAGGTAACTAACTGTTTTTCTCTTTCTGCTTTTAAGATTCTCTCCTTGTCTTTTGCCCTTGGCATTTTAATTATGATGTGTCTTGGTGTGGTCCTCTTTGGATTCCATTTGTTTGGGATTCTCTGCACTTCCTGGACTTGTAAGTCTATTTCTTTCACCAGGTAGGGGAAGTTTTCTGTCATTATTTCTTCAAATAGGTTTTCAATATCTTGCCCTCTCTCTTCTTCTGGCACCCCTATAATTCGGATGTTGGTTCGCTTGAAGTTGTCCCAGAGGCTCCTTACACCGTCTTCATATTGTTGGATTCTTTTTTCTCTTTGCTTTCCTGGCTGGGTATTTTTTACTTCTTCGTATTTCAAATCTTTGACTTGATTCTTGCGCTCCTCTAGTCTGCTGTTGGATCTCTGTATAATATTCTTTATTTCAGTCAGTGTATGCTTAATTTCTAATTGGTCCTTTTCATATCCTTGAGGGTCTCACTAGATTTTTTGAAGGTCTCACTAGATTTATTGAGGGTCTCACTAAATTTATCGGCAGTTTCTAGAAAATTCATGAAAAACCTTATAACCGTGGTTTTGAACTCTATATCTAGTAGTTTGCTTTCCTCCATTTCTGCCATTTGTGAGCTGTTTCTTTGTCTCCGCATTTTGGCTGCTTCCCTGTGTTGATAGGGTGACTTTCTGTGCTAGGTGTCCTATAGGGTCCAGCATCTCAGCCTCCCCAATTACCTGAGGTGGACACTCTTGGTGCACCCCTTTGTGGACTGTGTTTATAGTCTTGTTGTAGTTAAGCCTAGATTGTAGTTGGTATCACTGAGAGGAATTAACCTCCAGGCCAATTGGCTGTGAGAATCAGCTGTGTCTATGGTGGGAGAACTTCTGTACTGGAGACACCCTTATGAGGCAAGACTTGCTTCATTGGGGCTTTGGTGCTCACTGAGTCTGCCCCCTGAGTGTGTCCCTTATGGATCTGAGGAGTTGTAATCTGGATGGTCCCAATCTGACCACTGGGTACACTGGCTCTTGAATCTCTAAAGAGGTGCCAATTTAGCCTCTTCCTGAGGCTACCCAGCAGGAGCTACAGAGAGATCTGAAGATTCCTCCTCTTTGTTTGGGATTTGGAGGTGCCCAGATGAGTCCCAGCTGTGAAGCAATGCAAGCTGCTGTGGGGCCTTGGGCCTTCTTTTGGATGTTCTGGGTCTTCAGAGCCCAGCTGTAGTTTGTTAGATAATGACCAAGGGCCAGGTCATTCATATTCAAAAGCCTCTGTCACAGCTTGGGTGGGGCGGGGTCTCAGGGAATCAACAGGGTGGGGCAAACAGCTATGGCTGATCCTCAACCCTGCCATAAGAGGCCTTGGCGGGTCTCAGTGTCCCAAGGTAATCGCTGCAAACACCTCTGAGAGAAAGCCACCCTCTAATTCTGCCTGCTGCCAGACAGTGCAGTTTCTCCCCATATGAGTCTGGGTCCCCAGAGACTAGCCTGGAACTGGAATTCTGAGTGGGAGCATGTGTCTCTTTCCTGATTGAAAAAGACAACCGTGTCCTCAATTGCCAGCCCTTCCCATGTGGGCCTCCATACCTCTGCACTTCCGCACCTCCTCTGAGTCTCAGTGTGCTTTTCTCTTTCCTTCTAGTTGTAGAATTTCCACTCAGCCAGCCTTCCTGTGCTTCTAGATGATGTCCGTTTTGTCTTTTAGTTGTATTTTTGAAGTGATTGTGCAAGGCAGCAATTTCTGATGTTTACCTATGCCGCCATCTTCGACATTGTTAATTATTAAGAGATTGTCAAAATTATGAATTTAGTCCAACAAACATTTGCATGGGCAAAGAGTATTGTAAACAATTGTGGATAATAAAAATATGAATATTAATTCTTGGGAGCAGACAAAGAGAAAAATTCTATTGAAAATTAAAAATTAAAAAATATTTAAAATTACAAACAGGCAGCCAGTAGCTATCAGGCTGGATTTAAGGTATATTTCAGGAAGCCACAAAGGAGTTTATTGAGGCTAGAGAGTAGCGGCTTATATCTATGTGTGAATGTGTGAGGTATTCACTTCTGCTCCCTTTTCCTCTAAAAGACTCTAAGGAAGCTACATAGGGATAGAGATTACAGAAAAATTCTTTTATTGTGGGAAAATCATATATAAATATATATATACTAGAGGCCCGGTGCACAAAAAATTGTGCACTCGGAGGGGGGGAGGGGGAGGGTCCCTCAGTCTGGCCTGTGCCCTTTCGCAGTCTGGGACCCCTTGGGAGATAACGATCGGCTGGCTTAGGCCTGCTCCTGGGTGGCAGAGGGCAGGCCCAATCCCTAGCTAGGTGCAGCCCCTGGTCGGGCTCAGAGCAGGGCCGATTGGGCAGTTGGGGCACCACCCCCTGTCATGCACAGAGTAGGGCAGATCGGGAGGTTGCGATGCCACCCTCAGTCACGCTCAGGGTAGGGCCGATTGGGGGGTTGGGGCACTGCCCCCTGTCATACTCAAGGCAGGGTTGATGGGGAGGTTGCGGTGCCACCCCCAGCACGCACAGAGCAGGGCCAATCAGGGGGTTGGGGCGCTGCCCCCTGTCACTCACAGAGCAGGGCCCATCAGGGGGTTTGGGGCTCCTTACCCTGTCACGCACAGAGCAGGGTCGATCAGGGGGATGGGGAGCTCTGCCCTTTCATGCACAGAGTCGGGCTGATAGGGGAGTTGGGGCACCGCCCTCTATTACCCACAGAACAGGGCCGATCAGAGGGTTGGGGTGCCACCACTGTCACACTCAGGGCAGGGCCAATTGGGAGGCTATGGCTCTATCCCGTCACACACAGAGCAGGGCCCGTGGGGGGGCAGGGGTTGGGGCGCCGCACCCTGTCACACACAGAGCAGGGCCAATCAGGAGGTTGGGGCGCCGCACCCTATCACACACAGAGCCACAGGGTGATCAGGGGGTTGGGGAGCTCCCCCCTAAAAGGCACAGAGCAGGGCTGATCAGGGGGTTGGGGCTCCTTCCCCTGTCACAAACAGAGCAGGGAAGATAGGGAGATTGTGGCCCCGCCCTCTGTCACACACAGAGCCGCAGGGCGATCAGGCGGTTTGGGCGCTGCCCCCTGTCACGCTGATCCTGGTGCCGGGAGGCCTCGCGGCTCCGCTGATCCCGGTGCTGGGAGGCATATTACCCTTTTGCTATATAGGACGGAGGCCTGGTGCACTGGTGGGGGCCGGCTGGTTTGTCCTGAAGGGTGTCCTGGATCAGGGTGGGGGTCCCCACTCCAGTCTGGGTGAGGGGCTGAGGGCTGTTTTCAGTCTGGCAGGTGACTGAAGCTCCCAACCGCTCCTTTTTTTCTTTTTCTATTTTATTCTGGGCCAGCTTTAGCTCTGAGGCTTGGCTCCAGCTCTGAGGCCTCTGCTGCTGAAAGCAGGTATCTGGTTTGTTTGGGTTCTATAATTGAAACACTGTTTCAACTCCAGCTCTGAGATCCCGGCTGGCTGAAAGCAGGTTTCTGGGGTTTTGTTTAGCTTCTATATTTGTAACAATGTTTCAAACTGCAAGCTCAGAGGCCAGCAAGGCAGGCGGGGAACGTTGGAGTCCTCCGTCACTGAAGCAAGCAAGCCTCATGTTCGCTTCTAGCTGCCTGGCTGCCGGTTGCCATCTTGGCTGGCAGTTAATTTGCATATCACCCTGATTAACCAATGGGAAGGGTAGCAGATGTACAGCCAATTACCATTTTTCTCTTTTATTAGATAGGATATATATATATATATCTTTGGAGGAATTGAAAATATGCTTTCATGTGATAGTTTTCTTAGTTTTCTCTCAACACAGCAGACTCGATAAAAACACAAATTCTAGATCCACACTGGATCCACACTGCCTGGATTTAAATCCTGTGTGATCTAGAGCAAGGGACTTCCACTCTCTCTTCTTTGCCCTTCTCTATAAATCAGGAGGACAAAATAGTAACTTGACGGTGTCATTCCCGTGATTAAATAAACTGACATAAGCAGAGGGCACATAGTGGTACATAAATGTGCTATTTTTCCCTAATACTATACACTTTAACTCAATTCAATGAGTCAAGGTTATCTATTATTTACAACTTGTGTTGCAATGTATGTTCCTATTTCCTTAATTTTGGTTTCTATATCATTAAAGATATGCTCCTTTTCAGGTGGAAACTAAGGTATTTCTATTATGTTGGGCTTTCAAGTGCTTTAAATTACCCAGGAAACCATGAGCGAATTCCACACTTCACAGGATTGGAAATAATAATAAAGGAAGGAAAGTAAAAGAGTGCTTTTGTTCCTAAGGTATGACTGAGATGTAGAGATTTTGTTTGGGGACTATATACAGGTGATAGTTGTAGAAGATGATTGGAATGAAACATCTCACTGGTCACAATAGCTGAAGGGAGCCTTTGTAGAAATGTTAGGGAGAATGGTCTTTAGTTCTTCATACACTGTGTCAGAGAAGAGAACTCACAGCAGCAGGTTAAGGATAAGTTGAATTTTACTATTATTTTGAAGACTCAAGATTTGTCATATTTGAAATGGGCAAACATAATCCTTGGTTTGGTCATTAGGTCATTTCAAATTTTAAAAATCCACTGATTCCTTACAGTTTAAGATATAGCATTCATTATATATATGCTTTTAGCCATTTTTTTCAATGAATTTATGAGACATCAATAATGAAATAGAGTAGAAAAGTAAAAATGAAATAATGGGAAAGCGTGAAGTGAGGCCAAAAATATAAAGATAAGATAAAGGATGTATTATGGGAAGAAAAAAAATAAATGAGAAATGAAACTAAAATTCATGTGGGTAAAGTAATAATATTTGACATTAAAATTGAAATGATAGGTGAATTTAAACATTTTGAATGTATTATTATAAACTACCTTTCAATGGTGTCAATTATATAAAAGTTCCATTAAATGTTTTGCATTTAATGTCTTTGTGAATATTGCATTTTCTTGCCTTTTGCCTGACATTTAATTTCATATCAGCACTACTTTTATGTGCCATTGGAGGTCTTTCATTTTTTATAATATTCCTGGTCATAAATAAAATATAAATGGCATAAGCATTACCCAGTCTAGATTTTGGTAAATTGTTTAGTTGCTTTAATTTACCCAAAACTATTAATATGCATGTATGTAAATTTTTAATAAAATTTAATGTCTTAATGTCAAACTGTCATACAAATGTAATATATTGCTATAGTATTTTCATCCTGTTTTTCTTATTTAATACATTCTCTTTTATTGAAAAGGTTAACAGTTTCTAGCACTATCATACATAAGGAAAGGTCACTTATAGAAATAACTTGAATTTCCTACTTCAAAATAATGGTTTGTCACTTTTATTTTTAGACGTAATTTCATTTTTGTATCAGCAGGGAGCCTAGAAGAACATTTTTGTTAGCTTCAAATATATGAATATTTTTAATATGGCATTTAAAAGTAAGAACGAATAGAAAAATCTTGGCCAATTTGTTTCTCTTTTTTGTTGTTGCTTGAGATAATTCTTAATATATTGCAATCTTGATTTTGTCATCAGTTTTCAATAGGAAGGTGCACAATTCTTAGTTTTCTTACCATTAATATATTCCTATTATTTAGGAAAACATAATAATTCACTTAAACTAAGTTTTAGCCCCCAAATTAAGTGTGTGTGTGTGTGTGTGTGTGTGTGTATATATATATATATATATATATATATATATATATATATATATATATATATATATAGTCTTATAAGGAGCATATCATGCTATTAACTATAATGAATTTCTTTGTCTTTTGAGTTAAATTATCAATTCTAATTTTCTTCAGCTCATGGCCTAACAGTTTGAATGGTAAATTTTTAACATTTCGATCTTACCTTTGGACATTTTGCCCAGTATAAAATTGAGGTGGTTCCTATGAAACATATTTTCTTCCTAACTAAACTTTGAATGAGCATAAACATATTGTACCAACATGTACTTCTGGGCTGCTTTCCTTCCCACCAGTTAATCTCAGTATCATGATATATCAACACTTCTCTGTAATAACACTCTAAAGTCAAATGGGGATTTATGAAAATGGGGATTGTGTAAAATGAAAAACAGAGATCCGGTGCATTCATTGGGTTACCGCTCTGGGCCTGCAATAGTCTTCCTGTGTTAGTGTTTTAGGAAACACAGCGATATGAATTTTAGAATAAAGCCCCTCCACTTTGTGGAAACCTGTTGATACTACAAAGCATAAAGATATTTAAAAAGTAACTAATAAAGTACCTTTGAAAATGTGAAAGATGGAGTGCTTAGTAGATAAAAGATTCATCTATTCCTAGAAATCCAAACGCCATAGTGAAAAAGCAGCAATTTAAGATCATTCATGCGGGCTGAAAGGATGGAAAATTGCAGTGTCTCTACTAAGCTAAGAGGTTTCTCCTGGCAGACAGCTCTCAAAGAGCCAAGTGGTGTTTGTATTGATGTGTTAACTCTTGACACCCTCAAAGCCCTCTCAGGCCGGAGTAAACCACACATAGTAGGGAGTAGAACAGGATGGACCAAAGGGTTTTTATAGCTGAAGACAAGTCAGAAGCAGGTTGAATGTGAACAGTCGCTTTCAAGTTCTAAGCAGAGTTGTTTTGTTGTTTGTCCCCTTAGCAGTGGGAGGAAAGAGGAATGTTGCCAGTGTTGCTAAGAAGAGATCTAAAGTGGAGGCTGTGGTCTTTTCCTCACAGCAATGTTCTTGGAAGCAATTCGCCCTTATTCAACACCACAGTGCTGGGCAGCAGTGATGCCTGCCAGGGCCCTGTGGAGAGCAAACAACAGGATCCCCGAGGTCCTGGAGTCAGAGCAGCCCTTAGACATCTAAGCTTCAAGATACGGACTTTCAGATTGAAAGGCAGAGACTCCCAGTACTTCTGGTCACATTTGTGACATGTAACTTGGGATAAATAAGCCAATAAGATCTCTGAATTTGTTAACATCCTGCCAGCTTGGGGACTTTTAAAGAGTCTGAGGGTTATAATTTTTAAAAGAATAGGTTTGGGAATTTGACAGGTCAGTTGTGATACTCCAGCGGCTTGCACTTACTAGCTGTGAAAACTCAGGGAAATGACTTAACCTGTAAGCCTCAGATACCTCATCTGTAAAATGGGAATAATATTAGTCAGATTATTTCATTACTAGAGGCCCAGAGCATGAATTCATGCACTGATGGGGTGTCTTGGTGTGGCCTGCAGGGATCGGGCTGAAACCAGCAGTCCAGCACTGCCTGCCACTCCTGCTCATCCCAGCCCTGCTGTGCTTGCCACTCTGTAGGCTCACTGCCGCTCTGCTGTAGTTTCCGGGCGCAGCGGCCAGTCATGAGGCCTGTGCCAGTCAGTCAGCTGAGCAGTGCTCCGGCTGTGGGAGCGCACTGATCACCAGGGGGCAGCTCCTGTGTTGAGAGTCTGCCCCCTGGTGGTCAGTGTGCATCATAGCGATCAGTCAACTGGTCAAACGGTCAAATAGTCAAAGGGTCAACCAGTCGCTTAAGCATATATATATATATATATATATATATATATATATATATATATATATATATATATATGTAACATAATGTAAGTAAAGCCCAAGCATTATAGTGGATCCTGCCTCATTTTAAGGGTTCAATAAATTATCTATTAGCATGTAATTCTGGATAACATATCATGGGAATGCTGTTACTTTTATGTATCCAAATCTAAGTGTAAGAAATAATAAGGGAGACTCATAGATTTCTCTGACTGGATAGAGGAAAGTTTCTTCCCAACATGGAAATCTGGGACTACAAAGAAAGATAAATTAGAAAAAATAGAATTAAAGGCAAACCCTTCAGCTGAGACTAACAGCCTTATACATAAGCAAGTGAGATCAGCCAGAGGCTGATGGGATTTGAGAAGACCCTGCAGATGCCTGTCTTTGCCTTGACTGCAGGGAAGTCCAGAACGGCATGAAAACTCAGTTATAGTGGCTTCCTTTTTCTGGACTATCAGAATTGTGTACTACTCTGCTCTTCTTTATTATTTTATTTTATTTTATTTTATTTTATTTTATTTTATTTTTGGTTTCATTTATCTCGTGTGTGTGCATTTCTAACGTAAACCACTTCAAATACTCTGAAGGTGGAAAGGATGTAAATAATTGTAGAAGTAGATAAATATAGTACTTCTACCGATTTTACTATAAATGGAAATGATGACTACATACCCTCCCCACCCCCCAAAAAAGAGAGATATTCTAGGATCTAGGTAGAATCAAAACACCAAAAGGACCAGGAAAGGAGTCCATGCAGGAACCGGACCTGTTTGCACATCCCAAAGTATATGTTGGTGAGACTTCAACTTGAATGATACATACTCTGAATAAAACTAAATGTTCAAACTACCTGATGAGGAAACACAGAGTATACTCTATTGTTTTAGTTCATTTAAATTAATTATCCTGTTTGCCAAATCATAAATTAAAATACATCATCTAATACTGAAAAACATTACCATAAATACAGGAACCCAGGTGGGCCCAATTAACGATTCACTTAGAGTGCGTTATACACAGTAATTGCAATTGCACACAGGTACCTAAAGAAAGGCGGCCCACTCAGGGAACTGGCCAGGTGGTCATACATATGCAAGCAATATAAAACAAATTTACACAAACCTGCTGGATTTCATCAAATAATTTTCCCTCAAATGGTTTTTGACTGCATTTTGCAATTTATAGCTCATTAATTTGGCATGCTATAAGGGTACCCTTTTACATATCATTTAGAATCAAGGTAACTCAGGCCCCAGAGTAAAGTGAGTTTTATACTCTCCAACTTTATTATCTGCTAAATTCAATGTGCTATTGAATTTAAGAGTAGGCTTTGTCTAATTTTTTTCTAAAAATGAAACACAAATAATAGGTTCCCTTTACTTTATATACACTCTAATTTCAATTAGTGAAGCATGAACAACAAATAATTATTGTCATTTCTTGTATGCAGTTGACACACAGCATTGCAATTAAATAAGAAAGTCTTAATGCATTTACAGACACTATAGCAATTGCCAGGGCCATTTCACAAAACCAGATGGAAAAAAATCTCATTATACAGGAAAATTAAGTCAGGGAATAGAGTCTTCTGAATTACTGTTTTTATAGTTTTATCTTTTGCCCTGCTTTCAAATTGAGGCCATTAAAGCTTTCAACAACAGAAATGGATTCCACAAATATGGGCTTTATTTGTACAAACTAGGTTCATACTGAAAAATGTATGTCAACCCTTTTTAGGCTATAAGGAATAGTCAAATTTAGATTTAAAAATTCCTCTGGGCATTCATATAGTTCACTGGTACAGCATCTAAAGTACCGTGCACGAAGGTGCATAATGAATACCTTTCGATGATGCACTGACATTTCTAAGAAAGCATTTGCCTCAAATCAATCTGCTCAAACCAGCAAATGAGTTGACATTCAAAGCTTTAGGAAATGCTATATGAATATTTTTTCCCATAGTACAGTAAAGATTCGATCATAGAACTGTCATAGGAAATTGAGAACCTGCCTTCTGTTTTAAAGTTAATCTACCAGATCCATTTATTTATTTAACTTATAAAATGAATTGTTCTAGTAGGAAAGTCTTTAGATGTATTCCTAATTCTAATAAGATCTACACTGTTTGAGTTAAAATACTATTGATATCATCATAGTCAATAAATCAAGTCAACCACTTATGACAAACATGTCTTTCTACAACAAACATTTATAACTCATAATTATCATTAATTCCTAGAACTATTAAACTGAACTCTTCAGCATTATGGAAAAGCTTTTTTTTTTGTTATTGTTGTTTTGTTTTCTGGACTTAGACTAACATGAAATTGAACTCTGCAACAAAAATATATAGAATTGGTGGTAGTAAGTCAAATGCAATAATAACATTGTATATAACACTAGAGGCCCGGTGCACAAAATTCGTGCACGGGGGCGGGGATTACCTCAGCCCAGCCTGCATCCTCTTGCAATCCAGGAGCACTGTCTCCTAACTGCTTGCCTGCCTGCTCACACCTAACCATTCACCTGCCTGCCCCATTGCCCCTAACCACTCTACATGCCTGCCTGATCACCCCTAACCATTCACCTGCTTGCCTGATCACCCCTAACCACCTCTGCCTTGGCCACCGCTGCCTCAGCTTCATCCAGAATGACATCCGGAAGGTCGTTCAGCTGTCTGGTCTAATTAGCATCTTATACTTTTATTATTATAGATTAGCCAGACTTTCCTTTCGTCTATCTGAACGTTAGCTAATGATTAATAGATATTTCCCACTCTTAAAAGTGCTTGAGTACACCACTGCATTTCCCATTATCTCCAGGTCTTGTTATTGAAACTTAAGTCTCCTAGTCATAATTTGATTTATTCAAAGCTATACTTTAAAACTGTAAGTTCCAGCCTGTCTGGCATGGCTAGTTGAGCATTTACTTATGAACTGGGAGTTCACGGTTTGATTCCTGTCAGGGCATATGACTGAGTTGCAGTCTTGATCCCCAGTGTATGGTGTTCAAGAGGCAGCCAATCAATGATTCTCTCTTAATCATGAATGTCTCTGTCTCTTTCTCCCTCTCCCTTCCTCTCTGAAATAAATAAAAATATATTTTAAAAAATAAAATAAAATTGTAAGCCCCATATATTTCCGATTTCTTAAACTCTATAAAATTCTGGAGTGATCCTTTATTAGTGAATCAATTAAATGTGTTAGATGCTGTTATAGGCACCTTCAATAATTTATGTCATTATTTCCATTTTACAAATGTGGAATCTAAGCATAAAGTATTAAATAACTGGTATATATTCTATAGCAGAGCAAGAATTCCAATTACGTAGTCTGACTATAGAATCCACTAATTTAGATATTGATAAGACCAGGTTATTACATAACAAACTTCCTTATTATAACTGCTGAGCAAGAAAATAATAGTACTATGATTATATTTTTAAATAGCATTAGTAATATATAACATGTTAAAATTTTTTTGTAAGATGTATTTACCATCTAAAATATTTGCTATCCATTGTGTTAGGCTGTTCTGCAGCAGCTAGAGATTGTACTTCACAAATTAAAATGTTAGCTGTTTTCAGTATTCATCTTTTGTTTTTGTAAAATTTATATTGTTTCACCCAGTAAAAATAGTGAAAAAAGGCATTCAAAGTATCAATTTATTTTTAGATGAATCATATGCTCAGTAAGAATACAAAGTTTTTTTATTGTTGATTTAAGCCTATAATAGCCTAGAAAAAAATGCCTTTTAGTTCAATTAGTATCTGCTTTTTTCCTTATAAAGGGGTAAGTGTAAGTAGTCTTTCCTTATTCATGGTTTTGCTTACCTGTCATCAACTGTGATCTGAAAATATTAAAAATTTCAGAAATAAACAATTCATGAGTTTTAAACTGTGTGGCTTTCTGAGTGGAGTGGTGAAATCTGATGGCTGTCTGTTTTGTCCTTCCTGAGAGTGAATCTTCCCTTTGTCCAGGCTCCCCAAGCTGTAGGTGCTCCCCTCCTGTTAGTCACTTTGTAGCTGTCTCAGTAATCAGATGGACTATCCTGGCATTGCAGTGCTTGTGTTCAAGTAACCTTTATTTTCCATAGCAATGGCTCCGAAGTGCAAGAGTAGTGATGCAGGCAAGTTGCATATACCAAATAGAAGGTGTCAACAGCTTCCTTTAAGTGAAATTATGAAAGTTCTTGACTTAAGGAAAGAAAAAAATTGAAACTGCTAAAGTTGCTAAAATCCACATTAAGAATGAATATTCTATTTGTGACATTGTGAAGAAGGAAAAAGAAATCTGTGCTAGTTTTTCCATTGTACCTCAAAACTGCAAAAGTAATGACCACAGTGAATGATAAGTACTTAGTTAAGATGGAAAAGGCACTAAATTTGTGGATGGAAATGTTTTGGGAAATTTGTCAGAAATTAAATTTTTGAGAGACAGATGACATTCACATATCTTTTATTACAGTATATTGTTATAATTATTCTGTAAGCATTAGTTGTTGTTAATCTCCTACTGTGGCAATTTATAAATCAAACTTTATCATAGGAATGAAGACTATAGACACACACACACACCGAGTGGCCAGATTATTATGAACACCTGACGTTTGTAGGCAAGCTAGCTATAATTTTGTGCTGAAGTTGCTAGAAGGCCAGACCATTATAAACAGGGAAGCAGGTTGTTTACTACAACAGTAGAGTGATTTTTTTTCTGAAGATATGGGTAAACAATGTGATTTAACAGCCTTTGAACGTGGGATATATATACTGATTGGCCAGATTATTATGACCACCCCATTGTTACTTCGTTGGGCCTACTTTTGCCTTCAATATTGCGGTGATTCTTCTTGGCATTGACTCCACGAGATGTTGAAAGGTGATGTGAGGAATCTGACACCATGCCTGATGAATAGCACTGTCCAATTCTGTGAGATTTGATGGTTGTAGAACCAGCTGCCTGATGGTTCTTTTAACTTCATTTCACAAATGCCCAATTGGATTGAGATCTGGTGATTGTGGGGGCCACCTAAGCAAAGTAAAGTCTCCCTCGTGTTCTTAAAACCACTCCTGCACAAAATGAGCACCGTGGCATGGTGCATTTGTCTTGTTGGAAGAAGCCATCTCCATTGGGATACGCCAACAACATGATAGGATGAACTTGATCAGCAATGATACTTAGGCATGTTGTGTTATTCAGACATTATTCCTCATGAAGTAAAGGGCCCAAATCATGCCAGGGGAACATGCCCCAAACCATAACACTGCCCCCACCAGCTTGAAGGGTTGTACTCATGCATGTGGGGTACATGCTTTCATGCTGTTTCTGCCAAGTTCTCACTCTGCCATCTGCATGATGCAACTGGAAACGTGATTCATCGGATCACATGACTTTTTTCCAGTGCTTGACTGTCCAATCCTTGTGTTTCTGTACGAATTGGAGATGTTTTATCATGGTAACTGCAGACAACAAAGGTGTTCGAACAGGCCTTTGGCTGTTTTGCTGATACTTGCTCCATGGTTACAATCGCCAACAATCATCCCATGTTCAAAGGCTGTTAAATCGCGTTGTTTACCCATATCTTCAAAAAAAAAGAGTCACTTCTACTGTCATGGTAAACAATATTCTTCCCTATTTATAATGGTCTGGCCCTCTAGCAATTTCAGCTCGAAATTATGACTAATTTGCCTAAAAACGTTAGGTAGTCATAATAATCTGGCCACTCAGTGTATATATGGTATTATACTATCTGAGGTTTCAGGTATCCATGGGGTGTCTTAGAACTACTCTCTGTAAATAAGGGGGAACTATTCTCTACAAAAAGTAAATGTTTTAGTATATTGAATTTTAAAAACAATTCAGCCCTTGGCGTGGGTCTGGGTGGGAAGGAATCCAACCTAAATGAATAAGATGTGTTGAAAACATGGAGAATATATTCAACTTTTCCTAAAAATTGCTCTTTATAGAAAAGACCAGTGGCATAATATAGACACTAAGGATGTTATGGATATTCTTATTTAAAGAAATGCCACAAGTTTCTATGACCTGCCCTATGCCAAAGTACTTGTCTTTTAGAGAAAGATTCATGGGGTAGATTCAAAATCTTTTTTTAAATTACTCATGTGGAGTAGCTGTAAAGTATTATGACAGTATAAATTAAATGAATCTTGTGAGTCAGTAATAGAAAATATATGGTCAAATGGCATAATATATGATATTTAAGACATGCTGATTTTGCTGAAGATTTCTTTTTATAATATTTTCATTACAGTTGGGAATTAAAATGTTCTGGTAAAAGAAATGTGATATGTCCTTTACCATTCTCACAGGACACAGGTATTTTAAAGAACGCTACATTCTTTGTGGGACTTATGGAATAATTTGTTCTCACTCAAAATTGAATATGTTATCAAAGTTTTATTTGCTTAGTAGTTTATCACTCAGTTTTATTTTTAGATGGATTGATGGATTAAATGAAACAAAACTGTGAGGTCAGAGGTTTATATTTTTGTAAGAGCTATCCTATTTTCCTTAAAAGCAAGACAATTTGAAACAAATGTGGATATGTATTTTTAAACTAATAAGTAGTTAAAATACTTTATTGTACATGTTATCACATACTTATTTCCTTGGTAATTTTCCTGAAATACTTGGATTTTGTTACATCGAGTGGCTCTATTCACCTTTGATTCAGATGCTGCTCTCCTGGAAGATAGAATTTAGTGAAAATTTACAAATGCATAATGAGTTCAAAGTGGTAGTAAGGATGTCAGGTAGATATCCATCATAATGAGGAGTTAATATCTGTATCTGCATTACATTCTAATTGATGGCTCTGTCTGATATTTGAAAAGCGTTAAATTGCTGATGTACATGTGATGGAATGCCTATTGTCAGGCTAGAAATGAAAACTCTGCCTCATCACTGCAGTTGTTTTCTGAGTGATTTGTAGAGAAGTGACTTTGAATGGTCATATTAGAGGTCAGAATTAGGGATCTCACATTTTAGTAGTAACTCCTATGTGTCAAGTCTTCCTTCAACATAAACTATGTTCTGTAATTCAATTTTTGAAAAAGCTTTAAGAGAAAGAGACTTGAGTCATTAAAGTTAGAGGAAAAAATCTAGAAAGCCACAGCGGGACTGTGTTTAAGTAAATTAATCAATAATACATGAACTGAGTGTTTAAAGAAATAATATCATAATTTCATGTCAAGATAACAGGAATTTATTGATGTTTAAGCCAAACAGGAAAAAAAAAAAAGAATGACTAGTGCTAGGAAATTGCAGTATTTTATAATGTATGTTTAAATTAGTTGAATTTTGGAATATTTAAAAATTCACCACCAACTTTTCCATCTCACATTTTTATAAAACTGCAGTTACCTTAAGATATATATATATATATATATATATATATATATATATATATATATATATACTATTATATATGTATGTGTGTGAGTGTACATGAATGTCATGCAACCTCTTCCTTTTCTCTACAATATCTTGCAGAATTATATAATTTCTTCTGCATTATTGTACTAATTTTTATTTCTTTCCAGCGATCTTTGGCAGTCCTCCTTTCGCTAATACTAGAAATGTCCCTTCTGACCCATGCAGCATTCAATGGATGTGTTAGGTTCACTGTCTCAATTAATTCTAATGACAACACGTTGAGATTTATATTATTATCACATACATTTCACAAAGGAATACCCTGTGTTGCAAAGACGTTAAACCTTTTGGCCAAGATCACCTTCCCTAGCTTTTCTCTAAATGTCTGGCTCATGTGCTGCATCTTTAGCCACAGCATACTACTCTGGTCTTTTCAGGTGTTCCACACACTATGCATTCTCATTATTCTGCCTGCTTATAGATTTCCCTTTGCCAGAATGCCCTCCTCTCTTTTGTCACAAGTACCTTCGAGTACTTGTGAAATCCCACTTGGGAAATCCTTTCTCAGCTTCTCTGTAGAATCAATCACCCCTGATTCTCCCTTCCATTTTGCATATTTTGACTTATTTGTTAATGTATTTGTTTCTCTGGGTGTAGTGTTCCTTTCTTGAGTAATAGGGACCTGTCACACTACCTGACATGCCTTAGATTTTCATCTTTATTGACTCACCTCTAGGTAAGTGGAAATCCTAGTTTGTAGGGTAGTAGAATGAGAATCTAGCCAGGATTACAATGTTTATTTTGTAAAGTTTAATATTTAATTATATTTGGATTTTTTTAAACATTCAGGATATTTTAATTCATGAGCTCCTGCCAGCCAGGATTGGAGCTGTGTATACACATAATTCTGTGCATGATGCCACTCCCTTTTATATAAACATTGTTTGTATCTTTTTCATTAGAGTTTATTTGTCAACCACTGGCTATTAGGCAATTGGATAATCAGTTGTCAGGTGAGCTCTGTTCTTTATCCACAGTGGAGCACATAGAATAATCATAAAACATAGTGAGAGATCTTAGATTCCAGCTGGGATGACATACCTAATACACGGAAAATTTTGTTATAAATTCTCTTAATCTGCAACCATAACACACAAGTGGGTTACTGAATACAGACTGAAGACCACTTGTAGTTAATTAGCCTAGTTATCCTAATACCTCTCTGCAGGATACTACAAACTGTCATCCAAGACTGTGTAGGGAGGAAAACCTCCATCTGCCATTTCTGTAGCAAGGTTATGAAACCAAACTCTCCAAGGCTAGCAGAGGGTGTTCGTTTGTCTGTTTTGGGGGGAATAGGTGCCATCCCAGACATTTATTTAAATTTCAATGAGTGAGGCCAATTCAAGTCACTAATTACATAACTCCAGGGAATACCATGGTCTTCTGTAGTAACCTTAAAATTCTCTAATCCTTTTGATTACTCATGACTATGTGATGTACTATATCTTGCTTCTTGTATTTCTATAGAGTTGATATATAGGCAGAGCGATTTCATTTAATATTAGCTTTGTCAATGTAAATCATTCAGGAGTCTTTTTTTTCTTTCCCCTTCACCTACCAAATAGCTTCTGCCCTTGTTTTTTTTTTTCTTTTCTTAATAATGATTTTGAAAATGAGTAAGCATAATATTTCCTTCATTGAATACATTACCCTCATGCAACTGTGTTATTCTCTTGAGCTTCAAAGGTAAATTTGTGTGTGTGTGTGTGTGTGTGTGTGTTCTCATAAGTTTTTCTACCAAGTACCATATACTTTTATTTTTAATAGTAGAGGCCCGGTGCACAAAAATTTGTGCACTCGGGGGGCATCCCTCAGCCCAGCCTGCCCCCTCTAACAGTCTGGGAGCCCTCACAGGATGTCTTACTGATGTCCCTGTGGGGAGCGGGCCTAATCCACAGTCTGGCCTCCCTCTGTGGAAGACAACTGGCCAATCAGGTATATAGATACTTTCTGAAGGCAGCACAGACCCCTTCCTTATTTCTTTCCTCTGTGGTTGGGGAATAGGGGACTAGAAGGTGGAGACAGAACTGTGGCCAGGCCTGGGGCTCTTGTAGGCAGCAGAAAGAAGGAGAGGGCTGGGGAAAGTCTAGACACAGTTTTCTTCAATTGTCCTCCCTTCCTCCGGGCCCCTTGCTCTGTTCTCCCCTTGTCGTGGTGGACACTTGGGCCTCGGACTGACAGGAGCCCAGCGATGGTGGAGTTCAGCCCCCTCACTTCTCAGCTGAACATACAACTGCCTCACATTCCAAGTGGAGCTGTTTTCAAGTGGCTAAAGTGCTGGCAATTCATGCCTCCCAGCCTTTCCCCTCTCAGGTTTCCTCCTTGTGTCAGTTGCAAATTTCACCGAGACACCGAAGCAACTCTGCCCTGGTACTTCTGCACTGGCCCCTGCCCGGGCCTGGCCGGGCACTCTTCCTTGAGGTCTCTGGGTCCACAGTCTGAGCTCAGGGAGGTCACCCAGAGCCCATTCCCCTGGACAGGTAGGGCAGGGGGGCTAGTTTGAAGAGGTGGAGGAAGATGGCAGAGTAAGAGTTGGTATGAACCAGCACCTGCTTAGCCAGACTTCCTAAGCTCCCCACCGAGTCCAGTCTGGGCCCCTTCCCCACACCAGGAGGATCCCAGTGCTCTCCTCCCTGTTCTCTCTCTCTCTCTCTCTCTCTCTCTCTCTCTCTCTCTCTTGGCCCTGTGTCTCCGGCGGGCGGGCTAGGGCTCAGGTGAGGCGATCAGTATCGTTTGCCTTTGTTGGTGGTTAATTTGCATATCACTCTGATCAGCCAATGGCGGGCATAGTGAAGGTATGGTCAATTACCATGTTGTCTATTATAAGTGTAGATAATATCTTCTTTTCCTAGAGTAACATCAATTGCAAAACATAATTAACTTATATGTGATTTTTCCATGGGGACAATGCATTTCTATGGATAATCACTAAAATTTTATGGACACATAATACAGTTTATTGTTTTATTTTTACCATGGGGTTTTTCTTTATTGTTTATTTTAAGAAGCAATACCTCTCTTGTTTTCACAGGTAAGAAGATGGCCTATCAAAAAGTCAATGCAGATCAAAGAGCTCCAGGACATTCACAGTACTTGGACAATGATGACCTTCAAGCCACTGCCCTTGACTTAGAGTGGGACATGGAAAAGGAACTAGAGGAGCCTGGTTTTGACCAGTTTCACCTAGATAGTGCAGAGAATCAGAACCTGGAGAGTTCAGAGACTGCAGACCTCAATCTTGATTCCATTCAACCAGCAACTTCACCCAAAGGCAGGTTTCAGCGACTTCAAGAAGAGCCTGACTATGCTACCCGCTATACAAGATCTGCACCAAAGAGCAACCACTGCACCTTTTGCCGCCTTTTAAAAATACTTTGTACAGCCATCATTTTGTTTATTTTTGGAATTTTAATAGGCTACTATGCACATAAAAATTGCCCTTCAAATGCTACATCTTCAGGAACACTTGATCATCAGTTATATCAAGAGATTCTCAAGACAATCCAAGCAGAAGATATTAAGAAGACTTTCAGGTAGGAAAAAAGAAATGGATGTTGGTGGGGGGGCATTTTCTGGAAAGATATTTTAGGGATTACTGCACAGGTGATTTTGCCATGGTGTAAGATTAACCTTGTAAGCTGAGAGCTATAACTTACTGGCACATTTTTCACAGAAGGGGGGGTCTACATTTTCAGACTTATGATATTATAATATAAATTAATGATGCTGCTTTATGAATTGATAACAAGAATTGTGGGTACTATGAAGACTAACAGACTTGAGCTAGTGCATTTTTCCATCTTGGGAAGTCCAGGTATGCCAAATTGAGATGCAAAGACTGCTGGATGTACATGTAATAAGAACTAAGACATTAACCATATGATTGAATTTTAATGACCCCAGAATAAAATAAACCTGTTTTTTGGAGCAGAAGTAACTGCCTCTTATGGTCAGGAGCACTGGTAGTATTTGGTCTTCTACATCCCTGAGCTTTCCAATGAGCACATTTTTATTGAAACACATTGGGTTCAGGCAATTCCAAAAACTCATCTTCCTCTTTAAGGTAAGTTGCCATTTAACTTGTCTTGCATAATATGTTGACTATGGCTATGTTATCTCCATACTGGATCTTATCACAGGAATTAGTTTTATTTAAATTGTAGAGATGGATTTCTCCCCTCTGTAAGGGGGAAACCCCTATATCCATCAGACCAACTAATGGCAATGAGAACCCTGTATTAATGGCTACCCAATCCTGCCAAAGAGTCCAAAATCTTTGCTACTTGTTAGCATCTACTGTATTGTTATGATCCTTCTTAAACTGACCTAAAATGAGGAACTCTCTGTTTCAGCTATCTAGAAATAAAACAATAATTTGCTCTAAGCTTAATTAAATCTATGCTCACTTACTTTAATATTCTTTAGCATAAGAAAGTAAACAGTCCTTCCCTAACCGGTTTGGCTCAGTGAATAGAGTGTCAGCCTGCGGACAGAATGGTCCCAGGTTCTATTCCAGTCGAGGGCATGTACCTTGGTTGCAGGCTTGATCCCCATTGGGCGTTGTGCAAGAGGCAGCTGATCGATGTTTCTCTCTCATTGATGTTTCTAATTCTCTATCCCTCTCCCTTCCTTGTTGTAAAAATCAATAAAATATATTTTTTTAAAAAAAGAAAGTAAACATTCCTGTAGCTTCTCTGCCCTCTTCTTTGAACTCAGACATTAGATTTGTTTGCTTGTTATAGTATCATTGTCTATCCTGTGCTCACAGCATCTTTATTCTTTTCACCCCTCCCTTTCGACATCTATCACTCAAGTTTACTTCCTTCTATTTAGGAACCATAATACTCCTTTTACCAAGTAGTAAAAGTTCCTGTTCAAGAAAGCTGACAACTTCATGTTCTCTCCGGTCTTAATGAGAGAAAAGCCAGACTAAAGAAAAGCTAGCTGTGGAGTTCATGGGAGACCCATGGACTGCTTTATGGTTATGAGAACACTAGAAAGACTCCTTTAAATAAGTAATTTTTCTTTCCTCAGATACCACCGCAATATATTTTTGCTGTTATCTTTTTGTGCAGATTCAAGTCTTGATGGTGATGCCATTGGCAACTGTTCTCCAGTCTCCAGCTATACTTTGTCACCATTTCTGTTCTTCCTCTGCCTTATATATTTATTTTTTTATCTCCGTCTTCTTTTCCTTTCATGTTTTCTTTTTTATTTCTCTTTGATTTCAGTAGTACAGGGATTGAGAGAAGGATGATCAGGATAAATGAAGAGGGCAATGAAACAACTGGCATTTTAATAGGAGAAAAAGATGTAAACATATAGCAAAACTGTACATAATTTGATACATGCAAATGATAACAGAATGAATTTAACAGTAGTGGTGTGATGGTTCCTATAGGAAGTTTTATCTATTCTATTATTGATCTATCCAGATAACAAGTGAACATTGTCATAAATTTAATCACAAAGGAAATACATAGATAAGATTTATTTAATTATGCATAGTATTTTCTTGCTCTAGATTTTAGACACAGCAACTCCTTCACTTAGGATTTCTCAGTGTTATGCAGAATTACATTAATTCTCTCAACTGACTGGATCAACTCACTGATGAGAAGTTACACTCTTTCAATCCTTAAGCATTTGGTCAGAGCCATAGTAGCACCCACTAATAGGATGAATGATGATTGATTATAGGAGGATCTTTGAATATAATGACCTTCTCAATTCTGACATCCTATGTAATAAAGAGGTGATATGCAAATCGACCACCACACCCTCGCAAAAGATGGCCACCCCCATGTGGACACAAGATGGCCACCACAAGATGGCTGGCAGGGGAGGGCAGTTGGAAATGACCAGGCCGGCAGGGGAGGGCAGTTGGGGGTAATCAGGCTGGCAGGGGAGCAGGTACGCATCGATCAGGCTGACAAGGGAGTGATTAAGGCAGTGGTTCTCAACCTTCTGGCCCTTTAAATACAGTTTCTCATGTTGTGACCCAACCATAAAATTATTTTCATTGCTACTTCATAACTGTAATGTTGCTACTGTTATGAATCATAATGTAAATATCTGATATGCAGGATGGTCTTAGGCGACCCCTATGAAAGGGTTGTTTGACTGCCAAAGGGTTCGCGACTTACAGGTTGAGAACTGCTGGGTTAGGAGGTGATCAGGCTGGCAGGCAGGCGAGTGGTTGGGAGCCAGCAGTCCTGGATTGTGAGAGGGATGTCCGACTGCCAGTTTAGGCCTGAAACCGGCAGTCAGACATCCCCCGAGGGGTCCCAGATTGGAGAGGGTGCAGGCTGGGCTGAGGGACACTCCCTGCCCAGGGCAGGAATTTCATGTGCCAGGCCTCTAGTGTTCAGATACTATGCATCCTTTCAGGCCTGGTTCAAGTGCTAACTTCTTCATGTTGCTCTCTGATCTCTCACCAGTTGAGTTCTCTCACTCTTAGCTTGCAACTCTCAGTACTTTGTTTTCTCTCTTTTTGTTGGCATGAATCACTGTCTACTTTGCCGTAGAGAAAGAAGACTATCAGTCTGACATTCTGGTAGTACTTGAGTATGGTATGCAGACACCCAGTAAATATTTACTGCAGGATAGAATGAGCCCAGAATACAGACCTTTTTGATAAAACCTTCACTTCCATGCACATTATCCTTTGTTTGTTTGTTTATTTTTTTGTCGTTGTTGTTTTTAATAAGTGATTTATTTTGAAATACTTTTAGTATTTGAAGAAGAGTTATATCTAAGAGAGCTACCAAATATATATCTACTCTTCCCTCAGCTTGCCCCAACTGTCACATGTCATATTATCTTGGTTGTTTGTTTATTCTTATAGCAAAGGTGGAAATTTATTGTGAAACAAGCACAGACTCCCACATGGGGAAGGGGAAAGAGTCCCCTATCATTTATTTTAAAAGAATGTTCACATGGTCCCCAATTTACAATGGTCTGACTTAGAATTTTTTTGTCTTTGTGATGATACAAGTAGAAAGAGTGCTTTAAATTTTGAATATATAGCTAGCCTTTTCCCAGACTAGCTATATATGGCACAGTACTCTTCCATGGTCCTGGGCAGTGACAGTGAGATGATTTTGCTCAACTGTAAGCTAATGTAAGTGTTCTTAGTGTGTTTAATGTAGGGTAAGCTAACCTATGATGCTCAGCAGGTTAGGTGTATTAAATGAATTTTATATTTACAGTATTTTAACTATACAGTGGGTTTATCTGGATGTAACCCCATTGTTAATCTAGGAGCATCTGTATACTCTAGTTCTTAATCTATATTATTGAACTTTGAAATTAAAGTCATATATATGATTTTTGGAACATATTTTATTTACATTCTCATAGTGTGTACTAAAAAGTTGTTTTAAAAGGTAAAGGATTTTTTTTTCTCTGTGTAAACATGGGCTGACTGTCTACTATATTCAGTTTTTAATAATATTCTGTATAATCTATATGGCATTCTCTTTTTATAAAGAAAAAATGGAAAGTAAAAAGGTATCTCCAATATCATAGACATTTGGAGATACAAAGTAAATCCCCTCACAGTTCTGCTTAAGCCCTACCATTTCAGGAAGTTGTTTCAGTCTAGGTCTAGCTCTGCTGAAGGCTTGCTTTCTTCCTTCTCAATTTCAGGTAAATTCAAAGAATGCTCTATCTCTCTCTATCCTCTCCCTTCTTCTCGACCCCTCCACCCCCCACAGTCATACACATACAAATTATTTTATCCTGGAGGTTACATGCTAACATTAGGTTACATAATTTCCTAGTAAGCACATTCCTTTTCATTGTTATAAAATCATTTTCACAGAATCTATCTGCTGTAAAGCATCAAGGTTAAGTTGTTAAGGATCAAAATGCAGGAATCTTTAGTTTTTCTAATTTGTTTTTTGTTGAATTCTTAGCGGGAGAAATATATTGTACATAATTAGAAGACTCCTTTGCAGTGACTATGTCCTATAGTCAATGGAATATTTCCATCAAATATACCAAGGTCATCTGTGCTTACCAGCTGCCTATCCTGAAAAAATATTCAACTTAAGGCTTGTCACATTTTTCTTACATCTTTTTCTGCATTGACTATGACATGCTTTCTCGTCCATTCATTTCTTGATCTTATTCATTCCAAAAAAGGAACAAGATCAGTCAGATGTAGTACAAGATGAAAACAAACCTTTTTCTTTGAGCATCAAGTATGTCAGTTTCCTGTGGATTCACTTGACGTTCCAATACTCTTTCTATAGAAAAGTAGGTATTGTTCACATTAAGTAAAGTATAACTTAAACGTGGAAAGGTTGGGGCCTGATTACACACTACTCTTATGTTTCCTTCAGTACCAATAAAATCAAGATTTAAATGGCTCACATGACCTTTTGAGATTTGCAATTTGAAAATCTCAACCCATGTCTTAGACATTAAGCAAGATATTTGAATATTGCAGTTTAAAGTATTGACTTCATAATATCATACAGTAGTTTACAGGGGAAATTAAAATATATGTGGAAAATTATTAAGTGATATTTATCAAATAAAATTAAGTACTTTATTACAGTCACTTGAAATGGATGTTTTTAGGGGATGGGAGGGAAGTGAAATTGGCTGGTGAATCAGATTCCAAAAAATTGATGATGAATGCTTTCTCCCTACTGCCCCCATCCTGGGACACTATTATTAACTATTATTAACATGCCACAGCATACAGAGGTCATTTTATTTTCCAAATTTTATATGCCTATATATAGCCACAGTGTGATGGTTAATTCTATGTATCAACTTGGCTAGGTCACAATGCACAGATATTTGGTCAAATATTATTTAGATGTTTCTGAGAAGGGACTTTTAAAATGAGATTAACATATAAATCAATAAACTTTTAGTAAAGCAAATTACCTTCTATAATGTGGGTGGGTTTGATCCAGTCGGTTGAAGGTTTAATAGTAAAAAGACTAACCTTTCAGGAAGAAGAAAGAATTCTACCAGCAGACTGCTTTTGAACTTGAACTGCAATTCTTCTCAAGGTCCACAGCCTACTGGTCTAGCCTATAGATTTTGAACTTGCCAAGACTCCACAATTGTGTGAGCCTATTCCTTAAAATAAATTTCGCTCTCTCTCTACATATACTTAAAGTTAGTTTTGTTTTTTCTGGTGAACCCTAACTAAACATACATGCAGTTTAGGGAACTTAAATAAACCAACATAATTTGGCTGTTGTTTTTGTTTTAATTATTTTTTTTCTGTAGAATAATTTATTCAGACGTTAGGATTCAATTTAATAATAAGAAGCACATATGCTGAAATTTTAAAAAAGCCCAAAGCCTATCTTTAACCTTATTTTTTAAATTTTATTTTTTAAAGTATTAAAAATAGTACATATGTCTCCTTTTTTTCCCATTGACCTCCCTCTGGCCTCCCTTACCCCCCAGCACCTGCCCCCCCCCCCAATGTCTTGCATCCATTGGTTATGCTTATATGCTTGCATACAAGTCCTTTGGTTAATCTCTTACCACCACCCCCCCCACCCCCCGCAAACCTCCCCTGCCTTCCCACTGTAGTTTGACAGTCTTTTCAATGCTTCTTTGCCTCCGTATCTATTTTTGTTCATCAGTTTATAATTTTATCTATATTCCACAAATGAATGAAATCATTTGGTATTTATCTTACACTGACTGGCTTATTTTAGTTAGCATAGTGCTCTCCAGTTTCATCCATGCTGTTGCAAATGGTAATAATTCCTTCTTTTTTAAAGCAGCATAGTAGATATACCACATTTTTCTAATCCACTCATCGGCTGATGGGCACTTAGGCTGTTTTCAAATGTTAGCTATAGTAAATTATGCTGCTATAAACATAGGGGTGCATATATCCTTTCTGATTGGTGTTTCTGGTTTCTTGGGATATATTTCTAGAAGTGGTATCACTGGGTCAAATGGCAGTTCCATTTTTAATTTTTTGAGTAAATGCGATACTGTCTTCCACAGTGACCGCACCAGTCTGCATTCCCACCAGCAGTGAAGGAAGGTTCCTTTTTCTCTGCATCCTCTCCAGCACTTGTCATTTGCTGATTTGTTGATGATAGCCATTCTGACAGGTGTGAGATGGTACCTCATTATTTTTTGATTTGCATCTCTCGGATGATTAGTGACTTTGAGCATGTTTTCATATGTCTCTTGGCTTTCTGAATATCCTCTTTTGAAAAGTGTCTATTTAGGTCCTTTGCCCATTTTTTGATTGGGTTGTTTATCTTCCTTTTGTTAAGTTGTATGGGTTCCCTGTAAATGTTGGAGATTAAACGCTTATCGGAGATAACATCAGCAAATATGTTCTCCCATGCAGTGGGCTTTCTTGTTGTTTTGTTGATGGTTTCTTTTGCTGTGCAGAAGAAGCTTTTTATTTTGATGTAGTCCCATTTGTTTGTTTTCTCCTTAGTTTCCATTGCCCTAGGAGCTGTATTGGTAAAGATATTGCTACGACAAATGTCTGCTATTTTGGTGCCTATGATTTCTTCTAAGACTTTTATGGTTTCCCACCTTACATTTAAGTCCTTTATCCATTTTGAGTTTATTTTTGTGTATGGTATAAGTTGGTTGTCTAGTTTCTTTAACCTTATTTTAATAATTCATGTATTTCCGATCTTATTTTAATGTAATAACATTACATTTATAGAAGGATAGAATTTGAAATTATATTCTATGTGTCCAACAAGTATTTCAAATAATTTTTTAAAGATGCTTAATCAATTTCTTCAACTTATTAGATTGTGGCATCAAAATGTAGTCAACTCCCCAAGCAAAAATGCACTTTCCAAATCTTACAAAGTGTCATTCTCATGGGGAAAAAATGGCATTGAAGTTCCCTTTTCTTTCATTATTACTGGAGCAAATATATTAAATTTTATATGCCTGATTTGGGAAATCAGTTTCCGTCTTCAATAACTGATTGTGTGTTATAGCTGGGTCCTTTACAAATGAAGTGCACTTCTATTGCTTAAAAATTGCTTTCCTGTGCAACATGATGTAGTAATGAATTAAATCCAAATGAGCCTTATATTCACAATGTCATAATATGTAACTCGTCCCCTGTGGAACTTCTTTATTATCTAATACAAGGCAAGCTAATGTCTTCCTCTCATGGCTCACTTCTCAGAAGGGTATGCAGACTTCAATTTTAGAAATAAAAAAAGAAAACTATGAGTTGAGATCAAATTACCTTTTTAGAAACTCTCTAAATCACAGAGAGCACCTTAACATGTCCCACAATATGCAAATCAAATTCTGCTAGAACACGAAACAAAAGAAGCAGTTTTATTTCTGTGGAGTACATTTCTATCTGGGAGAGAAACATGAAACTGAATATTTTTCTTTGAGCAGAAATGTGTGCAGGTGGTTTTTACTTTCAATAAAAATAAAATAAGTGTGGGCGTTTGCTCTCTATTTCCTCACTTGGTTTCATCGTATTAACTCTATTCTGCAGGGAACAACTTGTAAGATCAGCCTGTACCAATATTGAAGTTCCAGCTTCTACACAGATTTAAAAACCCTAATTTATTAGCCTTATAATTTAGGAATTTGACAAAACACATCAGATATTCCCTTATTGTAGCTGCTTTCGTCTTGTCTGGGTGGCATAATGGAGTTTAACTGAGTTTTTAAAAATGTGCCTTGTTATTTTATGTGGGCAAAGAGCAAAGGGAGAAAATGTTTATTTTAGTCCGTGGGGCAGCCAAGATAAATGTGCCAGGTTTTCATGGGCTGCTGCTATCTGTGGCTTCTTTTGTATTCTGCGCTTGGCCCAGGCCTTTGTAGATTTTTTTCTGCATCTCTCTCTCGCATACCACACCTGGATCTGCATCAGTTGCTGCTTGGAATACCACATGATCCAGATCCAAGCCTTCATCCACCTTATCTAATTTTAAGGAGAGAACCTAATTTATATAAGATCTGTTTATCCTGGTTTAAAAAATTTAATTATATTATAATCAAATACAATATAAGCTGATATATATATATATATATATATATATATATATATATATATATATATATATATATATATATGGAGTTAGAGACTGTGCCAAAGCTATATACTGTTATGGGGAAAGGAGACACCTCAACTTTCTCATATATAAGGGTTTGTATTGTTTTTAGTCAAATTAATATTCCAATTTAAAAATAATGCTAATAGCCTACCATCACAAGACATATGCAAGGCGCCTTTTAAAGCCTGTACACTTATTCATGCATGTATTTAGTTAATGAATATTTATTGTGGATCTAATGAGTGCTGGGCTAGAGAAATGCAGTGAACAATACATATTACATTCTTGTACTTAGGGTGCTTATGTTCCCACTGACCAGAGGCGATGGGAACATACCCATTTATTTAAACTAAGTCTAATAACAAAAAAAGTATACATTGTGGAGTGACAGAGGAGAGAGGGAGACACAGAGGTTGACTACAAACTTCAGAACTCTCCAGGAGTTAATTGTGGATGAAGCAGGAAGTTCGATTTCAAATGGACACATCCTGTTTTCCAGAAGGATGGACCAGCCTCTCTACATCTTTAACCCAGGCTGCCTGAGGAACTCAGCAGCTGTTTGGCAGAGCCTGCGCCTCCTCCTTGCTCTGGGGACTGCCAGAGAGTTATTTCCCTTCTAATTTATTTGCTTTTTACTACTACCTTTGCAAACAAACAAATAAAAAGCAAACCTGCTTTTAAAGAGTGAGTTCAACAGGAAGTGATAGGCTGAAAGAGAGAGAGCCCTGACCACTCTCCCATTTCTGTTCATTGGCAATATAAAACATGGAATTTCACTCTCCCAAATAAGAAGCACTATGCTTCATTGAGAACTCCCTTTAAAATCATTCAATATACTGTAATTTAGAGTTTACAGTTTCTTCTCAAAATAGCTTCATTTCTAAGGATTGCCTCATCACCCCCAGTTGTTTTTGTTGTTGTTATTGTTGTTGATTTCATAAATTTCACATTACATGCAGAACTGGTATGGCACAAGTAATAAGAGAAAGAAATCTTTCTTATAGCTCAGTCTTATTCTCAAATAACCATTCTAAGAATGGTTATGTTAATCCTGGATTCCCGAATTCATATTTATTATGTAATCAGTTGCAATCTTTTGAAAGAGTTGCTGTTTGCTAATTATATGCAATTATGGTCTGACACCCAGTGGTGTATGTTAACTTTTTAAGATTGCAGGCAATATCAGTGAGGTGAGTTGCTTTACAGACATGAAAGTTATACAAAAATTTCACATGGATTTTCTTAACATCTTCTTATACTGCAATGTCAGTCCTTGAAATAGACTGGCGTTAGGAGGGGTCCTTCCTTGTAGCCTATTTCAATTACCTTTTGAAAATAAATGTGTGAAGAGGAGGAAGAAGTTGGGACCAGAGGATTGGATAAGGCTCTAGAACTGGGTTCTCAGAACTGAGAAAGGAGCATCTCTGTGCGAATCATGAAGGTAGAGACAATAGTGATTGCTGCTAGCAATTTTCATTCTCTTCTTGTCCTGGAAATAGGGGCAAACTGAGTGATAGACAGTATTTATATGAAGTATCAGTGTAATAATTTTTAAGCAGGAAAAAGAAATTTGAGCATTGTGGGATGCCGGGAGCCGGTCCATCCTTGCTGTTTCAAGGGACCTGGCATATATGGCATACGGTTCTTAATATGTTTGCTCACCTTCTTGGCGCTGTGTTTTAACCAAAGTCACCTCTCCTAGAAAGGTTGTTTCCCCAGGTAGGGATTTTCCCCTGAAGTTAGGGAGGGAATAAAACCCCTCAACTAAGTGCCAGGCGGGTAATTAATCCCTTTAACTACGAACAATCATGCTTAAACTACATAATCTTTTCTCCCTGGAATGGAGATAAGAAACGCCCTAACCTTTGTAATAGAGATTGATAGGATTGAATCAACTGGTATAAATACAGTTGTAACAAGACAGAAACACTCAGAACTTAGAACAGAATCAAGAAGACAGAACCTACACGGAGCCTAGAGACAGAAGAACTTTGCTGGAGAGAGCATGCCGGAGGATCCTGGAGAGGGACTGGCCTCGGAGCCTAGAGACAGAGCCTAGCGGGAGAACATGGCAAGGGATCCTGGACTGAACCTGACTACAGAGATTGGCAGGAGAACCTGACTGGAACCTGGACACTGAACCTGACTGGAGAGCCTGGACAGAACCTGGCTGGAGAACCTAGCAAGGGAACATGGCTACAGAACCTCGCTGGAGATCCGAAGCAGAACCTCTCTGGAGATCCAGACCAGAACTTGGCTGGAGATCCTGGCTAGGCTGCTGATCAACTGAACTCTCTCTGTATCGTTCCTTCTTCGCCGACTCCGTCCACACCTTAGGGGACCCCTGGACCCGCTGGGGTTGGACCCCGGCAGTGGGAAATGCCACTTGGAAAAGTAATTTGCTGATTGGTTGGAGGAGAAAGCTGTGAAAATGACACAGGGTGATAAAAAAAATAGGGAAGCTAGATAATAATTTGGGGTGAAAGAAACAAGATGACAAGCATCAACAAAATGAATGAAGTTTTCCTTCTGCCTGATGACCCAAGAGAGGGTTTCTGGATTAGAAACCTGGGTTAGAAGGTCACCCAGAAAGGCAGTGCTACTGTGAGAATCTGGTCTAGGAAATTCTTAAAAGAGAAGAAAGAGACTACAGCATAAGCTAATGGCAGAGAGTCACCAATGGAGAAAGCACCGCGGCTGTTCTGATCTGAAAGGTCCCCCTCACGTATCTTGGCCGGGCTGTGGACAAGCACAGGGAAGAAGGTGATGATTTGCCCTGGGGAATATTTATCCAGTCTGAGTCTGGGAAGTGAAATAAGCATGTGAAGGGGAATTCAGAGAAAGCTGCAATACTTAGCAGAAAACCAAACACATGTCTCTAAGTCTCATTTGACCTTGGAAAGTTGCCCAGGACTTTCCAGAATCTATAGTGAAATTGCACGCTCAGTGTTTGATAGAGGTCACAGAGCATTTTTCTGTTGATTCAACTGCTTAATCTAATGGTCATAGGAGTACTTGGGTCTAGTATTTCTGATATCCCCCGGACTTCTGGGAAATAGGAATGTATACCTAGAGTTATTGAAGTTAAATACCAACTCAGGTGCTACAGTAATAATCCAGGTATCAACCTGGTCATTTGCAAGTAGCTGCTAATAGTATGTTTGGAAAAAGAATTTAGATGAAGAATTTCCATTTGCTCCTGAGTTAGTTCCATCCTGATGCTATTGCTCACTACTCAGCTGTGGCCCACAGATAACTTTAACAGGTCGTTTCCTGGAGCGTTTAGACTCATGTTTCTCATGATTCCGTGCTACTGCCATCGTGTCAAACACCTGGGAAAGGGTAAATTAGGTTCTTTCCACACATATCATTATTGCCTGCGGTGCCAATACTACATTTCTGTCTAGGCCTATCATGCTCTTTTGAAGACGTGAAGTCAGAGGGAATTTATATCATAGCAACACAAACATTCTGGAAATAAACTTCAAATTGATCTGCCTGGGATCAAATCCCAGCTCCACTGTATTCAGCTGTATGGTCTTGAGCAATTTCTTGAACTTATGATGGCACAGTTTCCTCATTATAAAACATTACTACCTGCATATAAATGCACAGATAACATAAAAAGTGCTTAGACAAGGGCCTTGCATGTAGGAAAGAATATTGGCTGCTATTTTTTTTAAAAAAATATTTTTTTATTGATTTGAGAGAGAGAGAAAAAGGAGATGGAGAGAGAAACATCGATATGAGAGCAGAACATCCATTGGCTGCCCCTGCACATCCCTTACCGGGGATCGAGCCTGCAACTCCAGGTGTATGCCCTGAGCAGGAATTGAACTGGTGACCTCTTAGTGCATAGGAACAATGCTCAATCAACTGAGCCACACCAGCCAGGGTACTATTTGTTTTTGTTTTTATTTGTGTTTTTGTTGTTGTTTTGCTAGTAAAGTCTTTAGCCATTCTCCATTGGCACTTTCTCACTGGCCACCATTGCTCCTAGGCTGGCCTCTTGCAATGTGCCCTGGCTCATGTTTCTTCTCTACCTCTTCTCTCTCCTCTCAACTTATCTCTTCTCTTCCCACATTTATGGTATATTTTTTGCTTGTCTTCTTCTAAATAATTCTATTTCAGTCTCGCCTTCCATATTACATGTACTTTCCTAAAACAGAGTTACTTCTCTGAGAATACATTTTGTACCAAATGCATGATAATATTTGTAAAATAAACTTTATTCCACTTTACAGATAACATAAAATACCTTAGGTCTCAACATATGTTGAGGCAAAATTCAACTTCCCTACTGAAAGTCACAGTCCTTGTTCATGACATTTTATAGCAGCAGGCAGATGAGAAGCCGGAGTCCATTTTTTCTAAAATCATAACATAAAGTCGCATTAATGTCTATAAGTTGCCTAGAGATGGTAAGTTCCAGTTAAGGAATTATAAACAATTTGGTTTAATTAAAAAGAGGTTGAGTACTTTGAGTACTTACTCCATACATGGCATTAGGTTAAATGTAAAGTGGTATGAAGATGAATAGATACTCTAGGCCCATACACTCTTATAGGGGATATATATATATATATATATATATATATATATATATATATATACATTAGAGGCCTGGTGCACAAAAATTTGTGCACTTGGGCAGGTCCCTCAGCCCGGTCTGTGCCCTCTTGCAGTCTGGGACCCCTCACCCCTCGGGGGATGACCACCTGCTGGCTTAGGCCCACTCCCTGGGGGATTGGGCCTAAGCTGGCAGTCAGACATCCCTCTGGTAGCCCGGGAGCCCTTGGGGAATATGCACTTCCCAGCGGGGAGCAGGCCTAAGCTGCAGTCGGACATCCTTAACACTGTTGAGGAGGCAGGAGAGGCTCCCACCACCACGGCTGTACTGGCAGCTGTCAGCCTGGCCTGTAGCTGAGCAGAGCTCCCCCTGTGGGAGCGCACTGACCAAAAGGGGGCAGCTCCTGCATTGAGTATCTGCCCCCTGGTGGTCAGTGTGTGTCATAGTGACCAGTCATTCCCAGTCGTTCTGCTGTTAGGGTCAATTTGCATATTACCCTTTTATTATATAGGAGTGCCTGGCCAGCCTGGGTGAGTGGCTGATGGCTGTTTTTCAGGCTGGCCACAGCCCTTTCAGGGTGGGGATCCCCACTGGGTTGCCTGGCCACCCTGGGTGAGTGGCTGATGGCTGTTTGCAGGCTGGCCATGGCCCTCAGCCATCCAAGCTCCCAGTGGAGGCTGGCTGGAAGCAGGTACGTGGGATTTATTTAGCTTCTATAATTGAAACTTTGTTGCCATGAGTGGAGGCCACAGCTGGCTCAGGGCAGGTGGGAAGCTTGGCTTCCTCCATGGCCCAGGCAGCCAAGCTTCCTGCTTGCTCCAGCTCTGTGGCTGCCGGATGCCATCTTGGTTGGGTTAATTTGCATATAGTTGCTCTGATTGGCTGGTGGGCATGGCTTGGGGTGTAGCGAAGGTATGGTCAATTAGCATTTTTGTCTTTTATTAGTATATATATAAAATAACATATATATATATATGTATATATATATATATATGTTTGTGTTATTATGCGATATGGTAAAATAAGTGTATAAGTGTTGAGGGTGCAAATGCTGTGTGATAAGAAGAAATAAATTCTGGAGGAGGAGTGTCTATTAGGCCATCCCAGAAAAAAAAAAAGGCATTGAAGGCTGGGGAGGGCTTAGATAAATTAATATATGGATATGAAACATGACTTCCCGAAAGCTTGCACATACACGTGGAGGTAGGTAAACACAGAGGTAAATGAGTATGGCTAGTGAGTGAGTGCTATTGACAAAGATTACCCTGTCAAAGATAAGACTTGAGAAGTAGTTAGGATAATTTTATGGAAGTCTTTGCCCCTGCTCACAAGATTTGCGGAAATATGAGAGGGAGTCTTATGAAGAATCCAGCTTCATCTTTGGCTCAGAATTGTCAGATCTTAGCCAATCACTTAAATATATGAAACACCTGTTTCATGAAGTAGGTAAGTAGTAGGAGTGCAGTTCTCAGAGGAGTATAGGGAAGACCCTGCTGTCAAAGAGCATACAGTCTTTGTGAAAGACAGAGAGAAATATGCGTCCAATAGACGTTGATGTCATATTTGTAGTAATGCAGACATTGACAAAATGCCATCAGAAATGTAAGAGGGAGTCTCATGAAGACTCAAGCTTCATCTTTGGCTCAGAATTGTCAAGTCTTAGCAAATCCCATGGGTGTGGCAGTAGTGCTTTTCACACTTGGATTTAGCCCCACATCAAATAAGCTCTTGTAAGTAAAACCTCAGCATAGAAAAATCTTGGGACAGTCTGAAGGGATGGGAATGCATGCTAATACTTGGAAGGAGGATATTTTTGGTGTTGTTAATCCTCACCCAAGGATATGTTCTCCATTGATTTTAGACAGAGTGGAAGCATGGGGTTTGGGAGGTAGAGAGAGAGAGAGAGAGAGACATCGATGTGAGAGAGCTACATCAATTGGTTGTTTCCCCACACACATCTTGAATGGGGTGGGTGACCTGCAACCCTGGTACTTGCCCTTGACCAGGAATCGAACCAGGGCCTATGCTCTAACCACTGAGACATGCTGGCCAGGAACTAGGATTTTGACACAGAGCACCCTTTTTAGTTTATAGGCCAAAGTGAACCTAATTTATATATATATATATATATTTCCTAAATGTATACTAAACAAATTAGTATCATGCTCTTACTTTTCTTAGAGTTACTCTGGGCGTTGAAAAACTAACTAGCTATGCTTTATTATACTCCAGTGAGCCATTACTAATCATTGAGTGGCAATTATGAACAGGAAGGCAGAGTGTTAGCACTAAATAGAAATTCTGGGATATGCTCTAAAACCTAAACCTTTTAGCTATGGTTGAAAAGTCTCAATAATGCTTTGGGATTTAAATATTCTTACAGTGAAAAAAATATGCCTAAATTTTGAAAAGATTGAGATGTTTATCGCTAAGTAGTGTTTCTTTTTGTGGTGTGGGAGGCTTACACCAATTATGACATATATTAGCAATGACAAAATTTCTAAAGCAAAATTTGATGGGTGGCCATGGTTATTCATTTCAGCTTATTCCAACCAGAAAAAAAAAAAAAACTTTTTATAGCTGTGCTTTTTTTAAACAATTATTTTATAGGATTAACTGTTCAGTGGTCCTTCCTAAATGTTTATTTTAAACTAAAATGAATTTTTGAAACTAAAGCATCTATTAACTCATTTTTAAATAAAAAATAAAGATGTTAAAATGCCATTCACAAAATAGTAATATACTGCTATTTCTGTCAATTTACTTAGCCTGTCATCATATTGTCCACATTTTAATTATATATGAACTCTGATTTCTGGATAGAGTTTAAGTTCTTCACAGAAGCACTTGCCTGATCTCTCACAGCTCCAGAAAAACAATGCAAATTTGTTTATTTAGTATTTGCATCTCATTTGTTATGCTTGTTTTTCCTTTTTAATTTTTTTAGTCATGCTTCATTTTAAATGTGCTAAAGGCTAGGTGTAGTTTCTTGAAATATTCACATCCAAATCTCTTCAAGGCATAAGGTGATTAGGATATATACTTGGTGTTGTTTTTACTTATTTTAATACAAAATACTAATAAAAACATTTTTACAAGTTACAATTGCAAATAACAGATAACATGCTTGTTCTATCAATACTCTCATACTGAATCTGCAAGTATAATGTTAGCATTGAAGAGAATCCTTTTAGTAGCAAATGGATTTAAAAATGATCCACTTAGAAAGTACTTGCCTGGCATTGTGTTGTGAGAATCTCTGGGTCTTTAAGTGAGGAAGTGATGATGATGATATTATTGCTTCCATAAGATATCTGCTTATTTTGCTTCTCTTAAGTCATAGTTAAGAATTTCAACATTCTGGGTAGCTAAAAATGTCCTCCCAAATTTCAGCAGAGGCTATAAAGACATTATAGAACCAGAATGAATTGCCTGACTGTTCCGTGTATCAATGATGAGTATATTAGTGGAGCTTGAATCACCAAAAGCATAATTTCATAAAAATAAAAATTAATAAAACAAAAATAGCCTTAGGAATCACAATGAATCATCACTTGGTAATCACCAAATGATACACTTTAATGACAACAGCAGGCAGGAAGTGGCAAACAAACCATCGAGTTGTGAATAGACCAGTCAGCACAGGGCATAGTGGTGCCACACACAAGAGGACCATGACTTACTTGGTTGTCTGCTTTATTCAATACTCTATAATGTCTAAATCAAAGTTTCTAATGCATTTTAAAAAATGCAAGTTACAAAAATCTGCAATAGGGTTCTGGATCAGTGAGCACTGTGAGGATAGATTGCCGCCTGCCCTCTCTCTGCTGTAACAATATCATGATGAATGGAGAGTGACACTAGTTGCCCATTTATCTCAGAAGATTACTGCTTTGATGCTATTGATTCTTCCTGTGGCTTCTCAGACTGAAGATTATAGCTCAGGTACAGAGATATAATCAGTTTTTTAAAGTGTGGTGTTAATATAGTCCAATTTTCCCCTCCTTGGCTAAGATATGCTGGGCAGGAGCTATCGAGAAATTAAATCATTGCTTATAACATTTGAAGATTTTAATAAGTGAAAATATATTTATTTTGTTTCAATTAAATAATAAACCCAAATTCTTAAAGTCTATTCACACCTCTATTCAGTGGACATTAGTAAGCATATTTTAATAGTGCAGAAGATATGGGGGCACAATTTAAAATATGGATATAAATTAGTATTCCTGGTTTTAAAAAGCTTGGAGATTATTAGGATCTAGGAGATGGAAATGTTTGATGAAATGATACAATTTCACTAAAATGTGATATAACCAAGCAGTATGGAAATATTTATATAAGAACTAATAACCAGGTTTTAAATCATAGGGATAGCTTCCCTGAGAGGTGATATACACTGGAATGAGATTTTAAAGGAGCTTTCCAGTCAGAGAAAGGAACAGAATGTATTCCAGTTATAAGACAAAGTTGCAGTTACTTGGAGTCTTTGGAAATAGCCTTTAGTTCTATGTGGTTGGAATGCAGGACTTGTAAAGATAAGGTGATTTGCCAAAGAGGGAAGAGGAAGAGGAGGAAGCAGAGGAAAAAGAGGAAAAGATACATACATATGTAGAAACAGGTTGCAGTCAGATTGTGAGGGACCTTGTAAGCCTTCTTAAAAGATTTGGGTTTGTTTTGCTTTATTTTTAACCTGACAACTTGAGGAGTCATTTAATGAAACACATATTTTACAACAATACAGGAAACAATGTTGAGGATGTAGATTATATGAGGAAAGCATTAGACCAGGGTGAGGAAGGAAGGGGGCTGTTACAATAAGGCAAAGTTTTGCTGGCACTGCTTTTGAAGGTTGAATCACACAAAGTACATGGAAATTGCCTGGCCAGAGTGCCTCAGCTGGTTGAGCATCCTCACGTACACCAAAGGGTGCTGGTTTTATTCCCCATCAAGGTCCATGCCTGGGTTGCAAATTTGATCCCCAGATGGGGCATGTACAGAAGGCAATCGATCACTGTTTCTTACCTCCTCTCTCTCTCTCTCTCTCTCTCTCTCTCTCTCTCTCTCTCTCTCTCTCTCTCTCTCCTCAGGTAAGGATTAAAAAAAGCAATGTGCATGGAAGTAGACTTAATAGATTTAGATAATATTATAGAGGTAGCATCAAAAGGGTTTGCTGCTTTAGCATTTGACAAAGAAGTAATAAGCTTGGTTCTCCAGGATTGTACTTTCCTGACTCTGAGGAAAATATGACTTAAGTGTAGATAATCTTTGTTTTCTAACTTTTCCATGCAATCATTTAACAAGCATTTCCTGGGAGCCTACTTTAAACAAAGCCCAATGCTATGGGCTAAAATGCAATTACAACCCCTGTTTAATATGCAATTTTTGTGACATTGAAAGCATAAAATATAATCAAAACAAATCCTCTACAATATAAGGGTTTCTAAACAGTGTTTGCAGAAGCATCTGGTCTTTTGTATTTATAAGTTTATTTATTTGGGGCCTGTTATTAAAGCAGAGAGCTTAATCTCATGAAAAAGGACTATGTGTTGTTCCAATAAGCCAGTGTTCATGCAGTTCTAACTGAAATGACAAGAGTGAAGGCCATTAAAAAGTAATGCTTGAAATCGATCAGAGATAATGAAATTGCATTGGCCCAAGTATTAATCAATTTTAATAATTGTGTGTTACAATGATCTTGCAATAAAAAGGCTGTTATTTTCAATCCAGTTCATTTAAGCTATGTCTTCATGATTGTCACACAACTGGTGGAAAAGTGCAGCCATTTTAAACACCTGTGCTATAACCTGATCATTGACTTCTCTGTTGTTTGCAAATTCCAAACAAAAACTGAAGTAGCTAATTAGCTGATAAAACTGTTCAAATCAACACTTGTTTTCTTGTCATATCTAGGTATAACTTTAAAAAGATAGTCTTCAAATAGAGCAAGACTGATCGGGCTAATAAAAACATCAATAGTCCAACAAATGGTGTCTTGATTCATTAATCTCTCATAAAGCTATAAATTAATTATCTTAAAATATTGATGGCATTGTGGGCAGCCCTTCTGCTTTCTCTAACAGTTCCCTTTTTTTTTTTTTTTTTTGTAGAGTCAGCTTTGTATGTGGTACCCAACACTCTTGTGAATGCTTATTAAGAATTAATTTCTTCCAATTTAGGTTAATATTTTCTCTAATTCCAACTGAAGACAAGCAATAAGGTTGAACCTGTTCCCAAAGCACAAGGAAGAGATATTTGCTAAGGTCGATCTTAAGGATCAGGCTAAATGCTCCTACAAATATGCAAGTGTGTTAGCGGGTGCTGGGTCATCACTCTAGTTTCATGCTTGGCACCTAACTTTTCGTGGATTCTTTGACCCTGGATGTTAGCAAAGAATGAATGTGTGTGCGACTTTCTGATTGAATATCAAGGTCACTTTACTGTTGTCCCTGCTTTTCTTGTGGCCTAGAAGGTGAGTGGTAGGAAGGTTCATACCGGAGCCTGGTAGAGTAGGGAGAAAAGCAGGAACTTACCTCGGCTATCTCATCAGGACAGGGAAGAGAGGGCACGTTCATGAATGAGCTCCAGGGGCTGCTGCTGTACCTATATGCCGGGAGCCGGTCCATCCTTGCTGTTTCAAGGGACCTGGCATATATGGCATACGGCTCTTAATATGTTTGCTCACCTTCTTGGCGCTGTGTTTTAACCAAGGTCACCTCTCCGAGAAAGGTTGAATCCCCAGGTAGGGATTTTCCCCTGAACTTAGGGAGGGAATAAAACCCCTCAACTAAGTGCCAGGCGGGTAATTAATCCCTTTAACTACGAACAATCATGCTTAAACTACATAATCTTTTCTCCCTGGAATGGAGATAAGAAACGCCCTAACCTTTGTAATAGAGATTGATAGGATTGAATCAACTGGTATAAATACAGTTGTAACAAGACAGAAACACTCAGAACTCAGAACACAGAGCTTAGGACAGAATTCAGAAGACAGAACCTACGCGGAACTGGAGATGGAGGAGCTTCGCTGGAGAGAATATAGCAAGGGATCCTGGACTGAACCTGACTACAGAAATTGGCAAGAGAACCTGACTAGAACCTGGTAACTGAACCTGGCTGGAGATCCTAGACAGAACTTGGCTGGAGAACTGGCTACAGAACCTGGCTGGAGACCCTGACAAGCGAACCCGGCTATGATGATCACCTGAACGCTGCCTCTGTGTCATTCCTTCTTCGCCGACTCCGTCCACACCTTTGGGGACCCCTGGACCCGCTGGGGCTGGACCCCGGCACCTATAGACTGTTCCTTTTGGCTGAGGGACACCATCTTTTATGAGACTGCCCGGACAAAGTTGTTACTGCATGGGCAGGGTCCGCATGGTTCCAACATCCAGTTAAAAATCAAACCTACATATCCATCTCTATTACAATTTTGTTTATAGTTGAGGGGCTTTTCCTATTTTAATTAGTTACCTGTGTACCCTCTCGATGCAGAGTCTCATACCACACAGTGTTAAGTTAGGAGGAGCTTGGGCTCAGGATGGGTATGTATAACAGGTTGGTTTGATTCTTCAGCTTAGAATGCATTCTTTTCCTTACTCTTCTCCAGAACAGAGCCCAATATTTGAGAGAGAGACTCTTAGTTACATAAGAGGCAGACAGGACAAACGCCTGCTACTTTTCATTGGTTTCATGTCCTTGTCTGTGATCTCCGAATTTCTTTGTTTTTTTTCTGTCCTTTCCTTATCATCACAATGGTGATGCATTGTAATTATTGAAAAGATATAAGAATAAAAAGTAATTATGCTGTCCTGAATTGGTAGTTGATTAAACTCAGCTTTGTATTGTTAGAAGAGTTAGAGAAGAGGTGAAACACACCTTGTAAATCCACATTTATAAAAGGATTTTTAAAATCATCTATACTGATATAAGCTTGTATTCATGATTGCCTCAGAACAGAAACTTATGCCCATTCTGCACCCTCTTTGATTGCTACTTGGCCACTGCAATCAACAGTGATAAGGATATGTGATGAGTGATTCATGCAGTGGGAAAATTTGATTGCATGGGTACCAGATGAGACTCCTGGATACCACTTGACTGTGAACCAAGCATTGAATTTTTTGCCTAGGCCTTATTTTTTTAAGTGCTTTTGAAAGGTGTTGGGGGACATCAAAATATTAAGTATATCTTTCTAAATGCTTACGAATACGTGTGGTGAGACATCAAATATTAAATGCCTTTAAAGGTTGACTTCAAGAAGAAAACTGGTTGGCATATCATTAAGAAGGAGCCTTGAGCAACACTACTTGAGAACTGTTAGAAATTGTAATATGGTAATAACATAGGTTATAAATTGTACATTTTCTGTTTAATTTGGCTTTTTTCCTTATAGGATATGTGGTTTGGCACACAGCAGATTTCTCCTTATTATTCTCCTCCTCTGTGATCCTGAGCCCAACACAATCCACACACACTTTTTACATTATCCAGTTAGAGATACATTTGTATGAACATTCTTAAAAATTGCTTTCTAAGTGTTTAAAAGTCATTTGGAAAAGCCCTTCAACTAAAGGGAGAATCTAGAATATGGATATGTTTGTTGATTATGAGATGCTCAGACTTTTGAGTTGTGCCAATGACTAATGCAGTTCAAATATTAAAGCTTATAGGTGATGGTGCTAATAGATATTAAGGCAATGATCCCAAGTCATGGTTTCTGTCATGAAACCTCTTCAGGTTTTCATGTGTTGGCACAGTGCCTGTCCACACTAGTACTTTGATGATCTGCCCAAATAATTACATTTCTTGACGTGTTATTTGTAATATCACACAGAAATGTCCAAACTTTTTACCACAGCCTCAGAGCATGGCCTGTTTTTATGTTTGTTTGTTTATTTATTTATTTATTTTCTGAATCTGACTTTCTCTTTCTCCTGGGCCTCTCTGTTGGGCTACCTGCAGTTGTCCGGATCCTTGGCTGTCCAGGCCCGTCCCTGTGTCCTTGGCTCGAGATGCTGCCTGTGCCTCAAATGCCCTTGTCTTTGTCTAGTGAATACTTACTCAGCTTTCAAGAGTTAGCTCAAGCATTTCCTCCTCTGGGAACCCTTTTCAGCCCTTACCAATCTTCTATTAAACAAGATTGAATGTATTGAATTGTGTGTTCTTACAGTATAACAGTACTGGGCACTTAAACATTCTTGATTATTGGTTTTGTTTTGTTCTACTAGATTGTAAGTTTTTTCAGAGTAAGGGCTATGTATTATCCAATTCTCTCTCTCTGTGTGTGTGTGTGTGTGTGTGTGTGTGTGTGTGTGTGTAACAGTACAATATTCTTTCTTATGTAAGGATACTTTTTCCTCTCAAAGAAAGTAAAAAGGACATGAGAGTAACCCTCTAAGGTATTCTCTAGATCTGATTGCAGGTGCCAGTATTATTTTTGCCCGCTTCTTGTTTTTCGTGTGTTTGTGTGTTTAAGTGGACTGTCCAACTCAGTCCCAGTCACTTTAAATATTTGATTTTCTTCTCTATGCAGGGGTCTCTGCCATGTTCAATAAAAATACAGAAATGATTAGGGCATAATTCAATCTTATGATCTAGATGTTAGTTTTGTTTTTAGCTTTAAGTAACAGAAAATTCAGTTAGCCGTGGCTTAAGCAAACAAAGCAAGATGTTTGGAGCCAGGTGGTTGCTGTTGTTGGTTCAGCTGCTCCGTGATGACATCTGGGCCCCAGTGCATTTTCACGTTCTGTATTTCAACCTCAGTGTCCTGGCTTTTGTCCTCCCATGCTTTTTATCACATGGTTACAGAAAAAGCTGCTGCATATCTATGCAGAAATAAGGGAGGGAAGGCAGCCCTAGCCTCATCAATCACTTTTATCAGGAAAAGGAATACTTTCCTAGAATCCCTCAGTAAGTCTTCATGTTTGTCAGATTTCTGTCACTTGCCTTACCCCCATCCCCAGCTTTAAGAGAGATTTTCCCACCCTCTTTCTAGAATTAGACAAGAAAAAAAAAAAGAGGTGGGAAAGGCCAGTGTGTTAGTTAACCAAGAATGTGTTTTATGTATTAGTAGGTGATTAAGACACATGTAGAATAAGAAGGTGTCATGTGACACATTCAAACAGGGCAATATGGGTGTTCTGAGAATGATGAGATCATAACTGATTGGGGAGAAGGTTGTCTTCAGGAGCAGCTTTATGAAATGGTATTGTCTGATACAGACTTAAAGGTAATACAATTTTAACAGTCAGCAGTTATAACAGGCAATGTATTGAAGTTGAGGGAGAAGTGGTAAAGCTTTGTATTTAGAGATCAATCAGTTTAGAGATCTACCTGCAGCTTGCAGAGCTGAGGTTAGTGAGTTAATGAGATAATGGGGGGTAGTAGATTATATAATCTGCACTCTCCAATAGAACTCTCTGTGGTGATAGAAATGTTCTGTGTCTGTGCTGTTTACTATGGTAGCCGTTAGCCACAGGTGGCTGTTGACCACTTGAAATGGGCTACTGTGACTGAAGAACTAAATTTAAGTGGCTGGCAGTAACAATGTTGTAGAGTACAGATGAGATCACTGTGGGCCATTCTAACTTGAATTTGGGTTTTACTCTGAGAAAGTTGGAGAAGCCATTGGAGAGAATTGAGGAAAGGAGTAAACATAATCCAACTCTATTTTGATAGGATCACTTTATTACTTTGTTGAAAATAGCATGAATTTGGGGAAGGTAGAGGCTATTGCATTAACCCAAAGGGTAGATGGTAGTGGTGTGTCCTAGTATGGCATAAGTGGAAATGGTTGAAAGAGGCTGGATTCTGCAAAGTCAATAAAATGGAATTCTCTACCGGGTTAGATGTGGGATGTAAGAATAAAGAATAATAGAAGATGAATCTACATTTTTTTTTGGCCTAAGTGACTAGAAGAATAGCAATTATATGAACTGAGATGAGAAAAAACAAAGAAGGCTCAGCTTTTGTAGAAGATTAGAAGCTTAAATCTGGAACCTAGCTAATTTGAGATGCTTACAAAATATTCAAGAACATATGTTGAATGCACAATTCAGTAGAGTCTAGTTTGGAGATAAATTTTTTAGTTGTCTGCACATTAGCAGCATTTAAAGTCATGAGACTAGTTGAAATCACTACAGGAGTGAGTGTAGGTTGAAGAGAGATGATGTGGTCACACTAAGTCTTGAGGCAGTCCATAGCATTCGATCAGGCAGAACTTGCAAAGGAGACTTGGAAGAAAATACTAGTGAGGAGTAAAACCAGTACATTGAGAATGTTAGAAGTCAAGGAGAGTGGTGTGTTCAACTTTGTCAAAATGTCTTCACTATCCATAATAAATGAAGATTGATTACTGACTTTTGGATTTAGCAATGCAGATGCATGTATGATGTGTGGAAGGGTTATTGGTGATTGCAACAAGCATAGTTTCTGAGGGGTAGACAAGCAAAAGACTGATGGAAATGGATTCAAGAGAAACTGGAAGAAAGGAATTAGTGATAGGATAAATAAAGATGGTGATTGATTTAGAAGGAAATGATAGTTCTAATAAATACTGATTGTACAGGATATAGGCTTAATTTGATAGGGGTAAAAGGAGAAAGGTACATTTTAAAGCAAACATAAGTCCTTTTATTGGTTCTTTAATTAGCTGAACTGTCTCAGTGCACAAAATATTGACAATTTTACTGATTTCAAGCTGTCTTATTATCAACCTATCAAACTGGCATTTCCAGGGTAACTAAATAATTCATTTTTTAATATTCTGTATTAATTCAAAAACATATTAAAGGGAAATATTTTCATTTAAAATTAAGAATTGTTGCTTATTTTCTGAGAAAATGTAAATAATTATATGTCATAATGGAGAGCTTTGTTGCAATTAAACAAAAACCATTTTTCCCTTAGGTTTTAAGCGGAGTAATTTATTAAGAAAAATGTATTTATTACATAAATTCATAAGGTTTCCTAAATTTTACCCAAAAAAACATATATGGTTGCAACCAAAACCTCATAGATAATCTAGATTTACCAGCGCTCAAAATGATTAAATACTTTGCACAAGGACATTCACCTTTGCTGGTCTTGTTAAAATATCATGGATAATGTAAACATTTAAGTTAGAATATCCTTCTGTTAATATTGGTCAAAAGGAAGAAGAAAGAGCATATTTAGGTGAAACTGCTAAAAGCAACCAGAGGAATCCTATGGCCAATACTTGGCCTGTTTTGAAGTAAATCTTGGCCTGTTTTGAAGTAAATCTCCAGAAATGTTGGTGTGTTGGCCATTGCTAAGGGACACATTGTATTCATAGGTGTTCTTACCTTGTGAACACATTCCTGGATCTCATGGAATGTCATTCAGGAAAGGCAAATATATCGCTTCTCGGCCTTTTGGCTAAGATCAAGTGTAGGAAAGGCAAATATGATAAATACATTTTCTTTCACTCTATCACCCTCCCACACCCCCAAAAAGCACTTTGGTTGAGGTCACAGATTTCATCCCAGGCAGTGTTATCTCAAATGAGTTAGAACTGCTTTGGGAACTTGTCCTGCTTTTATAAAGTTCCACTGTGGTGATTTCCAAATATTCATGTTTACATACATAGTAAGTTCATGAATAGAAAGATTTCCATTCATGGCTGACATGGGAAACTTTTGAACATTGTATACTGTGTTTCCTTGGTCTACAGAAGATCTGCAGATTTGCCAAGGACAGGCCTATTTCTATTATGTTGTTCACCATAGTATTAATAGACTCTGAAGAGGAAGAAATGTAATTTGCATTTCTTTCAGGTAGACTGTATCCTTAATTGGACTTTTCAGTGATTCGTAATCTGGAAATGCTACTATTAAACTCCATTTACATTGTTACATTTATGCTGATGAAAGTCACTTAAATTTAATAATTTGAACTATTCTTGTGTAAACTTTTCAAACTATGTTTACACTACAAAATAAATATTATGAAAGATATGCTACATAAAAAGATGGGTAAAATCACAATACTAATCATGAAAATAGTATAGCATAGTTATGGGTAATCAGTTTAATTTTTAATATTTTTATGTGCTTTTTCTTTTTATGCAGTGAGTTTGCATTTATAATTTAAAAATACATTAAAAGGAATAGATCTTTTGTGGGGTGTATGCATCTATGATTAAAAGGATCATTCTGCTAGGAAATATAGATGATTGTCAGGATTATTTTTATGTATGATGATCTTACATTACTATTGGAGAAAAAAACATAAACAAAGAACTGTCTTAGAAAATAGTTATAAAATTACTATAGTAACTATTATATGTAAAATATATTTTTATTGAAAAGGAAGTGTTTGCTAGTAAAATTAATTTCAATCTTTCTTTTTTTTAAATTAAATCTTTATTGTTCAGATTATTACATTTGTTCCTCTTTCCCCCCCCATAACTCCCCTCCTCCCAGCTCCCGCCCCACCCTCCGCCCTCACTCCCCACCCACTGTCCTCATCCATAGCTATGTGCACGATTTTTGTCCAGTCTCTTTCCACATCTCCCACACACCTTTCCCCCCCAAGAATAGTCAGTCCATTCCCTTTCTATGTCCCTGATTCTATTATGATCACCAGATTATTTATTCACTTGATTCTTAGATTCACTTGTTGATAGATGCATATTTGTTGTTCATAATTTGTATCTTTACCTTTTTTTTTCTTCTTCCTCTTCTTAAAGGATACCTTTCAATCTTTCTTTAAGAAGGAAATGTGTAGGGTTAACTTAAAGGTTCCCAGGTTCTTAAATATATTAAGAGAATAGTTGTCTAATTTTTAAACCTTTGGAATAAGTGAAATAATGGTCAATATTAGAGATTGGCTACTTTAAAGAATCCTAGGGTCATTTGATTAGTATCATTTCCCCAATTTACCCTTTTTCTCCCTCTCTTGTGTTTTTAGTAGGTAATTCTAAAGCCTGCCAAGTTTTCTTCTCTTAGATTTTTTTAAATGGATTCTCTTCATTGCACAAATGATTGGAAAAAATGTCATATTATACTGTTACGGTTCATTTGGATATTGAATAGCAGATATAGAGAAATACAAGGAGTAATGCAGTTTCAATATCAAGATTTAGATATGGATGAATCTCACAAAAAGAAGTATGACAAGATTGACATTTTCTTCTTTGCTTATTGCTCTGACTGGTTAATACCTTTTTTTTTTTTTATGCTCCTGAAAAGTCTTTCTTTCATTTGCCCAATTAGTGCTATGAAAATACATTAAATGTCATTGTGAAGAGTGTCTCTATCTTCAGACGACCACTAGCTATAAAGCCCCAGCATATTCTTTTCACTTTGGATTCTTTATGATTTCTGTAAGTTCATAGGCTCATAGGAAGATAGAACTAGAAAAGACCTTAATGTCATCTAATCCAGTGTTTCACATGATGGAATCAACAGTCAGAAAGATTAAATTTGTTTAAGATCAAACAGCTAGTTGACATCATTTTTAGGCACATAATGCAAGTTGTTAATTCCTCAGATAATGACCTTTCTGGCATCTGCCTAGTGGTTTTCTGGGTGTTTATAGAGTTACTAGAGGCCCGGTGAACAAATATTTGTGCACGGGGTGGGGGATGTCCCTTAGCCAGGCCTGTGCCCTCTTTTAGTCTGGGACCCCTCAGGGGATGACCACCTGCTGGCTTAGGTCTGCTCCCCTGGAGTTTGGTTCTAAGCTGGCAATCAGACATCCCTCTGGCAGCCCGGGAGCCCTCAGGGGATGTCCATTTGCCAGTGGGGAGCAGACCTAAGCTGCAGTCAGACATCCTTAGTGCTGCTGAGGAGGCAGGAGAGGCTCACACCACCACGGCTGTTCTGGTAGCCGTCAGCCTGGCTTGTGGCTGAGCAGAGCTCCCCCTGTGGGAGTGCACTGACCAAAAGGGGGCAGCTCCTGCATTGAGCGTCTGCCCCCTGGTGGTCAGTGTGTGTCATAGTGACCAGTCATTCTCAGTCTTTCTGCCTTTAGGGTCAGTTTGCATATTACCCTTTTATTATATAGGATAGAGGCCTGGTGCCTGGGTGGGGACTGGCTGGTTTGCCCTTCAGGGTGGGGGTCCCCACTGGGGTGCCACTGGGTGCCTGGCCAGCCTGGGTGAGGGGCTGATGGCTGTTTTCAGGCTGGCCAAGCCTTTCCAGCGACAGAATTCCTCAAGGTGGCTTATTACTATAAAGATAATCCAGTCAGGGCATAGCCTTTAAAAGAAGCAAAAATTGAACTCTTTTAATATGCTTTTAGTCACTGACCCATATCTCTTTTCTAATCTGGCATGCATGCTTTTCTTTCTTCCTGCTAGGCTGATCCAAGGGTAGTTGACAAAACAACTAATAAACAAACAAATACCCTATAGATTTCATCACAATAATAAAGCAGAAATCAATTTAACAAAAGTAATGATTGTATAGGTTTGAACCTATTAGAGTTGAAATTCTAAGACATAAAATATAAGTACAGGGAGTAAAAATATGATATTTCACTTTAACCCATGGTTATTTTTGTCCTTTTTTCTTTTTATTTTATTTTTATACTAGGGACCCAGTGCATGAATTCGTGCACCTTGAAAGGAACTGTGGGCCAAGAGGCTGCGGTGGGCATAGGGGTGGGTCTCAGCCCATTCTCCACGCCCCCACCTGACCCCTCCCTCCACAGCCTCCAGTCCCCTGTCTGTTGGCATCCCTGCTTCTGCCAATGCTGCTCCCACGCACTGAGGGCATAGGCCCCGCTCTCACCTGCTGACAGCGTGGAGTGATTGGGGTCGGCACCAGCAGTGGGTACAAGCGGGGAGCAGCGCCATTAGTAGGTGCAAGTGGTTGCTGCTGCCCTGATCGCCCCTCAGGGGCAATCGGGACCAGTACTGGGCACTGGTAGTGGGTGTGAGCGGCAGCTCTGGTGCTGACAGTGGGTGCGAGTGTGGCTATTGCCAGCAGCAGGTGTGAGAGGTGGCTGCCAACCCCAATCATCCCTCAGGACCAGGGGGTGGTGGAGAAGCCCTGAGGGGCAATCAGGGCCCACAGCCATTGTTTGCACCTGCTGATGGCGCCAAGTGATCAGCGGCTCCAGTGCCAGCAGTGGATGCAAGTGGGGCCGACAGCAGGTGTGAGCGCAGTGAAGGGACCACGTGCGTGGGAGCAAAAACATTTCAGTAACCACCAGAGGCTCACCCTGATGACAGCAACCAGCAACCTGCCTTGATCTGGTGCTTCTGCTCATCTGCTCCACCATCCTTCTGTGGCCGATGCCCATGTTCCGTGCGTGCCCCCTGGTGGTCAGTGCACGTCATAGTGACCGGTTGTTTGGTTGTTCAAATGTTCGGTCTATTTGCATATTAGCCTTTTATTATATAGGATCATTGAAAAATAGAGTAATTGTTTCTGTATGTTGCCTGTGGCTCTTTTGTTAAGAAATAGATAGTTGCCGAAACCGGTTTGGCTCAGTGGATAGAGCGTCGGCTTGCGGACTGAAAGGTCCCAGGTTCGATTCCGGTCAAGGGCATGTACCTGGGTTGCGGGCACATCCCCAGTAGGAGATGTGCAGGAGGCAGCTGATTGGTATTTCTCTCTCATTGATGTTTCTAACTCTCTATCTCTCTCCCTTCCTCTCTGTAAAAAATCAATAAAATATATTTAAAAAAAAAAAGAAATAGATAGTCTCTGTCCAACTACTAATGTAAATAATCAGTTTTGTTCAACAAATAATATATCTCATCAGTTTAAGCTCCTATGATTACAATCCTCATAAATGTTCTAGAGAGCAGATTTCCCCAATGGGAGGAATGAGTTAATTTTCAGTTAATGAGAAGAATTCTAATAGAGCATCTTCATTACCTGTGAGAGGTTTGTTTCAAAATCGTTTCACACACTTGCCAAGAAAGTTGATAATTTATTGTGTTGGGAAGATGAATAAAGGTAAATATTTCTTTTTACAGAATAGGGGAAATCCTTGAATTTCCTTTGTTAATATCCCTAGGTTTCTCTCAAGAAAAATATGCACACTAACACATATAAACACAAATCAGTATAGTAAATACCAACACTATAAACCTTATAGGATGATATTTGTAGATATAGGATAACTTAAAGTTAACAGCCACATTTTTTAGCTAAATAATTAGAAATTGTTGGTGAAAGGAATTTGCAAAAAAGGAAAAATATAGTTCTCGAAACCAAAATTCAACTGGTAACAAGAGGTCTATAGCAATAAAATCCAGAACCCTGAGATGATAATATCTCTCAGAGCAGAGCAGGTAAGTCTTGGAAGTTCCCACTGTTACCAATTGGGTTTATCTGCTGGGACCTCAGTTCTTTTCTTCGATGCAGAAAAGTAAAGCAGAATGGGCTTATTGAAAATACATTCCAAGTGAGGCACAGCTGCCATTTGAGAGATTTTGAGACAAAATGGCTGGGATGTTTACATTCCAACAGCAAGAGAGAGAGAGAGAGAGAGAGAGAGAGAGAGAGAGAGAGAGAGAGAGAGAGGCCAAATTCCTGAGTGTAAAAGAGGGATTTTCTGGGTGGAGCCTTTCATTTGTATTCAGGGATAATTGACAGAAACTATCTTCTTCTGCATGCCCTTACTCATAATGTATACAGAAAAAAAGCATGGGGGCAGGGTCAAAACCAAAATGCAGATTTTATTATAATTAGTCCAGGGACCTCGCAAGGTTGCACTGAGATTATACCATTCTCCTCTGATCTTGCTCCAAGAACTGGCTGGCTCCGCACCTGTCTGCTGGAGTCTGCTGGGTGGCCCATAGAGAGGCAAAAGAAGGAAGGAAGGCACTATTTGTCCCACCCCTGTTTAGGACCCAGGGCAAGCCTCATCTCAGCCACTCAGGTCTAACTTCCCACCTAGCACCACCAGCAGCAACAGGAAGACAGAGAAAGCAAACGCCCAGGAAAGGTAGATGTCTTAATTTTTAAAAAAAATGGGTTAGGAAAGTAAGCACATATTTAGGAAATAAATAGCAGAAAACAATGGGAATTGGTCTGAGAATACAATTTTATGAACCAGTCAGACTTAGAGAAAATATTAATCATAAGTCCTGAGAAACCCACCGTAGCCGTGTATTAAAGATAGGAACCAGAGCACTGACATAGGAGAAGACGCTGAAACATACCTGCAGACCCTAGGTTCAGGTGTTATGGGAAGAAGGAATGCGGTACTAAGCAAAAGCAAGGTGTCTGGAGAGCTCATCTTTTAGTCTGGGTAACAATGTGAACCGACTCCTCATGGTGGGGACAGGGCAGAAACGGTGAAGGGGAGAGTCAGAGTACCTGAGGGGTCAGAGCTTAAGGGTTTTGAAGGAGCCAAAGTAAGGCCAATTAAGTTAAAAAAAAAAAAAAAAGAAAGAAAGGAAGGAAGACTGAGAAAATTCAAACACAATGCTGAGGCAGATTGGGGAGCCAAGAGCTTAAATTTCACCTGAGGGGGATGCAGGCAGCTCTGAAGCACTTGTTAAAATCTTGAGAGTACTTGATGTGTGTGTGTGTGTGTGTGTGTGTGTGTGTGTGTGTGTGTATGTGTCTAGCTCAAATGGTCATTGGGCATTCTTCAATAATATGAATAAAGCTCCACCACCCCAGTGCTTTAAACTTTCCCCAAGAAGGTTGGGTTAGAGTGACACTGAGGCTGTAGGTGGCAGGTAAGTGGCCCTGGGTGTAGATTGAAGGACTGATTGGGGACCTAAGGCCGGGCAGTCTGGTGAGAGAGGGTAAGAGAGAATTTTCCTTTTATATCTGTTTGTTCCTCTTTAAGCCATCTATTACAGACGTTGTGATGCATATTTGTATAACCATGGCTGAAGAGGAAAATCAAAACCCAGCCTTTTATTTGGTCTGGAGATGCTAAATGAGATTTTCACAGTAATGAAGCTGTTCTTCAAAAGTGACCTCATACTTTAAAATCTGCTACCAATTAAAGGCTTGATTGATGTAGGGCAACACTATTTAGCAGATTTCTGCTTTCTGAAGTGTTTGGTGTGAACACTAGATTTGGCAGTTAAGAGGTCATAGTGACCTTGTTTGCAGAAGTCAATAAAAGGTATGATGCTTACTTGAAATGATTCATCAAATAGGCTTTGGTTTCAGAAATAACTCTGGTAAGCTAATATTTTTTTTAAAGGTAGCTACATCATTGGTAGGCAAAGATAAGCATTCATAAATCCTCAGGTAAGCTTTTGTCCTAGGAACATAATGATATTATTCACCAAATTTGACCCCTTACATGGTGATAGACAAAGATGGGCATTATAAAATTGATTCATCCTAAGCATATCTCTTTCCTTATATTAAAGAAAAATGTTTTATTACATATAATATTCTCCCATTATTAAAAATTGGGAATGCATAAATATAGAAATAAAAGGTGTCTTCAGTAGTCCCACCACAGTTAGCATATTGATGTTTCCATTGCACAATCATGCATATTTAAAGTAAAAAGTTCCATTCAAATTATATATTATTTTATCTGGTTTATTTAACCTAACTTTATACCAGTATATTTTCCTAACACATCCTTCCTAATGATGTTTTTATTGGTAATTATTATTTATAATAACTGCATACTCTATTATAAAGTGACATGTCAACATTTATTTAACCACTCCTTTTGATTGTACTATATGCAAATTATCTCAATTTTTAACCCTATAAATAATAGATCTATAAAGGACCTTGTACATAAAATATATTCCATATTTAGAATTTTTTCTATAGACTGAATTCCCACAGTGGGATTAACATAATAAAAGGTTGACCCAATTTTAAAATCTCTTGATAAAAGTAATGTCAAATATCATCTTTCCAAAAGACCACTTCATTAATTTTGCTCCGTTAGAAAATATTGTTTTCTTCTTTCTCCTAATGCCTGCTCAAGGGGGTAAGGGACCATGCCTAGAGGATCAAGTTGGCTGGAGATAGTAAAAGTAGTCTCAAAGCAGAGGATGGAGTAAGAAGCCTATGTCAGGAGAGAAAGTAAATCTGAGAGAAGCCTGAGGCACTGAGGTTCAAGTCAAAGGACAGCAGCAGATTGTCATAGTGTCTGTTCATAGAACGGTATGATTTAGATTTACATATTACAATAATATTGTGCATAACATTCCCACAGGGTTTTAGCTTACATGAGTAATAAAAACATATTAATAGTTTTTCAGCCAAACATTTAATTTTGGATGGGACAACTTAAGATTCTAAGTAACCTAATGTGAGTAAAGATGAGGTTTTCCACCAGATGTGCTTGCTTCGAAGTTAAAAAAAAAATGCTTTGTTTTTCAGAGCATTTTAGATCTAGGAAACATAAAAATTGTGGATATGTGTTACCAGTGGTGGTTTGCTTTTCCAGCTCTGTCGCCTAACTAAGTAGGTAAATTATACTATAAGGTGTATATAATATTTAAGCTTATTTTTAAAGAAATAATGGAGGTTTCATTAATTGTTTTATAAATAAATTTTCAAAGGTCATAAAAATTAAATATTTAAGTGTATTTTGTAAGAATTGCAATATTTTTTTCTCTGAGTTTTTCTATTCAATGAGATATTGACAAAACAATACCAACCTTATCCTTTGACAATCAGGGTTTTTTTCTCTAGAATGTCTCCGGGTGGAAATTAAATTTTCCAAGCAAATATTTTGACTAAATATATGAATGATATAAATTATTATACTCAGGAAAAAGAGTTACCCTTGGATTTATTCATTTCCTTGACAATGACTGCTTTTCTCCTGTTTAAAATATATATTATTCTGATAATCATTAAATATAAAAAGGTGGCATTAGAGATGTGTGTAATACCTGAAAACGTGACTCAATGAGAGGAAAAAGTTTGGATTTTTTCTACTTTGTGATTTATGTTGTGGAAGTGTTCTTTTTTTCCTTCTTTATACTCACAACTAGGTCTTTCTTAGAGATACAATAGTCATCATTATCAGACAAGAAGGATGGGAACATACATCCATAAGCCTGGAAGAGGTAATTTGTTTCTTATATCCCTGCTGTTTAAATAGGTAGTTTGCTGTCTATATTATTTCAAATTCTACATAGTTTTAATTCATATGTCTTCTCTTGGTATCAGATTCTTATTTTATTATTCATATTCAGAGAATTTTGTTCAACTTCTAATCTAAATCATCTAATCTAATAAAAGAGAAAAATGGTAATTGGCGTACGACGATACCCTTTTCATTGGCTAATCAGGGCTATATGCAAATTAACTGCCAACTAAGATTGGCAGTTAACTGCCAACAAGATGGCGGTTAATTTGCATATGTAGGCACAATGCAGGGAGGAGAAAGGGAAAGCAGGAAGAAGCCCCCTGCCACTGACAGTGATCAGAAACCCAGGGGGGAGCTAAGAGCTAGGGTGCAGGGCAAAACCTTTGCCCTGCCCCCCAGCCATGATCGGAGAATCAGGTGCCTTTGCTGCCCTGGCCAGTGATAGCAGGAAGTAGGGGTGGAGCCAGCGATGGGAGCTGGGCACAGTCGAAGCTGGCAGTCCCGGGAGCTAGGGGTCCTTTGCCTGGGCCTAAAGCAAAGCCCACGATTGCGGGGCCGCTGCAGCTGTGGGTCCCCGCTGCCCGGGCCGGACGCCTAGGCCAGAGGCGTTAGGCCTGGGCAGGGGTGGAGCCTGCAACCACGGGGAGCTGGGGGTCCCCTGCCCAGGCCTGACACCTCTGCCAGAGGCCTCAGGCCTGGTCAAGGGGCCGATCCGGTGATTGGTGATCGGAGGGTGATGAGGGTCAACTCCTCTGGCCGAGGCATCAGGCCTGGGTGGGGGGCGGAGCCGGGGATTGGGGGGATATGATGGTCCCCTTGCCCAGGCCTGAAGCCTGGGTCAGAGGCGTCAGGCTTGGGCAGGGGGTGGAGCAAGTGATCAGAGGGAGATGGGGGTCCCCTGCCCAGGCATGATTCCTGGGCCAGAGGCCTCAGGCCTGGGCGGGGGCCAGAGCCAGTGATCAGGGGGAGATGGGGGTCCCCTGATCAAGCCTGACACCTCTGGCGGAGGCGTCAGGCCTGGGCAAGGGGCCGATCAGGCGATTGGAGGGTGATGGGGGTGTACTCCTCTGGCCGAGGCATCAGGCCTGGGCTGGGGACAGAACCAGTGTTGGGGGGAAATGAGGGTCCCCTGCCCAGAGGCGTCAGGCCTGGGCAAGGGGCTGATCCTGCGATTGGAGGGTGATGGGGGTCAACGCCTGAGGGCTCCCAGTACGTGAGAGGGGGCAGGCTGGGCTGAGGGACACTCCCCCACACACACCACACACCCAGTGCACGAATTTCGTGTACTGGGCCCCTAGTTCTTTATATAATTTAAAGTCATTACCTCTAACCTTATTTTCATTTGAAACAGAGTGGGACTTATCACCAAATTACATCTGTTTTCATGTTTGAAGATTATATTAGCCTTCAACTTTCCTTCTCCACTGTAAAAACAATGCACACATCTCTTTAAAACATTATGCATTGACAATTACTTCTATGTAACTCTCTTCTTTGTAGCTGGGTCAAAAGCAAAACACAAAAATCTAATAAAGAAATAACAATGACAGAAATGGTAGAAATTTACCTTTCAGTCAACTAGTATTTACCACGGGCTATTTGGGTGATAAAACATAGTGTGGTGATGAGTAAACAAATGAATAAATTAAATAGCATGAACTGATCTGACATTAACCTGTCCCCTAGTGGCTTACAGTCTAGTAAAGGAGATAATATGGATCAACAAAGGGATTTAAAATCAGACAATATTGGATTTGAATCTTAGCTCCATCTCTTGTCTATCTGCATTAGGATTTTCTGGCACAGGACTGAATCCCTCAGTGCCTCTTTTCTGATGGATAATAATAAAAATCCAGTAGGATCCTTGTGAAGATTAAATGAAATAATGCATTACAGGTACCCAACTCAGCTCTGGTCCTCAGTATCAAGCACAAGTTATAAAAGTAACTATTCATTTCTTGAAAGAAATATTAAAGCATCTATTATGTATTTGGAGTTCATGTGAGCCTGCAGGATGAACTATGCATAAATTCATGCCCTGTCCTCAGAGAGCTTATAGTCTGTGGGGAACATCAATTATGCAACAGGTAACTACTTCTTATCATAATAAGTGTATGACGGAGACAAAACAGAATGCTATAGGTACAGATGAAAGGGATTCCTAACACCATCTGGAGGGGACAGGCTTAGGTGTCTGACAAATTGAAATCCAAAAAATAATTGTGCATTAATGAAGTAATGAAAGCAGATGAATAGTGTTTAGCACAGAGCGGGTGGGGGGACATATGCCAAAGGGAGATGTTCAAAAGCACAATAATTTCTGAGCATTAAAGCATAAGCCTGACTGGAGCATGAGGCTCATTTTTTTTTAAAGGGGTGATGTTAAGGAAGGTGGAGGGTCAGCCATGGGAAAAGGGTTGGCTTTTTGTGAAAGTTAATGAATAGTTATTGAAGTGTTTTAGCTGAAAATACCACCAAGACCACCACCACCAACAAACAGAAGTGGGATCAGAGAAGCACACGGTTGTCCTGGCACAGTTGAGAAAGTTACTGGCTGATCTTTTACATTTTTGTCTTTGCAGTAAGTCATTTATTGAGAATGGGGCAGAAGGGGAGCGAGGAGTCATGGGGTAGGTAGGTTCGGAGGAGTGGAGAATTTTTCTAAATAGCTGCAATGGGTGAGAAATGACTATGAGATTGTAGAAGGGTTTCAGGTAACCATGGAGGATAAAGTTGAAAGTAGAGTCCATAAATATGCGGTCTGGTGGTTATGGAGGAATACTTACCTGGATTCCCCTTCAAGGAAGGATTACCGCCCAACTACAGGGAGTGTGTTTAGCACATGGCCTCCAGTTGTCATTTCTGTCAGAGTGCAGAAAGCTACCTTCCCCCAAAAAACCATCCTGCTTCTTGCTTCTGAAGAACCCACACTGCAAATGGTGATATCAATCTGAGAATTTGAGTGACACTTTTTTTCCCCCAGAAGTTCTCAACTTGCCACATTCAGATACAAATTAGGTGGACCAATGCTGTAGTCTAGGGTCAGAGACCTATCAAACGGGTGAGGCACAGAAACAACTGAGAATATAGGTGCGTGATAGATTCAATTGATGACTATGTAGTCCACTTGGTCATAGAGAAGAATGTGAGTACAGGAGATAGATAGAGATAGAGATAGAGATAGAGATAGAGATAGAGATAGAGATAGAGATAGAGATAGAGATAGAGATAGAGATAGAGATAGAGATAGAGATAGATAGAGATAGAGATAGAGATAGAGATAGAGATAGAGAGAGCAGTGATGGCGAACCTTTTGGGCTCAGCATGTCAGCATTTTGAAAAACCCTAACTTTGGTGCCGTGTCACATATAGAATTTTTTTTTTGATATTTGCAACCATAGTAAAACAAAGACCTATATTTTTGATATTTATTTTATATATTTAAATGCCATTTAACAAAGAAAAATCAACCAAAAAAGTGAGTTCGCCTGTCACCTCTTACATGCGTGTCATAGGTTCGCCATCACTGAGATAGAGATAGACATGGTAGAGATTCCAGATGATTCATGAACTAGAAGTAGCAGTAGGAGTAACAAAGATATCCAACATGAACTATTCTAAGAAATATTACACATTTATTGTAATGTAGAAATGCATGCATTTGATAAGAAAGTATAGACAGAACTGCTATGGTTCTTAAAGACTTGGGTGCCCAGGGTTGGTAACAGATGATAAATACTGATCTGAATCTACAATTCTGGGAATTTTCATCCTGTTTCCCTCCACTCATAATTGTCAGAGCCTAGCCAAGCTGGAACTAAGTTTGAGCTAAGCATTTAATGGTTTGATATGCTCTGCTTCCAGAGTGTTTATTGTATAACAGGGGGTTTCACCTTTTTATTCAAAGGATCAAGGCATGTTAAGTAATCTTCATGCAAAAGAAACTCAGTTCCATTAAAATTTATTTTAGATAATTATTAGATAATGAAGAGAGCCTGTGGTTTAACCAGAGATGAAAGAGTATGAAAAACAATGTAAAATGCCTCCCACAACGTTGATAGTAAAACATTCATTTTCTGAATAAATATCAGTGTTGTGCCTATTGGAGCTTTTAGTCTGTGCTTTCCCCTGTCTGCCCTCTGGTGGGACTACTAATACAGTAACTGACAAGCTAAAATAATTAGTTGTGAGAGAATTCAGAAGAAAAATATGCATAAATCAGAGATGAAGTGAGATTCATAGTTTTACTTATCTTTCTTTACAAAATCGGGCATACTACATGTACTCCTAACTGCATGCCGAATTCAGTAGATTCTGAAGAATGAATGACTTCAATCACGTGAACTGAATAGAAAAAAGATAATGAAAAAGATTCAAAGCTACTATTTTCTTTCATTATGTGTGTATGCTTCTTTGTGGGGACTTGATAAGAAAATAGTAGTAAGAAAACCAATTACTTAACTATTTTGCCTTTTGTATGCAAAGTGATAGTTTGATTTTGTCCTTTTACAAAAAGAACATTTTTCTATCTCTTTACTAAATTAAATCATGATTTACTAGCATCATATAGATACATACTCTTCTTCCAAGATCTGAAGTGAATCACACACTCACAAAAAGGCACATAAAGTAAGTGGCTTCATTTTAATATAGTTCCCAAATTATCTGTATTTGAGCAGATCTTATTAGGTAGAAGCACTGATTTTCAGTGTGACATTATTTAGGAAAATGTCAACTAATATATTCTAAAGTAAATTTGGAGTTAAGAAAAGCACTCTTGTCTTTAAATCTTAATGAAACATATTTTACAAATAATTTCTCCAAAAAATTGTTATGGTTATCAACTTTTAATTTACTCACGTAAAGACAAAAACAATGAAACTATATGGGCTCTACCATTACTATTTCATAAAATGAAGCCTGTTTTAAATAAAAAAGAAAAGGTAGCCTCAAAATTTAAGAACTACATTTAATTTTATGAAATACTTTATTAAAACTCACTATATCTCCCAATCCAATCTTATTGCATAAGGAACGAACCTTCCACAATTTAGACTACCTAAATTAACATCAACTTTGCATTTTCTTCTATAAAAATATTTTTCCTATTCTTAGAAAGCCATATGGTTAGTTGCCATGACAGCAGGATGTCATTTATTTGAGAGAAAATGGTTGCATGTTTTGGCTTATAATTATGGTCCTTTTTTTCTATTAGTGAAACTAAATATTTGAGTTTTTATTTCCTCCATTTAAAAAAATAATCATAAAACTATCTGTCAGTAGCACCAAAGTAGTGGCTTGAAGTGGACCAGATTCAATCCATCATTAGAGAACACCATGTCTTCCTCATGGCACTGGATTCGTGTGTTATGGTACTTTAAATATTGGACTCCAGAAAGCCACCTGCTTCTGCTGAGGTATTCAGACAAAGGCTCTTGGACGCTGGCCAGGTTTGTGCACTGCTCAAACCCATTGCTTACATCTCTGACAGTAACATCTGGTAGCACAGATGCTGACTTCTAGAGAGCCATAATTATGTTGAGAGAAGGGAGAAGTTGTCTTGCACAGTTACTAGTATTACCATGCTCCAACAACAGGTATTAGAAAGAAGCAGTCATTTTGTACTCACCCATCAGCATACATTTTCTCAGTTTTAGAGATGAAGGTTCTAGATCACATACAATATTGAGATTAAGAAGCATGATGTGTTTTTCAGCAATAGAAAGGTTTCAAAAGAGCATAAAGGATGTGATGAAAATGTGTTGTTGTCTCCAAGTGCCTGTTCAAAGGCCATTGAGCAAGGTGCCAAAAATTCATAGGCTAGCCTATTCAAAGAAAAGTTGATGACAGTAACCTCTCCTGGTTTCACACTCAGTTCTGGTGCCAGTCATAAATAAGGCTGTCAGATTTTATATGAATGAAATGAGTTTGTCTGAGCTTTGTTTAGCTCAGCTGTTAAAGATTCCCTTTCCCCATTTCTCTCTCTCTCTCAGACAGATTATCATTAAAAAGGAGATGACAGGTGCCAGTGCAACTATATGTTGTTTGTCTTTAGAAGCAATATCTTATCTGCTGAGTGCACTCACAGAAATAATGGTCTGGAATCTCTTCATAACCTTCACCTCCAGGACTGAGAAATTGAGTTTTGTAATTTGGTAGCATAGTGACCTGTTTACATAGATTGATTTAATTTGCATCCATTTGACAGAGTTAATGGGACCAAGTAATGGTAATTTTTGAAGGAATATAAAGATGATCAAGGTAGGCATGTACAAATTTTATTTCTCTGCTGCCCATTCTGAACATCTGAATACATGGCTGTCATTTATCAATGTATATATTCTTTGCTTCATTAAATATTAATGATAGTCTACAGTGTGTCAGGCATTCTGGCACGTACCAAATACACATTAATGAATGAAACTGACATAACCTGTGCCCTCCTGTAGTTTACAGGTTAGTCACAGAAGTTAACAAATGCAAATGCCTTCAGGAACAAGCAGGTAGAGAAAGTGAGTAAAGCTTTGAATATAAGCCTATAATTAGTGGTGGAGGCTCTGGCTAAAGAAGAGTGACTAGTCTACTGGACAGAATTCAAATTCAGAATTTATTTAAGCAGTGAGTCATCCCTTGGGGAGGGTGGTAAGAGGCAACCTGGAGACTGAGCACTTTATGTGGCTCTTGCTTATGAGTTGAGCTTCTAATAGTGAATCAAAGAAGGGATGGCTCAACTATCATGGTGTTTGCTTTTGTGTCTCCCATTTACCACTTATCAATTATTCAACTATCTGCAGTTAGGGACCTGGGAGGAATCGGCAACAGGGGCCAGGATGAATGCTCAAGTTACTGTTCACAGTGCAACTGCATTTTGCCTCGCCCAGTAGGCAGCTTCCTTAGGCATTGCCGGCCTCCCACTGATTGGTGCCTGGGTTGGTCAGGCCGAATTGCTGTTTGGTCAGGTGAGAGTCATCAGTTCTGGCCAATATGCTGAGTTGCTTTACTGGCAGTGTTTTTTTTTTCTTCTGTCAGCATCTTTTTTATCATTCTACAAACTGATAATAATATTTTTATTTATAGCAAGTAGTTTCTCTGTTTTCTAAAGGGTGAACTATCATGAGATGACTTTAATGTGAATGTAAGTTAGACTACCTTAAGACCAGAAATTACCATATGTTTTATTGCACATCAGAGCAAAATACAAAACAAAAAACACATGACACAAATATAAATGATTTGACTATGCATCCTATATATACTCATATCACTCTACCATATGTCATATGAATAAAAAAATCTATGCACAAATATAAGATTTTAAAGGGATGAAATGTCTTAATATTTTATTTGCACACTTTAAAAGATAGTCATCCATATGACACACATCAAAGGCTAAAAATCAAATAATGATAAATAATATGAACAGCAATAAAATAACACATAGTAACATTCATTGAGTGTTTATTACCTCCTAGGCATAGTTAACATCAGAGAAATGGAGTATTTACCAAGTATATTTTTATTTTAGTATAAAATAGAATTGTTAATGTTTATTATATTACTGCCTTTTTTTTTCATTATTTAACAGCTTAAAAGTAATGTCCTCCTTAAGAAGCTTACTTAGCTTCTCCATGCCTTTCTTTTCTCATCTGTAAAATGGACGTAAAATATTACCTTTATTATTATTGGGTTTTTATTAGTATTAAATGAATTAATATATGCAAAGTATTTGCAAGAGTCTTGTACAAGGTGCTATTTAATAATAGCACGTGTGTGTGTGTGTGTGCTTTTGCTTTCATTATTATTAATAACATAGACTGAAAAAATATAAAGCCATTTTGTATTTGGGTAGTTGAAAGAAAAAGGAAGAAGATTTTCAATTTGTCATCATGTTTCTTATATTTTTCTCACTTCTGAGGAACAATGTATGATATGTTTGGCACCTAAACTGTGAAGAATTTAATATAAAGATAAATTAAATAAAACATGAGAGCAGGATCAAAGTCCCAAATATCACTTCACCTCTGATGAAAACCACTCTGTGAGTTAGAGAATTCATAGCAAATTAGAGTACTAAGCTAACTTCAGATCTCTATGTTTGCTTGTTATTTATTTACAGAGTTAAAATAAGTTTAAAATTAATAGGAGTAACCTTTGAGTAACTCTAAAGCAGCGGTTCTCAACCTATGGGCCGCAACTCCTTTGGGGGTCGAACGACCCTTTCACAGGGGTCGCCTAAGTACATCGGAAAACACATATATAATTACATATTGTTTTGTGATTAATCACTACGCTTTAATTATGTTCAATTTGTAACAATGAAATTGGGGGTCACCACAACATGAGGAACTTATTAAAGGGTCGCGGCACTAGGAAGGTTGAGAACCACTGCTCTAAAGGGATGGGATGTCAGAAAGGGGAGTTGGAAGTGTATGAGGAAGTGAGCGGAGTTCTTTGGATTTTGTTATCATGGGGAAATTGGCCACATTCATGACCTTCATATTTATCAAACCCATCTGTGTCAGTGGTTCTCCACTCTGGCTACATGTAACGGACCCTTGGAGAGGTTTTAAAATGTAAGAGTACTGAGCCCCACCTTACATCTCTGGGCAGTGGGGTCTGGTATCAGCAGGTTTTCAAAGTTCCCCAGAAGAATACAGAGTGAAACCTGTAAGAAAACCACTGAAATGTCCTGCATGTTCCTTGGCTAGTGGGTGCCTGGGTCTTGAAACAGCCATGGCTATTGCCCTTTGACACTTGCTGTTTTATTAGGTATCAACCTGCTTCTCTGAAGTTCAGCATCTAATGCTCTATGGCTCAAAGTGATAGAAACAAATTGGCTAGTTATAGACAGAAGCTACAGAGTCTTGACTCCAGCAAATATAATTTAGGAAGCTTCTGATAATAAAGGAAGAGGAGAGTAAAATTAATGATAGTATCTATATTGGGAATTATTTCATGGTACTTAGTGTATAAAAGGTTGTTTTTGGTTCTTTCTTCTTCATTTAAGTCTCTTTAAGAAATATGACACATATGTATGCATGTATCTCTCTCTCTCATACACACACACCCACACACATGTACACACACACTCATACCTTATTGCTTCTGTTTCTCTGGGGAACTCTCACAAATATGTCAGGTTTACTATAAAATATGGAGAGAGTTGTTTTATTTTCAAAACATCTCAGAGGAATAATAAGTGAAGTAGAAATGGAGATTCTATATTGTCTTTATGAAAGTCAATAATTAGAATTGAGAGTGTCAAAGCGCAGTGACAATGAGTAAAGGCAGGTTTCACACTTAACAGTGTATCTGGAATCAGAAAACCCCGGGTAAGCAACCTGATACAGCTTCTTAATCACTTACTTCAAGGAACTATATGTTTCTTTATGTGTGTTTTCTCTTCTGGGAAATGAATGTTTGATACTACATCACTGTTCTCAACTCATTATCTTCACCTGGGAAACTATTTTAAAACTAGAAGCCCTGTGCATGAAATTCTTGCAGCGGGGGTGGGGGGAGGTCCCTCAGTCCAGACTGCACCCTCTCCAATCCGGGACCCCTTGGGGTATATCTGACTGCCGGTTTGATCGGGCCTAAACTGGCAGTCGGACATTCTTCTCACAATCTGGGACTGCTGGCTCCTAACCTGCCTGCCTGCTTGATTGCCCCAACCCCTCTGCCTGCCTGCCTAATTGCCCCTAACTGCCCTCCTCTGCCGGCCTGGTTGTCCCTAACTGCCTCTGCCTTGGCCCTCGTCACCGTGGCTTTGTCTGGAAGGAGGACCAGGAGATGTCTGGTTGACCTGGTCTAATTATCATATTGCCCATTTATTAGTATAGATACTGATTCTGAGCCCATCACCAGAGATTCTGATGTAATTTGCTGATGTGGGGGACTAAGCATCAGCATTTAACTTGATCTCCAAGTGATTCTACATGGCAGCCAGGCTTCAGAACTGCTGGATCAGATGTTGGCAGAGAGAGAAACATCAATTTGTTCTTGTACTTATTTAGGTGTTCATTGGTTGATTCTTGCATGTGCCCTGACCCGGGGATCGAACCCACAACCTTGATGTATTGGGACCATTCTCTAACTAACTGAGCTACCCAGCCAGGGCTGGATAGATCTTAAAGTTCCTTATTTAAGAACTGAATTGGTACTGGCATGAAGTTAGTACTGGGAGAGGGTTAGGGATGAGGCGATACACACTGAACTCAATTTAAAAATAATATTATGTAAATATTAATAAACATTTAATAAAGAGTTTTCTTAGAAACTTAAAAACCAGTCATGATTCTAATTTTTCTTTGGCAATATAAAAACTGTGTATTTTTTATCTAAAAGAAGAAGAACATGTTTTGTGTTGTTAGTCAATTATCAATGATTTTACTCATTTATATATAAAACTAGAGGCCTGGTGCACAAAAATTTGTGCACTCGGGGGGGGAGGGGGGGCCCTCAGCCCAGCCTGTGCCCTCTCGCAGTCTGGGACCCCTTGGGAGATAATGACCTGCTGGCTTAGGTCTGCTCCTGGGTGGCAGAGGGCAGGCCTAATCCCTAGGTGCAGCCCCTGGTCGGGCTCAGAGCAGGGCCGATTGGGGAGTTGGGGCCCCACCCCCTGTCACACACAGAGCTGCAGGGCGATCAGGGGGTTTGGGCGCTGCCCCCTGTCATGCTGATCCCGGTGCCTGGAGGCCTCGTGGCTCCGCTGATCCCGGTGCTGGGAGGCATATTACCCTTTTACTATATAGGATAGAGGCCTGGTGCATGGGTGGGGGCTGGCTGGTTTGCCCTGAAGGGTGTCCTGGATCAGGGTGGGGGTCCCCACTGGGGTGCCTGGCCAGCCTGGATGAGGGGCTGAGGGCTGTTTTCAGGCTGGCAGGTGACGGAAGCTCCCAACTGCTCCTTTTTTTCTTTTTTTTTTTTAATTCTGGGCCAGCTTTAGCTCTGGCTCCAGCTCTGAGGCCTCTGCTGCTGAAAGAAGGTATCTGGTTTGTTTAGGTTCTATAATCGAAACAATGTATAACTCCAGCTCTGAGATCCCGGCTCGCTGAAAGCAGGTTTCTGGGGTTTTGTTTAGCTTCTATATTTGTTACAATGTTTCAAACTGCTGGCTCAGAGGCCAGCAAGGCAGGCGGGGAACGTTGGAGTCCTCCATCACTGAAGCAAGCAAGCCTCATGATAGTTTCAAGCTGCCTGGCTGCCGGCCGCCATCTTGGCTGGCAGTTAATTTGCATATCTCGCTGATTAGCCAATGGGAAGGGTAGCGGTCGTACGCCAATTACCATGTTTCTCTTTTATTAGATAGGATACTTAATTTTTGGCATATATAAACTTTTTTAAAAAATATATATTTCTATTGATTTCAGAGAAGAAGGGAGAGGGAGAGAGAGATAGAAACATCAGTGATGAGAGGGAATCATTGATTGACTGCTTCCAGCATGCCCCCTACTGGGGATCAAGTCCACAACCTGGGTATGTGCCCTTGACTGGAATAGAACCTGGGACCCTTCAGTCTTCAGGCCAATGCTCTATCCACTGAGCAAAACTGATAAGGCCATATATAAACTTTTATTGTTACATCTTGTTGTTTGGCTTTGCATTGTTCAATTCACATATATGTTTTTCCTTTTCGTATTTGCTATTTTAGTTCTCTTTCAGTGCATTAAAAAACAAAGAAATATAAAAATTATTTTTGAGTAGTCCCATCCCATGTTTATCTGTTATGGAATAATTGATGGTTTTCCTTATCCTTGGTGTTAAAGTAGTTTAGTCAAACATTATAAATGTGGAAAGCTTAACTAGCAATTGCAGTGTAAATGAATACGTGCATGCACTTTGAACATTCAATTGATTATAAAAGATTTCATAAACCCATGACAATAATTCCTCCATTTTCTTAAGTGTTCATAAATATACAAAAGCCAAATAAATCAAGTTCTTTTAAAAAATTAATTAATTAATTAACCAAGAATAAAATATATGCAATATTTCACACAAAAAAATAAACAAACAAACAGAGCATAGAAAATCAATTATAAACATTAACCATCAAATGGTTAATATTATCTATGATCATTTAATTTTAACATTGATTATAAGGTCCTAATAGTCAAACAGATTTGGCAAAAAGTGTAAACTGAGGTTTCAGCAAAATCCTACCAATTTCCCTTTTTCTCTGTTCCTTCACCAAGGATTGGCACCATATTTTGTGTTCCCTAAATTAAATGACCTGACCTTTCTTTATCTTATGAGACCACATTTTATTTATCCAAAATGTATTGTGCTCCCTCCTTCCACCCCAGCCTATTGAAAATTTACACTGCACTGAGCTGTGGGGTCTGCATATATGCCCAAAAGAATGTAGACTCCAAATTGATAAGACATCATAATGTAAATGGGCGGTGGAAGTATGGGGAGAACATTTTACCATGTTTATGATGGAATACCCAGGTTGCTATTTACTTCGGCTTTGATTGACTGCATCTCTTTCTCTTACACAGCTAATTCAAATTATCTGTGCCTCTTGAGTACATAATATGAGCCAAAAGTTGCACTACATCCTCATGCTGTTTGCAAACTCTCTAAGTGGTTCTTGCCAGGAACCAGTACTCAAGAGGAAAGTGAATATTCCATGATATTCAAATAGCTTGATTTGATTTCATTTTTTAAAGAAAGTTTTGTCAAGTTAAAGGTATAAGAGAGGTATATTTTGAAATTATTTGTTCATATTCATTTGTATATTTGCTTTTGCTGTCTTTCTTTGGGCAAGCTGACATAACTGAATATTTAAATAATTTAAATTTAAAAATATTATTTTTTATAAATAGTTTCTGACTATATAAATATATAAGATATCACTCTTCCAGGATGTAAATTGTGTCTACGTTTGAAGAAAGCCTAGATGAAATTATACAGCTGGGAACTGACCATATCTTTCTATTCTCAGGGCTTGAGAATGGATAACTATTGCAAGTAACCTCTATAATATAATCATTATGAAATACTATATTGTTCTGAAAAGCATCTGAATTGAACTACTCTGTTTACTTAGTTCAAAGAGGTTGGTAAATCTTGTGTTATGGTTAAGATGCATAAGAAATGAAACTGATATTACGACTAGAGGATATAGCAGGACAGGTTTGAATGACTGAGAAACATTGACTAGTTTTCTACTTTAAACATTTATCTAATCATGCAGAGAAAGAAGTTCAATATGTGTGCTCTTTTACCTCCAGATTACATGAACTTATTAAAAAAAAAAAACAACTTCTGTACTCTTTTAAAATAATGAATGGCACATTATTTTGAGACATTTATGTGTAAAGTTACAAAGTAGAACAGTTTCTCAAATAACATCATTTCATTCAAGGTCATCTATACTAATAAAAGGGTAATATGCTAATTAGACCAGACATCTTCTGGACATCCTTCCGGACATCCTTCTGGCAGAGGCTGAGGCATAAGAAGTTAGGGGCGATCAGGCTGATAAGGGAGACCAGTTAGGGGCGATCAGGCAGGCAGGCAGAGTGGTTACGGGTGATCAGGCAGGCAGTCAGGTGAGTGGTTAGGAGCCAGCGTTTCTGGATTGCGAGAGGGATGTCTGGATTGGAGAGGGTGCTGGCCGGGCTGAGGGACCCCACCCATGCACTAATTCTGTGCACCGGGCCTCTAGTTTTATTATAACACTAGTGGCCTGTTTCACAAAGATTCGCACAATAGGCCTTCCTTCCCCTGGTTGCCTGCACTGGTTTTCCTCTGGCACCCAGGACCCAGGCCTTTGGTCTGGCCATAGCAGCGAGGCTTGGCTTCTCTCCTTGTGACCCAGGCCCTCAGCCCCTCCTTCAGCGGAGTCCAGGGCCGGCGGGAAGCTTGGCTTTCTCCGTTGCTGGGAGCAACCCAAGCCTCCTGCTCTCTCCAGCTCCGTGACCGCTGCTATCTTCAGTCGTCTTCAGTCTTCGCTCCGCACCTATGTATACAAATTAACCGCCATTTTTGTTGGGTTAATTTGCATAGTTGCTCTGATTGGCTGGTGGGTATAGTGGAGTGGCAGAGTGATGGAATGATGGTTAATTTGCATGTTTCTCTTTTATTATATAGTATGACCAGATGCCTTAGGGACTTAACTCTTATTTATATCAATTAGCCGATGATGAAATTAGTTTTGTTATAGATCTTTTTGCTTTAAGTTGCAGAACTTATCTACAACCTTGAGGACTTTCTGTACTTGTTTGCAAATGTAGTTGCTGTATTTTTCTTAGTGGCTTCTTTCTGTGTGATAGTCTCTTTCATTGGAAGAGGGAGTGGGTATGTTAAGACTTTTAGTTAGCTTAATTGGGCAAATTTAGCATGAACTGAAATTGGTATAGCCAAACAATAACAAATAAATGTGAGGATGGAGGAGAGCGAGGATGAGGCTGAGTGCATAACAATGTTCAACCCATATAGTGAGAGCAGGGGAGATGCAAGAGTGTGTATTTTTTATTTGCTTATTACCATAACAGCTATCCACACTTGACTGGAATATAATGACCCATGGGTCCATGGGACTGATATTTTTTTCACTTCCTATTATATTGTAATTTTTTTAATCCATCTATTTGGGCTCATGGTAGAGTTACATAGTTTGTTTTCATTCCTTTTTTGCATCTTTTGGTTTGTTCAAGCCTTGTATGAGTACCAGAGTAGCAGCTGCTCACACACTGGGGAAGGAAAGTCAATGATTCATGAGTGTACACAGGAAAGAGCAAAGATTGTGTTTGTTCTTAAGAATAGCGCAAAGATTTTAATCTCAGTTACAGAAATTTGAATCTAAAACAGGGTCTCCTCTTGGCATTTTGACAGAAACCTCCAGTTTTATTGAAGTCCATAAAAAAATAGTATGCATATTCACATGCTTTCTCCAAATGCTTGGCTCAACTATACAGATTTTAGTGATTTTGCCAATTTTCTTATTACTTTTAAAGTATATGTATCTATATTTTTGTTGTTTTGGAAATTGGCATAAAAGAGCATTATTTCTGTTGTTAAAACAGCTGGGTTCGAATTCTAGTTCTGCTTTTTGCTAGCTGTCACCATAGCCAGGTAATTTAGTTTCTGTAAATTTCAGTATTTTAAATAGAACAGCCCTAGAAGTTCATGGCTGCATAGCTGAAAGGGTGATTGTAAGAACAAAATAAGTTAATACACCTATCATCCCTTGTCATTTATATATGTTATTGCTACTGTTGATGGCAGTATCATGCCTAACGATTTTGTAAGACTCTGGGAACATGGCTGAAAAGTTTTATTGCTTTCAGTTCAATGTGATATTCTCATTTTGTAAGTATTTTCTTCCAATTCTGGTTTTTTATTTCTTTTTATTTGTTCTTTATTGCTTTTTGCATCCTGTCTGTGATGTATTCCCTGTCATTTTCTGTACTACCAGTTTGGAAATATCCCAGAGTATATCATTCTATAGGTTCAACCAGTCTTTGATGATAGCTATTTTGTTGGATGAGGGCTATTCCATTGATTTGTTACATGTTGCATAGGGATAGATACCTGGAGACACATATTTGTTAACTTACTGGATGCAGCTTGCAGTTGCAGGTGGTGGTTCACACAGTGTAGCATCGTTTTCAACTCTCTGGTTGGGAATATTTCAAAGCATTTCCTTGATATGAGTGACTTCTACACATTTTATTCCCTTATGTTTAACTTTTTACAACCTGGTTGGATTTCACTTAACTCCATTTAGGTTTCATATTGAATTGCTCTGTTTTCCCTAAGCAACTGCTAGGCAATTTTGTTATGTAATGTAACTTGAAATTAAGTCCCTTTCTCAAACTGTATTTCTCTTCTCCTCTTGAACCAAAAATAAATAAATAAACAACAGAATAATAACTGGAAAATTATACTAGTTTTGGTTAATTTTCTATGTTTCTTCATTAGCACATGAAAATAAATTAGTGATTTTGCAAGAGGATTTTCTGTTGCAGTCTTTAGTGATAAATTATGTCATTCAGACGAAGTGTTTGCCTAGAAAAGAGATGAAGGTGCCATTTTCATATTTGTCACTTCAAAGGTAAACCTATACACTTTGACTATGTAACTGCTATTCTATAAATATATTCTGAGAAAGTTAGCAAGGCTTCACATGTAGATTCATTTATAAGTATGTCCATTGGAATATTTTCATAATAGGGGCAAATTGGAAACAAAGCTAATAGTCCATATTGTGGAAATTATTAATTTATTATGGATTGATCATATAACTTAATGTAATATTTCCATTAAAACATATTTATTGGTACATGTTTAAAATATATTGTAAAGGCTATAAATGTGTAAGATTATATATTCAGTATGATTCAAGTATGTAAAATATAATGTATACGAGAGACTGAATGGAAATTAAAAAAATGATAGATACCATCAGAGAGTGACAATACAGATAATTTTACATACTTTATTATTTATATTTTCCCCTATATTCTCAATTTCTACAATAAATGTGTGAGACTTTAAAACAGGACAATTATCTTAGTTAAAATGCAAAATGTAGTAGGATTGTTTTTTTCTTCTCTCGTATGTTATGATACTTTTTCAAAGACCAAAATTCCTACAAAAATACAAGAATAATTTTTCTCTTGTATGCTCTGATATTTTTTTCAAAGACAAAAATTATAATTAAGTTAGGTGCTATTAACATGAATTTGTATACTCCTTATTATCTCATAAACATATATCACAGGGAAGTAGTTTGTCCTAAAACCAAAAGACTAGTCAATTTGAGGCTAAACCTGGTAATATAGATCATTAAGGAAATCATAATGATATTCATTGTAGAGTTCCACATTGCTATCCAAAGAGGCTGAGGTTTCTCATGACATATAACCAGTGAGTAGTAAAGCCTCTAAATATTCAAATAGAAGTGGTTTTGCATGACCTTCCAAATGCAGTTGCGTATATAATACATCAATTGTACTTTAGTCATATTAGACAAAATGTACACTTGGAAATGCTACAGTAGCAGTAGGAGGCATTGGAGGTATGGGAAGCTGTGTATTTCTTCACTTAATTTTTCACTTTTCTAAGAAACATTCATAATCCTCTGCTCCAGCTACTGTGTTGTTGATTGGAACTGGAGTCCCTATTTCTTTTGTTGTTGTTATTGTTGTTGTTAATTCTCCCCCAAGGATACTTTTCCATTAATTTTTTTTAAATATTTTTATTGATTTCAGAGAGGAAGGAAGAAGAAGAGAGAGATAGAAACATCAATGATCAGAGAGAATCATTGACTGGCTGCCTCCTGCAAAGCCCCCTACTGGGGATTCAGCCCGCAACCCAGGCATTTGCCCTTGACTGGAATCGAACCCAGGACTCTTCAGTCTACATACAGGATGACGCTCTATCCACTGAGCCAAACCAGCTAGGGCCAGTAATTTTTTTTTTTTTTTAGAGAGAGTGAAAGAGAGGGTGAGAGACAGAGAGATAGAAACATTGATGTGAGATAAACACATCAATTGTTTGCCTCTCACACACACCCTCACTGGGCCCAGGTATTGAGCCTGCAACCCAGTAACACGTCCTTGACTGGAATTGAACTAGGACCCTCCAGTCCGTGTGCCTACACTCTATCCACTGAGCCAAACCAGCTAGGGCTAGAGTCCTTATTTCTTCTGACTACCCTTATCTATAATAATAAAAGCATAATATGCTAATTAGACTGGACATCCTTCCAGACCTCCTTCCATTCTTTCAGATGAAGCTGAGGCTGCGAGGGAAGCCCAGGTCCAGGTGCCTGCCAGCAGTCAGAGGGAAGCCTGGGTCCCAGCAGCTGGGGGAAAGAGGCCTACTCTTACACAAATTTTGTGCATCAGGCCTCTAGTTTTACTAATATATCAAAATATTACTTAGTGCTTTTATTTTTCTCATATCCATATGAAACTTATTTAATATGGATGTTATTGTCATAGTTACATTTTAAAAGCAAGTGAGTTAAAACATGTAACCACATTTATTTAATTTGAATTTTTTATTGTTAATTTTTTTTGTTAGAGATATTCTAAACAGTTGTGCCATCTGATTTTGAAAAAAATGATATTCATAGATAGTCACCTACATTACTGCATTTTTATTTTTTCATTTTATTTATTGTGAACCTATTATGTGTCTGGCACTATCATAGATGCTGAATGTATGGAAAATAAAAGTTATTTCTCTGCTCAAGGGTCTTCATAATGGAGATAAATCTGTTAATGAAATTTATAGTGCCATGTTCATTTCCCTTTGGATAATTACATTTAAAGAGATTTTATATTCATTTTAGATCAATACTGTTATATTCTGGGCTAAAAGGAAAAAAAAATAGGGTGATTTTACATGTCTAGAAAGGAATTCTTATGACCTCATTTGTCTTTTTGTATGACCACTATATTTCAAGACTGTATATGGTAAATAAAATATGAAAGTTCCTTATGTGGGTCCTAAGTAAATAGACACATGAAATTTATCATTTTAAACACATGAGAAAACACCATAAAGAAGCCATAATTCCCACTCTTTTCCCACTATTGTGAATATGCTGAGTCAAAGGTAGCATGTATGTGGTATTTGAAGATGCTGAGAGATACCACTCAACATTGCCTGATAAAAATGATTTGTATTTGGTGGGCAAAGGGCATATCCAGTTAGCATCTTAACAGAGAGGCTGACTAATATTTTGATAGCTACTCTGAGAGAACCAAGTGATTTGAATGACTTTAGAAGAGTAAAACTAACTTCATTTCTCCACTTGTTAATCCTATATAACTAATTGAGGGATTAATTAATTATATATCATATTGCAATACAGCTGGGGAAATGAGAGATTAATAAAGCCTCTCAAATGTATCTTTTTTTGAAAAAAAATCAAAACACCCACAAAACTCGTTTGTTTGCTTATTTATTTATTTATTTATTTATTCATTTATTATTTTTAGTCCTCACCTAAGGATATGTTTTTATTGGTTTTAGAGGAGCAGAAGAAAGAGGGAGAGAGGAAAACATTGTTGTGAAAAAGAAACATTGATTAGTTGCCTCCTGCACTCACCCTGACCAGGAATCAAATATCATCCACAACCCTTTGGTACATAGGACAATGCTTCAACCAAGTGAGCCACACCAGCCAGGGCTCCATTTATTGCATATTTATACATAGATTCTCTATATTTAGTCCAAGTTCAGCAAAAATGTATACCCATGCCAAGTTTGGCAAAGAATCCAATATTGTGAGTTTCAGAAATAATAAATAAGCAAACGCACATATTTCCTTATCTGTGGCTTCCCTTTTAAGACCTCCAAGTCTCCAATTTGATTAAGAAATAGGAATATAAGATATATTGACAATGTAAGAATGTGCCACAATTTTTTTTTGCAGTATACTGAAGAAAAACTTTATTTGTTCCATATACAAACAATAATTTCCAGTATTATGCAAGAAAATCTTGTTTCGGCCATTTTTTTTCTTTTTATACAATAAATAAATTTTTACAATATACAATAAAAATAAAATGGAACATTAATAAGATTTTTACAAACATTTTGTTTATTTTAATGAAGCTGGTACAGACAATGTCCATTTAAAACCCAAATCCCAGGCCAAAAAGTACAAATAAAATAAAAAAGAGCAGAGTTCTGTTGCACACACTTCTGCATGAATAACTTTATTAACTGATAATGAAAATTAAAACTTTTCTGGGATCTTCTGACAAGATTTTTCTTTACTCTTAAAATGCTTTCTCTTCAGTGAAGCCATCTTTGGTGTTAGTCTTTACTCTCACCTCATCTGTCATCTTGACTCCAACCTGATATTCCTCTTCTTTTGGTCCAGATCTTCAGATTTTAAAAGTAGCTTCAAGCCCTAACCAGTTTGGCTCAGTGGAGAGAGCATCGGCCTGCGGACTGAAGGGTCCCAGGTTCGATTCCGGTCAAGGGCATGTACCTTGGTTGCGGGCACATCCCCAGTAGTTGTAAAGGAGGCAGCTGATCGATGTTTCTCTCTCATCGATGTTTCTCTCTAGCCCTCTCCTTTCCTCTCTGTAAAAAATCAATAAAATATATTTGTTAAAAAAGTAGCTTCAAGCTGAGGAAAGGTCATTTTCCCACAGTTCAGTTCTATGAAAAACTTTCGCCTCCCACTGAAAGTCATAGTCCAGGAGTGAAGCAATCACATACTAGCACTTCAGGGCCAATTAGAAGTCATGAACACTTGCATTGGTCGACCTCATTTATCACAAGCCTGAAAATGCACAGTCCTGAGAAAGGTGGCCTCCCTGTGCACACACGTCATATTTCAAAAGGAGAGGGCAATATTAAGGAGGCGGATGTTTGATCACCAAAAATCAGCACAATGAAAACAAACAATAATGAATAACGGGCACTAGAATTCAAATTACCAGATGTTTTAAAGAGATGGGGCGGGGGGCGTCAGTTTTCAATTCCATTTTAACACCACATTACAAAATAAATATTTTTTAAAATAAAAAAAGATTGAGGGAAAATAAAATAAAATAAAAATAATATCTAAACCATTAAATGATCCCCTGTTTGTTTCTGATAAACTTCAATCACAACTTCTTCCTCCATTCCCAGTTCTTTTGGGGTGTGATTATAAGCAATTCTCTGACCTTCAAAGAGAAACCTGAGTGAATTCATTGGAACTCCCTGTCTTTGACAGTATGATTCTTTGAGTTTCTTGAGATGTGTTGTCATTTTCACTTTGAAGTGAATCTCACTGCTATCCTGTCCAATGACTTTGAGTTTAATGTATTCTCCTTCCTTCTTATCCCCCAAGTCCTCAGTTGAAGGTTTTACCTCCTGGTCAGACATGGTGACGGCGCTTCACCCGGGGTCGCTGCAGCGGCTACGGAGTTTACAATTCCATCCCTCTTTCCCACAGCACAACCCACAATTTGTTTTTGATGAAAGAAAGAAAAAAATACATATATATATATATATATATATATATATATATATATATATATATATACATACACATATATATATATTATGTTTTGTCATTTGGACCACTAACTTTACTATTCAAATAGTAAGTTTAGTCCAGATCCAATAACTATTTTGATGATTGAATTATCTTTACAGCCAGTGATCCTAAAAAATTAGTTTTAGATAGAGCAAACTATACGTACAACTTAGTTAAGTAATCATTTTGTTAACCCTCAATCATTCTCCAAGTGATAACACTATTGTTCTTCAATGCATAATGTCCTATATCAGTGTTCAAAAACAGTGTAAATTTCTAAATTTAATAATATAATAATTACACACTTTTACTATTCCTCAGTATTTTGTAAAGAACTATCAAAGTTTGAGAAACTGAAAAGTCCTAACCCTTCAAAAGCATTCAACCTTTCAGTAGAAATAAGAAAAACATACATGACTAAAACTCAGTTTCCTATGACTTGTAAATATGATAGCATAGCAATTGGAATTGTCTGTAGGAAATGAAAAATTCAGAAGAGTAAAGAATTTAGTTGAAGGACTAAGACAATGAGTTTTAACTGACATTGAGGACATGGATGTTTGGAAAGGAGGCAGGAAACCATTTTCTGAATTTTCAAGGACTTGATACCAATTGTTTTCACTTAGGAACCTTGTTGCTCTAGATTCAGATTTATTTTTTGATGTTGTTTGTGGTGCTAATTAGAAAATTTCAAGCAAAGGAGCCAAAACTGCTTTTAAGTCCTCTACTATTTTTTTCATTCCTTTGTCAAATATAGCCATTCCACACTGGCATCCTTTAATAATATTTCAATAATATCTTTTAGTAGTTTGAGAAAAAAAACAGAGTGATTTTATTTCTGTTTTAACCTTTATTTTTCACCATATTATGTTTGGTACACATGTTTTTAACTTTCTGGGCCATTTACTGATCTATATTATATATTAGCCAAAAAAAAAAAAAAAAGTGACACACGTAACACAGCTTCATTTTTATGTTCTCTAGTGTTCTGTTTAGCTTTCTTCAGGCCTCCTAGGTGCAAACACACTGATCAATGAAAGTTGTATTCATCTTTCTGTTTTCTCAGCAGACTATGTTCTGTATAGTTGTATGTGGTATATGGTATCAGCAAATGTGTTGAATTGTACAACTGTAACTGTAGTCTATGGATTTTTTTTTGAAGTTTGATTTTGACCCATGAAAGAATAATTTTCAATACTTTAATAACAGACTTGTCAAATATAATATTTTAAAAATGATTCCTCATTTCATTTATTTGTTTTTACCTCTAAACCTCCAGTTGCATGTAGTTATGATTTCCTAAAAGAAATTATTAAATCATTGTTCTTAGTCATCTTAAAACACGATTTAGAACATAAATTTTAGATGTATAAGTTGCAATAATATAGCTCTCATCCCACATACATATTTTTTATTTTAAAGTACCATAAAATGTGGGCACATTAAAATGCACTAATTGATTTTGTGCTTCACATGATTGACAAATCCACATAACAAGTATTTTCAAAATATTTCTTATAAGTTAAGCAGTGTTTTATAGGCCTCGGCTTCATTCAACAAGTACATGTACTCACTACCGTATACGTTGCCATCTAAATAACCTTTTATATACCACATTTGTTGTTTCAAACATTTCTAGCCATTGCATGTTAGCATATCTTAATGGATGACAGTTAAGTTTTTGCAGCATTTTCATCTTATTTAAAAATAAATATTTATGCTGTTATTTGAATATCTAATTGCATTTTTACATTGTCCTCAGTATATTACATTAGAATATGAAAATTGAAAATTTATATTGTGACAAAAGTAATAAGCAATTTTCTTGTACTTACTAAAATAGAACAATGGTGAAAATAAATATCCCAAAGATGATATATTTTTTAGGCTCAAATGGATAGTTATTAAACTTATATAAATGACAGGAATTTTTAACTATGAAAAAAAATCAAAGATCATTCATAAAAATCTGGTAATCTATAATAACTAGAGGCCCAGTGCACAAAAGTTTGTGCACTCGGGGGGTGGGGGGGTCCCTAAGCCCGGCCTGTGCCCTCTTGCAGTCTGGGACCTCTTGGAGGATGTCCACCTTCTGGCTTAGGCCTGCTCCCTGGGGGATCAGGCCCAAGCTAGCAGTCAGACATCCCTCTGGCAGCCCGGCAGCCCTCGGGGGATGTCCACTTACCAGGGGGAGCAGGCCTAAGCTGCAGTCAGACATCCTTAGCGCTGCTGAAGAGGCGGGAGAGGCTCCCATCACCACCGCTGTACTGGCAGCCATCAGCCTGCCTTGTGGCTGAGCAGAGCTCCCCCTGTGGGAGTGCACTGACCACCAGGGGACAGCTCCTGCATTGAGTGTCTGGCCCCTGGTGGTCAGTGTGTGTCATAGTGACCAGTCATTCCCAGTCATTCGGCTGTTAGGGTCAGTTTGCATATTACCCTTTTATTATATAGGATAGAGGCCTGGTGCATGGGTGGGGGCTGCTGGTTTGCCCTGAAGGGTGTCCCGGATCAAGGTGGGTCTCGCTGGAATGCCTGGCCAGCCCAGGTGAGGGGCTGATGGGTGTTTTCAGGCTGGTCACACCCCCTTCATGGTGGGGGTCTCCACTGGGATGCCTGACCATCCTGACTGACGGGCTGATGGCTGTTTTCAGCTAGTCATACCCCCTTCAGGGTGGGAGTCCCCACTGGGGTGCCTGGCCAGCCTGGGTGAGGGGCTGATGGCTGTTTTCAGGCTGGCCACATCCCCTTTAGGGTGGGGGTCCCCACTGGGGTGCCTGGCCCATCTAGGTGAGGGGCTGAGGGCCGTTTTCAGGCTGGCCAAGCCCCCCGGTGATGGAAGCTCCCAGCCTCTCCTTTTTTTTCTGGGATTCATTTACCTTCTATAATTGAAACTTTGTTACTTTGAGTGGAGCTCAGAGCTCAGAGTTGGCCAGGGCAGGCAGGAGGGAAGCCTCCTGCTCACTCCAGCTCCATGGCCACGTCTGGCTGAAAGCAGGTATCTGGGGTTTATATATCTTCTATAATTGAAGCTTTGTTGCTTTGAGTAGAGCTCAGAGCCATCCGTGGGAAGCTTGGCTTCCTCCATCATTGGGGCAACCAAGCCTCCTGCTTGCTCCAGCGCCGTGGCTGCCAGCTGCCATCTTGGTTGAGTGAATTTGCATATAGTCGCTATGATTGGCTGGTGGGCATGGCTTAAGGTGTAGTGAAGGTATGGTCAATTTGCATGTTTGTCTTTTATTAGTGTAGATAAAAGCATAATATGCTAATTAGACTGCACAGCCGCCTTTGCCCTGCCCCCCAGCCATGATCGGAGAATCAGGCGCCTTTTCCGCCCTGGCCAGTGATAGCAGGAAGTAGGAGTGGAGCCAGCGATGGGAGCTGGACATGGTCGAAGCTGGCAGTCCCAGGAGCTAGGGGTCCCTTGCCTGGGCCTAAAGCGAAGCCCACGATCATGGGGCCGCTGCAGCTGCAGGTCTCCGCTGCCTGGGCTGGACGCCTAGGCCAGAGGCGTCAGGCCTGGGCAAGGGGCCGATCCTGCGATTGGAGGGTGATGGGAGTCAACGCCTGAGGGCTCCCAGTATGTGAGAGGGGGCAGGCTGGGCTGAGGGACAATCCCCCCCACACACACCCAGTGCACGAATTTCGTGCACCGGGCCCCTAGTATATATATATATATATAACTTTGGAAATAGAACACCAAATAGAGTTCTAAATCTCCTGTTCAAATTTTGCACACTTGCTTTTTTGTACAATATTAGGATGATACTGTGGCATTAAGCAACTGAAAATTAAGGTAATTTTAAAGCAGGGCTGAATTCTATTTTTTAAATGTATATATTTTCTTACTAACCTGTTTTTTATTGTTTTAGTGCAAATTTTGTGACCCAACATTATATAAATTAGTTTTATGAAATTTATAAAAAGTCCAAGAAAGTTTGTGGCTTTTGACTAGGTGGTAAATAGGATACAGTGCCATGTAAATGTGCAGAGCTAAAATAATGACCTTTTCTGAAGAAATAAGCATGTATAATTAGTACTTTCATAGGATACAGTGTCTAGCAGAGAAAACCCGTCCACATCATTTTGCCTTTCATTTTGAGCCATGTTTTCCAACACCAGTGTTTTGTTTTTTAGTTCTCTGGATTAAACTTCAGGTCATTGACAATTTAATACATATTTTTATTACTTAATCTAGTCCCATGCAATCTAGTCAATGATTATGTTCTGTTTCAACTTTTGAAGATAGCTTTTTTATTCTTAATGACTTCATTTTTTGTACTTGCTTGTATTTCTTAACACTGTCCATTAATACCTGACAATTTAACTGCTTTGTTCTTTAGTTTTGAATACCTTAACCATCGAGTTTTTTAATTTTCTGCTTTCTTTGTTAATGTCATGTAATTTTTTCTTCACACCACACCATATTGTGCTACATGCATGTAAGTTTTTAAAATTTGTTTAGTTTTCACTCAAAGTACTTTCTACCCTTCCTACTTGTTGTTTCAACAGTTAATCAAATGATATACAGCAATTGAGTTGGCCTTTGTATTTCTACTTTAGTTTCAATAGTTGAATTATCTTTTCTGATTTTTAGCCAATGATATAAGTTGTTCATATGCTCACTCAATCTGTACTAGTGATCTAATATCTAATATCAGGTTCCAAATACTAGTATTACTATTATATGGGAATTACCATTTTAATATTCAGATGTTGTATTGGGAAGAATATATATACAAAATTAGATGTAGCAGTGAATCATAAAATATCTGCTTTGTTTGTATCACATATCTCCAAATTTTATCTATGCATGCCATCTTTTTGTATTCAGGCAGTTATTTATGTGCTAGCAAATATACATTATGATATGCTATTCATCTGGAAACTGTTTTGAAAAGACAACATTCTGTTTTGATGTTATAAAAGACAATTTTTATAAAGCCCATTTTCATCAAGAACTGGCTTACTTGAATATGTGCATTTCATACTAATGATTTTTATGTCTGCCTGTTTAAAATAATTGTAAATATATTTTTCTGTGTTCATAGAGTTGTAACTCTTTCTGCCCTGCTGCCTTGGAAAATACCTTTTAAAAAACACTCTCCTACCCCCATTAAACACTTAGATTTCTCTTCATTTTAATAAATAATTTGTCAGACATAGTAATCAGTTATCTTACCTAATAATAGACAAACATGGTAATTGACCATACCTTCGCTATGCCTCCCATTGGCTAATCAGAAAGACATGCAAATTAACTGCCAACAAAGATGGTGGCTGGCAGCCATGGAGCTGGAACGAGCAGGAGGCTTGCTTGCTCCAGTGATGGAGGAAGCCAAGGTTCCCCGCCTGCCACAGCCTGCTCTAAGCTACACTCAAAGCAACAAAGTTTCAATTATAGAAGATAAATAAACCCCAGATACCTGCTTTCAGCCTGCTGTGGCCACAGAGCTGGAGCCTTGGGTTGCCCCTGGCGATGGAGGAAGCCAAGCCCTGGTCGGCTCTGAGCTCAACTCTATGCAACAAAGTTTCAATTATAGAAGGTAAATAAATCCCAGAAAAAAAGGAGAGGCTGAGAGCTTCTGTTGCTGGGGAGGCTTGGCCAGCCTGAAAACAGCCCTCAGCCCTTCATCCAGACTGGCCAGGCACCCCAGTGAGGACCCCCTACCCTAAAGGTGGTGTGGCCAGCCTGAAAACAGCCATCAGCCCCTCACCCAGGCTGGCCAGGCACCCAAGTAGGGACCCCCACCCTGAAGCGCCAACCAGCCGGCCCCCACCGATGCACCAGACCTCTATCCTATATAACAGTGATGGTGAACCTATGACACCCGTGTCAGAGGTGCCACACAAACTCATTTTTTTGGTTGATTTTTCTTTGTTAAATGGCATTTAAATATATAAAATAAATATCAAAAATATAAGTCTTTGTTTTACTATGTTTGCAAATATCAAAAATTTTATATATGTGACACGGCACCAGAGTTAAGTTAGGGTTTTTCAAAATGCTGACACGCCGAGCTCAAAAGGTTCGCCATCACTGCTATATAATAAAAGAGTAATATGCAAACTGACCCTAACAGCAGAAAGACTGGGAATGACTGGTCACTATGACACACACTGACCACCAGGGGACAGACGCTCAATGTAGGAGCTGCCCCCTGGTGGTCAGTGCGCTCCCACAGGGGGAGCTCTACTCAGCCACAAGCCAGGCTGATGGCTGCCAGTACAGTGGTGGTGATGGGAGCCTCTCCTGCCTCTTTAGCAGCGCTAAGGATGTCTGACTGCAGCTTAGGCCTAATCTCCACTGGCAAATGGACATCCCCCCAGGGCTCCTGGGCTGCCAGAGGGATGTCTGATTGCCAACTTAGGCCCAATCCCCCAGGGAGCAGGCCTAAACCAGCAGGTGGTCGTCCCCCGAGGGGTCTCAGACTGCGAGAGGGCACAGGCTGGGCTGAGGGACACCCTCCCCCTCACTCTGTGCACAAATTTTTGTGCACCGGGCCTCTAGTTATGTTATAAAAGCAACATGTGTGTTTAATAAATAAAAGAGAAATACTTTGCATAAACTTGACTAATAGTTCCTAAACCATGGTGCAGTCTTACGAAATGACATATTTTAAGCCTATCCCCTCTGGTAGTTTTGTTCTTAAATCAGGAATTATTTGAGAAGCTATTAGAAGCTATGATTCTAGTAAAGGAATATACTGCCTCCCCAAATCCCTGTACTCTTTGAATATGTTAGCTTACATGGCAAACAGGACTTTGTAAATGTGATTAAGTTAAAGATTTTGAGTTGAGGAGATTATTCTGGATTAATATATATTCTGGGTGGGCCTAATTATAACCACAGGGTTCTTACAGGAGAAAGAAGAAGGCAAAGAGCCAGAAAATGAAATGTGATGATAGAAGCAGAGGAGAGAGAGAGGAGGGTGGGAGGAAGAGAGAAAGAGGGAATGAATTTGAAGATGCCACACTGCTGATTTTGAAAGGTCAGTTGGAGGCCATGAGCCAAGAAATGTAGGCAGCAAGTAGAAGCTAGAAAAATCAAGGAACTGCATTTTTCCATTACCCCATAGAAGAAATTCAGCCTTGTGGCCACCTCATTTTTAATTTTTATTTTTTTAGACCAGTAAAACCCCATTTTTGACTCTGACCTCTAGAACCGTGAGATAAGACATTTGCGCTGTTTTTGTGTTTGTGTGTTGTTGTTGTTTTTCTTATTCCTCCTGAGGATATTTCCTCCATTGATCTTTAAAGAGATTGGAAAGAGCGGTGGGGTGCAGGAGAGAAAGAAACATCTATGTGAGAGAGACACATCAATTGATTGGCTCCCTGATCCGCCTAGACCTGGGGCCTGATCAAACCTGCAACCCAGGTACTTGCCCTTGACTGGAATCAAACCCCCTGACCCTTAGGTGCACAGGCTGATGCTCTAACCACTGAATACACAGGCCAGAGTGTTTTGTGCTCAGTTTGTGGTCCCTTGTTCCCTTGTTACAGCAGTGATAGGAAATTAATACAGCAATCATTCATATGCAGGAGGGAGAATGTAGGAAAGAAAGGCCAGCCAAAGTTTAATCATAAAGTAGACAAAGTTCATTCCTGAGTATCTCCCTTCCTCTCTTGGGTATTCTCTAACGATAAATGAACTGTTTCTTTGGACCTTTCCTCCATGCCTCAATACAAGAATCTTATTCAAATCACGTCTCCCTTTCTGCTCCACTTCCCTTGTTTGTTTGTTTGTATGTTTTTTAAATACCTTACTTATCCTGACATCTCCATCGTACATATCCCCCACCCCCACCCCCATAAGGTTGTGTTTGATCTCTTTACCTGCAACACATTAAAGTAGCTATCTCATCTCTAATTGTTCATGAGAATGTCTTGGTTGTTATCAATCTCTTCAGACCTCTTCTCTAGCCTACTAATAAGATAGTTTAAACCTACTCATGGAGTAGACTGTAATTCAAATCTACATGTGGAGAGGACTCTAATGAAAGCCTACTTATAGAAAGGATCTTTAGAGTAAGTAGGCCTTTATACCCTAGTTATATCAGTTCCCAGCTCTCATTGCTGTTATAGACAAGTCATTTGATGATACCCTGCTTCAATTGCTTAAGACAATAAACTCATGTTTCAAAGGAGGATAGGGTGACTTAATCTACTAGTATGCAAAGGATTTTGGAACATTGTTTGACATAAGTGCTGTGACAGTGTTAGGTATTATAATGTTATTTTAATTAAATTTATCTAATCTACATGTGCATTTTAATAGGAAAAAATACTTATACACATACTTCTAAAAAAATCATTTCTTTCATTTGTCCCAAATGTACCTTTTGGTCCCCATTATCATCAGTCAGTGTCAGAGAAAATAATCTAAAATAAACGAACCTAGTCAATTATGTATTCATGTGCAACAAAATTCAGACTGATTCAAAGTAGAAATGATCAGGTCAGGTTATTGTAGTGTTGAGTTTTCTTTCTCTCTGAATATAGCCAAGAGACTCCTACAAGAAATGAACATGTTAATGCTGAAATGAACGCTAAATCAATGATTCTTAAACTAAAGTATATCAGAATGCTCTCAGGGCTTGTTAAAACACAGAGTGCTAGCCTGCATCCCCATAGCATCTGATTCAGGGAAGGGCCTCATAATCTGCATTTCTAAAAGTTCCAGACACTGGTGCTGCTGGCCCAGGGGTTCCACTTGGAGAAACACTGCTTTAAATCTGTAAGCCATATGAGAACCAATTCTGTGAAATACATCCGTTTTAAAATTTGTTTTCTTGGCTTCCATTTTAAATGACCATTTTGAATAAGAATAGCTAATGCTGTCTTAGGTTAGAAGATTTGGACACATTAATACCTATCCAAATATGAAGATTATGTATTTAATAGTAGATTTGATTTCCTATTGTGAGACATTAAGAGTTGCTTTTAAATGTCACTTGGTTAAGTGATTGATTGAAAACAAAAGGGGTTATGAATTTTTATTAGGTACTCCTTAACACTATACTACTCCTTTGTTCAGAAATATCTACCCTCCTTGATCTTCAGGCTAAACTCACTCTTTAATAATTACTTTTAATCTTATTTTTCTCTGGGGTGCCTTCTCTGATACATAGGAGTTTTTCTGCTTTTATGACTTCTAACATATAAACTATACTTCCATGTATACAATGACCAACTTGTAGTTTAATTTACTATTTCTACATTTATTCCCCTTTATTTGTCTTTATAATTCCAGCAACTAGCTAAGTCCTGGAAATGTCAGACAGAATAGGTGTTAGATGAATGATTAGGTAAATAACTGATATGTAGTGTGTTGTGATAACCTCTGACCGCTGTAAGATTAAAATATATATAAATCTCTATGGAGATTTTATAGAGAGAGAGATAATGCATATAAATTAGAGATTATTTATATAAAATAGAGATTTTATATGTATAAAAAGAGAGATCACATAAATAGAGATTATATATGAAGACTAGAGGCCTATTGCAAGAAGATTCATGTGATAGGCCTTCCTTCCCTTGGCTGTCAGTACCCAGGACCCAGGTTTTCCTCCAGCACCTGAGACCCAGGCCTTCACTCTGGCCACTACCATTGTCTTCGCTCCCGCCAGAGCGTCGCTCCTGTAGCTCCCTCCGCCATCCGCTCTCCCCCTCATAGAAGGAGTCCTGCCCCACTCTGCCACTCCACTCCTGCATGCGTGCTGCCCAGAGGCCCCAAGTGGGTGGGGGGTGGGGCTGCCACCATCTTTATCAGGTTAAATTGCATACTCACTCCTGATTGGCTGGTGGGCGTCATGGAGGCACAGTCAATTTGCATCTTTCTCTTTTATTAGTGTAGATTATATATAAATAGGGATTATATATATAAATAAAGATTATATATGAATACATATATAAAATAGATTTACATGTAGAGATTATATATATATACATTTATACATATAGATATAAAGAAAGAGTGATCTATCTATATATTTAAAAAGCCAGTGACAAGGATGCCAGAACAACCAGAACAACCCGTCGCTATGATGCCCACTGTGGCCAGCAAACCTGCATGATCAGGGGGTAGGTCCAGCTGGTCAAACTCCCACAGCCCCTCCCCCCAGCTGGCTGCCCCTGATCAGACTCTCCCACCCTGATCAAGGGTGGGGCCAGCCAACCAAATGCCCCAACTACAGCCCCCCAACACCCTCCCCTTCCCCCTGGCCAGCCCTGCCCCTGATTGGCCTGCCCCACTATGATAGTTCTGGAGACCCTCACCCTGCCTGGCCCCGCCCCTCATTAACCCCCACCCCAATAGGAGGTGGGGTTAGCTGGCCAACCTGCTCAGCCCCTATCCCAAGCTGGCCCTGCCTCCTATGGGCCCCCACCACCCTGATCGGCCCACAGTCCCTCCCGTGGCTGGCATGCCCCTGATCGCCCCCCACCCCAATAGGGAGTGGGGCTGGCTGGCCAACCTCCTGCAGCCCCTCCCCCAGGCCACTGGCCCACAATTGGCACCCCCACCCCTTTTGGGGGCAGGGACAGCCCCCAATCAACCCCCCAACTCCAATCGGGGGCAGGGCCCGCCAGCCAATTGCCCACAGCCCCTCCTCACAGCAGGCCCAGCCCTGATTGGGCTCCGATCAGGACAGGCTGGCCAGACAACCTCCCACCATCTCCTCCTCCCAACAGGCGTAGCCTCAATCCACCCATATTGGGGCCGTGCAGCTGGACCCCACCTGTGCACGAATTTGTGCACTGGGTCTCTAGTATATCTATATCTATCTATCTATAAAGAAAGTGAGGGAGAGGTAGGTATGTAGGTATGATGACTATTAGAGTTCTTTTTATCAATGCTAAGACCACTATTCAATATAATTTATTCAAGAAACACCTCACATTAATGTGGTTTCCATGATGAAATCAATATCCCAAAGTAATTCACAGGTTCTTCTTAGAAATTCAAAATACTTGCTTATTACCTTCTTTTGTACCATGAATAACTGTATAGTGCTCCTGGTGGCCTGGAAACCCTTAGATTCTTGTAAAACTTTGTAGCTATTTATATGTTCTATATATAGGCATGGTGTACTTTGAGGGAGAACAATCTTAGCTACTGTCTGTTATACGATTTTGAGTGAATTGCTGGCATTTCAGAGAAATAGTCCACTGTACAAAATATATATATGTATGCATGTATGTATGTATATGTTTATTTTGTTGCATTTAGAATACTTTATGAGCTATTTTAGCTTGATAGAGGCTGAGCCTTGTAAAAATATTTTTAACAATCAGTATGTTGACATAGCATGGGTATGCATAGATTTTTGTTTGCATTCAAACACATTCACTGAGTTAAAGCAGTAACTCAGATTATAAGCACATTTTGATTTCAACAATTGTGTTGATTGTTTAGAACAGTCCTTTGAGGCTCATTTAGTAGGCCATAAGTGTTTGTTTGTGGTACTGATGGAGTAAGTAGGAAAAGGTATCTGTAACCTACAAAATGTAAATGACCAGCCTATAGCTAACATGCACTGAATATATTAGAATAAAGTTGACTCTTGAACAATGTAGGGAGCTAAGGATGCCAACCCCTACGCCATAGGAAAATCTCTGTATATAACATTTGATATAAGTACAGTTGTCCCTCAGTACCCACAAGCGATTGGGTCCCCTTCCACCCTCCCAAAAACTCAAATCCATGATGTACCAGTTCCTTATATAAAACTAGAGGCTCAGTGCATGAATTCATGCACAGGTGGGGGGTCCATCGGCCTGGACAAGGATTTAGGCCTATCAGGGGACCAGCTGGCTGGGGGGAGGGACCCCAGGAGGTTGGCCAGCCAACCCCCTGATTGGGGCCTATAGAGGAGGCAGGCTGGCACGGGGAGGGACTGTGGGAGGTTGTCTGGCCGATTGATCTGTTGTTTGGTCACTCGGCCCATTCTCCGTGCCCCCACCTGGCCCCTGCCACCACAGCCCCCTGTACCCAGTCTGCCGGCAGGCCTATTCCTGCCACCATTGCTCCCATGTGCTGACAGTGCCAGCCCTGCTCGTACCTACTGACAGCATGGAACAATTGGGGCTGGTGCCAGCAGTGAGTGCAAACAGGGCTAGCATTGTCAGCAGATGTGAGCTGCAGCTGCTCCCCCATTGCCCCTCAGGAGCAGGGAGAGGTGGAGAAGCCCTCAGGGGCGATCGGGCCAGCAGCCACCACTCCCACCTGCTGATGGTGCCGAGTGATTGGGACCAGCCCCGGGCACCAGCAGCAGGTGTGAGTGGCGGCTCCAGCACCGGCTGTGGTGTGAGCGGGGCTGTTGCCGGCAGCAGGTGTGAGCGCCTGGCAGGAGAGTGGCAAGCGGGAGCAAAGAATCCAGTAACCACCAGAGGCTCACCCAGATGACAGCGACCAGTGTTCCGCCTTGGTCTGTGCCCCCGCTCACATGCTTCACCATCCCGCCACTGCCAATGCGCACCGTGTTCCACACAGGCCTCCTGGTGGTCAGCACATGTCATAGCGACTGGTTGTTCAGTTGTTCGGTTGTTCCATTTGTTCTGCCATTCGGTCTATTTGCATATTAGCCTTTTATTATATAGGAAAGATGGTATAGAACAATGCACGAAGTCAGCTCTCTAAATCCACTTATTCTTAACTATGGATCAAAGGACTATTTTCAATCTATAGTTGGTTGAACCCCAGATGCACATCCTGGGGATATGGAAGACTGGCTGTCTATTTATTGGAAAAAAAAAGTACTTACAAATGGACCAGTGCCTTTGAAACGTGAGTTGTTCAAGGGTCACCTGTACATTGATTAGATAACTGAATTTTACTGAATTATAGCTATTCTCAGAAATGTATCTTTGTCAGCTCTGGCTCTGTAACAAAATGCCACAGACTAGGTGGCATTTTCCTTTTCCTTTTCTTAAGGCACTAATTCCATGGGGGGTGGGAGGGGCTTTATACTTATCACTTCATCTAAAAGGAATTTCTTTCCTAAGCCATCATGTTTGGGGGTTAGGGCTTCAATATAGGAATTTTGGGGAGAAAAATAAATGTTCAGTCCATAACAGTATGTGTTGATAATTTATTATTTAGATTTATTAAGATGGAGAAAGAGTGAAAAGAACATCGGACATTCCTTTTCTTGACATGTAAAAATGTCTAATACAATTAAACATCAAGACCTTGTAGCAGAGTCATCCATATAGTTATACCTCCAACCCTACCTTTTCATTGTTCTAGGTATTATTTGTAAATCTGTTACCATTAGAGAAACCCAATAAAAAATGAGCATAAACATTAGAAGAGAATTTTCAGGTGTAATGGTTACTAATGAGATAGTAAAATTCAGCCCACAAGGGATCCTTCAGAGAAACTTCTCAGTTCAGTGCCCATGCAGTATATCTATTGGTAAATGTTTGGTAATGAGTAGAAAAGTGATTAAAAATTTAGTTTGCATCATTAATCCATGGAATGAGAAAGAGGACTTATGCCATTTTCCCCAACTACTATTTAGTCATCATCATTATGAATATTATTACTTTAATTATGATTTATAATATAATAATTATCAATATTATCATTGTTCCAAAAACATATTATTTCTTATGTGGCAGGCAGTTTTTATAAAAGCTTTAATCCTTACCATGAATCTATTAGGTAGATGCTTTTATTATCCTCATTTTACAGATGAGAAATATGAGGTATAAAAAGGTCAAATGATTTACCCAAAGTCACATAGAAGGAGATTGAGCTGAACATAGCACAGTCCATTGAACTCTAAAGCTCTTTGAAGTACCATGGTGTGTAGTTGCCTGTGAGTGAAGTACCTGCCTGACCAAGTGAACGTTTCTGCTGTGTTTCACCCCCTCCCCCACCCCAAGATATTTGGAAGCATCATTTTTTTGAGGGTATGGCATTGGACCAAAATATATCCCCCTGTAAGCTAGATCCATTGATCCTAGTTTTCCACATGATATAGCACCAAAATAAAACACAAATAAACAAACAAAAATTAAAATAAAAACTTATATGTTTAAAAATGGTGCCAGCTGTTATAACTCAGTGGAGCATTGACCTATGAACCAGTAGGTCGCAGTTTGATTCCGGTTGGGGCACATGCCTGGGTTGCGGGCTCGATCCCCAGTGTGGGGCATGCAGGAGGCAGCCAATCAATGATTCTCTTTCATCATTGATGTTTCTATCTCTCTCTCCCTTTCTCTTCCTCTCTGAAATCAATAAAAATATATATTTATTAAAAATAAATAAATATAGTTAATTTCACATCTTTTGAATTTTCTGTTTTCCACCCTAAAAGTCATTTTACATTAATACAATTCTGAGCCCTATTGATTCTTACTTTGTTAACAGAGTAGGGAGCCAAGCATATGTCAGACAATTACATTTTATCCATTATATTGAAAAAGCTAACTTTGAGAGTGCTGCTCCTGTCACCAAGTGGCCATCTCTTTTTCACCCTCAAAATGAGAATATACATATTTTTCATCCTTTTTACAAACTATTCAGGTTTTTGCCTTTATACTGTCTTGCTATTAATTTTCTATTAAAATTAATAGAAATTAAACTTTATATTAAAAAATTCTCTGATTATCTAATTTCCTACCACTGTCACTTCTCAGAGGGCAGCATCTCCTGTACTGTACTTGGTGTTGCCTCTATATGTTTCACCCCCTTTGCCCATAGTCTTTTGTCCACCCATTTCTTAAAATTATTGTCAGACTGATGCTGTCTGGCTGAATAGAGTTTGCATGAGAATGACTTTCATCCTGTTAGATTACTTCTTCTTTAGAGCCTCAGAATTATTTTTCCTTTTAACATGAAGTAAGGCTTAAGGGGCTGAATGAGCAGGTGAGTCATCTAAATAAATGTGAGAGAGGAATGTTTTAAATAAGTTAAATCCACAGATCATGACCCATATTTATTTTAACTAATCATGAACTCAATGCTACAACTTTTATCAATGCTGTGACTATTTATTACAACTGAGGGTTTTATTTTACTAAGTTATTTCATTTCATTATTCCCTTCTCTTCCTCTTCTGAAAGTCCTGAGGAGTACAAATTTTACTATCAAAAATAAAGCAACAACAGGCAGTTGGAAAAATCCCATATGTGTGTGGGGTAGTCCCTAAATAAGTGAAGTGAATTAAAGGTATTGGCTCTTCACAGTGCTTAATAGATTGTTATACTGCATGCTTTGGGTTTTGTCCTGCAGCCTGCTGCTAGGGTAGAGTAGAAAATGCCCTGTCTTTGGAACATGACTAATTTAGTTGAATGTTGACTGTCATTTACTAGGTATGTTACTTTAAGCAAGTAACTGAACTTCTAATTTGACTTCTGATTGTTTTCTCAGACAAAATAACGACAATAACACCTACATCGCCAGCCTTACTCTATGGACTGGCTAAGATAATGCACATTAGATATCTATAATGCACTTAGCAAATAATTGCCCAATAGCTATTTTGATAGTTTATATATTGTGGTTGTTGTTTAGGAATCTTGTTCTTTTTGCCTCTGAGCATTTTATGGGTGAGGGATAGGAAAATTATTTGGTGTTTCTTGACTCTGGGGAGTTATGTTCAGTTTTTGAAGCATAATGTTATTACTTGTCATGTGTCATGTTTGGGAGAGGCTCTGAGGCAAAGAAGAATGAAAACCTATACAACAATTGAAATACATAAAGACCTACTAAATGGAATGCTGAAGATACCACAGAAACTCTACTGCTTTCTGGAAAATTGGGACAATGTTATAGATGATAGCTATAAAGCTCAAGATGTACATATTCTATAACCCAGCAATTCCACTAGTTGCGTACACTAGAGAGACTTGTCCACACATGCACAAAGAGATGTGTGCAAGAATGTTCTTAACACTGTAGTTTATAATAGGAACAAATGAAACAACTGTGTCCCTTTCTAGCTATGTAAGCACACTGTAGTATATTCATACATAACAGTGAAAATGTATGAAGTAAATTTTTTTTTGGTATTAGCATTGATAAATTTTGCAAACATAAGACTGAATAAAAAACTATATGCAGAAGGATGCATGCAGCAGGATATATTTATGTTTAAATATGTCAAAACAGTATTACATAGATACACATTATACATATGTATCACACATATATAAAAGCATAAATTCATACATGGGAATAGTTAATAAACTCAGGATAGTAATTTTCTTTGTGGAGGCAGGAGTGTGATTATAGAACTAGAAATGTCTTATCTCTTAAGCTAGAATTATATAACTAGTGGCCCGGTGCACGAAATTCATGCACATTAAAAGGGAATTAATTAGAGGAAATATTTTAATACTGCTATTTGCCCTTTTTCTATAATAAAAATGTCAGAGATGAAAGAAAATCAGTAAAATGTATATGAAAATCTTCCTCCTGTCAGAGTCTGAGGTGCGCCATGGGATCCAGAATCAAGTTCTGGCCCACCCGCACGTGTCTCGAAATCACGCAAGACCCAGACTCAGCCGGCCCCACCCCCATTGGGCAAGATCCAGATGTGGCCGCCGCACCCTCATCAAGGCCTGCTGGGCAGGGGGCATGGCCTCAGGTCCCCGTCAAGCCACACTGGGCGGGGGGCGTGGCCTGAGGTCCCCCGTCAAGCCCCATCAGGTGGAGGGCGTGGCCTGAGGTCCCTCGTCAATCCCCGCTGGGCAGGGTGCATGACCTGAGGTCCCCCGTGAAGCCCCACTGGGCAGGGGGTGCAGCCTCAGGTCCCCCACCCTGGTGCCATGCAGCCTCAGGTTCCTGCTGATTGCTCATTATGGCTCGTTACGGGAATCCTGCATCTGCTGTGGGCGCAGCCATCTTGTGATGGTGTGATGGTGTGAGAGATAATTTACATATCACCTCTTTGTTATATAGGACTAGAGGCATGGTGCACGAAATTCGTGCACTGGCAGAGGTCCCTCAGCCCAGCCTGCCCCCTCTCACATTCCAGGAGCCTTCAGGTATGTCCTACTGATAGCTTAGGCCCGCTCCCTCAGGGAGCGGGCCTAAGCCTCAGTCTGGCCTCCATCTGTGGGAGGCGACCAGCTGATCAAAAGAAGGCACCACCCCAGTCACTCTGCTGCTGCTGCCACTGCTGGCCACTGCAGCCGCCAAGGTGTTTTCATCAACATGGACTCCAGTCCCTTCACCACGAAAAAATGACAACTTTCTTTAGGCATTTTCAAGATGTCTCTTTCATAGGATATGACATTTCTTTCTTTCTTTTTTTATCCTTACCTGAGGATATTTTTCCATTGACTTTTAGAGAGCATGGAAGAGAGAGGGAAAGACAGAGGAAAAACATCAATGTGAGAGGCACACTTTGATTGGTTGCCTCCTGCATGATCCCTGACCTGGTCCCAGGCCAGGGAGGAGCCTGCAACCTAGGTACATGCCCTTGATCAGAATTGAACCCAGACCCTGCAGTCTGCAGGCTGAAGCTCTATCCACTGAGCCAAATCGGCTAGGGCAGGATATGACATTTCTTAGCCCCTCCAGCAGTGAACCTTCGTTTTTTCCTCCAGGAGTGAGGTGCAAAACCCTAGATCACCTTCTTGGGTTCCTATTACCCATGTTACCAAGAACACTGCAAGTGGCATACAGGGAGCTTAGCCAATGAGCGGTCAGAAAAGGTGTTTCCTCTGCAGCTCCCACGCAGAGGTGGGACTGCTGGCACACCACAGCCCTTGGGGCTGGGGGCAGGCTCCCCTGTGTGTTGTGTCTCTACTCTGGGCCACCCCCAGCCACTCTTCCTGAGCCAGTCATGACTGTTATGGAGTCCCGGCTAATTTGCATATTACCTCTTCATATATATATATATATATTATTTTAAGTCTTTTCTATATCTAAAATATTTAATGAAATAATGTAGTACATGTCAATTATAAATACAGTAAAAAATAAGCCTTTGTAACTTGCTCATTGTTATTTTCTTCATTTTACCTTCATTTTCTTAGAATTTATGCTTTCAGAATCATATTATTTTTATTCTAAAAACATTTAAATTCTATTTTATACTTATTGGGTGATATTTTAGTATCAAATTTTAGAAGTCATCCAATTTTCACTTCTAGTAACCTATCTCTGTACTTCTTTCAACCTAATTATTAAACAGTTGGAGGTGTCAGCCTGTGATATTGAATGGCATAACTTTCTAATGCATGAGTTTAAATATTTGACCATTTGAGTGATGTATGACATATGGTAAATGTTGAAGAGCTGAACTTAGAGAACTAAAATGAGGAAAATTACTTTAATTTTAGTGTCAGTCTTCATTATATAGGACTCTTGCATATATATTGAGCAAATCCTCTTCCTGGTGTGGCATTCCAGCTGCAACTTTGACCTTCTCATTGTTACACAGGGCTCCCAGGTACCAATCAATAACTTACTGCAATACCTTCATTACATGAACTTACCTTTTCCTACTACTTTTCCTTTGACTTAAAAATAATTATTGTTAGGCTGATTCAAACATAAAACCATTCAATTGTCCCCTTTCTTTAAATCTGTTAGAAAATAACCAAGACTATAAAATATTGAAGGCTTATTATTTTAAAAGGTTACCTTGCAGAAAGAGATAAAGAAATTGATATATAAAGTATTAAACTGTTTCTTTATTACACATACTCTCTGTATTTCAAAATACTGAGTTTTAGCACTATGTATGGAAACTATCTGGCAAAATATGCTAACCTTTTGGCCATTTAAGGTCAAATTCCTTCAACTGCTTATCTCTGAAGAGTTGGTTGTCTTTTATATCTCTCTTTTTGTTTGTCACAGATTCAAACTAATTAAAAACTTAGCCTCTTTCCAAGAGTCATAGGCCTGCTATGTATCACCTCATGCAATGGAAGGACAATGAGGGAAAATTCTCCAAGGTGGGAGGGTGGGGGGAAGGAAGCAAAAATGATACATTGATAAAAAAGATCACTTTGACAGTTCATTAAGCCATTGTTTTGTTTTCTGACTTTTCATTATATAATATATAAAATTTAAATTCACACTCCTTGCTAGCATCTAAGAACTGCTATTTCTGATATGTTACCCTGGCTGCTGCAGTTGGTAAGGCCCTAATGGCTGGATTGCACTCATCCAGAAGATATCTTTCTACATTTCACTGGCAGATATTTATCCATTCACACATTCATTCATTCATGCATTTGGTCATTAATTTCATTAACATTTTTATACATCTACTCTGCATCCTGTAATTATTTTCCTATAGAAGCTAGCAGGAATGGAAATAAATATAGATACAAACAACTTCATAACAACAGCAACTGCCTTAATTGATAAAATTATATGAAGACTGCCAAAACTGGTTTGGCTCAGTGGATAGAGCGTCGGCCTGCGGACTAAAAGGTCCCGGGTTCGATTCCGGTCAGGGGCATGTGCCTGGGTTGTGGGCACTTCCCCGGTGGGGGATGTGCAGGAGGCAGCTGATCGATGTTTCTAACTCTCTATCTCTCTCTCTTCCTCTCTGTAAAAAATCAATAAAATATATTTAAAAAATATATGAAGACTCAAGGTTGATTACTGCCTGTCTTTGTTTATGGATCCTAGAATTTACATTTTTTTTTATGTAGCTTTTAATTGTATGATGTGTTTTAACTTCTTTTACTCACCAAATATCATATGCTTTAGTTTTGAATCTCTTCTACTCTTTAACAAAAATTTTCCTGAGTCTTTGATTTGGCCTAGAACACTATAGATTGTAGAATGAAATTATAATAAATTATTATTTTATTCTATATGTGTATATCACCACAATGATATAAAGCCTAAAATTTTTTGCTACTTTAATTTAATTTTTAATTTATTTTTAAAAATATTTTTATTGATTTCAGAGAGGAAAGGAGAAGGAGAGAGAGATAGAAACATCAATGATGAGAGAGAAACATGGATCAGCTGCCTCCTGCATGCTCCACACTGGGGATCGAGCCCACAACCTGGGCATGTGCCCTGACGAGGAATTGAACTGTGACCTCCTGCTTCACAGGTCAATGCTCAGCCACTGAGCCATGCCAGTCAGGCTAATTTAAAATTTTTACCTGTGAGTTTTATTCATGGTATGGCTATCCCATAAGGACACATGAGAATGATCTGATCAGTAGAGTATGCACACACTCAATAAGTACTGATTGCCTTTCATATTACGTGTCAAGTACCATTCTGGCCCTGAGTGAAGTTGAGGAGACTATAGAGAAAGTATATACATAGTCCTTGCCCTCAAGTAGAAGATAAATACATAAACACAATACTAATGTGAAATGTAAGTGCCTTAATTGCACACATCTGCTTACAGGGCTAATCCATTTGTCTTTTAAATGTTTTTCTTAGTTAATATTTATTTTTCCTCCAGCTGAGTATATTCATATGCTCTTACACAACATGGGTTAATGCATCAAACTGAACTTCCAATTCTAGGCCAGCAGGGATTAATGCTCCACATATAAAAAAGCTCTCTTTATTCTGCAATACAGGTTGTTGACTCTGTGATGAACTCTCTTTCTGTCAGTAATTTTGTACTTGGGTAGGCAATTTTGATCCATGATACCTGACTATAATAATGCTGATGTTGGACCTAACACAAAGAAACAAAGGGAAAAATATTAGGCATGATATTAAAATGCAAACTTTATATCAGTTCCAGGCACATTAGAACTGGTTAAGGAATCAAAGTGTGGATATAGTCAAGTAATTCGGGAATGGTGAAAACCTTTTGCCTTTATGAAAGGGCATCGTAAATTCAGTGTACCTGGGAGTATAATCAATAATTATATGAGCGGTAATCTAGGACATGCCAGGCATCAGAGTGCTCTGATTTTGGGGGTTTTGAAAGAACCCAGGGGCAATTGCAAAAAAATGATATCAGGGAGCCATCTCCATAATAACGTCAGCAAGCATGCCCTGAATCAAGTGTGTGTGGTTAAGTGCTCTCCAGGTACAGGAGAAGAGGGCCTAAGTGGGGAAGGAAGGAAAGGCTGCACTAAGGAATAAGTTTGGGATGAGCCCTAAAAGATAGCTGTATCCGTGTGTGTGTGTTCTTTTTATTTTATTTTACTTTACAGTCAGCATTATTTTGAGGAGATGCTGGGTAAAGTTAAACCTTTTATGTAACAAATAGTCTCATTGATTTGTTGAAGAAGTGGGTGGAAAACACAAGGCTATTTTAATCCCTACTTAATAGAATCTGCTTGAAGTATGTAACAGTTCTTATCCATTTCCAGGGGAAGGATGGGCCTCCATGCACCCCAGTGGGCAGCTTCTTCTGTAACAGTGTAATTGAGGCGTTATATAATCAGTGGTGTCCCAAATAAATACATGTTTCCACAAGACAAAATAATCTTTAAAAAAATATATATATTTTAAAATAAAGACTGAGCCCTGGCTGATGTGGCATATTGGTTGGATGTTGGTTGCCCTATGCAGTGAAAGGTTGCCAGTTCGATTTCTGGTCAGGCTCTTTCCAGGTAGGGGGTGAGCAGGAGGCATCCAATCAATATTCCATTCTCACATTGATGTTTCACTCTCTCTCTTCCTCTCCCATCCTCACTGTTAGAAAATTAATTAAAATATCTTTAAAATACAAACAAACCAAAAACACAAAAACTGAAAGTGGCAATTAATTATATAATTGGTTAATTTATTTAGTAATAAATCTCACTTCACTTTGTCATATTTTATTGCTTCTTTTAGTATCCCGAAAATAGGTAAAACAAATATTGCAAATACATCAGGCTTTACTGTACGGTGTTCTTAGAATTGCTTCAAGGGGTGGACTCCATCTTGTGGCAAGATGTCTTTCAATAAAAAAAAAAAAATCTCAAAACTAACATAATGTGTATTTATAAATTCATATAAAACTAGTTTCCAAAATAGTGGTTAAATGAACACAACTACAGCTTCACCATCATTACATTAATTTTGCAGGTCTTTGGGTTTCAAGCTTCAAAGGAGTAATATTTTAAAATAATTAAAGTCATGATTTCTGTGTGCTGAGAAGTATTATAATTTCTTTCATAAATTCATTTGATTATATCAGTAGAACAGAAGGTTGGTTTTTACCTGACCACATTTGAATAACTTGCTGTGAGACTGCTTAATATACTTTGCCATCAGTTCCTAGATTAACAGCTAAAATTTGGTTCATAATAAGTGTAGAACATTCACTAATTTGCTTCTTGTGTTTCAAATGAATTGGCCAACAAAGTTCGATGACAAATAATTATTAATTCTTTTTCCAAGTTAAAAGATAATTGTATGCATTTTAGTTATAACAAAAGTGATTATTTTGTGTGTGTGTGTGTGTGTGTGTGTGTGTGTGTGTGTGTGTGTGTTCTGAATCATGGTTAACATTGATATTAGTCAAACATTCTTGGCTCCATTTCTACTGACTCCTAACCAGTCTATATTCCCCAAGTAAGTAGTTTTTTGTTTACTGAAATAATCAACATATTTATTTAATATTATCTAAGGCAATAAGGAATTCTCCCTGATGATATCAGTCAGTTTAAGATTTTGGTTATAACAAATGGAGAGCATTATGCTAAGTGAAATAAAGATAAATATCACATGATCTCACTCATTTATGGAATATAATGAAGAACATAATCTGATGAACAAAAACAGATCCAGAGACAGAGAAGCATCGATCAGACAGTCAAACCTCAGAGGGAAGCTGGGGTTGGGATGGGGGTAAGGGGGAAAGATCAACCAAAGGACTTGTATGCATGCATATAAGCCGAACCAATGGACACAGACACCAGGAGGATGAGGGTATGAGAGAGGGGAGTGGGGGGGCAATGGGGATATAAGGACACATATGTAATATCTTAATCAATAATGAAATTTAAAAAAATAAAACTGTATCCTTTAGAGCTAGAAGAGATCTTGGAGATTACCTAGTTTATATATTTTACCTTTCATATAAAATGAAGAATCAGAGTCTTCTTCAAAGTCATGGATATATCACAGGATTTAAAATAATATGAGAATACTACCTACTTAGATTTTTTTTAAAATATATATTTCTTTATTGATTTCAGAGAGGAAGGGAGAAAGAGAGACAGATGGAAACATCAATGATGAAAGAGGATCATTGATTGGCTGCCTCCTGCATGCCCCCTATTGGGGATCAAGCCTGCAACCCAGGCATGTGCCCTTGGCCGGAATCGAACCCAGGACCCTTCAGTCCGCAGGCCAATGCTCTATCCACTGAGCCAAGCCAGTTAGGGCCCTACTTAGATTTTTGATGTTTTGAAAGTCACTTGACTTTTGTGAACTTTTTATTTTCCTTCTACAAAATGTCAGGGATACATGTTTAAGCATGTGCGATAGAACAACAATGGATTAAATGTCAGAAACTCCTATTAATGTGTCCCTTATCAATGTATATATCCTCTCCAAGCCTTGGTTTTCTTGTTGTAAAATGGGGCGTGTAGCTCACAGAACTATTTCAAGTGCAGATGTAATGCTAGGTGTGAAAGTAGTGACTTTAGAGGTGCTTTTATTCTTCAATGACAACACAGCTATTCCTCTATATTCATCTTTATACTTGCGTAATGGTCACAAGAGGGGGGGAAAGTAGCCACTCCAAAAAGGGTGATGGTCTCTATGAATGTCCCACATAGACATGGACTCATCCTATGTTGGTAGCCTCTGTCCTCCCACACCGGGGGTAGATAAGAAACAACCTCACCATTATCCCCCTCTCTTCCCTCTCAGTATCTAGCTCTCCCCTGTCTTTACTTCCTTCCACTTCACACCAGATATGTCAAGTATTGGGAGCACAATCTCCAAAAGTGCCTGCATTGGTTATTGCTTGGTTTGGGAAGAGTTTACAATTCTGCTATTTTGTGCATGTGTTGCTTTGAATCACCAATTGATCTGCTGTTTCTTGGTCCTGGTTTTATAAGTATCAAGTCACAGGGACATTGAACAAGAATTTACTTAGAATAGAAAAGATATAAAAATATTAACTAAAACATTAATTACTATTTTATATCAACTGAATGTGGTAAACATGATACCATTAGGACTTTTTAAAAGACAGAAGTGGTTAATTGGTGTTTGAATGCTAATAACCCTTTCTTGATGCATATATGTTAAATGGCTATCCTCATGTGACTGCAAAATATAGTCTGTACATCCATGTGTGTTGGTGTGTATAAACTGAAGTGCACAGGAAGGTCAGTGTAAAGAACTTGTTAAAATATTGAGCATAAATGTCATTACCTCATTTTAGAAGCAGATGTTATTTTTAAAAGACGATATTTTAAAACTAAATCTTTCAATTAAATGATTCTTACATTGGAACAAAGTTAACAGGTTGAATGAAATTTTGCTTATGGCATCTGTTGCCATTTTTAGTAGGTGATTAGTCATTTTCTTTTTCCTGCAAGTATCTGACAGAAACTCAAACAGAAATGAATCATAGTTTCAAGCTCTTGCTTACCTCATCACCACCAAAAGGAGAGCCTGGAAATCATCCCAACAAACCCAAGAACTAAATTCTGAAAATGCCTTAAGGGGCTTGACAGAAGTATTTAGCAATTTGAAAATTACAGCAATCTGTCAAATCAACTTTTAATGAAAGGTAAGCTACAGCAACTCAGAAATGATGTGGAAAGAGAAAATCCAAGTGAACAACTCCCTTTGAATATTTTAAAACATATTTTCCCATATAAATACTGAGTTGTAATTGGGTTAACGTTTATAAAAATGGGCTCCTTATTAATCAGGGATTTATTATGCAGATGAGATGAGATATTTTAAAAGCCAGTTGTTAAGAGGTATGGTTCAATCAATGTGTAGGAACAACATTATTATTGTACTAGAGGCTTGGTGCACGAATTCATGCACCAGTGGGGTCGGGACTGGGGAGGGACGCAGGAGGCTGGCTAGCCAGGGAGGGAACATGGGAGGGCTCCAGGGTGTGTCTGGCCTGTCTCGCTCAGTCCCAATTGGCCAGACCCCAGCAGCAAGCTAACCTACTGGTCAGAGTGTCTGCTCCCTGGTAGTCAGTGCATGTCATAGCAACTGGTCGACCAGTCAACTGTCTGCCCCCTTAGCACATCATTAGCATATCAAGCTTTGATTGGTTGAATGGCCAACGGGACAACCGGACACTTAGCATATTAGGCTTTTATTATATAGGATATGCATTAAAAATATTTACTTTAAGTTGTTAAGAGACTTGTTTATTTAGGGAACCACATCCTTGCAACTCTGAAATAGTCCTAACATTAAGAGCATCAAATCATCCATTAATGAAGTTTTTTTTTTTCTTTCAAACGTATTAATATGGGCAATAAATTTCAAATTTAAGCAGCTACTATTGTACAATAATAGAGTTTATCTGTAGCATTATTTCCTTAAAGCTTGAGCTAAATAAAAATTTGATTTGAAATTCTCTCAAAATTAGGTCTACTTATTCAATCAGTGGAAGTTCAGAGCTGAGATTAATTGTTATTCAGTACCTGTTTACATCTGGACATTTCAGACTTATATTTTAAGGACTGTTTCAACACTTTTCGGTAAAGCATTCAGTTAGAGGCTATGCAATCATTTTGCCTTTGAAAGGAGATTGTGTTAGCCAGCAGTTCAGTCTAATATGTGTTTTTGTAAGACTGGAGATAAAAGTGGAGGGGCCTGCTGCCAAAAGAGCACAGAGCTTTCTGGTAGACCTCTTTGAATGACATTGAAGGTGGACTAGTTCCAGGCTCAAGTGTGGCTTTTCTCTATGGGTTTATGCTTCATCTAACAGGAGACAAGTTGAGCTGTGGTTAGACATGTCTGAAGGTAGAAAGCAGGTTATATTCTCAACATCTTGTTTCTTTTCTGTCTTTAGGAGTCACATATGACTCTTGTTGGGCATTCTGATCTCAGTCTTATATTTAATATAAAGATGAGTGAAGTATTTTATTTGTGGGGCTTGACAATGAAGCAAAAGAAATTGCTTTTTTAGTAGAGTGAGTAACTGTTAAGCAGAACAAAATCTCTTAATTGGCTAATGTATTCAAGGTTTGCATTTTGTGTTTTTGTTTGTTTGTTGTTATTTTTTTAAGTATATTTTTATTGATTTCAGAGAGGAAAGGAGAGAGAGAAATAGAAACATCAATGATGAGAGAAAACTTTTGATTGGTTTCCTCCTGCACACCCCCCACCGATATCAAGCCTGCAACCTGAAATTCCATGTGCCCTGACCTGGAATTGAACCATGACCTCCTAGTTCAGTGATGGCGAACCTATGACACGTGTGTCAGAGGTGACATGTGAACTCATTTTTTTGGTTGATTTTTCTTTGTTAATGGCATTTAAATATATAAAATAAATATCAAAATGTAAATCTTTGTTTTACTATGGTTGCAAATATCAAAAAATTTCTATATGTGACATAGCACCAGAGTTAAGTTAGGGTTTTTCAAAATGCTGACACGCCAAGCTCAAAAGGTTCGCCATCACTGTCCTAGTTCATAGGTCAATGTTCAACTCCTGAGCCACACTGGCTGGGCCAAAGTTGGTATAGAATTTCTGTTTTTTGGTGATAAAATTGTTCAATAGCCTTTTCTTTTGGAATCCCTGTTCACCTCTCCACCCCTCCCCTAGTGGGAATCCTATTGCTATGTCAATACCTGTAACATCCCATAAGCTTGTATATTAATCTCTATTTTTCTATTTTTACCCCAAAGACTTTCTGTCTTATGTCATTTAATGTCTGATATAGTTACTTAAAATGTATTTTAAAATCAAATTGTAATATATAATTAAATTTTCTAATATAAATTTATCATATGCTCATTGCCAGAACTTTAGACGTTACAAAAGAAAAGAAACAATAATAACTCATGATCCTTTAGCTCAGATCAGCCAATCCCAAATTAACATCTGAAGCATTTCCATTTATTGTTGCTCTATAAATGTGCTTATATACATATGTAGACTCATACATGAAGGAGATAGAGAAAATTAAGTTAAATAATTTCTGCTTAACATTTCACTGTTTTTCTGTGTTTTCAGTGTTTTCTATGGTGTTTCAAAATTTATAGGCATCAAACATCCATAGCACAGGATTCCATTACTTAATTACTTCCTTATTATTGGATATGCTAATTATAATATTACAGTGAACATCTTTGTCCACTTTTTGGAGTACAAATACAATAGCTGGGTCAAAAGATATACATATCTCTACTCACCTTATGAATAATGCAAAGTTTCTATCAAGATATGTTACATTAATTTATACTGTCACTGGTAGTGTATGAGGTTCCCAGTTCCACAAATTCTTTTTAAATGATTTTATGCAGCATCCTCCCACCTGGGTTTGACTACTTTCAGTTGTCATGCAGTTTATTCTTATAGTATTCTTGCAAGGTTGATATTGTTCATTTATATTTTATCTTAACTGTATATTTCCAAAAATAATGTGTATTTATACTGCATCCTCCCATGATTTTTGTCCTTCTTAATTACCATCTTGTACTTTTTTTTTGCTCTCTGCTCTCTTGGGTGAGGTAGTTATTTTAGGTATTAGGAAGAAAATTTCACATGATGATTTTTATTTTTGGAATATTTGTATTATATCCTTCATCTTTTCCATTTTCTCACACTTTTAATTCCACAAATCTTGAAGTGATGTAGGAAATATGCTGTCAGTACCTCTTGATAACACATTTTCTTCTATCCAAATTTTTTATACTGAGCTAGGTTGCAATGTTCTCTTTACATATAATACATAAATGATGATTGAAACCTCCCCAGGTCAAGAGTATGTGCCACATTCATTATTGTAATACCCTTGCACAGTTGCAAGCACACTGTAACTGTTCAGTGGTTATAGCTCAAGTGAATGGATAAATTAATGAATACGTGTTTGGTAAAGGCTACCCCATATGTGCATGGATCATTAACCACCTATGGCCCTCTCTACTAGGCTTTAGCTTTCCTCTCAATTTCTCTAAGAAATGTCCTAGTTCTCTGGCCAAGGTAGTTTGACTCACTGCTTTAGAACTGTAGTTTCTAGATTTCATTCTGTACGTGAAATAAAATAGCTTTTCCTCTTAGCTCATTTGAAGAAAAGTTGCTATTCCCAGGAGACCATGGGGAAAATCACACAGGTAAGCCAAAAACAAACCTGTAAACATAGAAGCAGATAAGATTTTGTATCACAGCTTTCCAAAGTCCAGAGCATTTTGGCTTAGAGGGTGTGGCTTTTATCTTCTTGAAGGCTCTCTATTCCCTCCCCACCTTTCCCAAACCCTATCACCATCAACCTGCTTGAAACTACATACATTAAGCTGTTTCTAATTTTGCTTAAGTTTAGCTTTTTCATTTATTATGTTTAATGACTCAGTGGGCTTGGCAAGTTTGAAAATATTCTGCTCCAATGTGCCCAACCATGAACCTGATTTTAGCCTGAGGAATGCTCCAAGTTCCTAATTTCTGAACTATTATGATTGACACAGCAGGAGTCCAATAGAATGCATTCCTCTCTCATTTAGTTAACTAGTTTCTCTTTTTCCTTTAAACAACTCCATTCTCTCTTCAAGTGAAAAATGAAGAGCATAATGTATTTGGTATAACAGCAATAAAATATAGAATAACAAGGAGATAATTTTCCTCTAATTTTTAAGAGGAGGGATTTTTCTTCCATAAATTAGAAGAGGAGAATAAAAGAAAACCCACTGCCTAAAACTACATATTCCAAAATTATATATTAAAAGTATTTTCATAGATGTTTAGTGATTATCCCCAGCTCAATCAACTCCTTTTTAACACCCAATAAAGCTACACAGATTTTAAGTACTCAGTTCATGTTTAAAAGAGAAAAGGTGAGAACATATTGAAGTTACAGAGCACTTAAGCACACGCGCGCACACACACACGCATATATGTATGTGTGTGTGTGTATATATATATATATATATATATATATATATATATATAGAGAGAGAGAGAGAGAGAGAGAGAAACAGAAGAGAAATATTAGACAATAAATGAGTATGTGGATAAACTAGTGAATGGGAGGTTTTCCTTGACATATGCAAGGAAGGGGTAGCAAAATATGTACAAAGAATAAATGAATAAGAATGTGAGAGGAGAAAGGAAAACTTCTGATATATAGGAAAGAAAACAGTGAATAATGTATGATGAGAAGACTGGGGGAATATAGAAAATGAGGAAAACAACATGGGAAAATCACCATAGAAAATAAAAAATAATAATGCAGTGATAAAAAAGAATGATGAAAAATGAGGAAAAATTCAAAGTAGTAGAATAAAACAATTATTGGGATGGGCACTATTATTAAAAGTGCTGCATCACCATAACTGGTTTGGTTTAGTGGATAGAGCATGGGCCTGCAGACCGAAGGTCCTGGATTTGATTGTGGTCAAAGGCACATGCCTGGGTTTCAGGCTCCATCCCCAGTAGGGGGCGTGCAGGAGGCAGCTAATCAATGATTCTTTCTCATCTTTGATGTTTCCCTCTCTCTCTCCCTCTCTCTTCCTCTCTGAAATCAAGAAAAATGTATTTTAAAATAGTGCAAACACAACACAATGTATAATACTGAAGAGCTCAATAAATATGATGAGCAAATTGTTGAGTAGCTAAATTAGTGGAGCAAGTCAATCCTACGTCTGATTAATTCAAGGTATTTATATTAAGCTGAGCCTTAATATTAGCCTTGTTTTCAGAAACTACTACTGGAAACTTAAGGTTTGGAATTGACAGCAGGTTAGTTATACAAGTGAATAAATTAATAAAATAGATAATTTGAATTTTGACCATAAGTGATTTTTATTAAAAACAAACAAATATAAAAACAGGTGGAGGGAAATACCAAACGTCATACTATAAGTTGGCTTTAGTTTCCAAAGATGTAACCCTGGATTTTCAGAGTCTTAATTTATTCTTACTACCCAACGACAGCTCCCCACATCTGTTTCTCAGGATTAAACATTCATAAAGCAAAACATCCCATTTGTATATTTTGGTTGGCAATTCAGGTGATTGCACATTAGAACACATCGTAACTGGGGGGCATCGTTCTGCTTAATTGTGATTCCTCAACATCCGCATCTCCTTGTTGCTTACCCACACATCTCCTCTCTTCTGCTGCTCTTTGAGTATTCCTTCATTTAATGCTTTAAAATGGGATTTGGAGGCAAATGAAGCTGGATGAGACCTATTCCATCTTCCTGTTACCCAATGTTTAGACTTAAGTTCTGAAACATATCTGAAAAGGAGAAAAAACACAGAGAAAAATAAAAACACGGCTGCTCTCAGGGGATCCAGAATCAAATACTGGCAAAGCTGTGACATTTTGTCCCTCATTTGATAAAAGGATGGACTTGACTGCAAAGGCAAAAGAAACTGACGGTGCCACAGATATATATTAGAAACCACAGAATCAATTACTTGAGCAAAAGATTTACTTAAGGGGATATAACTGAATGAGGACACAAAAACTCGTATTGGAAAGAAATATAAAGTGCTCCAGAAGATAAAGGAAGGAAAAGGAAGCAAAAACAGACAACGTATCTCCTGAGAAACAAAATATCTACTGTTTCTTTTGTCTGGTCATTGTCTTCGATCTGACAGTTCTTTATGGCGGAATCACAAGTATTCAACCTGTCCTCAGGTGCAGTAAACCTAATCTCCCTATCTTAACAATACTTATTTCTTTCTATCTCAACCTGCTTGTATTAATTACTGCTATTAACTGGCTGCATTTCTCCCCCATATCCACCAATTTGAGTATGTTAATTCTTTGAAAGTCTAGGTGAAGGTTCATTGCTTCTGTCCAAACATCTCTTGCTTTACTGGCTCCACTGCCATTGGATCTGCTAGGTTCAGGGGAGGAAAAACCATTTTTTCCTCTATCTATTTTAGGTTCAGCAGTTGAGCCATGCAAATTGGACTGACAAAAGACAGATCCATAAGAGAAAACTAACAGAAGTTTATTGGCACTTGCATCATGAATAAAAGTGGGAGTATTCAGTGATGATTAAGTGAAAGGAGTGGTTATAATTTGGGGTTACATAGCATCTTCACAAAAGAACAATATTTTTGTAGAGCAGTAGCATGAAAAAGGGAAAATGTTTTGCATTTCTAGGAACTGAAAATTGTGGAAAATATACAATATGGGGACATTAATGCACATAAGTGCTAGTTTTATCAAGCTTTGTAAAATTTCAAGATAACTGAGAACCAAAAGAAACTACTTAAATATAATAAGACTATTCAATATATAAATAAGAAATAAAAATTATTTTAAAACAAAATTTTAAAAATGAAAAATCAGAAAACTACAAAATTTAATAATCACCATTTAAAAATACAATGAGCTTGATAAAGTAGCTGAATACACAATAGAGAAAAAACAGTTACATTTCTCCACACAAGCAATTAAAACCAATACTTGGAATAATATTTAATTATCAAGAGTAACAAAACCAAATAAAATACTTAATGATTTTAATATAAAAATGGCATATTTATTTTTTAAGTGTAAAATATTTTGAAGAATATACATTAAGATTTGGTCAAATGGAAAGACTTTTGTCTTCATTTATGAGAAGATTTAATATCAAACAGATAAATTTTCCTTAATCAAATTTTTAAATTTAATGGCGCTTTAGTTAGAATCTTAACAGGCTTTCTAAAATTAATTTTTAAAAATTCTAAAGTTTATATGGAAGAATAAATATCTGAACAGGCCAAGGAAATTATGAAGCAGAATAATAATTTTGGAGGTTTACTTACAGATACACATAAAAAAGGCACTCAAATGGAACCCCGATAAAAATAGCACATCAATGATAAAAATAATAATAAAAGAAACATTATGAATAGAATAGACAGTCTAGTAAATGATGATTATAAAAATAAGTATTTTTTCTAAAATAAAGGTAATATGTAAAATTGCTGGTGAATGAAAACATTTGTTTATACATGACTATAAAGCAGGCAAATTATCAGGAAATAATTTGGAATTTTAACAGAAAGCATATAAAAATATATTTCTATAATTGATTAACACATGTATATGTAAGGTATAAAAGTAATTAGAAAAGTATTTAAAAATAAATCTATCATTCTTTATTTTTAGTGTAGTAGTTAGGAAATGAGTCTTAACCTATGAGGGAAACGGAAACTACTGAAGAAATAGTAACATACTTAATTCTATAAATGTAGTTAAAATATATTCAATTTTATACAATATAATAAAATATATTTAAAATTGTAATACTAATGACAGAGATAGGGTAGATTTTTATAATGTACAGAGAGCTGTATCCAATTTTCAAGAAAAAGCCAAACAGGAAAAGTGGCCAAAAATTGTATAGGGCATTTTCAAAAGAGCAAATCTTAATTGCTGAACAAATGGAAGAAGATATTCCTTAAATTCTGTAGTTTTCAGGAAAATTCAGAGATAAATTTATACTCAGTAATCCCACTTCAGGAAATGTGTGTAAAATAAAATTAGTATATAAAAACATGTGTACAAGGATGTTAATTTCATATTTGTAGCAGCTAAAAATAAAGTTAATCAGCATCAATAGACGAATAATTAAAGGTCTATGGTATACCTCAAAGTATAAAATATTAGTTTGCAATCATGAAAAAAGTAGTAAGTAGAAACATTTCAGATGAGGGAGGAATTTCCAGATTAAATTAATTATAATTAGGATATAGAAAAGTGTGTATATTTTGATTTGATTTCTTTTGTTGTAAAACAATTTACACATAGGTTTGTGTGTGTGTGTGTGGATATATATATATATATATATATATATATATATATATATATATATATTTGTGTGTTCTAGGAAAAAATACTAGGTATACCTATTTGTGTAATTATATATTCATATTATGTATAAGGAATACATAGGCTGTTAACATGCAATATGAGATACTGTGATGTGAGTAAATAAGAAGAAGGCGAAATGGAAAGAGTAAAACATGAAAAAGGAAAAAGTAAACAATAAATCCCAATAAATGATGACCAATTGTACATGATTTTATGTACATATCTAAAATTAAATAATAAAGCTAATAAAATATTAGCTCCTATGTCATGGTTACTATTGGGTTTACTATCCAGTGTTCTATTTTGCTGTACTGCCTATGGCAGGGGTCCTCAAACTTTTTAAACAGGGGGCCAGCTCACTGTCCCTCAGACCGTTGGAGGGCCGGACTATAGTTTAAAAAAAAAAACTATGAACAAATTCCTATGCACACTGCACATATCTTATTTTGAAGTAAAAAAACAAAACGGGAACAAATACAATATTTGTATTTGCATGTGGCCCGCGGGCCATAGTTTGAGGACCCCTGGCCTATGGTATATCTTTTAAAATACCTTAAATTTCCAAATGTTGAAATATTGAAATATTTATTTTGCAACTTGCCTACCTTTAATATGACTCTAATTATAGAGACTGAGCTGGATTTATTTATTTATTGGCATTTTCCACAATTACCATATTTGACTAGTGTTTAAATAATAAGGCCTAATGTTTTCCATGTTATAAAGTTTTATTCACAGTAAATTAAATCTAACATTTTAAACAGAAAGGCCCATTAGCTCTGAACATCCTTTATTTTCAAACCAGAATAGAAACCCCTTAATTAGGCCCAAGGATTAGATGTTTAAAATAGAGCAATTTATTTTAGTAAAGCTGGGGGTGAGAGAGAATGCTTCAATCCAAAGTGATACACATTTTAATTTAATCTATTAAAACTGCCTTGGAAAAACACCAAATAAACTCGATTCTCCAGAGTCTTTATTATGTTTGATGCACATGCTCAAAGATGCTCTTGGGGAACAGGAACTTGAACGATGGGCAGAATTTCAATAGTGCAACTGTGGGGAAAAGGCATTCCAGATGGAAATAACTAATAAATCCGAGGAGAAGTATCTCAGTGATCATCTTTTTTTATCTAAGCTGGCATTGTCTATTAAATCTAGCATTTTCTATTTAGAGATATTTTATTTACCTTACTTTTAGAAAATAGTCTCTGTTTAATACTAACTTAATCCTGTGTTGAAAACATTTATATATTATCTTTATTACAAAATAATAGGTGTGTCATACTTTCCCTGAAATGACAGCATCATTAAAGTATATCCTAAGAAATATTGCTTCATGGTTTATGGTGCAGAGTGAACCCAGTGTGTTTGAATCTATGGGAGTTTCTTGATTAACAAACAACAATTAAATGTAAAATTAACACATTTTGATGTGCAATTATATTTCTTAATAGAAAACTTATGCACAAGGAAGCACTCTGAGTTTTCAAGTTTTGTTCTGAAAATAGTGTGTCCATTAACAAAAATATCTGCCCTATTCAAGAATAGCCAGGCCTACTCATTTTTTGATGCCAGACATACTGAGGCAAAGGGGAAATTCAATCACTCACCAAAACCTTTTGCTTAAATAATGAAATAGCCATGTGTTGGCTTTTTTTAAATTAGGATATTTTACAGTATTCAGACACATCTGTGGGATAACTGTTTCAAAGTCCTTTTTTTTTTTTAACAGAGTAATTTAAAGGATATTTTATTATTACTCACCCTTGAAAAATAATAGTAATTGGAGAGCAGATGAAACACATGAATCTATAATTGTATCTAATACTTTCAATAGTAAGATTCCTATCTGGTGTCTATGCCCATAAATATTAGTCTATTTCTAATATATTTTGTATAACATTTATGTATACACTAGGGAACTACTAACTGAAAAAATTACATTGTCTACAAGAGCTAATTAACCACGCCATAGTAAGATAAAAAAAGAGTTATATTCTATTAATGTGTAACATATAAAATAAAGCTAAAGTATCTATTATGTTTAAAAGGTGTTATAGTTTAATTCTAGAATAAAGTCAAATCTTCTGAAATATGGAAAGTCTTCTCAGAGAAATCAAATGGAAAAACAGTATATATTTCCAGGTATAAGTAATGGCACACATCAGTAATCAGGAAAAACTATCCATTGTAAATTAATTTCTTCCTTTCTTTCCTTCTCCTCCCCCCTTGTTTCCTTCTTCCTTCTTCCTCTTTCTTTTTCTTCTTTCCCTCTTTCAGTTTACTCTCTTCCTTAACTCAGCATTGATTTATTGATCACCAACTATGAGGGTAATTTTAAGTCAGTTTTCCAAGAATGAGCTGCCATAGAAGAAATTTAAAAGCCTATCTATTTCTACACTTATGAAAATAGCAAAGGAGCTGCTGATCTTAAAAGTTATGTGAAATATTTAAATACCCGTAGAGGTCCATGGAATGCTTTACAAAGAGATGCCAAGCATTTGAAAGACAGATTGCCTGGAGTTGGCTGGCCTGTGAAGCCATAGCTTCCTGGAGCCAGTGAGGGGAGGGGAGCAGGCAGTGGTAGTGGCAGGGAATGTGGCAGCCTCAGATGATGGGCAGGCCTGGGAGAAGTAAGTGCAAGCTTAACTAAGAAACTGCTTATCCAGTGCTGATAGTATGCCTGCACCGTGTAAGCAGTTTACAAAACAGTACTTTTGATTTTAACAGCAGCTCAACGAAGTAGGAATCACTATGAGACATCTGAGGTTCGAAGAGGCTAGAATAACTTTCCCAAGGTCTCAAATCTGGACAGTAGAAGAAGTTATGCCAGGCTGGCTCCCAATTCCAATCCCTATTTTTTTTAAAAAAAATATATATTTTTATTGATTTCAGAGAGGAAGGGAGAGGGAAAGAGCTATAAAAACATCAGTGATGAAAGAGAATCATGGATGGGCTAATTCTTGCATGCCCCACGCTGGAGATGAAGCCCGCAGCCTGGGCATATGCCCTGACCTGGAATCCAACCATGACCTCCTGATTCATAGGTTGATGCTCAACCACTGAGTCATGCTGGCTGGGCCCAATCCCTATCTATATAAATAAAAGGCTAATATGCTAAGTGTCTGACCATCAGGGTAATGATGTCATATAGCAACTCCTGGCTTCCTCTCTAGCCTCCTTGCAGTTTCTTCAGCCCAGGAACATGACTTGCTTTATAGCCAGGTGAAAACACTTTACACTGTAACCAAATGTCTGTGAAGCATTTTCCTGTGCCTCAACTCATTTGATCCTCACAGAAGTCCTGGAGTAGGTAGATAGGAAACTCGGTGGAATCCTATTTTCTCTTAATTAGCCAGAAAAACAGAGATTTAGAAAGTTTAGAAACTTGACCCGACTGAAAATAAATAAGAAACGGTAGACCTTGAAAATGACTTCAGGTTTCCTCACTGCACAGAATATAGCCAAACACTGCTGCAATTTAATATTTTACCCTTTTTTCTCCCTGTGTGATCTACAATAATAGTCTGCATCGTGTTGATATTTACTGCTGTGTTGCTGATAATTACCTGAAAGAGAAGTTGGGGTGCTTCACTGGGTTGGAAAAAGTTTAGCTACATCAGAAAGCAGGTCTAATTAAGCAAGTTTATTCTATATCTATAAAGGGCTAAGTTGACTTGCACATGCATGATACATATAAAGCTCTTGCTGGCGCCAATCACACGCATGTGTTTCCTTCTGTCATTGTCAATTGTGAATTTGGTTGACACTTCTATTATAGAGAAAGGGCAGCCTTAACCGGTTTGGCTCAGTGGATAGAGCGTCAGCCTGTGGACTCAAGGGTCCCAGGTTTGATTCCGATCAAGGGCATGTACCTTGGTTGTGGGCATATCCCCAGTAGGGAGTGTGCAGGAGGCAGCTGATCTATGTTTCTCTCTCATCAATGTTTCTAACTCTCTGTCCCTCTCCCTTCCTCTCTGTAAAAAATCAATAAAATTTATTAAAATTATAGAGAAAGGGCAAATAGCAATATTAAAATATTTCTTCTAATTAATTTCCTTTCAATGTGCATGAATTCGTGGACCAGGCCACTCGTTCTTAAATATTGTGGTTGCTGCTTCTGAATCATCTATTAGGTGGGAGTAGTGCAGTAGATCCAATTAGAAATGAAAGTAGCAACAAGGCTGTAAATGAACCTAAAAACTGAAAAATAGGTTTGGGGCTTTGTCTTAGCCAGTGGTCAGCAAACTCATTAGTCAACAGAGCCAAATATCAACAGTACAACGATTGAAATTTCTTTTGAGAGCCAAATTTTTTAAACTTAAACTATATAGGTAGGTACATTGTTATTAACTTAATTAGGGTACTCCTAAGGCTTAGAAAGAGCCACACTCAAGGGGCCAAAGAGCCGCATGTGGCTCTTGAGTCGCAGTTTGCTCACCACGGTCTTAGACAATAAGGGAAATGATATGTTATTATAGGGGATGTCATGTTATCAAAACAAAATACCTGCTTCTCATGTCTGGAATTTTTCCTCAGCTCCCAAGGGTTATAGGGGTCAGGTCACAAAAAAGCTGGTGATATCTGCTAGTCACTGATTAGATAATCACAGGAAACTGGCTAATCAAGTGGATATTCACAGCTATCGAAGGCATGGAGACCTATGCATGTTGTATATCTACTCATTACCTGAGCAAGAACAATCTAGACAGGTACTATGCATTTATGTAGTTTAGTAGGTACAGTAGACCGAGAGTGATGGATAGTCACTGATATAAAGTCTTTATAGGGATTATTGAATTTAATTATAGCAACTTGTAATAATGTATGTACTGTTATCTCTATTTCTCAGTGAGGCAACTGAGGCTTAAAGAGCTTTAGTAACCTGTCCAAGGTCATTTCATTAGTAAGTGGAATAATAGAGATTTGAACACATTTTGTCTCTAGACCACGTTGTTAATTCCCATCACTGCATTGCCCCCTGCATTCCCTGTCTCATATGCAGTAGAATATCTACTTTACACCTTTATACCTAAGGACTATAAGAGGGAACTCTTAAGATTAAATCAAAGAGTTAAAAAGTAATGGGTTTTAAAAAGTAATGGGAAGAATGCCAATATAGAACTTTATTGTTGTACTTTACAAGACATACATACTCAATATGAGCCAGCATGTCTATTTTATATAAGTAACTAAAATTACTTTTTAAAACAATAATCAAGGTATTTTGGGAAGAAATACTGACATTGCTCTTATGTATAGAGGTTATATTTATTCGTGTCATGTATCTGACAGCATTTTTGTCTAACAAACGATGTACTGAATTTATAGTTTTCATAAAAATCATAGAAATTAGACACACTTTTGGAAACCAGTCACTGCCGCCATTGTGCTAGCTACCACAGTAGAGCTGGGGATGTTCTGTGCCTTTCAAATGAAACATTATTTTAGTAGACGGTGGTTTCTGACAGTTATTTATCTTGAAAGGCTATAAACCTTCAGATTAATTGCATGTTTTGTATAAATGTCAGTTATAAATTTAGTTTTGGTAAATCGATTTCTGTCTCGTTGGAGCTTTGGGTGGGTGAAGGCATTGTTCATCAGTCAGTCTTCTTTGGCTGACCCCTGAAAAGTAAACATCAGATGTCATGAGGAAACCATTTTTCTCTTACCCCATCTTCAAGAGACAACAAATGTATTCTTGTTTGATAGGGAGGTAGTAGACTATTACGAATAAAAATTGAGGCACTTTTGTTTATTCTTATTACTCTATCAACTTTAAACTATGTAGATATCAAAATTTAATGTAATCAAGGATGTAGGGTCGGCAAAAGTAGGTTTAAAACTTGTAAGCACATGAAACAAAGTTTATTCTTGTATTTTTGAATATTAATTATTGCATTATTTTCTATATGAACAACTATAAACCCACTTTTGCTATACCCTGTATGATTCATTTTGTGCACAATGCTTGATAATTTAAGCATTAACTATTAGGACCTGCAATTCAGCAATATAGACTTTCTTGTGCCTTAATATGAATCCTTAAACATAAATGTGTGTGTGTTTTTGTGGTGGCTACTTTACATTGCACAAATAAGGCAATGTATTGCTGCCAATTAATGAGGTTTGGTCATGTTTACATGCTTATTGCTACTTTACATAATACAAGTTGCTTTCCTGTATATGACTCATTTAATGGCTCCCAGTGACCACGGTTCCCTTCTTTCCCAGCTGAAGTTCCTTGGCATCTACATGTAGTCAAATCACCATCTCAGCCTCTGAAATTACTTATTATTAACCCTTTGCGGTCGTATGTCTGCTCTCAGCCACCACAGCAAGGAACCGTACGAATCTTAACTCCATTCATGTATCAGTTCAAAATTTCTCTGAAAGCTCTTAAGTGTCTAAGCGACCTTGTCACGAACCAAAACATTGCCCCGACAAATCGGAGATATTGAAACTCAATACAAACAAACGCGGTCGTTCCACACTCGCCATGCAAAACACGTGGCGAGTCAGTCGCCTTTTGAGAGTGAAGACATCGACAAGCTTCGGAGATACTTCGCAGAATTTCAAATAAAGCTTTACAAGTTACGTGTAACTGTAATTAGGCATTCTCACTTGTTAAGATTTTTCAAAATAATACTCCAAAATGGCAAAAGCAAAGTTACCGAAAGAAGTGTACTGCGAATCTGAAAGTAACGATGAAGAGTTTTATTTTGGCACCTTGAATACTGACTCTGATGTAGAAAGTGATAACGTTTGTAGTGATTCTACTAGTAGTGACGTAGTTCCAAAAAAGAATTAATAAATCTTGTGTATCCTTCATAATCTTGCATGTTATGTATCACTGCTCTTTCAATGGAAATTAATTCCAACCAGTACGACACCCATGTCCAAATTTAATACGACCGCAAAGGGTTAAGGTGAGAGAGGAGTGTCTCTAGGTTAGTTTTTCTGAAACTTTCCCTTCATCTCTAATGTTTCAGTACAAATACTTTTCAGGGTTCATATGCATATTGATAAATCATAATTGTTATTAGTGCCAGGTCATCAATAATCAGAGAAGTGTCTCTAAAATATTTTTTGCTGTGTTTCCATGTTAATATTAGGTCTCTTTCCCTCTAATAAATACCGATTCTTTGATGCATCTCTCAGCCCTTCTCATGGTACTTGGCCTTGCATTTCTTATTCTTTGCCCAGCAACTGTAGATCTGCACCAGAATTATAAACCTTTGCAGGTGCCTGTCTTACCTGTTATCTACGTAAGTATATGACAATTGACTGCCTACCTGGAGTTTGCACATTGTCCAGTCTTAGGGTTCTCATCGCCAGAGTACTGCCACCCCTCAGGCCACTTCTATGGCTTTCTTAATGTCCCTTTGAGAATCCTGGCTTTAGGAATTCCACAAATAATGCCCCTTAACCACTGGGTCAAAAGTCATCTCAGTCAGTTCCCTCCCTCATTCTTGGAGGTAATATTGTTGTCTCTGTCTCTTGATTTAGCTCTTGGTTTCTTTCCATAGAGGCAAGCCAACACTCATTTCACTGAAAAATTTTAAAACAATCTATCAATTCAGGGCTTGACTCTTTTTATGATTAAAATAACCCTTTTAGATGTGGTAGAAGTTATATTGTAAGGATTAGTGTAGTCAGGCAGACAGGCTGGGTGGTAATAAACATATTGCTGGAGAAAAATGTAGGACTAAGTGGAATTATCTTTAAATAGAGTGATTTCTTTTCTATTAATTTATATGACATGATGACATGTCAGAATATCCTTAATGGATGAATAATTTTAGTGTCAATTTATAATCATCCTTTCCAAAGATAACTTAAATGCCTTTTCCAGCCTGCCAATAATCTGTCACAATAGTACTGCCTGGATTCTGATTTGGTATGTGAAATTATTTTTTGACTTTTCATATGACGAGTAGTAGCATAAATGCAGGCATACAAAAAAGGATGACCAATTATGAGTGTTATATACCCTGGTTTCCAGTTTCATCATCTCTTAACATATACCAGTGTCATTAATATTAAGCAAATTTAAATTTTACTGTGGTTGTTTTCTTTAGCATAATTGCTGGTTCCATTAGCTTTTAGGAAATAAGTTGCATACCTCAGGCTTAATGAGACCTCAAGGGGGTATACAAATACTCTTCATTTAAAGATAGATGCAAATAGTTCCAACAGATTCATGGGAAGGTGGATTAAACTTTCTACCTTTCTAGAGTACATATTGGACGAATAGGGGTCAAATAACTAAAAAGCATACTTGGCCAGCCAGATAATGTAAAATAAGTAAAGGGAATTAAGTGCTAGACTACTGGGCATTGAGGTATCTAGTGAACTGCAGAGCGCAGGTTCCGCCTGAAATGGGCAAGCACTGTCTCATTCCAGCAGTGTTGAGACGCAAGCATTCCAGAGCAGTGATCCTCAGGTCTTTCATTTAAACATGAGGCCAGAAGAGAAACTGTAGGGGAAAGAAGCAGAAATTAAAGATTTTTAAAAACTCCCAATTGCACATGTTAGCAAAACACAGGGCATGGGAATACCAAATTCAGGTGGAAGGAAACAAGTTTTCAACCTCTGGAATCTATCAAAAATGTTAATTCACATATACTCTGGGTGTTTTGTATATTATTGTCTTCAGATTATATTGACAACATAATTGACTTTTAAAAATCAGAACAATTTTGTTGGCTTTATCTCTGGGTAGACTCGTGCTAAGTACAGCCCAGTTAGTCATACATACCCAAACCCTACAGAGGCAGGTGTAGAAGAATATAAAAATAAGGACTTACCAGTCTTTGAATGAAACGTTGAGGAAAGTCTCTCCCAGCAATGGCATGTGCTCATTCCCAATGCAGTCCTCATGGCAGTTCGTTGTATTTTCCCAGAAATAACAGGCAAAAAAGAAACTCTGCTTTGTGCCACTTTCTTGCTTCGGACTCAAATTAAATGTTTTATTCTGTAAATTTCACAAGGACTAAAAATTAGTTCAAGTATTCCCAAACAGCATGACCTAATTTGGAAATATGTACATATATTTTAAAGTCTCTATAAATAGTCAGCTGGCCATCATGGAAAGTAACACTAAAGGTGGAAATTAACAGAAGTTGCCTGGTTGGTATTTATTTCTCACAGTTAGCTTAACATTCAATATAATTATATAACATTACTATGGCTTTGAAAAGAGCAGTGACTGACTATAAGAAAAAATTAGGGCTCTAGTTTTAACTATGTACCAACTTAAATATTAGTGGTCTTGAGTAACCAAGAACCCATATGAGAATATGCTTGTGCCCATATTTCCAAGAATTAAAACAAGGATTTGGAGTAGCAAGCTCTAGAGAATTAGTTCATTTCCCTTACACTTTTTTCTTATATTATCTCTTGTTTTTTATCATAATTAGAGTCTGTATTTGTTAGCAAAATCCAAACATATTGGATAATGAGAGGAACTGAATCATAGTTTGTATATATAGACCCATAGAAATGGTGGAGACTAAAGCAGGAAGCATGAATGAGTAATGTCTGTGTTAATTTAGCAACATTGAATGGGTAGTCTCACCAAATTTCTGGAAATCACTGTGGTATATTCCAGTTCTTTGCAAGTTAAATTTTTAGGATAAAGTGAAGCAAACTTTGTATTTATTTCATATATTATATAGTTCATGTATTATATAAGTATAATCCATACATTTTGTTTAGTATATAATATTCATGTATTATGTAAATGCTACATAGTAAATAATTAAATAATATTTATTAAAACTCATGGGTTATATTTTAAAAATGTACATCATAGAGGCTATTGGATATTTTCTTCTGTACATTTGTTTTCTATTTCATTTGCTTTTGTTCTTTGTTTTCTTCTTTCAAGTTTCGTTTAAGTTTATTTTGTTGTTATTTTCTAATTTCTTGAAAAAGAAGCTAAATTATTGAACTTTGGCCTTTCTTCTTATATGTTAGTTTAAGACAATATATTTTTCCTCTAAGCATTGCTTCAGCTACTTTCCCTAAGTACTGCTATGTCATATTTATATTATCATTCATTTAAAATGTTTTATATTTCTATTTTATTTTTGACTTCTTACTTATTTAGAAGAAATGTTTAATTTCCCAGAAAGTTGGATTTTCTGCTCATATTTGTGCTATAGATTTCTAGCCTTATTCCTCTGTGTTCAAGAGCATATAGTCTATATGATTTTAATGTTTAAAGTTTGTTGAGACTTGCTTTCTATGCTACCATATGGGCAATTTTGGTAAATGTTCCATGTGCATATATAAAGTTGTTTGGTATATTTTTCCATATATGTTAAGTTGGCCAATTTTAAAAATTGTTATTCAAGCATCTATTTTCTTACTTTTCTTTTTCTACTTTCACTATTAGTTACTAAGAGGGGTTTGTTAAAATGTTTAACTGTGACTGTAAATTTGCATATTTATTTTGTACTTTTAATTTTTTACTATGTAAGTTTTGAAACCTATCTTCCTTAGCTAGAGATCAGGGTGTTTTTTTTGTTTTGTTTTGTTTTAAATATATTTTATTGATTAAAGAGGGGAAGGGAGAAAGAGGGAGATAGAGAGATAGAGATAGAAACATCAATGATAATAGATAATCATTGATCAGCTGCCTCTTGCATGCCCCACACTGGGGATCGAGTCCACAACCCAAGAATCAAAACCATGGCCTTCTGGTTCATAGGTCAATGCTCAACCACTGAGCCACGATGGCCAGCCAAGACAAGAGTGTTTTGTTTGTTTGGTTAAGCCACTTATTCACAACAGCAACACAGTGACTGCTACAGTAGATATATGAGTGTGAGTGTGAGAATAGTTATCCAGTGATAAGTTCCATAAAATATGAATGGGCAGGACAAAGTATAATTTGACCTTTTGACAAAGAGGTTAAGATAGGTTGGCCAGTTTCTGCCTGGATGAAAGGGAGCATTTACATTTCCTGTATATTGTTGATATTCAATGATAAGAGTACCAATATTTTTGTTTCTTCCTCAATCTCAGAACATATTAGCTATCTGTTTGTGCTTTTATTAACTGGATTAGCATCACTGATATGCAGCCAATAATATGAACCTAAACACACACACAACACACACACACACACACACACACACACACACACACACACACACATACCTGCACACAAAAGACCTCATTGATCTAAATTAAAAAAAAATGTTTACCATCTCAGTTTCTACTAGAAAACTAATAATTTTCTGGAACTTTGCTTACTGATCTAATTCCAGACTGTGCTGTCACCTTGCCTTAACTAGCATCTCTAGATTCACGACCTGAGAAATGCGTATTATTTAGTACATTCACAGGTGTTTCCAGCAATCTCTCATTACTATCTGCATTTAAACATGGACCAGAGCAGGGGTTCTCAAATGTTTTGGTCTCAGAACTCTTTTATAATCTTCAACATTATTGGACTCCTCTAAGAGTTTAAGTTTATGAAGGATGTATATGTTCCACTGATTATATTAAATTAAAATGGAAAAAAATATATAAAATTATTAATTTTTGTAAAAATAATTAAAACGTATAACATGTTAACCAAAATAAAATATTTTATTAAAATATGTTACAAAAAGTAAAAAAAAAATAATGAGAAGAGTGCCATTGTGTCTATTTTGCACATCTCTTTTATGTCTGGCTTAGTAGAAGACTGGATTCTCAGACCTGTTTCTCTCTTCAGAATATGTTACAATATGTTGTTTTAATTGAAGTGTACAAAGATAATTGGCCATGGACATTTATATAGCTGGAAAAGGGTAATGTATTTTAAAAGCTTTTTCAAGTAATTATGGGTGATCAAAATTACCAAAACTCTACAAGCGGTAGCTTCTTCTTTTTAAACAAAATATATTGTATTGATTTTTTACAGAGAGGAAGGGAGAGGGACAGAGAGTTAGAAACATTGACGAGAGATTAACATTGATCAGCTGCCTCCTGCACACTCCCTACTGGGGATGTGCCCGCAACCAAGGTACATGACCTTGACTGGAATTGAACCTGGGACCCTTGAGTCTGCAGGCCGATGCTCTATCCACTGAGCCAAACCAGTTAGGGCAAGTGATAGCTTTTTAATAGTTGTGATGTGGAATCTGAAGCCATGTCAATAAACTTTGCATACTTTATTATCCTATATAATAAAAGCTTAATATGCAAATTGACCAACAGGTGGAACTACCAGTTGCTATGATGCTCACTGACCACCAGAGGGGAGACATGCAATGCAGGAACTGCTGTCTGGTGGTCAGTGCACTCCCACAGGGGGAACACACTCAGCCAGAAGCCAAGCTCATGGTTGGCAAACACAGTGGCAGTGGCAGGAGCCTTTCCCGCCTCTGCAGCAGGTGGGCGGTAAGGAGCAAGGGGTTTGGGACTGCGAGAGCCCTGGACTGCGAGAGGGATATCTGACTGCCAGCTTAGACCCTAAGTTGGCCGGCAGACATCCCCCTGAGGGGTCCCAGACTGCCAGAGAGTGCAGGCCAGGCTGAGAGACCCTCACCCAGTGCACGGATCTCATGCACCAGGACTCTAGTCTATATATGTAAAACCCTAATATGCAAATAGAGTCAATGGCGGAACAACTGAACAACCGAACAACCGGTTGCTATGATGTGCACTGACCACCAGGGGGTGCACGGAACATTGTGGACATTGGTAACAGGCAGCAGATTGCAGAACATGCCGGGCATCGGCTGTGGTGGGATGGTGGACCAGGTGAGCGGGTGCGCCAGACCAAGGCAGGCCACCAGTCACTCATTGGGGCGAGCCTCTGGTGGTTATTGCAAATTATTTGCTCCCATGCACCATGGTCCCACCAGGTGCTTGCACCTGCTGCTGGCGTCAGCCCTGCTCACGCCCACTGCCAGCACCAGAGACACAGCTTGTACCTGCTGCCGGTGCCCGGCACTGGCCCCAAGTGTTCGGCACCATCAGCGGGTGTGAGCGGTGGCTGCTGGCCCCCATAGCCCCTGAGGGCTTCTCCACCTCCCCCTGCTTCTGAGGGGCAATTGGGGCAGCAGCCACTGCTTGCATCTGCTGCTGGCACTGGCCCCAATTGCTCTGTGCCATCAGTGGGTGCCAGTGGGGCCTGGACCATCAACACATGGGAGCAGCGGGAGTGGGGCTGCTGGCAGATAGGGGACCAGGAGCTGCGGTGGGAGTGGCCGGGCAGGGGCAAAAAGGATGAGCCTAGACCTGTCCCTGTGCCCACCAAAGCCTCGTGGCCCACAGTTCCTTTCGAAGTGCACAAATTCATGCACTGGGCCCCTAGTATTAAAATAAAATGATCTATCCTACATTTTAAAAAATTGATTTTAGAGAGAGAGAAAAGGAGAGGGAAAGAGAGAGTGAGAAACATGGATGTGAAAGACAAACATTGATCAGCTGCCTCCTGTACGCACAAGACCAGGGATCACACCTCAATCTGAGTATGTGCCTTGACCAAGAATCAAATCTGTGACCCTTTAGTGCACAAGTCTACCCTCCAACCAACTGGGCAACATTAGCCAGGGCACCAATCTTACATTTTAACTGGGTCTTTTTTCTGTGTATAATTGTGTACCACACATTGCTCATTTGGAAAATACTGCTTCACTAATGTATATCTTCCCAATGTTGACATATTAAATTATATAATGTTTCTAAAGATCACATTTATTCATATTACTACTGATCTCATTAGAAACATTTTTTTATGAATTAGAAGCCTATATAGCTCATTATAATGTAAATTTTTCAAAGTCCAAATTTTTACTCAAAAGCTTAAATATTTTATTATCATAAAAATGTCACGTTATTTTCTTGAAGTCCTACTTTGCTTATTTTTGGAAAATGTCTCCTAGATACTAAAATCTGATCTATCGTAATTTATATATCCATAATAATTTCAAGTAAAAATAGTGTCTCATGAAACTGATTTGGTGTTTCAAATTGAAATATCATTTGTCAATATATGCAAATATCATGAACTCTTTCAAAAGAAAGTGGGAAAAGATGGCAAATAAGGCTTTATAATTCCAATCATGAATCAAGGTTAAGTTCATTTGTCTATTTTGATGCAGTGTTTACTCATGGCAAATCATTTAGGAGGTGCTAGAAACTGTTCTAAATATTATACATGTTATCTCATTTAATGCTTTAAAAAATTCATATGGATGGGGACAATAGTGGGGTGAAGGTCAAGGGAGGGAGAGGCAGAGGATAGATGGAGGTGGGGAAAAGGAGAAATTGGGGGACATATGCAATAGTCTCAATATTAAACATATTTAATAAAAAATTAAGAAACAAAACAAAACATAAAATCTTATTATTTAACATACACAGTGTTGTAACTGAGGCTCAAAAGATAGTGTTGTGCACAATGTCATCTAGCTTGTATTGCAGAACCAGAATTTAAGCCTATCTTTTTTTGAATCCAAAATCCAGAATCCTTTCACTCTCTTTGCTACTCTTCCCAAAGATCCAATTTCACCCCCACCCACCCACCTCCACCTTTTATCCCTTGCCAATCTTTTGCTGAACCTTAGCTATCCAAGTATTCTGGATTATTTATTAGGTTCGGTAGATTAGGTCCTGGCCCTCTAGGAACTGTATATTTCAGAAATACACCAACATCAAAGCTGCTCATTTCTTATCTAGCAACAAGCCTCTTTTATTTTCTTGATGTATACAATAGTGATGAAGCATGTAAATGACAGCTTATTCAAATACCACAATGTGAAATATGTTTTCCTTGTCAAAATTCTGTTTTCGATCTTTATAGCATTTAGAGTTTTCATTTTGATTTCCATACTGTCATGACTTTCAATGCCCAGACATCTCTACAGATTGATTGCAATGAATTTCATAAAATTGGGTATATTCACAGTTGGTTTTCCCATGATTTATGCAACTTGAATGAGTATGATTTAATAGAGATTTCATTCTTGGGTGCTGAAGTGAGTCTGCCCTTGAAGGAAAGTAGAGTTGACGAACAATGATGAGTAATATTTAATTTCTTACTGATGTTGGTTATTATCCTGACAGATATTATCTCCATTGCTTTGAAAATAGCCTTAACCTCTTTTCAGTGTCACAGAAGGATGATATATTTATGTTTAAATATACTAATTCTCCCAATTCTATATAATTACCTTCATTGTTTTAGTCAATCTTATAATAGTACTCATTTAATTTTCTATATTTAAAAATAAACTAAAATAACTATGTATCGTTTTAAAATTATATTTTAATATAGTCTTGATAGGATATTTATTTAATAAACAGTATTTGCTGAATATTTATTATGATTACCACTTAATAGGCACAAGACTCTGTAATCAGAGTTTCAGGATGTGTTAAAAGTGGTAAGACTTACTATTTGTCCTTTAAAAGTTTATTTTTTAAGATTAGTAAACTATACTGAAGTATGATGGAGATCTCTCATTTTTGTTACAACTTTATTGAAATAGAAAATGTTCCTCCCAATATTTTCCTAGTAATCTTTCAGTTACCTGAAGGAACATTGGTTCATGGAGTAGTGACACTTATTGATGTCAGAAACATCCAAACCTGTAGATAATTTTTGAGTTTATTTGAGCCAAACTGAGGACAGTTGCCAGGATGTAAAATCTCAAGGGATTTTGAAAATGCTCCAGAAAATGGCAGTATTACTACTTATTTTGCACATCAGAATCAAAGGAAAAGACATAGGGGGGTTACATTGAATCATTAGTGATTGATTAAGGAGGTAGGAGAAAGCGAAGTGGAGAAATCCCTGAGGCTGGATAAAAAGTAAAATGAATAGGCATACTTTTTCACATTGGTGGGTATAGAATAGTTAACAGTTAACATTTACAGCACATACAGGGGGTATCTGTGAGAACAAGGTAGCAATGAGGGTTTCTGTGGTCTTGTGTTGTGATGGGAGATTGTGCCCTGAGGGGTTTAGAAAAAGGATTGTTCACACATCCCAAGTGTGTGTTATGGTAGATGCAAAAAGGCCATAGACAGGCTCAGTTAAGGTAAAGATTGACCTTTCTTGAGGAAGACACTGGCCAGGGACAGGACTACCGCCATGACTTGCTTTTAGTTAGGAAGTTTTAATTTCAGACCATGCAGGCCTCCCCTGAGCTGGACAGGTTTAGTATCTGGTCCCTTTTTGGTCCACATTCTTTAAGTCCCAACTCCCTGTAAATTTTGGTACCATCCAAACTTATGTCATTGCATTAGACAGCCAAACAGATGAAATAGAACACTTGTCATGTTTCACTGATCAGACTAAATGTCCTTTGTGTAAGTCTGTTTTTAGATTTAGTTTAGATAAATTAAAGTGACTTAATAAAAAAAAGTGACTTTTTACAACTATTCTTGAAAAACAGAGATACAGAGAGTCTCAAAAGCCAGATACTATTAACAGTAAGTGCAGCCTCTTGTGTAGGACTGGCACGTTCTGTAAATCCATGCCTGGACAACCTGTATTTTATTCAGTCATATTTCTTCTTTCTAAAATATATTTTGTATTGTCTTGTTTTTTGGTTAATCCTCATCCAAGGATATTTTTCCATTGATTTTTAGAGAGAGTGGAAGAGAGAGGGAAAGTCAGAGAGAAACATTGATGTGAGAGAAACACACCGATCTGTTGCCCCCTGCACAAGTCCTGACCAGGACCTGGCCCCGGGAAGAGCCTGCAACCAAGATACGTGCCCCTGACCGGAATCAAACCCAGGACCATTCGGTCCACAGGATGATGCTCTATCCACTGAGCCAAACCAGCTAGGGCTCTAAGATATATTTTTAATATTTTATCATGAGATACTACTATTTTTCCTTGCAATTCTGATATGCACTCAATATCAACCAGTGATGAAATTATGTCCTATACAAATATAAGGGTGAAACATACAGAGGTACCACTGGACACTTTTATTTTCTGGTTTAGGTAGTAACAGATATGTTGACAATTTTATTTTTTTGTGTCCTGGTTTTAATCAGGCTTATTTTGCTACTTATATAAAATAAGTTGAAAGAAATATCAAATAAATTAAAGTGTTTATTGAGTTTTATGCTTGGGACTTAGCTGGAGGTCACCAAGCCCATCAGCATGCCTTTCATAACTTGCAAAGCACACAGCTATGTACCGTGTTGTCATTAATCACAGAGAGGGGGTATTAAGATCTCTTTCAGATAATCTACTTCTGTGCTAGTTTTTTTTTAAAAAATGAAATATACAATAAGCAGTTTTTTTCTCTTTCTTGTTCAGATGGTTCCAAAATGTTAAAATTTGGGCGATTATATTTTTGAAATATTTACTTTGCTTTCCCTCTGCTTTATTTTTTCAAGAGCATGCAGATATCTTTCCTGCAACCTCAAACCACTTGACTTAATTATTTTACCCAGATACTGTGCTTTCTACCATTCAACATTTATATTGCTTGTTGGGAAGCATCTAATTTTGGGAGCCTATCTATTCCTTCTAAACAGCAGTGTAGTATAGTTGAAATCTGACCTATTTAATCTGGGACATTTTACATTTTATTCCATTATCTAACTTTCATTTTCATTATCTTTAAAATTGTAATAGTTAGGTGAGGGTTTTTTTTTTATGTGATGACCATGCACAATATTTTCAGTCCCTGTAGTACAATGTCAATATAAAACATACAGTTAGAATGTTATTTTAGAAGATAAGAAGTAGTTGATATAACTTGGCAATGGGCATTTGTGGTTGGCTGACAGGGAAGGGAAAGAATGCTGCCTTTCCCTCCTAATCTTTTGATTTCTTGCTATTCTTTGATTCCATTTTACCATGCATTTTCGTCTTAATCTTTCCAAAGCATAATTAAGAGATAAAAATATAGTTCATGCTATAGAGGCTTTAAATTCACTACATACACATAGTACATTGCTTACAATTTTACTACTTTGGATATCAACTCATATAGCAACCTTAAGGAAACTTTTGCCTTTTTAATATATGAGAAATATCAACCCATACAGTTTGTGTATGTGTGTGTGTGTGTGTGTGTGTCTGTGTGTGTATTATTGTATACACGCATAAGAAAATCTCAGTGGAGATCAGTGAATGTGCTATTGTTTTATCTGTGTAATGCTAGTATGTTTCTTTAGATGTGTTATTTTTCGAATTATTTATGGAATAATCTTGGCATTCTCCTGGTACTAGGAATATAATATGCATCACTTCCTTCATTCTAACATCAGTGTTGCACTGTGGCTCATCCAGGAGCAGGTGTTGAACATTGATATAGACAGAATTTTCTGTTCCTGTCTACCAAAGCCCAAATCCTCCCATTTCCAGTATCACCTGGCCAACAGAACACTAATGCCAAACTTCCTTCCAAATTCAAGTCTCCGGCGTGACTTCATTATGCTGCCTGCCAAAATCCTGGCTCATGGACACTCTGGTTTTAAAAATTAAGACAGAGTAAATTTTTTGTAAAATGAATACCTTGTGATTTTAGATGACACACTTCTAATTCTGCAGCTTTCTCTGAGATTAGTAATTTGAGATTACATTGTATTTAATTACTTAATAACATTTCTCTCTGAATATAGCAAAACTGCCTAGTTAGAAGAGAACTGTTGTTCACCATAAAATCCCAAAGTATTTACTGTGGAGAAAATTTTTCAGAAAACTGGAAATTCTTAATAAAATCTAGGCATTTTAACATTCTAAGTTATTTGAAATAACTAATGAATAGAATTTCTTGACCAAACCCTTTGTAATAATGAGCCCCCCCTTTTTTTAAATGACTGTTGATTTATTTAAAAACAATTCAGATGCAAAGGTTGCATAATTTCAGAACATAGAAATTTTTATTTTTTGCTGGGGTGTTGTGGAGCATCAAAATTAATATAAACGATTTGATAATTTAAAATACTGTTTTAAAGGCAGCAAAATTAAAAGGTAATCTTAGGCAGACTGGACTTGAACAGGTATTTATTTACTTATTATTTGGAATGTTAGGCAATATTTACTAAGAATAAATGTTTCCTCTATCACTTTGAGAGGCTGGTATTTTTATAATCATTTGTATATCAAACTTGAACATCTTTTAGAGTACATTTTTAGACTGTTAAAATTAATATCTTCAAATTACTAAAAAGGTGTTCTCATATTCCCTTAAATTTAGTCAAACCGCCATAATATATATGATTTATATAATATTTCTCAGGTAGAGATACTGTGAAAAATGATATCAGATCAATGCATTTTGAACAAATTTCTGTATTACAAGTCTAGGGAGATGCAAGCACTTGGTTCATTATTCTTAGTTGCTTTTTCAGAGTTTTCCTTCTTGGATTTAGTGGCATTAAAATCAGTACTTACAAATAAATCATGTCTTACACATGAGCTAGGTGCTCAAGATAGTGTATTTCTTTTCTGGTATTATTATTATTATTATTATTATTATTATTATTATTATTATTTTAAGTTTACCTGGTATTATTTTTAAATAAATATTTTGAAAAAAAGAAAGATGCTAGAGGCATGATAGTAAATCTCCTTGAAAACACCACTATCCCTGGATGACAAGTTAGTAAAGAAATCTACAAGGAAACCAAAACTTAGAGAAGTGCTGTGGCAAGTGATGGAATCAGAGACCTACAACTCTGAGGATTAATAGCAGGTGGCACAGGGAGCAGTCAAAGAGCTGTGACTCAAAGAAGAAATAATGCAATTCTTATGGCATTGAATCATTGAATCAGCATTCATAGTTCTTCCATAAAAAGAACATGAGTATAAACAACTTTTAGTTTAAGAATAATTTCTATCTTTCAAAAATTGTAATCCTATTCAAGTTCCCTCAGAGAACAGATCAAGAGATGGAACACTCTATTTCATTTTATGAGGTTTGTATAACTTCAGACCAAATTAGACGGAAATGATGCCTGAAAAGCATTGCATACCAACTTTTCTTATAAAAATAGACATGAAAACAGCAAACAAGGTGTTGGCAACATAAATTACATAATAGATAAAATCATAATGCATTCTACTAACCAGAAATAATCTTCGGAACACAAGTCTGAGTGAATGTGAAATAAGTCGATTAATATAATCCATCATATTAAAGAAAAGGATAATGTGATTATCTGATTAAATGCATTAGAATTTCAGATAAAATTCAATACTCATTCATCATAAAAATTCTTATCAAAATAAGAATGAGAGGAACATCTTTAACCTGATATTTAAAGTACAATGTGGATGCCCTCCATTATGCCCTATTAAATAATATGAAACCTGGAAGACTCTCAGAAACCCGATACTGGATAAAAAAAAAAACACCCCAAACAGGTCACAAAGAATACATAGATTAATTATAACCACCATGCTATAAGTTGCTAAGAGAGTAGACCTTACAGTTTTCACCACAAAAAAGAAATGATAGTTATATGACGTGTTGGAGATGTTCACAAACACTATGGTGGTAATCATTTTGCAGCATATAAGTGTATCAAGTCAACATGCTGTACACCTTAAAGGTACATGATGTTACATGTCAAATATATATATCAATAAAGCTGAAAAAATACAATATAAACCCTGAAAGTGGCTTTTCTTTTTTGGGACCCAAGTGCCTGATTTAACCTTTGATTGCTGAGTCATCCATTTTAAAGAGGCATCTGCTTTAAAGAAGGCAATCTCTAATAAAAACACATCACCAGCCACACACTAGATGAAGAGCCGGGCAGCCTCCCCATTGGGCCTCCTTCGTTTTAGATACCTTGGTTAACTTTGATGACTGGCCACTTGGGCTACTTGTTTTTTCCCTTCCTGTACTTTCCATTCCTGCTGTTAGGTTTTAAATTCAGCAATAAAGAGTGAGCCAGTAAAACCTGAGGTGCCCACCCTCAACCCCAATAAAAGCAGAACCTCAAGCCTGTTCATGTGGGGCTCTCTCTCTCTCTCTCTCTCTCTCTCTCTCTCTCTCTCTCTCTTATCTTCTCTATCTCTTCTCCCCATGACTTCACTAGGTGTCCCCCTATTACATCTTATGTACTTTAGGGCCTGTAAGTGATAAACATGTTTCCTTCAAAGTGTCCCAATTGTTATGGCTGAAGGCTGTCTTGCAATCATAGTAAGTACCAAAAGACTTGGTCCAGCCCTAACATTGGTTTGGAAAGGAGAGATGTCAGTGGGAAACTCTCAGGGCTCAGGTGAGTGCCCCCAGGCATTTCTAACAGATGACATTACTATCATAGACTGAGACCTTCACATCTATAATAAAAGTATAATATGCTAATTAGACCAGCCATCATCCTGGACGTCCTTCTGGACCAAGTCACGGTGGGTGGGGGCAGAGGCAGAAGCAAAGGCAGAGCTCCCCCCCCCCAGCCACCATGGTGGGTGGGGGCCAAGGCAGAGGCAGAGGCAGAGTCCTGGGTCCTGAGTGCCAAAGGGAAGCCAGTGACTGCAGCCGGGGGAAGGAAGGCCCACTCTTGCACAAATTTCGTGCATCAGGCCTCTAGTATAATACAAGATATCAATTATATTAAGGTACAAACTCACAAAGTGAAGTAATGAATTGTTAAGGACATATACATACATGTACATTAAATCTACTTAAAAAGGGAGAGTGAGACCAGGCACCAAGAGGGATCCCCTAGGCTACAACATACCCTTTAAAGAAAAAAAGGCTGGATTTCTCCAGGAGCCTTTGCTACCAACAACCCCAGCAGTCCTTACCAGTACTGTGTGTACCCACAGCCTTTGCCACTGAGAAACCTAACAATCTTATAACAGACAAAATAGATTTCATGTCAAAAACTGTTAAGAGACAAAAAGGGTCATTGTATACTTACCAAGGGGTCAATTCATCAAGAGATTATAATGATTGTATAAATAAATATATATATATATATATATATATATATATATATATATATATATATATATATCCAACATTGAAGTCTCTGTATTAGGCAAACATTAACAGATCTGAAGGCAGAAACAGATATAAATGCAGTAACAGTATGTGATTTCAGTACCCCACTTTAAACAATGGATCTATCATCCAGACAGAAAATCAATGAGGGAATATTGGATGTGAACTACACTTTGGCCAAATGGACCTAAGAGACATATACAGGACATTCTGCCTAAGCACAGCAAGCACATTTTTCTCTGGCACACATGGAACACCTCCAGGATAGAGCAGGTGTTAGATCACAAAGTAAGTCTTTACAAATTTAAGAATTTTTAAATTATATCAAACATCTTTTCTGACTGCAGTGTTTTAAAACTAGAAACTAATAGCCAAAAGAAAGCTAGAAAACAATACGTAGAAATTAAACTGCTGAACATCCAATATGTCATGAAAAAAATCATAAGGAAAATGAAAAGAAATACCTTGAGAAAAACAAAAAACAAAATGTAAACAGAACATATCAAAACTTATGAGATACAGCAAAAATAGTTTTAAGAAGAAGTTTATAAAAAATGTAGGAAAAAATAACTCAAATAAGAAACCTAACTGTACACTTCAAGGAACTGGAAAAAGAAGGGTAAAGTAAACCCAAAGTTAACAAAAGTGAGGAAATAAATATCAGAGCAGAAACAAATACAATCGACTAGAAAAACGATAGAAAAGATCAATGAAACTCAGAGCTTTTTTTTTTTTTTTTAAAGATAAAATTGGCAAATCTTTAGATAGATGATGAAGAAAACAAAAACAAAAACAGAAGACTCAATGTCAGAAATAAAGCAAGACATTACAACAAACACCACAAAAGTAAAAAGGAATGTAAGAGACTGCTATGTACAATTATGCTTACAAATTGGACAACCTAAAAGAAATGGATACATTTTGAAAAACATGCAACCTACCACGGGTGAATCTGAAGAGACCTACAGCTAGAAAGAAGACTGCGTCAATAATAATAAAAAAAAAAATTGCCAACAAAGAAAACCCAGGGCCAGATTGTTTTTACTGGTGAATTCTACCAAACATGTCTTCTCAAACTTTAAAAAAAAATGAAAATAGTTTTATGAGACCTGCAACACCCTGATACCAAAGTCAGATAAGAATACTACAAGAAAGGGCCCTAGTCGGTTTGGGCTCGGTGGATAGAGCATGGGCCTACAGACTGAAGGGTCCCTGGTTCAATTCCAGTCACGAGTACATACCTCAGTTGCAGGCTCCTTCTGGACCCAGGCCCTGGTCAGGGCATGTGCAGGAGGGATCCCATCTTGTGTTTCTCTCACATCAATATTTCTCTCTGTCTTTCCCTCTCTCTCCCACTCTCTCTAAAAATCCATGGAAACATATCCTCCAGTGAAGATTTTAAAAAAAGAAAGGAAAATTAGAGTCCAATATCTCTGATGAACATTGATGTAATCCTTCTCAATGAAATATTAAACAGAATTCAACATCATGTTAAAAAGGATCAATTATTATTTATCCCTGGTATACAAGGATGGTTAAAATATGCAAATCAATAAATGTTATACAACACATGAACACAATAAAGTGTAAACATCATCTCAGTAGATGAAGAAATATAAATAATATATAATAAGTATTAATAATAAATGATATATCTTAAAAGCCAACAGCTCACATCATACTTAACAGCAAAGAGCTAAAAGCTTTTCCTCTAAGATCAAGAACAAGACATGGGATGCCCACTCTCTCTACACTTCCATTAACCTATTACTAGAAGTTCTAGCCAGAGGAATTAGTCAAGAAAAATAAATAAAAGTGATCCATATAGGCTAGGAAGAAGGAAATTTTTTCAGTTTGCACATGACATGATCTTATATACAGAATACCATAAAGCTTCACTTTTAAAAAATATTAGAACTTATAAATGAATTTAGTAAAGTTGCAAGATATAAAACCAACATAAAAATTAGTTGAGTTTCTATACACAGCTAACTATATTGATTTTTTTAAAAAAATAGAATCCCATTTACAATGACATTAAAATAATAAAATACTTAGAGATAAATTTAACCAAGGAAGTGGAAGACTTGTACACTTTTACCTTTCAGATACCCTAAAATGGTCTTAGGGATCAAGGGCTCCAGAGAACACACTTTGAGAACTACTATTCTAAATCAATGGTTCTTACCTTTCCTTTTGTTTTTATAGTAAAAACAAACAATGTAATATTAATAAATTGATTAAAAAACTATAGTGATAATAATATCTATCACCTACCTAAAGCATCTAAGGTGGCAAGTGTACACTTTTATAACATTATTTTGTATAACCTGTACTGAGAAACAGTGAGAGATGTATTCTTGTACTCATTTTATAAATGAGGAAATTAATAAATCTGAAAATGTTGGACTAGTTTTCCAATTAAAAAAAAAGAAAAGAAAACTGTAAACATTGATAGAAAAAATTGAAGTATATATATATATGTATATATATATATATATCAGTAAATAAATAATATATCCTGCATTGAATTAGAAGAATTAATATTGTTAAAATATTCATGTTATACAAAGTAATCTATAGATTCAATGGAATCCTTATAAGACTTCCAAACACATTTTTTATAGATATAGAACAAACAATCCTAAACTTTGTAAGAAACCACAAAGTTCCTGAATAACCAATGCCATCATGAAATAAAAAAAAAGCTGAGAGCATCACTCGTTTTGATTTCAAACTATATTAAAAGGCTATAGTAATGAAACATTTTGGTATCGACATACAAACAGAATAATGATCTGTTTGATATAAAGTTATCAATGAAACCAATCCAATGAATGGTGAAACAGAATCAATGAAACAAAATAGAGGGCCCAGTAATAAGCCCATGCATATATGGTCTGCTCCTTTTGACAAAGGTGCCAAGAACACATAATTGTGGGAAAAACTGGATATCTACATGCAAAAGAATGGAATTGGATTCTTATTTTACACTGTTCACAGAAAACCTCAAGTTGAATTATAGACCTAAATATAAGACCTGAAACTGAAATACTTCTAAAAGAAAACAAAACAAAAGGGAATACTTCTTGACATTGGTCTTGCAATAGTTTTTTGGATTGACAACCAAAGCATATGGAACAAAACAAAAATTAACAAGTGGGACTATATTGAAGTAAAACACTTTTGTATAGCAAAGGAAACAATCAACAAAAAGGCAACCTATGCAATGGAGAAGATATTTACACACCATATATTTGATAAGGGCTTCAATATCTAAAATATATAAGGAACTCATACAATTCAATAGCAAAAAGACCACAAATAGCCCAATTTAAAAATGGACAAAGACCTGAATAGACATTTCTCCAATGAAGATGTACAAATGACCAACAGATACATGAAAGATGCTCAGTCTCATGAATCATCAGGGAATACAAAGCACAACCGTGAGCTATCACCTCACATGGGCTACCAATTAAACAAGATATAGCAAAAGCCAGCAAGGATGTGAAGGAAAGGTAACATTTTTAAACTGTTGGTGGGGACGTAAACTGGTATAGCCTTATGGAAAACAGTATGGAATTTCCTCAAACAATTAAAGAAACCACACAGAGCTACCATATGATTCAGCAATACTGCTTTTGGGTATATATCCAAAATAAATGAAATTGATACATAGAAGAGATATCATATTGTTGTATACATAAAATATATAATAATAAAATTGTAATATGCTAATTAGACTGAACAACCGAATGACCCTCTGGATGACCTTCCAGACAAAGTCAGGGCTGCAAGGGCTGAGGCAAGCTGTCGCGGCTGCGAGGGCCAAGTTCCTTGCATGAATTCCATGCATTGGGCCTCTAGTAGTAACTATATACTGTGTTATTTTTATACTGGGAATTACTAGCCAAAGTATGAAATCAAGCTAAGTGTTTATAGTCTAAGTAGAGGCCTGGTGCACAAAATTCATGCACTCAGGGGCACGGAATCCCTCAGCCCAGCCTGCACCCTCTTGCAGTCTGGGAGCTCTCAGGGGATGTCAAACTGATGGCTTAGTCCCACTCCCAGCAGGGAGCAGGCCTAAGCTGGCAGACGGATATTCTTAGCGCTGCTGCGGAGGTGGGAGAGGCTCCCACCACCATCCCTGTGCTTGCCAGCCATGAGCCCAGCTTCTGGCTGAGTGGTGCTCCCCCTGTGGGAGTGCACTGACCACCAGGGGGCAGCCCTTGCATTGAGCATCTGCCTCCTGGTGGTCAGTGTGTGTCATAGAGACTGGTCATTCTGCCATTGGGTCAATTGCTTATTAGCCTTTTATTATGTAATATGAATGGATAAAGAAAAGTGGGGTATGAAAAATGGAATATTATTCAATTTTAGTGAAGAACATGCCATTTGTAACAATATAAATGAATTTTGAGGGCACTATGATAAGTGCATTGATTCTGTAAGCCAGACCAAAAAACACAGATACTGCATAATATCACGTATATGTGGAATCTAAAAAAAGAAAGAAAAGAAAAAAGTTAAACTCATAGAAACAGAGTAGAATCCTAGTGGCCAGGGATTGGGGGCTATAGGAAATGGAGTGATGTTGGTCAGAGGGTACAAATCTTCAGTTATAAGATGAATATCTTCTGAAGATCTGATGTACAGCATGGTGACTGTAGTTAATATACTGTGCTGTATACTTAAATTTTACTGAGAGATTAGATATTATGTGTCCTCAACACACACAACACACACACAAACATACACACAAAAGTAACTATGTGAGCTGATGGATGTGTTAATTTGATTGTGATAATCATTTTATAATATACATGTATACTGGTCATCGTGTTTTATACTTTAAATATATACAATTTCATTAGTCTATTGCACCTTCAAAATCCTCACTCTCCTCCCCTCCCCCCAAAAAACAAAAACAGAATAGAATACAGACCACTAGTCTTATCCAGAATAAAAATAAAAACAATATAATTCTTTAATCACCTCTTCCATAACATTTACATGGTACTGATGATTGATCAAACTAGATATTAAAAAATAGAATAGAAATAGAATTTAAAAATATAGAAAACAGCTGGGACATTGTATATTATTACATCTTCCTTTTAAGCTGTGTCAATAGACCTACTTTTTGTCTCCAGCAATTCCTTCCTTTACTATTGTATGTATTTTTTTTTTCATTGTGTGTACTTTTATTCCATTTTTTGGAAGTATTTCATTTTGGTTTTCTTGAATAAACAGGGTCCAAAAAGTAACAACTATGGATGAGAAAAAAATTATGTATGGGCAAAAAAAACAACGATTATCAAATATTCACTTAGGTGATAGTTTGGATAGCAAAAAAATTCTCATAAGAGGATATATATCTACACTAATAAAAGAGAAAAATGGTAATTGGCGTACGACAATACCCTTTTCATTGGCTAATCAGGGCTATATGCAAATTAACTGCCAGCTAAGATTGGCAGTTAACTGCCAACTAAGATTGGCAGTTAACTGCCAACAAGATGGCAGTTAATTTGCATATGTAGGCACAATGCAGGGAGGCGAAAGGGAAAGCAGGAAGAAGCCCCTGCCACTGACAGTGATCGGAAACCCAGGGGGAAGCTAAGAGCTGGGGGGCAGGGCAAAGGCGGCCCTGGGGCCGCCTTTGCCCTGCCCCCCAGCCATGATCGGAGAATCAGGTGCCTTTTCCGACCTGGCCAGTGATAGCAGGAAGTAGGGGTGGAGCCAGCAATGGGAGCTGGGCAAGGTCGAAGCTGGCAGTCCCAGGAGCTAGGGGCCCCTTGCCTGGGCCTAAAGCAGAGCCGACGATCGCGGGGCTGCTGCAGCTGTGGGTCCCCGCTGCCCGGGCCGGATGCCTCCGCCAGAGGCGTCCTGCAGGGGCAGGGGTGGAGCCCGCGCGATCGTGGCGCCCCCCGCTGCCACTGCAGGTCCCTGCTGACTGGGCCAGACGCCTAGGCCAGAGGCATCAGACCTGGGCAAGGGGCCGATCCTGCGATTGGAGGGTGATGGGGGTCAACGCCTGAGGGCTCCCAGGATGTGAGAGGGGGTAGGCTGGGCTGAGGGACACTCCCCACCCCCGACACCAGTGCACGAATTTCGTGCACTGGGCTCCTAGTGTGTGTGTATATATATATATATTTTGGGGTGGAATGGTGATCTTGTGAATTCCATCATAAAACAAAACAAAACTTTATTGGATTATAATCTTTTAATTTCCTTGTCAGATTCTGTCTAGGTTCTACACATATTTTTAACAGATTCTTTTCTAGGATATCATAAGCAAAAATATATAGTATCACTATGGATTATGGGATATGTATAGAAGTAAATATATAGACTTTAGCATGCACACACAAAAGAATAATTTCATATTGCTTTGAGAAGCTGTGGTTGGTTTTACCATGATATACTGATTTTATTGTATATCATTGTGGTCATAGCATCATGCAATTTGGCATGTAATTTGTATCAGAGCGGGTTCTGTCTCTATTAGTTGCAATAGCAATAGCTATATGTTAATCACATAGTTTTATCTACACTAATAAAAGAGAAAGATGGAAATTGACCATACCTTCTCCATGCCCATCAGCCAATCAGGAGTGAGTATGCAAATTAACTCAACAAAGATGGCAGGTTAATTTGCATACACAGGCACTGAGAAGCTGGGGGCAGGGAAGGACGCTTGCATCGTCACCATGGCGACGATGCAGGCGTTTGCACCACCCCAGCTGCTCAGGGGCTCTGGGCAGTGTGGGAAGGCAGAAAGGTGGCTCCGGGCCTGATCAAAGGTGGAAACGGCAGCCAGGGGAAGGATGGCCAATTCTTGCACAAATCTTCGTGCATTGGGCTTCTAGTCCTATCTAATAAAAGAGAAACATGGTAATTAGCGTACAATCACAACCCTTCCCATTTGCTAATCAGGGCAATATGCAAATTAACTGCCAGCCAAGATGGCGGCGGGCAGCCAGGCAGCTTGAAACTAACATGAGGCTTGCTTGCTTCAGTGATGGAGGATTCCAACATTCCCCTCCTGCCGCTGCAGGCCTCTGAGCTGCAACTCTAAGCAACTATGTAACAAATATAGAAGCTAAACAAAACCTCTGAAACCTGCTTTAGCCCGCCGGGCTTCAGCCAGCAGGATCGCAACATTGTAAGCAAAGGCCAGAAACCTACTTTCAGCAGTGGAGGCCTAAGAGCTGGAGCCAAGCCTCAGAGCTAAAGCTGGCCCAGAATAAAAAAAGAAAAAAGAAAAAAGGAGCAGTTTGGAGCTTCAGTCACCCCCAGCCTGAAAACAGCCCTCAGCCCCTCACCCAGACTGGCCAGGCACCCCAGTGGGGACCCCCACCCTGAAGGGTGTGTGACCAGCTGCAAACAGCCATCATCCCCTCACCCAGGCTGGCCAGGCACCCCAGTGGAGACCCCCACCCTGATCCAGGACAACCTTCAGGGCAAACCAGCCGGCCCCAACCTTTGCACCAGGCCTCTACCCTATATAGTAAAAGGGTAATATGCCTCCCAGCACCAGGATCAGTGGAGCCGCAAGGCCTCCTGGCACCGGGATCAGCATGACAGGGGGCAGTGCCCAAACCCCCTGATCACCCTGAGGCTCTGTGTGTGACAGGGGGCAGGGCCACAACCTTCCTATCGGCCCTGCTCTGTTCCTGACAGGGGAAGGCGCCCCAACCCCCTGATCAGCCCTGCTCTGTGCCTGATAGGGGGGCGGCTCCCCAACCCCCTGATCGCCCTGTAGCTCTGTGTGTGACCGGGTGTGGCACCCCAACCCCCCTCCCCCCACGGGCCCTGTTCTGTGTGTGATGGGGTAGAGCCATAACCTCCCCATCGGCCCTGTCCTGTGAGAGTGGCGGTGCCCCAACCCTCTGATCGGCTCTGCTCTGTGGGTGATAGAGGGCGGCGCCCAAACCCCCTCATGGGCCCTGCTGTGTGCATGACAGGGGGCAGCGCCCCAACCCCTGATTGGCCCTGCTCTGTGCGTGACAGGGGGTGGCGCCGCAACCTCCCCATCGACCCTGCCTTGAGTGTGACAGGGGACGGTGCCCCAACCCCCCAATCGGCCCTACCCTGAGCGTGACTGAGGGTGGCATCACAACCTCCTGATCGCCCTGCTCTGTGCATGACAGGGGGCGGCACCCCAACTTCGCAATCGGCCCTGCTCTGAGCCCGACCAGGGGCTGCACCTAAGGATTGGGCCTGCCCTCTGCCACCCGGGAGCAGGCCTAAGCCAGCAGGTCGTTATCTCCCAAGGGGTCCCAGACTGCGAGAGGGCACAGGCCGGGCTGAGGGACCCCCCCTCCCCCCTGAGTGCACAAATTTTTTGCACTGGGCCTCTAGTCTATATATAAAAGCCTAATATGCAAATTGTCCCCACGAGAATTCGACCCGGAGACTGATTGCTCGTTATTATGTGCGCTGACCACCATGGGGTGGCACAGAACGAAGAAATGCCCCAGCCGGCAGCCAGAAGGAAGGCCCTGGCTGGCAGCTGGAAGGCCCCTATTGGCCCTATTGCCAGCCAGGCCTAGGGACCCTACCCATGCAGGGATTTCATGCACTGAGCTTCTAGTATGAAATAATAGTAACAGTAATACAGAACTGTCTTAACCAGTATGACTCCTAGTTTTTGAACTGAGTTTTAAATGGATTGTGTCCATAGAAGGATCAGAACAAATAAAAGAACTCGTTGGAATTAATCACTCTGTTCTCTTCAGTCCCACAGTGCTTTGTTAACTCTTAAGAACTTAATTCATTCTGTTTTGATTTAGTGCGATTTCTGCGCAAGCTCATCACCTCTACCTAACCGGGAGTTTCTTGTGTAGTGGCCCATCTCATTCATCTTTCATATCCACAGCTATTAATAATTGTCCATATATGAAACAGTCACAACTAAAAAGAATAAAGATTTTCTTATCTTTTTATAATGTGCTTTTTAAATTTCTTTCAGAAATTTGATACCACTGTACAAAAGCGAGGATGACACAGAAATTTCAAAGACGATTAAGGCTCAGTGGACTTCTCTGGGCCTAGATGATGTGCAGTTTGTAAATTACTCTGTGCTGCTGAGCCTGCCAGGCCCTTCTCCCAGCTCTGTGACGCTGAGCAGCAGTGGCCAATGCTTTCATGTTAATGGCCAGCCTTGCGATGGAGAAGCCAGAACACACCGCAGCCAAGATCTGCTCTCCTCATATGCAGCCTATTCTGCCAAAGGAACTCTCGAGGTAATATGACCATTTGTCTCTGTCAGTTACAGTGAAATAGAATTAGAAAACAGCAGCTTTCATCTAAAGTGAACTAACTGGCAAGATGCAACATACAAAAGTAACTGTTAAAAGTCCTCAGTGTGGAGATGCCAGGGAAGGAAAAGGAAGATTTGGATTGCCTGGCACTTGACTTGTCATATTTGGAAAGTGAAAACACGTTAGAAGAATTTAATTCAAAAGTGTTGAACATGTGACTGAGTCATTCACATTTCCCTTAGTACATAGAGTACATGTTCATTTCATTCTTTGTTTTTGAAAGGCAGATTTTAATAGATTGCTATGGACAGAAGGAATAGAGGTGAGGGCAGTGGAAAATTGATGTGATTATTCACACTTTTAAGATTTGAAATAGAGTACTTCCACTTTCTTAATGGAAAACACCTGAGCTAGAAGGCCAGCTGTGGGTTATTGCTTTGTTATTTTCTGGGTTAGTTTTTGTTGTTTTTTGGTGCTGTGTTTTTTTGGCATTGAGGTTAAGTGCATGGCTTCTAGAGCCACATGGACAGGTTTCAATCTCAGCTCTCGGGCTGTTTCCTCAACTCTGTAATGTGGCTAATCATATTTCCAATATCATAAGGTTGTTTTGAGAATCAAATTGACTAATATATGTAAATCTTGGAGGACAGAGCCTATTCCAGCCGTGGGCAAACTACGGCCCGCGGGCCGGATCCGGCCTGTTTGAAATGAATAAAACTAAAAAAAAAAAAAAAAGACCGTACCCTTTTATGTAATGATGTTTACTTTGAATTTATATTAGTTCACACAAACACTCCATCCATGCTTTTGTTCCGGCCCTCCAGTCCAGTTTAAGAACCCATTGTGGCCCTCGAGTCAAAAAGTTTGCCCACCCCTGGCCTAGGCCGTAGTAAAGACAATTTCCCAGTTAGATACAATATATAACTGGTCACTAGTTTTCTTAAATAACAAGTGGTCTGTTTCCTTGTAAAAATATCGACTTAATGAGTACATTTAATCTTTTATAAAACTGTAGATTGCTTTATTTAATACAAATGAAATAATGTTATGTTTCTGATTGTTGTTCATTATTGCCACAGATTTTTAAGAATCTAACTTCTGATTAGCTCTGATTAATATATGAAATATTTAACCCGGATGGTATTGCTCAGTGGTTGAGCATTGACCTATGAATCAGGAGGTCTCTGTTCGATTCCCAACGGGGCATGTGTCTGGGTTGCAGGCTACATCCCCAGTAGGGGGCGTGCAGGAGGCAGCTGATCAATAATTATTTCTCATCATTAATGTTTCTATCTCTCCTCTTCCTCCCTCTGTCTGATATAAATTAAAAACATATTTAAATATCTATTCAATAAAGGATCTAATAAGGTATTTATATGGATTTTTAAAGCTCTAGTTGTATTATGATTTTCAAAAGCAAAGCAATTTGTAGGTGACTGTTTTACATGCATATGGAGTACTTGCATATTTTATGTACATGTTTTAGACAGATGTATTATTGATACTCACATATTCTAATTAATAGAACACTAGTAATTTTTCTGCATCCCTTCAGATCATTTCCTAATTCAAATCAAGCTTGAGAGGTTGCTGCTGCTCAGGCATACCTAATTTTTTATTTTGAGTACATTGTGTTTGCATGAATTTCTATCAGGCAAAGCCATTAACAAGTTCCTAAATTATTCTAGTTTGACTGCCAGCAAAGCTCCCCACTACTTTGCTTTTGACAAGGTTATTTGTAGAAGAGGAGTGCCCCTTTTCTTTGAAGAGCTGTCATGTCCATTCATCATGTGACTGTTTGGGATAAGCTTCCAATTTTTGCTTTTTGGTAACAGTCTAAACAGCATTTGTGATATCTGAGATCTACTTGGAAAACCGGCACAGTGCCAGCATGATGGATGGTGTACTTTGCAACTTCTTTGTAATTCATCGTGCACTGGAAAGGTGACATTGTTTACCCCATCATAATGACAGGTGGGTCAGTGAAAGGGTCCTAAGGAGAGTTGTCCTGTCAGATGCAAAATACATATTAAGATGGATACATACATAATTTAGCATGAGTGAGGTTAGCTTTGGGGAATAAACAGTAATTTATATTTTTATTAAAAGGCAAATACCCACTATAATATCATCATGCTGTTAAAGACATTGGTAGTGAGTGTTGACAATGTCTAGTCAGTTTTACAAATAGAATATATGACTTCATGTAATCCCTGTGCAATTATGTCTTGTGTCCTTTGTGAAACCCACACAGATGCAGAAAGCAAAGGGAACAATTAATATTTAATATGGGTTGGTCAGGTTGGGTCAGCCATGTTTTTAGTTTTGAACAGGGGATTTGTTTTTATTCCAATACATTTTATGGGTTTTAGAGTGTTCTTTCTATTAAGTATTCCTTTGTGTCTGAAAGACAAACCCAATAATGCAATTTTGTGTAGAAATTTATTTTCACCAACTTATTTACTGTGCTTAAAATATTGATATCAACACATTTATCACTGCCTCATTCCTCAGAGAACCCAGGCTAGCACCCTTCCTGATCAGGTGCACAACTGTGGGTTAGCCACTTCAATTCTGTAAGCGTTTATGTTTTTATTTTTATAAGAGGAAACATACTAGTATCCCAAGTGGTTGTGGGAAAGAAATTATAAAAATCACGTAAAGTGCCTGGCACTTGGAAAGCACTCTATAAATGTTATTATTATGTGGAATAAAGTAGATACATTCAAATGGGATAAATTAGGAAAATATCAGAACTATCTACCATAAGATTTGGAAGCACAAACTTTTTACCCTGCTGTCTGATTATAATGGTCCTGTATTCTGTTTAACATGACAAATATCAATCATCAGGGAGGAAAATGCTTTGAATATATATATATATATATATATATATATATATATATATATATATATATATATATATATGGCTAAGTGACCATCTGGCCAACCAGCCGGTAGGTATTATGCACACTGACCACCAGGGGCAGACAATCAATGCAGGAGCTGCTGAGCAGCAGTGACTTGGCAGTGGCAGTTCTTGGGTGATGCACCTGGAACCAGAGAGGAGGGAGCCCAATTCCAGGGTGTGTCACCCGAGAACCACCCTCTTGCAATCCGGGACCCCTGAGGGGATGTCTGAGAGCCAGTTTCAGCCCAATCCCCACAGTCCAGGCTGAGGAACCCCACCTCCCAGAGGGACCCTGCTCACTCCAAAAACCACCTTTGAGCCATGGCTCCACCCCAGGTGCAGCGGCTGCGGGGGGACAGCGGGAGGTTGACTCCAAGGCCTGTCAGGCCTGTTTCCCCCAGTCCCGCCCCATTGGCCACCTTCTAATTAATTTCCTTTCAATGTGCACTAATGTAAGTAAATAATAGACTATATATAAGTCCCTGATTATATTTTTAATTAAAAACTGAAAATCAAATAAACTAGGAATAAAGTATTTGTTTTTAATTTTTACATTATTATTTTTAAATCCTCACCTGAGGATATTTTTTCCATTGAATTTTTTTAGAGTAGAGAGGAGGGAGGGGGGTTGAGAGAATAGAGATAGAGATAGATAGAGATGAGAGAGAGAGAGAGAGAGAGAGAGAGAGAGAGAGAGAGAGAGAGAGATAAAGAAAAAGAGAGCAAGAGAGAGAAACATCCATGTAAAAGAGACACATGACACATTGACTGGTTGCCTCCAACATCAACCAGGGCCAGGGATGGAGCCTGCAACTGAGATACCTGCCCTTGACTTGGAACCAAACCCAAGATCCTTTGGTCTGTGGGCTGACAGTCTATCCACTGAGCCAATCCATCCAGGGCAGAAGTATTTCATTTTTGAACGCAGAATTACAAATTCTGTCAAGTTGGTCCTGAAGAGCAGTGTTATCTTTGTTGTGTAAAACATCAAGACATAGTTTAACGTATGAAATTTGAACACCATCAAATAATTTGTTAAAATGTCTTAAAATATAAAAATATAACCACTGCATGGAATCTTTGAATAACTTGCAAGTCAGATGTCTATTTTCGCATGGCTAGGAAAACATTGTCTTCCTGTTTTATTTTTAATATTCTTAAACAAAAACAAACTTATCAGTGTTATGACAAAAGGCAAAGCTATATGCATTTGGCTCTGAAGGATTCCTGTTATAGATAAAAATTTCAGAAGCTAAAGGAGTGGAATAGAATTGTATGAGTATGAAGATTAAGGTACTTTCTCACCAACAGAAAATGTAAGCTTGGAGCTGCTTTTCAATGTTGAAAATGATTTTGCTTTTTTTTTTTTTGTCTTTCTTTTCTTCTCTTGGGATCTATCTTTTGATCAACAATGAAAAATTGTGAGATAAATAGCTGTGAACACAATTGTATAAAAGTTATTAATTTTAAAAAATTACATACAATACCTTTGCCCAAATCCCATGTATTCCTGATATCATGAGCTTTGTGCACTGAATTAACAAAACAATTTCATAACTTCTGCTAATTTGAGGATAATAACCATGGGACTAGTTGCCACATATTATATATATATTTTTTTTCCAATATTTAAAATTTAGACAGAAACATTTACAAATAAAGAAGTGATCTATCACAGCATATTGTCATAATTAAATATTTGTGAGAAAGGTTACATCTTTTATGTGGGAAAGAGGACAAAAGCATATAAAACTAAAACAAATATGGACATTTTAGTGAGAAAGTGTTTTACTAGAGACTTCTAATTTGACTAAAGTTACCTGTAAAGTTTCTGAATCTCCATAATTAAGTGTAATTTGACAGAAAAGTCTAGGTCAGCCTTTTTATTTTTACTTTTGATATGATTTAAAGCATACTACTTATAAAACTAAGTGGTAATGTAACTTTTCCAGCAGATTTAATTTATATTTTAATTTCCATAAAATGCTAGCATTTAAATATGTAGTTTTCATGTAAGATTTACCTCCCTGCAGAACTAGAGAGATCTGTGCAAAAGTTGATCCTTAGGTTTATGCACTATTTTGATACACTAAGATAAATTATTTTAAAAGACAGAATTCTGTCATATTACTTTCACTGTCTCCGGGAAGAGTTCTCTTGAATGAATTAGCAACTCCTTCAATATCCTTGCCTTAATAAGTTTAATATCATTTATTAAATGAAGTTTCCTATGATTGTTAATATTTTCCTATATATTTTAATTTGATATGGAAAGAGTAACTGACTAATATAGCACTTAGCCAGCTGGGTCTCCCTAATAGAGCAGGAAGCCATCAACATTCAGCAAATACACGCTGAGTGCCTTTTGGATGCCAATCATAGGGGACAAAGTGGTTAAAAAGAAAGCTTTGGACATTGCTTATATGTAGTTGGAAGTCTAATGGAAGAAACTGGAAGCCAGGTAAACAATTACAAGACTCCATGGCTTAATACTGCTAACTTAAAACATAAGTTATTTAAACATCCTAAACTTTAGTTTCCTCATCTAAAAAATGGACAGATATGGCTACTGAATATGAATGTTCTAAAGATATACTGGAATGATTGATTCCATTATACAATCTCTATAGAAAATGGGTAGCAAAGAGGACATAAACAGTTTAGTATTATATTCTTTTTCTTTTATATCATGTCATAAATCTGGCCTAGTTTAATCATTCTCATAATACACACTTGCACATGTGCATTGACATACACATTCACATTCATAACTTCTGCTAATTTGAGGATAATAATCATGGGACTAGTTGCCACATATTTTATATATTTACATGTACACTTTTTCCAATATTTAAAATTTAGACAGAAGCATTTACAAATAAAGAAGTGATCTATCACAACATATTGTTCATAATTAAATATTTGTGAGAAAGGTTACATTTTTTATGTGGGAAAGAGAACAAAAGCATATAAAATAAAAGTTTTCATGCAAGGATAGTTGAATTAAAACAAATATGGACTTTTTTCACAGACTCAAAGGCTTTCTAGTCGATTTCCAATTCTCTAACAGCTAGGCTTTCCTGTGATCTTCCTCTTGCCTTTATCTCCTTCTGCAGTTGCTCACTTCATACCCTCCTCGATTACTTCACTCTTCCCACATTGTCAAGCCTAAGAAAAATCTTCAACCCATAGTCAAATCCATAACTATTTCAGTTTTTTAAAATAAATTTTTATTTATTTTAGAGAAGGGAGAGGGAGAGAGAGAGAAAGAAACATCGCACAAGACTTGTAGGCCAATTACAGCAAGGCTACAGTATTAGGTGGTTTGGACAGCACCAAGAACAATGCCATTGGGTAGAAAGTGAGATTGCACTCAGATTCCACTTCAAATTTCATATACCTTTCATCCAAAGTCATAGAGACAACTAAAAAAATCAATGATTATGCCCTGGCGGTGTGGCTCGGTTGGTTGGGCATCGTCCCAGGCACCACAAAGTTGCTGGTTTGATTCCTGGTCAGGGCACTTGGATTGCTGGTTGGATCCCCAGTAAGGGGGGTGCAGGACGCAGCTCATCTATATTACACTCTTACATCGATGTTTCTCTCTTCTCCATTTCTCTCTCTCTAAAAATCATTAAACTATTATTTTTTTTAAAAATCAATAATTGAATAGTGAGTGGCAGGAAATTGCCTTCTGTTTTTTTGATGTTTATTTCCGGAAAGGGGAAGTTCAATGGTCAGATAGAGTTTACCTTCTAGATCAGCGGTTTTCAACCTGTGGGTCTCTACCCATTTGGGGGTCCAATGACCCTTTCACAGGGGTCGCCTAAGACCATCGGAAAACACATATATAATTGCATATTGTTTTTGTGATTAATCACTCTGCTTTAATGAGGTTCAATTTGTAACAATGAAATTGGGGGTCACCACAACATGAGGAACTGTATTAAAGGGTCGCAGCATTAGGAAGGTTGAGAATCACTGTTCTAGACAAATCTAATGGAAGATAAAGAATTTCCTCAAATTACCATTATATCAGATACAGGGGTGGGCAAAAGTAGTTCCATAGTTGTTACAAATAAATAATATAATAATTAATAATAATTAAATAAAAAAAACATGTGTTTCATAGCCTCACAACTGTAAACCTACTTTTGCCAACCCATGCATATACTTTTCTGAGATACTTCTATCTCCTGGAACATTTTGCAGAAATTACCCGCTGAGCTTCCTTCTTTGTCCTCAAGCACCTGGAACTGGTCCATCAGCTCTCTTCCTAGACTTTCAAGGCAACGACCCTATTTTCCCATTGCTCTCCAATCTCACTCAGGGAGATGATTGAGTCCTTTCAGAATGTTTAGTTCAGGAGCAGTTTACCAGAGCTGTTGTTGTTATTATTATTTTTTAAGAGTTTTATTCTTGGTTTACTATAGCAAAATAGAGTAAATAGGTTAAACATGGGAATGGCGGTACATTTACAGACACTCTCATCATCACTTGTTGTTGGTGAAAATGTAAATGGAATAGGATTAATCACTTTTACACTAATTTATTTCATCCATTCTCACTTTGAGAAAGAATAATCTAGATCCAGTTTCTATATACTTCTTTTGTTTCTAGGATTTATAGAACAAATGAGGCTAAATCTTCTTTTTAGTCCACAAACCTTCTTATTGCATTTTTGGTAAAAACTGACTAACTAACCAACATACTATTACCTCTCTCAGCTGTACATCTCAACTGTTCCTTCTAACTGTTGAGTACCACCTGACAGTTGTTCCTTCCTTCATTGATACATTCCTGAAAATCCATCCTTATCTAATGCCCACCCCCTATAAGAAAAACAATAACTTCCTCTTTCAAAATTCAGAAGTCATGTTTTCCACCTTAACATATTTGATGTCTTTGTTTCATTTGCAGAGGTCTTCATTCTCTCAGAGTTTGTACTTACCTCTGCCGAAAGGTTCACCTAGGTCAGTTCATGGCTTCTCATCATTTAGATGTGATTTCCTTAGCAATGTCTTCCCTGACTTTCTTATCAAAATGACTCCCCATCCCTCTAAACTACTCTGTCCATATTTTCTTTAGGGCATAGCATAACTGGAATCTTCTGAACTGTCACTATCTTTCTTGACTTTTTTATTGTTGATGTCTCATCAAGAGAAAGTAAACACAGTATAAAGCCAGTTTTTGTAACTCGTTTTCCTCCATACCTTCAGAAGCTAAAATACAACCTGACCCATGTGGTTGGAAAATAACAAACTTTTCTCTTTAATACCCCCTCTTTCTTGGACTTCCATAATTTTTGTTTTCTCCTGTTTATTTTCCTAGTTCTATACATATATTTTATGATTTCCTTTTTAAGATATATAGTTTTAACTTTTAAAATGACTGTTTAATATAAGTGGGTAGAAGGGAAAGATATTCTGGCTGATTTTTATTTTGAATATGTTGGCCAAATAATGCAAATGAGTAAATATTCTGTAAGGGCCTATTTGTTAAATCTGGGGCCACTTAAAATTATTTTTTCTTACTGATAATTTGTGTTTTCTAACTTACATGATTTTGTCTATTGACTTTGGAGACAATAGACTTAAAATATGGAAATGTAATCCTGACAGAACTGTGCTTCACTTTGGTTAAATTTCTATGTTACACTTTTAACTTAATTTTATTATCTTTTAAATGGATGTGTACCTGTTATACTATTTTTAAAAAATGCAAATATCTTAAATAATTACTGAATGTCAAGATACTGTATTTAGTATATCATTTTAGCAAATATTTTTCAAGTGTTTATTAAAGGAAAAAATGTGATAAGTATGACATTTTTATCTGATTGCTTAAACCAAACATAGCAAAATGTATCATGTTTCTCATCCTTATTGTTGAATTCAGTTGTCATATACTAGTTTCCCATACTAGCCGATGACCCTTCTGATTGCTTAGAAGTCCATCTTAACTGATAGTACTTGTGCTGCTTCAGTTATTAAATAATTTAAATAATTAAATATTAGTTATTCAAATGAACAATTATTTAATATTAAACTATTATATATTTTATATAGCACACTCCTTATGCCAATCTCTATTTAATTGACTTTGATTAGCTAGAATAATGTTTAGAGAAGCAGTTTGATTCATGGAAGAACTATGATTGATTAGTGATGTCTGCCATGGGGGCGGGGAAGGAAGCAGCAATCGTTTTTTATGATTCAATGCATTGTGGTTTTCCTAATAATGTCCATGATGAAAAGCACTTGCATGAACTTGAAAATGAAGTACTAATAAAATTCTAACAATCTCTGAATATTGAACTCTTTGTAAGTACTAATATACTCATGCTATTTAGAAAGGATAAAGGTAAACATCAGAAATAATTTTGAATTTTCACATTTTTAATAAGCCTAAGCACTTTAATTTAAAGATTATTCAAAAGGTAAATTATATGAGATAGTAGTAAATTTCTAAAATAAAACTTATATTGAGATGAATGGTACTTCTGATAATGTATTTTGTCACTAGGAGAACTGCTTGAGTTTACGATTTCTAATTTTGAGGAGAAAATTACTGTTTTAGTCAAAGCAGGCTTTTCAAACATTCTGTACATTCAGAATCTCTCTTAGAGAGGAGCTAGGAGGATTCAGAGTGATTGATTTGGTTGAAAATGTCAAATCTGAAAATTTCCAAAGCATATATCATTTCCTAAGCATGAATAAATTTTGCTACTTCAAGGTAGAAGAGAAAACGTGGCACTGGATTATTCCTCAGTGTGGAGCCCAGGCCACCCCACAGGTGGATGTCCCCAGAGACACTTCTCTGACCTGGTTATTTTCTATGATTGTTCTTAGCTGATCACAGGAAATAATTTATTCATTTCTGTCTTCTATTGCTTCTGCTTAGGGTGCTTCTCCATTTTTATATAGAACCATAGAAATGTTATAGGTGTGGTGTTTCCTGTGTCCCCACTTGTTCCTGGTAGAAGTGGGGTTCTTGGGATGCCACAAGAATAAGAATTTCCTAAGCCTCCCCCCGCACCACACACACAGGAGGATGAAGTATGGTGGAAAGTTTTATTGATGATGTAATAGTAAGGGTTCATCTCCCTCTGTCTTGCCATGGAAAAAAAAGTACCCTTTTGTCTTCAGCAGAGCTAGGATTATACCCACTCTCAAGAGTTTCTGCTCTATATTAAAGTCTAGTCACGTCCAGTGTCTGGCCGGGTGAGCTTGTGTTCCCAGCAGCCCATTGCGTGTGGCATCTGCATAGCCAAGGACCATGCAGCTTCTAGGGCCACTTGGCAGGCTCAAGGAGCAAGGGAGAAACAGGAGCACAAGAGGAACAAGAGAGAGAGAACTCCTTTGTCTGGGAATCTTAACTGGGAGCTTAACCAATGACTCCTTCTGGATTTCCTGTGCTTTCATTGACTCCACGCCTTAGCCAATTGTCTTTGTTCCCCAGGCTAGACTACATCACCCCACTTTCCTGTACCTGTGTCCATCTCCCCACTTGTTGGGCCCCTGCCCCCAGTGATCTGCAGGGAATGGATCTGTGCTTCTCTGTGGGGAGTGTGAAACTGCAGCTTCCTGGTGAAGCTGCCCAGAGGACTGTGCTTATAATGTCTGGCCTCCCCTTTCCGCTCTTCCTATTTTAATATTAACTAGCTAGTTACAATGGTAACAGGAGCACTGACATAGTAGCATCACTTTTTAATATTTTTATTTTTAGTCCTGTTTATTTAATTGTCTGATTTATGATTCCTTCTATTTTACCATAGGTAGAAGATAATTTTATTTTATTTTTTAGATACATTTTTTAAAATTATTATTTCAGGGAGGAAGGGAGAGGGAGAGAGAGATGGAAACATCAATAAGAGAGAATCATTGACTGGCTACCTCCTACTGGGGATCGAGCCCGCAACCCAGGCATGTGCCCTTAACTGGAATCGAACCCAGGACCTTTCAGTCCACAGGCCAATGCTCTATCCACTGAGCCAAACCGGCTAGGGCAATATTTTAATGTTTAATATTTGTTCTAAAGTGTACCAATCTTCTTCTCTGTTGTCATCTCAATACGTGTTGTGTTTTTTTTGACAAGTATAAAATATTTGATTTTTTGTCTGAATTGTTTCTGTTGTTTTATTTGTTCTCAGTTTGAAATTTAACATATTATTTAAACAAATTTAAAGTGGAGATTTTTTCATATTTTTCTTTGGTAAAAAAAAAGACAAACATTTAAAACAAAACAGAACTAGTTCCATTTTACTCTGTCTCTCTCAGTACTCTCTCCTATCTGTCAATGAAGTCCACAATAGAACAATGGGTGCACATGGAGTAAATAGTTAAACGGGTAATTAGGTTCCTGCTCATTTGACATTCCCCAAAGAGACTAGTTGGGTGTGACTCCATTCTTAATTTTTGCATGTAAATTAATCATAGTAGTCCAACCAGTTGAGTGAACAATTTTCTAGAGAGACACCATACATACAGTAAGAAGAGGTGCATTGCTGCAACTTGAATGTGTGGAAAGAAATGGCTTGACATTTTATCATATCACTGTATATTGATTTGTGTCTAGGAAAAATTCAATGTGCTTTCTTGCAGCTGTGATTTTCAGCTTGCTTGAAGGTAAATAGGAAAGACATTTAGAAAGGACCTGGTTCTTTTGAAAGCAATAAATACATTTTTATTATCACCTGTCAAACCTTCAGAACATTGAGACTTTTGTAATTACTGATTTTTAATGAATAACCTCAAAGTGCATAAGCCAAAATCAACTAATATAATACTATAATATAATAATTCCTGTATTGAGGAATATTTTTGTGAAAAATAACAACCCTATTACTAGTATATTAAAATGCTTTAATGTGTTGACATGTGCTATTTGTAGAAGATGAGTGGAAAAATTATTTAATTGAAATTGCCATTGTTGATGCAAGTTATTGCTATTTTCCAATAATTAAATATCTTTTACAGAATTTTTATTTTTGTAGCTGCCATACCTTTCTGCTATGTACACAACAAAACAACTCACAGACTGGTCTACGTCCTCTCAGACCAGTATGATTTCCCCTCAAACTCTCTCAAATAAGAAAAATATGTTCTTTAATGTAACCAATTGAGTAATAGCCCTGTTTTAAGATTCTCTCAGTGAATCACAAATAATTAGTAGGTAGCTTAAAAATTTGAAGTGGAAACTATGAATTATCTCATTTTTCAATGTGAGTATTAGTATTATGTGATCAGTTATTTAATCAAGTCTTTAAATTCCTAAATCAACAAATATGCATATCATAATGGCATCAGCAAACTCTAAAGTGGTATTAATAAAGCACTGATTTAATCACATTTTTATTGGAAGAGAATTATAATAAAAATATTCTGACAGAAGTTTGTTTAACAAATTAGGTTTTCTTGGCAAATCCATTTGAAAGTACAGCTTTACTTTTCAGAGATATTTTATAAGGTGTAATCATTTTAATTTAAGACAGATAAGTCAACAGTGTATGCAGGGTACCTGGGTGAGAATGGGTACACAATGGACCCATCACTAAGAAAATTTCACTGTACTAGAAAATGAAACATAGATAAGTTTGTGGGTCCTGGGGGGTTGTTAAGAGAGACAGAAACTTGGATTCAAATTAGAATTGAACATCAGAAAGATAAAATTCAGCAGGCAGATAACATTTGAAATGAGTTTTAATGTATTTTGTAAAGTTCTTACAAATGAATATGACTTAATTGCTAAGGAAATACTCTCTATGCCAGAAATATTTCTTCTAACACACTTACCAATCTCTTGGTGGTATTCATATGTTCTTCTAAAAACAGAATTCTTTCTTGAAGTGAGACCTGTATGGAAGCCCTTTTCAAATACTGGCTGAAGTGCATTAGCTCCAATTGACAACCATGGGCATTTCAAGATCTGGATCCTCCTTCTTCATACTTTCACTGCTTGGCACCACTAAGTCCTTATCAACACTTCCTTGCAGATATGCTGGAGATTGAAACAGCACATTTTGTGTTGTAATATCATTTTTCCAGTGAAAAGCATAACAACTATTTTTATAATGGAAATTACAGAAAGTAGGGATGAGATATATCATCTTGGCTCATAGGAATATGTGTTTGAGAAAACCTTCAGTGCAGTACTTTTCAAGGAGTAAGAAAGGGCAACTATATCAGAGGATGCCCATTAGGATCTCCGGAAAGTCATGTCATTTTTATGTTAATAACTGGGGACTTTTAAAATTGAGAAATATTGATGTAGAGTATAACTGTCTGGGATGGGGGGGGGGGGAGGCTATGGCAGAAATAGTAATAGTTTGGGACCATATTCTAAAGTCCTTGAATGCCAGATTGATGCAGGTGGGAGTATAAGTTTTTTCCTTCACAACTCAAGGGGTTATCATTCACACATAGATACATGCACAACCTGAACAGCTTTGCATGATGGACTTTACACTCAATTTGGATAACAGTACAGGGTCTTTGAATTTTTTTTAAGCCTGAGAATGATATGACTGTAGTTGAACCTTAAGGGATTTAATCTTGCAGTGTTTTATAAAATGATTCAAAATCCAGAAATACGAATCTAAAATACAATAAACTTGGTGGTCTGTAACTTCGTGAGAAGGGAGATGACCAAGCAAACATGACCCTCAAACATCCTCTCAAGTGACCACAAGAGTCACTGTACCTGACAGAAGTAGAAAGGGCAGGTTTGTGGTTATTGGGACAAGGGAAGAGAATGAATTGATTCCCCTTGACCATTTCACATTCTAGGAATGATTTTGTCATACCAAATGGATTTGCTATCATTCTTCCAACAAGGCTTTATTTTCCTTTGTGTGTTTTTTCCTTCTCTTTCAGGCTGAAATCATTGATGTGAGTTATGGAAAGGCAGATGATTTAAAAAGGATAAAAAATATGAGAAATATAACAAACCAGATTGCACTCCTGAAATTAGGAAAATTGCCACTACTTTATAAGGTTGGTCCAATGGTTATTTTTTGGTGGTGGGATGAATATATGTATATTTTTTGCTTTATTGCAGTTATATGCCTCTGTGAGTGTGAAGTGAGTGTGTTGCGTGTGTGTGTGTGTGTGTGTGTGTGTGTGTGTGTGTGTGTGTAAGGGAGGTAGAGAGTGTCACAGCAAGATGGCTTTTCCAAAACAGAACATTTTAAATTAACATTTTTAAGAAAAAGAGGTTGTTATCCTTATAACTTAATACAGAAGATACTGTAAGCCAAGCATTAGTGAGTTTGTGAGACCTTGATAAAATTGGCATAAATTTCATAATGATACCTGTCTGGAATACTGAAAATGAGAATAATGGTGTCCTCTTCTTATGACATATGTTAAACTTTTAATCTATTGACAAAACTGACTAATTACTATATTGTTTATGTTATACTAGTATCTGGCTGATTTATACTCCTTAGTGATTGATTTTGTCAACTGTATAACTTCACAGTTACTGACTGTGCTAGGAATTTAATTGAACGGTAATATGCTTAGGAGAAGCAGATTCTTGATTTACTTATTTAAATAGAAGTTTATTAACACTTATCCATCAGATGCATTTACATAATTAAAGCAGTTTGATCTAAGTATCACATAATGAGCCACCATCATAGACAGCCACTATTGCTCATTTGTACTTAATTTTCTTTTACTATTAAAAATAATGGTCAGTATAGTTATATCACTGAAACTATCTGGTTCTGAAGATCTATTGGCTTTATCTTCATCCAACCCTAGATGAGCTGTGTTAATTGCCAGGTCTGAAAAAGTTTCAGAAATCTGTTGGCATACTCTGTAAGGAGACAAGAGTACATCGTGTGCCTGTTTTTTATTATCTTCCAAGGATGCCCTTACACCTAAATCAGTGTGTGATAATATATAACTGTCCAGAATTTTAAGATGGTCATGAAAATATTGTATACACTGCTATAAATTTTTACAGGATAATTTGCCAACATGTATTAAATGCTTTAAAATAATCACATTTTGATCCAGTAATTCCAGTTCAATCAATATACTCTAAAGGGAAATAAAACAGAGTTGATAAACACAATGATGACCAGTGATGTGACAGAATATCCAATTAAGTATTGAAACTTATGCTACATTTGTACAGCTGAATACTGTACAATAATTACAATTCAAAGAAAAATAATGATGTGGAAATTCTCATAAATCAAACAAATAAGTTATAAAGAGGACATTTATAATCCTATCTAATAAAAGAGAAACATGGTAATTGGCATACAACCACTACCCTTCCCATTGGCTAATCAGGGCAATATGCAAATTCACTGCCAGCCAAGATGGCGGCCGGCAGCCAGGCAGCTTGAAACTAACATGAAGCTTGCTTGCTTCAGTGACGGAGGACTCCAACATTCCCTGCCTGCCTTGCTGGCCTCTGAGCTGCAACTCGAAGCAACTATGTAACAAATATAGAAGCTAAACAAAACTCCAGAAACCTGCTTTAGTCCGCCGGGCTTCAGCCAGCAGTATCGCAACATTGTAAGCAAAGGCCAGAAACCTACTTTCAGCAGCGGAGGCCTAAGAGCTGGAGCCAAGCCTCAGAGCTAAAGCTGGCCCAGAATAAAATAAGACAAAAGAAAAAAGGAGTGGTTTGGAGCTTCAGTCACCCCCAGCCTGAAAACAGCCCTCAGCCCCTCACCCAGACTGGCCAGGCACCCCAGTTGGGACCCCCACCCTGATCCAGGACACCCTTCAGGGCAAACCAGCCGGCCCCCACCCGTGCACCAGGCCTCTAGCCTATATAGTAAAAGGGTAATATGCCTCCCAGCACCGGGATCAGCGAAGCCGCGAGGCCTCCCGGCACCGGGATCAGCGTGATGGGGGCAGTGCCCAAACCCCCTGATCCCTCTGCGGCTCTGTGTGTGACAGGGGGCGGGGCCACAACCTCCCTATCCACCCTGCTCTTTTCATGACAGGGGAAGGCACCTCAACCCCCTGATCAGCCTTGCTCTGTGCCTGATAAGGGGGAGCTCCCCAACCCCCTGATTGCCCTGTGGCTCTGTGTGTGACAGGGTGCGGTGCCCCAACCCCCTGATCGGCCCTGCTCTGTGTGTGACAGGGCGTGGCGCCCCAACCTCCTCCCCCCACACGGCCCTGCTCTGTGTGTGATGGGGTTGAGCCATAACCTCCCCATTGGCCCTGCCCTGAGTGCGACAGTGGCTGCGCACCAGCCCCCTGATCGGCCCTGCTCTGTGGGTGATAGAGGGTGGCGCCGCAACCCCCTGATGGGCCCTGCTCTGTGCGTGACAGGGGGCAGCGCCCCAACCCCCTGATTGGCCCTGCTCTGTGCATGACAGGGTAAGGAGCTCCAACCCCCCTGATGGGCCCTGCTCTGTGAGTGATAGGCGGTGGCGCTGCAACCTCCCCATCAACCCTGCCTTGAGTGAGACAGGGAATGGTGCCCCAACCCCCCAATCGGCCCTACCCTGAGAGTGACTGAGGGTGGCATCACAACCTCCCGATCGCCCTGCTCTGTGCATGACAGGGGGCGGCGCCCCAACTCTGCAATCGGCCCTGTTCTGAGCCCGACCAGGTGCTGCACCTAGGGATTGGGCCTGCCCTCTGCCACCCGGGAGCAGTCCTAAGCCAGCAGGTTGTTATCTCCCGAGGGGTCCCAGACTGGGAGAGGGCACTGGCTGGGCTGAGGGACGCCCCTCCCCCCCGAGTGCACAAATTTTTGTGCACCGGGCCTCTAGTAATAATAATAATAATGATTATGTTATTCTTATTGTTAGTGTAATATTGTTAGTAATATGAGCTGCATATTATTCTAAGGACCTTTTATGTGTTATCACATTAATCTTCACAGTAACTCTATTTTTGAGATAGAATGGTAACTAAGGCAGAAAAAGAATAAGTGACTAGCTCAAAGGTGAACAGCTACTTACATGAATCAATAAAGATTTACATTCAATCAGTGTCATTTCATATCCTGAATCTTTAATGTGTATGTATAGGTGTGTGTATGGTGTAGTTAGACAGGTAAGTAGATAAATGATGATAGATAGATAGATAGATAGATAGATAGACAGACAGATAGATGATAGATAATGAAAGAAAGGAAGAAAGAAGAAAGAAAGAAAGAAAGAAAGAAAGAAAGAGAGAGAGAGAGAGAGAGAGAGAGAGAGAGAGAGAGAGAGAGAGAGAGAGAGAAGAAAGAAAGAAAGAAAGAAAGAAAGAAAGAAAGAAAGAAAGAAAGAAAGAAAGAAGGTGAAAATGCAAAATTGGAGTTTTTAACTGAGATTTTAATATATAAAAGAATAGATCTTTCAAAATGAGTTACCCAACACCAATATTTCAAACAAAACAGTTGAAAACATTTTAGACAATTATTAAACCCCTTACTTTTGTATGGGGTAGGAAACGTTTGAAGACTTGGGGGAAAGGATTTTTTGAATTATAATTTTGGAGAAATATAAGTTCCACTGCAAACTTAGTGACTTGGGGCTTCCGTGGAACCACATGGAGGGTTTAATGAATATACTCTGCAGTATGAGAGGCATAGTAGACTGGTGTCTGACTCACCTGAGAATCCTAAATATAAGAGATACGTTTGCTTAGCATCTAACAAATGGTGCATGTGTTGGGAGTGGTCTGGGAGCCAGAGCTGAGAGCAGAAAATGCATGTTTGTTTCCCATGGTAACATTGTTAGTAATATGAGCTAAATATTTTGCTAAGTACTTTTTATGTATCATCACATTAATCCTTACAATAACAGTATTATTGATGTAGGGACTATGGTTATTTTTAATTCATAGATGAGTATCATTAGTCAGTGGTGAAGAAAATAAAACAAGAGTTCACTCCTTCTCTAATAACAGACCTGATCTGGTGGAGGGGTAAGAAGATGAATTTCAAGAATAGAATTTTGATCATGGTATCAGAACTAGGCATTCTAATTAGTTACTTATGACAATTGGCTCAAATTAGACTTTTTATTACCAACTAGTGGCTCAGTGCACAAAAATTCGTGCACTTGTGGGGGTCCCTCAGCCCAGCCTGCATCCTCTCGCAGTCTGGGACCCCTCAGAGGCAATCTGGGAGCCTTGCTCATTACCGCCCACCTGCTCCCTACTCCTTACTGCTCAGCTCGCTGCTCCCTAGTGCTGCCTTGTAGGCAGAAGAGGCTCCTGCCACCACCACTGCACTCGCCATGCTTCTGGCTTCTAGTTGAGCATCATTACCCCTGTGGAAGTGCACTGACCACCAGGAGGAAGCTCCAGCATTGAGCGTCTGCCTCCTGGTGGTCAGTGCACATCATAGCGACCAGTCATTCTGCCGTTTGGTCAATTTGCATATTACCCTTTTATTATATGGGGTAATCAGACGTTTTCCTCTAAGTGTTTAGGAAAGAATGTTCCTCTCTAGACATGGATTAAAAGGACTTAAAAGGATATGGGAAACAAAGTAACACTGTCCTGAGTACATTCCATGAAGTTTGTTTAACCTACCAGAGATAATGGCTAATATGGTGTCAATGGGCAGGGGCCAATAATATAAATTGGGTCCATGAAAATATGAATAATTTCTACTGCTTTATATTTTCCTGAAATTTTAAATGGTCTATAACAGTTTTGCATATACTATTTTGTAAAAAAAATCTTCAAAAATTAAAGTAAACATAAGGCATTTAAAATTTTGTTCTAACAACACTTATGGGCTAAATGGTCAAAATTCTTACCAGTAGCTAATGGGTTAAGAAAAAAAACAAATTTCTTTTTATTTGTATTTGACTTATCCAGAGACTATTTTTTGAAAACCATGGCCATATCTATAAGGTAGTGAATTAGTGGTTTATCTAGACTAGGACACAGTTATTAAGAACCTGGTGTATTTTCCCCGATTATCTTCGTTACAGGCCTATAAATAGATTTAACAAAGAGTTCTGTGCAGAATGCCCCATCCAGACAGAGAGCCTTGTCACAAACTTGGCATTATTTTCTAGGCAGAGGAATCAAGGCATCCTTTCTTTAGCCTTCCATTCTGTTTTCTGTGGCTTCTCTCAGAGATTTGGAAGAATCACTGATATCATAGCTATTAATACGAATTCACAAAGTAAAGAGAAATAAAACATGGATTAGACAAGTTAGTTTATACAGCATGATTACAGCCAAGCTTACTTCACCTGTTCATCAAATATATTCTGGGACTGAAATTTGAAAGTGAGGGAGTTCAGTAATACAGTTAATTGAAAAGGCAGAGGACGGATTGACTTCTATGTGAATCACAACTATGAATCATGATTCTAAATGAGCATCTGTACTGAGAACATGCAGCAAAATTAGTAAAGAGAACAGTTAATGTTATTTTAGCTGTACAGTAGTTTCTAAGTCATACTTCAAAATTGAATTTGGTAGGGAATCTCTGAATCCGAGGCAAGAAGGGCAAAGGAGGAGCACAGTGGGATATTAATGTCTCTCTGAAATAAGTAGAAAAATAGTCTACACCCAAGATGAAGGGGACCTCATTAGATCCCTTGTAACTACTGTGTACACGCTAACTTAGGCTCCAGGAAGGAGGTTCATGAGAAAGTCTCCACATTGTGTAGCAGGGACTGTGAAAGGCACATGACTTTTAGATACATGCTACAGAGAAGAGCCAAACCAAGTCTCCAGACTAGCTTGGACTAGTCCCCTTATGCTTAAACCTTAGAGGGAAGGCTTTATTTTAACTTTGTATTTATAGCAGTTTATTTTATGGGATGGTGCTTTAATTCTGTAAGCTTTAAGACAGAATATTCTCTTATATGTCATAATGGATTCAGGTAGGTTTCTCTCAGTGACAGTCTGAGACACAGTAAAACACATTCTATAATCCTCATACATTCCCAAATTGCTGACTAGCACTCTAGTATGGAATTTATTTCATAAAATGCAACAAAAGCATTTGGCTTTCTTCTTAAAGCCATTTTCACATTCAAAAAAAATCAATAATGACAAAAAATCACTGTGTACTCCATGACAGCTAGACATCAAGTAAATCCCACTGAAATGTGAAGATTAGGCCATTGTCTGTGTCCACACTACTTATCAGTCCCCTATCTCATAGGAGTGGAGTTTGTATGTATTGAAGTTACAGTGAATACATGTCTATGCCTTTGGGCATGGTGAAATCACACACAAAAATCCACAAATGCTATTGCCATTTTTATAAGTGAAATAACATAAACATCTTCCTAGTACTCACTGTTATATAGTAAGACATCAGTAAATATTAGCAGATTTTTGTATTTTCCTTAGATATATTTTATACTTATAACTTTAATAATCCAGGAACCAAAATATAGTTTTCTACTAAGGAAACAGTTTTGCATACATTCATTAGATATTATTTATATTAAATATCTATTGCATATCATATGGGCAGTGTATAACTTACCTAACTACCACTTAAATCCATAACATGCTTATATAGGTAGGCATTTTGAAAGAACTTGGAGGAAAATGAGAGGTAGGAAACAACTGTTAGGCTTTTATACTTCTAAATAGATTGTTTCTCACAAATTAGGAATAAATGGTACTACCTAAAGAAAATAAATACCACACACTTTGAGTATACCTACATAATAATATAATTTAATAACATTTACTGACCATTTGAATGATATGAAGTCATAACAAGTGACATCATCTATTAAAAAGGTTGATTTTTACATATACATAGTCAGCATAAGTAATCCCCATGTATTCATGCAATTTTGGCCCCAAAAATGCTGCCAAGCGCTTTGTTTTTCCTAACTAAAGTTTATAGTGTAAGTTAAGAAAGACAAAAAAGAAAGAGACAGAAGATAGAGCATGAGAGAAAAGAGGGAAGTAAAGAAGTATTTCAGTCAAGGATTTGGATTATTTCAGGTGTGATATGGTGTTGAAATTTTAGTTTAAAATTTTCTTACATTTGAATTTAGAATATGCTATCTTAAAGATAACTATGAAATTTTGCATGATTCCTTTCACATCTGCACTAATATTATGTAGAGTGATGATTGTTAAAAAATAAATTAAAATAAAGAAGTCTTGGCTCTATATTAACACATTTTAAAAAGAATTCACTTGATGTCTAATTATTAATCACTAGCTATATGGCTCTAAGTTCTCTTTCTACTTTTCCATTCAGTGTCTTATGATAAAAATAGATTAATTATTATTATCTTGTTCAGGAGCACATTGACAAGGAGTCCTAAGCAGCAGCTTGTACTTTAGCAATCTGTTGTGGCTATAAAATATGTGGAGACAAGTTAAATTACTTCTGGAAAGAAACATCACTAAAAATTAATACTTGAAGAAAAATACCTCTCCCTACAATTTACGTAATTAAAATTGCAGCTACACGATATATTGTATCTGTCTTAAAATTCAATAGATTTTTAAAATTTTTATAGCAAATTAATCTTTAATAAGCTATAAAATCTTATTATAGCTAAGTAAGCTTAAAATAGTCTCACTTGAATTTTGACAATAGTATACACCCATCAAAGTATTATCCATTTTATAAAAAGCCTATGGTCATCACACCATCATGTCATAATGACTGGTCAGTGGGTGGGCTGGGACCTGACTGGAGGATTTGACCAGAGGTGCAGGTGGGTTTTTGGGTCCTGCCTCCTTTGGTGGCAGAGGTGTCTGTGGGACTCTTTCTGGATCTCGCCTCCCGTGGTGGTGGCGGGGGCAGCCACGGGACTCTTTCTGGGTCCTGCTGAGCCACGGGACTTTGGGTCCTGTGTCACACGCGATTTTGCGCGCTGGGCCCCTAGTTATACTAATAATTATTAACATACAAGTTAATCTATTCTCATAAATAGTCATTAAATTTCTTTTTAACTGAAAATATATATTTACTCTTTTATGCAAAAGAAATTAAAAAGGTTTTATAGCCTGTTATATAGTTCCAAATAAAGGTTTCATATTTTTAGTAATATGTCACTTGAAAAAAAAAAAGGCTTTCTATTACAGGTAAAAAAAAAAAGTTACTTTTATTTATTAGATTTACATTTCCAAATTTTATTAAATCTTTACCTTAATTTTGTATATTTTCTCTTGCATTGCATTTTAGATTACGCCTAAAAATTTCATTTAAATATAACATATTTATTTATTTTATTTTTTAAATATATTTTATTGATTTTTTACAGAGAGGGAGGGAGAGTGATAGAGAGTTAGAAATATCAATGAGCGAGAAACATTGATCAGCTGCCTCCTGCACACCCTCTATTGGGGATGTGCTTGCAGCCAAGGTACATGACCTTGACCGGAATCAAACCTGGGACCCTTCAGTCTGCAGGCCGACGCTCTATCCACTGAGCCAAACCAGTTAAGGCTATAACATATTTCTTTAATAATGAATATATAATTTGAACATTACAGTTATCTAATCTCTAAATTTTAAAACTCTTACAACAAGAATAACTGCAATCATTATTGGAATAATTCTATATTTTAAATCAATTTTCTATTGGAAAATTTAGAAAGATTAAAGAGTATAATTCCAGAAATATACACAGTATAATAGAAGACTTAAATTTTAACTATTATTCACAAGGAAAAAGTACAGCAGATTATTCAAAGAAAATCATGTTTATTCTTTAATTTTCAGTTATAATTTTCTTTTTATGTTAATCTAAATCTAGTAGGTTGTTAAAATTGCTGGCACTGCCTATTAGTAAAGAACATGATTGTTTTTCGTAAGTACTTTGATTACCTATAGAAAACTTCTTTTGTAATTCTCATACAAAGACAATTTCAAGCAATCTCAGGTTAAATGTTATCCTATCTAATAAAGACATAATATGGAAATTGACCATCACTTCACAACAAAGATGGTGGTGCCCACAGCCAATAAGGAGGGAATATGCAAATATGCGACAAAGATGGTGGAAGCCGGCCCAGAGTGAAGGCGAGAGGCGGCTCTTGGCCCTGGAGCGAAGGCAGGAGGTGGTGCCTGGCCCCGGAGCAAAGGCCTGAGTCCTGGGTGCTGGAGGGAAACTGGTGCTGGCAGCCAGGGGAAGGAAGGCCTATTCTTGCATGAATCTTCATGCATCAGGCCTCTAGTCTACATATATATAAAAGGCTAATATGCAAAGTGTCCCCTCAGGAGTTTGAACAGACCGGGAATTTGATTGCTTGCTATGACATGTGCTGACCACCAGGGGTGGCATGAAATGAAGGACAGCACCTGCCAGCAGCCAGCAGCCAGGGAACAAAGGCCCTGGCTGACAGCTGGCAGCTGGGGAGCAGCTGGGGAAGGAAGGGCCCAGCTGGCAGCCAGAAGGCCCCGATAGGCCTAGGGACCCTACCTGTGCACGAATTTTGTGCACCAGGCCTCTGGTCATATATAAAATGAGTTATTGAATAAAATTCAGGAGGAGCCCTTACAGTTCTAGCATGCCTTGCTTACTTGCCATTGTTCCAATACATGCCTGTTCTAATACACTTGTTGGCCTTTAAATAACAACATATCTGTAATTAAGCAATAGTATAGCTTGGTGATAGTATTATAGCTGTTGAAACATCTGTGATATAATATAAAATTTATTTTTGATTCTGTTAAGAAAAGGACAATTTTAACATTTTATTAGAACTGGTAAATAAAAAAAAATGTGATATTTAGCAGAGTAAATGAAATTGACCTGTCTTCCAAATTACTATTAGATTACAGATAGTCAAGTGTTGTTCTATCCACTCCAGATCCTTTCTTCTGAGAAATGTTATGTGACTGCCATAGGGAGCTATCTGAACTTTTCACACATGTGTGGAATGCCTCGTTTAAATTTTTGTTTTGTTGAATTTATAATACACGGTGGAGCAGCAGGAGGTTTATAGTTGTGACTATGAGAAACACAGTTTATTATTGTATTATTATTTATTAAATATTCTATTATTTTTCATATGAACAACTGTAAACCTATTTCCCCCCCCCACACACACACACACCCTGTATTAAACACAATGAAGCAAATCAGCCCACATTGGCTTCCTGTGGTATGATATGTGCTGACATATTCTGCTTCAATATTTGTAGTAATTGCTTTCAGCATGTTTTGAAAACAACAGTCTATTTTGAAGTAAAACAGAGATAACTTGGTAATTTCAGGGTATGATTCTGAGTGGACCAAATGATTTATTGATAGGCTCACTAATGAAATAACTTAATTTATAATATTTCCAAAAATTGTCTGCAGTATTCTGGATTCTTTATTGTTTGTCAGTTGTAGACAACAAAACTAAATCACAGTGTTTTACTGTGTAATTAGAATCAAATAGGTAGAGCAACCTAAAGTGAAACATGGCTATACATGGCATATTTCATATGATGATTTGCAAAACATATAAGAATGTTTTCCTTGGGTTTAAAAATATTCCTAGTATGACTTAGTAAATATGTATTTTTTTTCCTTCTTTTTGCCTGACTTTATAATCTGTGTGCTTTGATTACAAAACAGGCAGATACAATCTATTTTCAAAATAAGTTATAATACAGATCAGGTAACTGATAAACCAGGAAAAAATTTTGTTTTGCAATTAATTTGAACTTCTTTAAAATTCTGATTGATTAGAAAGTACAGTTCTAAAGTCATTTGCCCTAAAACTGGGAAATGCATGCATGCAGATGACACTTCACAAGTTGCGTGTGAGACCATGTTTGGTGATTTGAGAGGTGCTGGCAATAGTCTCTCTAGCTTAAATTGTATTTATTAAATATTGGTAATTAAAAATTTGCTACTTTATGTATTCAGTGGGAAATTGTTAAAATGTCACTATGTTATCTGTGGGAGTGGAGTTATTGTCTTATGTCGAGGGAATGAATATCCTGAGGCCGCCACTAGAAAAAGGAGTTTCATGGAAAGCTTTATTGATAGTGTGAAATTAAGGGGGTTCCCCTCTAAGGGTCCATTTCTGTCCCTCTCGCCATGGGAAAAGCCCAATCTTGTCTCCAGCAGGGCCAGAATAAAGGCCACTGCCCATAGTTTTTGCTCCGTATCAAAGTCCAGTCCAGTCCAGCTTCCTACATGTGAAGTCTGCACAGCCATGGCCTACATGGCTATGGAACGAGAACTCAGGTACTATACATACTACAATTCATAAATATTTTATTGAAATGTAATTGATAAAATAATAACAATTTAGTATCTTTAACAGGAAAATCAATGGGCTGCAATGCTTCTGAAAAGCAGATACTTTATGAATAGTTTACTTAAGTTGGCAAGTTGCCGAGCTGACATTTACTCTTACCTCACATCTCATGGCTCAAGTATAGAATCTGACTAGTTATATAGGGTTTGAATCCCAGCTCAACCACTTAATCACTAGGAGTCAGTCATCAAGCCTTTTAACCTCTATAAGACTTAATTTTCTTCCTTGTAAAACTAGTATGATAGTGTTGTTTTTATATCATCTCATTTTTCATAAATGCTCAGTAAATGTTCATTACTACTATTGTGTTATAATGATGCTAAAGGAACTTTTTTATTATCTGAAACACTGTAATTTACTTTCAGATACATTATTTCATATAAACACTCATAATCCTCACAAAACCACTGTGATGTAGGGATGGTCACTGATCTACAGTGAGTAGCTAAGTCTCTGAGAGTTTGTCTTACTCACGGTCATACATGTAATTCACAGGAGAGATAACACTGTTATTCTAAACCCTTTCTGATCCCACAGCTCCTTAGTTTATCTGTGTTTATGAAGAAACTTTTACTTTCAGTGGCCTTTTCTTAAACATTAGCATGTGGCTTCGATCATGGTTCTTAACAACTGAACAAGTAGTTTTTTCAGATTACTCTCAAATGTTTTAGAATGAAAAACCTACCCATGGAAGATATAGCACATGTGGAAAAAAAATAACATCTGGAGAAGCCAGGTGATTAGCATATGAGTGTTAATCATACTATAATTTCAATTCTATTGACATCTTAAAAATAAAAAAAAAATTCAGTGCCTCAGTGCTTGAGTGTCAAACCAAGAATCAAGAGATCACGGTTCAATTCCTGGTCAGGGCACATGCCAGGGTTGGGGGCTCAGTCTTGGGTGGGGGTGTGCAGGAGGTAGGCAATCAATGATATTTTCTCCTCATTGATGTTCCTATCTCTCTGTCCCTCTCCCTTCCTCTCTGAAATCAATAAAAACATATTTTAAAAAATGAATAAAATAAAACATTTCAAAATAAAATAAGTGTCTGTGGTGGAGGTGGAGGTGGGAGGAGAGTGAGGGTGGACTTATCAGGATTCTCAACAGGTGCCTGAAAATGCTTCTCAATATAATGTAGTCTGTCCTCCCTCCCATGGGAGCTGTTTGAGTGGTTACAAGATATGCTTTCCATTTGAACAAGATTTTCCATTTAGGGGGGTCTTTCAGTAAGCTTCTGCCCTTAGTCAATTGAGCATACTAATAAGAGGATTCAGACTTACAAACTTAGCTGTCTAAATCTGACTTGATTTAAGGGGTAAAAAAATATTACATGTTATTTTCCATGCAAAGTATTTTTTAAAAAAATCAACCAGTGGGTTTGATACGGTCATGAGGGTTAAATTCATGCACATTGACTGAATTTTGATATTTTTATCAGATTATTGACTGTCAGGAAATCATAGCCTTAGGCGCCTAAGAAAAGAAAGAAAGGTAAACCTGAATTGGTGTTCAATTTGTTTCGGACCAGAGTTCCTGGTAAAATCGTAGGGCGCTTGCATGTCTGAGCTCACTTGTTATGCGAGAAGCTTTCTCATTAACTTCTTCGGGAGAGTGTTGCCATTAAATCTGATCTTGAATGAGAAGAACTTGTAACTTGAAAATGTTTATGAATATTTCATAAGCATCGTCTTAGGGTGCATGCTTGTATGTGATAGCCTGGCAAAGGTTGACAGATATGTGGAATACTGTAATGAGTTGATGGATGCATATGGAATGTCTAATGGAAAAGTGAGAAGTGCCCGCTGGGCTGCTGTGAACATCTTCCGGTGTTGAAAAGATTTTTGTTGGCTGTTGACAAAATCCTCACAGCAATGATAGTTTCTAATTAATGGGTTGAAAATGACCCATTTATTTTATTGCACTAACTAGGTCTATTAGAAATGTATCTAGGGGAAGCATCAGTGATTTTTTTAAAATAAAACACTGTAAAAATACATATCTGAGAGAAGTAGATCTTAATGAGTAGGTGCATGCATTTTTTTTCCAGGTGGGGATCCTATTTAATTATATTCCCTTGCTGCTTTGATGTCTCAGAATCCCAAAGAAATTTCACAGTTACAGAGGAATATGAATAGTTTGGCCCAAAAGCAGCAAAACCAGGAGATATCAGGACACTATCATTAAAAACAAACAAGCAAAAACTCAGTGGGTTAATCTTTGCAAGAGAAAGATATGCAAAAGTGGAAAAATAACATCTTTAGTGGAATATCAGGTTCAGTTTGATTTGCATTAATTTAAAATGGGTAGAGGAAATTGAGGAATATAATTAGCAGCATTTGGTGGGTCAGGAAAATGTGGTGAGTCATTTAATTGGGAGTTACTTAATCTGAACAAAAGAAGGCTCAAGAGGAGAAAATTTAAAACAATTTTTAGGCACATGAGTTTGCATGTGTCATAAAATGAGGATCTGTTCCAGTCTTTCAGAGGTTAAAGATCTAAAACTTGGGCTTCAATTGTAGCAAAATACGTTTATGTTACACATAAGTCATTTTTCAAAATAAAGCTCATTAAATACTAGGAAAGGCTTCCAAAGATGGTTGTCCCAGTTGGCTTCTAGAACTTTTAGAATGCTTAATATTTTATATAATGCTTGTGATATGTATATATATGCATTTTAATAATTAAAAATATATCAATCTTAGATATTTCACTCAAGGTATGGAGCTATGTTTGATATATGTTGTTACACAAGCTATCTACCTTTCTCTTTAGACCCCGTTAAAAAACAAAACAAAACAAAAAAACCATAAAAACAAAAGAAGGCCCAATGTCATTTCACATTAGTAATGTGGTGTGCTTTTTTTTTAATTTCCATTTAAAAGACTAAGAAATGTGTCCTTTCTGAAAACAGAGAACTTGGCATTTATGAGCTCATTTCATTCATTCTAGTAAGAGATGGTTAAGTTGTTGGACCTTTTAATTCAATCTATGGCAAATTCTATACTTTTAAAAAAAGTCTATTCCAGGTTCACATGTGTCTTTATTAAAAAGAAAAATCAGCCCTGACTGCTTTCGCTCAGTGGATAGAGCGTTGGCCTGCAGACTGAGGGGTCCCAGGTTCGATTCTGGTCAAGGGCATGTACATTGGTTGCGGCCACATACCCAGTGGGGGGTGTGCAGGAGGCAGCTGATTGATGTTTCTCTCTCATCGATGTTTCTAGCTCTCTATACCTCTACCTTCCTCTCTGTAAAAATCAATAAAATATATTTAAAAAAAAAGAAAAATCAAAGGCCATTTTTGTGTACTTTATTAAGAAAATTGGTTAACATATTTCAATTAAATTTTGTAAAGTATGAATGTTTAGTGTAAATAGAGGATTTTGAGAGTGGATGAATTCTTTCCATTTGCAAAGTTGACCAGTGTCTATACTAATCTGGCTAATAAAGTCCTGACATGTTTGGACTCTGTTGGTTTTATGGAAATAATGCTGCCACAGCTCACTGCTATAATCTTAGCACGGTCTGCAAAGACTATTTTAATGAGGACCAGACTTGGATTTTTTTCTCGTTTTTGTGAAGTCATTTGCAACTTTAGTAGAGTCAAAATTGGTTATATTTCATTCTATAATAATAATGTTTTTTGATAAGTTCATGATTCTGATTGCCTGAAAAGGAAGGGGCCTTAGAATGCACTCCTGTGCAGATTCCCAGAATAGGCTCTAAAAGGGAGAGAGGATTGAAGCCAGACGCCATGGCCCTGTCCATCTTATGTTTACTATAGGATATGGCATCCAAGTCATTTGAAATGAGCTACTTAAGCTTTATGTTACTCCAGTTTCAAGTAATCTTGTGACAGAGCTAAGATGAATTAGCTTATTGAATCTGATTATCGTAGACCATGATTTCTGTTAATAACCATGTTTATCATCTTAATGTCAAATTTGCTTCTAGCAATTTACTTGATCACATACATGTATGATGCATTGAACCTGCTGCACTTGACATCAGATACATATTGAGGGTTGAGAGGCTTACTTCTGTTATATCATCCCAGGTATTACCCTCTCTATTCCACAGAATAGTTTAAAGTATTCATTTTTAAATATAGAGAATGTATTTGTGGAAAACTCAAAAATCATATTAACGTGCATTCCATTTCTCATATCAAATGGGATTATTTCATCTGTAATTCTAGGTCCATGAAAACCTAATGCTATAAATTACTTCATCAATTCTCTTTGGTTATTTATCTGATTTAAGGTAAGAAACTGGTATTTTACTTTTAAGTATCTACACTAATAAAAGAGAAAAATGGTAATTGGTGTACGACGATACCCTTTTCATTGGCTAATCAGGGCTATATGCAAATTAACTGCTAACTATGATTGGCAGTTAACTGCCAACTAAGATTGGCAGTGAACTGCCAACTAAGATTGGCAGTTAACTGCCAACAAGATGGCGGTTAATTTGCATATGTAGGCACAATGTAGGGAGGTGAAAGGGAAAGCAGGAAGAAGCCCCCTGCCACTGACAGTGATCAGAAACCCAGGGGGGAGCTAAGAGCTGGGGGGCAGGGCAAAGGCGGCCCTGGGGCCGCCTTTGCCCTGCCCCCCAGCCATGATCGGAGAATCAGGTGCCTTTGCCGCCCTGGCCAGTGATAGCAGGAAGTAGGGGTGGAGCCAGCGATGGGAGCTGGGCACGGTCGAAGCTGGCAGTCCCGGGAGCTAGGGGTCCCTTGCCTGGGCCTAAAGCGGAGCCCACGATCGCGGGGCTGCTGCAGCTGCGGGTCCCCGCTGCCCGAGCTGGACACCTCAGCCAGAGGCGTTAGGCCTGGGCAGAGGCGGAGCCTGCAACCGCGGAGAGCTGGGGGTCCCCTGCCCAGGCCTGACACCTCTCCTGGAGGACTCAGGCCTGGTCAAGGGGCCGATCCGGTGATTGGTGATCGGAGGGTGATGAGGGTCAACTCCTCTGGCCGAGGCATCAGGCCTGGGCGGGGTGCTGAGCCGGGGATTGGGGGGATATGATGGTCCCCTTGCCCAGGCCTGAAGCCTGGGTCAGAGGCGTCAGGCTTGGGCGGGGGGTGGAGCAAGCGATCAGAGGGAGATGGGGGTCCCCTGCCCAGGCATGATTCCTGGGCCAGAGGCCTTAGGCCTGGGTGGGGGCCAGAGCCAGTGACCGGGGTGAGATGGGGGTCCCCTGTCCAAGCCTGACACCTCTGGCGGAGGCGTCAGGCCTGGGCAAGGGGCCGATCCTGCGATTGGAGGGTGATGGGGGTCAACGCCTGAGGGCTCCCAGTATGTGAGAGGGGGAAGGCTGGGCTGAGGGACACTCCCCCCCACACACACACCCAGTGCACAAATTTCGTGCACCGGGCCCCTAGTCTATAATAATAAAGGGTACTATGCTAATTAGATTGGACATCTTCCGGACGTCATTCCGGACGTCCTTTTGGACAAAGCCAGGGTGGTGGGGGCCGAGGCAGTCAGGGGCAATCAGGCCGGCAGGGGAGGGCAGTTAGGGGGTGATCAGGCCATCAGGGGAGCAGTTAGGGGGTGATCAGGCCAGCAGGCAGAGGAGGTTAGAAGCGATCAGGTCAGCAGGCCTGTGGTCCCTCCCCCAATCCCTCCCCCTGGCCAGCAGGCCCCAATTGGCCCACTGCCCGCCCATCACGGTGGTGGCGCAGCAGTGAAGGGGGGAGGTGGGCAACTGTGTGGTGGTGGGGCACCAAAGGTGGCTTTGGCATCTGGCGTCCATTTCTTTTGCACCCCACCAGCGACCTTTTCCTCCTCTCCCAACCCCGCCAGGGCCTTCGGGCCCTGGGCTGAGATGGGGAGCCAGGGGTAGGTGGCGGCAGACGTGGCCCTTTTCCCAAGGGGGCCGAGGGCCGGCTCCCTCCTCTGGGACTGGCAGCCAACCACCCGCCCGCTGTGGTGGCAGTGCAGCAGCGAGGGAGGGAGGAGGGGGGGAGTCGGGGAACCACATCTGCATCCAATGTCCATTCCTTCTGTGCCTAGCCTGGTGACCATTGGCCAGGCCAAGGTACCCCATCTCTGCACAAATTCATGCACTGGACCTCTAATATTTTTATAATAGGATTACAAAGTGTGAGAAATGTAAATATAGTCATGGTAATATAGCAATAATTTAACAATAATAATGTGCAAATAACATGCATAAGAATAAGAAAAGGAACAATATTTGATTTACATTTTATATTGCCCCTATAGAGTAGGCATTTTTTTAAAGGTCTACCTCTAAACATTTACTCTAGTTAAAATCATGGCTTATGTAATTTAATATCAGATTCCTATAATGATTTTATTGTATTTTTCATTTTAATTGCAAAATATTAAGCTTCACATTGTTTACATTTTGCTTGTAAGTTCATGAATATGTAAGAACATGAATGCTTATTGGATTGCAACATATGTGTTTGATAGGATGCTGCAGTCATTGTGTTTGTGTTATCTTAGAATTTATCTCCACACTTTGTCTATAGACATGAAAATTCACTGTTATTATTCACCAAGTTTTAATTTGATAACATATTTGCAAGTAAGCAAATATCTTTGTATAAGTATTTTATTTTAAAGTAGTCAATTATAATATAAATTTCTATTTCAAACTAATGCCAAGGATTTTAATTACTACACTGGGTTATCTTCCATATTAGAATTTTACATTTTTAATTTATTTAGGAAACATTATCAATAAAACTTTTCTATAATAAATTCTCAATTTTAAGATGATTGACAAACAGGATAAGAAATTTGCATAGATCAAACAGTTGTTGCATAGATCAAGAAGAGACCACTTATTTTCCTTTTTAACAGTGACATGAGTATTTTGTAATGAATACTATGTATGTATTTATGTCTATGTATGGTAAAATATATTTTCATCAATTATTTGATATACATCTGTGAAGAACATTGAGGTGTTTTTTATAATTTTTCGTATACACTTACGTTTATTCAAAGTAATTTGAAATGGGGGGGAGGGAAGAGATTAACCAAAGATCTTATATGCATACTAGAGGCCCGATACATAGATTTATGCACCGGTGGTGTCCCTCAGCCTGGCCTGCGGGAATTGGGCCAAAACCAGCAGTCCAACATCCCCTGAGGGGTCCCAGATTGTGAGAGGGTGCAGGCCAGTCCAAGGGACCCCACTGTTGCACTAATCCATGCACTGGGGCTCTAGTTGGTGTATAAAAAAGCCATAGATTTCTGGGTGTTAATTTTGTATCCTGTTACATTGCAGAATTCATTTATTAGGCCTAGAAGTTTTTTGATAGAGTCTTTAGGGTTTTCTATGTACAATATCGTGTCATAAGTGAATAATGTCAGTTTTACTTCTTCTTCTCCAACTTGGATGCCTTTTATTTTTTTCTTCTTGTCTGATGGCTGCCCATGTACTTTTTACTGGCTATAGATTACCTTCTGAAATGGTGGCAGTAAAGATATGTTAGCACTGGAAATTAATCTGGTATAAGAAAGCAGCCGGAGTGTCATGGTGGTAGAAATAAGTGTGAAAATTAAAGGTCAGATTCCAATTTCATTATGTGCAAACATGTATTTACTGTTGAAGCTGTATATAGAGAAAACTCAGGCAATTTTCTGAGAATGTCATTCCAAATAGCTTGATAAAATATTTATATTTATATAGAAGAACTAGTTTACATTTTTCATCTTTATTAGGGAGATCTTAAAATTCTCAAAAATTAATATATTTTTTCTTGTATATTTCCAAAAGTACTAGAATCCCCCATGACCTTTGCATTTATACACAATTGTGGAGTTCATTTCCCTGAGCCACTGTCTGCTGCTGTGACAGTCATGTGATTTATATCTCAGGTGTCAACATTTACTACATAGACATGAGAAATTTGTGCAGTTTTTACAACCACTTTCTGGCTGACAGAAGTAGAATGTATACTTTTAACAAAATCAATATATTATTGCAAATTTTAGCCAGATGGAAGTCAAGTGTCTAGAGGACGCTTACCTTATATATGAACCTCTACCCATATGGCATCTTTATGCATATTAGTATAAGCTCAAAATAAAACCAATGTAAAATCATGACATATTTTGTTCCTAAAATACAAAGATCAAATAGGGTAACACATGAAAATTCTAAGTACTATCTCTAGGTTTTCAAGAAAATATATTTGCATTCTTTTACTTATCATTAGTAATAATAATTATAAGAAAAATTTAAGAGTATAATAATGATAATATGAAAACTCAGCCATTATTTTCTAGAATTTATACAACTCTAATGTCCAGTGGAGGAAGTTAGTATGCCACTTACATGATGTAAACATTTCAATGTGTGTGTGTGTGTTTCTGTTGTCAAAAGTAATGAATTTCTATAAAAATAAACCCACAATAAAAATTCACTTTTTTATGGACATCATATGTTACAAATATTAATATTTACTAGCTATTTTTATAAAATGAGTAAACATAAAGAACAACATAAAACAGATTTATCATGAAGTAATTTTTATCCATCATTTGAAAAAAATGAATTAATTCATCATTGAGTTTATTTAACTAACAGGGTCTCCATTTCTCTTTGTGGTATAATTTAAAAAATTATTTCCCTAGCAAGGTTTCTGAGGTTCCCTTTGCATAGGCATACTTTAGCCCTATAGCTTTCAGCAGCTTTTGGCAAAAAGGCATTTGGGGCATATCAGGTAAAAATGACTAAACAAATTTCAAATAGCACTACTATAACTGGAGTAAATAAAAATTTCAAATAGCACTACTATAATGGAGTAAATAAAAATAGAACTTTAAAAATAAAGATTACATATTTAGAGTAATGAGGAAATTAAGTTTACATTAACATAAAATTGACTTCTTTCATATTCCAACCTCAATAGTTCTTTCAAACAAAGTTGACTAAGCCTCTTACTTACCAACCTACCTCACCTTCCCATCCCATTCTCACCCTCAGTTCTGGAGGTGCTAAGGTACTCTAACTGCTAGTGGCTGGGCCTAATTCTAACCAACAGATGTTTGCAGCTGTGGGCATTTCCACAAAAAAATATATATTTATGACTATGTAAAACAAGTATTCCAGTATGCTCACTCAAAGACCAAGGGTATACAACTACTAAAGGCAATATATTCTCATATATTTGCCACATATTATACCACGCATTCAAATTTGTGTTTAATTTGATCATATCAAATAATATTTTAACTCTGCTGTGTCAAAATGTGCCTACATTTTGAATGAAATATCTGACACAGATAATAAATTTTATTATGAGATGATCATCCACGATGAAGTTCCTCATTTATTCTCTCTCTTTTGAGATCCATAAGATTATGACAAGGCTGTGGATTTATAAACCAATGCAGGAGAAAATTGAAGAATATTGTTTGACAGTTAAAATTCTTTATTTCAAAGCCACACATATTTTAAAATTAGAATATTTCAAGGAGAAAATAGAATATAACTGTTCACTTAGAAGATAATATAATGCTCACAAAGATCTGAAACATGTAGTTTGATGGTGATTCAATTTGAGACAAGTTGCATCTCTTTCATTGCTGCTGAACATCTACAGAGAGGCCCCCCTTTCTTGGTGTGTTGCAACAAGTCTCATGTTCTTTACACTTGGCGGGATCTTTCGTGTAGGACCTGACCGCTGTGTATGGCATGTAGAAGAGGAGCAGCCCCCACCCAAGGAGAGGTCTCTACTGCCTTCGCTGGTCTCAGAGGTTTTCAGGTGGAGGTGAAAGTGCGCAATCAGGGAAGGCCTGAATGGAGAGGAGGGAATAGCACTGCTTTAATACCCAGTCCTCTTCTGAGGAGGGGGCCATCAGGGCCTGGCCTTTGGCTTCCTGGCAGGTTTGGAAAATCAGCTGTGAAGTGGAGATTTTCTCAGCCTCTTCCAGGGACTTGAACATCTTTAGCATCTCCGCCATCTCCACCTCTTGCCATGTGAGAGCTTAGATCTCTCTTTACCTTGAACAAGGCAAGTCATTCCTTTCTCAGCATCTAGTAGGTCACAGTGACCTTTCTGTAAGCATCGCTAAGGCTGGATATATTTAATGACCCTTTCTCACACCTGGCATGGTCTAAGGATGACTTGCTCCCCACATACCCTTCTCTGGTTGCACTCAACTTGCCAGTGAGTTGGCGTTTCTTCTCAATCTGTGCGGCCATTGTTTTAGGCAGGTGTGCTTTACAGCTTTCATAAAGCATACTCTGATCAGATCAAACAAGTCTGACTATAAAGGTAAGGCCCCCCAAAAAGCTGATGATAGGTGGACAGGCCAATTTCTCTCACTGGAGGAGGAGATCAGGAAGGCATGAACTCAGGCCATTGGTCAGCAGCACCACCACCTCACCCAATTTCCCAAGGAGGGGTGCAAAGTTCACCTCCACAGAGGACCCCTCCATGGATTATCTGCATAGGGACTGCTTGGTCTCCATGGAGCGTCAGGACATAACAGACCCAGTAACACCCCGATATTCCACCTGGAACCATGTCAGCCTGGGCCGCCCTGATTGGTCATCAGTAATATGGTTGGGGTGGGAGTGAGGGGAGATTTGTAAGTAAAAAGTCCTAGTCTCTGTGACTACCAAATGATCACTCTTCTTCATTTCTACCTGTATGTGTTTGTATCAGTGTGAAAATAGTAATCTTAAGTGTAGGAGTTGATAACTTTTAAAAACTTTATACCTCCTTTTGATATCAAACAACCCTAAGTATGAAGGTATGCCTCAAAGATATTGTGGGTTCAGTTTCAGGCCACCTCAATAAAGCCAGTATTGCAATCAATTAAGTTGTCACCTTTTTCCAGTGGAGGGTCTTGCCTTCAATTGGTAAAAAAAACAACAAACAAACAAAAAAAACCACACACACACAAAAAAACACCACCTTTGAGATGATGTAAGATGACAAAATGCTGCTGTGATGAGATGAAGAGGGATGAAAGACACAGACATGATAATGTAGCATATACAAGCACTATGTTACAGTTCATCCTATCAAGAAATAAAGAATTGGAATCCAATATATTAATTTAGTAAAATGTCCACATTTCCAGATAAGAAGTATCTTTATCCAGTCTTCTTCCTTCTCAGTCTACCTTTCATTCAGTAAAGTGATCTTTTTCTTACTCAAATTAGATCATATAAATCCATGCTTAAAACTCTCCAATGGATTCTCATTTACATAAAGACATTCTCTACTGACATAAAAACCAAAATGCTAAGTATTACAAATCCCTTAGTAATCTGACATTTGCATAACTTATCTTGTACTACTTTCTTAGCTATCACTTTTTTTTTAATTTCTAAAATAATGCCATTTATTTTTCTACATCAGAACATTTATTCATTTGAGCTTTTTCTACCTAAATCTTCTTCCTCCTACTCTTTTTTCTATACAAGTCTATTTAACCTTCAGATCACATAGTATTACTTTTTTAGATAATGCTTCTCTGATCCCATAGAATATGTAAGGCCTTTTAGGTAAATAACCCCTTTTTAAAAAAAATATTGCTGTATAATTATATGTATTTGTATAATTTATTTAGAACATGACCTACTAGATAAAACATTCATAAGGGAAATATGTTTATTTTTTTCTGCTATTATATCTTCAACTTTTAACACTGAAAAGCTGAAGATACAATTTTTTTGTCCTTGATCAATGCTAGGTTTTTCTCAAAAATTATCTGTTTAATAACTTAATAACCAATGAATGCATCTGTTTAATATACTAGAGAGAGATTTAAAACCTGCCTCTATTTTCAGCTCTAAAACTGTCATATTGGCTGGATAAGTAGCTGGATCTAACTATCTTATGTATTTTGCTAAAGTTCAAGAAACAAGTGGAATCTCAGCTAGTGTATAACTAGCTAAACCCTGACCAGAGTCATTTTGAAAATAGAAACCTGTCCATAGTATGCCATGTTTTAAAAAAATTGCAGCCTGCTACCTCTCCTTTTTTTTGCTCAATAGTGTTGCTTTTAAAAAAAAAATGTTTTAAATTGATTTCAGAAAGGAAGGTAAAGGGAGAAAGAGAGAGAAACACCAATCATGAGAGAAATTCATTGATCGACTGCCTCCTGCATGCCCCACATGGGGGATATAGCCCATAACCCAGACATGTGCCCTTACCAGGGGTCGAACTGTGACCTCCTGGTTCATAGGTCAACACTCAACCACTGAACTATGGGAGTCAGGCAAGTGTTTTTAAAAGTCTAATTTAAGTACCTGTTCTGGTGAGATGGCTTTGGGGTCTACCAAATGATATAGTTATTTGATTGCATTTAAATTCAATCATTTTCACAACCCACTTTTTAATGTATTATATTCACTGTACACATAGGCAAACTGAGGCCCTCAGTGATTAATTATTTTGCAATTATACAGTTTAATAGTTGGCAGAACTGTGACTAGAGGATTGGAATCCAGGACTGAAAAACTAATGCTTTCTTTCTATACTAAGTTGCAACAATTCCATGACTATATCCAAGAAAACTTATAATAGTTATCTATGAGGCAGGAGCTGTCATCTTACAATGTCACTTCTCCAAAGGTAAGCCTCTATTTTTTGTTATGTTATTTGATGCAACGGTTCTACATTACAGATGAAATGAAGGTACATTTCCTTCCTGTTGCAGAAGTTCACACTGTGTGTCCTTCATCTCAGAAGAGTTCAACTCTTCAATAAGGAATAAATCTACCAGTTGCAACTAGAGCTTTATTTTGCTCATTCAAGTAGATAGATCACCAGACACAGTCCCTCCAAGTAATGCACATTGACAGTGACAAGTCATACACTAAAGGAACTCTCAAACTTGGATTCATTTTATATGACACCCTAGGGCAAGTGGATATTTTATTTTAGCTAACTGCAGAAATTTATCCTTATCATTGCCAATGTACTCACCAAAATTACTATAATATTCCAGCAACAGCTCTAGGAAAAGAAAGCCCATCTTATCATCTAAACAATGTATTGCTTATAATTCTGCCTGAAAGCTGAAGCTCCTTGATGTGGGTTTTAATGTCAGTTTTTATTTTAGATTCATATGTAAAGTACTAATGTTTTTGATTGAAAATATACCTTTAATTAAAAGCATAAGAGTTTTTTAAAATTTAAATCTTCCCATTTGGGTTAAAACACATAGTAAATCTGTTACTTGCATATATTCTATGCATAAAACCATATATTATGTCACCTCAAAACCACATACTTTAATTCCTAGTTCAAACCATCTGGGCTTTTTTTATGGCAGAAGATATTGCATAATATTTTATTACTTCATAAAATTTGGAGGTAGAAAAGTGATCTAGAGTGATATTGTCAGGAAGACCAACCTGATAAAAAATGTTCCTGAAATTTACAATCTCAAAATAAGATCCTCTATATTTTAGTTTTATAAATAAATGTGTACACCACAAGCTGCACTCAAATATCAAAACCAATGCTTATGGGAATTAATCTCTGAATAAATAAGCACTTTCCTAGAATTTTAGAAGCAAAAAAGCCATGCAAATTTATTAAGAAATTGTGGAGAATAAAATTTTTTCATGCCTTTGTCTTGATGGAATAAACTAGAAGGTTATCTTTGTTTTCACGTCTTCATTTTAGATACTTGTAAATGTTATCATTAGAGAGGGTCCTGGGAAACAGCACTTACAGTCATCTATTCATTTCTTGGCAGGCATCTGATCTTCCTGGAACTGGAAAATAAAGTAATCTTTGTTTCTTTTTAGTCTTCCACTAGCACTCCATTTTATTACTCCTTTCTAATTCTTCAATTTTATCTTGATTTTTCATTTTCTCCATTTAACCATTACCTCCATTTGCAACCTTGAAAATATTTTCTACTTTTTAATATCTACTTTAAAAAGAACAAGGTGAAGGACAGTGTCTCCCCCCACACCCCTCCACTTACTGGAATACATAAAACTCTTAAAGATGTTATGAAGAAATTTATATACTCAGGGAAAAAAGGCTAATGATATATCTTAACTCCTCTGCATTATACATTAATGGTAAGCTGAACTTGGAAAAAGGCATATGTACCCTGCTAAAAAGGAATGAGAGACTAAGATTAGGCAGGTTGTCACATTTCAGTGAAAAGTATGGGAGATGCTAGTTGCAATATATGTAAATTAGCACAAAATTCACTCCATAGGACAAAGTCTCACACATTTGATATAGAAGAGCACAAGAAAAAAAACAGTAACTTCTCATATTTGCTTGAGAGAGATGGGTCTGCACCTTGTTAGCTTCTGGACATCTCATTAGAGACTCCTGAGCTAATTCTGAGAGTATGTTTAATACATCTAATGCTTATTTGTTGTCACTTTGGACATATTTCTACATTGTTCACTAGAGTCTAGGCTTAACCTCTAGAGAGATTTATCTCTATATCAAAGGTTCTAATATTTCTTAAGGAAGGACTCATATTGACTATGTTCTCAAGGAAACACACTTAAGAAAGAGAGACTAGCAAAATAGTTTATAAATATCCTTCAAAAACAGAAAAACAAATCATTTTAATTTATCTTTTTACTCAACTCATGTACAACCTGAAACAAAATGGATTTCTTCCCCCAAAATTAGTATCATTTGTAGAAGAAACAAGTAAACACAAGTAGAATGCCTTGAAAATGGTAAAGAAAATAGTAAAGATTTCCCCCTCTTTTTACTATGATTTTTGTTTGTTTAACTTGTTTTTGTTCTGCTGTGCATATGTGTGTCAGAAGATATGTGTGTAAGGATAACGTGCACTGACTCTTGTGGTCCTGCTTGTAGAATTTGAATAGAGATGGAGAATATAGTCATGAAACATGCAGCACCTGAAAGCTAAATCCTTCCAGGGATGGAGAGGGTAACTTTCAATCTACTTTTTATACTATTACATTCTGTTTCCACTTGGGAAGGAAAATATTCCTATATTTATTACATGCATTAATTAGTGTATCACTTAAAAGAACCCAAGGTTATTTGTGTGGGAACCCGATAAAAGAAGCTGACTCCTTAATTAGTTAGCTTATCAACTCAACAAATTGCTTTCTTCTTCTCTTAAAATTTCTGTGATGTCTTAGAATTCACAACCATTTTGCAATGCCCATTCTTGGAAGGTTTTAAGAATCAGATTCTTTCATCTGAGAGAATAAACAACTTTTGTTAACAGAAAAGGGGAATAAATCAACTAAATTAAAATAATAATAACACTGGTTCTACAAGAGGTCATGGGTCATATTTTAAAATCCTACAAAATATTTCAATTGTATAGTCAAGTCAAGTAAACAAGGACATTTTTTCCTAGGGTGATTGGTTATTGATTTAAAAACAAAACAAAAACAGTATAGTATGTCCTTACCATATGTTACAATAGGTACATTATACATAATGCTTAGGAGTGCTGCAATAGGAAACTCATTCCTTGTCAAATTTAAAATGGCATAATCAAACCTTTTGAATTGTTAAAAAATAAAGACCAAAAGCTCATATTGTTTCTTTTTCTTTTTGTTTAAAAATAGAAAGTATTAGAGCTTCTTAAAGAATTAGCTTCTTATTTCTAGGGGAAAGCTTTGTGACTGGATTCATAGTCAATCTGATAGTGTGATTTACTCATGTGTCAGTATGAGGGGAGGAAATTGACTTAAAAAAAGCCAATAATTGATATAATTTTTTAAACATTTTTTTGTGTTTTGTTTTCAACTTTGTTTTTTCCTTAAGGTTGGCATTTGCATATTTTACTTTACTATAAGTTTTACATTTAAACAGTTATAATCTGTCATCATTTACAAACTACTCCTTTTATCTATAATCTTAGTAATAATTTGTTATTTTATGTGTTTAAAATGTGAAACATTAAAATTTTGGTTATAGCATGTCAATATATTATGAAATATATCTCTTATATATTAAATCCCTAATATATAGTCATCATGCCAATTATTTCTACCCTTGAAGATGTTAAAATATATTGAGAAATAAGATCTATATATTCAGAGTGGCCATTAGACAAAATATACTTTATCAAAGAGAACCAGACTAAAACTGCATGTTTTATTTGTAAATTTACTTTTTTCCAAATATGCTTTATAACTGTTCAAAAGAGTTTTGAGTTTCTTTATTCAGAAAGAAAACCCAAGTATAGGTTTTGTTAAAATAAGTGAGTTTATGGAAAGTAATGCAGACATCTGTTGAGAATAAAAGGGAGGAATGATTTAATTATAAGCATTTTAGTTGCTGTGTTAAATGATACAAACTTTTGTCTTAAATGGTGAAAATTCTATAAAAGTAGGGCAAATTTATTCAAACCATGGGGACTAATAGTAGGAAAAGTAGTAATAGTAGGAGGAGGCTGGCAGGGAGACTTTCTATGCAACTTCTTAGGCCTCACCTGACCACAGCTTGTTGAGATTATATATATATATATATATATATATATATATATATATATATATATATATATATATATATATATATATATGTATTTATACTGAGTGGCCAGATTATTATGACCACCCCATCAGTACTTTGTTGGGCTACCTTTTTGCCTTCAAAACTGTGGCGATTCTTCTTGGCATTGACTCCACGAGATGCTGAAAGGTGATGCGAGGAATCTGACACCATGCATGATGAATAGCACTGTCCAGTTTGTGAGATTTGATGGTCGTAGAACCAGCTACCTGATGGCTCTTTTAACTTCTTCCCACAAATGCTCAGTTGGATTGAGATCTGGTGATTGTGGGGGCCACCTAAGCAAGGTAAAGTCGCCCTCATGTTCTTGAAAGCACTCCTGCACAATATGAGCACCATGGCATGGCACATTGTCTTATTGGAAGAAGCCATCTCCATTGGGATACACCATTAACATGATAGGATGAACTTGATTAGCAATGATACTTAGGTATGTTGTGCTATTCAGATGTTGTTCCACATGAATTAAAGGGCCCAAATCATGCCAGGAAAACATTCCCCAAACCATAACACTGCCCCCACCAGCTTGAAGGATTGTACTCATGCATGTGGGGTGCATGCTTTCATGCTGTTTCCGCCAAATTCTCACTCTGTCATCTGCATGATGCAACTGGAAACATGCTTCATCGGACCACATGACTTTTTTTCAATGCTCGACTGTCCAATCTTTGTGTTCCTTTGCTTGGGTAACCGTCGTGGTAAACAACTGCTTCCCTATTTATAATGGTCTGGCCCTCAAGCAACTTCAGCGCGAAAGTAATCTAATTTGCCTACAAACATCAGGTGTTCATAATAATCTGGCCACTCAGTATATATATAAATTCAAAAATATATATATTTATTATAGCCTATATAATAAAAGCCTAATATTCTAAGTGTCCTGTCATCCAGTCGTCCGTTCAACCAATCAAAGTATAATATGCTAATGTATGCTAAGGCTCCTCAACCACTCACTATGACATGCACTGATCACCAAGGGGGCAGTCGACCAATCGACCAGTCGCTATGATGTGCACTGACCACCAGGGGCAGACAGTCGACCGGTCGACCAGTTGCTATTATGTGCACTGACCATCAAGGGGAAGACACTCTGACTGCTAGGTGAGCTTGCTGCTGGGGTCCGGCTGATCAGGACTGAACAAGATGGGCCAGACACAATCTTGCCAGCCAGCCAACTTTCAGCATCCATCCCCAGCCCTGATCATGCACTGGTGGGGTCCCTCAGCCTGGCCTGTGCCCTCTCACAATCCGGGACCCCTTGGGGGATGTCAGAGAGCCGGTTTTGGCCCAATCCTGCAGGGCCCCCACTGGTGCACGAATTTGAGGTACATGATATTTGAGGCTGAAAAGTGTCAAGGTCCAAAGACCTAAAAGGTGAGTTGGCAAGCTGAAGACTCAGCAGAACAGACTGTATAGTTCTTTTCCCAACACCAGCCAGTTTGAGACCCAGGAAGAGTCAATGTCTCCATTGGAGTTTGAAGGCAGGAAAAAATCTTATTTCAGCCAGGAGAAGTTCTTTTTTACAAGGAGGAAGGTCAGCCTTTTAGTTCTATCAGGACTTCAGCTACTTATGAGCACAACCACAGTGGGGAAGGAAATCTGCTTTATTCACAAAAAAAGTTTCTAAATTCTTTCTAGTTTCTTATTTATCTCCAGTACAGTATTCTTTATATATCAGCCTTGTGATCGTTTTACAAAGTTATTCAAATAATGCTATTTGTACAACAGAATTAGCCTTGACTTAATTCACACATATTCCCCATTAGATAGCCTTTTTAAAATGCCTTTATCATTTGAATAAAAGCACCAGGCTTTTGTCAATTGGATATATATAATGAGTATGCCACCAGACACAAATCCCTGCATCTATTTAAATGAAAATGAACAAAAATGAAAACCAAAACCCAGCAAATGACTTTTAGGCATTATGAAGAATCCTACCCTAGGCTTCTTGCCTAGGACTACCCTGATTTATAGTTTCAGGTTATGGGAATATAAGTTAATATTTATCTTTCTGGCATCTTTAAAATATACCTGCACGTTAAATTATAGAAAATTGGTGTGTGTGTGTGTGTGTGTGTGTGTGTGTGTGTGTGTGTGTGTGTAGAGGTAGTGATTTCGTGGACTGTTATTTTTTATTTTGGTAAATTATAGTTACAAAATTCTTAACTCTTTTGTTTGGTCCATGGATAATTATTTTCACTAATTGTCACTATCTGTCAGTGGCATGCAATAAATTGAGCCTCTACAAACGCATGGTCAGTCATCTGATTTTGAGTTGGGACTTAAGTAATCTTTTTTGACACCTGAGGGGATTCTAGGAAGATGTATTCTGGAGTCATTTCTGATAATTCAGCCCTCCATTCAACAAATGTTCATTGATCATCAATGTGGTAGGCTGTGTGCAGGAGTCCAGAGATATAAAAATGAATAGCATTTGGTTACTGCTGTGAAAGAAGTTAGTCTAATTATGACTGTGTTCAGTCCAGTAAGGGAAGACATAATCCTCTTAATTCTCTTGGATTGGAGTTTGTTTAGAAAATATGTGAGCAGTGCAGAGGAAGAGCTGCACAGCAGACATAAGCTAGTGATATCTCTCTAGACATGGCTCTAAACTTCTTCTGAATGGAGTGCATAAAAACTATTCCCACAAATTTATTTTGAAGTTTAAATAAGATATTTGGAGGACCTTGCCCACTGCATGTCACATAGAAAACAGTTCATAATTAGTAGCTATTGTTATCGATATTGATATAGAGGAAAAATATCCAATTTACTTGTTTATCCTGAGTACATAAACATTTTTCAGTGTAGAAAAATGTTTCTTGAATAACACAACATGTAGCCTCAGGTCTGATAGTTTAAGCAGTATACAGAGCTAGACTTGCTTGGCCTTTGGTCTTTAGGTCATGAATCATAAGGAGGTAAAAAGAAGGCCCCCTAGGGTAAAGCCAGACCATGCCAGGTGGAGGAACTTCAGCAGCTCAGACCAATGCATTGAGCAAAGAGGCTACAACAGGTACTAGGAAGGTAGAAAATATCCCAGGGAAATGAAATGATTTGGATGGGTGAGAGTAGGATTCTGGAAACATTCTCTGGAAACGTTCTGAACATAGACAGAAGCTGTTAAAGACACTGAGTTAGTTCAGACAAAAAAGAAAAATGTGGTGAATTTGTTGCTCACTACCTATTCTTTTTAGTCATTATGACTTTGAAGGACTGTGGCAATTTGTCTAAGATCAGATAGCTTGTGGGCTGGAGAGCCATAATTCAAACCCAAGTCTAACTCTAAAACTCATATTGATAACCACTATCTGTGGTTTCAAAAAGCCTAAACTCATTTCTTTCCCCATGCCCTTCTCACTTCTCTGTTTTCCTCAGTGAGTGGTACATTAGTATACTCCTTGCACAAGTTTTAGAAATTAAGAAGCCACCCTTGATTCTTCAAAATTCCTTCATGCCCCAGAACCAACACTTACAACTTTGAACCTTAGGTCTTTAATCCCTCCTGTCCTCTCCATCTGTGCTGCTTCACCAGGGCAGCTTTCCCTGACCCGAGCCTCTCATTCGCACATATCCTTCATGCTTCTGTCAGAGTATTATCTAGAAATAGTTTGACAATGATGCTTCCCTGCTTATAATTCTTACAAGTTGTCAGTTGCAAACCCTCTCTCTCTCTCTCTCCCTCTCTCTCTCTCTCTCTCTCTCTCTCTCTCTCTCTCTCTCCCTTCTCAAACATCATCAGGTCAAATATCTGGAGTCCAAAAACAGTCATACAAAGGCTTCTGTCATCTGACCCTTTTGACCTAGTTAGCCCTAGAACTCATTTTTCCCAATTTCATACTTTTTCATCAATAAAAATCTAACTGATTATAATCTTCAGACAAATCCAGGCTGGTCTCACCTTTGGGTCTTGCTAATGCTATATCCTCGACTTGGAATGTGCTTTCTCAGTGGCCAAAAGTTTTCAGAGTATTTTTGTCTCCGCTATTATAGGAAGCTTTTCTTAACCTGTCTCCTTATTCCCTTATAAAAAGCTTGATCATATCTATATCATTGCCTTATATATGATATTAAATCTACCACAAGCTCTGTGGGGACACAGTCCATAACTTAGCTCTCTTTGTATTCATTAGATCAATAGTCCACACCTGGTATCCCATTAGAAATATGTAGAAGCCTTTTTAATGTCATAATGATGAGGAGGCACTATAGGTATAAAATGCCCAGGGACAAAGATCCTATATTCCTCACTGGATGGGACAGTTCTGAAGAGATGGTGTTGTCCTCCCTAAAATGGCAGTAATACCTCCTATAAGAAGGTCTGGATTAGACTACACACCATGAAGACAGTTTATCTCAAGGGCTCAAAACACAGCTAGGTCTCCCTACCAGCTTGCTGCATTGCCGCATGAGATTTCAGATAAGTTAGTCTTAAGCATGTATATGTCTAAAGTTTCCTGGGTAACTCTGACTTACCCTCCTGTTTAAGTGATTAATATAGTGTGTGTATATATATATATATATATATATATATATATATATATATAGATATAGATATAGATATAGATATAGATATAGATATAGATATGATGTATATGGTGGACAGGAAGCTCAGATCTAATGTCCAAGAAGACTAATACATCCACCCTATTTTTGGAGATTTATTTATTTCTCATGTACATTAGGGTTTCTTCTGTAAGTTTCCACAATATATATTGAATGTGATCACAGTATAAATGATAAATAATAAAAGTAATTTAATGTATTTTATTAAGAATGTGAATGGGGATGTACACTGGGCCCACTATTGCTTCTCAGAGTTTTACCAAGAGGAATGAAGTGACTTTATTCTGTGCACTTTAGGAAAAATCGCCTTCCTTTTCTGATGGGTAGGGAGGCTGATGCAGTGGGAGAAACAGGAGCAGATGATTCAGAATGGCCATCAGAACACTGGAATAATCCCCTAGTCAAGCTTATACAAAAGGCCGCCAATGGGCTCTAGGGCAAAAGTTGAAAAACTTTGGCCTTGGGCCACATCCAGCTCACAGCCTATTTTTCAAATAAGGCGTTACTGGAATACAGTCACTAGCCCATAGGTATTATCTATGGCACCTTTTGTGAAACCACAGCTGAGCAGAGTATTTGCAGTGAAGACCATATGGTCTACAAAGCCTAAAATATTTACTACCTGGCTCTTTCCAGAAACTGTCTGCAGACTCCTACTCTAAAGTAATGGTTTTCAGTAAAATGAAACAAAAATTGAGGGTTCAAAAGAGTACTGCTGACTTTTTATGTAACCACTAGAGGCCCAGTGCATGAATTTGTGCACGGGTGGGGTCTGGCCAGCTCCAATCGGGGCCAATCAGGCCAGGCCAGCCAAGGGGAGTGGCCCTGGTGGTTGGTGGACCAGCCCCAGGCCCTGGTTGAACTCCGGTCAAACTCCTGGTTGAGGGGACAATTGGCATATTACCCTTTTATTATATAGGATGTTAGTACATCAAAAAGTCATTAACTAAATCAGCAGAATAAAATCTCCAGATAAAAAATATTTTCCCCCAAGAATGTTGTATCTTTAAGTTGCAATTTTTATCATGAACTGCTAAAAACTTCTTTATGTTATTCATAAGCTACTTTATAACACAGCATATATGAAACAGCTATTGGGTCACATTCTCTCCAAGTTTTAGTCATTTAATCATTACATTTTTAGATATAACCTATTACTCATTCACTGTGGGTGATTCACATTTCAAAATTGCCTTGTATTGCTCATGGAATATCATATTCAGTCGAATTATTGAGTTCTGAAACTTGATGTTAACATCCACTTGTAGATTGGAATTTGTATTTTTGTCAGTGATACATACTCAGCAATCTAGGTTGGGTAACTTATCTTGCAGAGAAGTAATGTGTGCATTTTCCGTTTTACATGATAAATATTATTTTAATTTATTAGTAAAAATGTAGCATTGACACATATGATGAGTTCTGAAAATTTAATGCCAATGAACACGTGTTTGCCCTTGAAAAAGTAGCTGGAAATAGGTGTACATTAGTATTTCCTAATCATATCCCAGAGCCTAGAATAGTGCCTAGCATATGGGGATCCCCCATGAGTACATGTTGAAAGGTAATTAAATTAATTAATACTGCATTTTTATTTTATAATTTTTACAAATAAGACTTGGGGGAACAAAACAGCAAAATACTTAGCTCCACCCTTTGGTTTTCCACATTGTCTTGTTGGGCTTTAGGTAAATGTCAAAAACCAAACTCTGCACACTAAATAAAACAGAGCAGAAAGATGCATTTATTTCAAGGCTTTCAAACTGCAAGCCGGGAAACTCAAGGCTATGGAAGCAATGAGCTCTGAATTGCTCACAACTAAGGGACTTCTATGGGTAAATGCTGAAGTTATTTGGCTTTGTGTATGACTGGTTGCCTGGTGATCTTTCCTACTTGGATCAGGGCACCTGAGTCAGGGAAACAAGAAAGTCCATAGAAGGTGTGAACAGATTTGATGTTTGGGGATTGTCTGGTGTCCTCTGCTCATTTCTGAGAAGAGCTGTAAATTCCTGTCATTTTAGGTTAAGTTTCCTTTTATGAGTCAACATTATTAGTTTCCATCTTGTCCCTGACATAAGTGACTCCATTTTAGTTTGGTTCTACATAGTTTGTTAAAGATATTCTTGCCCATTCTAAATCAACATGTGGTATAGCACCTCTGTGTGTTCATCTTAATGAGTAACGAAATGGATTTAGCAGCTTATTTGTTTAATATAAATTCTTAGACTTGATATTCCTGAGAAAACACTTTCATTCATTTTATTGCTTTTGAGCTCAGATTATTGCATATTAGGTGTGCTTGTATGGATAATGCAGATCACTCTTTATGATCCTGATGAAACCTAATAAACAGACTTCTAAAATTAATATTCTTTAAGTTTAATGTGAGAATCTCACAAACAAAAAGAATAAGAGAAATTCTCATAGTTCCTTTGAACTCCATATTTCTTAGGTTCATAGTGTACCATCTTAAGACTTAGAAGACATTGAATTTTAAAATCTCTTTGGTAGCTCAACTTCCCCCCACCCCCAAATTCTCCTGGGACACACTGTTTCTCAGCCTAGCAATTCTGTTTTCTTTCCAAAGACCTGACCTTCGGTAAAGTTGATTCCTTTCTCTCACGTGCTGTGCATTTCTATATTGGGATCCTTTAAATCTGGATAAAGTTAAATAATTTTAACTAGGAAAACAGTTTTAGGACTTGAAAGGTTAACTTTCAAATATGTGGAAAATGCACCATTGTGGAATACCTTCTATCTTAAGGAGATGCAACCTGCAATTTATTCTTGTTCCTTTGTTAAATCTTTGTGTTCCCCTTCGGCTACCTTTGGGCCATATATTAGAATATTTATAAGTGCAAGTTCAATGAAGCACATTATTATATATTTATTTATTGAGATTGTTTTAAGTCAATCCTATCAAAGTAATGAGAGCAACGTAAGCATCTGCAAAGTATGTGGAACAGCTTACATATCGCTACAAAAACGCTTGCAGCTGGCTTTCTGCTTTGCATTCTTAAAGCAGTTAATTCCAGTTTCTCTATTACGTATTTCTGATCCACTGAATATGAAAGCTTGTACTGAAGCACATTCAATTAGCTGTGATTTAGTCTATTGATGTAATAAGGATGGCCAAAAAAAGAGAGAAAATAATTGCTGAAATATAGAATTTGGGCAGGATTGATCATGACTAACATATATCAGAAAGTGAATGATGAAATTCAACTGGATCAAAATAATCCTCCCCTATTGTTAAATGAAGAATGGTATCTAGCTCTAAATTAGAACTCCAGTTGCAGTGGATATTCATTGTGGACAACTCAATGATGTTGATGCTTTCACAGTCAGGATCCAAGGCTCTTTGCTTTGAATCTGAATTGAGACAAAATACAAGAAAGATGTGCACATCCTGTAAAGTCAGTTGCCCCTCAGGTGGGGACACTGTTAACTGATTAAATCTGCTCCTGTGACTGGATAGCTGCTAGCTGGAGGCATGAGCAATAGTTTAATTTACTTTAAGAAGATAAACTGTAGAATGAATTTGATCACGAGGATGCAGAAAGCAGTAATCAATCTTAAGGTAAGAGGAACAAGAAACGAATTCTCATTTTCTAATGTGGGTAATTATTTAAGCACCATGAGTTATCTAATTTATAATTCTCCTTTAATTTTTTTCCCTGTGGAATCTAAGTTATTAACTACTACAAATTTCATTGTATTCAAGAAAATATAAGAATTAAGCAATACTTAAAGAAGAAAGAATAAGTTAATGATTTCCTTAGGTAAATAATGGGCCAGAATGAATCAAAGGCAAATGTTTGTTTTACTGACATATGTATTTCAGTGGGTTAACTTTTAGACCAATTTTATTTGTCCACCTTAATTAATAATAGCCCAACTGGGGCTTAAAGGGTTTTAAAATCATGATAGTGATTCAGTACTCATTCTTTAAAGTAGTAAACTTTTTCAGAAACTATTTTTTACTATTTAAAATGTATAATCTCAAATATATATTTGCTTTAAGAAAATAAAAATAATATGTAAATTAATCCCCATATATAGTCTGAGTTAGTAGAACATATATTGTAGAAAGAGAAAAGTATTTTAATGTATTGAATATATTATATAAATATACCTGCACTTTAACATGAGATTTTTTATGCATAGTATATAAGAAAATATATGGCAGAGAGATGTTTTGTAAATACTGGGCAGTAGGTCTAATACTCAGATTTAGTCATAATCTCTCTCTGTCTCTTTCTTTCTCTCTCTCTCTCTCAAAGACTTTCATAAAAATTTGTGAGTAAAGCTAAGAAACTAAATATCCTTTAAGAAAATTAAAGGATGCAGAAGAAAAGAATGTAATTTCAAAGATTAATTGAAAGGAAGTATTAAAACCAATAGGGAAATTAATGAAAAGAAAATACATTGATAGGTACATAGCTTGAATAATCTATAGACTTAGCTTTAGGTAGAAATCATATTTTTTAGAATACCTTGTCAAAGGCTCTATGTTTTAGGCATGGGTTTTCAAGACAGAAAGATACAGATATTTTCTAAGTTTAACTACTTTGTGCTACGAAATTAGACAAGTTACTTAAACTCTGGCCTCAGTTGCCTCATTTTTAAAAGGAAATGGTAACACCCATCTTTCTGCATTCATGTGTAGATCAACCTACAAAATATATGTCAGGATATGGGCAAATAACAAATAGTGGTTTTTACTTTCTAAGGGTAAAACGTAGCCATCAACTTAACTGAGTAGGTTATAAAACAATTATGTAATTTTGGGGCTGCTGGAACTGGTTTAGCTCCACACTTTAAGAAGCTTTTCAGATTTGCATAGTGTGAGCAAGGAACACCTTCAAGAAAAATATGTCCCGCCAAAACCGGTTTGGCTCAGTGGATAGAGCGTCGGCCTGGGGACTGGAGGGTCCCGGGTTCGATTCCGGTCAAGGGCATGTACCTGGGTTGCGGGCACATCCCCAGTAGGAGATGTGCAGGAGGCAGCTGATCGATGTTTCTCTCTCATTGATGTTTCTGGCTCTCTATCTCTCTCCCTTCCTCTCTGTAAAAAATCAATAAAATATGTTTAAAAAGAAAAAGAAAAATATGTCCCATATTTTAGATCCTAGCCATTTTTTTATGCTTTCTAACCCCCTAAAATGTATGCTGAAATCTGACATGAGTATCTTTATCTGATCATCTCATGATTATATGTTATTAATTTCCTGTTAACATTTTGTGTAGCAATCAGGTTGTCATAATTCCTCTTAAGTTACTCCACACAGTGTTTCTACCACAGTGATCTGGCCCCCATTTCCACGTTTACCTTTAGTAATTTTCCTTGGGGACCACACTGCTGGAGAAGCGAGGAGAACTCAATGCTTCTGAGAGGCATTTGTTCCCAATTAGAAATGAAAAATGTTTTCATATCTAAAATGGTGTGGTTTCCCATCCATCTGGTTCTATGAAGTATCTATGACATTGCTTTACTATACTCCTGTCTAGATGTTTGTTATGACGCCAAAGGGCCACAGTGGACAGCAGACTGTGGTTCCATAAGGGGCTGTTCATTCTCTTCCTGAAATATTAACGATGGCGATTTTCTCAGTCTTATTTTACTTTTAATAATTTAAAGATAAAGTTGAGTTTTATGAACTGTGAGTTCAATAAGAAAAAAAATTAAAAAGCTCATTTTTGTTCAAGAAGAGAGCAGAGGGGAAGGGTAAGAAAAACACTGCTCCATGTGAGTTATCACCTCTTGTCTGGTTCCTTTCCCATCCATGTCAGTCATAAAATCAAGAGTTGTAAGCTGTTTGATTTGCAGAAATGAACTTGTTAGTGGGCGGTCTCTTCTCTGTAACTGCAGATGTAGAAGAAACTGGCCCTCCTTTATTTCCCATTATCCCCTGTCCAGAGAGGTTACAAATATGCAAGTATGTCCAAATGTTTCTGAACTAAACATTCAAAAATCGCAAAGCTCTATTAAAGTCTGATATGACTTCCCTCTTCGCCAGTTTGACTTTTGTAATTGAGACAAAATGACACGTGCCTGTGCTAATCTCTGTATTAATTTGGTATTGTTCCTGTCCACTGCCGGCTCTATCACAGGCCCTTCCCTTTGGCAGCCTGCTCTTTAGTGTCTGAGTGAAGCCGGTGCTCATTCCCGCTCACAGGCGTGCTCGGCAGCTGCCTGGCCAGATGCTCCACGGCTGGGTACTTTGTCTGATCTGAGTCTAGGGACATGATCAGGCTGCTTTCGAAATATTTAATTTATCCAGATGTCACAAATTTCAACTTGCTGTCAGTTGTGATGAATTTGTTTCATAATTAACATTTGCAGACATGACAATGTGAAAATAGTCTTTCAGATGCATACATCAAAAATTTATGTTTTTCTCTTTTGATGTTTTCTTTTTCATGATTTTCTTCTTTTATATTAAATGATTTCCTCTTCATATTTAATGTTTATGTTTTTAATTTATTAAAAGGAGAACTACATTTCTATGTAAACTATATGTGAACTACAACTGGTGTAAGTTTTTTAGCTGAACATAAGTTCCACTGTATTCTAAAAGTTTCACTGTTATATGTTCTACTTTCAATGCATTCCAGATTCTACTTCATTACTCTGTGATTCAAAGTTATTTGGGAATAAATTAATTTGGCCCTATTATTAATTTCTAATTGATTGAATTAAGGTAAATAATATGCCCAAAAGAATTAATAGTTTTGATAATTTTTTAAAGATTTTCTTTGCAGCGAATTTATGTCAAATGATTTTTCATGGGTATATGTGTGCTCTGTGAGAAATGTAACTTTTTTTTTAATATATTTTATTGATTTTTTACAGAGAGGAAGAGAGAGAGATAGTCAGAAACATTGATGAGAGAGAAACATCGATCAGCCGCCTCCTGCACATCCCACTGGGGATGTGCCCGCAACCCAGGTACATGCCCTTGACTGGAATCGAACCCGGGACCCTTCAGTCCGCAGGCCGACGCTCTATCCACTGAGCCAAACCGGTTTTGGCGAAATGTAACTCTTTATCTTAAGTTCATTTTTAATTTTTCTAAAAACCTGTATATCCTTATATATTTTTTGCCTTTTAGAATGTGTCCAATTCTGAAAGAAGATCTCCCACATAATTTTATTTCTAGACTTCTATCCTGTATTATGAATATGTTCTTACTTTGACATTTGATTGTTTAGTGCATTCAGATTTATGGCACAGCCTTTACTTCTTTGATGCTTTCATCATCCTGCAGCATGTATCTTTCATCTTTGTTGCTTTTAACAATATACATATTTTTATTGATTTCAGAAAGGAAGGGGGAGCGAGAGAAAGAGAGATAGAAACATCAATAATGAGAGAGAATCATTGATTGGCTGCCTTCTGCACACCCCCCACTGGGGACCAAGCCAGCAAACTGGGCATGTGCTGGAATCCAACCTAGAAACCTTCAGTCCCCAGGCTAACACGCTATCCACTGAGCCAACCAGCTAGGGCCATCTTTGTTGCTTTTAATTTCAGATAGTTTTTTGCATTTACTCCTTCTTTTTATTTTTATCAGTCAGGTATCTACCTGCTTATCATTTTATAGACTATTATTTTGTTTCTAGAAGGATTCTTCTAAAAAAACATATTACTAGGGTTTCATTCTATTTGATTCAATTAAAACATTTCTGACTTTAATAGGATAAGTTGTGTGTTTTCTTTCAGTGTAAAAATGCATATGCTTTATTTTTTCTTGTATTTTACTTGATGTTTATTATCTATCTTACTTTTTTGTAACCCAGCACATGTTCTGATTTGAAGTGTCCATCCAACTTTATTACCTGCACACTTTTTACTCCCTTAACCATTTTTTAGATCTTCTAATAAAAAGTATATTGCAAGACTAATAATGACAATGATAATATTTTACTTATCCATGTTTCAAAGTATTACCATATATTATTTAATTTACCTTATTTAATGGACCTGTATAAAACAAGTACTAGTAGAGAAGTGGATTTAGATAAAACTTCTGTCCTGTGCTAAGGTGATGTGTATGAATTTCTTGACAGATGGGCATATCTCATGCATGAACTCTATCTTCTGGAGAATATTCATATTTATTTTATTGCTGGGCAACTCCAATTATTACAATGTCTCTTCTTTTATAAAAGTCCAGAGCTCCATGGAGATACTGTTTAGGACTATTCTGGAGATAGTGCTTCTTAATTCAATTTCATATCTACATTTTCTGAAGACGAAGTCATTTCATTTTGAAACTTATAGGGTTGGTCATGTTAGAACCTTTGTGATCTCAAATTGAATCTTTATAACACAATTAGAAACACAAAAGAATCATTTGCTCTGTTTATTTTTCCATTTTCTATTGTTTTAACATCAGTGTTCATGTTTTCAGTATTACAAGCTACATAACCATGGAAAATATCACAACACTTCATTGAGCCACAGTTTTCTTACATTGAAACCAAATATAAACAAGAAAATAATAAAATTAATCTTAAAAATCTCCTGGGGTGGTTGTTGCACTAATGTTAGATATTAATCAAGCATTTGGGCAAGTCCTTTTTAAAATAACTAATTTAATTTAAAAAGTTATAATAAAGAATACTGTTTTTATCTCTCTTTTAAAATTTAAGACATTTTCACATATGTAATTTATGATGCATCCCTAATAAGCATGCATATAGAAGTTATGAATGATAAAGGTCAAAGTATTTGGTATGTTCTTTAAATATTTTTAAACATATATATAGGATATGTAATCAAATGTGAACATTATAATAGCTGTGAAATACAATAGAATTGCAAAATATTTGGAAGCATGTATTTCTTTACCAATGTAAGCTTTTTTTTTCTATGACCAACTCAATTATTTGCTTCTGAAATAAATTAAGTAAAGCTTATTGAGTCTGATCAGCCCTTGTTTTCAAGGGAATTGTAGTTCAATTTCATTTTTAATTAGAATTGAACATTGTGGATTTCTTAGCTCTGGTAAGCAAGATCCAGCAATAAAGTATGTACTTAATTTGTATTAAGTTTCTAAAATTTAGTGCAGAGAGTGAGCAATATGTCTGGTTAATATTTAAGCATCTCACAATGTTCCATTGTAGAAATTTCCATTTACAAAAGCTGCCATTCTATAACAAATTACTTTCACTTTCAAATAAACCTGTTATCACAACATGAGCAAAACTTATTCAATTAAACAAGAAAACAAAGTAATTATTTACTCCGCTTTGATGTGCACAATACCTTATAAAATGTTTTTAGAAATGCTTAGGAGAGGTAGATATGTTGGCTTGATATCATTTTTGCTTAAATATCATTTATTTAATAACATATAGGTGTATTCCCATGGAAAGACATTTCTATATGGGAAACCATTCTCTTATGAGAGAAAAGAAACTTATTTTCCATTGTGATAAACCCACGTGGGAAGAAGCCACGAAACATCAGATCAGTTGTGCTAAAGTTCTCTCCTCTTTCAATCTTTCACACCTGTTTCTATTTGTGTGTGTTTGTTCATTGGTGCTCTATCGCTGTTCATCACATTGAGGCTAGTTGAAAACTATACATCCAAGGTATCTTTTCTCTTCATTTCTGTGCATTCAAGCATTAAACTGGATGTGTTCTCTGCCCAGTATATTCTCTTAATACAGTAGTGGAAAGGAGAGAAAGGAATGAGGGAAGTTTGCTCAGTCACCCTGGATACAATCCACTGAAATAATACTTTAACTATACTCCTAGACATCTGTAATGAGAACACGTAGCAGGTTGATTTAACAGTTAATATAGTGTTCCAAAGGTTAACTCAGAGTCAGAATGGACCTCTGCTATCTTACCTCTCTTAAAATTATCTAAAATATACTGAATGAAAATGCACATACAGGTATTTTAGTTCTTCAATTTTTGTTCTTGAGTCTCAAGAAAATCAAAAGCCTTTCTGGACCAAGGAAGTGGAAACTCTGACTGTGACATCAGGTGTATTTGTGCTGTAAAATGCCTTTGTCAAATTCTACCAGGCAGAAATGCAAAGATGATCTGTTAACCACACAGGGACAAGATACATGCACTCTGACTCTTGTTTGGCAACTATAAATCTTGCTAATTAGTGACATTAGAAAGGATAATATGGAAGTTATTTCTATTCTGATGGAATTTTCTGCCAGATGTTTACATTAGTTCCCTGAAACACAAAGCTATGAATACTTCATGTGCACGTATGTGCGTGTAATCCTTTAGCATGCCTGGAATGAAAACACCTTTTGCTATTCTTATCTGTTTAGTTATCCTATGTCTCAGGTTTTATATCATTGAATAAATTAATTGTCAGAGGAGTTGAGAAATTATATCTCAGTGAAGTAGTTGCTTTATTTAATGAAGAAAAATCAATAATAAGGTAACAAAAATTTGTGTTTCCTTGATTGGTAAGTTAAATGTAATAATTATTCTAATTTTAAAATACTTAACACTAATATTTTAAGTAATAGCATTGTAGACATTTAAAAACCCTAATGCAGTTTGGGAAAATACATGATTTGGTGGATTTTAGGATTTTTCTTTTATTGTGCTTCCTCCAATCTAACAAAAGGAAACAGAACCTGGCAAATTGTGAACAACAAAGGAAGAGAACCTTAGGTGACGTGAATGTTTACTTTTCGGAGGTAAATCATGAAGTTCCATGTTGATGTCAAGAAAAATTATTTTTACGATAATTTGTTTTGTTTTTCTTTCCTGATACCACTCTACCCCAGATAAATGTAAAAAAAAAAAACAAAACCATATATCTCCTTAATTATTAAATTGATTATCCTCCTTCTCTTCCTTTTTTTTATCATCCTCACCAGAGACAAAACAAAACAAAACAAAACACTTCACACACTATGTAGCATTTGACTCTTCTCAAAATCCTCTAGTCATTTTGTGTGACTGGCAGGGCAAATGCCATCTTTTTATGGATGAGAAAGTTGAACTGTATAGCTCTTCAGGGACATGCCCAGCACCCCTTGGCTAATGGTTGATTCAGTTCAAGACCTCTTACTCTTAATCCATGTTGGTTATAAGCCAAGCTACATAAAAACAATTATATAAGTTTGCATGTATTCCTAGCAGTTTTAAACATCATATAACATATGCAAGTAGTGCAGGATTTGAAGTTTTTCTAAGATGAAATTTTAAACGTAAATTGACATATTCTTTCTTATGTTAATATCCACTTGAATTTTCTCATATCTCCCCTTAATAGCCACACACCTTGGGGAAGAGTTATGTATAAAAATTTCAGTTAAAAAAGAAACACTGTCAAAACTTGACTTTTTTTAATGTTTATATCAGGATTCACAATGGTATAAATTAAGAAAACATTGAACATCAAATGTACATCTAGTCACCAAGGTCTTTTTTGTCTTTATATACAAGAAAATTGGAACTCTGTTTATTATTTCTGATATAAAAACAATTTTCATAGGCAGTAGAATTAGAAATAGTAATTTTTTTGTTAACACTATTACAGATGATTCCCATTTCCCCCCTCTTTGCCCACCTCCACCAAGTCCCTACAGCCCCTCCCCTGGCCTTCACCACACTGTTGCCTGTGTTCATGGGCTAGCCTATATAATAAAACCCTATTATGCAAATTGACTGAGCAGCAGAACAACTGCAGAACGACTGGTTGCTATGAGGTGCACAGACCATCAGGTGACAGAGGCTCAACGCAGTAGGGGGCAGCTTCTGCATTGAGTGTCTGCTCCCTGAGAGGGTGGCGCCCAGCGGTGGCAATCAGGGGGCAGAGTCAGCCAGCGGGTGGCGCCAGGCTGTCAGCCAAGGCAGGTGCCAGCGGGGGCCCCCAGATTGCCCCTCCTGCCGGTCACTCCACAGATTGGCCCTGATCACCGGACAGGCCTAGGGACCCTACCCTATATATTGGGAACAGTCTCTTAGATTTAAAAATTGAAATCTGGCAAGGCTACTCTAACACTGAAAAAACAGGATGATGCAGCGATGACATGCATGGACTCTGTCTTGCACATTTTGTGTGGTCAGCCCTGATTCTAACACTTATAACGGTGTGACAAAGCCCATTACTTCTCCTGCTTCAGTTTTTCCATCCAGAAGATGGGGAAAATGGTACTACTGCCTCAGAAGGATCATGTTATGTACTACTTTTTATAATCAGGGGGAAAAAAATGTAGCTGCCCATACAACAGTAAGATGTCTTTCACTTGTATGAAATGTATGGTCACTGATGCATGCAGCATCCAGGATTGCGAGAGGGATGTCCAATTGCAGTCAGACATCCCCTGAGTGTGCAGGCCAAGCAGAGGAACTCCTCCCCCACCCCCTTACACGAATTTTGTAACCAGGCCTCTAGTGTATGTATGTTCACCTTGTTTTTCCCAGTCTCCTCTACACCCCTCCCCTCTGACGTTAGTTAGTCTGTTCCATGCATCCACGTCTCTGGTTCTGTTTTTTTCATCAGTTCATTTTGCTCATTAGATTCCACATATGAGTGAGATCACATGATATTTGTCTTTCTCTGACTGGCTTATTTAGCTTAGCATAATACTCTTCAGGTCCATCCATTGCTGTCTCAAAGGATAAGAGATCCTTCTTTTTGTACTGCTGCATGGTATTCCATTGTATAAATGTACCACAGCTTTTTCTCTCCACTCATCTATTGATGGCCACTTGGATGTTTCTCGATCTTAGCTACTGTAAATAACACTGCTATGAACATAGGGGTGCATGTATTCTTCCTGATTGGTGTTTTGGAATTCTTAGAATATATTCCCAAAATTGGAATCAACATATAGAAAAATCAAAAAATGGCAAAAAAAACACTAAACAACAGATAATTTGGGAGGCACCTTTAGAGATATTTTGTTCTATTATTTATTATCTATGAGTCTTTCTCCATTCTTTATGGCTTCAATTAAATACATTCTTAGTTTAAAATATTGGTAACGTTTAAATTTTTAAAATAGTAAATTTTTAAAGACTAAGGAATGTGGAAAACTCCCTGTTTTTCCTGTAATCTTGTTTATGCAATTAGAAAATTACACGATTCCAGAGATGCACACATGGGGTTATGTGAAGCTGTGTTCTCTTTCTCCACCCCCTGTCTCTTCTTCTCACACAAACTCAAATATAAGCACAAAAATAATAAGTTGTATGTAATTTCTAAGTGTATACGGTGGTCATATTGTTTCCTGTTCCTTTCAAACATGATGTGTTTGGTTTAAAAGCAACAGAACGTCTACAGATTGAAAGACAAATGCAAGCACTTGATAATATTAGCAATATATTTACTAATAGAAATTATATATACTCCTCCCAATATTTGCTATAAAGTGATGAAATCATATTAGAGAAATTGTTAAAGATGAATAACCTTTAATGTTTACAATTCATGAAACATCTTGACAGAGGAACAGAGCCCAGACCACTGTGTGTGTGTTTTCTTTCTTTTTTAATCTCAATCTCAAAACCCTCTACCTGAAAATGAGAGGATTTAGGTTTATACTTTTTGTTCCCACTCTATCATTATGTTCTCAACCTAGAGCATAAAATAATAGATCTATACTACATAAGTCGATCCTTCATGCATAGTAAAGCTAAGGAGCAGAGATATAAAATATAGTGCTCTCAATATTTTGAAGCTACAATTGCAAAAATAGCATCATATTTTTAAATATTTTTTCTTAAAGGTTAGGTTTCTTTTATGCACCAAACATTGCAAAGCTTGTTGAATAATATGAATTAAAAAATAGAAGAAATGTGCAAAATCACAGTATTTCATTATTTCAAAGCAGCATGATTTAATGGGGAAAGCACAGAAAAATAAATTATGAGGATATATTTTTTTAGTCTAAAATCTGCTATGAAGCCCTGGCTGGTGTGGTTCAGTTGTTTGGAGCATCATCCCATACACCAAAAGGTGGCAGGTTTGATTTCAGATCAGGGCACATACCAAAGTTACCAGTTCAATCCCTGATTGGGTGTCTATGGGAGTCAACCAATCAATGTTTCTCTCTCACATCAATGTTCATCTCTCTTTCCATATCCCTTCCTTTATCTCTAAAAAAATAAATAAAAAGCTATTGTTTTAAAAAAAAAAAAGAAGCAAGGTGGACAGAATCGCTTAAAAAAATGCATCGGTAAATAAAATAAACTATTAATTAGTGATGTGGTCTTTAGTCATCTTATGCCATGACCACTTCATTTGTGAAAACAGAATAACCCCACAGACCACAACAATAAATTGGCTTAAAGTACAATAAAAATATATCTATATTAAGCATACTTTATAAAATAAGAGATCTTCCCTCCTTATTCCTTCCTCCTTCTGTTCCTTCCTCCCTCTCCCCTTCCTTTCCTACTCCCTTCCATCTTTCCCTGCCTCTCTCCTCCCTGAATCATAATGATAAAAGTTGAGGATAATTTCTAGAACTCTGACAAGTTTAAATTTTGAATAAGTTTTTTTTTTCTTTACAAAAGCAGGAGATCATTGCTTCTTATTAATCTCAGTAGAGTTATTTAAATAACTTTGAATACATGAAGTTAAACAATTTGAAATCCAAGTAAAGATGTTCCATGAAATCAAAAAGAATGCTTTAATTATGCCTTGAATATACTCAGTCTGATTACAGTGAATATTCCTCACAAAAGTAGTCTTGTCATTTCATTAACAAAGAAAGGTGAGTTTATTTATGAGACATAACAAAGAAAACTGGAATCTTACAGACCTCTTTAATGGCATCCTAACAATACAATGCCTAATAATAGAGCCAAACAACAAAACTATTAATAGGCAAAAACAATCCCAAGAAGAATGAATAACATAACATTTGAACTCACAGGTCAAAATAATGTGCTTAAGAAATTATCACAGAGTGTCTGACTTCCATTTTTTATTTTTTACATACAACATAGCTATTTAAATGAGTGTGAATGTGCTATGAAATGCTAGATTCAAAATTTTAAAATTTATTTCTATTTTTCTGTTATTATAACCATGCATCTTGATTCTAAAATGTACACATTCTATTGTCTTAGTACAGGCATATAATTCACACAGTATTGATCTGAAAGTCTTCTCAGGAAGCAGATCACAGCAAGAAGCATCTGATGTGCCTTATTAAAAAAAAAAAATCACTCTTTCACCAGTCTATTTGTCTTTGTAAAGGATGGCTGTATAATTGAAAGAAAAAGTGTGCGTTAGTGGAAATATCGCCAGACTTGAGTTCTGAAAACTTTACTTTGATCCCTGGCATTATCTGTTATTATCTCTGACCTTGGCTCGAGCTCTTAAACTTCCTGGATCACAGTTTTAGCAACTATATAACAGGAATTGAAATGACATACCAAGTGTTCTGGAAAAAAAAAATCAACAAATAACTTCTGAGACAGTATCTCACTCATAGCAGATATGCAATCATTACTTGATGATTTGGCTTTAAGATGACTCAGAAGACCTAGGATATAATCACAATTCTTTTCTGAACCTTCGTATAAAGTTTGGCTGATATATACTTTATGTGAAAGTATTAGTTTGCTAGGGCTGCCCTAACAAAATACCACAGGGTGGCTTAAAGAGAAATTTATTCTCTCGCAGTTCTGGAGCCTGAAAATGTAAGATCAAGGTGTCGACAGGTTTGATTCCTCCTGAGTCCTTTCTTTTTGGCTTGCCGACTGCCACCGTCTTGCTGTGTCCTCACTTTCTTTCTGTGCACACATATCCCTACTATCTCTCCCCCTTCTTATAAGGACACTTGCCATACTGGACTAGAGTCTACCCATTTATCGACATTATAGGAATGTTGCGTAAATGTTGTTGAGATAGAGCAGTGGTCGGCAAACTGCGGCCCCTTGAGTGTGGCTCTTCCACAAAATACCACATGTGGGCACACACGTACAGTGCGATTGAAACTTCGTGGCCACACTCAAGGGGCCAAAGAGCCGCATGTGGGTCGTGATCTGCAGTTTGCCGACCACTGAGATAGAGAAAAAATGGGAGAGGCTGGTAGAACAACTCTCTGGCTGGGCTTGATAACTGGAAAGTCTGAAGCATCTGTTTATTTTAAAAGAGAAAAAAAAAACACAAAAAAGGGAGTCATCTTATCTCAGTCACATTCATGATATGGCAGTATATGAACTTTTAATGCATAAGGTAATATTTTAATAGTTTATTCTCCTCTTTCAGCTTTCCCTACTGGAAAAGGCTGGATTTGGAGGTGTCCTTCTATATGTTGATCCTTGCGATTTACCAAAGACTGCAAATCTTGACGATGACACCTTCATGGTGTCGCTGAATCCAGGAGGAGACCCTTCTACGCCTGGTTATCCAAGTGTTGGTAAGTTCCCTGATAATCTTCATTACTCTTGTGTGCATTACAAGACTGCAATGTATAAACACATGCTACCTAAACTAAGCAAGGGATAGTAAAGTCAAAGAATTCTTACCACTCCATATTTTAAAAAGTGAATTTTGTATTTTCTCAGACTACAAACTACTCATTTGCTTATATGGACTAGTATATATGAGGCCCGGTGCACAGATTGACTTCAGAGAGGGAGAGATAGAAACATCAATGATGAGAAGGGATCATTGATCGGCTACCTCCTGCATGCCCCACACTAGGGATCAAGTCTGCAACCTGGGCATGTGCCTTTGACAGGAATTGAACCTGAGACCCTTCAGCCCTCAGGCCGATGCTCTATCCAGTGAGCCAAACCAGCTAGGGGTGGAATAGATATTTTTAAAAGTCTTTAATAGATTATCTGTCTTCATAAATTACAGTACCATGAACAAAGAAAAACACATTTTATATGTTATTATTGATTGACTGAGAAGAAAAATTAACACCATGTGTAATGGGCAATCCGTGTTGGTGGCAAACATGTGCACAAAATGCCTGCTGCTTTGGAATAGCTATAATAACTTTAAGTCCAGAGTCTGGGGATATATTTAGTTAAGTTAGATGAATAAAGTAGTGAGAAATGATGTTGGAAAAGAGTGGAGTTAATATGATCAGTTTGTGTGGTTCCCTAAGAGAAAGGATCTCACTGGTTTGGCCAGTCTCTGGCAGTACAGAGGGCGCCTTCTTTGCATCAAACATCCTTCCCCTTCCCTGGAAGCTGTGTTCATGTAAAGGGGTCATGTGGCAGAGGAAAGATAACTGTGATTTTGGCAGGTGCTCATTCAGCTTTGAATTTTTGTCCCATGTGCCAATGACCGGTATTACATTTATACAGACTTGGCTGCGGAAAATCTCCTTGGACCTTCTTCCAGGGTGATACTAACCCATTAACCATGACATTTCAGCCAGTAATTAAACTACCGAAACTTTTATGCAATTATTTATGTGTTCTACCAATATTTTCCTTGTTCTCCACAAAATATCACAAAAGATTTTACTAATTATCTTACTCAAGTCCAGCCGGTGTGACTTTACCAATCAATCAATAAATTTCTCCAACAAAGAAATAAATTGAGGTAGGAGTTATAATTTGTGATTTGTGTGTGGGGGTGTCTACTGATTACAGCTCTGTTTTCTAAAATACTCCTTTAACTCAGGTAAGAATTTCCTTTGGGACCTCATTGATCTGTATTTTGTATGATCTACTGTCTCAGTACAATTTTTAAATTAAAATTAGGAGGTGTTCATCTGTACTCTCTGTGAATCAGAAATATCTGTCCAGCTCTCTTATTTGGAGATTCTCTAGAATTCCCTGATTTCAGTGCCTCAGTTTAGGGAGGTTGCACCTGGCAGCTAAGTATTTGTGACAAATCAATGGGCTGCAATGCTATTGAAAAGTAGACACTTTATGGATACTCTGCTTAAGCTGGCAAGTTGCCCAGCTGACAACATTTACTCTAAACATTATTTTGACGCAGGTCATTTCATAAATGTGGAATGCAGTTAAGTCTAGTAAAATGCTGGCTAGTCTTGAGCAATCTCAGAATGCTTTCTTTTCTTTTCAAGTCATTTCTACTTACAGAAAAGTTGCAAATAAGTTACTATGTATACATTTATCCCAGAGTCTATACAATAAAACTATCAAAGTCATAAAATTAGCATTGATACAATGCTATTAACTAATTATAGACTTTTTTTTCAGATTTCCTCAATTCTCTTACTATTTTCTTTTCTGCTGTCACATCCAATCCAGAACTCCATACTATATTTAGTTTCCTAGTTTACTTAATCCTCTCCAATCTGAAAGGCTTTCTTTCATTGCCTTGACCCTTTCAAGAATATTTGGTAGTTGATTTTGTAGAATGTCCCTCAATTGAGCTTGCCCAGTGTTTTCTGACGATCATATTGTGGTTCTGCATTTTTGGCAGGGATACTGGGGAAGGGATGATGTCCCTTCTCAGTGCATCACATAAGGCAGTGCATACTGTGCATATGTCTCATGTCTCATGATGCTCACTTTAATCCCTTGTTCATGGTGATGTCTGACAGTTTGCTCCACTGTACAGTTACTATTTTTTATTTTATAATTAATCAAGGTCTTCTGGAAAGATGAGACTATGTAAACATCTTTTTTATCATACTTTTCCCATAAATGGTAGCATCCATCAATGGTTCTTGTTTATTAAAATTTTTATCTGGTATTTGCCAAGTGATGATTTTCCATTTCCATCATTCCTTAGGAATACGTTTTAAAGATATACTTTTACAATATCAGTAGTCTTACTTGCCACTGACATGCTTAAACAAAGATAAAATGACTAATCATTTTCTGCAAAATAGAAATCAGAATTTTTAAATGTAATGACAAAATAACAGTTTAATACATGATATTATCTACTATATTACTCATGTACTTATAGATTATTCACATGAATAATTCTTTTACAAATATAATGACAGAGTGAGGAAGGGTGAGGAAGGGAGAGGACCTCTTTTGTACCTGTAACACACAGGAAAGGCACAAATACAGCCCAATATATTTATCTTTTTGCCTTGTATGCTAAGGATCTCTGATTGACTGCAATGATTTATACCCCTGTTTTATTTTTATTTATCCCTCTTTGTTGACATTTTTTTAATTGTCTGCGTCTTATGGATTTACTCACATTAAAAAAATAATGCAACCCTCCTCAAAAAATTTTGGGGGAGAAAGAAGGTTGCGAATTGTAAATAAAAACTACAAATAATAATTTGTTCAAAGTGAACAATAGTATCTGAATAATTATTAGAGGAATTAATAAAAATCTATTTTGGGAGTAGTAGGAGGTCCTTAATATATGGTGACAGGAGAAGATTTGACTTTGGGTGGTGGGCACCTGGTGCAATATACAGATCTTATAACATAGAAACCCACACCTGAAACCTATATGTTCATGTTGACCCATGTCACCCCAATAAATTTAATAAAAACAAAAATACCTCTTTTTCCAGTTTTAGGAACTTTATTTTATTTACTAGCCTAAGGATGTTTAAGTTCCAATGAAGTAGTAGAGATTGACTAAAATCCAAAGAGGTGTTTATGTTTGTTTGTTTGTTTGTTTGTTTTTAATATAAGCAAAGTAAACAAAACAGTATAATGAACTCTCTGTATGTCTCCTTTGGCGTCATCAACTACACACATTCTACCAGGATATGTTTTGTACATCCCCTTACATCCCATATCACCCCTTGCTATTTTTCAAGATAAACTTTACATATCTTGAAATGCACACATCTTAATTGACAAAAGGATACACCCATGTAATCTCTATGCCTCTTAACTGACCAAAGAATACACTCATGTACTCACCCATGTAATATCCATACACCATTTTCTTTTCTAGGTTAAAAAACAAACAAACACTTTCATCACCTTTGAAAGTTCTTAGTGCTTTCAGAGTCACTCCACATCACTAGCCCCAGCTAACCACCCTCTCACTTTTCTCATGCTACAAAAATTTAGAACATCATAAAAGTGGAAACAAGCAATATGTATGCATTTTTGTGTGGGTTCTTTTGCTCAGTATGGGTGTTGTGTAGTTCACTCCCTTTGATTGCTGACAAGTATACTACAATGTTTGTATTGATTCAAGTAAATGTTTTTTAAACAGAGTGCTAATACACTCTTCTATAACACATGATCCAAATGGACTGCCCAGACAAGAAACAGGGACTTCCTATGTGGTAGTTCTGCTCAGTAAGTCTCATTGCATATCCAAATAGTTCTTTATTATTATAGAACTAGAGGCCCAGTGCACAAAAATTTGTGAACTCAGGGAGGGGTGGTCCCTCAGGCTGGCCTATGCCCTCTCGCAGTCTGGGACCCCTTGGGGGATGTTCACCTGCTGGCTTAGGCCCGCTCCCTAAGGGAATGGGCCTAAGCTGGAAGTCAGACATCCCTCTGGCATCCCGAGAGCACTCAGGGGATGTCCACTTGCCAGTGGGGAGCAGGCCTAAGCTGCAGTCGGACATCCATAGCGCTGCTGAGGAGGCGGGAGAGGCTCCCACCACCACCGCTGTACTGGCAGCCGTCAGCCTGGCTTGTGGCTGATCAGAGTTCCCCCTGTGGAAGTGCACTGACCACCAGGGGGCAGCTCCTGCACTGAGCATCTGCCCCCTGGTGGTCAGTGTGTGTCAAAGTGACCAGTCATTCCCAGTCATTCTGCTGTTAGGGTCAGTTTGCATATTACCCTTTTATTATATAGGATTAGAGCAAAGAGTAAAAGTTTTTAAATAAATTTTGCTCATATTACACAAAAAAAGAATGCCTTATTTTTAACAAAAACAAGTCTTTAGCTTCAGTTTGCTTATTATCTTTTCTGAGCCTTATTTTATTCAAAATTAAGAAAGAAGAATATCTATACCTGTATCTATATCTGCAGCCTACAGATTGTTAATAAGGAAATGCAAAACCTCAAGCTCCACCCCAGATTGATATAGGAACTTTGAGGGAGAGGCCCACCTTCTTTGTCCTAACAGACTCTCCAGGAAATTCTGATACAGCTAAATTTTGAGAACCACTAAACTTCAGGAATACATTCTTTATCTACCACTGGGGCTACTTACCTACACTTTGTGATCTCATCTTCTATTGCTGCCTTTAATTTTGTCGTCTCCACCTCAATCAGGACTTAGAAACATGTATTTTGGATCCTCAACCCAATTTTTGTGTTTAGTGGGCTCTCAGTTAATATTTGTTGAGTGAATAACTTTTTCTGTTAACATGCCTAATTTTCTTCCATGATTCTTATCCTGGGCTATACGTTGATTTTAATGAACCTCATTAAAACTAATTTTTTAAAAAGTTTGTATAAGCACTTACACATGATAGGTTTGTTTACAAAATATATGATTTTTCTTTTTTCCTTAAAGGCTTCTCTCAATTCTCTCTCATCTCTTCTGCCAAACAAAATAGCAGATAATCTATTGATTCAAAAAGTTTTAAAATTCTAATTAAAGTGTTAGGATATCAAATGTCAAATCTATTATCTTAATATCGATGATATGTTATCAACTATGTCAAGGATTAAATGTCTAAAATAAAAAATGCATCATAACTGTTTTTAGCAATTTGCTACAAGTTTTCAGCTACTTTAAATTATATCCCAAGCAAATCTCATCTAGAAACTTGTAATTTTAGAATACTAACTGACATGTAGCACAGTTCTATTCTCAGCTTGAAGCACAAGTAACTTGAAAATGTTACCTAGGGACACAGGTAAATAAGTCCTAAAAACTGATATTTACAGTAACTGACCATAATTGTAACACAAGTGATCAGTTCTAATCCAAATGTACTTGGCTAAAATTATTAGTCAAACAGCTACATAGGGTGAGGCTCAAAACAAAGAGGTAATCAGAAAGATATGGGGGAGCATAACAATAGGAAGGTAAGAAATAGATATCTTAAAAGGAAGAAGTATTCTACTTGGTCTATATTGCAAGTGGAAAAGAAAATTCTTTTCCAATTTCTAGCACTAAGATTGTCTTCTATCTGAAGGACTAAAAATAGTAATCGGAGTTATAAATGCTTTCCATGCACTTGCTTTAATAATTTACCTTCTGAAATTCTGTTGTCTACAGAGTTGATTTTAATGTTAGTACTATCTCCAGACAATTGCCTGGCTAATCTATGGACTACTAGTTAATTGAAATTCAAGATACTTACTTCATCTTGACTTAGACTTAATTCTCCAGATCCACTATTTCCTGAAATCCATCCCAATTTAATGCTTCATCTCTCTGTCTGTATTTGTTATAATCCTGTTTGTTTGTACTTGTTGTTGTTGTTTTTCTTTGCTTTAAATTCTAGAGAGGAAAGTCAGAATTTTCAGTGGTTTTACTCTAGTGGAGGGTATCAAACAGCACAGCCTATTTAAATTCCCAGTGTTATAGTTCAATGGATCTGTGTTGTTTATGTACTGTCTGTTCAACATCCTCCCTGCCAACCAAGACCATTAAAGAATATCAGTGTAATTTGTGACAAGTCTTCACCAGGTGTTCTTGGTCCAGTTACCTTGACAAATGTCTAAAGGCTCACTGGAGTTGATACTAAATCAACTGAGACAATGTTAAACTATTCCCCGACTAGAACAGCAGAAAATATAAATATATGCCTAGTTGTCAAAGCAAATACTAGATATTCACAGCTTGAAATGCCTCATCAATTGGTGAGGAAACAATAAAGTATCCATATTTTTACCACTTTAAGGTAACTGGTGGTTCTTGTATATGTCCTAAAGGCTTTAGATTTATATGCAATATTGTTCAGCTTCTTTCTTGGAACCATTTAAAGAGATGCTCATTGTTAAGCAGTTTACATATTTTTTTTTCAGAAAGTTTAATTCACAACATATTAAAAAAGGGCTTATTTAAAATCACAGGGTTTCTTTCAAAATTCTAATTTGTAAAAAAATGTATCTTTATTGTTGAAAATATTTTTCCCCAGTGACCCTCTCTATGCTGCTCCATATGTGTGTGTGTGTGTGTGTGTGTGTGTGTGTGTTTTATCTCAAACAGGGAATTTTTCAATTGATTGTATCAATGTCTCCTTTTAAAGAACATTTTTTGAATGACTACTGTTCATATGAAATGTGTGTCAGTTAGTACATTAGTCACTCAGAATGTTCTTTAAATTAAACACACACTCTATCTGTTTAGGAATCAAGTTTCCACAGAGGTCCATGTTGATTCTAAGAGGATGCTAAAATCTGCTGCTTAAAAAAGAAATGATTCTTCAATGCATTTTCATCACAATGAATAAAATGTTAATGAACAAAATCAATTAGTAAATTTAAAAATTGAATTGGCTTTATTGAATGATTCATGAACTGTAGTGTCCACAGTAAACAGAGAGGTGCTCTGAGAATTCAAAAAATGGAAGGTTTTTTAGGGGTAGAACCTGACCTGGGCAGGACAAGCTAGTTATTAGTAAAATAAAAGAAAGGTGTTTTTTTGTTTGTTTGTTTTTGTTGTTTAGTTTTGTTTTGTTTTTCCGGCAAGGTACCTTTCTTTGGGGGAAGGGAGGTAGGGTTCTTATCAGGCAGATACCTCCTTGGTCTCCATCAGGGAATTCTAGACAGACTGGTTTAGGATCACATTCCTGGGAGGGGATGAAGTGCAATTACAATAAGTCTTGGTTTGCTCTCCTGGGTGCAAGTGACTCCACCTTGGAGCTGCAGTTTCATTTCACTTTAATCTTTATTTTTCAACTTCAGTTGACATTCAATATCATATTAGTTTCAGGTATACAGCATAGTGGTTAGATATTCATACAACATATGAAACAATCTTATTTTGCATCTACCATGCATAACTGAGGTCATTGAGATTTATGAAAATAAGTTGCATTTGGTGTGATATCAGCAGACAAATGATCCAAATCTAATGCTGAACAAAGTTTAGCTTCAGTTGTTTTTCTCCTACTTTCAATACATGCTCTAGGGTAACATTGAAGGTGAGATATAATGGTAAAATTATAAAGCTTGCCTACAGGTTTAGACTGTATCAATATGAAATCAGAACAAATTTAGATTGAATCACATGCAGTTTTCAATATTCTCTAAAAGTACTGTTTTGTACGTTTACCTATAGTAATGGAAATTGCATATAACAAAATAAATTAATTGGACAATTATATAACTAAATAAAAATGTAAGGGAAAACAGCAAGTACAAAAAGACTTTTTTTTTTCAATCTCAAAATTATGAAGATTATTTTAGCGAAAAAGATTCAAAACTGTGTCATTTTCCCAACTTTATAAACCTTTTTATTTAATAGCTTTAAACTTTGGAAAATATAATCATCTAATTGTCTTTTTCAAAGATTTAAATTATTGTTGCAATCATTAGCACAACCATCTTTTCAAGGAACTGACACTAGCTGAGCAGAAAATACCAGCTAAAATAGCATAAAAGAACAGGAATGAACTTGAGAAATAAGAAATCATGATGATGAATATAACTAATTTTACTTTTCCCAGCCAGTTTTCATGCTTTCTTGTCTGCGAAGGTCAGGAACCATAAATAGCTCCAGTATCAGATATTATTGTTCACAAACTTTTCTTAGAGAAAAATATCATTAGTACAACTGTTGTCACATGTAAACTTAATAAAAGTCAATACAGCCTGTTTTTTATTCACTGTCAAATGATAAAGGCAACAAAAAAATAGCAATCTTTTTAAAAAATTCTTTATTTATTATGAAGAATGGGTTTTCAGTATTAGAATGTGTTACATATAATTTTCATAATCTTATATGTTATGAAAATTATGAAATTTCATAATCTTATATATTATGAAAATAATATATATATATATTATACATTATTATATATAAGTATCAATGCCTTAAGAAGGTCATTTCCAAAAAAATAGTGAACCCTAAAGTATTCTTTGTTGATGTCTTTCAGAAACTAGGATGTAATTTTCTAAAGTAAATTTTTATTTTCTAGCTAGTGGCAGAAAATAACCTGTATTATACCAAACCATTCTAAAAATTAGTACTTAGTTATACAGCGGATATATAAAAATTGTCCACGTACATGTGGAAATGCCATGCTCTATTTATTGTTTAATTCTCCCTAAATAAGTCAAGGTAATTAAGAGTTTCATTAACTACTTTTATTTTTTTTTAATTTTTAATGATTTTTCAGCTTTATTGAGTGATACTTGACAAATATAAGTGTAATATATTTTAAGTTTACAACATTATGTTTTGATATATGTATAAATTGTGAAGACTTTCCACCACTGAGTTAACAAATCCATCATCTCACAGTATTATTTTGTATGTAGGAGAACACTTAAGTTCTACTCTCATAGAAAATTTCTACTATACCTTACAATATTCTCAACTATAGTCACCATGTTATACATTAGATCCTCAGATCTTACTCTTATTGTAAAGTAAAAGTTTGTTTCTTTTTGCCAGATTTTTCTTATCCCTCTTCCCCCAACTCTACTATGGCAACCACCATTACACTCTGTTTCTATAAGTTCAACTTTTTCCTTTTTCTTTTTTTTAATCCAAATATATGTGATACTTTGCAGTGTTTTTCTTCTCTGCCTGGCATATTTCACTTACCTTCACTTAGCATAATGCCCTCCAGTTTCATCCACAGTGTTGCAAATAGCAGAATTTTTTCCGTGTTTTTTTTTTTTTTTAAGCTGAATACTTTTTGTATAAGATATTTTTCTTATCCATTCCTCTGTTGACTGGCACATGGGAGCTTTTCATACTTTGGCTATTGGGAATAATGCTGCCATGAGTATAGGAGTACAGACATCTATTTGAAATAATAACTTCATTGCCTTTTGATATATATACACAGAAGTGGAATTGCTGGATCATATGGTAATTTGTTAATGAATCTTCATAATGTTTTTCATAGGGACTGTACCAATTTACATGCCCACCAACAGTGTAAAGAATTCCTTTTGCTCCCCATCCTCATCAGCATGTGCTTCTTTTGAATTGTTGATAGTAGACATTTTAACAAGTGTTAGAATTTGCATATTTTGGATATTAAACCCTTTTCAGATAGGGGTTTTGAATTTTTTATTTCCCATTCCACATGCTACTTTTCATTTTGTTGATTGTTTCCTTTGGTGTGCAGTAGAGTTTTAGTTTGATGTAATCTCACTGTTTCCGTTTGCTTTTGTTTCCTTTGTTTTTGGTGTGTCAAATCCCCCCCGCACCCCCCCCCAAATAGTATTAAGACCAATGTAAAAGGGCTTACTCCCTATGTTTTCTGCTAGTAGTTGTATGGTTTCATGTGTTATCTTGACATCTTTAATCCATTTTGATTTGATATTTTGTTGGTTGGATTAAGTAGTAGTCCAGTTTTATTCTTCTGCATGTGAATATTGACTTTCTTACAACCATTTATTTATTTATTTTTATATTTGTTACAAATATTGTTGTTGCTAGAATTTGACTTGCTCTCAGGGAGACTTGAAGTTCTGGAGTCGGCATATCCATTTGCCAGAAAAATCCATATCTCTCATTTTCTAAGAATTCCCACTAAGAATAAGTTTTGATTGAGCTGCCCCAGGTCAAATTGAATATCTGGAAAAGAACTTCCATGTCAGGTGAAGTTGTGCACCTTTAAATACCCTAGTGAACAAGTTCTAGGAGGAGGATTTGGGTAGGGTTTCGTTTTGTGCAAAATGTATGGATATATTTAAACATTTCATTATAGGGTCAAATTAGACTGTTTGTACATGAGCAGATATTAAAGTAAAATTTGGCAATTATCTTGTTCAATATTGAAGAGGCTAACCTTTTTATTTCATAGCCCACACACTTTTGTCCTAAACTAATTTAACAAATATGCATGGTTTTATTTCTGGTCTCTCTTTGTGTGTTATTGATTTATGTGTCTGTTTTTTATCTAATAACTAGAGACCCGGTATATGAATTCATGCATGGGTGGGGTCCCTCAACCTGGTCAGCAATCAGGGCCAATCGGGATGGCTGGGGAGAGGGACTGCAGAAGGTTGGCTGGCTGCTGGAGGTTGTCTGTGGGAGCGCACTAACCACCAGCGGGCAGCTCCTGTGTTGAGCATCTTCCCCCTGGTGGTCAATGTGCGTCATAGCTACCAGATGGTCCTAATGGTCACTTAGGATTTTATATATATACTAGAGGCCCGGTGCACAAAAATTTGTGCACTCAGGGGGGAGGGAGTTCCCTCAGCCTGGCCTGTGCCCTCTCGCAGTCTGGGACCCCTCAGGAGATAACGACCTGCTGGCTTAGGCCTGCTCCCGGGTGGCAGAGGGCAGGCCCAATCCCTAGGTGCAGCCCCTCTTTGGGCTCAGAGCAGGGCCAATTGGGGCGCCGCCCCATGTCATGCACAGAGCAGGGCGGATCGGGAGGTTGAGATGCCATCCTCAGTCACGCTCAGGGTAGTGCCAATTGGGGGGTTGCGGCACCGCCCCCTGTCACATTCAAGGCAGGGTCGATGGGGAGGTTGCGGCACCACCCCCTGTCACGCACAGAGCAGGGCCAATCAGGGGGTTGGGGCACTGCCCCCTGTCACACACAGAACAGGGCCCATCAGGGGGGTTGGGGCTCCGTACCCTGTCACGCACAGAGCAGGGTCGATCAGGGGGTTGGGGAGCTCCCCCCTGTCACGCACAGAGCAGGGCAGATCAGGGGGTTGAGGAGCTGTCCCCTGTCACTCACAGAGTAGGGCCGGTGGGGGAGTTGGGGCACCATCCCCTGTCACACACAGAGCAGGGTCCATGGGGAGGTTGCAGCGCCACCCCTGTCACGCACAGAGCAGGGCCAATCAGGGTGTTGGGGCACTGCCCCCTGTCACACACAGAGCAGGGCCGATCAGGGGGTAGGGGCACTGCCACTCTCACACACAGGGCAGGGCCAATGGGGAGGTTATGGCTCTACCCCGTCACACACAGAGCAGGGCCAGTGGGGGGGGGGTTGGGGCGCTGCACCCTGTCACACACAGAGCAGGGCCGATCAGGGGGTTGGGCCACCGCACCCTGTCACACACAGAGCCACAGGGCAATCAGAGGGTTGGGGAGCTCCCCCTATCAGGCACAGAGCAGGGCTGATCAGGGGGTTGGGGTGCCTTCCCCTGTCACGAAAGAGCAGGGTGGATAGGGAGGTTGTGGCCCTGCCCTCTGTCACACACAGAGCTGCAGGGCGATCAGGGGGTTTGGGCGCTGCCCCCTGTCACGCTGATCCCAGTGCCGGGAGGCCTCACGGCTCCGCTGATCCTGGTGCTGGGAGGCATATTACCCTTTTACTATATAGGCTAGAGGCCTGGTGCATGGGTGGGGGCTGGCTGGTTTGCCCTGAAGGGTGTCCTGGATAAGGGTGGGGGTCCCCACTGGGGTGCCTGGCCAGCCTGGGTGAGGGGATGATGGCTGTTTGCAGCTGGTCACACACCCTTCAGGGTGGGGGTCCCCACTGGGGTGTCTGGCCAGTCTGGGTGAGGGACTGAAGGCTGTTTTCAGGCTGGGGGTGACTGAAGCTCCCAACCGCTCCTTTTTTCTTTTTCTTTTTTTATTCTGGGCCTGCTTTAGCTTTGAGACTTGGCTCCAGCTCTTAGGCCTCCGCTGCTGAAAGTAGGTTTCTGGCCTTTGCTTATAATGTTGCGATCCTGCTGGCTGAAGCCCAGCGACTAAAGCAGTTTTCTAGGGTTTTGTTTAGCTTCTATATTTGTTACATAGTTACTTCGAGTTGCAGCTCAGAGGCCTGCAGCGGCAGGCGGGGAATGTTGGAGTCCTCCGTCACTGAAGCAAGCAAGCCTCATGTTAGTTTCAAGCTGCCTGGCTGCCAGCCGCCATCTTGGCTGGCAGTTAATTTGCATATTGCCCTGATTAGCCAATGGGAAGGGTAGCGGTCGTACACCAATTACCATGTTTCTCTTTTATTACATAGGATACTAGAGGCTCATTGCAGAAAGATACCTGCAATAATAGGGTTTCCTGCGGCTGGAGAGAAGCCTGCTTCACTCCCTTCTCCGCTGCCTCGCTCCCTCCCTTCTCCGCTGCCTCGGTTCTGATCCCATGTCCGCTGCCTTGGCTGCCTCCCTTCTCCAACACTTTGCTCCCTTCTGCAGTGCTTGGCTTCCTTCTATGCTGTCTTCAGTCTTCGTTCCATGCCTGCATATGCAAATTAACCGCCATCTTTGTTGGAGTAATCTGCATACTCGATCTGATTGGCGGGTGGGCATAGCGGAGGGATGGTCAATTTGCATGTTTCTCTTTTATTAGTGTAGGTAGACTATAGGTCCAGTGCACAAAATTCGTGCACGGGGTGGGGAGGTCCCTCAACCTGGTCTACACCCTCTCCAATTCGGGACCCCTCGGGGGTTTTCCAACTGCCTCTTGCAATCTGGGACCACTGCCTGCCTGAATGATTATCCCTAACCCTTCTGCCTGCCTGCCTGATTGTCCCTAACTGTTCCCCTTCTGGCCTGATTGCCCCTAACTACTCCCCTGCTGGCCCGATTGCCCCGAACCACCTCTGCCTTGCCCCACACCCAGGACCCAGGATTCCCTCCTCCAACCGGTCGCTGGCACCCGGGACCTCGGCTTCCTTCTCTCTGGCTGGCTGCAGGCACCCAGGACTCAGGCAAGCTTTGCCCAGACTGGCCGCAGCTGCAGGGGACCATGGACGGGCAGCTTTATATAGGCCACAGCCACAGGCACCCAGGACCACGGAGCAGGCGGCTTGTCCTTCTTCCAGACCACAGGCGCAGATGCTGGTGTTCAGGACCGCGGGGTGGGTGGTTTGTCCCTCTTCCAAGCCACAGCCTGGCTGGTCCCCATTCCTCTCTCCCCAGTGTTGAGTATCTGAGCCGTTATGGCGTGAGGGCGTGAGGGTGTGATGACCCTTTGCATATTAGCTCTTTATTATATAAAATATGCTATTTGGATTATTTTGAAATTTAATTTGTAATCAGGAAATGTAATGCCTTTATCTTTTTTTTTTCCTTCAAGGTTGCTTTGGCTCTTTGAGATATTTGTAGTTCATTCTTCATTCTTTATTAATTTTAATGTTGTATTTTGTATTTCATTAGAAATTCTAATGCCATTAGAGTTTTTATAGGGATTTCATTGAATCTGTAGAGTGCTGTGGGTATTTTGGACATTTTAACAATATTAATTCTTCTAATCCAAACACATGGGACATTTATACATTTAGTTGTGTCTTTTTCAGTTTTTTCATCAACATTTTATAGTTTTCAATGTACAGACATTTCACCTCATTGGATAAATTTATTCCCAAATATTTTATTATTATATTATTGATGCTATTGTAAATTGGATTGTTTTCTTAAATTCTCTTTCCAATAGTTTGTTCTTATATAGGAACACAACATATTTTTGTATATTAATTTTGTATTTCACAACTCTACTGAATTTGTTTATCATTTCTAATATTTTTAGGAAAGTGTTTTTTGGAAATACATATATGTCATCTGCAACAGAGACAATTTTTATTCTTTCATATTGATTTGGATGCCTTTTATTTTTATGTCTTGCCTAATTGCTTAGGCCAGGATGTTCAGTGTTATGTTGAATAAAAGTGGTCAGAGTGGACATTCTTGTTTTTCCTGATCTTGGAGGAAAGGCTTTTAGCTTTCCAATAGTGATTATTTTAGCTAAGGCTTGTCATACATATATGGTCATATTTAATATAGTGGGTTACATTTGAGTCATGTTTCCTCTATACTCAATTTTGTTTCAAATTTCTTTTATCGTAAAGGATGTTTAATTTTGAGAGTTATTATTATTATTTTTTAACTGTAATAGGATGTCTTTTTCGTATCTATTGAGGTGATCATGTGATTTTATCTTTCATTCTGTTAATGTAGTGAATCACATTGCTTTGCATATGTTGAACCATCCTTGAATCCATGAATTAATCTAACTTGCTCAAGGTGTATTTTCCTCAATGTACTTCTGAATTCTGTTCACTATTATTTTTGCATCTATGTCAATCAGGGATATTGGCCCATGATTTCCTTTCCTTTCTTTCCTTCATTTTTTTTTTTTTCAGTGTAATGTTGACATTATGAGTTTGGAAGTTTCCGTCCTCTTTTTTGTTTTGAAAAAGTTTGAGAAGGATTGTTACTACTTCTTTAAAGGTTTGTTAGAATTAAGCCATCTGGTCCTTCACTTTCATTGTTGGGAGGTTTCTGATTACTGATTTAATCTCTTTACTAGCAATTTGTCAGTTCAGATTTCCCATTTCTTCATGACTCAGTCCTAGTAGGTGGCACGTGTCTAAGAATGTATCTATTTCTTTTAGATTGTCCAATTTGTTGGCATAAAATTGCCTATATTAGTCTCTTGGTCCCTTTAACAATCTTGCCTTGATTTCCTAAATTAATAGCATCCAATAATATACTATTAAATTTTATTAATGATCATTTGCTTCCTAAATTGTTTTCAATCATTCACATATAACTAATTTATTTTAGGTAACTATAAAAATTCTAAAATGTGTTATCCAATGTCAACTAAGGTGTGCTCATCACCTATATAGAAGTTTTCTATTAATTTTAATATAAACTTAATTATATATATGATTATATAGTCATATATATTTGAAATACAGCATTTGGCCTTTATGTATTCTGTTTTTCCTTTTGCAAAACCTATTATAGTAAAAATGTTTTGTTTCTTTATAGTTTTACTTCAAATTTACTATAAAATAGATCTAAACTTTAACTGGAAAATAGCTAAATAAATCAAGATATGGATATATACTTTTCAGCTCTCCATTGAGAGAATGGAGAATCTAGACAGGACATCAGTATGTCTACTACCAAAAATTGGCTTTAACTCCATTCTTGGTTGTAAATTAGGAGGTCTAGAATTGCACTATACCTTGAAGTAGTCACTGGCCAGATGTGGCTATTTAATTTTAAATAAAATTAATTAAAATAAAAAAATTCATTTATACTAGCCACATTAAAAGTGTTCAGTAGCCACTCGTGGTTACTTTAGTGCATTTTCATCATTAAAGGAAGTTCTATTGGATGAGAGCTGCAGAGTAAGTTCCTAAAACAAAGTGATTTTATAAAATTTTGGTGGGTATCTACTGTTTTAGATCATCCATGAGACCCTTTTTGTACATAATCTTGGATAATTAAAGACTGTTTTCCTTTTGTACCACTTGAATTATTTAAAATCTATTTAAAAGCAGACTAAGAACCACATGTTGGGTATGCTTCATGAATTCTTTTACGGTTTAGTGTTGAACCAAAACATAGTCGAGTGCTTCTAAAGTAAACATTTTCCATTTCCAGTATCCTCTGAAGAGTTTTTGAATTTTAAGTATGTAAAAATAAATCTTGTAATGCTACTTTAAAGTGTTATTGCATCTGCTTCAGGCTGCTGGCATTGTAAATTTCAGTCTCATACAATTTCATTTGAGAGATGCATCCTGGATGAAAAAATATGTTCTTTTGTTTTGGTTACCCACAGCCACTCAGCCCTAAATTTTCCAGTGAGAATTGAAAAATTAAATCTTTGTAATATTATGCATGTGTGTGTTTTGTATTGTTTTTTAGATATAACCATCTCAGTGTTAGACATTTAAGAAGTGTGAACGTGGACTGCTTTTGTAAGAAGCCAAACTCCAAGCTTTAGTATCTTTTTTGCATGTAAAATTAGCTCTGTCTAGTGAAAATAAGCAAGGTAATAAACTCTTTCCATGACACCTCAACATAAAATGATGCCACCTGTATATTCACAAAGATTGTGACTTACATGTATATACCCCATATGATTATTGAATACCCTATGGCTTTGTATTGGTCACAGGACTCCTAAAAACCTTCTTTCTTTCTTTTTTCTTTCTCCTTAACTTTCTGATTAATTCCTCAGACTTTTGAGTAACACTTGCAAAATTATATTCAGCAAATATATTAAAGAAATGGAGGGTTAAACTATAGAATTTTTCAACCTATTATTATTGTGATGTGTTTTAAAAATTCCCAAAGCACTGCCGTTTGGAAAATTTCCCAAATGCATTTACCATGAGCTCATTTTTAGAGGAGCTAAAGGACTATTATTCAGTCAAGCACACTGTAGGATTGCTGCCCTGCCACCCCGGCCCCTTTCCCTTCTACCCTCTAATCCTTTCTTACGTTTATGCCACTACATCGAGATGTATGGTTTGTGCCTCAGCTCTTGCAAATTTCTAGCTGTTTGTGATGTAAAAAGCACTAATAGAAAAAGTAGAAAAGAGCAAGGCTGTTAGGTCACATGGTGATGGCAAAGTTAACACCTGCCGGTGCACCTGCTTGTGAGTCAGCAGGAAGCAAAACACCCAGCAACTAAAAAGTAGTCCGGCTGATTGTTTAACAATTAAAGTTGTAATTAGATTTATAAGTGAATTTTTGGTGTCGTCTACAGTCTAGAAAATCAGTGTATTTCAGCTAATCTTTTCCTCAGCATGATCTGTTCCAGTTCATTGCTAACCATCTTCAAAATCTGTGTGTTTTTTTGAAACTCAAATTTGAACGGAACTCTTAAACAGCCTTCTCTAACTAGTCCCTCAGGTGGTTTTCCCCATTTTAGTGACAGAATGAAAATGCAATTTTATCCTGTGAAAAATGATAAAGTGACAGTGTTTAAGATAATACAGATATTTACATTTTCAAGCAGTAGGTTAAAAAGATTGCTTTAGGCAATCATTTCTGGAGTACAGATCACTGAAATTTCCGTCTGCTCCACAGCACACTTAAGTTGTTACTATGACATCTCTATAAAAGTCTCCATTATTTCAATATTCCAAGAAAACTTGGAATCCATGATGAATATTAAACTGATAAATATTATTTAATAAGTTCAGTAAATTTAAACTTAATATTAAAATAACTATTAAGCACAGGCCAGTTTACAATTCAGTAACCTGACTCAGAGTGATGTCTGATGTTCCTGGGTTGGCTTTTGCTATACTAGGAAAAAAGTGGACAAAACCAAGAATATTTCTTTAGGCTTAGGGTATTTATATAATACACAGACCAACCAGGACACTTGTGAGAATAAATGGGGTAGATATGAATAACTATGTAAAATAACAGGCATTTGGATGATCTGGCAAAACGAAGCTTCTCCAGTAGATTTGACCATGGATTCTAGTTTATATTTTGACAGGAGGTGTTATGGGCTGAATTGTATCTCCCGCCTCCAATTCATATATTTCAGTATTAAGCCTCAGGCCATGTTTAGAGATAGGGTCTTTAAAGAGGTACTTAAGTTAAAATGAGTGCTTTGGTCTGGACCCCAATCAATATAATGCATGTCCTTCTAAGAAGAAATTAGGACACAGGGGAAGATGCCCATTTACAAGCCAAGGCGAGAGTCCTCAGAAGAAACCAACCCTACAGACATCTTGATCTTGGACTCCTAGTCTCCAGAATTAAGAGATAATAAATTTATTTAGTTTAATCCACCCAGTCTATAGGACTCTGTTATAGCAGCCCTAGCAAGTTCATACAAGAGGAAATTACAAAAACAGCTTCTTTGACTTTATTGTCATAATATATATATATATATATATATATATATATATATATATATATATATATATATATGTATATATAATCTCAGAAAGGGATCAACTACAGCATGCCTCTATTTTCACCATTATCAAGAAGAAAAATATAAAATGCTAAGTACAGCAACTATTATGGTAGCTCACTAGTCTCTGTTCCTGATAAGGTTTAACTAATTTTTTTAGCTTTTGACTTGATAATGTTATCACTTGCCCACACAGGTATAAATGGGAAGAACCTGACACCCTAGCCCTGGTATCAGCTCTGTGAGAGAAAGGTATAGAATCTTGCCTAATAAATTCATCCTTGCACTTCATAGCAGAAACTGGGCATTCACAATGTCTGCATGGTAAAAGCTTGTAGATAGATTCTGAAATACACAAAACTATGTGAGGAGTGTGATTCTGTGGTAGAAGCTAGAGAAGGAAGGACGCTTCTGAAAATTGCAGAATGGTTAGAGCAGGTTAAGGGAGGACATGACTTGAAAAAAGTCCCTGTAACAGGAAAGATATGATCTATTTTTAAGGATAGTGATGAATATTTAACTTTAAATTGTTGCCTTTGTTTTTGTCTGTGATTCTATATCGTCTGTGAACACCTACTAAAGGCATTGGCTTTCTGTTTATCTGCTGTGGGATAGAACAGGAAAGGACAGCAGCTGCAGATGGAAAGAAGCCAGGAGTTTGGGACAAACCCAGGATTGGGATTCTGCAGCAGCACCCAGTTCCCATGAGGACATTATAAAAAGTATAACAGGGACCTGGATTTATAGTAACAGAGGTGCTGGGCAGGTCACCAGTTTAGGAGAGACAGTAAAACCAAGGGAAAAAAAGAAAGGAAAAAAGAAAAACAAAACAAACAAACAAACAAAAAAACCAGCAAGTGAGCCTCTGGAACTGGTACAAAGGGTTCTAGGTACCAGGCAAGTCCCTGTCACTGCCATGTGGGCAGAAGCGTGTGGGAGCTGAAAAATAATACCTTTACTCCCATAATTCAAATGACATACAATAGATTAACAGGAGAAAATGACATTTTAATACGTGTGCCCAGGTAATTCATATAAGATGAAAACTCCAAAGACAGTGAAATAAATGTATATAGGTCATTGTGGACATGGGGAAAAATGGAGAAACAGGATCTGAGATTTCAAAGGAAGTAGGCAATTTAGAGATAGTTGAAGAGCAGAACAAACATGGTAGGTCAGTTTTTGCCTCAATGGGACACAGGGGGTGATCTAACTAACAGGTCCCTGTTAGCTGCCATAATTAATTCAAATCAGCCTAAGATGAATAACCTAAGATTTCTTCCCTGGGATAGGTCTTTTCATCTGAATCTCTTGGGCAGAGGTGGAGGGTCAAACATTCTTTTTGAGTCTTCTGTTTCTTAATAAAAAGATTAAAATAAATCTCCCCAAAGGCAAAACTTTGACCCCCTTCAAGTACAAAACTTCCCTGGGTTCCCCTCAAACAAAGTTTGGATTGGTCCTACACCTGTTCTCAGAATGAGCCTTGGCACTGCCAAGTCAACTGAGGTGAAGAGGGAGGTAAGCTCAAGGAAGTTAGTGAGTCATTACCCTGATAGGGTTAGATGAGATGCTACAGAGAAAGGAGGGAAGGAAGCAGAGTAACCACCTTGGTGTTTGTTGTACAGAGTTCAAGGGTGGCAATTAGAAATAGGGCAGGAGATGTTTGAAACAGTCCCTGAAACACCCTCTGGCACTATAGTGGAACTAGCAACTGTACTAGCATGATGCGCTGGCATGTAGTTTGAAGCCATTTTCCAGCAGACTTTAGGAGGATAAGGTAAATCTCAGAGTCAGAGCAGGAAACAGTGGCAGTCACATGACACATGGACTGCAACCACTAATCAAAAGATAGAGAGGCTGAAGGAAATGAGGGGGTTGGGCTGGTGATCCTGCTTTAAGTCTCTTTCAGCTTGGAGTTGTGAGGTTCTGTTGGCTGAGTGCAGTGTGAAAGGTTCCTAAAGACCCTATGTTGTTTATTTTCTCTCTCTTTAACTTCCCTGCTGTATGTGACTAATGATTTATGGGTTTAGAGTTCTGGCACTAGAAGGGATCCTGGAGGTCATGACTGCACTCTACTCTGTTGTGTATAAAAATGAAGAAGTAGAAGACTTATCTACTCAATTGACAATTAAAGACCCGAGTCTCTGAATGATGCCTTCTATCTGTCTTTAATTTGTTATGGTGTCTAGCTTGGTACTACGACCACACTACTCTGCACAAAAGCGTGGCTGTTATTAATGATGATGGGCAGAAAAAATAAGTGGCAATCATTACCTGAGGTGCTGACAGCTTTGAGAAATGTATCTTCTTTCCAAAGAACTGGACAAAAAATCTTCAAAAAATTGCCTATAATTTCAGAGGCTTTATGGATCCCCTAGAAGAAATGTCTTTAAATAAACTCCCCTGTGGGCCTATGGAAACCAGATTAAGAATTCCTGCCCTAGCTGGTTTGGCTCAGTGGATAGAGCGTCAGCCTGTGGACTGAAGGGTCCCGGGTTCAATTCCAGTCAAGGGCATATGCCCGGGTTGCAGGCTCAATCCCCAGTAGGGGGCGTGCAGGAGGCAGCCAGTCAATGATTCACTCTCATCATTGATGTTTCTACCTCTCTCCCCCTCTCCCTTCCTCTCTGAAATCAATAAAAATATATTTAAAGAAATGAAAAATGAATTCCTTTCCTCGAGTATCCATTGCCCATCTGGATAGACCCTATATTCAGAGGTAAAAGAAGGAGAATGTCACTTTAGGGATAATATTGTCTTGGAAGAAAAATGATTAAAGCTAATAAGGAAATAGGTTAAAATGTAAACACTGAAGTTTTCTAAAAGCAAGGTAACCTCAACACATCACTATTGAATAGTCTATAATTAACTAACAAAGAGAATTGGTTTTTGCCTTTTAAGAGTTTTAAATGTGTAGCATGATATTCACAATTATAACTAAATATCTAATCATTTTATTTTCTCTTCATTAAACCAGGAGTGACACATAGGATAGGAATCACTTTGGTAAATATAATTCAAAATGCATATTGCCAATTAGTAAGTGCTTTGCTTCATTTGGAATTAATTTATAGAAATAGTGTGATTTAGGAATCCAACTTCATTTTTTTGCTTGTGGATATCAAGTGTTTTAGTACAATCTGTTGAAAAGATTATTGTTTTTCCATAGAGTGTCTTGTCATCCCTTTTAAAAATCAATTCTGCATAGCTGTATACAATTATTTCTTAATTCTCAGTTTTATTCATATTGATTTATGTGTCTGTTCTTATGCTAATACCACGCTGCATTGATTACTGTAACTTTGTAGTGAGTGTTGTACTTTGTGGAAGTTGTCAGTTCTTAAATTTTGCTCTTCTTATTTCAATTATTTTGGGTACCTTGTATTTCCATGTGAAGCTTGGACTAAATTTTGAAAGGTGAGTGGCAGATGGCCAAATTTCTTAGATGAAATGCTTTTGGAAACAGAAGCATCTGAGGGGAAAACAAAAAGTTTATATCTAAAGCCTAAAAGTATGAGATGGGTTTCAGGAACAGAGCTAACAATCACAAGCACCAAGAAAGAGAGAAATAGGTACTTTGAGATTGTGTGTGGCTGGAACAGAGGATAGGGAGTTATGTGAGTTGAGGATGGGACATTAGGTGGGGTCAGACCATAACAGCAATAAAATTAAAAAGCATTTGATTTTTTTAAAAAATATATTTTATTGATTTTTTACAGAGAGGAAGGGAGAGAGATAGAGAGTTAGAAACATCGATGAGAGAGAAACATCGATCAGCTGCCTCCTGCACACCTCCCACTGGGGATGTGCCCGCAACCCAGGTACATGCCCTTGACCGGAATCGAACGTGGGACCCTTCAGTCCGCAGGCCGACGCTCTAGCCACTGAGCCAAACCGGTTTTGGCGCATTTGATTTTTTAAAAATATACTTTTATTGGTTTTTGAAAGAGGGGAAGGGAGAAGGAGAGATGGAAACATAGATGAGAGAGAAAAATCGATCAGCTGCCTCCAGCACTCCCCATACTGAGCCTACAACCTAGGCATGTGCCCTGACAGGGGATCAAGGGACTCAAATTGGTGACCTCTTGGTGCATGGGTTGATGCTCGACCACTGAGCTACACTGGCCAGGAAAAGCATTTGATTTTATAGGTAGTCTTTTATCTTGAAGACAGTGTAGAGACACTAAAGTTGATGGCAAACCTTCTATGTTGTTCTAGTGGAGAAAGTAAATACTCCCTTCTTTTATTTGTAAAACATTGGCTTTCTCCTTGGAGATATACCCCTCTCTCTCTCTCTCTCTCTCTCTCTCTCTCTCTCTATATATATATATATATATATATATATATATATATATAAACACATATAATTTAAACTAACGTCACTTTCCCAAATAATACAAAGTTCTGCTTATACAAAGTAAGTCTCAGGAGGTAGTCTAGATACTTTATAGTTAATTCCTAAAGATCGACATTCAAAACAAATATTGAGCCTGACATATACATTTTGCACACTGGCAGAAGACAAATAATGCTGTATAAAAAAAATCCCCCATTATTTTTCTTTCTATCTTCAAACATCCCTTTATTTTATTTGTTCTTTTTGTTTTGTTTTGTTTTGGTGCTCAATCCTAACTTCACAACTGGGATTGTCATTAGATACAGCTTTTCATCATGCCTGAAATTTAATCACCCAGGATGCGTGGAGCTGGCCTTGTGTTTTTTTCCCTACACAAAAGTCCAATACAATATGGTGCCAATCAGTTACATGTGTGTTTTTGGTGCAAGAAAATTCAGCACAATATTTTTTCAATGTCCCAGATTTAACAACTTCATAATTTTAAGTATATATTTTCTATAAAATGCATGAATATCTCTGAGTGGTAGAATTGTATTAATAATAAATAGCAACCAGTATTCATTCTCTAAGTGTTCTCATGCGAAATAACATTCAGAGCAATAAATGCCCTGAGGTGTATAGAGTTTCTCCATTGCACAGATGAAAAAATTGAGGTTGACTGAATTAGAGCACTGCTTCTCTCCACCTACAAGCCATTTTCATCCATTTCCATGTTATTTCTGTAACAAATTCTATAGTTATTTTAAAAAAATGACCCTAGCTTGTTTGGCCCAATGGATAGAGCGTCGGCCTGCGGACTGAAAGGTTCCAGGTTCGATTCTGGCCAAGGGCACATGCCTGGGTTGCAGGCTCCATCCCCAGTAGGGGGCATGCAGGAGGCAGCCAATCAATGATTCTCTCTCATCATTGATGTTTCCATCTCTCTCCCTCTCCCTTCCTCTCTAACATCAATAAAAATATATTTTAAAAAATAAAATTAAATTAAATTAAAATTGGCTTTGCTATAAATTATAATAACATAAGTAACTTTATGAAATGTTGATGATCCAATTTGATAGCCAAGAAACCAATAAAATATTATATTATGGAAATTGAGCAAGGAAACTAAGATAGACCCTTTGCAACCTCAGTTTCTTTGGTGCTGTTGGGTTCACTGAACCACCTGGTCTTTCGTGCAACCTGTGTGCATCTTTTCCATGCCTGCCAGAAGGCTGAGTGTGTGGTTATGTTCTTTTGTGTGTCCAGTGATCAAACTAGATGCGTTAATGTGGGGGGGAGATTGATAAGGAAGAGCTTACAGTGAAAATACTCAGAGTATGCAGGGCAATATTAAAAAAAAATGGTTAGAAAGTATTAAGAGTGAAAGAGGGCAGTAAAAGGAAAAGAAAGAGATGGAATAACAAATTGAATGAGAAGGCATCATGAATGGAAACAATATTAGAGTGACCTACATTTTAATCTGTAAAAGGAAAATTGAAGGCAATTGAACCATTTTTTGGTTAAGAAAAAAGGAGACCTTCCTCCTTCCTTGCTGCAAGATTCTAGAGTTCATCTCAATTCTGAAGTAACGTCATTTTTCTGTCATAAACCCAGTTCTGCCAAAACAGCGGTTTAATAGTGACAAGCTATCTGTTATTTTCTCAGCCAAGGTCATGCATAATCATGAGCCGATTTTATAAAATCCAGACAAGTTCTACTAGTGCTGAAGAAAGGTCAGAGTGTGTTTGTGTTGGCATCCAGGTAGATCCCATTACATTTGGTGGTCTCTTTAGCAGGTGCATAAAACTCAGCAGTTCTGTTGGACCAAAACCTCCTTGGGAGCTTTCCAGGTTCAATCCAAAACAGGCTGAGGGAGGGAAGGGAGAGACAATATATATATATATATATATATATATATATATATATATATATATATATATACACACTAGAGGCCCGGTGCACACAAATTTGTGCACTCGGCAACGGGGGGGGGGGGCGTCCCTCAGCCCGGCCTGTGCCCTCTCGCAGTCTGGGACCCCTCAGGAGATAACGACCTGCTGGCTTAGGCCTACTCCCGGGTAGCAGAGGGCAGGCCGAATCCCTAGGTGCAGCCCCTGGTCGGGCTCAGAGCAGGGCCGATTGGGGGGTTGGGGCGCCTTCCCCTGTCATGCACAGAGCAGGGCAGATTGGGAGATTGTGATGCCACCCTCAGTCACGCTCAGGGTAGTGCCGATTAGGGGGTTGGGGCACTGCCCCCTGTCACATTCAAGGCAGGGTTGATGGGGAGGTTGCGGCACCACCCCCTGTCACGCACAGAGCAGGGCCAATCAGGGGGTTGGGGCGCTGCCCCCTGTCACGCACAGAGCAGGGCCCATCAGGGGGGTTGGGGCTTCGTACCCTGTCACACACAGAGCAGGGCCGATCGGGAGGTTGGGGAGCTCCCCCCTCTCACTCATAGAGTAGGGCCGATAGGGGAGTTGGGGCACCGCCCCCTGTCACACACAGAGCAGGGAGGATCAGGGGGTTGGGGTGCCACTCTCTATCACCCACAGAGCAGGGCCGATCAGGGGGTTGGGGCGCTGCCACTGTCACACTCAGGGCAGAGCTGATGGGGAGGTTATGGCTCTACCCCATCACACACAGAGCAGGGCCTGTGTGTGGTGGGGTTGGGGCGCCACCCTCTATCACCAACAGAGCAGGGCCGATCAGGGGGTTGGGGAGCTCCCCTCTATCAGGCACAGAGCAGGGCTCATCAGGGGTTGGGGAGCTCCCCCCTATAAGGCATAGAGCAGGGCAGATCAGGGGACTGGGGTGCCGCCCTCTGTCACACACAGAGCAGGGCCCGTGGGGGTTGGGGGGTTGGGGTGCCGCACCCTGTCACACACAGAGCCGCAGGGCAATCAGGGGATTGGAGAGCTCCCCCTATCAGGCACAGAGCAGGGCTGATCAGGGGGTTTGGGCGCCTTCCCCTGTCATGAACAGAGCAGGGCGGATAGGGAGGTTGTGGCCCCGACCTCTGTCACACACAGAGCTGCAGGGCGATCAGGGGGTTTGGGCGCTGCCCCCAGTCACAGTGATCCCGGTGCCAGGAGGCCTCGCGTCTCCACTGATCCTGGTGCTGGGAGGCATATTACCCTTTTACTATATAGGATAGAGGTCCGGTGCATCGGTGGGGGCTGGCTAGTTTGCCCTGAAGGGTGTCCTGGACCAGGGTGGGGGTCCCCACTGGGGTGCCTGGCCAGCCTGGATGAGGGGATGATGGCTGTTTGCAGCTGGTCACACACCCTTCAGGGTGGGGTCCCCACTGGGGTGCCTGACCAGCCTGGGTGAGGGGATTATGGCTGTTTGTAGCTGGTCACACCCCCTTCAGGGTGGGGGTCCCCACTGGGTGGCCTGGCCAGTCTGGGTGAGGGGCTGAGGGCTGTTTTCAGGCTTGTGGGTGACTGAAGCTCCCAACTGCTCCTTTTTTTCTTTCTTTTTTTTTATTCTGGGCCAGCTTTAGCTCTGAGGCTTGGCTCCAGCTCTGAGGCCTCGGCTGCTGAAAGCAGGTATCTGGTTTGTTTGTGTTCTATAATCGAAACACTGTATCAACTCCAGCTCTGAGATCCTGGCTCGCTGAAAGCAGATTTCTGGGGTTTTGTTTAGCTTCTATATTTGTAACAATGTTTCAAACTGCAAGCTCAGAGGCTGGCAAGGCAGGCGGGGAACGTTGGTTTCCTCCGTCACTGAAGCAAGCAAGCCTCATGTTTGTTTCAAGCTGCGTGGCTGCCGGCCGCCATCTTGGCTGGCAGTTAATTTGCATATCACCCTGATTAGCCAATGGGAAGGGTAGCAGACGTATGCTAATTACCATGTTTCTCTTTTGTTAGATAGGAGATATATATATATATATATATATATATATATATATATATATATACAGACAATTTTAGATTGAAAATTGGCAGGTATAATAAGCAAAGGGGACTTTTGAGACTTGTCTTGGGCAGCCAAAAGACAAGTAGATCTCTGCACCTGCCTGCTATATCTTCATAGTTAATATACAGGAGTTTTAACTCGGTTTAATTATGTATCCAGTCCAGATAGTCTCAATATCACATTACTCTCTCAAGAGTGTATCCCTGGGATAGCTTTCTGGAGTGGATAACGCAAGAGAAAGCACATTCCAAAACCAGGGAGGGGGTGAGGGGCCTCCAATTGGCCAGGTCAAGCTCAGGAATCAAAAAGGCAGATTCTTGATGACCTTCGCCAACAACTCCTCTTCCACATCACTTCCTTCATTGAGCTTATCTGCTTCAACTTCACCGCATGCCTGGAATTCAGGAGTGGAAAGGGCAGGAAGCCAATCCCAATATATTCCACAAAATGGGGTGTTCAGATGGTCACATATGCTTATTCTGCCAAAGGGACTCTTTAGTTGGGGTTCTGAGAAAGATGTCTTCTGCTAAAAAACATTTTTTCCCCCTTGTCTACTTTAGTGAGTTATTGGAACTATGAAAATAATTTGGATATGAGTTTAAATTTTTGGTAATGCTTATGTGTTTGCGTTTTTGTTTGTTTGAATTCCGTGATGATTATGGGTTATCGCCACATAAATCTATTGTGAAAATAAATTTTTAATCATCTTTAATTGGCAAATGTGTTCTTCCAATTATCCAGGGACAAAGGAGATTCATTAAAAAGTGTATATCAGCTACAATAAAATTTAAAATCAAGCCTCCCATTTTTTCATATCTCAGTATAGTATGTAAATCTTTTTCTATGTCAAGGATATAATTGTGTTGCATTTTACTGAATATATAAATCAAGTATATTCATTATAGAAATTCAAACAGTATGTAAAAATATGAAAAAGAAAGTGATAGCCTTCTGCAATTCTGCCACCCTGAGATCGTCTCCACTGATACTTAATGGTCACTTTTATGCATCTTTATACTATACTTATGTTGCATATAAATATATGTCTATACATACATACATATGCATATATGTATTACTTTACTGAATGGGATCATATATATTCAATATTCTTTCTATTCTGCCCAACTACCCCAAAACTCCTTACTCTCACCTCCTTATAGATAATGGGAATTTTTTTATTTCAATCAAAATGCATATGCACCTCACAAAAGATGCTTAGTGAAAATTAAAGGTTTATTCTCACCACTCTGGTGAAGTAAACAATATGTATATTATATATGTGAGTGGTTAAAAAAAAATTCTGTCAAGATGGTTCAATGACTCTAAGACAGAGTGATGGAAAGAAAAGTGGTATTTTTTTCTGTTCCTGTGCCCTCTGGTTAAAATCATACACTGTGAGGGCTGTCAGAAACCTGCTTCCAATCTCTCATTTCACAGATGAAGAAACTGAGGTTGACAGGCACATTTAAATAGCCTGTTAGAAGGAGGAAGCATGCTACCCCATTTGAATCCACACAGAAACTAAGCATGTTTTATGAGTTGAACAACCACCTTGCAAAACAGAATAAAAACAATAGCAATGGTCACCATTTCTTGAGCATCTATTAAGTGTTAGATACTGTGTTGGGTCTTTACACAAATTTAGCCCTGCTAAAATTTAACACATGACTCATTAATCATTAACAAGAAATAATTACTTGTAAGTGATGTTAACACAGCATTATGTTTAAAATTTTATAGAAGAGGAAAATAAGGAGCATCCAGGGCATACCTTTTGCTCAATGTCAAGTCGCTCCTGACTCCGAAGTCTGCCTCTGCTGTTACACTGGGCTGCCTTCCAACAGCAGCAGCAGCCTGGAACCGGAGCTGGTGACTCAGGGCTTGTTAAGCTACCCTCAGCATTCATTTTCAGCTTTCAACTGATACCGCTGACATCTCTCCCCTTTGTCAAGTGATGAATTCAGCCAAATAGGCCTTGGATTGTCTATCCTCTTTCCAGTTGGCTAGCCCAGGATCCACTAACTGGTAAAACAAGTTTATGCTTTGCATTTTATAAGCAGAATTGATGCGATGTAAATTGATTATTGACTATGCACTTAAGTGGAGTATTTATAGCTAAATATACTAGGTCTACCCCTAAGGCTTCATATTATACTCAGCACAGAGAAGGGAAACAGTGATAGAATTAGCTACTCTTAGTTTTTACAAGGGTATATACCACACAACCACATAGTTTTCTTCAGGAGGTGTAATAATAATGACATGATGATAATGATAAGGAGCCTGGCTGGTGTTGCTCAGTGGTTGAGCATCGACCTGTGAACCAGGAGTTCACATGTTCAATTCCCAGTCAAGGTGCATGTCTGGGTTGCAGGCTCGAACCCCAGTGGGGAGCCTGCGAGGGGCGGCTGATCAATGGTTCTCTCTCATCATTGATGCTTCTGTTTCTCTCTCCCTCTCCCTTTCTCTCTGAAATCAATACAAATATTTAAAAAAATCATGATAATGATGTTGTTTTAGTCTGTGTGCTTGCTTGATCATGGCATTATGTCAAGGTTTCATTGAAGAGATGAAATAAATTTAGGTTAACACACAGAATAAACACAGTAAGACTTGATGGCATAAAGAGACCAATGCTGATTTCAAAAGGCCAGTTCTGTACACAAAATCCATATCCTTAACTCACTCACTCAGCAGTGCTCCTAATTTTAAAAACAGCATTTGTAGAGGATTACCATAGATCTTTGTAATAGTTTCCTAAAAAAGTACCACAAACTGGGTGCCTTAAAAGAAAAGGCATTTATTTTTATCACAGTTCTGGAGGCCAGAAGCTCAAAACCAAGGAGTCCTGGGGCCATGCTTCCTCTCAAGGCTCTAGGGCAGCGGTTCTCAACCTGTGGGTCGCGACCCCATTGGGGGTCTAACGACCCTTTCACAGGGGTCACCTAAGACCACCGGAAAACACATATATAATTACATATTGTTTTTGTGATTAATCACTATGCTTTAATTATGTTCAATTTGTAACAATGAAAATACATCCTGCATATCAGATATTTACATTACGATTCATAACAGTAGCAATATTACAGTTATGAAGTAGCAACGAAAATAATGTTATGGTTCGGGGTCACCACAACATGAGGAACTGTATTAAAGGGTCGCAGCATTAGGAAGGTTGAGAACCACTGCTCTAGGGGGACACTTGCTGTAGCTTCCGAGCTCCTGGTGGTGGCCAGTAGTCCTCTTGTTCTTTTGCTTTTAAGTGCATCCCTCCAGTGTCTGCCTTCAGCTCCTCATGGCGGTCTTCCTTTTGTATGTGACTGTGTCTCCCTATCTGTCTCTATAGTGACTGGATTTAGGGCCCATACTAGGCTAGTATGACCTCATCTTAACTTAAATCGCAATTACATCTGCAAAGACAGTATTTTTAAGTAAGGTCCCATTCAGAGGTACTACACAATAATTGTTTATAATATTTAGAGAACACAAAAGCAAAAACAAAGGCACACTTTAATATTACCAAGTAGATAATTTCTCTTAATTATATATATACATATATGATCTTGAAATATATATATTTTTTATTGATTTATTGATTTTTTAGAGAGAGATGAAGGGAGTGAGAGAAAAAGAAAGAAACATCAATGTGACAGTGATGCTCTCACATTGGCTGCCTCCGGCATGTGGGGATGGAGCCTGCAGCTGGGCGTGTGCCCAGACCAGGAATCCAACTGGTAACCTCTCTGTGCACCAGATGATGCCCAACCAACTGAGCCACACTGGCCAGGGCAATACTTACATTTTTATGCATATATTTAGAGGGACTTACATACATAGTTTAAAAAAGTGGGGTCCTTCCCTTTCAGTTGGTTGGGCATCGTCCTGTACACTGAAATATTGTGGGTTTGATCCAGGTGAGGGCGCTTACAGGAGGCAACTTGCCGGGAGCCGGTCCATCCTTGCTGTTTCAAGGGACCTGGCATATATGGCATATGGTTCTTAATATGTTTGCTCACCTTCTTGGCGCTGTGTTTTAACCAAGGTCACCTCTCCGAGAAAGGTTGAATCCCCAGGTAGGGATTTTCCCCTGAAGTTAGGGAGGGAATAAAACCACTCAACTAAGTGCCAGGCAGGTAATTAATCCCTTTAACTACGAACAATCATGCTTAAACTACATAATCTTTTCTCCCTGGAATGGAGATAAGAAACGCCCTAACCTTTGTAATAGAGATTGATAGGATTGAATCAACTGGTATAAATACAGTTGTAACAAGACAGAAACACACAGAACTCAGAACACAGAACTAAGGACACAGGGCTTGGAAGACAGGACCAAGAGAGACAGAGCCTAGGCACAGAACCTACACAGAACATTCTCTAGAGACAGAAGAACTTCACTGGAGAGAGCATGCCGGAGGATCCTGGAGAGGGACTGGCCTCGGAGCCTAGAGACAGAGCCTAGCGGGAGAACATGGCAAGGGATCCTGGACTGAACCTGACTACAGAGATTGGCAGGAGAACCTGACTGGAACCTGGACACTGAACCTGACTGGAGTACCTGTACAGAACCTGGCTGGAGACCCTGACAAGCGAACCCGGCTATGATGATCAACTGAACGCTATCTCTGTATCGTTCCTTCTTCGCCGACTCCGTCCACACCTTGGGGAACCCCTGGACCTGCTGGGGTTGGACCCCGGCAGCAACTGATCACTATTTCTCTCTCACAAAGATATCTCTCTCTTCCTTATTCTATCTCTAAAAAAAAAAAATCAATGAAACATATCCTTGGGTGAGGATTATAAAAATAGAATCTTTTGTTACAGACATATTATGCTCTGATAACATAGGAATAATAAAAAACAAACATGGTCGCATCCTTAGAGAGAATGAATGAGAGATAATATTAATCACACAAATTAATCAATCAATCTACTGGGCAAGGGCAGCAGAAGAAATGCCCAGTACATCAGAGTCTATAATAGGAGATCCAGAGTAGGAGTGGATGCTGGATCTGAAGTACGTTTAGAGGTGTCTGTGTGAATAAGGAAGAACAAGTCCTGTCAAGTAGGGGAAGAGCATGTGCCAAGGCCCTGAGGCAGGAGGTAGTCTGACAAAGTAACCAAATCAGAGGGGCCACTGAGACTGCAGTGTGCTGAGATGGCAGTGAGGCGCATGCTATGATGAAGATGTAAGTGGTTTGTAGACCATCTTGGTATGAGTGTTGTCTTTATCCCAAGAGCTGTGGCAAGTCACTGAAGGTGTCTATGCAGAGTTTGCTTCTATAAAATATGGGTCTTACTTTGAGAAAATGAACACCACCTGTCCTAAATTCTTTTCTCTTGTTCTTTCCCTGTACATTGTTTATGAATGTGAACTAAAAAAATATTAGGGGAGACAGAGGTTTATGATTTCCTTGCTTGGAGCAAGAAGGCTAGAGGGCCCAAACCGCACTCTCTTTGTACTCCTACCATAGTCATCATGTACTCCCTTATTTTAAACTATGTTAAGAATCTGAAGAGTCCTAAAATCAAGATTATTAATTGGGGACTTCCTATCTACTCATTTGCTTTCCTTTCAGATTAGGGATTTGTTAGCAGGGAACCAAGGGGTAGAGGAGGCTCCTGGTTGAACTTCCCAGGCACTTGAGGGCATGGATTTAATTTTGTTTTCCATCTTCGTGTTCCCTGTGCATGGTGCAGTATCTGACATAATGATTGGACGGATGAAAATATGGATCGCCCATATTCTTCTCTCAGAAAGACTGATCACTGTCATTAATCATTTGGCCATTTTCCATATCTTTTACTTCCTAAGAAGCATTTAAGTCATCCTTATAATTTCTCATAATTCCTACTTACAAATCCAGGACTTGATTGGAAAAAAAAAGGAGGGAAAAAAACCAAACATTATTAGTTCTTAACAAAATCATTCAGGAAAGAATATTCTTGATAATACCTTTTCCCCTTATTTTAATAGGTTGGTTTACTTGCTTTTCTTATTTGTTTTTCTTTTTCTTTGCTACTCCTTGCCCTCTATTTATTTTGCTTCATCATTTATTAAAATTTTAGGAAGATAAACCAGTAAATTCAAGAAAAAATACCTTCATGTTTTTAACAAATCATTCTTATAAGCCAATGAAGATTAAGTCCTCACCCAATTAAGCCCTTCCTGTGTAGGGAAGGTGCAGAGAGAGCAGCTAAGGCAGTGGTTCTCAACCTTGGCTGCACATTAGAATCACCTGCTTGTTTGGATGATGTGTTGAGAATTCACTTGAAGCTTTGAAACCCTAATGAGCAAAGTTCTTTAAAGGGTTGATATTGCCAAGCTGGTGTGGTTCAGTGGTTGAGCATCAACCTAGGAATCAGGGGTCACGGTGTCCCAGTTCGGGCACATGCCTGGGTTGTGGGTTCAATCCCCAGTGTGGAGTGTGCAGGGGGCAGCCTATCAACAGTTCTCCCTCATCATTGATTTTCTATCTCTCCCTCTCTGAAATCAATAAAAATATCTATTTTAAAAAAATCAAAATAAATAAAGGGCTCATATGCAGTCAAAGCAGTAATTCCACAGGGATCTTGACAGGCATTAGGAAGGGAGAGTCTAGAACAGGGGTGGGCAACCCTGGTACGCATGCCAAACATGGCATGCCAATAACTTTTGCTGGCATGCGAAACCCTCTCTTATAAGCTTCCATTTACAATTTTTTTCTTAATATCGACTTTTTTATTTTTCAGATAAATTCAGTGTAGGTGCATCTTAGATAAATAAATAATTTTACATAACAAGTTATCTTAAAGACCAAAGACATGGATTGACGAGAGAGGGGAAGAGCAATTTCTATGCCTCTGCCTTAACTCTCCTTGCCTTCCTAGATCCGACCAGTGTTTTGGTTTCATCCACATACGCTTGTGAATCTTTGTTCTCAGTGATGAATTTTGTTAAGTCTCATAATAGGAGTAGCCTGACGGATGAAAGTAGTAGCTCGTGCATATCTCTGAAGGTCACGAAGTATAAACCTGATGTAAAATCTCTGTCATCAATGATGCAGCAGCAAAAGTCCCACTGATAATATCAAATGGGAGTCATAAAGTTTTCTGTCAGACTATCAGTGTACATGTATACATTAAAAAATAAATGTATTTTTCATCATCATATACTGTTTTTGTCACTCGAATGAATTTTATTTCTTCAAGGTTCTTCACATACATATCCTTAAGAGATATCAAGTAGGCGTAACATGTTATCAAAAAATTAGGGTTGGCACACAGAAGAATTTTGAGTCAGAGATTTTCCTGGTTTTGGCACGTACTCACAAAAAGGTTGCCCACTCCTAGTCTAGAATCTGGACATTGATGTTACCACGTCATCCTCTGTGCATTGTACCCACATCATGAATCCCTTTCTCTCCTGCCTATGTTTTTGGTGAGGGTTATGGATGATAACTGGTAAAGGAAAGGGGTGGGAAGATGATGATATCAGGAGTTTCTTCTAGAGGGGAGAGTCTCCCAATTTAAGACATCTGTGAGGGAGAACCGAGGATTAGCTTAGACTGTGTCATCTACCCTTTATTCCTCTTGTTAACTCAATGGCAAATGAAGCAAGATATTACCTATTTTCAAAGATAACATGTCTATTATTGAAACTCTAAACTCCTAAAATAAAGTTAACTTAAATAAAATTATACTTGCTATAAATTCAATCTTCTTTTTTTTTATCATGAGTAATTTCACACAAGTACAAATGGCCTTGCTACTCTTTTCCTTATTAAAAATAGAAAGAGATAACCTTAGAAAAACTAACTTAGCATGTAAATAGTTATCCTGAGGAGAGGAAAAGTAGCTTTGAAACAATAAAGTGTGAATTACACATACCTTTCAGTGTGATTTAATATGTTCAGTAAATGTGCTATAAACCTATAAATTGTATAGCTTGCCTCATGTAATGACTTCAGTAAACCTTACTTTTCAAGGCCATGTAGGTGAAATGTAATAAGTGTTAGATTCTATTTGGCAAAACTCCATTTATTTTATTAATGTTATCTATGATATCTTTCTCTTTAAAAATAGCAGTGCATTTTTCTCAATTAGAAGATAAATATTCATAACCATATAAATTAGCAAAGAAGGTATGTATATGCTCCTGTGCATAGTGTAGAATCAGAAATACGTATATGTATGTGTAATTGTATACATGTACATACATACTCAACACCAAAACAGGTATTTTCCATACTTAAGTATTTTCTCATATATGTTAACTAGTACTAAGGATTAAAAATTATGAATAAATCAAAATTATCTTTTTTTGGACAATAGGAGAATATAAGGTCTGAGGAAGGAGGGTATAGAAAACATTAGCAGCAATAGTTTTTCCCCATGTTGGGCTGGCCGAAATGCTGGTGAATTCACAAATATGCAGAGACATCAGGAAGGTCACAATAGGAGTTGGCATGTCTTCAGAGTGTTAATGATTCTGGGACAACTTATTTAAAGAAACATTCAAATTTGGGGAATGATGACAATGTGCTAAATGGTGATGAAGGGAGAGGAAAGTGGACAGGAAATAAACAATTTGTTTTTTTTTTAATAGAAATTCACAGTCACCAACTTCAGCTGGTGAATGTGTTTACCTATTCTTAATGATACTACATTATAGAAATAAACAAGATATTCTACTAAAGCTCCATCAATTTTTTAAATATATATATATATATATATATGTATATATATATATATATGTTATCAATTTCAGAGAGGAAGGGAGATGGAAAGAGCGATAGAAACATCAATGATGAGAGAGAATCATTGATTGGCTGCCTCTTGCACACCTCACACTGGGAATTGAGCCCACAACCCAGGCATGTGCTCTGACCAGGAATTGAATCGTGATCTCCTGGTTTATAGGTCCATGCTCAACCCCTGAGCAACACTGTCCAGATAAACTTCCATCAATTTTATCAGAACTAGAAGGTGTGGTGGACACTGCAGTAAAAGAACAAAGTCCCCCACCCCGTTTCACATTTGGCCCAGAGACTCATTATGTCATGCATGCACCATGAAGTTCTTCCTCATGTAATGAGGCTTTTTGCAGAAAGTAGGGAGCTCTGAAGCAGGTCTGAAATGGCTTAATAAGTAGGGAAAGGAAACTGGCTTGGGAGATTTTTGTTGATATTTTTAGAAATGGAGCCAGGCTGAGGGTTCCTGCACATGGTCTGAACTATAGGCACCAAAGGAGAAAGCACCAGCTTTTTATTATTTTATTTTTATTATCACCTTGCCTATATATAGGAGCTGAAGAGAAGAAGAAGAGGTAAGGTTTAAAGGCCATCAGCAAACACCAAAAACTAGAGTCAGATTCTTTATTACACAAAGGGATCCTTAGTGTACAGTCTACCGAGACGAGACCTCATCGTACAAATTCACTACTGCAAAATTCTGCTTGCGGGAAACCTAGCCCGGAGTTGAGGTAGGTGTAAAGCATTCCCTCAAGGTTCTGATCTTGTTAACTGAGGTGTACCAAATCCTCAAGTATTTTCCTTTCTGCCAGTGGTAGGATATAAAGTGCTTCCATTCAAGATCTATCCCTGGTGCCTTTAGACTCTTGAGAGAAAGAAATAAGCACAATTCTCAGTAAATAATACCTCAATAGGGACCATTTTAACAAAGGAATGAAGCTCAAGCTTTGTTTTTGCACTAAGACGGATCTAGGAGATTTGAACAGCAGCCTTTAAAGAAGGGGAACAAGGACACAATAAGAAGAGTCAAAAGAAAAGTAAATGTTTGATCTTTGTCAGCATTTTGCTGAATTACGTTTGTGTGTGTATGTGTTTGTTGGAAAACAAAAAGGCAAGGAGACGTTTTAGTCCAATGTAAGGTCTCACAGATAACTCAGTCTGCCACTTATTCTTGGCATGCCTGGACTCAAGGAGATATTCATAACTTCTCCAGCTATTGTTTTCTTGAAATCAATAAACTCAGAAAGGTAGGGCATATTCACTCATTCATAATGGTATGGGGTTTTGTTATTTTCTTTTAAGACATTCTCTCTCTCTCTCTCTCTCTCTCTCTCTCTCTCTCTCTCTCTCGTGTGTGTGTGTGTGTGTGTGTGTGTGTGTGTGTGTGTGTGTGTGTTTGGTTTTGTGCTCTTATTCATTTGCAATCCTGATGTATTCCATTTCCAAATTAAATAATCTCATTATGTTTTTTTGGTTTTTTTTTTGCTATCAAAAATTTAAATAAGAATGTAAGTATTCAGTGTAGAATCACTTCAGGTTTTGGGTATTCCCTGATCCTCTAATTATTAAAAATCCCTCAAAAACCTAAATGTAAAACAGCATGGTTTTCTATATAAATGACTTATAGATTGCTATTACTTAAAGTGATTTACTCAAGGTCACCAGGCAACACAGCAATAAAGCTGGTTTCTTGCTTTTCAATCAGTTGTTGTTCTACTTTTACTTTCAGAGTCATAGAAACTTAAAATATTTCCAAGTAAATTTAGGCTTTGTTGATTTGCAAGCTGGCTTGAAAGAAAAAGAATTGAAATCTAACAGTGACTTATTTTGAAACATCTAATTCCCTCCAACCTACTTTTCAAATACAGCAGGTTTTTCACTCAACATATTTTCTCAAACTGGTTAGCATATAAAAATAACTTCTGTGTCTGTGAAACAGCTAAATGAAAACAAAACTTCAAAAGATGTGCCTTCATGATAACCAAGAATAATGGAAATTCTATCACTGAGAACTGCTCAACAGCTGGGAGGTTGGCATCATACATATAAAATATTAGTTGTGTGCATACCTGTACATTGTGCCAGAATTAAAATTAGGGGGAATTTCATGCTCAAAACTTGGTACATTGTTATAGTTCTTTCTAGACCCATGCTCATCTTCATTTTCCAGTCTTCCTTTCTTTTGATGCATTAAAAGCCTAATAAATCATTTTTGAAGAAAACTATCCAACAAAGGAAATAACAGCCATGTATCTTGTCAATGACACCTTGATAACGAATGATACTTTGAGATTGGAAAGGACTAGTTATGGAATATAACCCAATCTTAAATTAAAGTATGAAGAAATCAATATATATATATATATATATATATATATATATATATATATATATATATATCTCCAATATAAGAGAGATATGAGAGGGATATGCTAATTAGCCCAGATACTGTAATTAGTCATGACCAGTATGCAAATTGACCATAACTTAAACACACAAGATGGCTGCCCCCATGTGGCCACAAGATAGCCACCACAAGATGGCCGGCTGGGGAGGGCAGTTGTGGGGGACCAGGCCAGCAGGGGAGGGCCATTGATGACCAGGCCTGCAGGGGAGCACAGTTGTGGGGGACCAGACCTGCAGGGGAGGACAGTAGGGGGTGACCAGGCCAGCAGGGGAGGGCATTTGGGGGCGAGCGAGCTGGCAGGAAAACAGTTAGGCATCAATCAGGCTGGCAAGGGAGTGCTTAGGGAGTGATCAGGCAGGCAGACAGGTGAGTGGTTGGGAGCCAGCAGTCCTAGATTGTGAGAGGGATGTCCGACTGCCCGTTTAGGCCCAGTCCCAAAGGGATCCTATAGGGATTGGGCCTAAATGGGCAGTTGGACATCCCTCAAGGGGTTCCAGATTGGAGAGGGTGCAGGCGGGGCTGAGGGACAATCCCCCTAGAGGCCCGGTGCACAAAAATTTGTATACCTGGGGGGGGGTCCCTCAGCCCGGCCTGTGCCCTCTTGTAGTCTGCGACCCCTCGGGGGATGTCCACCTGCTGGCTTAGGCCCACTCCCTGGGGGATTGGGCCTAAGCTGGCAGTCAGACATCCCTCTGGCAGCCCAGGAGCCCTTGAGGGATGTCCACTTACCAGCAGGGACCAGGCCTAAGCTGCAGTTAGACATCCTTAGTGCTGCTGAGGAGGCGGGAGAGGCTCTTGCCATCATTGCTGTGCTGGCAGCCATCAGCCTGGCTTGTGGCTGAGCAGAGCTCACCCTGTGGGAGCGCACTGACCACCAGGGGGCAGCTCCTGCATTGAGCATCTGCCCCCTGGTGGTCAGTGTGTGTCATAGTGACCAATCATTCTGCTGTTAGGGTCAATTTGCATATTACCCTTTTATTATATGCCTAGTGCATGGGTGGGGGCTGGCTGGTTTGCCCTGAAGGGTGTCCCGGATCAGGGTGGGGGTCTGGCTGGGGTGCCTGGCCAGCCTGGGTGAGTGGCTGAGGGCTTTTTTCAGACTAGCCACACCCCCTTCAGGGTGGGAGTCCCTGCTGGGGTGCCTGGCCAGCCTGGGTGAGAGGCTGAGGGCCATTTTCAGGTTGACCACACCCCCTTTCAGGGAGGGCGGTCCTGCTGGGGTGCCTGGCCAGCCTAAGTGAGTGGCTAATGGCTGTTTGCAGGCTGGTCAAGCCCCCCAGCAGGGACCCTCACCCCTTGAGGATGTGGCCAGCCTGGGTGAGGGGCTGATGGCTGTTTGCCGGCTGGCCACAGCCCCCCAGTGGGGACCCTCACCCCTTGAGGATGTGGCCAGCCTGGGTGAGGGGCTGATGGCTGTTTTCAGGCTGGCCACAGCCCCCAGCCACCCAGGCTCCCAGTGGAGACTGGCTGGAAGCAGGTATCTGGGATTTATTTATCTTCTATAATTGAAACTTTGTTACCTTTAGTGGAGGCCACAGCCAGCAAGGGCAGGCAGGAAGCTTGGCCTGGGTCAACCAAGCCTCCTGCTTGCTCCAGCTCAGTTGCCGGCCGCCATCTTGGTTGGGTTAATTTGCATATAGTCACCAGATTGGCTGGTGAGCATGGCTTGGGGCGTAGCAAAAGTATGGTCAATTTGCATGTTTCTCTTTTATTAGATTAGATATATATACACATATATATAGTTGATAGTATTACAGATGTCTCCCACTTTCCCCACTTTTACCCCCCTCCACCAAGCCCCTCCCTACACCCCCTCACCAGGTTTTTACCCCCTTTTGCCTATGTCCATGGACTATGCATAAAGTATATAAGTTATTTGGTTTATCTCCTCTCATCCCTCCATCCCCACATCAAGTTATGTCAGTCTGCCCCATGCTTCCATGCTTAAGGAGTAGGTAGAAATCATTAATGCTTAACAAACTAATGCATATTTTGAAATTTATAGTAGATTTTCTAAAAATGCAGGTGAAAAATTAAATGCATGAAACAGAATTAACTTATAAATTAAGACTGATATTAGAAAATGATTGCACATTAATAATATTAGTAATAATCAGGGATTAGGATGAAGAAAATATTTATTTTCAGAGTCTAATTTTATTAAAGAGTTATTGACACCTTCTAAAAAATACTAATTCTATCATATTTATATATTGGCTGTTTCCAAATCTTGAGTATTGTAAATATTAATGCAATGAACATAGGGGTACATATATCTTTTGAGTTAGTCTTTTGTGTTTCTTTGGATATATTTCCAGAAATGAAATCTCGGGGTCATAAGGCAGTTTCATTTTTAATTTTTTGAGCAAACTCCATACTGTTTTCCTCAGTGCTGCACGAATCTACATTCCCACCATCAGTGCATGAGGGTTCTCTTTTCACCACATCCTCACCAAAACTTGTTGTTTTGTTGATTTACTGATGAGAACCATTCTGAAATGTATAAGATGATATCTCACTGTGGTTGAAATTTGCATATCTCTGATGTATTAGTGACCTTGAGCATCTTTGTATATGTCTATTGACCATCTATAGGTAATCTTTGGAGAAGTGTCTATTCAGGTCCTTTGTCCATTTTTTTTAAAAAATTGGATTGCTTGCTATTTTGGTATTGAGTTGCATAACTTCTTTATAAATTTTGGATATTAACCCCTTATCAAATGTATCATTGGCAAATTTGTTCTCCCATTGAATGGGTTGTCTTTTCATTTTGTTGGTGGTTTCCTTTGTTGTGCAAAAGCTTTTCAGTTTGATGTAGTCCCATTTGTTTTTTCCCCCCTTTTATTTCCCTTGCCCAATGAGATATATGAGAAAAATATTGCTATGAGAGATGTCAGCTATTTTACAGCCTATGTTTTTCTCTAGGATTTTTATAGTTTCAAGTCTTACATTTAAGACTTTAGTCCATTTTTAGTTTATTCTTGTATATGGTGTAAGAAAGTGGTATAGTTTCATTTTTTGCCTGTATCTGTTCAATTATCCCAACCCCATTCACTGAATAGACTATACTTACCCCATTGTATGTTCTTGCCTCCTTTGTCAAACATTAATTGGCCATAAATGTGGGGATTTGTTTGTGGGCTCTCTATTATGTTCTATTGATCTAGATGCCTGTTTTTATGCCAATACTAGGTTGTTTTGAAATTCTTAAGAGCCACAGTTTAGACACTGAAAAGCTAGGATTATAGTCTATTTATGCTACTTACTATGACATTAGGAATCTTTTTAACACAATAATCCTGGGTTTTGCACCTCTAAAGTGCTGGTAATAACAAAAGCAACTTCTCCAGAAGGTACTCAGGAGGATACAATGTAAACACAGCTTTAACAATGCCTTGTTTAACCTTGTTGAATCTCAGTGCAGGTTCAGTAAATAGTAGCTCTTGTTGTTATTACCAGAAATGGAATAGAGAACAATTAGGAGTTTAATTTTGATGAGAACAGTAATTACTAGATGCGTTACCTAATGTGACAAGTGAAATTTGAACAAGAGCGTGACAAATGGCTGGGGAGATCATGAAAAGATCGTTCACATGATGGAAATAATAAGTAGAAGTAGGGAGAGCATGACATTTTTGATCATAGAGAGAACAGACTGGCTGGAGTAGAGTGAAAACTCCGTATTTTGGAAAGAAAAAAATAGTTCTAATAGGGACCTTGAATACTAACAAAGAAACTAAATAGTATTTACCAAGTGACTTCCATCCCCACACTAAGTTGGTGATAGGAGGAGTGGGTTGTAAAGCACAGAGAAAAGAACAGTCTTTAGGACCCTTGATGAGACAGGAATCCTTAGAATGATGTCTAATAGACTTGTAAGGAATGTCAATGTCATGTATAACCTTCTGCCCCAAAAGGAGAAAATATCATTTCATTCACATTGAGGTTGGGAACATCAGGACCCATGAAGCAGCTATAATTGGTGTTACAGTAAGACACACGGGCAGCAGAGTGCATGATGGAGGGAAGGGGAGAAGAGAGTAAAGCCATGAAGAATTTGAAGCCACAAGGAAAAAGTGACATGTGGAGATCAAGGTAAAAGCCTGTGACAGGGTAAGATCTTGGTCAGGCATGATGGTGGAACCACTAACTCCATTTCTAGCATGGCCCCTGCTGCTGAAATGCTCTGACAACTGGAAGAACTGTGAGCATGCTCCTATTAGTAGTCTTCCTGTTGTTATTCTTCCTATCAGATCCCCTAGGCCGTGGTCAGCAAACTGCGGCTCGTGAGCCACATGCGGCTCTTTGGCCCCTTGAGTGTGGCACTTCCTAAGCCTTAGGAGTACCCTAATAAAGTTAATAGTAATGTACCTACCTATATAGTTTAGGTTTAAAAAATTTGGCTCTCAAAAGAAATTTAAATCGTTGTACTATTGATATTTGGCTCTGTTGACGAATGAGTTTGCCGACCACTGCCCTAGGGGAGCTGGATGGTCCCAACACCTCAGACCCCTCAAGTTCCCTGTGGAGTATTCTGCTTACAGTGTTTTCAAACCATGCTGCTTTCCCAGTCAATCGTTTCTCACTACTCTCAGTGAGTGATAGATTCTTCTCTTTTTAAAGTGAAAAATAATCCTTTAATTTTTTTATATCCTCCTCTTCCTACTTTTTTATTCCACTCAGCTTGCTTTAATGGACACATTCCATCCACATGGGATCCATTTTCTCTGTACTCTTTGAAAAATGAGAAAAGTAACCTGCACTAAATAATAGGTCATGAAGATCAATTGAGGGAAAGTGACAGGCTATGCTGCTGCATTATTTAGGCTTGACTCATCTTAACTTGGTTACATTTATCATGGGCAACTAAGAATTTATTGGCAAAAAGGATTTTTCATACAGAAATCAAACTTAAACTTCTGTCAACATTTTTACTTCATTATGTTTCTTTCTTAGTTCCCTACTAACCATAAGGGTCATTCTTATCTTTATGTTGAAATCTAGAAATTCAGATATATTAGAAATTATAATTAAAAAGAAAATTATTTCTTTCGTGTAAGAACTAACTTCCCACAAAATTTCCCCTTTTCCCTGTTGGATATCATATTTTGATGTGAACTCTTTTCCTCATGGTCAGCAGCCACCTTACAAACATCCCATAGCCTCCCACCCGGCTAGTACCTAACATTTGTAATGAGCACCTATATATTGAGGGGTTCATAGGTCTGAGCCTAACTTTAGATTCTGGCAGAAGTACAGCAATATAAATAATGATGCATTTTCTGTCCTATTCACATAAAAAAGAAAAAAAATGATAACTTTGTGGCTTTATCAGTCAAGGTCTAATGGTGGTAGGTGAGGAGGTTCTACAAAGAGACTATAATGCTGGATTTACAGAGGGCAGCACTGGTGAAAAGCCAAATAGGGGATGGTGAGGAAATCCAAGGGTTAGCAACAGCAGGAAGCCATTAATGCCAGTAACCAGCTGACATTGAAGCCTGGGAAATGCTAGAGAGAGTCTGGGACCTCCATCAACACTGCACAGAACCTGTAAAAATGGGAGTTCATCTAAGGGCAAAACTGTCCCTGCACCAGCAGAGAGGCTTAGCTTATGGAATTCCAAGGGAAGAAGAACTTCAACATTGAAATGCATGCCATTGATGTGAAGACCACAATATTCCCAAGTGAAGTAAATTGAAAATTTGATTTTCCTAAAGTTTTAGAACTAAGCCATAGAAGCAAAGGATCATTGATTTTGTTTATTATAAGACTAGAGGCCCGGTGCATGAAATTCATGAATGGGGGTGGGGGGGTGGGGTGTCTTTCAGACTGACCTGCACCCTCTCCAATCCAGGACTCCTCGGGGGATGTCCAACTGCTGGTAGGTAGTCAGACATCCCTCTCGCAATTCAGGACAGCTGGCTCCTAACCACTCACCTGCCTGCCTGCCTGATCACCCATAACCACTTTGCCTGCCTGCCTGATTGCCCCTAACCACTCTGCCTGCCTGCCTGATCACCCATAACCACTCTGCCTGCCTGATTGATCACTCCTCACCACCTTTGCCTGCCTTCCAGATGACCCCTAATTGCTTGCTGGGGGGCGGGACCAGCCCTGTGAGGGACCGTCTGACTACCTGATTAACCCTAACCGCTGGTCTGCCTACCTGATCACCCCTAACCACTCTGCCTGCCTGCCTGATCACCCCTAACCACTTGCTGGGGGGCAGGGCCAGCCTGGCGAGGGGCTGTGGTGGTTCTGGTCTAGCAGTCATTATGGTCAGGACACCTTTAAGGTCTCTGGCCTTTTGTTATATAGGATTCTTAGTTGTATGCTCACTCTCTGTCTCCGTTTCTGGATCCATATACATATGTATATTGTTTTGTTTTGTTTTTTCTTTCTGGTTTTTAGTTTGCAATCATTTTCTCTTTACCTCTCTAACCTTATTACCTTGACTCAGAATATCCAATTTATCTCTTTATGTAATTCTGATAGCATTTTGGATTTTCTATTCATCTTTATAGGAATGATTACTGCCTTATGGAATACTAGGGGCCCAGTGCACGAAATTCGTGCACTGGGTGTGTGTGGGGGTGGAGTGTCCCTCAGCCCAGCCTGCCCCCTCTCACATACTGGGAGCCCTCAGGCGTTGACCCCCATCACCCTCCAATCGCAGGATCGGCCCCTTGCCCAGGCCTGACGCCTCTGGCTGAGGCGTCCGGCCCTGGCAGCGGGGACCCACAGCTGCAGCGACCCCGCGATCGTGGGCTTCGCTTTAGGCCCAGGCAAGGGACCCCTAGCTCCTGGGACTGCCAGCTTCGACCGTGCCCAGCTACCATCGCTGGCTCCACCCCTACTTCCTGCTATCACTGGCCAGGGCGGAAAAGGCGCCTGATTCTCCGATCATGGCTGGGAGGCAGGGCAAAGGCGGCCCCAGGGCCGCCTTTGCCCTGCCCCCCAGCTCTTAGCTCCCCCCTGGGTTTCCGATCACTGTCAGTGGCAGGGGGCTTCTTCCTGCTTTCCCTTTCGCCTCCCTGCATTGTGCCTACATATGCAAATTAACCGCCATCTTGTTGGCAGTTAACTGCCAATCTTAGTTGGCAGTTAATTTGCATATAGCCCTGATTAGCCAATGAAAAGGGTAGCTCGTATGCCAATTACCATTTTTCTCTTTTATTAGTGTTGATGATTAAGCCACTGGATTAGAAAGTCAGTTTATTTTTATTTTATTTTGTAAATCAACAAGATACAATATCTTAAGAAAGCTCGAGAAAATCACCCCCACACCAGATTCATGAGATTCAGAACTGAGCTACTGTCTAGTGAATATTATTTTTTTGACACGAATTTAGGTGTAACAATATTTTAGAATTTTTCCAAAGGGGGAGGTGATCTAAATTTTCCACATGATTTACTCTATTCTGCTACCCTACTCTTCTGTGCTGCTAACACAGTGAAATAGTTCACAGATTAGACAAAGAGATAGTCCAGCAAACATTTTAAATTGCTGATAGCCACTACCCTAATGCCCACACTTTGAAGAGATAAGTAGAAAATTTGAGCAAAACCCCAAACACATATTTTCTCCTAAATTTGGGGCACAATGGTTTAAAAATGTATAGAACTATGCCTTTGGGATAACCAGTTGTGGGAGAGAAAGAGCCTCACCAGCCATCAAATACTATGAGGAAACCAATGGTCGACAATCCATGGGACTCTACAACAGCCAAACACCAGGTCTCCTCTAGGGTTCCAAATGCTGGCTCATCACTTCCCATTGGAGGAAGCAACCACTTTTAAACATATTGAAAATGCAAGTTTAATTCCTGTCCACCAGTGCTTACTGCAAGCAGTAAATGTGCACCAGCAGTTTTTGTATAACCTCCAAAGTAGCAATCTCATAGTATTAGTTAAACTTATTACCTGTAAATATTCAATTCATACCAGTACACAATCATCTTTTAAAATAATTAGCCAATGATCATCTTGCTTACTAAAATTGCCCCCTAAAAAATTACATGCTTACATTGCTTGATTTTTTTGCCAAGGGAAAATTAGCCACTTGAATTAATGATTTTTCCAAGACCATCTTAGAAAAATATGCCATGATTATCCAGTTTAATTTAAAGGACAACAACAAACCACTTCATTATGCTATGTGTAATTGGGTAAACAATACTGAGTGATGATAATTAAAATGCAATGTATGTCTTCCATGTGTTAACTACCTAATCAAAATAGAGAAACATATGAAACTATTCATTCAATTTGATCAGATCAATAAATATTTATTTTCACACACTATGTAACTTAATTAATATCCTAAAAGTGAAAGCATTCATTAAGGCCTATTATATAATAACCATTTTCTGTTTCCTTTGTATCATCACTATGCAATAGTACTGAGCTAGATCCTCAAAAAAATAACAGTAAATTATATGAAATAGAGATATATCATTAAATTATATGTTGTATGAATTTATCTTTGGTTTATATTTTTAATTCAAGGAATAGGTGTACGTAGTTAAAACCGGGTTGGAATTATAAAACCTAGGAATAGAAAGGAAAGGGGTGATGAAGGAGGAGGAAGGAAGAAGTGAGGGAGTGGAAGAAAAGGAGAAATTTCTCATCCTCATTTCTTTTGAACTTCCCAGCCCACTCCCTATAGGAGCTACTTTAAATTATTTTGATTTTATCACATTTTATCACTTGACATTGAGCTCTGTTTGCAAACACTGTGTTTATACTCCTATGTTGTGAATATTGAATTAATGTCTTAAGAAAGAAGATGGTCCCAGCTGGTTTTCCTCAGTGGTAAGAGCATAAGTCCATGGACTGAAGGTATGAGGGTTCAATTCCTATCAAGGGCATGTACCTCAGTTGTGGGTTTGATCCCTGGTTTCAGTCAGGGCACGTGTAGGAGACAACCAATTGATGTGTCTCTCTCACAATGCTGTTTTTCTCTCTCTGTTCCTTCCCCTCTCTTCCATTCTCTCTGAAAATCAATGGGGTAAATTAAAATATCCTTGGGTGAGGATTAACAAAAAATAAATAAAAAAGAGGATGACTGGGCTTCTTTACATGACTAACAATCAAGACACTGCATCCTTCACATCCTATCTTCCCATTTTATTCCTTCTCAATTTTTGCTGGGGTCCAACCCCAGCAGGTCCAGGGGTCCCCAAAGGTGTGGACGGGGTCGGCGAAGAAGGAATGACACAGACACAGCGTTCAGTTGATCAGCAGCCTAGCCAGGATCTCTAGCCAGGATCTCCAGCCAAGTTCTGTTCAGGATCTCCAGCAAAGTTCTGGTTAGGATCTCCAGCAAGGTTCTGTGTCCATGTTCTCTTGCTAGGTTCTCCAACCAGGTTCTCCAGGTTCTCCAGCCAGGTTCTGTAGCCATGTTCCCTTGCTAGGTTCTGTCCAGGTTCTCCAGCCAGGTTCTGTAGCCATGTTCCCTCACTAGGTTCTGTCCAGGTTCTCCAGCCAGATTCTGTAGCCATGTTCCCTCGCTAGGTTCTGTCCAGGTTCTCCAGCCAGATTCGGTCACCAGGTTCTAGTCAGGTTCTCTTGCCATGTTCTATCCAGGTTCTGTAGCCAGGTTCTGTCTCTAGGTTCTTCAGCCAGGTTCTCTCGCTAGGTTCTGTGTCTAGGTTCTGTATCTAGTTTCTGTCCAGGATCTTTTGCCATGTTCTCTCCAGGGAAGTTCTTCTGTCTCTAGGTTCTGTGTAGGTTCTGTGTCTAGGTTCTGTGGCCTGTTGTCTTGTTACATCTGTATTTATACCAGTTGATTCCAATCCTATCAATCTCTATTCCAAAGGTTAGGGAGTTTCTTATCTCTATTCCAGGGAGTAAAGATTATGTAGCTTAAGCATGATTGTTCATAGTTAAAGTGATTAATTACCCACCTGACACTTAGTTAAGGGGTTTTATTCCCTCCCTAACTTCAGAGGAAAATTCCTACCTGGGGAAACAACCTTTCTCAGAGAGGTGACCTTGGTTAAAACACATAGTGCCAAGAAGGTGAGCAAACATATTAAGAACAGTATGCCATATATGCCAGGTCCCTTGAAACAGCAAGGATGGACCGGCTCCCGGCAAATTTTTAAATGAATCAATATTTAGTTTTTGTTTTATGGCCATGAAAACATTGTTCACAGATAAGCCACATGGTATAATCTATTTATGTTAATTTCTTGTGTGACTTTTCAGTTGCTTTGTTTCTTAATTTGTTTAGTTTTCGAGGTAGCTGTCATAAATTCTTTCCCAAACTCTTCCACCCAACTGTGAAATCTCTAAATATGTACAGATATAGTAGATGATTTCGCAAGTCCATTATTTTCTCATGGAGATATGGTTTTGGTATATGACACCTGGTTTTCTCTTTGTCTTCATTTTTTTTTTTAAATACATTTTATTGATTTTTTACAGAGAGGAAGGGAGCAAGATAGAGTTAGAAACATCGATGAAAGAGAAACATCGATCAGCTGCCTCCTGCACACTCCCCACTGGGGATGTGCCCGCAACCAAGGTACATGCCCTTGACCGGAATCAAACCTGGGACCCTTCAGTCCACAGGCCGACGCTCTACCCACTGAGCAAAACCGGTTAGGGCTCTTTGTCTTCATTATTATTTTTTACAGACAGCCTATTAAATTATTTTGCCTCTCTCTCTTTTCTTCTTCTCCTTCTCCTTCCTTTTCCTCTTCCTCTTCCTCTTCCTCTTCTTCTTCTTCTTCTTTTCTTCTTCTTCATATTGTTCTTTCTTACTTACTTCTTCATTTTAGAGGAAAATATTCTCCAGTAAATTCTGAGAAATGGTGGGTAGGAAGTAAAAGTGTTGAGGCATTGTATAATTTAAAATGTCTTTATTCAGCCATATAATTGGTGATATTTGCCTAAGTATAAAATTTTAGGTTAGAAATAATTTTCCTTCAGAATTTTATAATATGTTTATTTACAGTGTTACTATTAAAAGGTTCAGTACTATTATAATTACCCATCCTTTTTATGGAATAACCTATTTTTCCACTTCTTATCCCAGAAGACTTTTAAGGATCTTTTTTCTCTATATGATGATGTGCACTGATATAAAGCTTCTTTCCATTAACTTTCCTATACCCCTCAGTGGGTGTTTTCAATTTGAATACACATGACCTTTAGCTTGGGGACATGTTCTTAAATATTTATTTGATAAAATTCTTCCCCTTATTCCCTTTGCTCCCATTTCCTTTGGGTATTTGATCTCTTGTACTGACCTTCTTTTCTTTTCTCTCCTATGATCTGTCTCTGTTTGTTTGCTTCTACTTCTAAAATATGCCTCAACTTTGCCTCTCAACTTTTTTAATTTTTGTTTCTGCTGCCATATCTTTAATTTCCAGGAACTTTCCTTTTGTAAAAATGCTGATGCATCCTTTCTTAAATATACCATGTATTTTAATGGGTATAGAAGTTTTCCTATAATATTAGTTATAACTAACAGTTATTTTTTTAAATATATTTTATTGATTTTTTACAGAGAGGAAGGGAGAGAGATAGAGAGTTAGAAACATCGATGAGAGAGAAACATCGATCAGCTGCCTCCTGCACATCTCCTACTGGGGATGTGCCCGCAACCCAGGTACATGCCCTTGACCGGAATCGTACCTGGGATCTTTCAGTACGCAGGCCGACGCTCTATCCACTGAGCCAAACCGGTTTCAGCTTTCCAGTTATTTTAAAGCAATTTCTGTTTTTATTAATATTTTATGTTTGTTGGCTTTGCTTCATGTATATTGTTGTTTATCTTCAAATAGGTACTGACTTTATGGTGACCTGTATATTTAAAAATAAATTACTAAAAATATAATTGGAATCTGTGCATAGCCATAGGAGAATTAGTACCTATTAAGTGTTTTTTATTTGTTTGTTTGTTTGTTTGTTCTATTGTGTGTGTGTGTGTGTGTGTGTGTTTTAAGGTAGGATAGTCTCTCCCTCTTCTCATTTATTATCTCTATGTAATCCTTATTTTTGTCTGTAAAAATCTCTTATTTTCTCATGTAACTAACATATCATTTGCTGCTATTTTAAGATACCTACATAGTAAGAGCACTAGAGAAGCTACAACATAAACTAGAAAATCTGTAACAAGTTTCTCAGGCAAAAACTAGAATATTGGTGCAATTTCAACTCAAAGTACTTTATTGAGCTTTTAATGCTTCAAATATATTCAGAAAATAAAACTCTAGCTATGGGAAATAATGCATAAGGAAATTTCCTGTCTATTAAAAATCAGTTCCTCAGTTAGGAAGCTACTTTGAGGACTGATTTAACATTTGACTTGAGTCTTTGGGGCACGAATCATTTTCATCACTTCCTTATAATTTTAAGTAGTTATAAGTGTCTTGTTTTGCTCAGTGTATTTCAAGAGAAAGTGGCTAAGTGTTAGATCAGCAGTAACAAGCTTCTTCCTTGCCACTGTATGTAATGACTTTTCTGATTCAAACAGAGAGAGGGAAAGAAAATCAATGGTCTCTCTCTCTCTCTCTCTCTCTCTCTCTCTCTCTCTTTCCCTATCTCTCTCTCCTGCTTTTCTTCTTAGAAAATCATAAAAATCTTACTCATCTCTTCTTTGTTAAGATACACATCTTAATGCCCATGCATAAGAAAAAAAAAGAGGTGTTTCATTTTAACACTACTGAAGGTGAAGATTGAAATAAGAGGCAAATGTGGCAGTGGGTGAAGGGAAGAGAAGAAAAAAGGAAACAACAAGAGAAATGGAGCAGATCTAGGATCTGAGAAATTGATTAGAAGTCTCATAATGGTGTAATTCCCTTGGGTTGTAGGTGTGGGGGTTATATCTCCAGTTATCCACTGCCCTTTAAATTTTTGTTTACTATTCAATTTTGTTTTTATATTTCTCTGAGTCAAATTACACACAGCCTATAGGGAAGGAAATTATTTTGGAATGCAGCAGCTGAAATCCATGCTTGATGTACCCAAAGCCTATGTACCCCTTCCAGTTACTTCTTACCCTACATAATATAGTCCCTATCTCCACCTGTGAAACCAAAGAGGCTCTTCTTTTGAGCCAAGTGTAAGATGGTAGATGAGTCTAGTATCCTACATTTTGGGGCAAATTGTTAATTTATATGTGTATCATTATAATTAAAATATTTATGACAATAAAATGTGTGTAAAGATATAAAGGGCATGTCACACATTAGCTTGGAAAAAAAAGAAAGAGAAATCTTTTTATTATTATTACTAGGGGCCCGGTGCATGAAATTCGTGCACTGGGTGTGTGTGGGGGGGGTGTCCCTCAGCCCAGCCTGCCCCCTCTCACATACTCGGAGCCCTCAGGCGTTGACCCCCATCACCCTCCAATCGCAGGATCGGCCTTGCCCAGGCCTGACGCCTCCGCCAGAGGTGTCAGGCTTGGACAGGGGACCCCCATCTCACCCCGATCACTGGCTCTGGCCCCCGCCCAGGCCTGATGCCTCGGCCAGAGGAGTTGACCCTCATCACCCTCCGATCACCAGTCACCGGATCGGCCCCTTGACCAGGCCTGAGGCCTCCGGCAGAGGTGTCAGGCTTGGGCAGGGGACCCCCAGCTCCCCGCGGTTGCAGGCTCCGCCCCTGCCCAGGCCTAACGCCTCTGGCTGAGGCGTCTGGCCCGGGCAGCGGGGACCCACAGCTGCAGCGGCCCCGCGATCGTGGGCTCCGCTTTAGGCCCAGGCAAGGGACCCCTAGCTCCCGGGACTGCCAGCTTTGACCGTGTCCAGCTCCCATCGCTGGCTCCACCCCTACTTCCTGCTATCACTGGCCAGGGCGGCAAAGGCGCCTGATTCTCCGATCATGGCTGGGGGGCAGGGCAAAGGCGGCCCCAGCTCTTAGCTCCCCCCTGGGTTTCCGATCACAATCATAGTTGGCAGTTAATTTGCATATAGCCCTGATTAGCCAATGAAAAGGGTATCGTCGTACACCAATTACCATTTTTCTCTTTTATTAGATAGGATTATTATTGCTTACAGTCTTACAAAGGGTATTACATATGAGTCCCTTTTTCCCCCCGTCCTTGACAATCCCCTGGCCTCCCCTACCCCCCAGTGTCTTATGTCCATTGGTTATGCTTATATGCATGCATACAAGTCCTTTGGTTGATCTCTTACACCCCTCCATCCTGCCCCCCACCCCTCCACGGCCTTCCCGCTACAGTTTGACAATCTGTTTGAGGCTGCTCTGCCTCTGTATCTATTATTGTTCAAAAGTTTATAATGGTCTCTATTATCCATGAATGAGTGAGATCATGTGGTATTTTTCCTTTATTGACTGGCTTATTTCACTTAGCATAATGCTCTACAGTTCCATCCATGCCGTTGCAAATGGTAAGAGTTCCTTCGTTTTTAGAGGGGAGAAAAATCAAACACACTTTTTACCAACTATTGTTGACATATATTCTTTAGGATTCCATCTGATAAGATGGAGAAATGCATATCTGATATGTATTTTCAGATATGTATTTTCTCCATGAAAATCTGATATTTTCAGTGCAATGAAATAATCTTTCTCTAAAACTGCTTCAGGAGAAATATGTGTCATATAACACCACCTTTCAAATGATCTAGTCCATTCACTACCAGAAATTCATTCTTGGATAATTGGATGGATGATATAATTGATTAAATATCATTATGACTGTTTTTAAGAAGAAAAGCAAGGAAAGTATGTCTGAAAATTATGCAGTGAATGTTTGGTTTGCAAAAATTACTCTAGATTTTATCTAGAACACATGGGGAAAGGTGTATTTGTGAGCTAATTTCAGTGATGAGTTACTGTGTGGATTTGCTTTTCAATATTATAGTAGTTCTTTGAGTAATGTCACTTCATTCAACAACATATATATATATATATATATATATATACTAGGGGCCCGGTGCACGAAATTTGTGCACTGGGTGTGTGTGTGGGGGGGGGGAGTGTCCCTCAGCCCAGCCTGCCCCCTCTCACATACTGGGAGCCCTCAGGCATTGACCCTCATCACCCTCCGATCGCCTGATCGGCCCCTTGCCCAGGCCTGACGCCTCCGCCAGAGGTGTCAGGCTTGGACAGGGGACCCCCATCTCCCCCTGATCACTGGCTCTGGCCCCTGCCCAGGCCTGAGGCCTCTGGCCCAGGAATCATGCCTGGGCAGGGGACCCCCATCTCCCTCTGATCGCTTGCTCCACCCCCCGCCCAAGCCTGACGCCTCTGACCCAGGCTTCAGGCCTGGGCAAGGGGACCATCATATCCCCCCAACCCCCGGCTCCGCCCCCCACCCAGGCCTGATGCCTCGGCCAGAGGAGTTGACCCTCATCACCCTCCGATCACCAATCACCGGATCGGCCCCTTGACCAGGCCTGAGGCCTCTGGCAGAGGTGTCAGGCCTGGGCAGAGGACCCCCAGCTCCCCGCGGTTGCAGGCTCCGCCCCTGCCCACGCCTAACGCCTCTGGCTGAGGCGTCCGGCCCGGGCAGCGGGGACCCGCAGCTGCAGTGGCCCCGCAATTGTGGGCTCCGCTTTAGGCCCAGGCAAGGGACCCCAGCTTCGACCGTGCCCAGCTCCCATTGCTGGCTCCACCCCTACTTCCTGCTATCACTGGCCAGGGCGGCAAAGGTGCCTGATTCTCCGATCACGGCTGGGGGGCAGGGCAAAGGCGGCCCCAGGGCCGCCTTTGCCCTGCCCCCCAGCTCTTAGCTCCCCCTGGGTTTCTGATCACTGTCAGTGGCAGGGGGCTTCTTCCTGCTTTCCCTTTCGCCTCCCTGCATTGTGCCTACATATGCAAATTAACTGCCATCTTGTTGGCAGTTAACTGCCATCTTGTTGGCAGTTAACTGCCAATCTTAGTTGGCAGTTAACTGCCAATCATAGTTGGCAGTTAATTTGCATATAGCCCTGATTAGCCAATGAAAAGGGTATCATCGTACGCCAATTACCATTTTTCTCTTTTATTAGATAGGATATATATATATATATATATATACATATATATATATATATATATATATATATATATATATATATATATATATAAAGCCTAAGGACTGGTCAACTGGTCACTATGACATTCACTGTCCAGTATATATATATGCCTAAGTGACTGGTCGACCATCACTATGACATTCACTGTCCAGTATATATATATGCCTAAGTGACTGGTCGACCATCACTATGACACACACTGACTACCAGGGGGGAAGATACTCAATGCACGGGATTGGGCTCCCTCCTATCTGGATTGGGCCTGTGGGAATTAGGCCAAAACCGGCTCTCTAACATCCCCCGAAGGGTCCTGTATTGTGAGAGGGCATAGGCCAGGCCGAGAGACCCAACCGGTGCACAAATCCATGCATTGGGCCTCCAGTTTCATTATGAAGTTAATGAGAAAAAATATATATTGATTCCCAACTAGGGCCACTGAGTGCTATTTGCAAGTTCTTGCAAAGTCCGCATGGTCTTTCTCTGGGTATTCTGATTTCCTCCCACATCCCAAATATGTACACGTTAGGTGAATTGGTATGTCTCAGTTGTCCTTTGTGAGTGACTGGGTGTGTGATGTGCACTGGGATAGAAGGGTATCCTGTCCAGGGCTGGTTCCCACCTTGTGACCTGAGCTTCCAGGATAGGCTGAAATAAGTAGATTGGAAAATCATTATCTTACATTTTGAAAACAATTTTTAAAATTGATTTGGAGAGAGGAAGGAAGAGAGAGAGAGAGAGACATTGATGTGAGAGCAGAACATAGATCAACTATCTCCTGAATGCCTCCTACTGGAGATCGAGCCTGCAATCCCAACATGTATCTTGACCAGGAATCATCTTTTGGTGCATGGGATGATGCTCAGCCAATTGAGCCACACCTACTAGGGCTATCTTACTTATTTTTATTAACCTTTCTTAACTATATGCATAAGTCACTTTTATTTTCAGTGTTTAATAGTAGAAGTGCTTTGGGTCTCTATTTAGAAGTTTAGTGATTTTTTTGTGACCAGAAATATCCTATATAATAAAAGACTAATATGCAAATGGACTGAATGACAGAATGACCGGTCACTATGATGCGCACTGACCACCTGGGGGCAGATGCTCAATGCAGGAGCTGCCCCCTGATGGTCAGTGAACTCCCACAGGGGGAATTAGCCACAAGCTGGGTTCATGTCTGGTGAGTGCAGCGGTGGTGGTGGGAGCCTCTCCTGCCTCTGTGGCAGTGCTAAGGATGTCTGCCTGCTGGCTTTGGCCCACACCCCCAAGGCTGGCAGTCAGACATCCCCTGAGGGCTCCCAGACTGCAAGAGGGTGCAGGCCGGGCTGAGAAACCCCTCCCCTTTCCGAGTGCACAGATTTTGTGCACTGGGCATTTAGTTTCATAATAACTTAACTCTTGTTTATATCGATTAGTGTATGGTAAAATTGGTTTTCTTGTATGTCATTTTGCTTAAAGACAGAGATTCCAATAACTTGTGTTTGAGGACTTGCTGTAATATAAAATAAATATTGAAATGGCATTCTTACAGATGATATTATTGTACTTTTAAAAAAAATTGCAAAAATCCCATTTAAAAATATTATTATTCCCATTTTATAGAACAAAAAACATCCTGATTCACAGAGATTTAGTAAATTGTCTTAGGTCGCTCCAGTAGTCAATGACAGAGTCAGAATAGAAGTAATGTGCTCCCCAATTCTGTTTTTATAAAGATTAAATCATCCACAACCTACACCATCTCTTACCCCTGATACATTATGTAAAGTTAGATTTTGAGAATTTTCCTTATTTTATCAAGTTAAAATAAGATGTTTTATGTGTGTGTTTTTTCTTAGACCAAAAAAAAAAAAAAAAAGGAAATTTGAAGGTCTAAACATTTCTGAGATATAAAAGATAAAGATATGTTTAACATCAGTCATAAGGCTGTAATGCATTTTAAATATAATTTATTATGTTTTGGTTTAGTTCTTTGTACACTTTCCAAGGACAATAGGAGCTATGCACATCTTTTCTTTGCTAGAACCAAGAGCCTGGAACTGGTACTCTGGAAATATTTTACCTGACAGGTGTGCTAAATTAAAGTTCTAAGGTTCAGACATTTCTGAGGATCAAAGTGAAGAATTTAGAGAGCATTATTAGGAAATCCTACCAACTTCCTTCAAAACCTTTTATCTGATTTTGTGCTAAAATGTAATAACTAACTAACTGATCCTTTAGCCTCCATAAGAGATAACCAAATCCCCTCTCTTGGCCTCTGAAGGATGGTGTTCTGTAAATGTAAAGTCTCCCTTAACCTCTAAAATCTAACTGGGTTAATCCAGCCATCACAAGTGTGAAACTGCAGAGCTCGTCGCTAAGGTTGAATTTAATGTCACATGTCATCCAAAAGCAACCTTTGTGATCATGTTGCCACTGCACAAAGTAAGCCTGACAACAAAGGATAAAATAATGACTATTCCAAAATAGTTCATTGTTAATCCTGAACCAAACGGAAAAACGATGTTTTATTATTATATTATTTATGCATTTTTCTGGGAAATCATTTACCTGGGTACTCTGTTAGTAGGAGAGCAAAGATAATGGGAGAAATCTTCCATTATTCTTACTTATTATTTTAAATATAAAATTATAATAAAGTGATTTTTAGTTTTAATTTCTTTTTAAAACATCCAATATAAGAAAATGAAATATTAGAAACTTATTTTATAATCCTATCTGTGAGTCATAAACTGCATAAAATTGCAATTGTCATTATTAACTACTGCTGCTTCTAACCTTATGCTCTGAAGGTTACAAAAAATGGCTACAATTTATAATTATTTCCAGTAAATAAGAGGGGATTGTATATAAAACACTAGAGGCCCTATGCGTGAAAATCTGTGCACTTGATAGGCGGGTCCCTCAGGCTGTCCTGCAACCTCTTGCAGTACAGGAGTCCTCAGGGGATGTCCAACTGACTTTAGGCATGAGGAGTGGGCCTAAGCCACAGTCTGGCCTCCCTCTGTGGGAGGCGACCAGTGGGCCGATCAGGGACGAAGCCAGATGGCGAGCACCCGGCCATGCCCCCCCCCAATCGCCCCTCCACCACCACTGGTTGCCGCCGCCACCCCCGCTGATTGCTGTCCCCTCACTCACCCACTGGCATGTGCCTTGGCTGGTCTGCTGCTGCCTATTCACTGGCCCTGCCCCCCGACAACTGGCAGTTCCACTGTTTGGTCAATTTGCTTATTATGATTTTATTATATAGGATAGCTTTATCTATTTGCATGTGAAGAACAAGATGACCAGTGGCTCTGAGAGTCACATGCTATTTTTTAAAAATATATTTTTATTAATTTCAGAGAGGAAGGGAGAGAGATAGAAACATCAATGATGAAAGAGAATCATTGATCGGCTGCCTGCTGCATGCCCCCTACTGAGGATCTAGCCAGCAACCTGGGCATGTGCCCTGACCAGGAATCCAACTGTGACCTCCGGGTTCATTGGTTGACACTCAACCACTGAGCCAGGGTGGCTGGGGTAGAGTCACATGCTATTTTTAGATTGGCCCTGCCACTGACTGCCCTTGTGGCTCTGAAAGGTCCTCTCCAGCTTTCCTCATAAGTGGAATGGGGGTACTGGATTTAATGATGTCCAAGCACTCTTTCCATTTCAACATTCTATGGTCTGTTGACATCTTCTACTTTATTACAGAATAAATACAGTAGGTTCTTGGGTTACATCAGAGATCCGTTCCTACTGCACGATCCATGTAATGCAATTTTCGCTGTAAGTCGGACCCACCTACATAAGCACCTACATCACTCACATGGAGCACATACACAGCAGTAATGAAGTGAAACAGTAAAGAAGAAAAAAAATTAAAAGAAAGTTAACAATTCCTGACCTTGTGGTAAATAAATAATAAAAAACATAAAGCACATATATACATATGTCAAAATGATGCAACTTATTTTTTATAAATACTGTCAATGGGAGATGGCAACATAACCATGAAACGACGTACATCAAGTCCGATGTAACCCGAGGATTGCCTGTACAATTTAAATGTGTGACTGCTATAATAACATTTTTATTGCACTATTTCAATAAAAATCCAGTGCAAGCAAACCGACAAGTTCAGGCAGATTTCAGAACATAAAGGGAAAGGCTGACAGCTTTCATGAATCTCTTTCCTTTTAACTGAAATCAAGAAGAGAACCCTTGCTCTCTGCCCTGAATATCCTAATACTGTTATGTACAGAGTCATTGACATGTCTGACATGACTGTCGATTAAATAATGAGAATCATTGATCCATATTTGCTGTTACAAGGTGAAGGGTAGTTTGAAAAGTGTGGCACGAAGTATTCCAAAGGATGATTTTGGCTTAGACGGTATTAACACAATTTCAAATGATAATAGGTGCAGCTATTGGGGGTAATTCACTTCTTACTTTTTTTCTGGATTTAGCTTCATTTTAAAAAATTCCCCTTCATTTGTAATGAAGCTTCATACTATGTTAAATTTGGATTTCTGAAGGGACTACCAACTGATATTATTTAGAAACCATTCTCTGTACTGCACAAGTCCTTTGAAAAGGATTTGATAACTACTAAAATGGCTATCATTCATCTTTCAAAATATGTAATAGCTGGGAGTTCTATGTTACCTTTAGAAAAACCACATCCACACACACACACACACAAAAATGTTACTTCTAGTTTCCTAATAATATTTAGAGGAAATATGACCATACTGAGATAAAATAGTTTTACTTCCTTAGGTCAAATTCCTGTTACAAGATGAAATAGGCAAATGCAATTAGTCTAAAAAATCTCGGCTGTGGTATCTTAGAGTTTAAATGAATGACCCTTAGGAATTCACTCACATAATTTTGTATCCACTGCTTTATAGGCAGGCCTCATTTAATATGGCTCACATGTTACCCTACAAATTCTGTTGAAGCGGAGTCACTATATTGCCATCAGTCCCATTCAGTTGCTGTAGAGCTCCATTATTAATTTTTTCTTTATATTGCACAAATGTCTATTTATCTATTACTCACTCATTCACACCATGCCTCTGAAGTCAAAGTAAATATGTCTGTGCATTTGTCATATCTACCTATAATATCATGGATTTTGTGTTTTCCAGCTTATAACAACAACAAAAAAATCAACAGTGTATTATCCAAATAGCGAATGGTCCTCACAAAATAAGTCTAATATAAGGCATGGTATTATCTCAGTGTCTCAAAGACATTAGCCCTGATGTCTCTGACTTTTCTGCATAGTTGCTGATGGAGCCTCAAGCTACAGCTTTTACCTCATTATTCCATTTGGAGGGAGTAAAAAAAAAGGACTTCTATCTATAATGTTTGCATGATCTTCTAAGTGTTTTTCTGTGAAGTCCTGCCTAACAATGTTTGCTTATATCTCATTGACCTTAGTATTTGAGAGAGATAATTTTTGCACCTGTGCACATTGCCATACCCAGTGCAATTGAGGTTCTGTTAAGAAAGCAGTAGGGCCAGAACCGGTTTGGCTCAGTGGATAGAGTGTCGGCCTGCGGACTGAAAGGTCCCAGGTTCGATTCTCGTCAAGGGCATGTACCTGGGTTGCGGGCACATCACCAGTAGGAGATGTGCAGGAGGCAGCTGATCGATGTTTCTCTCTCATCGATGTTTCTAACTCTCTATCTCTCTCCCTTCCTCTCTGTAAAAAATAAATAAAATATTTTTTTTTAAAAAAGAAAGAAAGCAGTAGGAAACAATAGATGTAGCATCAAACAGTCTTTGCCTCTATAAACTTCAAGTATTTTAGGACAGCTGCAAGATCTCAAGTTTTCTCTTTTCCAAGATGTAAGCAATTTGAGCAATCTTGAGCATTATTTTGGCCTCCCTCATTAAGAGCATCGTCATCTTCGCTAAGTGAAGTGCCTTCTTAAAATATGGCACATAGAACTGGACATAATATTATACTTGTGTGCAGACAGTGGCAAATTAACTTTTGCTCTGCAGTTACTGAATTTCTATTCGGGCTGCCTCATACTGAGAAATATTTTTATTAATTTGGTAACTGCTTGGCTCAAATGGAATATGCAGCCAACCAATGCCATCTGAATTTTTTCACAAGGAATAAACCAAAGCTAGGATTATCCTATCTTTATTCTAATTAAATTTATTGGGGTATAATTTATGTATGATAATATGCACCCATTTTAAATGTAAAATTTGTTGAGCTTTGATAAATGCAAACAATTGTGTAAGCAGCACCTCAAACAAGACATAAAACATTTTCATCACTCCAAAAGCTTTCTCATGTTCCTTTCTTATACATCCCACCACTAACTGAACCAGGAAACCGCTGATCAAAATTTCAAGACTACAGATTTATTTTATCCAGTCTAGAACTTCATATACATGGAATCATATTACATTCTTTTTGTGTCTGGCCTCTTTTGCACAGTGTGTTTTTAAAATCTACTTGTGTTGACATGTATAGCATTTAATTGGTTTTTTTTTTATCATTACTGAGCATATGCAACATACCACAGTTTGCTTATTCATTCTCTTGATGATTAACATTTTTATTATTCCTACTTGGAGCTATTATGCATCAACCTGATGTGAGTGTTCATGTATGAATCATTTTATAATCACAGGTTTTCATTTATCTTAGGAAATATTTGCGTGTGAGATTGCTGAGTTATGTGAGTACATGCTTAACTTTATAAGAAAACTAGAGGCACCGGTGCATGGAATCGTGCACTGGTGGGGTCCCTAGGCCTGGCCTGCAGGGATCAGTGGACCTCTGTGCCACCACAGCCCAGCCTCCAGCCCACTGTGCGTGCATAGATCCCACACAGACGAAGTAGTGCGTGAAACAGCAGGTGGCCAGGGAGGAGCCCAAGCCTGGGCTGGGCGCTGCACCGCTCCCGCTCATCTGGGCCCTGTTGTGCCTGCCACCAGTGCAGCTAGGGCATGCAGGGGCAGTGTCCATGGCAGAGACTCGCACTACCACAGCTGTGCTCGCCAGCCATCAGCTAGCTCGGTGTCTGGTGGCTGTCTGTCAGCCAAGTGGCGCTCCCACTGTGGGAGCACACTGACCCCAGGGGGCAGCTCCTGCATTGAGCATCCGCCCCCTGGTGGTCAGTGTGCATTATAGCTACTGTCCAGTCATCTGGTCACTTAGGCTTTTATATATATAAATGTCAATCTACTTTTCAAAGTGGTTGTATCATAATATACTCCCACTAGTAATTTATGAGGGCCCCCTTACTCCACATCATTAAAACCTGCATGACCAATCTTGATTTATTTTAATATTCTAGTATATGTATCTCATTGTAGTTTTAATTTTCAATTCCCTGATAATCAATTTTTTTTTTTTAGAATCTTTTTATGGGCTTTTTGGCACAATAAGTATAATTTAAAATTTATTTGTCTTTTTCGTTTTTGTATTTGTTTTCTTTCCTTGTGGACATTAAGTTGCCTAACAGGATTTGGTGAAAGATTTTATTTTCTTTATTTATTCCCCTTGGCAACATTGTTAAAAATTAATTGATTATATAAAGTTGAATCTATTAACTGAACTTCATTCTATTAGTGATCTATTTGTTTCTTCTTATCACAATATAACTATTGTGATTACACTGGCTTTATACTGTCTTGAAATCAAGAAATGTTAATACTCCAAATGTCTATTCCTCTTTCAAAAGCATGTTGCATTTTTTAAAGGCTTTGAAAATTCAATATAAATTCTAGTGTAAACTTGCCAACTTCTACAACAGAGCCAATTATCATTTTGACTGCGATTGTTTAAAATCTATAAAGTAATTTGGGAAGATGTAAAAGCTTAACAATGTTGTGTTTGTCAACTCATCAACCTGGTAAATCTCTTCATTTATTTCTATCTTTTTTAATTTTTCAGCATCATAAATGTAATTCTCTGTTATTAAGTGTGTACACATTTAAACTATTTCTGTTTTAGCTTCTTGACTATTATAGCTTCTTGATAAATTACCCCCTTTATCGTGACAAAATTTTCTTTTTTATATTCCTGTTAATATTTCTGGTCCTGAAGCTTTTTTGTCTAATAATAGTATAGTCACCCCAGCTTTTCCATGCTTTTACCTTTAACCACTCTGTCTTTATATTTAAAATGTGTTCTAGATAATATATAGTGGGTTCCACTTCTTTATCCCCTCTAACTTTTTATCTATATGTTGTTTTTAATTTATAATTAACCTGAATATTGATATGTTTGGTATACAAGTTGCAATATTCCTATTTTCTATTTTTCTCCATTTGTTTTCTGCTCTCTTTCCCCTTTTAGTGTTTATTTTATGTCCTCTTTTAACTTACTAGCTATACATTGTTATGTGGCCCTCTCCCCGACACCAGTGGTTACTCTCCAGTTTACATCATACATGTTTTAACTTATGTCAGGCTGCATTCAAGTAAAATTGAGCCACTTTATACATAGTGTAAGAACTTTACAACAATATACTTTAATTTCCTCCTCCTATCATTTGAGTTACTATAAAATACTTAATACTGCAATTGCTATAGACCAGGCAATATGTTATTATTTTTATTTTACATGCCCATCTCTCTTTAAAAATGTTGAAAAAGTAATATATATAATACTAGTGGCCTGGTGCATGAATTTGTGCACACTGAAAGTGAATTAATTACACTGGGGCCTTGACTTATGAGTTTAATTTGTTCTATGACAGAGTTCATAACTCAAATTACTCGTATGTCAAATCAAAAAGTGAACGAGTGAGCCAGGTGATGCTGGGCTGATGTTGTGGCGTTCACTGTGACGTTCGCTGCACCAACTAACGGTGGGGTATCTGAAGCTGGCCCGTAACCCAAATTTTAGCTCGCAACTCAAAGCAAAAAATCGGCCGAGAGACAGCTCCTATCTCAAAAAAAATCGTTAGTCGGGACACTCGTAAGTCAAGGCCCCACTCTAGAAAAAATATTTTAATATTGTTATTTGCCCCACTCCCTGATTGCCATCCCCTCCCTCCACCTGCTGCCACCTGCCTTGGCAGAGCTGGTGCCACCCGCTCACTAGCCTCGCCCCCTGCCGACTGGTCACTCAGCTGTTCAGTCAATTTGCATATTACCTTTTTATTATATAGGAGATATGAATATATATATATTAGTATACTCACATATTTATCAATTCTAGTTCTCCTCATTCCCCCTTTTGTGTGTGTGCATGTGTGCGTGTGTGTGTGTGTGTGTGTGTGTATCTGAGTTTGAACCTCATCACTTTTCCCTTTAGCCTAAGGATGTGTTTTAACATTTCTTACAAACATAAGTCTATTGGTAACTATTTTCCCCTTTTTTCTTCTGGTTTTATTTTTCCTTCATTTTGAAGGATGTTTTTACTACACAGTGCTTTTTCCCCTCTCTTACTTGTCTTTCATCTCTTTAATGGTGCAATTCTATAGACTTGTGGCTCACATTGTTCCTGGTAAGTCGTTCTTATATTTATTTTCCTGTATGGATAATTTTTTTTTCCCCTCAGAGAGCTTTTAAGAGTTTTTCTTTACCATTGATTTTAAGCAATTTGATTATGACATGCCTAAGTAGAATTATCTTTGTGTTTATCCTACTTGTGTTGCTTAAGTTTTTTGTATTTGTAGACAGTTATTTCTCATCAAATCTGGACATTTTTCTAACATTTTAAAAATTAAAATATTTTCCTCCTTCCCTACCTCAAAACAAAACAAACAAAACAAAAACTGGGACTTCAATTTACATATGTTAGATAGCTTGATATTATTTCACAAGTCACTGAGTCTTTAGTCTTTTGTTTTATTTAACCTGTCTTTTCTTGCTGTCATTTGGGTTGTTTCTAATAATTTGATTTTAAATTTACTGATCATTACTTCTGCAGTTTTTAATCTATTATTAATCCCTCCCAGTAAGTTTTCCATGGTGGGTATTTGCTTTTTTTTGGTTTTAAAAAAGTTATTTGAATATATCTATAATAATAAAAGCATAATATGCTAATTAGACCAGACATCCTTCTAGATGACCTTCCAGATGAAGCTGGTGCTGCAAGGGAAGCCTGGGTCCTGGGTCCCAGGCTTTCAGAGGGAAGCCTGGATTCCAGGTGCCTGCTGGCAGCCGGTGGGAAGCCCAGGTCCCAGGTGCCAGAGGGAAGCCAGTGCTGGCAGCAAGAGGAAGGAAGGCCTACTCTTGCATGAATTTTGTGCACTGGGCCTCTAGTATATATATACACACTAGGGACCCGGTGCATGAAATTTGTGCATGGGTAGGGAGGTAGTGTCCATTAGCCTGGCTGGCGATCAGGGCCAATCAGGGCCTTCCGGCTGCTGGCTGGGGTCTTCCTTCCCTGGCTGCAGGCTGCCAGCCCGAGGCCTTCCTTCATTCCGCACAGCCCCCTGGTGGTAAGTGCACATCATAGCGAACAAGAAAACTCCCAGTCTTATGGTCAAATTCCCAAGGGGACACTTTGCATATTACCTTTTATATATATATGTATATATTTCTGCTGATTTTGTCCATTTTAACTTAAAATCCTTAAATTTATATATAATATTTCAAAAGTCTTTGTCAACTAATATCTTTTTTTCTTTTTTTATTATTTATTGAATTTCTTGGGGAGACATTGGTTAATATAAGTATATAGGTTCCAGGTATACAGTTCTATAATACATCATTTGTATATTATGTATACCACCCCAAGTCGAGTCTCTTTCCATCACCATTGATTTTATCATCTTTCTCATTTGGAGTTTGTTTCTTATTTATCTCCTGGCTATGTGTTCGGTTTTATGCTTCTTCACATTTTAAGTATTTTTTATTAGGGGGCCAAACCTTGTGACTGTTACATGGCTGCACATTTGGACTTTGGGGGGTATTTCTTTAAAGTATATTGTGCTTTTTACTGGCAGGAAGTAAATGTATTCATGAATACCAGCAGTCCTTCCATTTGTTATTTCCTAATAATGTTTCTTTACCTGGCCTTATTGAGTTTCACCCTGGGCACACACAGCTTAGTACACATCTGAAATCTCAATGGGACTTTTGTGTAGATACCTTGAGCTTTTTCTGTGTGAAGTCCCTCCTCTCCTGTACTCTGCCCTGCAAACACCAGCAGCCGCACTCTCCTCAAACTCTGATATCTGGCTTTTCAGCTGAGCACACCTAGGATGCTCCTTTATCTCCTGGAAAGTGTTTCTAGGCAGAAAGTTTGGTCAATCTTAAGACTCATCTTTTTTGTTTTCTTACTTCAGGTTTCACGACATTACACCTCCTCGAAAGAACAAGTCGGAGAGATAATCCTGTACATGTAACTCCATCATGGCTGAAAGTGTATATTGTCTAGGCAGCTAAATGCAGGACTTCACATTTAACCCTAGTAATTTTCAACCTCACACTTTGATATCCATCTTTTCAACAAGTCCACGTTAGTTGACTGTTGATGATATCATTTGTTAACTCTAAGCTCTTTATTGGCTACGTATTTTCAAGTGTCCACCTTGTTTCTTCCAATTAAAAACAGGCCATGAACAGTGGCCACGCTAGTATTCAAGTAAATGCGACAACTTCTTGTGATTGAGTGTGTGGATTTTGTGGACCAATTGCCTAAGTCTAAATTTTGGACCCTGCCTAATAGTCTATGGCCTTGGATTTTTTAACCTAACTTTATTCTCTGTAAAAAGGGAATAATTTAACACCCAGCTCATGTGAGGAATAAAATAGTTGATATATATGCTATGTATACACTACATATGATAAAGTGCATGAAAGAGTGTCTGCTATACACACTTTATTGCTATTGTTAATTCTGACCCAAACTATAACCTAGCCATATTTTGACCTCTTATCTACCTGTCTAATTTTGACTTAATTTTGTTTTTCTGCATATCCATATGTTTTACAAAAACAGTTCTTTACAACTTAGGTTTTAAGTCCCTATTTTTGTGAATCTTCCTCACAAGTGTATCTGATGCATGACCTCATCAAGGCTGTAGTCCAGAGGGCTTTATATTTCTCTTCCAAGTTATTTATTAGCATACTAGAGGCCCACTGCATGAAATTTGTGCACGGGGGGTCACCTCAGCCCAGCCTGCACCCTCTCACAATCCTGGACTACTGGCTTCTAATTGCTCACCTGCCGGCCTGCCGGGTCACCCCTAACTGCCCGCCCCCCACCAGCCTGGTCAACCCTTACTGCCCTCCCCTACCAGCCTGGTTGCCCCTAGCTGCTCCTCATTGCCAGCCAGGTCACCACCAACTGCCTGCTCCCTGCCTGGTTGCTCCTAACTGCCCCCTTGGCCTGTAGACCCCTTACTGCCCCTCTCTGATGGCCTGGTTGACCCTAACTGCCCCCCCTGCAGGCCTGATTTCCCCCAACTGCTCCCCCCGCCCCCGCTGGCCTAGTCACCCCTCACTGCCCCCCCTGCCAGCCAAATTGTCCCCAACTTCCCCCCTGCTGTCCTGGTTGCCCCATGCAGCCTGCTTGTTCAGTCATTTGGTCGTCCCTCACTAACCTCCCTGCTGGCCTGGCCATAGGCAGCCATCTTGTGAGGGTGTGATGATCAAATTTCATATTACCTCTTTATTATATAGGGTTATATAGGATGTAACCAAAGAGGATCAGGAATTTAACTTTGTGGAACGCCATAATAAGCTAGCACATTGGTCATTGGAAGGTTTTATGTATTTACTTGGAAAGGTTTTGCAAAATAACTCTGTCCACATCCTTTCTTATTCTTTCATCATCATACTCCTCATCCACCTCACAAAGTGGCCCCAGCATGTGTGATTTTGGAAGGTATGCCATGTGCTCCTGACATGCATTCCCTTCCTGCACAGTGTAAGAACTACAGCAGCAGAGGTCTTTCTCCAGCTTGACATTTGCCAGTACTAGGACTCAATATGTTTATTCACCTCTCTGTTTTTTCACTTAGGGCTCATTTTTTTCCCCATTTTTGTCTGCAAAGATATCACATGACAAAAATGTTAAATTTCTTGCTGATACCCAGTATTCAATATCTGTAGCATCATTTCTGTCTACCAACTGACTAGGCTTATGACAATGGAGAATAATAGGACATTTAGATTCTTTGATAGTGAGTTCATCCTGTATTTTAGACATCAGCCCCTTCTTTCTAGGTATACGGAAATCATACTATATTTTAACAATACAGTATAGATTTCTGTGTAAATTTTACCTGTTTATGAAACTGCTGCATATTGTCTGTGGTTATTCAGACCTGCTTTAGTTATGTTCTTTGCTTACCATACTTTCTCTTTTACAGAGTATAGCAACTCTGTATCAGGAAACTGAATATAATAACATATTAATATTGTTAAATTATGAAATATTAAACAGTGTTGATTTCTAAATCTTCAACATTTTTCTATGCAGATATTTCTTATTTATGAGAGCAAACTGATATGGAGAATCAGTAAATGGCACACTTAACCATATAAGGCATTAATTATGATAGCATATCTTATTTATAACATTATATATAATGTTAACATAACCAATAGATTTTATACTAAACAACTTAAAAACATGTTTTATTGTAGAATTGAAGTACTTTACATCTTATACTGTAGGTCAATATAATTTAGTATCTATTATTATATGCTTAATATTTTTATAGTTCTATTTTAAAATTCACATTTTATTTGGATATAAAATGCAGAGAGATGCAAGATACAGTTCTCCCTTATAAATAAATTTAGTTACAAATAGGTTTCAAATGTTTTTATTTTTAAAAAATATTTTCTGCATTTGATAATTTCTCAAGTATGTGAATCTTTATACTTATCTTCTAAAATAACAAAAGGTACTAATTTTTAATAACTAGTTTAATCAGTGTGTATGAGTGCTTTTTAAAATACAAAATATATTTTAATTTCTTGGTATATTTGTGGAATGTCTATAAGGATAACATTCTAGAGCTTTAAGTAGTATAGATAGTGTTTTAATTCTCTTAAATAAGAGCTTCCCAAAATATAAAAGGTCTAATTTAAATTATTAGAATTTTTTAACATAAAAGGTAATTGATTTGTGAAATTTATGTAAATAACACTCAAGGAATAGCAGAGTATAAGTTTCTGTTTGAGACATCTTATTTGTGGTGCATCAGCTGACAGCAGATTTGGGACAGTGAGACCAGCAGCAGGCATTGGCAGCAACAGCCCATTGTCAGAATTTTGATGCCACCTCTCAGTGTGATGTGATTGCCCTATTTTGAAGGATGATCCTCAGTGCCCCGGTTTTCCTATTAACCCACTTAGTACCACACTGCTCACTTGTCCATATTTGGGGCTAACTGCTGTGTCTTGTCCTCTTTCAGATAGAATCTTACAGGCTTTCAATGGAAGCTCTTCATTTAGGATATCGGTACCTTAGGAGGGGAGCACCTTAGAAAACTGAAGTACTGTTATGTTTTCCCACCTTCCCAGATAAAACATGCTGTTTGGATAAAAGCTGGAAATGTTTCAAGGAAACAGTCCTAGATAAAAATAGATAAATGCCTGAAGTCAACGTGAAGAAACCTTTTCAAATGGTTCATAAGACCATATGACATTATTTCGTACTTTAAAAATGGAACATTTTGAAGGGTAAACACATGCTAGGCGATATAGGGCAAAAATCCTCATGCTTGTGAAATGAACACTTGTAGACAAGTATCTTCTTTATAAATACAGTGTTTTGCAAACATAAAGGGAATCCGTATAGCTAGTGTACATCAGACTGAGACTATATTAACATGTAACATAGGACTTTGCCGACTGTTTTTCTGCTATATTTAGAAATGAATACTAGTCCAGCCACACAGTGATCCATGTCTATAAGAAAATGTTAGTATTTGAGCAAAACACTACAAAATTAAGATTGATAGATTTAGAAATATATTTTAAGGCCAGAAATCTGAATTGAACACAACCAAAATTAATGTATACTTAACCATCAGCATATAGTTTAATGTAGTTTCTCATAACAGCTCTAAACTTCTCTTTTATTGTGAAGTCAATTTCCCCTCTCTAAAACAGAAATTGGCACACACGCCCATTGCTTGCTTTTGAAAATGTTTTATTTGAACATAACTATGCCCTTATTGACTTATCGTCTCTGACTGCTTTCATGATGCAACTACTGAATTGAATAGCTGTACCAGAGACCATATGTCCCACAAGAATATGTACTATCTGCCTTTACAGTACAATTTATATAACTTCTGGTGTAAATCATAAAACCTTGAAGCTTAAATTTATTGTAATCTACAGAGAATTAATATAATAAAAGATTTATGTTCAATATTGCAGAAAGATAATGTACCTGAGTTTTATAAAAAACCTGTGGTATTGTTTGGGGAAAAAAAGAATACTATAGTTGAATAGGAATTAAATATTCCTTTCTCCTCTTCTTAATGATTAGTAATATTTCAGAATATTCCCAATCTGAATATTTATTCAATAAACTGACCACTTAAATATTTTTAAATCTAATATTTACTAAATTTTTGTGATCTCTCCTCCCACCAAAAACCACTTTTAAAATATTTAGTAGGTTATTAGTATTCTCCAGAAGAAAGTGATAAAAATGCTACTCTAAAAAATATGTACTTCTACAGAGAATAGACTGACAGCTATCAGAGGGGAGAGAGGGTAGTGAGCTGGGTAAAAAAACCCAAGAAAACAAAAAACAAACAAACAACCAACTAAAGGGATTAAGCAAAACTACAACAACAGAAAACACAACAAAAACAAAACCTCATAGATAATAATATGATGATTACCAGTGGGAAAAGGGTGGGGGAAAGGGGAGATAAATGGTGGTGGAAGGAAGTTTGACTTGGGATGGTGAACACACAATACAATATAAAGATGATGTATTATAGAATTGTACACCTGAAATCTATATAATTAACCAATGTCACCCCAATAAATTCAATTACAAATATGTAATTTTAAAACGTGAAGACATAAAAGTTAAAGTAGCTTGAATGAATTCATAGAATCATATATTGTAGATTTTAAAGAGCCATCTAGTTTATTTAATACAATTGCCAATCTTAGCAGAAGATTACAAAACAATAAACTCAATAATTCAAGTGTGCTGATCTATTTTACTGTACAGGTGATGGCTAATTATGAGTACCTCAAAGTTTAACAAAATGCATTTAGTAGACTGTGCATGGGTACTGGTGTCACTCACTGTAGGTGAGAGGAAGCATTATACCATGATAAATAATGAAATAATTTGATTCTTCACATTGCATTAAATCAGTTAGTGCTATAATTAATTTTAATAGAATATGTATGGTTCCCTAACTACCTCCAGATTACTTTAGGACTAAGCATTGAATCTATTCTCTGTATGATTTGTTATTTTAGAAGTAATATAAGTTTAATTATGCAGATAATCCAAGTAGATTTTTATTTTTCCTCTGGGATATCACTTTCATTTTAATGATTTTAATGCTTCTTATCGTTATTTGTGTATATAATTAATTGAATCTAGAATGCTGCTTTTAATAATGTGTGATGGAATACATTTAGTAAGAGAGTTGACATCCATGTATTGGTCAAAATTATTATTGAATATGATAATCCCTGCTGAGTATACATTAAAAAAGGCAAAGCTTTTACTTCCATTTTGCATTTTATTTTAAATGTAGCCACTCTTTTATGGATTGACAGTTATTTAAAACTTTTTTTTCAAATTAATTAATTCATTCGATAAACAAATTTTTATTGAGAATTTACTATGTATTCTTTTAGAATATAAATTCTACAGGGCAAAGATCTTGCTTTGTGTCCCTACTGCCTGGCATAGAGAAGCTATCCAAAACTATACATGAAATCAATAACTGGTTCTAAACACTGGAGATTCATCAGGATTGCATGAAACAGCCTCCGTATGCTCACTGCTTAGAGAGTAAAGGCTTTTGTAGCACTGTATAGGAAACTCACAATCGAGGTAAATATGAGGTCAATTAGGATGAAAAACAACATTTTAGGAGCAAGGGCAGGCAAGGCTACCTAGCAACCACTTACTTTCTAATTCTATTGATTTCTCTATTTCTGACATGTTTTATAAATCAAATAATATATATAAATAATATAATATGTTGTCTTGTATGACTAGTTTCTTTCACTTAATATAATATTTTCAAGATTTCTTGTGGTGGCATGTATCAGTGCTTCATTCCTTTTTATGGCCAAAAAATTTTCCATAAGTGGCTATTTGTGTTATCACCCATTACTTACATCTTCCCATGTCTTATGTAAAAGTTATGACTTTTGTGTGTTTCATGTTCTATATTTTGGCATCAAAAACTCTGAACCCAATGTCTATTTCCTCAATACCTTACTAACTTGAGAGTTACTAAGAATGATTAGTAACCACTTCTGTTCTGCTTTCTATATAGGTCTGAGTTTACCATTAAATATAAAAGTTTCATTCTTTTTTAGAATTCAGTTAAAGCCTTTAGACTTTAGCTTCAGACAAATATATTCTTCCTTTTGTTTTGTAGGAAACAGTTTGTTCTTCCCTAGAACCAGTGTTTGATATCACAGAGTATGATCCTGACAAGCAAAGCCTGCTCTCTACTGACCGCTGGGCCCTCCATAGCCCTTTTCCTAGCCTCCTATTTTTTAAAGAGTTAAAGTTAAGTTTCCAGCCTAAGACTTAGTACATTCTAGAATCACATTCTCAAGATACAATACAAAGTTTTAGTCACAGTTATCTTATTTACACTAACATAAATAGATAAAAATTCATTCACTTCCTCAGGTTACCCTTCATTCTGGATGTTAGAAAGGACCTAGTATCTATATCTTTTTGGACCTAAATATTAGCTCTACCAAGTGTAGTCTTTGCCAGTAATTAGAGGATTTAAAAAAAAAATGAAATTCCTTTGACACAAATGCAACCCATATTATCTTGAAGTCAGTGTAAAAAGACCTAATATAGCCTAGTAAAATTTCAACTAGCACGCTATCTTTATTTCAGTAATTTATATTTCATAGTTCCTGCATTATGCTTAAAATGTTCTTGCTCTAATTAGCTTATGGCCAACAGTATCTTTCATTAAAATATTGACAATCTGTCTCTTGCAACATTTCATTTAGTGTGTTTATGGTTCTAGGATAATTTTTCCTAATGAATACAGTGATGAAAACTATTATTAAGCATAAATAAAATAGAATAAGCTTGAGGCCAGAAAGGTTATGTTTTTTTAAAAGAATAATCTGTTATTAGAATACAGCATTAAAACTATCAATAAGTTAAGGAGTATATCTTTGAAATTCTATCAACAGCCAATACCTGATCTTGTGATTTAGCGGTCTACAATAAAGGACACACAGTTACCCTAGAAAATGACCAACCCATTAATAAACAGTTCATGTTGCACCAATAATACTGATAACATCAAATAAAATAGATATGAATAATGTAGAAAATTATCTGAGTAAAACATACTGTCATTTTTGTGTGTCTGCAATGGTTATGAAATCCATTTTTAAGGGTAGGAGAATAAACCAGTCAGGTTCATTCCTCATAGTCTTGCCTTTTGCATATGTTTAAGCGAATGGCATTTACCTACAAATGAGGAAACTGAGGTCTGCAGAGTTTTTAATGAACCTGTCCAAGAAGACAGTTTCTAAGTGACAGATCTGTCATTGAACCCATGTATTCCGAACCCAGAACATAGTGCTTTTAGCTACCACAGTTTGTTACTTCTGTATGAATCAATGGCACTTTCACAATGAAAGAATCAATCACCTCATCATATATAACATTTACACTTACATATTTAATATTTAATTTTTAGTGTCTTTTATTTCCCCTTAATATATATAGCTAGCACTACTTAGGAACACTAAAACTGTGATCTCCAAACTGCTTTTGTGATTATACCATTTGTTTAAAAATATTTGACCAAGTATCCTCAATATATGTATATTTATTAACATAAATAAATGAATAAATAAATAAAAATATTATATTCTAGCCCTGACTGGTTTGGATCCATGGATAGAGCGTTGACCTGCGGACTGAAGGGTCCCAAGTTCAATTCCAGTCAAGGGCATGTACCATGGTTGTGGGCACATCCCCAGTAGGGGGTGTGCAGGAGGCAGCTGATCAATGTTTCTCTCTCATCAATGTTTCTAACTCTCTATCCCTCTCCCTTCCTCTCTGTAAAAAATCAATAAAATATATTTTAAAAAATATTATAATCTATAACATTAATGAGTAATTCCTATAAGAGTGTTATTTTACTATTGTACTAACCTATTATATAAACACAAACTCTACCAGTTTGATTATTTATTTTTTATTTTAATTTTTTAGCCAGAATCTAATGGAGCATCTTATATAACCACTGAGTTGCATTCAACTTTGGAGATTACTTAATAGAATTTAGTAACCTTTAATAAAAGGTGTTAACCTAGATAACTTTATTCTCTCACATCATCTCTCCCCACACACACAAAGTCAGAGACAAATTAGGTAATATTAAATAAAGAAAATTATTCTAAATTTAAAAGATAAGACCTATATTCTCATAAAATAAGAATTTTGAAAATATGAATTTCTAAACACTCCTTTGCTCTTGCTTTCTCTCCCCACAGAACACCTATACATTTTCAAATAAAATATGTACTCTTTGATGTAATTCTCAAAAGCATGAATATAAAATTTATTTACCTGATGATTTTCTCAATTCTATTGTCTAACATTGATCCCCCGCCCCCTCCTATTTGTGATGCAACATCAACCAACAGGGTTTCCTATTGTTTCTTTGCTACAACTGTGCACCTGCATTATCGATCATGCCTGGAAAAGCTAGCTCAGCTTTGGAATAAAAACCAATAACATGCTATGAAAATAGAGACAAGACAGCTTAGGAGACTGATTCTAAATTATAGAGCTGTTTACTGATCTGCAGCCACCCAAATTCTTACAGATTGACAGCTGGTTAGTGAGTACAGGACAAACCACAGGCTCGCCTTCCAGACATAAAGGAGGGCAATTTGCACAGTGTGTGGTATAGTTACCTTGAAAAGGGCTGCAAATCATAGTCTTTCAAACTAATGGATCAAAGTGGTTCTGTTTCCAAGTTTCTCCATTTTTAATATGGGAATAAGAACATCTACTATCTTAGATTTGTTCCAATGAAAATATCAAATACATTAGCTTATTTTGGCATTTTATTAGTGGCCAAATAACATGGAAATATAAAAATATTACCTTAATCACTATAATTTTTGAGAATTACTATTTACAATTTTTCTGCTATAAATTTATCTCTTGAAGTTTTTAAATATAATTTTCAATTCACTAGAGTTGGCAATGATATCACAAAAACACTATATACACTATTTCAGGCATACATTTTCTGTGAATTATTTGAGAGTTAATTGCCTTAATCTGACAGTAAGTTAAAAACTTCAGCATTTTATCCTACATATTTCAGTGTGTACTTACTAAAATCAAGGACATTATTTTATATAACCACAGTTCAGTGATTAAAATAAGTAAGTTTTATATTGATACAATACTCTTGTTCCAACCCACTGACCATATTCAAATTTTGCCAACTGTCCTAAAAACGTCTTTTGTAGCTAACTCTCCATTGCAAATAAACTTTTGGAGGGGAATGTCAGCCTTTTAAAAATGTTTTTGTTTTTTCATGAGCTTGAGATTTTTTAAGAGTACAAGCTGATGCTTCTGTAAAATAATCCATCAATTTGTCTTTCTGTACAGTGTCTTAATTTACATATATGCAGGGGAGTTATTAGGGTAGAATTCTAAAGCTACTTTTTAAGATACCCAAGAAGTAGACAGGCAGTATGTTCTTGGCTATTCCCGATGAAAAGAAAAGAAAATAGTGTATATTTGGTGTTATTAACAACTCCATTTTACTTTGGTTCTTACTAAAAGCTGTTATATATTTTACAAAAACAAACAAACAAACAAACAAAAAACAATAGACTATGATAACTCTTTGAGCTCCATTGTGTTTTGCTCAATGTGTTAAGAAACAGAAACTAGATTTGTGAACACATCTATGAACTGTTAGTAGTATTATCTAATGCTTTCATAGCCTTGAGATCTGTATTGTAAGGTTCTCATTCATCTCTTTCATCAAGCACTGAAGAGATGTTCATTCTCACAAAGTGCCATACTGTAGATAAATGCAGCCAGATTTCTCAGTAGCTTTCCTTTGGCAAATTGAAAGAGAGTAATTGAAATAGAGGGTGATATATTAAGGGTGTGTTCCCTAGGGAGTCCCAGATCCAAACAATAGCCCTGAATCTATAGGAAACTGTTTCATTTTTATGAGTTAAAAATTTAAGATGACTACATGCCTGGGATGAAATTCTGCAAAGATCAAGAATGCACCTCGGATGCCTCCTCCACTGAATCTCGTTTGGTATAAATTACTGATTTCTGCATAATCTTTGGTTGACCATCATGATAATCACTCCTAAACCCATCTCTAAAAAAACAGGCCACTGTTTCTATATATTGTAAGTTGCACAATAATAATACCTATCAGCCTCATACCAAACTTTTCTGTGTTATACTATATTTTATGGGCAACGAAATGGCAGTTTGAATCAATCCTTGACCCCTGACTCCTAAGAAATATGTGAACAGTTTCTGTTCTAGTTCTTTTTTTTTATTTTTACTTTGCATATTACCAAGCATTGGAACAAAGCATGCATGGTTTTAATTTTCACCTGCCAAAATGGCTAAAATCAATCTTGCTGTATTCAGTAAGCAACTCTGCATAGATGGGGTAAATTTTGTGTGTTGATGAATAGCAATGGAATCTTGCAGTCAAATCATAACATACAATCCATATATCTGACAAATATCTTTCCTTTCATGACCATCTTCCTAGGCAATTACACATAATATGGAGATGAATATTTCTTATGGCCTTATGTGCACAGAGTAAGACACAATGGTGATGCAATGTAGTTTATCTTCAGTAAAGTGTAAGAAAACACTCCCTAGAATAGACTATTTTCCAGGACAGATGTGATCTATTAGTTAATCGAAGACACACTCTCTTTGGTCATTTATTCAGTCAACAAACTCTTATTTATTACCTACACTGTACAAGATATGATCCAAGACACCAGAAAAATAAAGATGGATTAAGACATATTGGTGCCTTCAGGGGACTGACAGTTTAATTAGGAAGGATGACATATCAGCAGACTATCAGAACACAGTCTGATAAATGCACAGATTCCTCGATTTGGGAAGTAATATCCTCTTTATAACTTTCTCCTCCTCCCAGTCTAGGTTAGAGGGTCTTTCTTTGTATGACCATATGATTGTGTGCATGTTTGCATCATGGTGTTTACCACACTACATTAAAGCTTGAAGACTTGCTAGTCAGGTGACTTTGAAAGAGAGAGACCACTGGGTCATTTTTCTCTTTTTTAAAATGAGGATAATTTATCCATTCATTATTAAATGTAAAAAAAATCTGTAATACATAATGTTTTAGTTGCAATATTGTATTTTTAACAGCACCGTACTCAAAGGGTTGATGTGGTGACTAAATGAGATAAGTTGTGTGTAGCAGACATAAACTCTTAATAAATATTGGCAATATAATCATTATTACTGATAATTTCAGTGGCAACTGTATCTTTAGTGGTTTCCTATATTTTTCAAGTCGATTCTAAGTATGTTTTTTTCAAATCTATGTAATATTTTTTTTTCTTTTCTTTCTTATGAAAACTTTACTATCTTAAAGAGGCTCAGACAAAGCTCAGGTAGATAAAGAGGTCTACTTATGTCAAAAGTTTAAAAATATTTAACTACTGAACCTTTGACCATTTTAGACTGAAACTTAGCTCATCACCTGATACACAGTAGGAGGTTAATACATACTTTTCAAATGGATTTGACTTGATTTAGTGTGAAGGTCAATATTTTCAAGTTAAGGAACATTAAACCATGCATTTAATAATGCTTTTTTGATGTATGCTTTTCTCTCTGTCATCTACAGGAATATCCCCTTCTGAAGGGAGGAGCAGCCACTAAATTCTTGGCCTCCCCAAAATTGGATAAATGGAATTCAGTTTTTACCCCCAAATAGGAAGTTAAGGAAGACTTTCATTTTGGAAGTTCACTCGTTTGGGCTACTGCCTATCTTAAGTCCCTGAACTTTGAAGTGTCCATATAAGTTTGTAAGTGCATATTAAGAAAAGAACACCTGAGCCCTAACCGGTTTGGCTCAGATAGAGTGTCGGCCTGTGGACTGAAGGGTCCCAGGTTCGATCCTGGTCAAGGGGATGCACCTTGGTTGCCGGCACATCCCCAGTTGGGGGTGTTCATGAGGCAGCTGATTGATGTTTCTTTCTCATCTATGTTTCTAACTCTCTATCCCTCTCCTTTCCTCTCTGTAAAAAATCAATAAAATATATTTTTTTAAAAAAGAACACCTGAAATAAATATTTTAAAATAAACTTATTTATTTCAAAGTATTGGGTTGAAGCAATTGCCTTATATATACCAAGTTATACCTCATAATACCATTTTCAGAACTTTGACTTAAGAAGTATTTCAGTGTCTGAGTCTTACTCTCTTAATAGATTCACATATCTTAGGTATTGCAATTTTGATTTAAAAATACAACATTTGATAAGTGATGTTTAATACATTAAAAAAAGACACTGTGTAAATGCTATATCTTTTTTTTTTTATTGAGAGATGCATCACTAACCTTTTATTACCTTCTTTTCTTCTGGATAATACTTCTTCAGTAGGAATTTCCACTGGGACCTACAGTTATTAGACCAGGTAGAATGAAGCAAGCACCACCAAATAGATTTTTTTTTCTTGCACTAAGTCCCAAAACAACTGTTGTCATGCACCAGAGGAGCAGAAATCCAGGCCCATGATTACATTTATTGACTGCATTTGAGAACTGCCTTGCATTAAAAAAAGAAAGAAAGAAAAATATAATACCATGCCATCCATTGTCATTTTCATATCACCGTGTTATTAGTGAGTCATCTCCACTTTCTGGAGAAACCTCAAATGTTTATTTAGTCCAGTTTAGCATTTTTATTGTATTTGAGCCACTTCCGACTTGCAGTCCTGCCTGACCTAACTCCCTGGACGTTGAATTGTTCATATACATTTGTAAGTGCCTAGAAAGAAGGAAAAGAAATCATGGAACTTGATGAGGTTAAACCAAAATATGAAAATACCATGGACTCCTCGAACTTCAGAGAAGGTTTATACGTAGCATCCAAGCTTCATCTGAACTAACAATATTTTGAATTGTTTTTCCAAACTTTATTGACCCAAACACATCATAAATATCCAGGGGAATAGGTCTGTTTTGAATCCTTCTGGTAAGCACTGAGATATAAGTTTTGAGAAACAAGAGATAGATCACAGTCAAATGATTATTCTGTATTATTTTCTCTTTATCTTAAACAGTGCTAAGCTATAGTCCTTGCTCATCCTAATTTTAATTCTCTGTTGGTGATATGCTTTTATCCATCCTTCTTCCCTGCCTTTTCTGAACAGTTCTAATTTCTCTCTTGTTTTGGAGAGATATTGTAGGGGCTGTGGGGCATAGCTGTAACAGAGGGATTTGCCTACAACCCACAGCCAGTCTTGGAATTCACTGTGGTCACAGTTTCATGGGATGCCTGTCTATTTCTGATCCCACTGATTTCCCCTAGGATCAGAAATGCTGAACAGCAATGACATTCATTTCAAAGTAGGTCCAGTGGGTAGAAGAAGTTCCTCCTTATTCTCTAACAACAACATAAAAACATGAAGCAAGTATAATTCCTGGATAGAGAGATCCTCATGAGAATTCTGTGGGTATCACATGTTCCTGTTGTTATAATATGTGCTCTTTAACGTTCTGGGCAAGATGCACACATATCTTCATGTGACTTCTGTAGTGTACAAGAGACAAGGGTCACAATTTTTTATTTATAGTCTCACAACCTCTGAGAATGGGGCAATGCATTAATTTTATGTTGAAGGTTAGAGGTCTTTGCTCTTTACAGAGGGATTTGTCTAAGACTTTCCCTAAACCCTCAGGCTATAGTCCATACCATATTATTAACAACAGTCTGCATAACCAGTCAAGCCAGCTTATCTCTTTACTCTTGTTTCTTCACTTAGAAGATTGAAGTGTTGAACTGGATGTTCCTAAAAGTATTGCCCCGCAAACTAACAAACAGAACTATGATATGTCTCGTTAAATATTTTAGCTGGAGAGTTTGTTCAATTGGGATGGGCAATCTATTTTGTATGTAAATATATACCAATGGGTATGTAAATATATAACTAAAGATGTTTGTGACATAGACAAAGCTGAGGGCCACTTGTCTGTGCAGCAGGTTTGATTTCCAGGCGACTGACAAGAAAAAAGACACTAATTAGAGACAAAAAAGAGGACACAAATATAGCTCCAGAGCTGCACTTCAACAATAATGTGAAGTTGATGTCCTGGACACTTTCGTTCTTAATTCTTTTAAACTTTTTTTTTCAATATACTTTTATTATTGACTAGAAGGCCAATGCATGAAATTCGTGCAAGGGGCTCAGCCCCCCTCCCACCCCCCCCCCCGCTCCGACCTCCCCCCCCCCCACAAGCTTCGGTGGCTTGCCTCAGCCCTCGCAGCCCTAGCTTCAACCAGAAGGTCATCCAGAAGGTCGTTCGGCTGTACAGTCTAATTAGCATATTACTCTTTTATTATTATAGATTTCAGAAAGGAAGGGAGAGGGAGAGATAGAAACATAAATGATGAGAGCAAATACTTGGTTGGCTGCCTCCTGCACATCCCACACTGGGGATGGAGCCTGTAACCTGGATATGTGACATGATCTGACCAGGAATCTAACTGTGAGCTCTGGTTCATAATCCAAGCTCAACCACCGAGCCACTCCAGCCAAGCTCCTTCTTAATTCTCAATGCTTCTGCCACTTTCATGGTTTCTATCCTTTCCAAGCACTCATTGCCCCTATCCTCCATAATCCCCCAACTTCCCTTCTCAGCTAGAGTACCCTCATGAGAAAAGCAGTGGATAGTTCATATTGCATTATTTGCAACCTTTACTATCTGGTTTCAAAATAAGATACAACTAAGAAAATCACAAGCAAAGCCTTTGCAGAAAGTTTTCTTAGGGTGCATTTTCAGTGAAGAAACTTCCATATTGAAGTATATGACTCTTACAGGCATTAGTAGATGTTGAAAAATTAGCTTCCAGGAAGATTATACCTTTGTGGGAGAGGGCCTGCTTCTCTGAATCCCAGCACTCTTATCTTTTAAATCTTTCTAAAGACGTTTCATTGGCATTTCTTTGATCTATCAAGGTGGAATGTTTAAATTTATTATACATTTATATTTCTCATTCTAGGACTAGACTGTTCATATCTTTGCCTATTTTTCAACCAGCATATCCATTTTTTTTTTGGTAGTGTTTCCTCTGGCTCTTTACAGTAATGCCCTAGCAGATATTCCAGCATAGAAAGAGTTGTCTCTATAGTGAAGGTATTCTGTGCTGCCAATGATATGTTCCAGGTATCAAGCATGTAAGAAGCAAAGTTATTTTAATTTTATTATTTTATTTTTTAATATATTTTATTGATTTTTTTTACAGAGAGGAAGGGAGAGGGATAGAGTTAGAAACATCGATGAGAGAGAAACATCGATCAGCTGCCTCCTTCACATCCCCTACTGGGGATCCCCACAACCAAGGTACATGCCCTTGACCAGAATCAAACCTGGGACCCTTCAGTCTGCAGGCCGATGCTCTATCCACTGAGCCAAACTGGTTAGGGCTATTTTTATTTTAAAAGATAAAGGGGGTGATGTTTTTTATAATATTGAAAAAAATGATTTTTTCCCTTTCTCTACATGAAAAGGTAGTGAACTGAGCATTAAATAAATACTTGAGAGAAAAGTACATAGGTGAACTTGGAAAAACAATCTGACTAATTTGCATTACTTCCACAGTATTCTTGGACTGCATTTTTTCTTGGATAATTTGATTTCTTTCTCCTAAAGTCTTACTGTCCATCTTTCTGAGTTCATGAGCAAACATAAGGACCAAGCGCTTCATGACCAGATCACAGATCAGCAGGAGGGTGGGCCAGCGAAGCAGTAGCATAGCAGACTGTCAAACTGCAGCGGGAAGGCCAGGGAGGGTTTGTGGGGCGGAAGGGGGGGGCGGTAAGAGATCAACCAAAGGACTTGTATGCATGCATATAAGCATAACCAATGGACATAAGACACTGGGGACTAGGGGAGGCAGGGGGAAGGTCAAGGGGGGAAAAAAGGAGACATTTGTAATATTTTTAGCAATAAAACAAAATTAAAAAACAACAACAACAACAACAAGCAAGCTGTGGAGAGCTACAGGAGGGGGCAGGGCAGTAAGCTATGAGGGAGAGGAGGGAAGGGGGTCGGGGGGAGCTACAGGAGGGCCGGGCAGCGAGCGGAGAGCTACAGTAGGGCTGCAGTGACCTACTGGTGCAGGTATTCATGTGCAGGGCTACTAGTTTATAAAAAAAACAATATAACAAATGTAAAGCCTGATTTTCAAATCCAACATGCTTTTAAAGAAAGGGTTGCAAAGTATATATTCATGTTGTACAATCAACCTCATGGTCTAGGTCAGCTAATAATGCTACTCTCTCCTACCATACCTTTTGTAGATGTCGTTAGTCAACCCAGCATTATTACTGCCTGAACTAGACAAAACCTTAGAGTGTTTTTCAACAAGGTTCTCCAAATAGCTGTTATCAATCAGGCAGTTGGCATTTAAATGGAAAATTATTGTCCTCTTAGTGCTTGGCACATCTGCTAGAGGCATGTGCAATTTTATCAACTCAGAGTCAGACACACCAACTTTCTTGTATTCAACATATTGACCCATTTTTTAAAGTCAGCAGCTTCCTGGCATGGCAACCTTTCTCAGCTCTTGAGTGTCCCTTAAGATGGACCTTCCCAACTGAAATGCCAAGTCAACACCAGTAGGTCAAAATGGAAACATATTTGTAAAAGTTACTGATGCCTCAATACAAACTTTTGGAACCTAAAATGTCAGAAATCCTCCATTGCTCTAAGTAGCCACCTCTGTGTACCAGTATTAAAATGTTCTATATATTCTATGAAAAAGATGAAAAGTTTTCTTTAAATTGTGGACCAATGAATCCTGTCCTAGTCAGATGCATTTTTTGGTTTCTTTCTTAAAAATATTTCCTCACTATGCTAGTTGGTTTTTTAATTATCATAATAAAGCAATCAATTTATAGAAGATTTATATTTAAAAATAGAATATATACATTTACAAATACATACGTAAAGAACTATATCTTATACATATCTCATTCTGAGATTGAACTGGTTTAACTTGGAGCAGAAATACATTATGTGTAACACTTCTTTAGGGCATAGCTATTTTAGCTATTTCTTATTATAGTTTATGACATTCTAAGTATAAAGGTCCTAGTAGAAAATTATGAGTATTTAAAGTATATCATTTGATAATGTAGTTTATTTGGTGGCAGATATTAAAAAACCTAATTGAAATATGCAAATATGCTTCTCTTTCTTATTTAAATATACCTAATATGTAACCTATGATTTCTGAACATGTGTAATCATATTGCTACATTTATTTGAATTAATATATTGATAGAAAATATATTTTTTTATTTTTTAATCTTTATTGTGGAAACTATTACACATGTACCCTTCTCCACTCTCTCCATTGACCTCTTATAGCCCTCCCACACTCCAAGCCCCAGGTCTTCACCATACTATTGTCTGTGTCCATGAGTTATGCATATATGCATACAAGTTCTTTGGTTGATCTCTTCCCACCCACCCTCGCCTTCCCTCTGAGGATTCGATAGTCTATTTTATGCTTCTATACTTTGGGACCTATTTTGTTCTTTAGATTCCACATATCAGTAAGATCATGTGATACTTGTCTTTCTCTGACTGATATTGTATCTTTTTAAGCGCTGGCTTGGCAGTGATTTGGCTGTGTGACTGACGTCCATGTGCAGTTACATTGCATGTAAAATTTTCAGGTATTAATTTTTAACCTACGTGTGTGTGTGTGTGTGTGTGTGTGTGTGTAAGGCACTGAATGAAAGCCAGTTGGGAAACATAAAACAATGTAATTTACATATTAAATGAAACAAAACTATAAAGCCATAAAACACAAATTGACAAAATTAATTTAATGTGACAGATGATTACTTTTTAAGAAGGCAAACCATGATTACATCATAAAAATGAACTTATTCTTTAGTTAAGCAAGCCAATATTTCTTCCTGCCTCCTGTCTTGTCTCCATCAATCCTTTGTGGGAAACTGTCTTGGAGTGAGTGATCATTGCAAATGATCTGCTTTCAATCTTTGAATGGCTCCCCACTGCTTACTAGAATGACTCACACTTCTGAGATTAGTAAACAAGGTCTTTCTTAGTTGAGTCCTGCTTACCTAAATCTTCATCTATATGATAATAGTTCATAATTATACAGGCAAGTCTATATTATTTGATCCAGCCATACCATGCTTGGTACTTACAGTCCTCAAAAATGTCATCCTGTTTCTCTCTCTTTAGTGCCCTTCTAACATGCAGTTCCCATCACTTGAGTTTATACCAGCTAATGGCCACTTCTACAGTATCCAATTAGAACACCTGAGAAACCCTTTATATTATGCTACTCCCCCTCATTCTCCAGCTCTGAGTAAATGGTCTCCTTCAGAATCCTGTTTGTTCCTCTTTGATGGGACTTACCACCTTGTGGTATAAATGGTTGGTTTACTCTCTCCTATCTTATATAATAAAGAGGTAGTATGTAAATTGACCATTACTCCAACACACAAGATGGCTGCCCCCATGTGGACACAAGATGGCCTGCAGGGGAGGGCAGTTGTGGGCAATCAGGCCTGCAGGGGAGGACTGTTGGGTGGGGGGGCAGCCCTATAGGGGAGGGCAGTTGGGGGGAACCAGGCCTTCAGGGGAGGGAAGTTGGGGGGAACCAGGCCTGCAGGGAAGGGCAGTTTGGGGTGGCCAGGCCTGCAGGGGAGGGCAGTTGGGGGGAACCAGGCCTGCAGGGGAGGGCAGCTGGGGGCGACCAGGCCTATAGGGGTGGACAGTTAGGGGTGACTAGGCCAGCAGGGGAGGGCAGTTAGGGATGACCAGGCTGGCAGGGGAGGGCAGTAAGGGATGACCAAGCCAGCAGAGGAGGGAAGTTAGAGGTGACCGGGCCAGCAGGGGAGGGCAGTAGAGGGCAACCAGGCCTGCAGGGGAGGCCAGTTAGGGCCAGCCAGGCCTGCAGGGAAGGGCAGTTGGGGTTACCAGGCTGGCAGAGGAGGGCAGTTGGGGGCGATCAGGCTGGCAGGGGAGCAGTTAGGCATCGATCAGGCTGGCAGGGGAGTGGTTAGGGGGTGATCAGGCTGGCAGGCAGAAGCAATTAGGGGCAATCAGGCAGGCAGGCAAGCAGTTAGGAGCCAGCAGTCCTGGATTCTGAGAGGGATCCCAGATTGGAGAGGGTGCAGGCTGGGCTGAGGGACACACACCCACTCCCCATGCACAAATTTTGTGCACCAGGCTTCTAGTCCTATATAATAAAAGCCCAGCGACCATAATGGAGGAACAACCAGGACAACCAATTGACCAGTCACTATGATGGACACTGATGACCAGGGGCCATATGTTCAACACAGGAGGAGGGACAGGGGGGGTGCAGTGAGGCCTGGAGGCACATGCTATGGCCCCCAAATCCCAGGAACCCCAAGCCCAGAGCTTGCTTTCCAATAAAAAATAAATAAATTGGGGAAAAAAAAGTGGCCAACACTGCCACCCTGCGAAGATCGGCTTCAGGAGAGAAAGGCCTCCCCAAACCCTGCCTGGCCCAGCTGGCATGCCATGGGCTCACAGGGACTCACTGGTGATGTGCAGGAAGCACAGCCCCTCCAACTCCAAAGCCAGTCATACTGACAGCTGCTCCCCGTCCAGATCCATGGTGGACATAGAGCTGCCGGGCCACCTCAGCTTCGGCTTCCAGCTTCTGTCCTCCTGTCTGTCCCTTCACATACTACCTGCACTTGGGGACATGGCTTCAGCCCCCCAGGCAATAGCGCCACAGCACAGCCAGAGAGTGGCAGGACATAGCCATCAGCGCTGGCTGGGCATTGATTTGGCTGTGTGACTGACATCCATGTGCAGTTACACTGCATGTTTACATTTGTAGGGAAGCAGGGCAGCCCACTCCTGCTGCCTGCATCACCTTCTAGGCTAAGAAAGGCCTGCTGATCTCTGTGTTTCTCCTCTTATCTGGAATCAAAACCTCTCGGGGATGAATGATCCCAGCAATGGCCCCAACACAGGCTCAGTGTCACTGTCACAGACATTGCCAGTCATTACAGCCTGTTCCTCAACCCCCAGTGCCCTGCTCCACCCACTGCCGCTCCTCACCTGTCACCCCCTGAGGACCACCTTATGTTATCCTATCTGAAATGAGAGAAAGATCTCAAATGCCCCCCTGTTAATAACTCCCTTGCCCTACCTTTCCTCCTCTAAAAACCTTGCATTTTAAAAATATATATTTGATTGATTTTGGAGAAGGAAATAGAGATAGAAACATCAATGATGATAGAGAATCATTGATTGGCTGCTTCCAGCACGTTCCAAACTGGGGATCAAAACCTCCCTTGATCCCTTCCTCCATCACTCCCCCTGCAGGCAGGACCCTAGTGGCAGCACAGCACCGAGGGAAGGAAGGGGGTAGATGGGGAACCATGGGGTGGTGGGGTGCCGAGGGCAGCATCAGCGTCTGGCGTCTGTTCCTTCCGCACCCAGCCTGGCCACTGTCACCGACTCTCCCACACCCTGCTGGGGCCTTTGGGCCCTGATTGGCCTGGCCCTGATCATCCGCCAGGCCTAGGAACCCCACCTGTGCATGAATTCCATGTACCGGGCCTCTAGTTTGTCTATAAGCGTGTTGAGAGAAGGGCAACATCATATTTATATCCATAGCACCAATCAAGAGCCTGATGCTTGTAAATCCTTCCTCAATATTTTTGAAATTAACAAATGAATGAGCTCAGGTTCATATAAACTTACCTTGTGTGCTATTTTCTGGTTTGGTCTTTAATTTTAGTTTAGTTATGTCTGCAGTCATATGTGCTGTGTGGTGTCCTCATGACACTCAGTGGGAAAGCAGGATGAAAAGTGGTTTGGTATAAATGAGTTACTCTCCTCAGCGGGTTTCTGTGAAGTTTTCTTTGCCTTTGTTTGTTTGTTAGTTTGTTAATGTGCTTGTCTTAGTCTCACTCAGTCTTTTGTGCATGTTCCTCACCTCTATCCATCCTGCCTGATCTATGCTAGACCTTTTATAATCTCAGTCTTTCTTTTGAAGATGTGCAGTAGAGGCATCCTGAATGAATTGCCCTTGGAGCTAGGTGAACTATTTGTTTTTGTAGAAGACCAGAAGATGCTTTCATTTTGTTGCCACAAAATGTCAGGTCATCCCAACTTGTGAGCATACATTTAATCCTCTGAATGGGTAATAGGTAGATATGCCAATAAGTAAAAAACAACAACATTAAAACTTTTGGAACTAAAGTTGATGCCTCATTAGTAAATGAACATTGTATTGTGGAGAAAATATAAAGTTTCATATTTTAAATTTTATTTTATTGGTCAATGGACTTTCTTTAAGAATTCCGAGAGTCATTAGTATAGTTAAATAAAAGAATAGGAAATATATCAGTTATGTTTTACAAAAGAGTAATAAATGCCTACTCAAATAACTAACGATGAGGAATATATTATTTTGTTTGACCTTTCACAAAATTTGGTGAAGAGTAAATTTTAAAGAACTCATCAGACATCAGCATGCTAAAAAAAAAGAAAAAAAAAAAGAAATGGCTGCCACAGAGATTTAGTGATACAGAAATCCTAAACTCTTTCAATATTAGAACTGAAACAGAATTGAATGCCATCCTATGAATTCATTAACTCTTAAATTTCCCTTATATGTTTATGCAGTGAATGCTTGTAAAGTGTCAACCTTGTGCCATATATTCGTTTAGGCCTGGGAATAGCAGTAACAGAAGAGCCTATTGTTTTACTAAGTACAGGCTCCCTCAGCCTTGTCGTTCATGCCTTTAATTATATGTTCTGTACAGTCATGCATTTAGTTATTTATATATTCTCACATCATTTTGGGGAATTGATGACATACATCAAAATATCTTAATTTGATTTCCGGATCCAGTCTGAATGACGTAACATCGCAATTCCTCACACAGTTATCTGTGAGCCATTTTCTGGCGATGCTTGAAGTAACACCTTATAGTGGAAACAGTAAGCATTGGCTTTGGAGCAGATGCCTATGCGCTGGTCCTCGTCAATTCTGCTCTGCTGGAAACTGGTTGTGAGATTCTGGATTGGTGTCTGGACCTCCCACTTCTTCAGGGAATAAATTTAGTTTTTCTCTAAATGTGCTCCCATAGGACTCTGCTTACAGAATCTAAAAATTTGATCATGAAAACTACCCCTTAATTGGTAAGTAACTGCCATTTCAACTGTATTTCCAAATATTTAATTGGCCACAATTTGCCAAAGATCTCTTGAAAAAGACATGTGACCCTAGCTGTCCTCCATACAAGAGCACAGCTAAGTCAAAGTAATGTAAAGAGTCAAAAAGTGTGTATGTTGATTGAGTCATATAATGTGGTCGTGGTTGTGTATGTAAGATAGTAACTAGATTTAAATACTTAACAGACAGCATGAACTTTAATATAGAAAGAAGGGCAATAGATAATGGTGATTAAAGAAATGTATAATACAAAACCTTTTGTCCCTGCTTCTGTAAAAGGCTGATGAAATCTAAGTTTATACTTCTACATGGAATTTCCTTCCAGGCTACATGTCAACTAAGTAGAAATGGCCTCATATATCACGGACCATCAGCATTTCACTACTATCCATGGGGTGGGATAAATTACTCTGACAACACACATTTCTGGGAACATCATATTTACTGAGAATAGCAATTAATCACTTAAATTTATATTTGAATAAAATCTGTTTCCAGGAAAATATTTTAATTTTATTGTGCCTTTTATAATTCCACTAGGCAAATTAGATGACTTGCACAAGAAAATGGATATTTTAAAAAAGTTATTACTTAAGATTGCAATCTGCACAATCACCTAAATCCAACTTTCTACTTTGAGGCTTAAATTTACTGTAACTCATGCATATATAGCTACACACATTTTGATTCATTTTAAGCTTGTACAACATGTCTGAATTAGCAATATGAAGTAGTAATCTTCAAGATTTAAAATGCAAGTTTAAGTACCTTTTAAAAATAAAATCCATTTAGAGATCAGTATTTTGTGTGATAATTTCCTGTGCTTTGATTTATAATTTTATTTCTGTAAGAACTTATTGTTATAAGATCCTTTATCATTTAATGTAATAAATAATTATTAGGTGATACTGAAGGACATGCATAATTTTAAACTGAAAAAAAATGGGGACCATACATACTTTATTGAGCTCATTTTGAGTAATATATATAATAATAGTCTAATGCTCCTCATCATTAGTAAGAATGCCAAAGTGTTAAGTTACTGAGATGAATTTAAGTTTTACATAACATAAAGATTTGCAAATATGGAACTTTGCCATAAATTATTAATGTTATTTAAAAACTGTGGACTTTCACCATGATAATTTCTTATACATAATTAAATGTGCTAATATTTTCTTTCTAATTTATTTTGCATACATTAAACTTTTTCAATCCTAATACTTTAGTAATTTCTTTACACACAGTTTGTTGGGAAAATAACTGACAATAATAAACCTTCATGGAGCACATTCTACATGCTAGTCTATCAGATTCTATACTAAATCACTTGTGATCTTTGTCTCATTTAATCTGCCAATAATCTGACAAAAGCATTATACTGTAATTAACATTATTTTAACATTTTAGTGATTTTAAACCTGAGTACTTGGGATATATTACTTATAGGTTGTTACTGATGTTAGAGATTGTTTGCATATTTCTTTATTTATTGACATGTAATTATTTATTTATTTAGTAAATACCTGCTAAGGGCCAGACAATATTATAAGTGCTGTAAATATAGCATGTGCTGAGGAATATTAATGAATAGGACAGACACCAGTTGCTTACTGTCACTGAGTTTATATATTAGTATTGAAGGTAAGGCACCAGATACCTAAAAATATAATATGATGATGTCAGGTAGTATAGCTACCATGAAGAAAATCAAGCCACGTAATAGTTGGAAAATAACATAGAAAAGTACCAGGGTGAGGGGACAGTTACTTGGATGGGTGATGAGGGATAGATATTGTGGAGAAGTAGCATTAAGGCACACACAGCAAGGGTGCCCAAGGGCTGAGCATTGGAAAAGAACCTGAGTAGGAATGAACTGCCTATTGTCAACAACAAACCAAAACATTGGCACTGTGACTTAAACTCAGTGAATGAGAGAATTATATGAAATGAGGTCAGAGAGTTAGGCCGGAAGCAAATCAGTCAGCAACTTGTAAATTTTAGCTTTACAGTTTGGATTTAATTTGTTAAGGACAATTATCTAAAACATGAATTTAGATATAAAACCACTGTGACTTCTAGGATAGAGTGTCCTTATTTGATTATTTTTACTCCTGACTGAAGCACAATATTTAATAACTCTGTAAAGTGAGAGGTTAGCTTAGAGAAAAGTGATAAAATGAGAGTATTTTCTATGCTGTGTAATAAAAATATGAGACCACTTAGGTAGCTACTTAAGCTAGTTCTGTCTTGCAGAAGATCTTAAAAGGGTGAAGTTCTCCAGGTTTTATAGTTCAAAGTATTACATATAACCCTTTTTCCCCCCTTTGACTCCTTCCCCTTACATCCCTCTCCCAGGCCTACTGTATGGGTTATGCATAGCTATATATATAAAAAGCCAATGACCAGAATGCTGTAACAACCATAACAAGAGGTCGCTATGATGCCCACTGAGGCCAGTGAACCAGTCGGATCGGGAGGTGGGGCCAGCTGGCCAAACTCCCATGGTCCCTCCCCCCAGTGAGCCCCGCCCCTGATTGGCCTCTCCCACCCCGATTGAGGGTGGGGCGGCTGGCCAATCCTGCTCCTGATCACTCCCCCCATCCCAATAGGTGGCAGGGCCAGCCAGCCAACCTCCTGCATTCCCTCCCCCCAACCAGCCCCACCCCAGATTGGCCCCACCACCCCAATCAGGGGCAGGGCCGGCCAGGCAACCACCTGCAGCCCCTCCCCCAGACAGGCCCCACCCTGATGGGCCCCACACCCCAATAATGATAAGGGCCAACCGGCCAACCTCCTGTAGCCCCTCCCCCTGCCCAACCCCACACTAGATCAGCACCCCCCACCCCAATCAGGGACAGGGCTGGCCGACCAACCACCTGCGGCCCCTCCTCCTGGCCGGCCACACCCCTGATGGGCCCCCACCACCCCGATTGGCCCATGGCCCCTCCCCCCATCAGCTCAGCCCCTGATCAGCCCCCCCCCACCCCATCCGGAGGCAGGGCCAGCTGGCCTACTGACCACAGCCCCTCCCCATGGCTGACCTCACCCCTGATCAACCCCCACCACCCCGATCAGCTCATGGCCCCTTTACCCAGCCAGCTCTGCCCCTAATCAGCTCCCCCTCACCATTCAGGAGTGGATCTGGCTAGCCAACCTCCCATGTCCCCTCCCCTTGCCACTGACCCCCAATTGCCCTCCCCCCCATTTAGGTGCAGGGTTGGCCAGCCCACAGCTCCTCCCCATGGCCAGTCCTGCCCCCAATTGGCCCCCTCACCCCAATCAGGGGCAGGCCCACTGGCCAATTGCCCACAGCCCCTCCCTGCAGCCAGCCCAACCCTGATCGGCCCAATTAGGGCAGGCCAGCCAGCCAACCTCCTGCCATCTCCTCCTCCTGACAGACCCGGCCTGATCTGCCAATTGGGGCTGGGCCAGCCGGATCCCACCATGCACAAATTCGTGCACTGGGCCTCTAGTATGCATATATGGTCTTTGGTTAATCTCTTCTTGCTCCTCTTCCTCTGAGATCCCTTAGGCTGTTCCATGCTTCCATGTCTCTGTATCTATTTTTTTCATTAGATTCCACATATGAGTTAGATCATGTGATACTTGTCTTTCTCTGACTGGCTTATTTTGTTTAGCATAATACTCTCCAGGTCCCTCCATGCTGTGTCAAGGGTAAGAGATCCTTGTTTTTTACAGCTGCATAGCATTTCATTGTGCAAATGTACCACAGGGTTTTCTTTTAACCTACTCATCTACTAAAAGCACTTGGGCTAACCTCCATTACTTTTTGTTTTGGCACAGAAAACACATATAAATCTTCAGCTTTCATTCTCTGTCCTCTATTATATATATGATCTAACCCAACTCCTTGTTTTTTCTTTTCAAAGCTAATCACCTATTGGTTTTTGGAAATACTTCCCTTTTTTTTTTCCTATCCACCTTTTTCACACTTTTTTGTCCTTTTTCTATTCTTTTATTATGCCTTACTGTTTTTTTGTGTGTGTCTGATTTAAAAAAAATAAAAAGAATGTTTTTGGTTTTTTTACATTCTATTTAAGATGAAAACTAATTCTATGAACTTTTTCCTGATTTCTACATTAAATCCTTTTCCTCATGTTCACTTACACTGAAAAAAAAAAAAAAAAAAAAAAAAAAAAAAAGCTGGATTATGTGATTTGTAACTGATGCCCAGTCCCTATCCATATTCTTAGCAACAATATTCATATAGCATAGCTCTGTTCTCTTTGAAGAATAATCTCATTACATTCTATTTACTTGGCTTTTACAAAAAAATGACGCCAAGAAAAGCACTCTTTATGTTTTATATATGGATCTCTAAATTAGAAACTTCAATATGTAATGCTTCTGTGAGTTGTTCTTATATTTTATATGTATGTGCCTTGTAAAATATATTTTCATAAGGCACTATGATTCCCCCTTCCTTTTAATCTACTCATTTTCTAGAAATTATGTTCCCAAAATAAATATAAAGAAAAAGATGCATAGTAGAAGGAGAAAGTGAAAAAAAGCACCCTATTTTCTTTAGAAGGCAGTAGTCAAGAGGCATGCAACTGAAGCATAGTTTCTGGGAGTTACAGAGTTTATTTATAGCCTCCAATGCAAAAAAGTGAGCACTATTGTTTATTTTATTTTATGCCAATAAATCCTAGTGAAGACTCCAACTGATTTCATGATTGTTCCATTGGTTTTATCTTTAGAGCCTAGTAATCAGTTGTCTCCCAGTCCTAGTTTTAGTATTATAATGGAAATCTAAAAGAGGTGTATCTGAACTTGTCATAACATAGTGCTTTCACAATGGATTGCCAAGAATTTTCATTTACTTCAGAGTGATTTGATTATTGAACATTATTTTAATAATATCTAATTTATGACTTTTTTTCCTCATCATTGTGCAGTCAAACATAAAATCTTAAGAGGTATAAAACCTAACAAAGATTTGAGCCCTAGATAGTTTGGCTCAGTAGATAGAGTGTTGGCCTGTGGGCTGAAGGGTCCCAGCTTCGATTCTGGTCAAGGGCACATGCCGGGGTTGCGGGCTCAATCCCCAGTGTGGGGCATGCAGTAGGCAGCCAATCAATGATTCTCTTTCATCATTGATCTCTCTCTCTCTCCCTCTCTCTTTCTCTCTCTCTCTCTCCCTTCCTCTCTGAAATCAATAAAAATGTATTTTAAAAAAATTTGAAATCTCACAACCAGGATGGCATTCTTACTACTACAGGGTCACCACTTTTTTTGACTTATCTATAAAACCCTAAGTGACTGTTCGACCTTTTGACCATTCGACCATTAAACCAGTAACTATGATGCACACTGACCACCAGGGGGCACTCAATGCCCAGATATGGAAACACGGAACAGACTGATGAATTCATGGACTGGTGGGGTCCCTCGGCCTGGCCTGTGAAGATCGGGCTAATACCAGCAGTCTGAGATCCCCCTAAGAGCCCCAGATTGCAAGAGGGTGCAGGCCAGGCTGAGGGACCCCCACCCACCAGTGCAAGAATCCATGCACTGGGCCTCTAGTTTGAAATAACAAAGAATCCAGATGCTACTTGAAACCCATTCTAATAGACTTCAAAAGATTAAGGAAAATGAAAATATGCAGAATATTCCAGAATGAATAGGACAATAATAGTATTTGAATAATATTAGAGGCTGCCTTGTGGTGAATGAATGGTCTGGCTTATGTATTTTAATATAAAAGATTTCATTATCTTCCCAGGGGCCTTATATTATATTTATAAAAGTTTTAAAATGTGCTTCTGTATTTTCGTTGCTCCTACTTGAGTAAATAACTATCAATAGAGACTTTATATTTGGTAGCAAGTAATTATATAGTAGAACGAATAGTAAAACAGATTAAAAGAATTGGGCAAACTGAGGTAATAGATTGCTGAATTTTTATACAAGCTTAATACATTTGTTTTTAAATTAAAATTAAGCTTTGTTTTCTCAGATGTTGTTTATAGATATTTTCAGCATACTTATATATTTTTGTCAACTAAACTTAGTTTTTTATCTAGTTTACATTAGATTTCCTATTTTAAAATGCATATGTCTAATATTTTATTTTCTTAAATAATTTTGATACACATGGAGATATTTTTTCCACATGAATTCTACATTGTTTTATCTTCTGTATATTCTGAATATCAACTTAAGATGATTAATTTTAAATGCAGAATATTTTTGAAGCCTAAATTTTATAGTTGTGGAGGTATTGTTGGAGAAGTTTTCAAAAGTCATTACAGATTTTCTTTTCCATTCTGTTACTTAATAGAAAAAAAGAAAAGAGAGAAAGGGAGATAGCAAGAGAGCATGTGAACTGAGTTAAGTACCTATCTACTTCCTGTAAAGTTATATAAATTCCATTTATTTATAAATATCATCTATCTTTACTTATAAAATTATTTGTAGCTATTATTTTTGAGTATTTTGCCTCAATAAACTCTTAGGTTGAGTTAATGTCACCTAAATATTGTTGACTATTTTTGCATGTGAAAAATAATATGTCTATGTTAAATTTACATTCAAGTAGGATTTATTAATAATTAATTATTTGAAGTATAATGTATTAATATGAAACTATAACAAACCAAGGTGCAATTTAGCTTTATTTGATCAAGATAGAAGTTTTTTCTTTTTAATTTCAACCTCCCTGCCCTGAGACACTACTAAATCATTTCAGATGACTTGTAAATTCATTAATTTGCATAGTTAAGCATTTTCCATAGAAAAAAGAAGTAAATATGCATGAGACATTGAATACATTTTAACCAATTAACTTTGGGAGCAATTCTTCTTCTTGTTTGTAGGCATATTTTAATGTGTAAATTTGCAGAAGGAATACCATGACTTAATCAGATTATTAATTTGTTAACATGGCCCTTTTTGAGGAAAATGAAAGTTACAAGAGTAAAATGATAAATTGCAAAGTTTTAAAAATAAAACATCTTTCAAAGGGAAAATTCTGAGGATAGTGCTGAAATGTGAATGCCCAGATTTTATTATAAAGTAGAAAAATGACCAACTAAAACATTAAACATAATTGTATAAGTGTTAAGCTTTGGAAAGATATAGAGAAGAGTTGTGCAAGTTATGTTCTCATTTTCTTATATCCATGAATCAATTTTTATTATCAAAACGTTTCATAAATCTAGAAGCAGTGCTATGAAAGTAAGTACTAGATTCATTAAAGGGAGGCATGCTTATCTCTGGGAGGGGGACCTAGGGTGCAAAGGGGAGAGATGGGAGTCAATTTCTTTTCATCTTAAGCTCAACTGTACTTTCCATTTGCTGCCATGAACATGCATGACTATGATGATAACATACTTTTTTAATTAGGCATCTTTAAAATCATCTATCAAGTTTTTTTCAAAGATCCTAGATGTGACCAGGAAAAAAACAAAGAGAAACCCTATATATCCACAACTTCATGTGGAACCAAGTACTACAAAAAAATTCAGGAAACTTTCAGCAGAAAGTCTTTAGCTGCACTCATTTACTGGTTAATCAACAAATATTTATGCAGCACCTTTTCATGTCAGGCATAAATATTATGGGAAAAATGTATAACATCCCTGCTTCATGGAGCTTCCAGTCCATAGAAAGAGATTGACACTCAAATAAAGTCCCAAATAAAGGTATGCATTGGAGGTAAAATATTGAGTCAACTCCATCCATACTCAAATGAAAGGACTGGGTTTTGAAGAGATTTCTTAAGGGGAAAATTGAAGTCAAATGTAACACGGACATTGACAGGGAATTGGGGGCTCTCCAACATGTCAGAGAAATGTATAAGGTAGAAGCTCAATAAAGCAAACCGGAAGGAGAAATGCTCAGGACCAGGGAACAATTTATGGAAAGCAGTTTCATTTGATCAGAAAAAGGGGTTTGTGTGGCAAATGACTGTATCCATTTGAAAAGCTGTGACAAGCTAAGATGCCCCAATATCAGAAACAAACGTGGTTACATTTTCTTTGTTAGTGTGTTATTTCTAAAACAGCTATGTAAAATCATTAATTGGTTAGTGTTTTTGTTCAAGAGTAAGAGAGTAAGTTGTCAGGGCCACTGGGAGGTTGACAGATCAGAGGCTCTGAGAAGATTGTGGGCCAGTAGCCAGAGCTTGATCTGCAAACCCCACATGCAGGAAAGATGCCAGTCAAATAGTGGCCAGTTTCTTGAAGCCCAGATACATTCTGTAAACAGTGGTTTGTGATAGCTTCTTCTACATGCCAAAGGCTGCCTAACATCTATCTGAGTCCTGATGCCAGTAAAAGGCATTTCACTGTCTGAATCCAACATTTACTTGGATTTAAACCAGATTCAACTTGTGCTTTAAGTTGATGTCTAAACAAGTGTTAGAACACACTTTACTAGTCTTTAGTCGTTTTTACCCCCTTTTCATGCTGAGGATGACACAAAGAATAGCGTGTGTGTGTGTGCGCGCATGTGTGCGTGTGTGTGTGTATGTGTGTGTTCATGTAATTTTATGTTGGAATTTACATTGTTCTAAATAAGCAAAACATTCAGTGAGTAAATGAATGTTGCACAATTTTTAATAATTGGGCTATTAAAAGGACACTAGAGGCCCAACGCATGAAATTCTGCAAGGGGCTCAGCCCTCGCAGCCCCAGTTGCTGCCTCGGCCCTCGCATCCCCAGCTTTGGCTGGAAGGTCGTCTGGACAGTTGTTCTGCTGTTTGGCCCTCATTCTAATTAGCATATTACACTTTCATTTTTATAGATATTTTAGTGTATGTTCTATGATAAAGCTGGCAAAAATAAACCTTTAGATTTTGGAAAGCTATTCACTAAAGAACAATGCAGCCTAGCAGAGTGGTAGTTTTGCTTGTTATTTTTAGTATGGGGGGTAATCTTTTAGACATTAGTTATTCTTTTTCTTTCAAATACCTCATTGGTTGGCATTATCATTATTAAATATCAAAATGTGAAGAAAAATATCCCCAGATAGTTTCATGAATATTCACATTGATGAATGTATTTATTCACCATTTAAGACTCAAAAATGTGTTTATCTCAAAAATAGAAGAAAGGAACAAAATTAATTCATAAAAATTAGATGCAATCTTTATTTTTCTTTTGTCAAATTTTTTATAAATTATAGCCATTCCTGCTATTTTCCATCTGATCACTTTAAGCAGTGGGGCGTTTTGGGTCACAACTGAATTCCTGTTATATACTGTAACCAAATAATTTATTTTGAATTAAAAACTCAAAATATAGTGTTTATGCTAATTTTAGGGTATGCTCAATAATTGAAATGCAATTGGGAAAATTACCTTAATGCAAAGGTAGCGTCCAATTACACCACCAGGCAAATTATCCCAGATGTCATAAAACAGAGAACCTCACAAAGAAAATTAAATTGTTCAATCACATGATTTATTAAATCAACTTAAAACACATAGCAAGGAGGAGAGAGATGGGAGAGGTTAGTGTACTTAGGATAAGGTGCAGGCAGGTTGGAAAGACCATAATACTTGAATCCTGAATGCTGAGGTGTGCAGTGTTTATATGCTCTATCCCATTGCCACATTATTTTCCCCAATGCTTGTATAGTTATGAGGTCCAGAGTTATGATTTTGGGAAGGGACTCATAGAGGGTATATATGCTCGCCCAATAGCATACATTTGTCTGTGTGGACCACATGGGGACAAGCATGCCTGGCCAATAGCAGTAGATTGCCAATTAACCTGCTGAACAGCCATAGGTTTTATATGTGTTTCTTGGGCAGAAGACATCTAGAACCAGAATCCTTATCAGCAATGGCTAGCAAAATTAGGCCTTGGTACATACATGTTTTTTTTTTTGTGTGTGTGTGTGTGTGTGTGTGTGTTTGTTTGTTTGTTTTTGTATATGAGTGTGTAGTGTACAGGTGCCTAGATATCTTTAATACTTCTTTAAATTTCAGTATCTTTTGGTGCCTCCATATTTTTTATTTATGTTTAACACGCATGGCCTTCTATTAACTGCTTATCTATAGAGACTGAGCATTCCTTGGAACATGTTGCATATGTTTCTGAACCACAAGCTCTTTCATCATTTTAAATAAAATTGAACATTCTTTAAAGCAAAGACTTTTCCAAAATTTAAAGCCAAAAGTTTTTTTTTTCCTTTATTATAACATCTCAGAAAAATGTTTAAAATTTCAGTGCAGGTTTTAGTTAAAAGTACATTATTCAAAAAGTGACTTGGAAATGTACTGAAGTAATGATTCTTCAATTCTGGTAATGAAGGGGTCGATAGATGCAGATATATCAAAAGAGTAAACATTAAAGCAGTCTAAACTAAAGATTTTAGTTTTGATCCAAGTTCAAAATTGGTTAAGGTGAGGGATCTGTAGAGTTACAAGATTAAAAAAAAAAAAAAAAAAGGTTGTGAAGTTATGCAGGAAAAATGCTTACAGTTCACTTGGCTAAGAAAAAAGGTGTGAGAAAAGTTTTAGATTTGAATATTGATGTATTCTCCTTTGGGGATACCCAGCAGAGTAAACTTAGAATAACGATTAACATCACTATGGATCAAAAGGAAGCAGTTATAAGTAGAAAAGTTTTCTTATGAGATTATAACTGCAGAAAAAAACTTTTCTTTCTTGACTTTCCTTTTTTCACTTTCCTCTCTAGGAACCTTTATAAATGTAGACCTATGTACCCATGTTTACCCACACATATAATTTTAATAAGATAAAATTGAATAACACATAACACGGCTAATGGAATAAAAGAGCACAACCACAATTTATGCAGAAGACATAGAATGTGAAAAATTAACATAATGAGAAATACTAAGACCTAAGCAAAGTAAACGAAACAAGCACTCTCATAAGGCATTAGCTCATAATTTTACCCAGCCTTGAAATATCATCTTAAAACTACCAAGATACTGAACACTATACCAAACAAAACTAAAGAAAATACCTCTACCCCAAATTCTGGTAAAGTTGTATTAAAATGTGCATGCAAAAACATTGTTGGTATTTTAAGTAAATGCAACATTCTTCTAGAAGGCTAGAGGACTACAGGCAAGGTGATACATAAACAGAGACATAAATATATTTATACCCTTAGCAAAACAATGCCAATCAGAAATATATTTCAAATAAACTCATTAATAAATGCAGAGAAATTGTATAAAAGTATTCAGTCAATGAGTTTCTAAATTAACAATAAATTGGAATAAAAGTGTTTAGTGCTTTAGCAATGGAGTATTATGTACAATGGAGTGTTGTGATAAAAATTAAATGGTGAGGACTCACTTTTTAAAAAGTGTATCTCTATGAACTCTTTTCTAAGCACTTGTTTTCAAAATTAGTATAGTAAAATTAATTTTGATGCATAGATTGCATCTGAAGACTGTATTTACTTGTAATTGAATCAGCAGTTCAGTTACTAGAAACATCTTAACTTTGGACTTTATCATGACAAAAAAATGACAAAGGTTATGTAAAAAGTATTGTGCTAGGGACAAGACCGTTGGTATTAAGGAGAAAGATGGCCTTGTATACTTAAAAAATTAGGTATAATAAAATGCTGAATTTTCACAATGACATGCAGGTTTTATAAAACTAGACAGCTTTTAAACTCATGAATAAACCCCACAAAATTATTGCTATCTTGAAAACTAGCTACTAAGTCTTTTTTCCTTATTCAAGCAGTTCTTATACATGATTTTTAATGTTATTTATGCAGCGGAAGATGTATTAAATTAGATGACTACAAAAAAAGTGTAAAAGCAGTGGTTGTGTCTTGATACATAAATTCATGTGGACGATAATGTGTAAAAACAAATAAGGATATGAGGCTGAGTCGCTTAAATTGCTGCATTAAATGACTGTATAATATTACCTTGGAAATATAAAAAGATATAAAATATAAAACTGAGGGGTAAATCAATGTTAAGTTGGACTTTACAGAGTGCTAAGCAATTTTTCCAGGATACATTAAGTAATGAAAACCTTCATAAATTTTGTTCCAATTGGAACATAGCTGAACAATGGATATAGTTAAGAGTTTGAGTTAGAAAACTAGCAGCCAACCTGTAGAGGAAAAAAGAAAATTAGTCATAACTGTCCAAAACAATGGTTTCTTGTGTTCAATAGACCATACTATCTTCTTTTTGTGAGACAAGGCAATGTAAACTAAGATGCATCTATGCCAATTAATTACTCAGAGGCAGAAGAGAATAAATAATTATTGAAGTAATTCTGAAAGTGGATGTAATTATCACCATTAATCATCAGCCATAAATTATTTAATTGAATAATAATCCTAGAAGAAAAATTAGTATTATAGTCACTTTTGTATTTAAAATTTATCATCAGATTGCTTTCAACTGAAATATATAATGTCTTCAAATATTTTTAATTGTTTTGGTTCAACTAATATTGTGAGGTTACATTAACTTTCACTGACTAAGATAATGAGTTTAAGAAAGTCAACTCAGTAATTATTTCAGTTCTAGAATTTCTATTAGATATAAATCCATTAGCTTTCCACATCCCCCCAGAAACTCTAACTTAGTGGAACTAATTTGAAAAATTTTAAATAGCATATTGAAATAAGGAAGAGGAAACATATATAAAATTATGTTATAATATCAGTTATTTATAAAAGCACTTTAGAGCTGTCTGACTGGAAAAAAAATAAATGTTTAGTGTGTAATGCTAGTTTTATCTGTTGTGAAAAATCCTGATGTTTAGTAATAAGAGTCTATAAATATTGTGACTGTACACAGCAGTGGAGTAGTCAAAGCTAGTGTAGAGAAGAAACACTTTTCTATTCTATCTTCTTAGATTTACTTGGTGTTCTGCAGATTAGACTAACAGATGGATTATAAAAAGAAAAATGGAGACTTATTAACACACACACACACACACACACATCTAATGAAGGACTTACAGTTGTCTGAGGTTATTCTGTCTTTTCTGGTGAAGAAAGGAGGGAGGACACCTTTATAAATGTATGTCCTACCTTTAGGCAAGTAGGGGGAGGGCAGAGAGCTTTTCTTATATTTCCTTCTTATCAATTGCATTGAGTTCAACATAATTATCATGTGGAAATGGCATAGTTTAGGGTAGCATATTTTGCTACCCTTCATCATGTATGGAACATGTTTGTTGCCTGATGGCTCCTGAGCCTTTTTATGCAGTTCTGATTGATAGATAAATCTGAGTACTTGGAAAACCTCAGGATCTTTCCTTATTTACATTGGAAATAGTGGGAATTATGCTGAAAGGAACTGAAATTTATGGGAAGGGTAAGAGGAGAGGTGAGGAAAGGTAATGGAGTTCTGCATTGATTGTGTTTGGGAAGAATTGGGGAAATCAGGAGAGGTTGAGAGATGAAGTTTATGAGACAAGAAAGCAGAAGCATTTTTGTGATTATGAATTACATCATTTTGAATTTCAGAAAGACTTTAGTAAAGATTAATTTGTGTGTGTTTTTGTGTTATTTATTGAATATCAACTTCAAGTATCAAGACAAGAGCAAGAATCATTTCCTGGATAACACACATTTTGTAAGTTGTGGAAAAGGCTGAATTATTCAGAGTAAAGATTTTTTTTAAGTTTCACTGTTTTTAGATTGTAGTGAATCGTTTTTGCATTGCATTTAAATTCTTGTATAAGTAATATGTGATTGGATTGTATTTCTAAATTGTGTTGTGTTTGTATTCTTCACTAATGTTCTGAGAAGCAGAAACTTTATGAAACTGAATGGCAAGCATTATTTTTCTCCCTGTGAGCAATGCCTCATATAAAAGAAAAGTGTATAAAATATGAATGTTGCTTAGGTTGTTTATTGTTCCATTACTCATGGAAGATAGTGTGCCAGCCTTTATTTTTAATTTAGAAATTGGTACATAATAGTATAATTGGTATTAGTTGGTAAAACAACAACAGCACAACAGTGGGATCAATGACATGTTCATAGAAGAGTGGGCATGTAATTGGAATTAAAGAGAAAAGTAGTTCAGAGTAGTTTGTTTTTTCCACTTAGTCTGATACTACTTTGAAAAAGGACATACTTCACTAGTTCAGCTTCAGGCACTACAATTAAATTGTTATAGTTATGTAACTTGTACTAAGACTCAAAGACACCTCTTTTTTCTCAAGTTGAACATTAAGTGGTTGGACAATATGATCTCTTAAAATTCCTTATTATTCTCACAATTGTCTCTTTGAGGAAGGAATTAAAAAGCAAGAATCAGGGGTTGACTCTGACTGGCAATATAATTAATGAACAACCTGGAGGTGGTGGACATGTGGAGATGATGGACATGTTTAATACCTTGATTAGGGTGATAGAATCACAAGCATATGTCCAAACTCATGTTTTTATGTATCAATCATACCTCAGTTTAAGAAAATAAATGAATGACCTTTATTAAGACACCGATTATTACCTTTCATTTCTAATATATTTGCTTACCTGCATCCCACATAAAAAGGTGATTCATTCTTTTCTTCACACAGACTTTAAGAGTATACATTTTCTAATTGTATTTAAGGTTAGAAGTATTTAATAAGAAAATGTCTATAGTACTAGAGGCCCAGTGCACATATTCGTGCACGGGTAGGGTCCTTAGGCCTGGCCGGCAATCAGGACTGATTGGGGCCTTCTGGCTGCCAGCAGGAGCCTCCCTTACTTAACTGCGGGCAACCAGCTGGGGCCTTCCTTCATTCCATGCCACCCCCTGGTGGTCAGCACACATCATAGCGAGTGATCAAATTCCCAGTCTCTTGGTTGAATTCCCAAGGGGACACTTTGCATATTAGGCTTTTACATATATAGATATTTAGGAACAAATATGGAATATATTTTGCCTCATTGCTTCAGTTTAGCATTTAGTTATTGCTTTAATATTATTTGTGTAATAAAACAAGTAAATTTTTAAAATAACAAGAATGTATCCTTAAATCATTATAAATATTCTCATTGCTTGAATCCATATACAATTTAGACCAAGACATTAATTTCACATGAGACTCATCTCCTAGGATGAATAAAGTGGACATAAATACTAAATACCAAGTTACAAGTGCTTTATCTTTAAAATGGTTCTCAATTTATAGTTCATAAAGCAGCCACATCAACATCACCTGGGAACTTAGTAAAAATGTAAATTGTTAGTTTTACTGAATGAGATCTCTAGTGGTAGGGACTATATGTCAGTATTTTAATATACCCTCAAGACAGATATTATGCACAAAATGTCTGACACCAACTAGGGTAGATTATTAGGGAAAAAGAATGAACTGAGTCTCTTTCCTGGTATCTATTATCCATTAGAATTTATTTGAAGCCAATACAATTTGAATGGTTTTAGTGGAGAGCATTGATTATTTTTCATATCCTTAATTGTAATGTGAGGATGTGACTTTCATTGTCTCCTGGATTAACTTTTTTTACTCTTGATTTTATTTGAAAGAATATCTGTTAGGAAGGAATGTGCAAAAGTGCAAACCAATGAAAATACAGGATGAAAACAAACTTTGAAAGTAACTGATATAGTCACACCTGACAGTTCATCTTATTCATTTGCAAAAAAAGTACAAGTTAGGATCAGGATAAGTACAATGTAAAAAACTAAAGTAGAATAAGGTGACAGAGTGTTTTTGTGGGTAGTATTGCATAGGTCTTTTGGTTGCATTATTGAGGAGGCTTTTGATGGAAATGATAATATTAGGGGGGAATTGAGGGAAATGAATAATACATATTTGCACAAAAGCCTTTCTGGGCCTGAGGACGGAAATGCAAACACTTGGGGGCAGGAGCGAGTCTCAGGAACGGAGGAATAGCAAGACGTCAAGCAAGGATTGAGGAACGTGAAAAAGCGGTGGGAAGTAAGGTCAGAGATGGAAGAATATACCCCATCATGGGCCATAGTGAAACACTGGATTTTACTGTAGGCCATTTAACCCCGGTAAAATGAAGGGTTTCTATAGGTGATTTTTAACATTTCTCTAAGCCTCAAATAAAGATTGGAAATCTTAGTTGAATATACCAACAAGCTAGGGATTAATAAAAAGTGAGCAAATCATGTTATTGACTTTATGGAGTAACTAGAGGCCCAATGCATGAAAATACGTGCAAGAGTAGGCCTTCCTTCCCTCGGCTGCCAACACTGGCTTCCCGCCGGCACCTGGGGCCCAGGCTGCTTCCCTCCATCCCCAGCTTTGTGCAGAAGGTCGTCCAATCTAATTAGCATATTACCCTTTTATTATTATAGATGAGGACAAAAAACCTTCAACATATCCTCTATAATAAAGGGTAATATGCAAATTGACCCTAATGGTAGAGTGACCGGGAATGACCAGTTGCTATGATGCACACTGACCACCAGGGAGCAGATGCTCATTACAGGAGCTGCCCCCCCTGATCAGTGCAGTCCCACAGGGGGAGCTCAGGTCAGCTACAAGCCGAGCTGACCGCCATGAGTGCAGTGGCAGTGGTGGGAGCCTCTCCCGCCTCCTCGACAGCACTAAGGATGTCTAACTGTGGGGATGTCCCGAGTGGGCCTGAGCTGGCAGGTGGACATCTCTCGAGGGCTCTCGGGCTGCCAGAGGGAGGTCTGTCTGCCAGCTTAGACCTGATCCCCGGGGGAGTGGGGAGAGGACCTAAGCTGGCAGGTGGACATCCCCTGAGGGGTCCCAGACTGCGAGAGGGATTCAGGCCAGGCTGAGGGACCCCCTCCAAGTGCACAAATTTCCATGCACTGGGCCTCTAGTTTTGTAATAAAATTATATAAATCTATACTAAGATATCCTAAGGGTGGGCAAAATTAGGGATGGAAAGGGTTATTAATTGAGTTTCAAACCTTAAAACTTGTTCTTCTTCCAGGCATGTACTATGTATGGAATGAATAATCTTAAAACAGATTAAAAATGTTCCAGATCCAGTATTCCTACATTAAAGTATGGTGTCCTTCTGCTCTAATTAATACCTCTACCCTTTAGTTAATGTACCTAATAGAAGTGGCAAAACAGCTCTACATAATATTGTCTCTTCTAGGGGAAATATAGTTGAAAACAGAGTACTTTTCCAGCTTAGAAATACTCTCCACAAATGTAAAATGGAAAGAAAACAGTTGTATTATCAAATAAGCAGTAAGGCAGAATGTGATGTGCATCACAGGCAATCTGCTAAAGAGATTACAAAGACAGAAAGACATTTTAATCTTTTATATAGTTGAACAGGTACAACCCAATTGCAGACATTTGCACAAGATAAATAATAACTACCCAAGTAAGAGGACTTGACAGCACCATTTGTCAGGCATACTTACCCTAAATTCACCTGGTAATGGGGTGGCCACCTGTGTTTGCTAATTGTCTTTATCCAAAGGAAAAATAAATGTCATGAATGTCTCAGATCTTTGTGACAGGGGGGAGGTTTGCAGCTTGGAGCCAGCTGCCCATTGAAGTTAGTCTTTTATTCCCTAATAGAAACTTGGAGAGGGAGGCACAATCTTCCTTGATCAAGGCATTTCAAAGAGATGGTTCCCAAATCTGTGAAAAAAAAATGTTCCAGGTCTGTTAGACTGGCAAGAGGAGTATTTAGCTTTTTTTTTTTTTAACCCTTACCCAAGGATATGTATGTATGTATATATGTATGTATGTACGTATGTATGTATTTCTTTAGAGCAGAAGAGAGAGGGAGGGAAATTTTGATTTGAGAGAAACACTGGTAGGTTGCCTCCCATACACACCCTGACCAGGGCTCGAAACTATAGCCTAAGTATGTGCCCTGACCTGGAATCAAACCCACAACCTTTGGTGTAGAGGACAATGCTGCAGCCAACTGAGCAACCCTACCAGGGCATATTTAGCTTTTTAAAAGATTTACGTAGTATCAAGGTAAAGAGAAAAAATTCAAATTACAAGTTTTATAAGGTAAATACTCTGAGAAAAGGAAGGGGAGTCTCTTTTCCTTTTTGCACTAGAGAAAATTACTTTTTCTCATTTAATTTGTATTTGTGCTTACACTCTTAATTGCATAAAACGTTGAAAGGTCTGGCACTGCCACTTAAAAATCTGGGTGTTTATGAAATCATCTTCCTTCACTTATGGATTTAGGAGAATGCTTGTGATTTTAAATAGACACTGAGGATATTGTTTTGCAACCTAAAGTTTAGAGGTTGATACATGGTGGTGGACTAATCACAGTAGAGAGGTATGGATGGAGAAGAGTAAATAATTTTAAGAGATATTTAGAAGATGGAATCTATTAGACTTGGGAATTAATTGGATATGTAGGGTAAGAAAAACCCATTGATCAAATGATGATATAGGCGTTTTTGGTTTAGATGCTGAGCACTGTGGAGCCATTCACTGATATGGAAGCCATTCCCTGATAGAGGATGAGGGGCAGACTTAATATAGGGAGGATTTAAGCAATGAAATAAGACAAGCTTAAATATGATGATAAGACTTTCTATAGAACACACAAATAAATGTACAGATGTGAAAATAGTGTACTATGATTTCTATCTGCCCAAAATGGTCTATACCTTAAACAGGCTATTTTCTTAACCTGTCTTTATCACTTTCCTCCTGGCCCCTCCCTCATTATGCTACAGCAAGTAGTACTGCTTTCTGGAGTTATATTATTGAAGTACAATTGTAAATGATACAGTTTATTCATCATGACAATACAATATATTCCTATTTAAGAAAAAAAATAAGTTTACCTAGAACAAACATCTGCCTTCATTTTTTTCCTCTCAAAGTACAGCCGAGATAAACTTGAAAATAAATCCCATTGGTATTCAGGGATGGTGACCCCCATGGTTGAATGTGCAGTGGAATTTTGAATAATGAGAAAATTAATAAGTCTTGGAAACTGCACTTATCCAACAATCTGCTTTGTGGCACCCTTTCTTCACGATCCGTTGCCTGAGAGTGATGACAGTGATTGTAACAGCTTAGCTAAAAATTCCTATTGGTAAATACCATCAACTCAGGTAAAGAAATTGCAAACCCAGAAACAATATCTAATCACTTGTGTGATAAAGGAACTGGCTCACAGTCATGACTGCTACAGAGCAATGTAAATGACCTGTTTCTCAGAGCTTTTTTTTTTTAATTTTGATTTGAGTGTTTAGTATTCATAAGAGAACTGCAAACAACACGTTTATTAGAAAAATATGTTAAATGCAAATATAATTCATAGATGTTTTCAGGTTGACTGTTAATATGTTGTTATTGTTGTTGTTGCTGTTGTTTTGAAATTGAACTTGAATGCTTTAGTGGGGTCTTTGGACTTGAGTTGCCACAGGCCCCACCTTAGTTCATAGTCTTATACAGGCCCCAATTTACACATTTTTTAAAATACATTTTTATTGATTTCAGAGAGGAAGGGAGAAGGAGAGATAGAAACTGCAATTATGAGAGAGAATAATTGATTGGCTGCCTCCTATACAACCCTTACTGGGGATTGAGATTGCAATCAGGGCAGATGCCCTGACCAGGAATCCAACCTTGACCTCCTGGTTCATAGGTCAATACTCAACCACCAAGCTACACTGGCTGAGATAAAATTAAAAAAAAAATCATTTGGACTTATAGGCCTTTAAATCTATGGCTTCTGATCCCTCTGTTTGTAGCTATGATTTTAGGATTACTGGTTACAAGAATTCAGATAAAATCTTGTAAAATTGCATCATGCAACATAGCATGGCTTGTATTTTGTTAAGAGTAATAATGTTTTTCAGCATTTTTTAGATAATCTGTCTGTACATTGAAAACAAGAGTAGATCCAGGATCATCTATATAGTGGCTAAATAATTAGAGAGACTCATGATTCTATGTTTGTTAGAATAGAAATGCATTGAAGTCACTCTCTGACCAAAATCCTTGTTTTGCAGCTGAGGAGAGAACAGTCCTGGTGGGAATGAATTCTGAGACAAATTCAATTGACCAAAAAGTATTGGGGGTTGGCAACCTCACATTTTGTTTTTTAGAATGTAAGAGAGCCTAGGGTCTGTGATAAGGAACTAAAATGCTACTTCTGATATTCAACAGCCAGGTGACAAATATTGTGGATAGGCAATGACTTATGTTTCATCTTTTTTTGCATCTATAAAATTAGACCCACTTAAAGACTGAGTTGTTAATTAATTTCTTCTCATGTTCTTTTTCTTTAAATATAGATTCAAACATACACACACACATAGACTATAAATGAATATTCATGCAAATACACAGGTATTTAATGTTATGATATTTATGGCAATTGGTCTTAGGGTAATTAAGATTTGAATCTACCATTGCAATGAAAAAGTAAGCCAACTTTTGCTACAATAAAACTATATGCCTACCTCTCTACACACAGAGCTCAGTATATAAAATTTCTGATCTAATGAACACATAGTTATCATTTCTACTGACAAATATAATTTTTTCACTCAACTTCATATCTTTATACACATTTGCTCCTTTAAAAATAAAGGATTGGCTCATCAGCAGCTGAATCTTTCTAATAGTACCTGAGCCACTGACAGGGTGTCAGAGAAAGTGCCTATAGGAGACATAAGTCTGTCCTTGGTTTTATGTTGAGTAGAAACAAAATGTGCTGACTAAGCGACCTGAGCAACCTCATGATGGCATGATGTCTTGTTCAGACGTGTGATGAGTTTTAGTAGGCAATTAGTTTTGAAAGATTGCCAGATTGGTTTTGAACTCTATCAGACATTTGAGGCCCAAAAACTTCACTTCTGGTAGTCCAGGGCTTAATGACAGAAGGAAAAGTGCGACTGGGTAGGTTATTTCTTGACTATATGCTGCTCTCCAGGAAGAATCAACTTGCTAAAGCCATTTTCTGGAATTGTTTCCTCACATAACATATTGCTAAGTTATTTGTGCTTCCAATACTTAAGAACACTGAATACCCTACAGTTATGGACATAAAAAGTGAAAAAAAAATCTAAACATTAATGAGTTTCTTTTCTTACACTCTTTCTGAAACAAGGATACACTTATTAAATGATTTGCTACCCTTCCTTCATATATTGTTGTAATTGCTGATCTAAGGCAGATACACTCCTGTACTATGTACATATTTGAAAAATTATCCTCAGACAAGAAAATTATAAAACATGTTGTCAAGCTTTCAGGGCAACACCAATACAATTTCACAACACTGCCTGTTGACAAGGAGAACATGCTAAGATGCCCTAAATTAATTACAGCAGGCTGGAGGGTGGAAGGAAGAGACAAGAGAGGTTAATCAGTTAACAACAGCTGGGCAAAACCAACAAAGGACTGCTTACATTCCTGAATGTATGTCAAAACTTTGAGTTAATTTCCTTGATTACCTAAAAAAAAATAGCCAGGCATCACTGACCATCAGGTCCCTCTGCTTCTTGCTTACACATAAACTTTACAGACCGTTGCCCATGACCGATCCAAAGCAGCAAACACTTCTTTATGGCTTAATGCACCTATCTCAGAACTATTCCCACTTCACCTTCTCCCAACCCCTTTGTCTGTAGCCAGTGTAAATTCTTTCAAAGCAACTTACATCTTTCTTCCCAACTGTTTCCATACATGAAAGAGCCAGCCAACACCAAGACCTCAGAGATGTGTGTGTTTTCCATCCAGCCCTGTAGCTGCCTGGGGTTCAGCCTGCATGCCCCCGGACCTGGTCTTTTTCTGGCTAGCATTTGGCTCAATCAACCCTTTCTTTCAGAAAGGCTGTGGTCATGAAAGTATTTTGTTTAACATAGCTAAGGCTTTACTTAATATCCATAACTTGAAATAGTTTTGTATCTGTCTTTGAATAGCTCTTCATTCTATTGGTGTACATTTCATGCCCTTAAAAATGTTAGATTTTTTTTCCAGACTAAGTAAACAAAACTTCTTTAGTCTTTTTCATTATACATATATTTTCTAACTTTAGTTACTTTCGTGCCTCTTGTTCTCATGAAGGGAAACTTTCAAGTAATTCAGTTTACTTCCATATTTACCCCAGTATTGCTTAGTGCTCTTCATGCTATTAGATTCATACTCTTATGTAACACTAGGGGCCCAGTGCACGAATTCAAGAAAGGAACTGTGGGCCATGGTGGGCACAAGGGCAGGTCTTGGCCCATCCTCTGCACTCCTACCCAGCCCCTCCCTCCATGACTCCAGGCCCTGTCTGCCAGCAGCCCCGCTCCTCCCACCGTTGCTCCCAAGTGCTCATGGTGCCAGCCCTGTTCACACCCGCTGACGGCGCAAAGCAGTTGGGGCCAGAGCAAGCATCAGATGCAAGTGGGGCTGGCGCTATCAGTGGGTGCGAGCAGTGGCTGCTGCCCCAATTGCTCCGGGAGGTGGAGAAGCCCCCAGGGGCAATCAGGGCCTGCAGCCTCTGCTCGCACCTGCTGAGGGCACCAAGTGATCAGGACTGGTGCCGGGTGCCGACAGCTGGTGAGAGCGCCAGACAGGACCATGGCGTGTGGGAGAAAAGAATTTTCAGTAACCACCAGAGGCTTATCCTGATGACAGTGACCAGCACTCCGTCTTGGTCTGGTGCCCCCCCACTCACCTGCTCCATCATCCTACCATGGACAATGCCCGCCATGTTCCATGCTCTGCTGCCTGCTGCCAACACCCACCATGTTCCGCACACACTCCCTGGTGGTCAGTGCATGTCATAGTGACCGGTTGTTCTGTTGTTTGGTTGTTCTGCCGATGGGTCTATTTGCATATTAGGGTTTTATATATATACTAGAGGCCCGGTGCACAAAAATTTGTGCACTCGGGGTTGGGAGAGGAGGTCCCTCAGCCTGGCCTGTGCCCTCTCACAGTCTGGAGATAAGGACCTGCTGGTTTAGGCCTGCTCCCGGGTGGCAGAGGGCAGGCCTAATCCTAGGTGTAACCCCTGGTCGGGCTCAGAGCAGGGCCCATTGGGGAGTTGGGGCGCCGCCTCCTGTCATGCACAGAGCAGGGCGGATTGGGAGGTTGCGATGCCACCCTCAGTCATGCTCAGGGTAGGGCCGATTGGGGGGTTGGGGCACCACCCCCTGTCACACTCAAGGCAGGGTCCATAGGGAGGTTGCAGCGCCACTCCTGTCATGCACAGAGCAGGGCCGATCAGAGGGTTGGGGCTCCGCACCCTGTCACACTGATCCTGGTGCTGGGAAGCCTCGCTGCTCCGCTGATCCCAGGGCCAGGACGCCTCTCGGCTCCCCTGATCCCTGGCCCGGAGGCCTCTCTGCTCTGCTGATCGCGGGGCCTCCGACTCCGCTGATCACGGGGCCGGGAGGCCTCTGGACTCCGCTGATCACCGGGCCGGGAGGCCTCTGGACTCCGCTGATCACCAGGGCCGGGAGGCCTCTGGACTCCGCTGATCACCGGGCCAGGAGGCCTCTGGACTCCGCTGATCACCAGGGCCGGGAGGCCTCTGGACTCCGCTGATCTCGGGGCCGGGAGGCCTCTTGAGTCTGCTGATCTCGGGGCCGGGAGGCCTCTTGACTCTGCTGATCCCAGGCCCTGAGGCCTCTCTGCCCTGCTGCTTCAGGGCTGTTTGGCTTCGCTCTGCTTGGAGCCTGAGTATGCAAATTAACCGCCATCTTTTAGCTTCTATAATTGAAACATTGTATCTTTTGGAGTTGTTGCTTCAGGAGCTCAGAGCCCCGCAGCTGCGGGGATCCTTGACTTTCTCCATCGCTGGGGCAACCAAGCCTCCTATTCTCAGCTGCCTGGCTGCCAGCCGCCATCTTGGCTGACAGTTAATTTGCATATCTCGCTGATTAGCCAATGAAAATGGTATCGGTTGTACGCCAATTACCATTTTTCTCTTTTATTAGTATAGGACTAGAGGCCCAGTGCACAAAAATTTGTGCACTCAGGGCGGGGGGAGGGGGACCCCTTAGCCCAACCTGTGCCCTCTTGCAGTCTGGGACCTCTCAGGGAATGACCACCTGTTGGCTTAGGCCCACTTCCTGGGGGATTGGGCCTAAGATGGCAATCAGACATCCCTCTGGCAGCCTGGTAGCCCTCAGGGGATGTCCACTTGCCAGCGGGGAGCAGGTCTAAACTGCAGTCGGACATCCTTAGTGCTGCTGAGGAGGCAGGAGAGGCTCCCACCACCACTGCTGTACTGGCAGCCATCAGTCTGGCTTGTGGCTGAGCAGAGCTCCCCCCTGTGAGAGCGACCTGACCACCAGAGGGCAGCTCCTGCATTGAGCATCTGCCCCCTTGTGGTCAGTGTGTGTCATAGTGACCAGTCATTCCCAGTTCTGCTGTTAGGTTCAGTTTTCATATTACCCTTTTATTATCTAGGATAGAGGCCTGGTGCACGGGTGGGGACCAGCTGGTTTGCCCTGAAGGGTGTCCCGGATCAGGGTGGGGGTCCCACTTGGGTGGCTGGCCAGCCTGGATGAGGGAATGATGGCTGTTTGCAGCTGGTCACACCCCCTTCATGGTGGGGGTCCCCACTGGGGTGCCTGTCCAGTCTGGGTGAGGGGCTGAGGGCCGTTTTCAGGCTGGCGGGTGACTGAAGCTCCCAACCCCTCCTTTTTTTCTTTTTTTTTTTATTCTGGGATGTATTTACTTTCTATGGCTGTCACTGGAACTGAGAGTCAGCTTTATCTCTGAGGCTCGGCTCTAGCTTTGTCACCTCGGCTGCTGAAAGCAGGGATCTGGGTTTGTTTGGGTTCTATAATTGTAACACTGTTACAGTCCTGCTTGCTCCAGCTCTGACGGCTGAAAGCAGGTTTCTGGAGTTGTTTAGCTTCTATATTTGCAACATTGTTTCTTAGAGTGCAAGCTCAGAGGCCGGTAGCGGCAGGGGGGGAACGTTGGCTTCCTCCATCACTGGAGCAAGCAAGCCTCCTGTTCGCTTCAGCTGCCTGGCTGCCGGCCGCCATCTTGGTTGGCAGTTAATTTGCATATCTTGCTGATTAGCCAATGGGAAGGGTAGTGAAGTTATGGTTAATTACCATGTTTCTCTATTAGTAGATAGGATAGATTTTGTAAATACTTGGAGTTGTTGGATGGAAGTTGTAGAAACATGGACATGTAATCTCTTTCTAACTCACATGTTAACTGCTCCTCTGTGTTTATATGGATCATTTATTTTCTGACTCAATCTTTTTCAAATTTTTTGGACACCATATATACAATGAAGATCATAAAGGGCATTAATATGAAGTGCAGGTGTCACTAAGTGCTGTCTATTCATCACCCAGGTTTAAGTGTAGAACATTTCTAACCTCCCCCAAATTTCCAACTCCTAAACGCATCTCACACTTCTAGAAACTACCTGCTTACTTGACCATAGGCTCAATGATGGCAAGTAGTTTGACTTCAGTGTCAGTATTGTACCATTAGCATATAGCTAGAATCAATAAAAGGTTCTTGAAAAAATAAAGAAAAGTCATCTGTTGTGTAATACCGAAATGAAATAATTAATCTATGTAGTATTAAGTATGCATTTTCTCAATGATCTTAGACTCCATTCCATTTCAGAAGGGCAAAATACTCAGTCTATAGACCATCTCCTACAGCTTGTCATCCAGCAAAACAAAAAATACTTTCTCTCAGTTCAGATATTTTAGACTGGGACAGGGAGACAGAGAGATATCTGAGTAGACAGTGCAGAGTGGGATTGAGGAGTTCAGCCCAGAGTTAACTAATCATGTAATCATGTGAAAGGTGGAAATAATTCACCAGCACCCTCAAGCCAGAAGTTTCCTAGATTGCTACCACTCACTCAAATCTGACAGCTTTTATATCAGTCTGTGGATTCTACATCCTATAAAAACTCTGAAATCCTGTTTTTCTCCATCAACAATGCCTCTATTCTGGTCAAAGCCAATAGTAATTAGCACCTAAAAAATTGCAACTGCTGCCTAACTGATTTCAATGCTTACTCTTATAACTTCCTATCCATTTCTCTCATCTAATATGAATGAGTTTTCAGAGCCCCGATTCTTCTCATACCACACTCTCCTATAAAACAATGTGTTGATGTTGTTGTTTTAATTTTATATAAATGATAATACTATATGTATGTGTGTATCTATACATATAAAGAGGTAATATGCTAATTGTCTGTTACGGTGTCCCAGTAATGACCAATTTGCATATTGACAAACCAGCAGGTGTGCACACAGCAGGGGGACTTGTGTGAGGCTCGCTTTCCTGCTCCTGGTGGCCAAAATCCTCTTTTTCTCCCGGGTACACATGCCCAACAAACACCTCTGTGACACTGCACCCTGTCTGAGAGCACTCTCCCAGGGATGCCATCAACTCCTCCCCCTGAGGTGGGGGGAGCCCAGGGGTGACACCTGCATGGCAGAAGGCTGGTTCTTAGGGCACAGTCAGAAGATGCCAACCGGGGGGTGCGCACATTGGCGGTGACCCCCAGGAGGGCTAGCGCACACAAATTGAGATGGTGTAGACCCAACACCATGAGGGAAGGGCCCGGTCACAACAACAGAGAGTGCACAGGTGACCCTCACAACACAGGGAAGCCACTGCGGCTTTCTCCAGTCATCCATTCATTCATCTGCCCGGTCCAACCCGGACAAGAGCTCCCATCCTTGGCAGAACACCCCGTCCCCACCCCCAGGACAAGCTGGGCCTGGCCGTCCTGTGCATGAACTCCCATCCCATTCGAATTCTAGAGGGGAGCGATGGAGAGCCACTTGAGACATGAGAGTGGGAATGCTGGGGGTGGGAAAGGCCTCCCTGCCCACCTCGCCCCCCCGCCCCCCCCCCCCCCGCTTCAGCACTCAATGGGAGAAAAGCCTCACACGCGTGTGAATGCACACATGTGCGCACATAAAGCAGCAGTCCCCACGATGGATGTAGACCGGGGCCAGCTGGACCCTCCCCCAACTCGGAGTGGGGAGGCGTGGGCCATGGTAGGCAAGACACAGCTGCGTCATAGCTTGGCCCCTCAAAGCTGGTGTGAGAGAGGCCTGAGTGCCCAAACAGATGCTGCTACAGGTCCCAGAGAGGAAAGCTGTCAGTACTAAGAACAAAAAGTATAGAATTTTTAATTAGCCTGTAAAAAAGTAAAAGAGTGAGGGAGGAGGGGGGAAGATGGGGAAAAGGAAGATGGGGAGGGAGGGAAGAACTTTATAAAGGAGTCAGCAGAGAACAGAGTTAAAGAAGAAAAGAGGAATATGAGTGAACTGTAGGAGCTATAAGGAAAATCAAGTATAGTTGTGTACTGGGGACAGATTTTAAAAGTAGGAGTCAGAAAAGAAAAGAGATCCTATCTAATAAAAGAGAAACATGGTAATTGGCGTATGACTGATACCCTTCCCATTGACTAATCAGGGCAATATGCAAATTAACTGTGAGCCAAGATGGCGGCCGGCAGCCAGGCAGCTTGAAACTAACATGAGGCTTGCTTGCTTCAGTGACGGAGGACTCCAACGTTCCCCGCCTGCCACTGCAGGCCTCTGAGCTGCAAGCAACTATGTAACAAACATAGAAGCTAAACAAAACCCCAGAAACCTGCCGGGCTGCAGACAGCAGGATCGCAACATTGTAAGCAAAGGCCAGAAACCTACTTTCAGCAGCGGAGGCCTAAGAGCTGGAGCCAAGCCTCAAAGCTAAAGCAGGCCCAGAATAAAAAAAAAAAAAAGAAAAAAAAGAAAAAAAGGAGCGGTTGGGAGCTTCAGTCACCCCCAGCCTAAAAACAGCCCTCAGCTCCTCACCCAGACTGGCCAGGCACCCCAGTGGAGACCCCCACCCTGAAGGATGTGTGACCAGCTGCAAACAGCCATCATCCCCTCACCCAGGCTGGCCAGGCACCCCAGTGGAGACCCCACCCTGATCCAGGACACCCTTCATTGCAAACCAGCCAGCACCCACCCGTGCACCAGGCCTCTACCCTATATAGTAAAAGGATAATATGCCTCCCAGCACTGGGATCAGTGGAGCCGCGAGGCCTTCTGGCACTGGGATCAGCGTGACAGGGGGCAGCGCCCAAACCCCCTGATCGGCCCTGCTCTGTGTGTGACAGGGTGCGGCCCCCCAACCCCCCCTCCCACGGGCCCTGCTCTGTGTGTGATGGGGTAGAGCCATAACCTCCCCATAGGCCCTGCCCTGAGTGTGAGAGTGCTGGCACCCCAAACCCCTGATCGACCCTGCTCTGTGCCTGACAGGGGGCTGTGCCCCAACCCCCTGATTGGCCCTGCTCTGTGCATGACAGGGTACAGAGCCCCAACCCCCCTGATGGGCCCTGCTCTGTGAGTGACAGGGGGAAATGCCCCAACCCCCTGATTGGCCCTGCTCTGTGCATGACGGGGTGGTGCCGCAACCTCCCCATTGACCCTGCCTTGAGTTTGACAGAGGATGGTGCCCCAACCTCCCTATTGGCCCTACCCTGAGCATGACTGATGGTGGAATCACAACCTCCTGATAGCCCTGCTCTGTGTATGACAGTGGGCGGTGCCCCAACTCCCCAATCGGCCCTGCTCTGAGCCCGACCAGGGGCTGCACCTAGGGATTGGGCCTGCCCTCTGCCACCCGGGAGCAGGCCTAAGCACGCAGGTCGTTATCTCCCAAGGGGTCCCAGACTGCGAGAGGGCACAGGCCGGGCTGAGGGACCCCTTTCTCCCCCCCCCCCCCCCCCCCCGAGTGCACAAATTTTTGTGCACCGGGCCTCTAGTAATAATGAATAACTAGGCAAGTAGAGAGATATATATTAAAACAGTGGAAGTAAGTAGAGAAGAATGTATGGGAAAGGTAGGATGAGAGAGGAAGAGGGAGGGAAGAAAAGTTTTAAAGGGAAACCAATAGAGCTTTAAGGAGAATGGGAAGAAGGAAGAAATGGGACAGGGGGCAAAGGTGGTCCGAGGGAGGAAGTGAAGAAAAAAATTAAGGTGGGAAAGAAGGAAAATGGGAGGGAGGTCTGGGGTAAAGATAAAGGCAAGAAGGAATGTGGGGAGGGAGGGAAGGTAGGAGAAAGATGGGAGGAAGGATGATGGAACAAGTAGGAAATAAGGAGAAAAGTAAAGTTTATAAATGATGAGTCAGTAGGAAAAAGTATTACATAAAGGAGAGAGAAAAATTGAGTGGGAGAAGCCAATAAAGAAGTCAAATACAATTGTGTGTGAAGGGGATAGGATTTTTTTAAAAAGTTAATAGGAGTGACCAGGCCGGCAGGGGAGGGCAGTTAGGGGGATGAGGCCAGCAGGCAAAGTGGTAGAGCAGGCAGACAGTTGAGTGGTTAGGAGCCAGAGGTCCTGGATTGTGAGAGGGATGTTGGGCCTAAACTGGCAGTTAGACATCCCCTGAGGGCTCCTGCATTGGAGAGGGTACAGGTTGGGCTGAGGGACCCCCCTCCATGCAATTTCTATCTGTCCATTTACCCAATTAACATGTTTTGGGATTTTTTTTAATTGAATTTACTGGGGTAACATTGGTTAATAAAATTATATAGATTTCTATGATACATCATCTGAATATTATATTGTGCATTCACCATTTAAAGTCAAGTCTCATTCTCTTTTTATCGCTTCTCGACCTTTTGGCTAAGATCAAGTGTAGTATCTGTTCTTATCAGTTTAAAGTCAAGTCTCTTTCCATCACTATTTATCTGCCCCTCCCTTTACCCTATTCTACCTCCCCCTCACCCCTCCCTCCCTTTGTTAATCACCATACTAGTACTCTCTCTATGGTATTATTTTTGAAACGTGGGCTAATGAAAGTATTTCATATAGAAATTAGGTATTTCAATCTCACTACTAAAGGGAATCTTTAATATTTCTATTATAATTCCTACTCATATTTTTAACTGGATAACATATAACCATAGTTTGTATTTTGGCTAAAATCCATATGATGAATCTCACTTATATGTTATGTCTCTACACATTATTATTTCCTTACTGAATTTTTCTCATCTTAAAATTATATAAATCGCTAAACATGTAAGATTAGCATGGAAGTAGATTCATGAAAGTTTGTTGTAACTATATTTTAAAATTCTATGAATTTCCTGTTGATAACTAAAACGCAGATGTAGACTATTGAATCTAAATATTATGATATGACATTAGTGTGACATTAATGCTTTCAGACTTTCTTATTGCTTTTGGAGAAATATTCAATGTTAATATCAGCATTGAATCACAATAGGTTGTACCACTGTAACATGGCCTCTTATAAATCTAACAGGTTATTGATATTTTCATTGAAACTTGAAATAATGTTGAAATTTTGAATAGTTCAAATAAATTCTGAGCACCTGCAGAGAGTAGTTAATGTCTTCTTTTGTATTGAAAAATGAATTCGACTTAACATAACACATTCTAAAAATAGCCATCTTGCTTTCAAATGATTTATATTTTCTTTGAAGCAACCTTGCAAGTGTGTTGCTCTTTTTTAGTTCATTTATACAAAAGGCTTTATGAGAAAGTGGACATAGATTGTCCTATTATCTTTGATTTGTGTATCTCAGTACACTCCATAAGTGGGACATGAAGCAGAAATGCTTATTTTTCCTCATGGGAACCTCAAAAGAATGAAAAGAGGTGACAGCAAGACAATTTTCACTATCAGAAGGAGCAACAGGAAACTGCATTTGTTTCAGTTCTGTTGGACAGTGTATAGATAGGCTTTGTCAGTGAAATAATGTGGCCCATTTATATTGGATGTATTCTGTGGAGCTCAAACCACTATATGGGTGCTCTCATTAATCCTACAGCCTTGCTATCGGCTAGGTTTTTAGCAGCTTTTGTCCTCACTTATGGCCTGGAAGACTGCAGTTTAAAGGAAGCCACTTGTGCAGGCATTGGCAATGTTCATAAACCAACCAGTCGGTTTAACTGTAGTTTAAACAGGAGAGAAACATTTTTTTTGCCTTATTCATAAAAGCTTTATAGTAATAATTGTCCAGTACAGCCAATTGCTAAATGTAATGATTTAAAATACTCTGACTCCTCTTTATCTCCAAAATAGTTTTCCTATCAAATCTGTGTTATTAGTAGGACTTTCATTTTCTACACATCCTGGATTCAAAGCAGCTTGCTTACTCTACTACCTCATTGCCACTACTTGGTTCAATGGGTTGTTTAGTCTTAACAATTCTCCTTTTCCAGGCTTTCATGTGGATCTTTGCCTCTTTTCTTCCAAGTCAGAATTCTATGTGTGATTGATCATAAAAAATAACTGAATGATATTGTAAGGAAAATTATAATCTATAAGGGGAATTTATTGAAAATGTTCATATTATCCACTCCAAATATGAAGGATTTTTCTGGAATTACAGTGGGATAGTCGCCTCAAATTTAGATATAACCATACAAACAGCCTTTTTCAATATCAAGATGAGAAAGATTTCTATTCAATCCTTGTGTGGTATTTGGAAACACATTTTAGAGAGGAAACTAGGAGTTTATTTAAATGATTACTCATGGACAAATTTAGAAACAAAATCTTGGAAATGGGACTCCTTGAACATTGCATATATGTTCATTTTAAGGCTATAAAATAGGTGAAAACTTTCCCTGAGTTACTTGCCAGTAAAAAGCAGAGTAAGGACCAGATATTGGTCTCTGAACTCCAGGCTAGTGTGCCTTCCTTAGGTCAGTATTTCTGAAACCAAAATGTGGTGTTCTGAGTTCTTTGTCTTGCAAAAATCAAAGACTGAGTTCAGGGACAAAGACAGCATGCAGAAGCAAAGCTTATTGAGAGACTGGCAGACTCCCTGCAGCAAGAGGAAGCAGGAAGGGGGCCCAAAGAGGGGTACTGCCGAAGCTCTTTGTCTATGGACATAGGTATCCCTTCATAGCTTTTGATGGGTCTTTTCAAGATATTCCATGTAATATCCAATCATTTTAGAATGTGAGTCCGGCTGGCGGGTGGGACCTGATTTGGGACTGCCACTTCAGGTCTGAGGGTACTGTCCCTTCCCAGCCAGGCTCAGCCCTCCCTACCCCACCAGGTTCAACCCTAGGTCATCTTGTTCCAGCAGTTTGTTTTTTTTGTGTGTGTGTTTGTTTGTTTGTTTGTTTGTTTTACTGGAATCAGGCACGGCCAGCAGTAGCCAGAAAACTGCATCATGTTGCTGCTAGACTTCTCTATTCAGCTTCCCCTCTTCGGTCCAGTCCTAGCTGCCTAGGTTCTATCGCCTCATTTCCATGTCAGAAACAGAAAATACACAAGAAACCATGAAAAGGTGGGAAGCACTCCATATGTGATAGCTCATGTGACCTAACATCTAAGTCAGGAGAGTAAGTGTTAACAATTTCCCAATTTTATTATTAGAAAAACAACTGAAAAATGAGTAAATCCAGAAATAAAGCGCTGGTCTTCTGCCTATTTGTCTAATTAGCCTCATAAAATAACATGATGTCATTGCAATCTGGCATGAAGACTTTTATTGTAAATTAATGGTTGCATATTTTCACAACAACCACCAAACAGATAAGACACATCCACACAGTTTATTTGCTATCTTATAACACACACACACACACACACACACACACACACACTGCAAATCATTCCAATGTTCATTCCCTTCAAGTATAAGATGGAAAATTTCTCGGGGGAATGCCTCTCAGGAGGATTGCATTGCTGCTATGTGATGTGCAGATGGCCAATTATTCCAGTTATGAATCCATACTAGTCTCCTGGAAGTCAAGCACAAATAGATATTTTATCTGTCTCTTAGTTTGTTTCTCTTACGATATAGCTTAAGGTTTATTTCAAAATGTCCATGGTCTTGAAATGCTTTGGAAATTAAATAGTCTCATTATAGATAAATGGTGAATACAAAAGAATAGAAATATTTAAAATTATGTGAAACAGGGGGGGTAGGGGAAGCCAGAGGAAGGTCAAGGGGGGAAATAAAAAGGAGACATATGTACTACTCTTTGTAATATTTTAAGCAATAAAACAAAATTAAACAAAATAAAAAAATTACGTGAAACAGGAAATTAGTTCTCATATAACCAATTATTCTTTGAAAATAGAATTAAGAAAATAGTTGTCGATATCTGAATATTACCACTGCTGTTGTACATTTCATTTTTTACTTAAAATGACAAATTTATAAATATAAACTCAGTGAGATAAACCTGTGCCAAAGAAAGTCCTGTCTCTTGAGAAGAAAGGATCAGACTACAAAAATGTCTGTAGAGAAGATGTTGTAATGATGCCATCGACTACCTGAAACATAGGAATGGGCTTTGTCTTCAGAAGTAAGTATATCAATGTGTTTTAAAAACAAAAGAAATATTTATGAAAATATATCCTCACAATTCTGTAAATAACAATCAACTCAATTATAAGACTCACCACATTTCAGTGAATAATATAATTAAATGTTATGCTCATGTGAAGGTAAATATGACTATTTGTACAATGCCTTAACTAATAATTAAAATAATGATTACTAGGGAACATGGCAGGTTGCTTTAGCTGAAGAGAGGACCAATGAAATAAAATGAGACCATCTGTGTTTTCATTCTTAAGATGTTTGTGATTACAAGTTTCAGATCATGAGTGTTAGGCTTATGATGAGACAAAAGAAAATTATTCACTTCAACATCGTGATGATCATTCATTCCAAAACAGTCACTGAGCCTCTCCTTTTTTACTATGCAGTGTGCTAAACCATGGGGACACAAAAGTGAATTGGCCCTCAAGAAGTTTACATTCTGTTCAGTGAGCTGGAAATAAAAAAGGAAATTAGAACAGAGCAGTGTCTGCTAAATGTATAAACAAGGGTTTATGTTGGGGCACATACAAGGACTAAGCTTCCCAGAGTACCTGACATCTGAGAGTTGAGGAAAATGGCATCAGTCAGTTTTTATGCTTACAATTTATATTGCTTTAAGAGGAGGTAAGAAATATGATATAATTTTTAAAAATAGTAACTTTCATTTTAACTATAAGAATAACTATCACTAATAAAAATCCTATTTGTGTATATGCATTTATATATGTGTGTGTATATGTATATATACAGAGATAGATAGAGTGCCAAGGAGCTCTGAGAAGATTACATGGCGCAAAGCACATGTAAGTGTTAAGTATTTCCTTTTTAATAACAACCTAAACAACATAGCACTGAATTTGACTAGTTTGAGGGAAGATAGTAATATTTGTAACCAGCAGTCTCTGAGATACTGAAATAATAAAGGATCAGTTAGCTATATTTACAAGGACAACAAAATCACGATAGCCAATTTAGTGCACTGGTCAGTTCAGGGAAATAACTATAAATTTAGTGAACTAAAATAAAAGTGAAACATCTGTTCCAGTTATTCAATGGTCTGGTTTCTGTCAAACTGGCAGTCCTCTGGAGAAAATCAAACACAATACATAATCTGGGATAACATCACTGATAGCAACTTGTTCATTAGGTATTCGGGTCTTCTTCATAAAATGCAACACAAAATGTGTTTTTAAAATCTCTGCTTTTTAAGGTCTCTGATTGCTTGGTTCTCTAGAAAATGGATGTATTTGCACTTTATATTTGTCAATCATTTGCTGTAATCTATATACCTATAATAATAAAAGTGTAATATGCTAGTTAGACTGGACATCCCTCTGGACGTCCTTCAGGACGACCTTCCGGACAAAGCCAGGGCTTCGAGGGAAGCCCAGGCCCCAGGTCCGGGGTGTGAGAAGGAAGCCAGTGCTGGCAGCCAGGGGAAGGAAGGCCTACTCTTGCACAAATTTTGTGCATCAGGCCTCTAGTCTATAATAATAAAAGGGTAATATGTTAATTAGACCGGACATCATTCAGGACGTCCTTCCTGATGAAGCTGGGGCTAGAGGGAAGCCATCCAGGTCCCAGGTGCCTGTGGGTGGCCCAAGGGAAGCCAACCCAGGTCCCAGGTGCCTGCCATTGCCAGAGGAGGGATGCCTGGGTCCTGGGTGCCAAAGGGAAGCCAATGCTGGCAGCTGGGGAAGGAAAGCTTATTCTTGCATGAATTTCCATGCATCGGGCCTCTAGCATATATAAAAACCTAATATGCTAAGTGTCCATATGACCACTCAACCAGTCGCTATAATGTGCACTGACCACCAGGGGACAGACCCTCTGACTAGTAGATTAGCTTGCTGCTGGGGTCCAGCCGATCGGGACTGGGCGAGATGGGCCAGACACACCCTGAAACCCCCCTGTGATCCCTCCCTAGCCCCCATCTGCACTAGTGGGGTCCCTTGGCCTGGCCTGCACCCTCTCTCAATCTGGAGAGCCAGTTTCGGCCAGATCCCCACAGGCCAGGTCAAGGGACCCCACCAGTGCACGAATCTGAGCACTGAGCCTCTAGTTATTTATAATAGTTGAAAACCTAGAAAAAAATCAGTTAGCGATTAAAGTATTTATCTGTTGTTGAAATAAAGTGTTGTCAATGTAATTTTGATCATTAAAACACCAGATTTATTTTTGAGGAAAAGACAAAAGCAAAAATAAACACTCTCAATCCAATTTAAAAACTTGCTATATAGTGTCTTCATATGCATAGACCGGTTACCCTCTTTGAAGAAAACTATTGATTTTGGGTTTATTGATATAGTCAAAGGCTCTGACACCTTTAATTCTGGGAAAAAGTGCTTGCTGCATCTTGTTAGCTACAAAAATTATGTAAAAGATATAATGATTTATACCAGTTGCTTATGTGATGCTCAAATGAGTCACCTTGGGGTCCTAGACTACAGATACTGATTCAGAAGGTCTGGAATGGGACTAGAGATTCTGCATTTGCAGTGAGTTCCCAGGTCATGCTGATGCTATTTGTCCAGAGATTACACATTGAAGAGAAGTGATCTATAGGATCTATGCTCACACTACTATGTCTTATGGATCTCATGATAACACACACACACACACACACACACACACACACACACACACACACACACAGTCAGTTGCTGAGGGTTGAGTTATACAGAAATTATGCTATCCTTGCCAATGGAGACATAGTCTCATCAGTGATTCACAAAAGACTTTTTTACCAGAACATTTTTTTACATTATCTCATCTTAATGATGCCTTAATTCTGCAGATCCCAGTATCTAAGATATCTAGTTTCTGAAGGTAAATGGCATTTGCTGTGTACACTAATTTTGAAGTTGAGTTAATTCAATCTTGCCACACACAAAAAGTGCTTGCAACTAAGAGTGAATGCTTTCTTTACACACAACTAGATGTGATTGAAGTGGGCATCGACAGTTTGAAAAGCATAATGCAAAAGCTGTTAAATATGTCCAATTAGAAAGCATTTTACTTATTTTTATCCTCATTACTTCTAAGTTTCACCAACTGTGGTTCAGGCTCTGGGCCTCTTGAGCTAATGTACTCTTTATTTCAGTAAATTAGCATAATGAAGACCCTTCAGTGTCACCTTGGTTGTTCCAGTATTGTAGATGGGATGACAACATTATTATAATGAAATCATTTATATGTAACATTTCAAACAGTGAGGCAGCAATGGAGTCAAACTTGAGACTCTCCAGCCAATTTTGTCTTTCTTTTTTAAATATATTTTTATTGATTTCAGAGAGGATGGGAGAGGGAGAGAAAGATAGATGCATCAATGGTGAGAGAGAATCATTGATCAACTGCCTCCTGTATACACCCCCCCTCATCCCCCCCCCCCGCCCCCCGACTAGGGATCAAGCCTGCAACCTGGGCCTGTGCCCTGACTGGAAATCAAACCGTGATACTCAGCCACTGAGCCATATCAACCCTGCCAATTGCATCTTTCTATAGATGATTATGACATTGTATCAGGGACAGGATTATTGAAGAGATGGATCAATTTGGATCTTTATCTGAGTTACAAAGAGTGTATAAGGTGAAGAGAGAACTACCTATCTGCTGAAATAAAAGTTAGTGTCAATCAGTCTTTATTGAGCATACACAGCGTGCAGGGTATGCTATAATTGCTGCAACCTGCAAGTTAGAGTGCTAGAATGTAAGGTCAAAATCTTTTCTATATGTACACTTTTCATCAAGGCATATAATCTTCCTGATTTTCATCGCATATCCAATGGATTCTTAAAGTTAATTAATGTGTCTTAAAATATAACAAAAATTGCACATGTTTGATTTAATGTAAGAAAATATAATCATTCTCTAAGCTTTTCTTCAATAAACAAGTTTTTAAGAAAAAACAACACCCTCTGTCTCTAATTTAATCTTAGTGCTCTATAAAGTCCTGCTTTTAGTATCAGCTCTCAGAAGTGAATTGTTTGTCAAATTTCTATTAAGCTGAAGGTGAAAAATTAATGAGCCATTTAAGATATTTCAAAATGAATGCAAGTCTGTTAGTTATGCAGCACAACAAATCAAGATTTGTCTGTGTTTGAGTATGGTCTAAGGTTCCCTGATATTTAACTTTTGAATGCATTGTTTCTTATGTTTAATGGAGAATTTTAGAGGGAAAAATAATGCAGTTATTGATTTTTTACTAACAGATAAATATATCTCAAAGATGGTTTTAGTATTCGAAATACTTTTTTTACCCACAAAACATCATTTCAGAGCAAGGATAATCAGTGAGAGTTGCTGGAGACACCTGGGTTTTGGAAATCTATGTAATGTGTCTGCTGTGGGAGAGCAATTAGCTGGGGAGAAAGCATCCACATATAGCAAGCATGAGGTTAATAAAATTATAATTTATTCTTTGGTTGTACCTGTGATCCATTTTCTAGGCACTCAGTAAAATAAAGGCATTGAAACTACCTTTCAAAGAATTATTGATTCCTTCTTTTGTTTTCCCAGTAATTATTGAGCTCCTCTTATGTTCCTCACAATCTCCTTGGCTTTGAGTATCATACAATGAGGAAGAAGACTTGATTCTTTGCCTTCAAGGAATTTAGCCTTTAGAGGGAAAACCAAAGTGTTTATTATGAAATGTTATTGTTAATTAGAAATGGTGAGCACTACAAGAAAGGTACAGATATATCACATAAATAGGAGGGTGTCAGAGAAAGCTTACAGTAGGTGACTTGTAAGTTAGAGTCTGACATGTGTGATGCAGGAGAAAAGCAGGTGAAGTGGATGGATGGGCTTACACAAGAACATGGAAGATGTAAATCACAGAATATGTAGGGGGACAGCTAGTTTTAGGGTAAGATGCATGAAGAGGAATGAAGGGAAATAATGTTGGAACTATAGGTCGGAGATTGTGAAGGGCCTTGAATGGCAAGGTAGAGTTCTGTATTTGAACTGGGGAGAGGTGAAATCATGCAGCTTTTCAAGAACTTTCATTTTGTGTTGGTGATGTGTCAGCACCTAACATCTATGAAACCTTCAAAATGACAGATTGTCCATTTCTCATAAATGCTACAGTAGTCACGTCATTCCGAGGGGCGATGTTCCAAGATCCCCAGTGGATTCCCCAAACTGCAGACACTACCAAACCCTATATATAATTGTTTTTTCCTATACTTACATGCCTACGATAAAGTTTAATTTATAACTTCACAATAGTAAGAGATTAATAACAATAACAATCATGTAGTAGGACCATTATAACAATATACTGTAAGAAAAGTTATGTGAATGTGGTCTCTCTCTGTGATGCCTGAGATAGCTGGGAGGTTACTAAAAGGCGGGCTGCATACAAGTGTGGAGATGCTGGACAAAGTGATGATTTACTTCTCAGGCCGAATGGAGCAGAATGGAGAGAGATTTCATTATGCTACTCAGAATGATGCTCAATTTAAAAATTATAAATTTTTATTTCTGGAATTTTATTTTTTTTAAATGTTATTGATGTCAGAGAGGAAGGGAGAGGGACTGAGAGAGAATCATTGGGATCAGAGACTGCGACCCTGGCATGTTCCCTGACCGGGAATTCAACTGTGACCTCCTGGTTCATAGGTCGATGCTTAACCACCCAGCCACGCCAGCCAGGCATGGATTTTTTCATTTAATATGTTCAGACCTCAGTTAACTGTGGGTAACTGAAACCCTGAAAAGTAAAACTGCAGATAAGGAGCGGCTGCAGTACTTCATTGTCTGGTGTACACTAAAAGTTTCAAAGGCAATGGCTGAGGGAGAAAATACATGCTGGGCAAAGCAGAAGAGGTGGCTATCAAAGGCTTTCCGCTCTGTGCACACTATTGATGCCTTGAGATTTTTATCACTGTAACTCCAGGTACAGCCTAGAGCAGCAGACATAGGGCTGCTCACTTGTGGCTGAGAGCAATTTCCTTGTGGTCTGAAAATCCCCTTTCGTTTATCTCAGCAAGCTATATTGCTGCTAGCATCTTCTGTGTGAACCAGGACCTGGCTCATGGCCATGCAACCTGTACGGTCTCCAGGACCCCCACTTAGAAGGACCCACACCTAATTTAATGCTCTGCTATTGCCATATTGAAACTCTCCATACTTTTTGAACAAGTAAATGGTTAGGAAGCAGTGAGCTGCACTGTGATCAAAATGCACTGCCATACATCCATATAAAAGGGGTTACTGAATTATGAGAGCAGCAGAGCGCTTATATAACAAAACCGATTCGAAGCTTGAATCTTCATTATTTTTCTTCTTCAAAGCCATGGCTTCTATGGTTGCCACAGGGCTAAGCTAAATATCATTTCTTAGCCTTGTGGTTTTGCAGTTGATAAATTAAGGAAAAACTTCTGTAACATATTTTCTCATTTATAATCTGCCTCCCGGAGCCTGGGTACCAGTATGGTTGAGTTCTGCACCCCCTGCAGTCCTTTCAAATTAAATTCTGAGAAAAACTTTAGCAATTATTTTCCCTAATAAAAGTTCTGAAAAATGGAGCCCTCTGTTCGCAAACATTATTGGCTGCCTGGTAAAGTCATTCTGTTGTGTATTTTATTTTCTGAGTCAAGATAATATATAAACTGAATAAGGTATCTTTTAATTCTACCATTACGCACAGTTTAGTTTATTCTCTCTATTCTCTTTACCCTGAGTACTTGTGTATGTTTTCCCCTTATTTGTGCTATCATGGCTGTTTTTCCTTTTTATTTGTGTTTAATTTTTGTTTTCTCAAACTTAGAGATGAGTATAGTAAAATATTCCTGCAAAGCTTAATTCATAAAAACATGTCACCTCCTCCCATACTTCCTTGTGTTGTTTCCTATCTCCCAAAGGTAAACACTCAATTGCTTTCAACATTTTTAGTTATTATTATTTTTTTTATATTTGCCTCTCGGTCTGAAGAGCATTTTAAAGAGTAGAATTCATGTTTCAATTTCATCTAGTATATTGACTTACCACTACGGATGACGATTTTTAATTTTCTTTCACAAGTACCTTCACCCTTGACTTTTTTCGTCTGTTTTTCCTATAGAATGTTGCTTTTGTGTTACAAGGTCATAGTTTATATTGTTATGACCATGTCAATACTATTCACATCGTATCATGATTATATTTCTTTCTTGAAAATCTTTTTACTCCCTTTGCAGCTAATAGTTGCCTCATTTCATAGATTTTTTAAATTTTTCTTTGTATTTAGAAACTCTTCACATGCTAACTCTGATCTTACTGTACGTGTTCTCCCAATAGAGCAACACATACCTAGTATTTCCATTGTCTTCGTCTTCCTGGAGAACCCCCCTCCTGAGCCTCTGGACTCCTACTCCTCTCCTCACTAGGTCTGCTGTCCCTGTGCCATTTTCGCATTGTTCTTGGATGAGAGTGCCCTTAAGAGTGGCAGAATTAACTAAGTTGATTTGAAGTTCTTTGTATGGGTGGAATTTATTGACGGCCGGGTTTTAACATAGGATGTCTTGGATGAGTGGCTTTATTGGTAGACTTCAGATTTTAGGTATTTTTATATATTCTCTGTTGACCTAGTCATGTTTACCAGAAGTGAATTTTCTGTTGTCCTAACTGGAAGGAAAGGTTCTGGGTGTCAAGAGAGTAAAACATCTGAGAGCCTCAGCAATAGTAACGTCATCCCATCAAAGTATTCGGGTCACCATTCTCTTTATCTGGTGTCTCTCTGCTTGGCATCCAGCCTTCCGTTTTCTGCTGAAGTGAAGGAGGGAGGAGCAGGCACTGTTCACATCCACAGGGTGACTGAGGGGGCAGGAGGAGAGACCCCCCCAATCAGAATTTCATCAAGTCTTTCTTTGCTCCTACTTAACTAGGTAGCAGGTATTGTCAATCCCCACACCTTTCTGGGTTCTGTGGTACAAACTGCATTGCTTTTCAGCATCCCCCCTCTGCTGGCTTAGGTTTTGGTCTCCTTGGTCTGTTATCAACAATTCATCTGCTTTATAGCTTGTAGAATCTTATTGTTATTGTCTTTGTTAGTCTCTTAGACCATGTGGACTAGTGCTTTTTAAATTCCTTTATTGTCATTTCCGAATGGAGGTGTGTGTGTGTGTGTGTGTGTGTGTGTGTGTATACAATCTGCTATTATTTACCAACATGCATAATAGTATTTGGACTGAATTTTTATTAAGTACTGCAAATCATTTTTAATAAGTAGAGTGTAAATAATGAATAAGCAAATGAACAAAATAAACCTGCCACTCATAGTTTAAAGACTTATTACAGAAAATTTTTCTTCCAGTGTTTTTTTTCCTGATTTTTTATTGTTGTTTTTTTTAAAAAAATCTTTATACATAGGTCCTCCTTTTTGCCCCATTAACCTCTTCCAGCATTTTCCTACCCACCCAAGGCCCTCACCACCCCATTGTCTGTGTCCATGGGTTATGCATATATACATACAAGTTCATTGGTTGATCTCTTCCCATTTCTATTGACAAAGGATTCTGTATCTTTCTCTCTTGAATACAGTTGGAAGCTTTAGGCAAAACCGATGGAACCTCACCTCTCTACTAGTGCAGCCCATCTCAGTGGCACTCGTGGCAAAACTGATCTCTTCGTCCAAAGATGGGACCAAAAATGGTGTCTGTCGCCCTCTAGAACTTCCACCTAGTGGTAATGTATTTATAATGTCTGTCTGTGTGTCTTATAATTTTATAAGTACTGTGTTCATTTTTAATCTCTTAAATTTATGTGATTAGGATTGTGCTTTAAAAAAAAAACACATTTATTTTTTTATGAGGTGCAGCCTTTACCTTCTCTGTCTCTTTAAGGGATGTTTTTGGAAGGTAATTTTGATAAAGACTGAGAGTTGACCAAACTCAGAGACTGAAAAAAAGAAGGAACACATTTTGGACTGCAATAAAGAAAAGCAGCTTTGCCCATAAAGCATTTTGTAAGTTTCATGAAAATCTGCTTAACATAGCTTCCCGGTTTCAGCTTCATCAGGCTTGTTGCCTGCCAAGATTCAGAGGATAGCAGTCAGCTATCTGGGGTATGAAGTCCTTTAGTAGAAAGCATTAAAGCCTAATTCCTGCAATTGACTAAAAAATCCCTCTGTCTTTACACATCATTGCCCGAGAGATGCTTCTTGTACTGCAGTGCAGTTTGTCAGGCCTTGTTGGACCACATAGGATAAAACTGAAGAAATTAAACTACCTGTAGTGGTGAAAGCGCTGCTGCCTCTTGTTTCTGCCTCCAGCCTCAGCATTAGAATTCTAGAGAGGAGGTTCTCTTTACATATCGTTAAATTTGTATCTAGTCGCTGTGAAATTCAACTTGAGGGGCTCTGATTTTGTGTCTAGACCTGGAGGCTTAACTACCTTTGTTTTATTTCATCTGTTTATCTCTTGGCAACAAAAGCATTAAAAATATGTTTCAAAGAAGCCTAAAAAAATCTGAATACATTCAGAATTGCCCTCTGGTAGAGATATAGCTTTTCAAAGTCCTATAGATTGAGAGCCTCCTAAACTGGTTATTGATTGAGCAAAGTGGGAAATATAGACAACAATGATAAGCCTATGTCTTCAAAGTGGAATGAAGAAGCCCTTGAATTGTGTTCTTGTGTGTGTGTGTGTGTGTGTGTGTGTGTGTGTGTGTGTGTGTGTGTGTGTGTGTGTTTTGGTTTTGTTTTGTTTTTTCTGTCTTCTATTCTGAGCCCACAAATTCATTATGGGCTCAATTTGTTAAAATCTATAAATAACAATGTAATAATAGTTTAGTTGTAAGGAAAGCACTGGGCTTCATAAAAGACTAGATTGAAGCCCAGATTTAATTAATTGATTAATTCAACAAATATTCAGACCCCCTATATGTTCCTGCCATGCTGTGTCCTCAGTGAAGTGTTAGCCCCCTTGCCAGCACCCTGCACCACCTCCCTACCAACAGCCTCTGTGTCTGCACCTACAGAAGGGTATCTAAGATTCTAGTATCTCACGTTGTTCTGAGAATTAAATCATGACGGACATCTGAGTACTTTTGTATACTGTAAAATGTTATGTTAGCAGCTGTCTTCCTCATCAAATAACCATATCAATGTGTTCCACAATATGTCAAATGTCTGCATCATGATGGCACAGCTAAGCAAAATAGCAATCTCCAGTTTTATCTCTGCAATAATTTAGCCACATACATAGCTAAGAAGACATAGTGAAGCTTAGAAGACATAGTGAGATGTATACTGAAACCTGCTTATAACTCTAGTGTTAAAGAAGCAACGAGCTAGGCCTGCTTTAGAGCTATAACTCGTTTGGATCATTGAGAAGTTTACCAGTTAAAGCTTGTGGCAGAAACCACCACACTGTCCTTCTTCATGAAGGTAGAGAGCAGTTTGCTACAGCCAGATAATAAAGGAAGGAAGACTCATCCTCTTCAGATCTTTCTCAGAAGGAAAAGCAAACATCAGAATACTTTCTTAGCATATTCTTAAAAAAAAATCTGTCATGACCTAGGAAACAGTAAGCATATTTACAATTATCTATTATTTTCCGGGATCCTCTGGACCTGTTAGGCCAAATATTGGTTGTCTTGGCATTTCATTTCAGCCACAGTAGTACATATTGTCCCCCTTCACTGTGCCTTTTTAAGTTGTAAGGCAATAATGAAAATTAAATTATAAGAGCATTTTATAAATCTCTTGAATCAGAATGCAGATTCTCTATAACTAGAAATATTAAGGCCACCTGGGTTTAAATAGTCTACAGATTAACTTGACATTCCATTCCTTGGCATTTTACAGATCCCAACCAGGTATCTATGACCCTTCAAACTTTCAGAGCTTTCTGTCTACACTACATAAGCTGTTCTTTGTTTTTTTTTTTAAGATTTTTAAATTCACGTTTAGAGAGAGAAGAAGAGAGAGGGGGAGAAATACTAATGTGAGAGAGAAACGTAGATGTGAGAGTTAAACATCAATCAGCTGCCTCCTGCACAACCCTTACTGGGGATCTAGCCAACACTTGGGCATGTGCCCTGACTGGGAAAATATTTTATGAATCACTTTTGGTGAATATAAGAATGACTATTTCTAAGTTGCATAAAACGTAATGTCATCAGTGATGATGTGATAAGTTTTACATAAGTAAATTTGGGTCATTTCTCCTCATAGGGATGGATGTAAATATAATGTATATACATATATACCTACATATATATGTAGTTACTATTCAAAATTTTATATATATATACATATATATTACTGAAAATTCCATTTATTAGACTATAATATCTATAGATAATATTATTTATAATTTTTACATGTTTCAAAGATTTATATTTCTAATTTCTGAAAAGCTACTGGAAAGTACATATTATCATTTCTTGAGCAGAGATTTAAAGTGATGTATTGAACATATTATCCACAAATTGTTGCTAAGCTAAAATTTATTGGCAAGTAGTACATTTTAGCTTTTCAGGAAATATCCGTTAACTAAAAATGTTAATACAGTTGAATCCAGCATTGTTGTCATGTTTTTTTGTTTGTTTGTTTGTTTTTGTTTGGTTTTTGGTTATATATGAGACCAATCAATCTGTCCAGAGTAGCCTCAAGAGAAAATTCCTCAAGAGATATAAAAAAATAAGCTAAAATAAAATAGAAAAATGTTTTAGAGAAGGGTTGGCTTGAATAGATTTTGGCCATCAACATGTAAGAAAATATCCAGAACATGACATGCAAATTTAATTTGTTCAGACAGCTTGTATATAGCATGCATTTGGATATGGTGGCCACTCTTTATACAAACAATTTCAGTGAATGACGGTGTTGTGACAAATACGAGCGAGGTGTTAGGCGTCACTGAACTATATGGTGGTGACACCCCATTGTATGGCTCTTCAAGCAGTCAGCTGCACAGTGAACCTAGGAGTCTGAGCTGGAAGCTGATAACAGAGTATCCGTGGAACTAAAGATCAGCCTTCATGAGCTGCCAGCCTGAAGTCCTTGGACAAAAGCTAAAAAAAGCTTCAGAAATCACTTTGAAGGACTGTTCATCAAGGCTCTTAAACAGAGTGAGCATAGGTGGGAAACCTATTGTCCAAAGTCAACAGAAAGTACAGTCAACTCTCTGTATCCTGGGGAGTGCAGGTTGGGTTTACTGAGGGGGACACAGAGCTGTCACTCACCCAGAAGTTTTCCAGCTTCCAGTTTTCTGTCTCGACAGGTCTGATTTTAGGAAATGATTCAGCTTTGTTTCAGTCTAGAGTTTTGTTTGTGTGTTTGCTAAAAGACCTAAAGACAATCGGAGATGTATACTCTGAAGACAAATTATTTTAACAAGTGTCACCCAATTTTCAATGTTTCTCAGCAATTTTTACAGTGTCTTATATTCTTCTCTCATTATTTCTCAAACACCTGTCACTCCTTTCAAATTACAGTAGCTCCGACTACACTTTACAGTATATAAATGTGACAAAAACCCCTTAGAGTACAACCCTGTCTTTATATTTTGATGATTTTTTTTATTCCCCCCACAATGGATTGGCATTGCCATTTACTAACCTAGAAATTTCCAGAGATTCCTCAAGGAATTTCTGGTTCTATATTCTACTATTCTTTTCAGGTGTCCAATTTTTCTCACTATTATTCTATTCAATGGCATCCAGGTATGTCTTGCATGTTTGTGTTTCCATGTAGCAAAACCCAAGTTTTCCTTAAAGCTCAGTGCAAATGCTATCCTCTCCATAGAAAAGCCCTTCAGTGTTCTACTGGGACAGCCTCTCCCGACTCTGTCTACCATGCTTTAGGGACTTACATGCTCCTTGGCATTGTGGTTCGATTGAGGTAGAGTATAAGCAACTTATATTTTCATTAGAATGTATTGTTTCCAATTTATTTTTATTTGATTTCAATTCTTTGATATCTTCTTTTTGACCCAGGAGAAAAAAACACACACACATATGTACTGTGTGGTTGTCAGGTGTAGCATTCTATATGTATTCGTTTAGACTAAATTCCTAAATCCTTTCATTCAGATATTCTATATCATATTATTAGTTTTAAAATCTCTTACTGTGAGTATAGATTTTACCTCGTAATTTTGCCAATTTTTGATATATTTATATTTTAGGTCATTTCTTAGATATTTGTAAATTTGAATACTGTATATTGTATCTTCCTGGTTGGTTGCAATACTTATCAAATGAAATGATCTTTTTTTTTTAGATCTATAAGTCTTGTCTTAAATTTGATTTGTCTGATTTAACTTAACTACACTCACTTTTTTAGTAGTAACTTTATGCTATATCTTTTAAACTTTTAACCTTTCTGTATTTTTACTTTTTAACATGAATTATGAATAGCAATTAATTTGTATTTAAAATATAATCTGATCATCTTTTAACTGGAACATCAAGTCCTACATTTAATGTCATTGCTGATGCATTTATGCTCATACTTTTGATCTAAATTTCTTCAGGGGTTTAGTGCCCTTATCCTATCCGGCCTTTTTCTCAGATTTTCCCACGCTAGATTCCTCTGCTTTATGGTCATTTTGGCTCCTACTACACAAGCCTCCACAGAGGCATTTCCCCTTCACTGTTTACCCCCACCCCTCACCGCCACCACCCATTAATCTGCAGGAACAGGCAGGTTGTTCCCTGGGGAGATTGGAAAGCCAGGCTTTCCTGCCTACTGGGATGTCTAGTGTGACTGAAATTGACCTTCCCTAGTTAATCTGGCTTAATGTCTGATTACATTTGATTAATAACTAACTAGTCACCTATGCTAACATTTCCCCCTCAAGAATCCTGGACCCTTGCATTTTACAAGGAGAGCTGGATGGAGGTCTCATTTTCTGTAGCTTCTTCCAGCTGTGAAGAGAAGTATAGTCTTGCTTATCCCTGGGCCCAGAGATGCTTGCTATCTGCCAAAAAAGAAGAAGGGAGTCAAAAGAGGAGGGGGCCTTTACATGGGGAAAACGGGTTTTGTAAGTTCCAGGTCAGTCTGTTACTCTCCTTGGAAGACAGCATGCACAATGTCGGAGGCTGGTACTGTTGGACATCCTAGAGGTGACAGATTTGACAAGAAGGTTGAAAAAGCATGGACGAAAATGAAGAGAATTATAGCAACTATAGGTCTGATGAGAAGTAAGAACCAGATGATAGAGGGAAGGACTGGCTTTATAGTGCCCAAGATTAAATTGGAGAGGGGGCTTCCCTGGACAAAGGTGCGTCACACCTATCTGAAGCCTTCTTGTTTACCATACTCAATTCAAACGAGGCCAAGGGCAACAGCCTAAGATCTCCTTCCTGAAGCAGGTTGTTTCTGTCTGGATCTCTTGGGTAGAAAGGAAACGCAGCTTTTGGTGGCAGAATTTTGGTCCCTTCAGTCCCACCTTTTAAATAATAAAGTTTTGTATTCCAGAAGCGAAGCCCATACACCACTTCACATTTCACCTGCTCAACCATCTTGTTTCACCTGATAACAAGTCAGTTCAGCTAAGCTGCTGAGTGTCATTTCAGGAGGCAGCAATGTAGGCTGGGCTTCCAAAGTGAAATTTATATTGTGTAAACAAGTAATCAGGTATTTAGGAAGATTTATGCCTATGAAAACAAAAGAAAAAAATGAAAGTTATTAATCAGAGCAAATTATAAACCCGTTTTGGAGGCTAATATCAAGTGAAAATGTTTTTAGATGTAAGGCTCAAAAGTTTATTTTGCTGGAATGAAAAGAAAGCAAGCAGTGACAACCTGAAAAGTCCTCTTTGTCTGAAGTTTGAATATTTCTAGTGATATCATCAGGTGCTCAGGTAAATTCAGTATGGCATACACGGTGTTAAGAAAAATAGTTTTAGTTCTTAGTAATTCCACATCCAAAGATGGGATAAAAATGAAACATTAGTTTGGATGCTTGAAGAAAACTAGAAGAATTCAGGATCCAGTACAATTTCTAGTTGAAAGACAAAAATTTGAAGACAATGAACTTAACTAGAGTCTAAAATCCACAACTAGACATTATGATTTAAAACAATTTCTCCCCTTAAAATTAACCTTATTTTTATTAAAGAGCTAACTTAAGATCAACTTATTGACTGCATTAAGTCCAGTTTCAATTCAGTCAGATTATTTGCATAAACACAACAAGGATAGCAATTGATCATATCAATTCTTTTAATTCTGTTTTGCTGGGATCACATAAGGAATCTCCAGATTGAGCTTTAATTACCCTCTCAGGAAGTGACTATGAAGTTTCCCCTTCCTAGTTACTCCAGCTTAATGTCTGATTCCATTTGTTCCCTTCCTTTGTTAATAACTACCTATGCTAACATTACCATCTCTCTCTACTCATTCCATTTATTGGTATATTTATTTTCATATTCTATTTTTCATACCTATTATTTATTTTCACTTTTTAAAAATGTTGTCTGGTTATTTGTTTATTGCTAATACATTTCCTTCCCATGTTGAGTTTAATTACAATACTTACTTTTAAATTAACATACTGTTTCAATATATTTAGTTGGGTAGTTTATGTGTTCATTGTACTAACTTTCTTTCATGTGGGTTGTGGACCTCAGGTTAGTTGGCATTTTAGTGGGAGATCATGTTTCCCTGGACGTATCAGCTACAACTCCTGTGACTTACAGGAGGACAGAGTGAAGTTAGGCCCCTGTTTATATCTTCCTTGATGTGTGCAGTGAGAGAGAGTCTATGTGTTCTCAGGTACTGTGCAACTATTCTACACCACCCAGTTTTTGCCAGTTCACTAGGCACCCTTAATTTTCAGGGATCCAATGTTATGCAATGAAGCGACAGTCTCCTTAGGTTTTAATTTCACCAGTTTTGGGAAGGTGGAGGAGAGAAGGAAACACCCAAGAGTTCAGGTTTGCTCAAGCCTCTTCACAACAGCATTTCATCCCAGCAGATGTGAGGAGGCTTTTCTACACCAATTTTGATTTCAATTATTAATCTTTCCTTTTGGATATTTTGTCCACAAATACACACATTTGACCAAGTTTGATTATCATATGTACCTCTTTGTATGTTGTTCTTGTCATTTATAATATACCATGGTCGTAAATATTGTTTTACATTTTAACAGCCACACATTTTATTATACTTGTCTAAGTAATTTCCATGTTTGGGATACTTAGTTTGTTTTCTGTAATTTATATTATAAACTATACTGCAAAGAGTTTAATTATTCTTGTAGGATAAGTTCCAAAGCACAGGATTGCTATTGTTATTTCTATGAAAAGTAATATTGCTTTACCAATAGATTGTTCACATTAGCAATGCCAGTAGCAGTAGATGCATTATGAGAGTGAAAGTTTATTCAAGAATTTACTGACATTCATTATTAACACTGAAAATGTGATCATGGTGCTGCTTCTATTGAAAGAAAAAGGACTCTGCGATTTTGTTTACAATTATGGATATGGAATAATAGAAAACAATACTTATTAGAATCAACATGATATATTTAGATGTAAATAAAATTTGGATAAAATCTGTTTTTCGCTATGTTATAAGTCATTATGTAAAGCTGGGCTTTGCCCAGTGATACATAAGGAAGTCCTATCAGTAAGAAAGATCCCATGTAAATACAGCATCTTTCTCAGAACAACATGTCGTCTTCTCTTTCTCAAGACTCCAGAATGTAGAAGAGGGCTGGATAGTATGAAATCATCCATATAAATGTTTATGAACGCTGTATGATATAGAAGGGAAAATGTTTTCAAAAACAAATATTAAAAGATATTTTCAAATACCCAGAAGCAAAAATGAAGCCAGAACAAAGAACCAAAGAAATAATCAAAATAGCTGACCCTGTTATTGCCTGGTGTTGGGAGGTTATAGTCCTGATTAATTAGGGTGGGGATATAGTAATCACATTGGGACAAAAAGCATGATTATGTTTCCATAAGGAAGTTGTACTAACATTCCTATATAAAATCAAGACCATGGGGTGAAAGTGGGAAGGCTAGAAAGAAATCTACCCACTTTTGGAGAAATGCTTTCCTCTGTCTGAGTTCTGGGTGAAAAAAAATAAATAAATCTGCATTTAGAAATCAAACTCCCTGGCTCACGATTTGAGTTACCATTGTAGTATAGAAAATCCAAGCCAAGAAATTCTCATAAAAATTGTCTCTAATCCAGATATGTTCCTGGGATGCCTGGCAAAAGTAAATGTAATGCTGGGAAAATATGAATCAGAGAAACACTAAGCCAAAGAAAAGCTGAGTAATTATATTAATATCAAACGGCGGGGGAGGACTGTAGAGAAATATTGGGATAGAGAAGATATGAAGAAAAAAATTATGTATTTTTATAGAAATAAGAAAACCATAGCAATTCCAAATTGTATACAAGAAATTCGTCTAAAATATACAAAGAAAAATTTTATAGTATGGCTAGGATAAATTGACAACATTACATGGGAAATTTTAACATCCTATATAATAAAGATGTAATATGCAAATGGACTGCGTAAAGACCAGATCATGGATCAGCAGGAGGGTGGGGCAGTGAGCTACAAGCAGGCGTTGGAGAGCTACAGGAAGGGTGGGAGGGGGGCTGGGGGGAGCTACAGGAGGGCAGGGCAGTGGGCGGAGAGCTACTTGAGGGCAGCAGCGAGCTACTGGTGCACGGATTCATGTGCAGAGCTACTAGTCTATGATAAAGTGTAATATGCAAAATGACCAAATGACCGAACAGCAGAACACCTGGACAACCTTCCGGATGAACACTCTATGACATGCACTGGTGCCAGACCAGCCAAGGCCGGTGTGGTACGATTGGTTGGGGGGCCCTGCCACCACCCCGTGATTGCCATGCAGAGGGAGGCCCAGGGAACCCTCTGCAGGGCAATCGATGAGGGGGCTCCACGATTCATCACCCTCGCAGAGGGAGGCCCTGGGAACCCTCTGCAGGGTGATCGATGAGGGGGCTCCATGATTCATCACCCCCGCAGAGGGAGACCCAGGCCACCAGCCGGCAGGGTGATCGATGGAGGATGGGTGGGGGCTCTGCAATAGCCCCAAAGAGGGAGGCCCAGGCCACCCTCTGCACTGCGGTCCATCGCGGCACCCTGGCCAGGTGGGTGGGGCCTCCCTCTGCTGGGTGATAGATTGCACAGCCCTGTGATCCATCGCCCCACAGAAGGAGGTCCCGGCCACCTGGCTGGCAGCCACAGAGGAGGCCCAAGCCAACCAGTTGGCAGTGCTGTGGTGGGTGGGCAGGGCCTCCCTCTGCTGGAGGATCAATCTGGGGGCCCTGTGATTAATCGCCCCACAGAGGGAGGCCCAGGACACTGGCCAGCGATGTTGTGGTGGTTGTATGGGGCCAGCCAGCAATTGCCCAGCAGAGGGAGGCTCAGGCCAGCCAAGCGATGGAACCCCATGCCTGTCACCAGAAGAGGAGGCTACTGGTGGTGGGGGGAGTAGAGGGGAGTGCAGCGAAGAGGGCAAGCTGTGGCAGCATGGCAGTGGCAGGGGCAGGGCCAGCTGCCAGCAGCCTGGGGAAGGAAAGCACTGATAGGCTCTGATTGCCAGCCAGGCCTAGGGACCCTACCTGAGGGGTCCCGGATTGCGAGAGGGCACAGGCTGGCCTAACGGACACCTCTCCTGTGCATGCATTTCATGCACCAGGCTTCTAGTATATCAATAATCTAACAGGGAAAATACATAGAACAATAAAGTTATAGCCACACATTTTTTCAAGCTTGGACATATACGTGGGATGCCTCAGCCATATCATAGGGAACACACATTAATGATATGGACATTTATAAAAAATATTTATTTTCTACTTATCAGATATAATTACCCATAAAGTCACAAAACAAATTTCACCTAATATCAAAGTATTAGTAGCATACAGACCTTGTTTTTTATACATAATTAAGTTAGACATCAATATCAAAACAGTAAGATACATCTCATATTTGAATATTTTAAAAATTACCTTAATACATATGTAGAAAGAATTTCAATAGAAATTTAAAATGTTGGAATCATAAGATAATACCATAGATCAAAATTAATGACTATTGCTACATAGAAAATTTGTAGCCTTAAATGAATATATATATATGTGAATATATATATATACTAGAGGCCCAGCACACGAAATTCATGCATGGGTATGGTCCCTAGGCCTGGCCTTCCATCTGGGCTGAGCCATCTTCCCCAGCTGCCCGCAGCCAGTCCTACTCCCCACTGCCACCCACCTTGGTTCCCCATCTGTCATCAGGTGATTGGTGCCTAACGGCCAGGAGAAGGGACCAAGAGGTGGTCACTGTGCCTCATAGTGACTGGTCCAACGGCTGTTCTGGTCATTATGCCATTAGGGTCAATTTGCATATCACCCTTTTATTATGTAGGATATATATATATATATATATATATATATATATATAGAGAGAGAGAGAGAGAGAGAGAGAGAGAGAGAGAGAGAGATGAAAGGTAATGAGCTAATCATTTAACTTAAGAAGTTAAGTAAAAAATAAGAGAATATATTGAAGTAAAATTTAGCAAAGCCAACAAGTATAAAACAAAATTGATTTGAAAAAATAATAATAATGATTAATTATGAACTCCAAAATGTGTTCTTTGGGAATATCGATAAATTAACTTATTTTTAGCTAAAGTGATGAAGGATAAAAGGCATAAGTAAGTTAATTTTAGAAATAGAAAAGAAGACAAAATGGCATTAAATGGCAGTTATTTTTTTAAAGCATAAGAATAGAATGAACAACTAAATGCAAATATGAATATAAATATGAACAAATATGAATAAAAATATGAATATACTTATAACCATTTTAATAATATTTGTTTGCAAATATTAATGAAATGAAATGAAATTAAAATATAAAAATATATATCATTCCTCTCCACCCCTCTTCACAGAAGGTATCAGGATCAAATAGGTTTTTTATGCATGAATCCTAACACTCCTTTGTAAAATAGATGATCGCTCATGCTATATAAACTTTTACAGATCTATGAAAAGGATCAAAGATTTCTAAATGTTTGTGAGATTGCCCTAGCCAGTTTGGCTCAGTGGATAGGCCTCGGCCTGCAGACCAAAGGGTCTCAGTATTCAATTCAGGTCAGTTACCTTAGTGGCAGTCTCCTCCCCGCACAGGCCCTGGTCAGGACTTGTGCAGGGGCAACCAATCAATGTGTTTCTCACACATCAATGTTTCTCTCTGTCTTTCCTCTCTCTTCCACTCTCCCTAAAAATCAATGGAAAAATATCCTCAAGTGAGGATTAACAACAAAAAATTGTGAAATTGTATAACACAGATATCAAAATAAGAAAAGAACAAATGAGAAATGAAATGATCAGTCACATAAATATATATGCAAATATCCAAAAGTAGTAATAACATAATACAGAATACAGATGACCAAACAGAGTTCATTCCAGGAATATATGCATTTTATTTCACAATATAAAGTGAAAAATCTTACAATTATTTCAAAACATTATTCAACAATTCTTTATAATAAAACCTCTTAGGAAAGTAAGAATAGAAATGATCTTTCTCATCTAATAAAGGAACATTTCCAGAAAAGTATAGAAAACATCTTTTTTTAAAATAATAAAATCGTGGAAACATATAAACATATTTAAAGTGAAAAACACAAAGCAAGGACCAAAGAATGCTGTTCTCACTGTCCCCGTTCCACACTGCACTGGCAGTCCTAGGCAAGATGATGCGAACAGTCAGTCAAAGCTACGGAAATGTGAAAGGAATAAACAAAATTATCCTTTTCAATAAGTAATTGTTTACATTGAAACTAAGAAAATAAAAACCCTATAATCAAGTATTAGAATATACAGGAGATTAATAAAAAGGCTCATTGTAAGACCAGGATGCAAAATTAAATAGCATGCTTTTACACAATAGAATACATTATACATGTTATAATTTGTTAACAGAGAAACTAAAAATAAATGTAGTAACAGTTGTATAAAACCTTTATGAAGAAAAAAACAAACTTTATTAAAAGCAACTGAAATAAATTGAGAGACATAACATGTTCATTGATGGAAGACTCAGTATAATTTCCTCAAAGGGGTATATTAATTTAATGCATTCTTAATAAAATCCTGAAATGACTTTTCATGATACATGCCAAACTAATATATAAGTTCATATGAAAATAATGGTCCGTAAGTATCCCCAAAATTGAGTAATAATAATTACATGAGTATAATGATGATGATTATAGAAGACCCACCATTTCATTCATTATAAAGTTATATTAATTTAAAAAGTATGCAGTGGTTAAAATCAAATGTAATAGCAAGGCTATAAACAAATCCATATATGAATTAGATCTCATTATATGACAGCAGCTTAAGTAATACTTCAATAAATTAAGTGAGAATAATTGGCTGTCCATAGGGCAGAGGTAAAGTTAAGTTTCTACTTCATAACAGATTTTGTCTGGATTAAATACACAAATTTGAAAAGTCATCTTTAAAATATTTGAGGAACATCTTCCTGACATCAGAATAAGAAAGTTTCCTGCATAACACAAAACAAAACAAACAACCCCCTTAGTACTCAGTATTGACAAATTTGAATGTATTAATATTTTAAAATATAATAATTAGCAAGAAAATGAAAATCAGAGGTTGAAAAATATTTTAATACATATAATGAACAAGTGCATAATATTACAATTAAAAACTGTACAAAAATACCTAAATGATAAACAAGTTAAGGAAAAATGGTTGAAGAATAAACTGGAATCATGAATATACATACAAAAAATTGTTCAACTTCACTAGTAATCAAGGAAATGCAAAATAAGACAATAATGAAATTTTTGTACACATCAAAATGTCAAAATTTAAAAGTCTGTGGAGCAATTTCTACATAGCTAATAAAGTTGTAGTTACCCACACTATATAATAATTCAGAAATTCTACTTCTAGTTATCTATTTGAGAATGCGTGGCACACATATACAAAAAGTGTAAAATGTTTTTTGCCACAATGTAATGCTGAAAATTTATAAATGACCTCACTAATCCTCAGTAATAGAATTGTAGCATAAATTGAGTTAATTCTACAACCAAATACTTCTTAGCAGTTAAAATGGATGCTATAGATCTCCATTTACTTTTATGAAAAATGTAATGCTAAGTGAAAAAAAACATCATTTGTATAAAATGGAATAGCCTGTAAAATAATTGAATCTTTATGTCTGTTTGTGCCTATGCCCATATATACCTACATCTATCTGTCTGCTTATAAATCTATCCACCTATCTATTCTATATAACCCAAAACTGGAAATGATTAACAACCTTAAAGAACTAAATCTATAAGACTGTAGTTATTTTTTCATTGGGAAAAGGTATGATGAAGGATCTATAGTAAAATAAAATGTTAAAAGCAGATGTGGATCATCATCATATGTTATATTATTTGTATTTGTTTATATATGATGAAGTTCTCATATTAAAAACAAGGAGTCTTACAGTGAGATGCTTTATTTTTCAGATAAAAAATGTTTATATAAAGACTTGGGTTTGAGTCCCAGTTTTGCCTCTATGTGCTTCATTCTGTAAATGAGGATAATAGAAGATATTTAACTTGGTGGTTTAGAAAATTATTGAGATTTAATGAAAATTAGCATATGTGTGTGAAAGTGGCTATTATAAATTTTGAAGCACTCTATTAATATAAGGAAGACTTGCAAGCAGTATATTGCACATTTGTATTAATTGTACATGCACATTTGTATATATTATAAGGTTTTCTTATAGCTGAATTACTCCCCCCCCCAAAAAAAGAATATTTGATCTTAGAACAGACAAAGTCTTCATCCATATCTAACTAAATAAGCTGGAAAGATTTTTAAGAAACTGTATGATAATGATTCTTTTATCCAATGTTCACTTACCTGGACTATTTGGAACAGATTTAGAAAAGGGAATTAAACCCATATTAAAAACAAACATATGAGTCCAACTATATGACATTTTTGAAAAGGCAAAAATTTGGAGACATTTAAAAGATCAGTGGTTGCCAGGAACGCAGGAGAGAGGGAGGAGGGGAAAGATGAATAGGTAAAGCACAGGAGATATTTTGGGCAATGAATCTATTCTGTATGATGTGTATGATTACTATTCTGTAATGTTGGATGCATGTCATTATGCATTTGTCAAAACCCATAGGAGTGCACAAAACGAAGTGTGATCTTCAGCAAAAACATTAATATTGCCTTATCAATGCAATAAATGTATCACACTAATGGAAGATGTTAATAATTGGGGAAAGGGAAAGGATATTTAGAACTGTACTTTCTGTTAAGTTTTCTGTAGACCTGAAGCTATTCTAAACAACTAAGCTATATAAATGTAAACAAAGATGCATAGCATTCAAATTAAAACCACCATCCTCAGTCTCTTAGCGGATTTCCTTTCTTCTGCGTGGGGCACTCAGGTATTCTCTCAGGACCTCTTTACTTTTGTCTTAGTTATAATTTTAACAGATTCAGTGTATGGATTTTCCATTTAACTTGTTAGTATGGTACGATCAAGGAAGAAGCAACTTGTTTTTCCTAACAATTTTCAGCTAGCCGTCGGAAGGCCTGTCAGAACTAGAGCATGTCTATTTTAAATTAGCTGCTTGGTTATTGCCTCCCACCCCACCTCAACACTACCATCTGGCTGCCCTAGAGCCTCCCCTAGAAACCCCCTGACTTACAGATTCCATTAAATACAGGATTAACACGTTAACACCTAAAGCCTTCAGAGATCACTTTAGAACCGTAACTGGAGTTCCTCCTGATGGGTGTCTTTGCCTTATTTTTATATATATATATATATATATATATATATATATATATATATATATATATATATATATATATATATATATATATATATATTAACAAGCATGAATAGAACTCAAAGAAGCAGGGCAATTGGTGTAGATTTCGACTACAGGAGAGAGACCTACAAACACAGGTGGAAATGAGGAATCTAATATTTGAAAATATGTATACCTAAGGTGTTAATTCTTTTAATGTGTGTAATGCTTTACAGTTTTCAAAGTGATAATGTAACAATGCACCATACAGGAACATTTGAATTATATTTTGCATGTTCTTTTTCTGATGTTAGAAAAGAACCTAAAATTCTTTGGAATGTTCTATCCTGATATATATTTTTCTTTCTTTAAAAAATATGAGTTGTCCACATCTCCCCGAGGCCGTCTTCTATGTGCTCTCATGTTGAACTCCATTATACGTATCTCTAAATGTGAACGTTAGAATTGCCTATGTTCGGCTCTGTAGTTCTATGAGGCTAGAAATTGTATGTTAGTCATCATTGCATAGCAGATACCTAAAATAGAGTTTATACAAAGTGTTGAATAAATATTTGTCAAAAAGGTGTAACTTCAGTTATCTTTAAAAACTTACTTATTCAGAATTATTTTGCTGATGATACTGGGTAAATAAATTTGAATGTTTTAAGAAAGGCCATAAAATATAGAGAACAATCATCTTTAATTTTTTTCAGAAAAAATAATTGTCAACATGCAAGTTCAGACAGTCACAACATTCAAAACAATTACTAATGTTGTTGGATATTTAAAGGGCTTGGCTTCTCCAGGTAAGTATGGTAAAGTATTTTTAATCTACATTTTACACAAAACAGCACAAAGAATTGCTCTATAATAATTTAATAGCAGAGTTAAATATGCTATCTTACGTGTAACCAGAAGTTTATACCACTCTAAGAGGGGGACAATATGAAACCATGAAGTGGATCTTTATTTTCTTTCTTACAATATCTCTTCAAAAGTAAATCATGGTAGTGAAGAAATCAAAACAAAATTAAACTGGCTGGCATGCGCCTGGTGAAGAGAAGCTGTACAAGCCAATGTATTCTCTCTCTTTGTTTTTCTTTTATTCACTGTAACAGTGTCAGAGGTATTTTTATTTTAAAAAATACTTTTTTAAAAAATAAAATGTTTACATTTTAATGACATGTGGGTTGTTTTTGTTCATTTGCTTTTTCTTAAAATCTAATCAATGTATCTATGTCCTGTCTCTGACCCGTGGTCCACTGACAATTCTGCCAAAGGTTTGCATGGCTTTAGGTTTCGAAGATGCTTATGAAAATGATCACCTGGTTACATTTTAAATAATTTGACCTTTGTTACAGGATGCCGACTGAATCTTGGGCTAATGTTATACAGGCCAAAAAAGTAAAAATAACTGACACATATATTAAGAGATTAATAGCAATACTTTCAAATACATTGTGAGGTTGGATCACATATTACTGTCTGGTGCACTTGGTATACAGTGTAGAATGCAACAAACTTTTGAGTACACTTGTGCCACTTCTATTAATTTGTTTGGGACATTTACTCTAGTTCTCCTTGGACAAGTATTCTCTATGACTTTAGTCAAATTGACCCTACAGTTTCTAACCCAGAGATTTCTGAGATCAAGTTTAAATCCCCTTAGTTTCTTGCCAGCCAACTCTTACAAAATTAATGGGAGGTATATATTTCCTCTGATTTACTTATACTAGACATGTTGAACAATTTCTGCTCAATAACAGAAGATATACACACATTTCAAAATTTTTACCACTGAATTTTAATAAATTCCCATAATAAGGATATCTAATTGAAGCACTAGAAATACAAGGGTTGGAAAAAGATGGTTTATAGTTGTGACTATGCAAAACAGAGAGTTAATAAAGCTATTGTAATAATCATAACCTGCATGTTTTTTCCATACAAACATCTGTAGACCTATTTTTGACCACCTCTGTATTTATCAACATCGCTGCATTTACAAGTTATTATTGAAAAACCAAATTGTACAATGTTATATTAGCCTTAGGGTAAAAACTTTCCTTATAAATATTCAATATAGAAAAATTATTTAATCAATTTACCAGTAGTATACTTCCGTGCATATCAGCAAAGCTTCTAATATCTTCTTTAAATCCTAAACAAAAACATCACATAATTTTAATGACTCTGAACATTAGAAACTATCATCAAACATTATTAAGATTTTTAGATTCTTGTTTACACTATACAATTCAAACAGAACTTTCACACATATCTGGGAAATGAGTGAATAAATTCCCAGGGTTCCAACATTTGCAGACACACTATGTATATTATTAATTAAATGTTGATGACATGTTGGCAGATCAAAGACATTGCTGGCTCCAATATCAGTGTGGAAATATAAAATAGCTTCACACAGTGATGTTTCCCATGAGGTAGCCTTTTTATACCATGAGTCAACTGATGATTAATTTATTCTACACATATGTAGTACTTATTATGTATCAGGCACTGTTCAAAGTGCTTTACAAATAACAGTTCACTTAAACTTAAAAACAACTGAATTATGTATGTCCTATTTTTATTCCCATTTTATGGTTGAAGAAATTAATACATAGAATGATTAAATAAGCTTCCTATAGTCACACAACTAGTAAGTTGAATAGCCTAGCTTCAAACCCATGCAGGCAGGCCTCAGAGTCTGCACACTTAAGCATCAAGATATGAGACATTCTCCAAATGCGATGATACTCAATGAAGAAATCATTTTACACAAATGTGTAGGCCCACTAAGCAAATACATTTAGCTCTGTGCCAATAATAGTCACTGAAAAGAAAATCAGAGAAAACTCTGGAAGCATGTCTTTAGCCTACTTGTTGATGACAATAATCAGTAATGTACATTGAGTAGGCATTCCATGTGTCATTGAGACCTTGCTAAGAGCATATCTAATAGATTTTGTATGATTATATAAAACAAAATATGTGAAAAGGAAACTTTTACAGTAATTGGATGCCTTTTGCTGTTGTCGATTTTTTATTCTTGAGAGAAAGTAGTGAGGTTAAAACTATAATTAATTCCCTAAATACTTATTGCAAAAGTCCATATATAACTACCACATTTTTAATATTTAAAGCTACTAAATAACTGCTCTCTCAATGTGTTAATAGTTCATTAATATTTACTGAGCATACAAACATTGTTTACAGGGCACTTCCCACTATGATTCTGGGAAAATGTTAGATAAAGGTTCCATTGTGGCATATTTGTATACCTCACTAATTAATATGCATGTCACAGAGGACAGTAATATGAATCTAAGCTTTGGGTTCATAATTGGGTTCAGCAGCTGCCTCTGCTTTGATATACACAGATGTGTGAATCAAGACAGGGGTGAAAAAATGTAAAGTAGTCTTAATTATTAGAACAATTTTGCATAATTGTTGCTCAGTTGTGCAAAAGGATTATGTAAATGTCATTAAGTTTATTGTTAGGATTTATATTTTGTTTTAATGGCTCTTGTTTCTTTCTATTTCCAGACCGGTATATCATAGTTGGCAGCCACCATCATACTACATCCAGTTACGGGGGACAAGAATGGGCCAGCAGCACTGCCATAATCACAGCTTTCATCCAGGCCTTGATGTTAAGAGTGAAGAGAGGGTGGAGACCAGACCGCAGTATTGTTTTCTGTTCCTGGGGAGGAACAGAGTTTGGCAATATTGGCTCATATGAATGGGGAGAGGTAAATGTACATTCATTAGTATTCTCTCTCTCTCTCTCTCTCTCTCTCTCTCTCTCTCTCTCTCAGACAAAGTAAAACTGTCAAAGCCAAGGACAAGAATGTGCATTTCAACCAGGATGTCATATCTGCTAGGTTTTTGAAATCACTCAGAAGAATGAAGGGGGATTAGAGTTGGACCACAGTGAATTGTGTATGATCTGCCACTATTCATATTGCTTCCAGATCTACAGAATCTAATATGCCCGCAATAGTGTTTACCTGGTTATTGCATATCTCTGTAGACAGGTTGACAGGAACAGGGTAAGAAAGGATTAAATGATACATACCATTAACCTTTCTTTTAGAACTTTCTAGCCGTTATCTAGAATAAGGGAATTATCTCCTATGTTAAATGTTTATAACCTTAGTATTATAATTTAGAGATGTAATATGGAGACTAGACTCAAAATAGTATGTGTGTGTTTTTTTTTCTTCCATCCTCTTCTCCTCCCTTCCTCTACTCTTTCTTCTGTCTATTCTTCCAAACCTATATCTCTGCTTCTTTCCTACCTACAGAAATACTTACCTACCTACCTTAAGAACCCTTTGTCCAAATGAATGGGTCATGGTTAGAAAACAACTGGAATATTTAGTATCAAATACTTCTATATCTGTGTCTCACAGATGCACTGTTTTTAATGGGATATGACAGCTGATACTGGGATTGATGCCTGTCTCGCTCAGTCCCAATTGGCCAGACCCCAACAGCAAGCTAACCTACCAGTCAGAATGTCTGCCCCCTGGTTGTCAGTGCACATCATAGCGAGCAGTTGAGCAGCCTTAGCATATCATTAGCATATTATGCTTTGATTGGTTGAACGGCCGACTGGACGATTGGACACATAGCATATTAGGCTTTTATTATATAGGATGAGAGTCCATAGGAAAAAATGTTTAAGTTAGAAAAGGCTCTTCTTCAAAAAGATTAAGAACCCATATCCTAGAATATATATGCATGTATATATATTTGACAACTAATTATGCACTTAGTCACTTTCTGTTTTTTGTTGCGTTTTTTTTTTCCATGATGTTTTGGGCAAAGATATTGAGTAAAGAAAATGTCGAATAAAATATATAGATTTGATTATTAGCTTTAAAAATATCCTCTTGCAAATAACTATGTCTTAGAAAATTACTTCAGTACAGTTTATGAAGCCATTTTGCAACTATCTAGTTGAGAAGGAATTTAGAAACTATTAGTTTTCCTGTTCAAAATTTACTCTTATGAAAATAAAACATTTTCTTTTAAACTGCATCCAATTTATGCTCTAAATACACCCCCTAGGGAAGATGAGTGATGAAAAAATGTGATGACATGTCCTATTGTTCTATTTAATTTCTTTTGCACAGGAACCTCTTGAAGTCCACACATGTAATTAAAATGATTAGGCGGTTTTGGTCAATAAACTCAAAAATAAATTTGATAGTGATGGAGTTATTAGAGGATTGACTCAATACTGATCTTGATCCTTGGGAAGGCTGATAACATTTTACAAGAACTACCATTTATTCTGTGAAGAATCTATTATTTACAAGATACCATGGAAATACTACAAATTTTACAGTCAAAAAAGTCCAAGTTCAAGTCTCCTCTGCCAGAAACCATGTGGACTTTTACAAGACTACCCTACCCAAGACTCGATTTATCAAATGAGTATACAGATGCCAATATTATGAGTGTCTCCTGAGAATTAAATGGACTAACATATAATGTCTATGGGCTAGTGTGCAAACAGCTGTTTTTCTGTAGTACTTTGCAACACTGGATTTTTAAAAAATGTTATGTATAAAGCTGAATACCTGAGTTAAAATTTACCATTTATTTTTCTTTAAAATACTTATTTATTTTAAATTAATTGTCTTCTCACCTCTCTTACAGAGGTATAGCTGAATTTTCAACATAAAATTGGAGTAACATTGATTCCATAAGGATTTCAAGTCCTTGCAGTCTTTTATCTGATAGTGTTGGAAAAAGAAATATATGTTCCTGAGACATGAAATAGTACAATTTTTAGGATGTTTTTTAGTATGTTTCTATATAACTGCCACCACGGTAATTATCCATTAAATATTTCTTCAAGAAGATGAGAAAAGTATCAGAGGGACTTTTTACCTATCTAGTAAAAGAGAATCATTGGTCATCAAATTTTGGGATTTAGCAGAGAAATGAGAAAGCTATTCTATTTGAATCATTTTATGCTACTAATGTGCGTGAAATATATCAGGTTTTATTTCAGTTAATATGTGCAGGGATACAATTGTATTACGCTCCATTTTGCTCAAAATAAAAACCAGTTTGTGCAAAAAGTAACTCATTGCTTCACAGAAAGGGTTGGTTTATTAATCACTGAAGTAGTTTTCCCTTGTCTACTCTCTAATTCAAACACTATAAAATTAAGTGCCCTCACTTGACCAAAAATGTCACCCTGTATTTTGGAGGTGAATCTCACAATATGTTAACCATTTAAAAACATATTACCTTAAAATTTGCCTCCAGAACATATTTAAAATATTTTATCAAAATGTTATGTTTAATCCATCGCATTTATTCAAAATCATTTATGACTTTGTGTACTCTTACTAAATAGTATGAAATTGCCGGCAACGTACTGGTACAATGTAATGCTTTCAAGTAGAAAGTGTTTAGTATTTAATAAGTAACTGATTAAAAACCTGTTATTGTTATTTATGTTAGAGACAGAATTTTTTTTTCATTTCAGGATTTCAGGAAGGTTCTGCAGAAAAATGTTGTGGCTTATGTTAGTCTTCATAGTCCCATAAGGGGTAACTCAAGTCTATATTCTGTAGCTTCACCATCTCTTCAGCAACTGGTAGCAGAGGTAAGATGAATCGCTTGTTATAAAGTGATTAGGCAAAATTGCTGTTTTCTCTATAATTTGAGATTTCTTGATTTTTTTAATTTAAATTTTTCATTGTTGACACTATTGCAGATGTCTCCTATTCTCCCCCTTGTACCTACCTCCACCCAGCCTCACCCCCTCCCTTATTCTTGTGCATTGGTAAAATAGGTGTGCTAATTTTTCTTGGATATTTATCTAGTTGTGGAATTGCTAGATCATAGGGTAGGCACATATTTAACTTTTATCGATACTGTCAAAGATTCTCCAAAGTGCTTGTACCAATTGCACTATCACCATCAATGTATATTTCCTGTCATCACCGACATTTAGTATGACTATTCTTACATGTATATGGTGGTATCATTTGGGTATTTGGTTTTAATTTCTCTCTTGATTAATAATATTAAGTACCTGCTTTCATATACTCATTGGCCATTTGGGTATCTTCTGTGAAGACTTATTTAAACCTTTTGCCTGTTCTTAAAAGAGAGTTGTTCATATTTTTCTTATCTGTATGTCAGAGTTCTTTATATATTCTCTATACAAGACTTGTGTTGGTTAAATATTGTGAATTACTCTCCCAGTCTGTGGCTTGACTTTTCACTCACTGGTAGCAACGCAATCTTTAATTATTAATCTTTTCTTGTGGAAGTCTTCTAAACAGCATTTTTGGTTCTAGTATCTTATTACAAAGAACATGTTGAACTTAATTTATTTAGTGTTTATGTTGAAGGAGCATTATAAACCTTTGTTATTCATTCTAATTCATGCATGTTTGAGTGGTTATTGTATATATGCTTTGCATTCTATTGGGGACTATGGGATGTTCTATAGAAATGAATGGTGTGCGCAAGTTGCTTAAATGGGGAGTGAATAAAGATTCTTTGTAATTGGAAAAAAAGCTCTTTCCTAAAAAATAATTTTCATTTGCTTCTTAACTGTAGAATAAGGGACAGACTGATCAGTGGCCTCTTAGCTAATAAAATGCAACTGCCTTTGAGCAAAAGAAGTTATGAAATGAAAGATAAAATAAGATTTATCCCCCAAAATAATTTTAAACATTAGGATGCAATACAAACACATACATCCCTCTATATATATTGCCATTCCACCTTTATTTTTTGAAATCATCTTTCATACATCACAGAATGTATTGATTTTGCCCTTGGAGAAACAGAATTTGATCATCCATATATTAGTCAGTGCTCTGTACATCTCAAATAAATAGTGATGAAATTTCTAAGAGGTTATTTTAGGGAAGCCTGAAGCATCCGTACCTATGAAAGTAGTCAATCTAACTATAGTCTCCTTAAGTGTTGCTTTTGCATCACCTGCCAGAAGCTGGCAAACCTGATCAAAACTGAACAATTGCATCAATATTGTAAAACTGTCTACAGGATAAACTGTTGTTTTCTTTTTAAACTCTAAAAAGTTAGCAAAGATATATATGTTTTATACAGCGTTTTAAAAAAACAAAACATGTTTTATTTTTCCATATACCAGGAACTCTTCACCAGAAAATATAGTACATATATCTCATTTCTACTACATGAGTTAGAGTATTGAGCCCATAATCCTACTACAGTATTCCTTCATTGTGAATACCCCAACTGTTGCAGAGCTCTATTGTATAATAAATTTTTATAGACAATCCAACTCTGTATAACATTATTTTAAGTATGTAAGCACACAATAAGCATGTGAAATGCCTTGGGACTTATATTTTACCTTGAACATAAGACATGCATAAAGAGCTCAAATATAGGGGCAAGTATGATAGGTGCTATACAGGAATTTATAGGAAAGAGACAGTGTGACTGGTTTAACTTAGAATTCTTCATGGTAGAACATTGACAAAAAGCTTGAATGTAATGATGATCTTGAAGAAATTTAACTACCAGTCTTTTCAAAACAGAATTCTTCAGTCATGTAAACCAGCTCCTCTTATTTATAGTGATCTACCAAAGCATCTTTTCAAATCACATAAACTGATCTCCATTTTCTTATTCAAATCAAGGACACCAATGTATGCTTCTGATCCCTTCCAAACTCCCACAGCTATATCTGTCACAGTACTTGTACAACTGCTACTCACTGCCTGCTATAGTGCTGGTTTTTATTCTGCCGGACCATCACTTTATTTTATAGGAGATATACAGAAAACATGTGAGATATTTTAGCCCAGAAGCTCATTAGTTTAAATTCTCGAGTTACCAGAAGTCTGAATTTCAAATAACAGCGTTATTAATTAACATGTGAACAGTTTTTCTTGATCTTATATTTATACACTATGGAATTAAAAAAAAAAAAAAGATATCGCTAGTCATCTAAGACATCCATAATAAAATAACACCGACTGAGTGACTTAAAGAACAAAACTTGATTTTCTCACAATTCTGGAAGCTAGAAGTTGAAGATAAGATGCAGGTGGCATAGATTTCTCCTGAGGCCTGACTGGCAGATGGCCACCTTCTCATTGTGTCCTCACCTGGCCTTTTTCTCTCTGCACACTCATTCTTGGTATCTCCTCCTCTTGTAAGAAAATCAGTTGTTTTAAATTAGGGCCCTAACCTAATCTCATTTAAATATATTTTACTTTATTTTAAAATATATTTTTTATTGATTTTATAGAGAGGAAGGGAGAGGAACAGAGAGATAGAAACATTAATGATGAGAAAGAATCATTGAATGACTGCCTCCTACACACCCCGTACTGGGGAATGAGCCCACAACCTGGCATGTGCCATTGACTGGAATTGAACCCGAGACCCTTCAGACCCCAGGCCGATTCTCTATCCACTGCGCCAAACCAGCTAAGGCAACCTATTTTACCTTTTTAAAGGCCCTGTTTGCAAATATAGTCACTTTGGTCGTTAGGCTTCAACCCATGAATATTGGGAGGGTATTTAGTCCATAGTATTATTCAAAATGCACAGTGATAGGATATAGAAGATAGGGTTGTAGAAAGAAAATAGTTCTCTTTTCTTTCTCTTTATAGTTGATCATTTTAATGCAGAGAGCCAAAACAAAGTTCAAATTCTATTCTGCTTGGTATAAAATAGAAAAGTAAAGTTGGCTTTGAAACATTCTTCTACTCATTTGTCTTTCATGATATATGATACAGTTTTGTTTTGATCTTTTGCTTTGTTAAATGTTTTTCAGATGAGAAATCCTCTGTAGTTTCTGTTCACTATGATTTTTTTCATAGTGCATTATTTTCAGTGCATCTTACTTCATCTTCCTTTCTGCTGCATCAATTGCTAGTAGTCAACTGAAGTGAACATAAAGACTAATACAGTTATTTAGAGCCCTTTTCTCCACTAATTTGCCACCTCAATAAAGTCCCACATTTAAACTTGTTATTCTATTGGCAGGTTTATCTATCTCTTAGGTTTATAGGGCTTTGCTTTGACTTAAAAACTAAGCAATCCCTCTAGTTTATTAATTTTTTACAAAGTTTCCTGTTCAGTATACACTGATAACTTATAAATTTTTTTATATTTAAATCTAGATATTAAGGGAAGTTTTTGTGAGCATCTGGCTAAAACCCTAAATTTCAGAAGGCAGCTGACTTAAATATTTGAACTATATAGTCAAAGAGCAATTTAAACAATTTGAGATATTAATTTACTTGGACTAATACACATAATCAAAATCAATGTTAATTTCTTAAAATAGCTTTATCTAATTTAGTTTTTGTCTCTGACATTTAAAAAATAATAATTTTATTGATTTCAGAGAGGAAGTTGAGAGGGAGAGAGAGATAGAAACATCAATGATAAGAAAGAATCATCGGAACTGTGACCTCCTGGTTCATAGGTGGATGCTTGCTGGAAGCCGGTCCATCCTTGCTGCTTGACACAGTCACTGCAGGAAAGAAACATCTGCACAGCATATGTTTCAAGGGACCTGGCGTATATAGCATACTGTTCTTAATATGTTTGCTCCCCTTAGCACTGTGTGTTTTAACCAAGATCACCTATCCTAGAAAGGTTGTTTCCCCAAGTAGGAATTTTTCCCTGAAGTCAGGGAGGGGATGAAACTCCTTAACTAAGTGCCAGGCGGGTAGTTAATCACTACAAACAATCATGCTTAAGCTACATAATCTTTACTCCCTGGAATGGAGATAAGAAACGCCCTAGCCTTTGTAGTAGAAATTGACAGGATTAAAATCAACTGGTATAAATACGGATGTAACAAGACAATAAACAGCAGAACCTCTCTGGAGATCCAGACCAGAACTTGGCTGGAGATCCGGGCTAGAGATCCTGGCTAGGCTGCTGATCAACTGAACGCTGTCTCTGTGTCCTTCCTTCTTCGCCGACTCCGTCCACACCTTTGGGGACCCCTGGACCTGCTGGGGTTGGACCCCGGCAGATGCTCAACCACTGAGCACACAATTGGGCTTGTCTGTGGCATTTTGACTAGTATATCAGACACCATTCCTCTATAGAATTCAAAAAATGACCATTTACTCAGGACTAGTATTAGTAAATCATCATCGTTGGCAGGTAAGATAAAATTGTTTCACCTACACAGCATTGTTAATGTAGTATAATTTATTTAGCCATTAAAAAAATTAAACCTAGCTGGTTTAGCTCAGTGGATAGAGTATTGGCCTGTGAATCAAAAGGTCCTGGGTTCGATTCTGGTCAAGGACAGGTACCTCAATTGCAAGCTCCTCTCCAACCCAGGCCCTAGTCAAGGCATGTGTAGAAGGCAAGCGATGGATATGTTTCTCTCACATCAATATTTCTCTCTGTCCTTCTCTCTCTCCCCCACCATCTCTAAAATCAATGGAAAAATATCCTCAGGTGAGGATTATAAAACAAAAAAAATATCAACAACAACAAAAAAAACAGTTAAATCTACTCTAATGAGTTGTCATTTTTTTATCCTACCTGATTTTTAATATGTTTTGGTTAAAAACCTACCATTAATGTAATTAGTTAATCATGTACATAGAAACTACAATAGTAAAGTTTTGCCCTTATGACATATGACAGTTTTTGTAGAACTTTTATGAGTAATGAAATTAGGTTAAATAGATATGATTTTATGCTTAACAAAAAGGAATCGCTGATTTCAAGTTACTTGTGGTATTCAAGTTACTTGGGGTAATTGTAGTATTTATTTCCCTGTGCTAAATTTATAAATTATGGCTTCTTTGTTTATTTTAAAGTGGTATCCTAATCAAACCATTTTGTATTTGTGTTCATATTTTGGATTTGAATAGTTTACTTGGTTCTCTAACAAAATAATTTATGTTAATACCTAAATGTATTATCAGAAAGATAAATTAAAAAGCAATGCCATTTTCAAAAGCATAAAAAACAATAAAATACTTAAGAATAAATTTAACCAAAAAGGTGAAAGGCCTGTACACATAAAAGTATAAGACATTGGTTTAAGAAATGGAAGTAGACACAAATAAATTATAAGATATTCTGTGTTCTTTTATTGGAAGAACTAGAGGCACGGTGCATAAAAATTTGTGCACTCAGGGGGGTTCCCTTAGCCCGGCCTGTGCCTTCTTGCAGTCTGGGGCCCCTCACGGGATGACCACCTGCCAGCTTAGGCCTACTCCTCGGGGGATCAGGCCTAAGCTGGCAGTCAGACATCCCTCTGGCAGCCTGGAGCCCTCAGAAGATGTCCACTTGCAAGCAGGGAGCAGGCCTAAGCTGCAGTTGGACATCCTTAGCGCTGCTGAAGCGGCAGGAGAGGCTCCCACCACCACCGCTGTACTGGCAGCCATCAGCCTGGGTTTTGGCTGAGCAGAGCTCCTCCCATGTGAGAGCGCCCTGAACACCAGAGGGCAACTCCTGCATTGAGCGTCTGGGGGTCAGTGTGCGTCATAGTGACCAGTCATTCCCAGTGGTTCTGCTGTTAGGGTCAATTTGCATATTACCCTTTTATTATATAGGATAGAGGCCTATATAATAGGCAAACCAACGGGTGGGGACTGGCTGGTTTGCCCTGAAGGGTGTCCTGGATCAAGGTGGGGGTCCCGCTGGGGTGCCTGGCCAACCTAGGTGAGGTACTGAGGGCCGTTTTCAGGCTGGCCACACCCTTCTTATGGTGGGGCTCCCCACTGGGGTGCCTGGCCAGCCTGGATGAGGAGCTGATGGCTGTTTACAGGCTGGCCAAGCCCCCCAGCGGGGACCTTCACCCCATGGGGGTGTGGCCAGCCTGGGTGAAGTGCTGAGGGCCATTTTCAGGCTGGCCACGCCCCCTGGCAACCCAAGCTCACAGCCTCTCCTTTTTTTTTTTTTTTTTTCAGGGCCTCCTTGAGTGGAGGCTATGGCCGGCTGGAAGCAAGTATCTGAGATTTATTTATCTTCTATAATTGAAACTTTGTAGCCTTGATCAGAGCCAAGTGCCGGCAAGGGCAGGTGGGAAGCTTGGCTTCCTCCATCACCAGGGGGCAACCCAAGCATCTTGCTTGCTCCAGCTCTGTGGCCAATGCCATCTTAGTTGGGTTAATTTGCATACTCACTCCTGATTGGACGATGGGTGTAGTGGAGTGGCAGAGTGATGGAGTGATGGTTAATTTGCATGTTTCTCTTTTATTAGTGTAGATTAAGATTGTTAAAATAGCCATACAACCCAAAGCAATACACAAATTCAATACACTCTCAATCAGAACCCCAATGTCATTTTTCACAGAAATAGAAAAACATCCTAAAATTTATATGGAACTGCAAAAGACCCTGGATTGCCAATGTAATTCTAAGAAAGAAGAATAAGACTGAGACCTCAGACTACCTGATTTTAAGATGTATTACAAAGCTATAGTAATCAAAATAGCATAGTACTAACATTAAAAAAAATGTAGTCACAGAGACCAGTGGAACTGAATAAAGAAGCCAGACATAAACCCATTTATAGACTGACAACAAATTTTTGACCAGGGTGCCACGGGTATAAATGAGAAAGGATAGTCTCCTTAATATAGATTGTTGGGAAAATTAGATGAACAAATGTAAAATTCACAAAAATTAACTCAAAATAGATTAAAGACTTAAATGTGAAACCTAAAACCATAAAAGTCTTAGAAAAAAATAACACAGGGGAAAGATCCTTTATATTGATCGGGGCAATGATTGCTTGGTTAAGACATCAAAAGCACAAACAACAAGAACTAAAATAAATGAATGGGACCACATTGAAATAAAGTGCTTCTACACAGCAAAAGAAACAATTAGTAAATTTGAAGTGGCAATCTATGGAATGGGAGAAAATATTTGTAAACAATATAGAGATACTTTTTGACTTATTATGAGGTTATGTCACAATAAACCCATTATAAGTTTAAAATATTGTAAGTCAAACATGAATTTAATTCATCTGACCTACCAAAAAATCATAGCTTAGGCTAGGCTACCTTAAACATGCTCTGAACATTTACAAAAACCTACAGTTAGTCGGCAAAATCATCCAACACAATGAATACACTATAGACTATCAGTTGTTTACTCTTACAATTGAATGGCTGACTGGGAGCTCAAAAGATAAAAGATAACAAATGTTGGCAAGGTTGTAGAATAAAGGGAACCCACATACACTGTTGATGGAAATGTAAAATGGTACAGCCATTATGAAAAACAGTATGGCAGTCCCTGAAAAAATTAAAAATTGTATCACCATATAATCCAGCAACCTCACTCCTGACTATATATCTGAAGGAAATGAAACAAATATCTTGAGATATGTGCACCCCCATATTCATTGCAGCATTATTCACAATAGCCAAGACATGGAAACAAAGGTCCATCAACAAATGAACAGATAAATAAAATGTGATCACACACACACACACACACACACACACACACACTTATGTACCTATATAAAATGAATTATTATTCAGTCACAGGAAAAGAAATCCTGACATCTGTGACAACATGGATCAATCTAAAGGGCATTATGCTAAGTGAGAACACAACCATAAATACTGTTTGATATCAGCTATACTTAGAATCTGAAAAGAAAAGTCAACTTTATAAAAATCAAAATTGTGGTGGCCAGGGATTGGAAAGTGGGGGTGAGGAGGGTGAAAATGGGATGACATAGGTAGATTTTCAGTTATAAAAAGAATAAGTCTAAGGATCTAATGTACATCATGGTGACTACATATATATAAGCCAAGCAACAGAACGACGGAACAACCAGAATGACTGGTGGCTATGATGTGCACTGCGGCAGGCAACCAGGCCAATTGGGGCCCTGATCATTCTCACCCAACCTCCAGTGGCCCCTCCCTCTGGCCTGCCTTGCTCCTGATCAGGGACGGCCAATCTCCTGCATCCCCTACCCCCCATTGGCCCAGCCTGATCGGCCTCCATTGGAGCAGCTGACCGGAACCAACCCATACATGAATTTGTGTACCAGGCCTCTAATCCTATCTAATAAAAGACAAAAAGGGTAATTAACCATACCTCCGCCAGGCTTCCAATTGACTAATCAGTGAGATATGCAAATTAATTGCCAACGCAGATGGCGGCTGGCAGCCACGCAGCTGAAGCAAGCAGGAGGCTTGCTTGCTCCAGTGATGGAGGAAGGCAAGGTTCCATGCCTGCTGTGGCCCGGCTCTGAGCTCCGAAAGCAACAGCTCCAAAAGCAACAAAGTTTCAATTATAGAAGCTAAACATCCTCAGATACCTGCTTTCAGCCAGCCATGGCCTTAGAGCTGAGAGCGCCAGTGAAGGCAACAGAGTTTCAATTATAGAAGGTAAATAAATCCCAGAACAAAGAAAAAATAAGGAGAGGCTGGGAGCTTCAGTTGCAGGCCAGCCTGAAAACGGCTCTCAGCCCCTCACCCAGGCTGGCCAGGCACCTAAGTGAGACCCCTAACCTGATCCAGGACACCCATCAGGGCAAACCAGCTGGCCCTCACCCGAGCACTAGGCCTCTATCCTTTGTAGTAAAAGGGTTATATGCAAACTGACCCTAACAGCAGAATGACTGGGAATGACTGGTCACTATGATACACACTTACCACCAAGGGGCAGACGCTCAATGCAGGAGCTGCCCTCTGGTGGTCAGTGCACTCCCACATGGGGGAGCTCTGCTCAGCCACAAGCCAGGCTGACGGCTGCCAGTACAGCGGTGGTGGTGGGAGCCCCTCCTGCCTCCTCAGCAGTGCTAAGGATGTCCGACTGCAGCTTAGGTCTGCTCCCTGCTGGCAAGTGGACATCCCCCGAAGACTGCCGGGCTGACAGAGGGATGTCTGATTGCCAGTTTAGGCCCAATCCCCCGGGGAGCAGGCCTAAGCCAGCAGGTGGTCATCCCCCGAAGGGTCCCAGACTGCGAGCGGGCGCAGGCCAGGCTGAGGGACCCTCCCCTCGAGTGCACAAATTTTTGTGCACTAGGCCTCTAGTAGTTAATAATATAGTATTGTATACTGTAAAGTTGTTGAGAATAGGCCTTAAGCATTCTCACCACACATATGCATACACACACACACACATACATATACAAGGTGACATGTTAACTATGTGATTATGGATATGTTACTCTTAATTTTGGTAAACATTCCCCAGTGTATATGTATACCAAATCATCATTTTGTACATTTTAAATATATGCAATAAAAATTAAATATAAATTGAAATATCTAAAAAGACTTGGAAAAAGTAAAAATAAATGCTTTTACTAAAAAAAACAAAACAAAACACCTGGTTCTCTGAATAAAAGAGACTTGGTATAACACTGCTAAATAAATGGTTAAATATATGTATATGTAAATGAATCTTGCTTTGAGTTGGTATTTTACAGTGTGTGATGTGAAATGTATCTGTACTAAGCAGAATCTTCTGTATGTTACCATGTGTGGCAAACACCCAGAGGTAAATAGAACATGCAGTCTTTCCCAAACTGGTTGTATTCTAGAATTTATTCCTATAGCTATCTTATAAGAATGGCCGCAGAAATGCTGCTTTAAGGTAAAAGTTGGAAATTTTATGGAACCATAAATAGGTGTTTAATCTCTTCACTTGGAAAATGGATTTCCCTAAATGGCAAGATCTCCAATTTGCATACTTTGTCAGAAACACACCTCTCTCTACATATGGAGTGCTGATAAGACTAAGGTACTGGTTATCCCTTCTCTTTGATCTGGAATTTCACCTGCAAATGTATAGTCTTCAGTATCCTACGACTTGACACTAATCTCTCCACAGTTACTACTGTTAACTATATTTTTAGTTGTGAAATTATAATTTTAAGACCAGGATGGTAAAAAGAAATTGAATAGCAGAAGAAATTAAGCTATGTTAACCCTGAAACAACAATCCTCCTGAAGGCCATGAGGCAATTTTCTGTATGTCTGCAAGGAATAGAAAAATCATTTCAATTCAGCCTAATGAAGAATTCTTAATTAGGAAGGATTATCTGAAGGAGCTTAAATTCTGTACAGATGTTGTGAATTGGGATCAAACTTTTTTTATGGATGGTTGCTTCAGACTATCTTTATTTATATAACAATTTACCCCTGAATTCATCCTTTATATATGTGTATGTTTATTCATTGTTTTTGTTTGTTTGGCTTCATAATGTATAAGAGAGCTTGCAATTGGTTTTCTAAACTCTTCTGATTTCTAGGCTGTTAGCTTTCATATTTGTTGTTTATCTGTGTTGTGCTTTACAATTCTGGGCTCTGAATCTATAAGCCATTATAATAACAGTTGGTGAATATGAGACCCTGACAATTTTAGGTTCAGTGTTGATGTTATTAAACTGTTTTTCCAAGACAGTGTAACTACATAAACATAGTGGTAGTTATAGACATTCAGATATGATAACCGTCTCACCCTGAATCCAGCTCATTTATCTGTGACAGTCAATGCTAACTATAGAAAAGGTGGCAGCAGCCTAGATGTAAAACTGAAATCGACATGAAACTAGATCAGAGGTCCAGGAAATAGTAAGATATTGCAGGATCTCCAAATGAGGTGTCATATTCCAGCTTGAAAAAGATCCATGAGGATAACTGACATTTTCACTTTATCCTATAAATAGTAATTTAGATAAAAGAATTATGTGCATTACCAATGGTTCCCCGAGAACTAATCAGGCTTTGTTTATTATTATATTGTCCTATTTGTAGAACAGTTATAAACTATACACGGCCAAAAATAAAGACACAATTAATCATCTGTAATTTTACTATCCAAAAAATGAGATTTTTTTGTATGATGCATATAATTATATTGTTACTAAAAGGAAATAGTGATCTGCATTCCCCCCTCTTAATATATTATAAAGAGTTTACATTTAAAAAATATAATATTACAATATTATTGGCACATTAGTAAATCTAGACAAAATCTAGACAAAATAATATACTTACAATATTTCTGTAGGTTTGAATTTTTTTCTAAATAAATAATGTATATGATTTCATTATTTAGCTACACTGAGTGGCCAGATTATTATGACCAACTGACATTGCAGGCAAATTAGCTATAATTTCATGCTAAAAGTTTCTAGAGGACCAGATCATTATAAACGTCTGAATAGCACAACATACCTAACTATTGTTGCTGATCAAGTTCATCCTATCATGTTGATGGCGTATCCCAATGGAGATGGCTTCTTCCAACAAGACAGTGCGCCATGCCATGGTGCTCGTATTGTGCAGGAGTGGTTTCAAGAACATGAGGGAGACTTTACCTTGCTTAGGTGGCCCACACAATCACCAGATCTCAATCCAATTGAGCATTTGTGGGACAAAGTTAAAAGAGCCATCAGGCAGCTGGTTCTACGACCATCAAATCTCACAGAAATGGACGGTGCTATTCATCAAGCATGGTGTCAGACTCCTCGCATCACCTTTCAACATCTCATGGAGTCAATGCCAAGAAGAATCGCTGCAGTATTGAAGGCAAAAGGTGGCCCAACAAAATACTTTATGGTGTGGTCATAATAATCTGGCCAGTCATAATAATCTGGCCACTCAGTGTATATTACTATTTCTTTACAAGTCCCCCTTTTTGAACATTTACTAGTGTATACTGTTTAAAGTTTTTACCTTACTGCTAACAGTGCATATGCATATTTGTACATATACATAGTATCTGTATTTGTACATATCTCTTTGCCTTTTCCAACTAGGTCGTTACCTGTCATTAGAGAGCTGCAGGTAACAGAAGGTACTCTCTTTAAGAAGTGAACTTTTGCTATGAAATTAGTTGTTACAAAGTCTTAGAAAGGGCTGCAAGAGCCACGTCTAGGGCTTCCAGGCATGACTCATAGAACAGCATGAACCCAGAGGCCTTCCACGGTTACTGCTTCCTTGAGATCAGAAAGCTTGGGAATCAAGCAGCTCCCGCCCTGACTGCGGACTCTGGATCCCTCTCACTGCCATGAGACCTAGTGAGCCCAAAGCTATCACCACGGTTACTGCCTGTAGGACAACATCGCCTCGGTGATAATAGGCAGGGAAATGTTGCGCCTCACAACCTGCATCTTGAAGGCCACAAAGTCACCGAGCATGACTCCTCTCCCAGGAGGCAGTGCCAGCCAACACCTCTGTGACTGTCCTAGCAGAGCACAAGCAGCAGGTGCCGCCTTACTTTCACCTTACTCATCTCACACAGGTGCGCGCAGTTAGTGGCAGCTAGATCTCATTCAGCTAGTTGTAAAGTGATCATTAGCTTTCCAGGGTAAATCCTAAAAAAAATCACCCTTAAAAGTTTCCTTCTCATGTTTTAGAGAAGTACAATCTCTAATATAGTGCTGAGGCTAATACCATTGGGGAAAACTTTTTAAAAGTTATTCACTTTTCAATAAGGAAGAATTACAGAAACTAAAATAGACTTATCTAAAGACACATATTAGGCAATATCTATAAAGTCTCAGCATGAATGTTAAAGCAATCATTAGATCCTAAGTCTGTTAAAATTGCAATAATTTTATATTCAGTGAATTCTTCAGTTTGCTCAGGAGGCTCCTTAAATCTGAAGTTTTCAAGAGGCTGCTGTTCAGTATTAAATTTCCAGTCACCAAATGTATCTCAAAAGATAAAATCATAAAAAAAATTTACCTTCAAATATGTAACCATAGTCTTCAGATAAAGAGTATATTTAGCCATAAACTTTTTTTTTTTTTAGTAACTCAGGCAATCTGTGCAGTTGGCAAAGAAGGCCGTGGTCTGGTATGGTCTTTTAACCTGTCAGTGCCTTGAAGAGTCCTAATTATAGCAATACTTTCAGCTCCATTTGAGGAAATCTCTTAGAGTGCTATGTAAGTTATCATGTGATGTGTTGGAAAATTCTCAAAAGATCTTTTCATCATATTCAAAAAGATGGTTCTTCTTTATAGATTCACTACTTCCTAAAAAATAAGCTATTCATGTCTACATTTTCACTAGCTTATTAGAAGTTTGGAGATGACTGATTCCTTTCAGCCTAGAAATTAAACAGTATATGTAGATCAGACTCATCATTTATCTGGATGAGATTCTGGTGTGGCTCTTAGAGAATTTCATGAGGAAAGCCTCAGTAGAGATCGAACATCACTTTTTGAGATTGACACTTGATACTTTTAGTTATTTTCTGAACCATTTTTAATTTTCAAAAGCATGTTACCACGTGTAAGGGATTGAATTTTATTTATAAATGTCTCTGTTCATTCCGATGATGTCTTTTGGATATGGATCCACAGGTTGGGTGAGTTCACTGCATTCAGGCATTATTCTTTAAAATAAAGATACCTGAGCAAGAAATCAGATTTTTATAAGTGCACAAAATAATTCCTTGAGAAATAAACCTCCCTAGGAAGAGATACTAGCTTAGAAAAACATTTATAGATCAAGTTACTGTGCTATTTAGATATGTATTCCCAACTTCAGTATCATAATAATTGTATCTTATTCTATTGAAAATACATATGGAAAATGTTTAGAGACATGCTGAAATAGTCAATCATTCTTTGAAAAGCATTAGCATAGTAAGCTACATGTCAGACATAAAACAAATTTAATTGGGATTAATTTCTCTTTTGGCTCTTTTCCTTTCACTTACTTTATTTTCTTCTAGTTGCTTTTAAAATCTCTTCTTTCCAGGCTTCTTCATTAATTCTCTTTCCTTATTTTTTTTTATCTCTTGCTTTCAAGGAATTCAATAATCAAATGCCTAATGTGTCTTTTAATCTATCATTTAAAAATGTCCTTACTTATATCACTTTCATTTTATAACTTCAATTACTCTCAACTCAGTTATCTTCAAGGTTAGTATTGCAGTGCTGTTTACCTTTTAAAATCATCTCAAAGGGATGCATTAGGTCTTTCAAGACTAGGTTGCTATTGATCATTAATTCAAATACTGGTATCCTATGTTGAGAGGAACAGGCCAGTATACATAGGAAGGCATAATTGAGTGTGTGTTTGGGTGACTGGAAGTCAGTGTTGAGACCTGTAAGCAGTGCAGACTTCTTTTGCTGAGAAGAATAGAAATAAAAATAAGTATTTATTGAACATGTGTGTGCTAGTTTTTGTACTAAGTGTGTGTTTACATTTTATTGATTATTTCGTTGTGTCCTAAAAAATCCTACAAGCTGGAAATTTCACATAGAGGAGATACAATTTGTTTACTTTTTCAGCAAAGAGTTGCTGTTAATGAGATTAGACTGACAGACATAAATTGCGGTCAGATTTATTTAATACTTTTGGAGCAGTTAGTCCTGGAAGCAAAGTAAAATGATGGCCAAATGGGTTTCTCTGTCAAACAGATGTATTTATAAGTGAGGTAGTTTCACAGAAGGACCACTTCCCAGCCAAATGCTTTATTTTTGCAAGTGTGCAATTAAAAAGAAAATACATTATAGATAAATGTCCTTTAATCGAGAATAGTGTACACAGATTCACAAAGAGTAAAATGTTTCTTATTAGTTTAAAATTTCATCTGCTGGGAAAATCCAGTTATAAAAAAATAATCATTACATTCATGAAATATACATATTTATGAAAGGAGTTTACAGTTTATTTGAGCAACATGGTAATAGTCAATGTTTTCAAATCACAAAGTGTCTCTTAAAAGACATAATTATTTACACATCCTATGCGAGTAACATAAATTACAAGATATAAATTAAGCATGTTACAAAATTGTTGTCATCACAGCTAAAATGCCACTGTATTGACATTTGTATGCTCAAAATTAAGGATCTTATTTACTCTATTACGGTGGCTATTAATTCTAAGAAAAGTGGGGACATAATTAAACTCAATTCAGTAAAGAACACAAATTATATTTTAATGTAAACATTATTCTTAAAATATATACTAATGCATAATATCATACATCTAATAAAAACAAAAATATGTAGTGATTTAGGTTATTTTTGCAAGCACTGTGTGTGTGTGTGTGTGTGTGTGTGTGTGTTTGTATTAGGTATTGATAAAAACCAAAGTTAATGAGGCCAAGGATTGGTAAGAGCTGTAGTTAAGAACTAAATTATGAAAACCAAATTACATTGTTTAAATTAACCAGCAACATAAAAAGTTAATTTTTTTCTTCTTTTTTTGGGGGGGTCATATGTAAAGAGGAGGTATAAGGATTGGCTGTTAAGATAATAGAACTGCTAATTTCTGTTCTTATCAGTGGTGCTTTTTGCCTGTATAGACTAGTTCTAAATTGAACTAAGTGTATGCTTATATTTTATTAGTTATTTCATTGTGTCCTCTAAACAATTTTGTAACATTCTTGTAACAAATACCAGTTGCCTTGATGATTCTTGGTTTTACCAAGTGTATTAGTTAAGAATGGAGAGCAATTAGCAATGTAGGAATCACAAGACTGATGTATAAATGCATGTTTAGAAAGAATGATTTCTGCTTGACATTGTTGTTTGATCAACTGCTTAACTTCTCTCAGACTCAATTTAGTTTGTTTAGTCTTATCTGTGAAACAGGTACAATAATATAATACTCTCTTATCTACTTCAAAAAGTTTCTGTGGGTATCAAAAGATAGTGTGTCTGTTAAAAGAATAACTATGGCATATTAAAAATTTTACAAGTATTTTTAAACAAAAATTGATTTGAATCAAGCGTCATCAAACCAGAATTGGTTAGGAGCATTCCACCAAGACTTTCATACAGGAGAGGCAGAAGCAAAACAAGGAAATTATTTGATTGTCTGTGGCTTCAGTGGTTGCATTCTTTGGAAAAGTCTAGTTGTCTGGCTATGCTTGGTTTTCCTTACATTTGGATTTCTTAACATTGAGGCATTACAGGCTTAGATTTGGGGTTGCTTCTGTAGAGGACTAAAGCCATCTCAGTCCAGTGGCCTCCTTGTTTAATTAACATGTGAAAAACACCTTTAAACATCACAAAACAGCCCTAGCTTGTTTGGCTCAGTGGATAGAGTGTTGGCCTGTGGACTGAAGGGTCCCAGGTTCAATTCCAGTCAAGGACACATGCCTGGGTTGCGGGCTCGATCCCCCATAGGGGGGCGTGCAGGAGGCAGCCAGTCAATGATTCTCTCATTATTGATGTTTCTCTCTTTCACTCTTCCTTCTTCTCTGAAATCAATAAAAATACATTTTTTAAAAAATCACAAAACATATACAAAACCATTTTAGATCAGATTATTGGCATAATCTGGTGGATCCAGAATGCACAGCCGACCGTGAGCTAGGGATTGGCTCACTCCTCTCAAGAGACCTCACCTGGCCTGTGATTTGGGTTTTTTTCTCTGGTGAGCAGGGTGCAAGGATAATTTCTTTTCTGGGTTCTTGTCTAGATGGATTCCGAGAATGAAGCCATGGACGAAGGTAGTAGGTGAGAAGTACAGAAACTTTATTGCAAGCAGATTCTACCTCTAAGTCTAAATTTAAGCTTCTAATTCTAAGACTCTGCTTCTCCTGGCACAGAGTGACAGAGGGGTCCCCTAAAGAGGGTGGCCACTGCTCTCTCTGTTTGAGGCATTGTATACCCTGGAGATTCTTTCCCTGAATCTAGGATCCCCCTGCTTTCCTCATCGGTCTCTCTGCTACATAGTGCCAGTTTCAAAGGCCAAAGCCCACACGGTGCCCCCCGCTTTCTTCCTCCTTATTTTGCAACATTCCTCTATCCCCTGTGAGAATGTTTCCTTTTCCCCAATATCCTGTGTCTTTTCTTTGTCCTTCACATCTCCATCTTATCTGTTCAAGTGGGAAGTACTTTTGATCTGCCTTATGGTACCTAGCAACCGTATCCTGCCGAGCCTTGACACTGAAACCATTGGCTTCTCAGCTCAAAGAGTAAAACGGCCTCCTTTTTCCTGGCCAGAGATGTTTTCTTACCCCTATGGCTCTCCCAGCTGGTCAGGCCAGAGATACCTCTGTCCTTGGTTTATGGCTGTCTTAATTGTTCAGGCCAAGATGCATGTATCCTCTCTGGATCCCCTCCCTTAATCTGTTCATTAAGCTAGCTATCTACCCTTATCATTAGCCTCATAGGTCTCTTTCTTCTTGGAGAGCAGAGCTAAGGAGAAGATTCCTCTGTGAGGCTCATCGAGCCTACAGTCCCACCATGCACACTCCAGTTCTACCCTTCCTCACTCAGGCTCACATATCAGTGACTCGGAGGACCTGTGCTGCTCTGATGGCATCTCTCCTCTATTCTTCACCATTACTGGCTACTGAATAATAAAGTTGCTGTGGTTTTCAAAGTCCACATTCATCCTTCTGATCTCTGTCTTTGGCAACTTTGGGCTATATGTACAATGATAACTCCCATCTCTGGAGCTACAATTCATAGTTTTCCAACAATGAGATGTCACTGGAGCTTTCTATTGAATGGAAATGTTTAGATGTGGCAGAGTTCTCTTGGGGGCTGGTTTACAAATAATGCAAGTGTCATAATACATGGTTACTTCACCAAACTTGTTTTACTTGTCAATAGTTACAAGGTATCTCTTGTCTGACCATGGGCGTCTTACCTCCCACCCAGTTGTTTAGGCCAAAAATGCATGAGTCATCCTTTATTCCTCTCTGTCTCATACTGCTCATACACTTCATTAGGAAACCCTATTGGCTCTACTGCCAAGAGATAGCCATAATCCAACCTTATAGCACTCTTTTCTGTCTCCACTCTTGCCCCATCGAAGTTGTTTCAATAGCCTCCTAACTGCTCCACTGCTGCCCTCTCACCCCCACAGCCTGTTCTCAGAATATCAACCACATTTTTCCTTAAATTCCAACTCAGAAATACCATGCTCTGTTTCTTATTTTACTCTGTGTAAAAGCCAAATTCCTTAGTTTAAAAGGCCCTATAGCATCTAATCTTCTAACCAACTGACCCCATCTCCTACTACTCTCCCCTTTGCTCCCTCTGCTGCAGTCAAGGTCATTCACAGTGCGAACTTCTTTGTGTAGCTTATTTAAACTTCTAACCCCCAGCCCTCCCATGTACTACCACCCAGGCCTTACCCTGCACTACCATAGCACTTACGGCATTCTATATAATGGATTTATTGACCATCAGTACTGTCCGTCTCTCCCTCTAGAAGGTAAGGCACATGAGGACTTGGAGGGATCCTTGTTTGTTTTGCTCACTGATGATTTCCTGGAATCTAAATCAGTGCCTGGTGCGTTGCAGGTTCTCCAATAGGTGCTCTATGAATGAATGAAGCAAAAATGTTTGCCTACCCAGGGTACCACCTAGGTAATTAAAGGCAAATTTTTGTCCTTGCTCCTCCAAGTGCCTCACTACCAGGTTTGATGATTAGCCCTCAGTAGATTGACAAGCCTTTATATCTAGAGAGTGAATGGCAGCTGCCTTCTCTGAGATGCACAGTAGTCCATGAAGACAATGAAGATTAAGCCCCTTTCTGGAGTCTACATTAAATCGCATTACTGCTTTACAGAATTAGTTGCCCAACATCCTAAATTAAACAGTTTATATGCAATTTAGTTAATCAAAAGGTGCATTTTAATATCAACGTTTGCTTGGGAGTTTGTGTGCATGTAGCAGAAAATGTGTCTGATCCAGATACGGTAAATGTTTTTTAGCATGTTTTGGAAAGGCTGGCATTCCCAGGATTGTTAGAAATATACAGGAGTGGGGGAAAGTGGGTTTACAGTATAGTTGAGAGTACACAAAACAATTTATTCTTGTATTATTATTTATTTATGATGGTATTATTTTCCATACAAACAACTGTAAAACTACTTTTGCCCACACCTGTATATTTTAAAATTATGCCCTTTATTTCTTTTACCCTTTATCATGATACTAGAGGCCCAGTGCAAAAAAATTTGTGCACTCAGGGGGGTGGTCCCTCACCCGGCCTGTGCCCTCTCACAGTCTGGGACCCCTTGGGGGATGTCCACTTGCTGGCTTAGGCCTGCTCCCCTGGGAATTGGGCCTAAACTGGCAGTCAGACATCCCTCTGGCAGCCCGGGAGCCCTCGGGGGATGTCCACTTTCCAGCAGGGAGCAGACCTAAGCTGCAGTCAGACATCCTTAGCACTGCTGAGGAGGCAGGAGAGGCTCCCACCACCACCGCTGTACTGGCAGCCGTCAGCCTGGCTTGTGGCTGAGCAGAACTCCCCTGTGGAAGCTCACAGACCACCAGGGAGCAGCTCCTGCATCAAGCGTCTGCCTCCTGGTGGTCAGTGTGTGTCATAGTGAGCAGTCATTCCCAGTTGTTCTGCTGTTAGGGTCAATTTGCATATTACCCTTTTATTATATAGGATAGAGGTCTGGTGCACAGGTGGGGGCCAGCTGGTTTGCCCTGAAAGGTGTCCTGGATTATGGTGGGGGTCCTGCTTGGGTGCCTGGCCAGACTGGGTGAGGGGCTGAGGGCCGTTTTCAGGCTGCCCACACTCCCTTCAGGGTGGAGGTCCCCACTGGGGTGCCAGGCCAGCCTGGGTGAGGGGCTGATGGCTGTTTGAGGGCTGGCCACGCCCCCAGTTGACCCAAGCTCCCAGCCTCTCTTTTTTTTCTTTCTTTTTTTTTTTTCTGGGATTTATTTATCTTCTATAATTGAAACTTTGTAGCCTTGAGCGGAGCCCAGTGCAGGTGGGAAGCTTGGCTTCCTCCATCGCCGGGGGCAACCCAAGCCTCCTGCTTGCTACAGCTATGAGGCCACCGCCATCTTAGTTGGGTTAATTTTCATACTCGCTCCTGATTGGCTGGTGGGTGTGGCTTATGGGCATGGCCTGAGTGTAGCACCGAGATGGTTAATTTGCATGTTTTTCTTTTATTATATATGATTCTATCAAATACCATTGCAATCTGGGAAAGATTGGCACCAATTTAAGTGAAAGTGTTAATAGGCCAAAGCAAAGCAAACAGTACTGAAACAGAAATGCCAAGAAAAAAGTGACACGATAAAACCAATGTTATGGAAATGAAAAATGGCATAATGTTTAATAGTATGAATAGCTGAGCTATTCACTTGTCAGAGAAATATTGCTCTTCTCTGAAATACTTCAATTTTTGTTTAATTCTACATCAAAGATGTTTCCTTGAACACTTAACATGATTAGTGATTTTTTGTTATTCTTTCCAATGAATTGAACAAAGATTGTGGGCAGGCATAATATTAACTAGAGAATAAGATGAATTAGTTTGAAGTTGTAAGCCTTTCTTGCACTGGGATTTATTCAGGCTATGATCTAGAATATACAGACAATATAAGATAAACTAGCATTCTAGTATTTGACCAATCTTTGTAGAATATGTTAAATATTACTTAGAAATCATTTTCATGCCAGATTTGTCATTTTATTGGTGTATATGTGTTTGTTCATATGTGTGTGTGTGTTATGTGCACATTCACCTTTGTGTAAATATAACATTCATTAAAAATATTTTTTCTTGAGTGTGAACCTAAAAGTTTCTCACACATCAAATTAATAACTAGTAAAGTTTTTTCTTTGTCACATGTTCTAATTTTTACTTTCAAAGATATATTAGGCCAGAGAATCTGTAAACATTATAAAATTTAATATTTACCTAAGCAATTGCACTTAAGGCCCCACTCGCCATGTTGACTCTATGGAATTACATTTTTCCTATTACTAATGCACTGGGAAAAGTTGCAAAAAGCATAAATTTTGTAACTACTTGACCATACTCCCTGCCAGGACACCTCTTGCTTGAATGGAGAGAGCTGGAGGACTTAATTATTGTGGAATAACACTGCAGTTGGCTATGAGCAGATATATAATAAAGGACCAATCTGAATTGCTGGTTACAATAGCTATTGGTGTGGGAATAAAATTACAGGGGTTTCTCTGTAGATATCTCTATGGTCACAGCGGATGGGGATTTACAAATCACGATACTCATCATCACATCTAAAAGTAAAGTAAAAACTCGTATCTTTGAATCTTCATTAAGAAAGAATGAAAAATTATATTTATTAAAATGTTTGGATGTTGTAGGTAAATTTTTAACTTAACTTTAAAAATTCTAATAAACCTAAGGGTGATATAAAAATATATTATGTCAAAAAGCTTAGAAAAAATACTTTAAGGGAATATTTTGACAAATTAATCAAGTAGTGGTATTACAAAAATAATGCTAGCCCTCTTATCTAAATGAAGAATGAGAACAGTTAGAACAGAATAATGGAAATAAAGCCACATATTTTATATTTGTGTATGTAGACTGATGAAGTGAAAATAATTTGGCACAGAGAGGTCACACACATGTGTAGATATGGAACCTGCTTTTTATTACCCATTTTCTAAAAGATTAGAAAGGGGGGGGGGATCAAAGAGGAACACAAACATAAGTTATCTTAAATATTCTAATTTAAAAGAGAAAGACCTAAATTAGTTGTTGGCATATGAAATTTTAAAGGCTGGACAATCTTAGCTAGAACTTTTCATTTCTGGATCACTGATCTGAATCCAGCAGATGTCATGTCATCAGGAACTAAGAGCCATTACCATAGTGTCTTATGTGAAATAGGGTAATTATCACAGTTCTTTTCCAAGAGTAGAAATGGTTATGCATACTATCAATTATTAGAAGTAAGCTAGCTATGGAACTTCATTGAGGCAAAAGAATGAAGTAAGATGCTATAAACCAGCCTCCTAATCCTTTACAAAATCAAATATAATTCTCATTTCAGACATGGGACATTGTTCTTTATGAAACTGGTATAAGAAGATATAGTCTTCAATTTCATATATAATAGGCAGTTGTCATTTTGCTTTCCATCCATCCCCTCTCTTTTATGGAAATAGCATCTTCCTCCATTCTCAGTCACATGGTGTGGGTAGGCTTGTCCTGATGGTTACCTGTAGAGATGGTCCCCGAGTGACTTCATCAGTCATCCCAATCCCTATAACAACAGCGGTCAGTTTATGGAAGGGCACGTTATACAAACAGATGCAGTGGGCAGTGAGATGTTGACTGTCTTTAAGGAAACAAGCTTTTTTACTTTCCTTCATAAGCTGCTTGGAAAAATCACCTTTCTTTCTGTTGATGGTTGAAACTGTGACAGTCGTTTTACTACCACAGCAGGGAAGCCAGGAGTTGTTAATGGCAACACTGTGGAGTCCAAGGGTAAGACCAGAGCATGGAAGAGAGATCAGGGAGACAGAGGGGAATCAGGTCCTTGGTGATGACATTTAAGCTGATGAATTAATTATTGCCTTTTTTTTAGACTTTGAGTGAAGAAAGTGATACATTTGTCTTATTGTGTTAATTGGATCTTTTTGCTCATTTGAAACATAAATAATTCTTTATATGGAAAGTGCTATCAGAAGCAGAGCCATAGCCCAGCCAGCATGACTTGGTGATTGAGCATCTACTATGAACCAAGAGGTCATGGTTCAATTTCTGGTCAGGGGACATGCCTGGGTTGCAGGCTAGATGCCCAGTGATTCTCTCTCATCATTGATGTCTCTATCTCTTCTTCTCCCTTCCTATGAAATCAATAAAAACATATTTTAAAAACAGAAGCAGGGTCATAACGAAAATAGACCCTAAATGTGGCAGTGGATGAACTGGAAAGGTATGAAGGAGGATAGTGAAGACCCCTTCTTCCCCACCAATCCGGGAGGTAGGCAATCCTTGTTCCATCATAGCTGAATAGGTGGCTGAATTATCATCTTGTATTTAGGAATTCAAACCTAGACTACAGAGTTAATGTGTTGGGTAGAATATTTTCAATACGTTGGTTGATGATGGCTATATTTTATAGCCTTCACAAATTTATATGACATAAAGTTACTTTGAAAGTACAATTGAACCTAAAAAGGAACAGTTACTTTTGGAAACAACGGAATTATTTTGCTGCAGCAGCAGCAGCAGCATTTAGAACAATCTGTCCAACTTTGAGAACGTTCTGTAGCAGCCAGTCCTGACACTCCAGATGCACATCAGTTATTTGTTTTCTGTCCAAACTTTGTTATCAGTCCTTCCCATTTATTCTCAAAGCTCCAGGTAATCTTCCAATCAGTTTCCTTTTGCTGAAGTTAACCAGAGTAGGTTTCTGTTACTTGTGAGCTGAGAAACCTAATGGAATAAACACATTTCACACAATAATGTTCTATGTCTTTGTTAAGTATTTTGAAATTATCTTTCAAAATCCCCTTACATATACACAATCAAATAAGTTCTTATTTTAAAATTATTTTTTAAAAATTTCATTTTTCTGATTTTAATAGATTATTTTCCCCAACCCATTTTCATCTTATTACTGTGATGATTATTTTTACATCTAAATTCATTTCCTTCTCAGTTTACTTGCAGAGTCTCCAAATGACCTCCATTGCAATCAGAAAGAACCTGATAGTCCATCCATTTCCATTCCATTCAGTGAGGAAATTTAGAGGCCGTGAGGCCAAAGGTGTCACAGTTAGTGATTATCATGGACTTTTACTCTCAAAACTCATGGTATTTCTACTTGCCCACACTCTTTGTAGGAATAATAATCTCCCTGAGCTCAATTATTTTCTTAACAAAGGAAGAAATACTGAGCAGAGAAGTAAATTTCTACTTCAGTTCAGTAGGATATTGTTAGATATGTTGAAACCAAAAATTTATTAAATGCTATTACATTCCAAGGAAAAAAAAAAAGTTAAATTTGTCTCTGAAAATGTTTCTTTAAAAGACTAAGCTTATATAAAAAAATCAATGAGCAAGTCAAACACTCACCATGTGCCAAGTGAATAAGTTGCAGTTTCTGTTCCAAAGTGGAGAAAATGAGTTGATTTTATTTAACAGAAATGGAAATTCCAGAAAGAAGAACAAAAAATGGAATTTAATTCAAATCTGCATATTCTTTCTGAATAAAATAAGAGAGAATGGTATTGGAAAAAAACAATTTCTCCTTCTAATATCAAATTTGTCCTCTTCCCTATATAAGAAAAAAAAAATAAAAAGGTTACCATCACCAAGTGAATTCCATTAGTGGAACTTTGAGAAGATTTAAAAGGAAAAAAAAATTTACTCAATATTTTAACTCTCCTATTGTAACTTCAACCTTATTACTTCTTTGTAGAAAGTCCTGCTCCATGCTCTTCAGTGACTCCTGTGATTCATGTAATGTTGATGACTTATTTGAGAAATTAATCATCTCAATTTTAAATGTTTTTTTCTCTTGCTAATAACTTATATGGAGAAATCTATAAGGTATGCTTATTATCCTTTTAATATCCTATATAACAAAGAGGCAATATGCAAATTGACCATCACTCTAGCACAAAAGATTGCTGTCCCCATGTCGTCACAACATGGCCATGCCCATGTCATCACAAGATGACCGCCACAAGATGGCCAGCAGGGGAGGGCAGTTAGGGGTAACCAGGCTGACAGGGGAGGGAAGTTGGGGGGACCAGGCCAGCAGGAGAGGACAGTTAGGGGCAATCAGGTCAGCAGGTGAGCAATTAGGCATCGATCAGGCTGGCAGGAGAGCGGTTAGGGGGTGATCAGGCTGGCAGGAAGAAGCAGTTAGGGGCAATCAGGCAGGCAGGCAGGCAAGCAGTTGGAAGCCAGCAGTTCTGGATTGTGAGAGGGATGTCTGACTGCCCATTTAGGTCCAATCCTGGTGGGCATTTGGACATCCCTCAAGGGGTCCCAGATTGGAGAGGGTGCAGGCTGGCTGAGGGACACCCCCTGCCCCGCCCCGCGTACACAAATTTCACACACTAGGGTTCTAGTATCTATATAAACATATAGGAAAAATATTTCTGTGAAATAATACTCAGAGTGGGCTGTATCTCATAATTCATTTATTTCCTCATATATTTAATAAAAAGATATTCCAAAAAGTCTTTAAAGCAAAATAAAAAGTATATAATTCCCCATTGCATTTTAGAGATTCTCAATAATCAACAATTTAACAAAATAATCCCTAACTGATAATACTATATGATACTATTTGATAAACTCTACAAATTTTAACTTAGTCACTTCTTTTGTATTGATAATACTTCAATATATGTAAACATATATTGCTATTATGCATTTATTAATTTAATCCTTCCTGAGAAAAAAATAAAGAGTTGGTACAAGTTTTCTACATGGATCTTAAAATAGTGATCTGACTGTGGAGTAGGCATCAGAAAACTTTCTGTAAAGAAACAGATAGTAAATATTTTAGGCTTTGTGAGCCACATGGTCTCTGGTGCTACTACTCTGGAAACCAGCCATAGGAAATAATAAAGGAATGGGAACGACTGTGTTCAAAATATACTGTGTTTACAAAAATAGACGGTGGGCTATTTGGCTTACTGGCTGTAGTTTGTTAAATCCTGCTTCAGAATACGAAGAACATTTCCTGAAAGAATCAATTCACACTAGAGCAGAAATAATAACCAAAAACTGAACACAAGGTTGCAAGTATTATTTTAAAATTCCTGAAACAGAAGCCAATCCTTGAATGTAGGTTTTCAGTCTAGGTGTTCCATTCGATAAAGTAAGGACCTTTCCTACCGGGATTTTTGAGTGTCTAAAGAGACTGCTGCCTGCCAGTGCTGGACACCAATCTCTGTCTGAGATAAATCTGCATATTCTTTCTGAATAAAATAAGAGAGAATGGTATTGGAAAAAAACAATTTCTCCTTCTAATATCAAATTTGTCCTCTTCCCTATATAAGAAAAAAAATAAATAAAAAGGTTACCATCACCAAGTGAATTCCATTAGTGGAACTTTGAAAAGATTTAAAAGGAAAAAAAAATTTACTCAATATTTTAACTCTCCTATTGTAACTTCAACCTTATTACTTCTTTGTAGAAAGTCCTGCTCCATGCTCTTCAGTGACTCCTACCAATGTCTACCTACTGAAGAATGCAGTAGAAAAGTTCAAAATAAGCAATTGTACCATATGCCTCATTAAGGAAGAAAAATAACCCCTGTAGAGCATGCATGTAATGATCTAGGAAGATGATTGCAGAAAAAAAAATAAATCAAAGCTATTCCATAGTCTTTTTGTTTATATATCATCTACTCAAAGTAGAAATAGCTTTACACTGGAAATAGAACAAATACTATCTCTTACATAATGAGAACACCTAGAAAAGAAAATAATTCACTTAGAACCTGGAATTCATCTTGGTGAATAACAGCATTCTTTTTTAAAAAATGAATTTCTTTATATGCTTTGAATCTATTAAGTTACTTTTCAGTGCCTGATTCAGAATTTATCAGAGTATTTATCATCCAACAAAAAGGTGGTCGGAGACATTTCTCTATTGAATGAGAGGTTGGTGATTTCTGAAGTCTCTTCTATTCCTAAGATTTCAGACTTGACAAAAAATCTTGCTAATAGCATCCTCAAGCACTGAGGAAATGTTAGCACTGGCATATATTTGGCTCTTAATTTTCATGGGGGTACAATAGTAAGAGATTCACATTTAAAACAAACTGTATCTGAATAATGTGAGGTTTTAATACCTAAATTACCACCAGTAATTGAAAAAAAAAAGTTGGTGCATTCTTTGTCAAAATTTTAGTTTGTTTTGTTGCTTCTATTAGTGTTTTAGCTATTATATCCTTCACCATGTTACAAATTTGTTTTTCGGTTTTGAAGGAGAAATTTTACCTGCTCAAAAGAGGTAGTTCACAGAGAAGTAGTTCATAGAACTAACACATTCTCTCTCTCTCTCTCTCTCTCTCTCTCTCTCTCTCTCTCTCTCCTCTCACAGAATAAAATATATTTTTAATTGGAAAGATGATGCTTGAGTTTTTCCATAGTTATATTTAATCTGACTTGGATGATATGTTTAGACAAAGGAATGTTGGGGAAAAGTATTAACAATCTCTTTATGTGACACTAACAGTTTATAGTTTTATTTTTTATATAGAAATAATATGATAAAATCAAAGAATTGGAAAACATTTTTTTTGGTCTATATAGAATTAATCACAAAGTACACTATTAATTCATCTTGATCTAGATAATGAGATGAAATTAAGAATAATAAAATGAGACGTAGTGATGCAGAAAATATTTTCCTATGCCCCCAGAAATAAAGCCTTAATTACTGAAATTTTGGAGAATGAAGTGTTCTAATAATTTAATTTTATGAATGATGGAAGGTAAACCAAAAAATCTTTAGTATATAGTATATATCCATTTTGTTTTAGAGTTCCTAACATGACTAAGTATTATCTCTTGCCTTAGTAAATAGTAAAAATGATTAAATTTTATGATTGTTGAAGGTCACTTCAGAAAATTCTCTCTCCCTTCTGTGATCTCATTTTTTTTTTTTTTTGAAACTCATACAGGGCACTTATCACAATCTGCCTTGTGATGTGTGTATTATTTCTTCTGCCAGTCCATAAATGTCTTGAGGCTAGGGACCATGTCTATATCTTCATTTTGCCCTGTAATGGATGATACAGTACCTCATATGTAATACATGCTCAATCAATATTGAATGGGATGCTTATGAATTTCAATTATGACTTTGCAATATTGTATACTCAGAAATTACTTCTTGCTTATAAGAACATGTCAGAAGTAATGATGGTTAAATTATAGATTCCATCTAATCAAAATCTGATTTTTTTAAGTGCTTGATTAAGTCATGGGCAAAAGGTAAGTATGGAGGCAACTAAAAAAATAATATGGGCGATATCCAGGAGCCTATAAAAAATCATCTGCTACTCTGCCATCAGAAACTACTCAAGAAGAAAGAAACAGCTCTTATTTGTTTATTTTACACAAGATGTATTTGTTCCAAATATACATTAGGAACTCATATAATGTAATGGAGAAAATAATTTTACCACCCAAGCTATTAAAATATTGGTATATATTGCCCTGACCGGTTGGGCTCAGTGGATAGAGCATCAGCCTGCGGACTGAAGGGTCCCAGGTTTGATTCTTTTTTTAAAAAAAATACATTTTATTGATTTTCTTACAGAGAGGAAGAGAGAGAGATAGAGAGTTAGAAACATCGATGAGAGAGACACATCGATCAGCTGCTTCCTGCACACCCACTACTGGGGATGTGCCTGCAACCAAGGTACATGCCCTTGACCAGAATCGAACTTGGAACCTTTTAGTCCGAAGGCCAACACTCTCCCCAGTGAGTCAAACCGGTTAGGGCCCTTCCCCTCTCTTTAAAAAAAAAAAAAAATCAATAAAATATATTTAAAAAAATTTTGGTATATAAACTTTTAGATTATGTATTAACATATTTATATCTCTTTGTATTTACAATTATCTCTCTATAATTATATAAAACATTCTCATACAAAAGATAGATTTTTAACTTTAAATGCATAAAATGGTTTTTAATATGTATAAATACAATTTTATATAATCATTTTCAATAAGTGAAGTATATTCCAATGTATAGCTATAGTATATATTGTTTAACAAATTTTCTATTTTTTATATCTTAATTGTTTCAGTATTTCATTTTCATAAGCATCCTCATTTATAAATGACTATATATATAAACATATATTATATATACATATGCATATATATATATATATATATATATATATATACATAATTCCCCCACCTAGAGTAAAAATCTTACAAGAAAAATGGCTAGTCAAAGGGTATGCAGCTATTGAAGATTTTTGTTGTCATCCGAAACCAGAGTGATTTATAATTTTACCAACAAAAATGAATGCATATGTTTACTGAATGCTTGATTATATTGAATAGTATCCCATTTGATCAATTGCTGGTAGAAAGTAGCATATTGTTCTATGTGTTCCTCTTGGATCATTAATTAATTTGAACTTGTTTTCATTTCTATTATATATTACTAGACCCCGGTGCACAAAAATTTGTGCACTCGGGGGGGAGGGGGGCGGTCCCTCAGCCCGGCCTGTGCCCTCTCGCAGTCTGGGACCCCTCAGGAGATAACGACATGCTGGCTTAGGCCCGCTCCCGGGTGGCAGAGGACAGGCCCAATCCCTAGGTGCAGCCCCTGATCGGGCTAAGAGCGGGCCGAATGGGGAGTTGGGGCGCCGCCCCCTGTCATGCACAGAGCAGGGAGGATCGGGAGGTTGCGATGCCACCCTCAGTCACGCTCAGGGTAGGGCCGATTGGGGGGTTGGGGCACCGCCCCCTGTCACACTCAAGGCAGGGTTGATGGGGAGTTTGCGGTGCCACCCCCTGTCACACACAGAGCAGGGCCCATCAGGGGGGTTGGGGCTCCATACCCTGTCACGCACAGAGCAGGGCCCATCAGGGGGTTGGGGAGCTCCCCCCTGTCATGCACAGAGCAGGGCAGATCAGGGGGTTGGGGAGCTCCCCCCTGTCACACACAGAGCAGGGCTGATCAGGGGATAGGGGCACCGCCACTGTCACACTCAGGGCAGGGCCAATGGGGAGGTTATGGCTCTACCCCATCACACACAGATCAGGGCTGGTAGGGGTGGGGGGTGGGGGGTGGGGCGCCGCCCTCTATCACCCACAGAGCAGGGCTGATCAGGGGGTTGGGGTGCTGCACCCTGTCACACACAGAGCCGCAGAGCGATCAGGGGATTGGGGAGCTCCCCCCTATCAGGCACAGAGCAGGGCTGATCAGGAGGTTGGGGCGCCTTCCCCTGTCACGAACAGAGCAGGGCAGATTGGGAGGTTGCGATGCCACCCTCAGTCACGCTCAGGGTAGGGCCGATTGGGGGGGTTGGTGCCCCGCCTCCTGTCACACACAGAGCTGCAGGGCGATCAGGGGGTTTGGGCTCTGCCCCCTGTCACGCTGATCCCGGTTCAGGGAGGCCTCGCAGCTCCGCTGATCCCGGTGCTGGGAGGCATATTACCCTTTTACTATATAGGATAGAGGCCTGGTGCATGGGTGGGGCTGGCTGGTTTGCCCCGAAGGGTGTCCTGGATCAGGGTGGGGGTCCCCACTGGGGTGCCTGGCCAGTCTGGGTGAGGGGCTGAGAGCTGAAGCTCCCAACTGCTCCTTTTTTTCTTTTTCTTTTTTTATTCTGGCCCCAGCTCTGAGGCCTCTGCTGTTGAAAGCAGGCATCTGGTTTGTTTGCGTTCTATAATCGAAACAATGCATAACTCCAGCTCTGAGATCCCAGCTCGCTGAAAGCAGGTTTCTGGGGTTTTGTTTAGCTTCTATATTTGTTACAATGTTTCAAACTGCAGGCTCAGAGGCCGGCAAGGCAGGCGGGGAACATTGGTTTCCTCTGTCACTGATGCAAGCAAGCCTCATGTTAGTTTCAAGCTGCCTGGCTGCCGGCCGCCATCTTGGCTGGCAGTTAATTTGAATATCGCCCTGATTAGCCAATGGGAAGGGTAGCGGTCGTACGCTAATTACCATGTTTCTCTTTTATTAGATAGGACTAGAGGCCCAGTGCACGAATTCATGCATGGGTGGGGTCCAGCTGTCCCATCCCGATGGGGGCCAATTGGGGGAGGGCCTGGCAGGGGGGCCTGCAGGAGTTTGGCAGGCCCCACCCACAATTGGGGTGGGAGGGCCGATTAGGAGTGGAGCTTGCTGGGGTGAGGAGCTGCAGAAGGTTGGTGTGGGTGGGCACTTGGGACCCCAGTTGGGCTGGTTGGCCGTCACAGTGAGCATCATAGTGACTGGTCGCTCAGTCGGTCTGGCCATTCCAGCATTTAGGTCACTGGGTTTTTATATATGTAGATTTGTATTTCATTTCTGCTACACTTGATTTTTCCTTTCTTTTTATTAGTGAATTTGTATTACAAGCTTATATAGAAAGTTTTTTTTTTATTTTTAAAATTTTTGTATGCTATTTTTTCTCCATTTGAAGTACATAAATTTTAAATTTTTATGTAGTTGAGCTTTGTAACTTTTTGCCATTATAAGATTCTAACTAACTTTAGAGTTTAGCTTTGTAAAACTTTGTTTTCACAGCCAGAAGTTTAAAAATTATTGCAAACATATACTTCTGGTTATTTAATGCTTTTCTTTATATGAAATTTGTTATGTTGAATAATGTCATTCCTATCCACATTGCTGGTATGCTGGTTAGCTGTGCAGAGGCACTGCAGTATATTCCTCACTGCACCATACAGATCCAGGAGAGCAAAATTCCCTGTCTGTTGGGCCATACCTTTCTCCATGCTTCATACGGCTTACCTGCATGGCCAGGGAGAACCTGCAGCTGCCAGTACCTATAGTGTACTCTCCAACTGTGCATTACTCACAATGTGTATGGCTCATATCGAGATATCATCATTTTCAAATATGTGCTATAATGTAAAAATGGTTAGGAATCACCTTGACCTAACTATAATCAGAGTAATGTCTAAGTGAGACTTCTATCAGAAAACTCAGAAATGATAGCTTTGATGTTTTCTGACCTTAGCAAGGTTATCCATTGCCCAGAATGGGTCCACCATTCAGCCCCTATTTCCACCTCTGAATAAAGCTATGACTGGCTACAAAAGTATCACGGGTTAGACTTACATAACTTGTTTAATGCAGATAGTATAACAAGAATTTTTCAAAGGATATTCTAGGGTAAAATCTTCTTTTGAGCTTTTCGATGAAAAAAAAAAATGCTGTTTCTTAATGGAGAATAATAATGTTTATCTCTTACAGTTGAACTCTACTTCAAAAATGTTTCCTTCCACACTCCTTTCAGTTCAGCATGATTGGTCTCAGTTGCCGTTCATTCTTCAGTGTATGGTGTAGTCAATCAGGAGCTCTGAAATGAGCTAAAATAAAGCCCCTGCAGTTCAATTTTCAGTTTTGAGAGACAGAATACTTTTCATCTGCACTCCTACTTTTTATCATTGTCCTTAAAATGTCTTAGAAAGAAAAGACATTAAGACATATGGATTATAAAACGCTAAACAGGTAAGGTGGTAAATGCCACTCAAAGGGAGAGATGATGCCCACGTAATGGATGATGATTGTGAATGTTTAATAGTTGTACCAACACACCAGTGCCCTTGGCAGCAAGGAGTATTCTGAGGGAATCCTGTGTACCAATATTTCCATTATTATTCCAGACATTAAAATAATGGTCACATGAATTTAAGCATAAATGTCAACTGCAAAACACACATATGAATATGCACACATATTCATACACAGATGTAAATTAAATATGTCCATTCATATCTAATTATCTGTACAGATATATTCCTATAAATATATTGATGAATAAAATGTTATGACACTATTTCTAAATAATTCCTTTAAAGAGAATTATAGTATGGTAAGACCATTTAGTCGCTCTTATTTTCATCAGTTTTTTAGGACTAAAATGTGGAACATATGGACCTTTCTTTAACTGAAAACATATTCTAGCTCTTCTTACCATTAAATACATTATATAAGGGTAGGGAAAAAGTAGATTTACAGTTGTTTGTATGGAAAGTAACATAATTAATAAATAATCTAAGAATAAACTCTATCTCACCAACTTTTGCTACACCCTGCATATACTTTTTATTTGTATGGAAAACCAGAAATTTATTATTTATTTTTAAGTACAAATGATTTCCACAACATATTATGTTATCATGTTGTGTAAGTCTAGGTTAATACATAGAACTTATACACATTCATATTTTAAGCATTTTTATATTCATATGGATATTTATATGTGTATAGACATAAATGTTAATAACTAAGTGTCATGTGCAAATGATAACACTAGCACCATGGAATTATTGGTAGTTTACTTTCTACTTCACACTTTCTTCTACTTCTGAATTTCAGTATTAAAGACATTAATTTAATGATCAGAAACATAATAAAGCTATTTCTATTTTATACCAGGAAAAGAAGAGCTGTTTTTTCTATCAACATCACATTTGTAATATTAGAATTCAGCTTCCCTTGAAAACAAGAGGAAAGTAGTCAGGATTGTGATAAACCAGGAATCATCCAATGCTGTCAGAATGTAGTCCACCCTTAAGAAACAGACTGTGTGAAACATTCACCTACAGGACATGTTGACCATTTACTGCTCAAGATCATCAAGCTCAGTTCCCACATTATGCCAGCTCACCAGGACGCAACAAGGCAACTTCACCATTTACTTTGCCCTCCACAATAATTTTTATATATTTCAGTTTAACACTATGCCTAGATTAATCCAGGAAAGCTGCATAGCTTAACCAAGAGATAGCACAGGGCACTTAAGCCTCTCTAGCTTTTTCTTTACAAAACATGTCTGTGTCTTTTCCAAAGGCCAAAATATTTAATAATCACCAGTATTACCAGTGAAATTGTTTTTCAATCTACTAGTATATATATTTCAGTATGTTGCTTTGCATCTATTCCTGAAAGCTCCATAACAAATTAATTTCAAGGCTTTCAAATTATTTGTGATACTGACAGGTAAAAAGATGATAGATATATTGTAGATAGATAGGTAGGTAGATAGATGATAGATAGATAGACAGACACAGAGTGAAAGATGTACAATCTATTGAATTTTCCTCAGTTTTCTAGGAACTAGGAAGGTCAGATATAAATTTTGGAATAAATATTACTAGAATGAATTTCTTGATGTAATTTCTTTCTGTCTCCATTCACTTTTACATTAACATAAAAATAATCTAAAAGTCTTAATGTAAAAGCATTATTTATTTCTTATAAGAGTAGACAAAATTAAAAAATACTTAGAAACTCACAAAAATAAAAATTATTTATAATTCCACTATTTTGGAAATTATCTTAGTGTTTAATCAAATGTATACTTATATGAATAGTTTGCTTTTTATAAATATTATTTAATAATATTATTTTTCACTTAATATTAATAGAGTAAATGTTTTCCATGTTATCAATCTGTTCTCAGTTATTGGTAACATGTTTTATTGTATTTAGATGTGAAAGCATTCAAACTATTTTCATTTTATTACTATGTGGTAAACATTTGTATATATGTGTTTTTGTGCATGCATCAGCTGATGTCTTTCCATTAGAATGGCAGAGTAATTCTGCCTTTTCATTTTTAAGCACTGAATACATTGTAAGCTTTTAAAATAAGCCTGTGGCTTAAGAAGATCAAGGAGATTGTAAATTCTTCCTATGACTCAGGTTCTTAGTAAGATGTACTGAATTCCAACAGCTCTGTTTTCAGCCAGAAGCCAGAGATGAATGGAAGGTCATTCTCTTCATTTCCAGGTATCAGCGTTGCCTCAGAGTACAGCATAGGCCCAGTACCGTCCAACTCAAAGAAACTAAGCTTGTTTTTCATTGTGGAAAAAACACAGGAAGCATGTTCCACATTGATATTACTGAGAGCAGAGAAGTGCACTCAGCCATACCCACAGGGCTTGGAGAAAGAGTTTTAAGCAAAATTACCCTGAACATTTCCAGTCATTTATGACAACAGTCCATGCAGTTGACTGACAGTTGAAAGGCAGCTAGGTGGATGCTCATGGTATAGAAGATCAAAAACTTTGAATTTGAACACAGTTTTATAAACCATTAAAAAGAAAATCAGGCCTGGCCGGTGTGGCTCAGTGGTTGAGCATCAACCTATAAATCAGGAGGTCATGGTTTGATTCCTGGTCAGTGCACATATCCAGGTTGTGGGCTAGGTCCTCAGTAGTAGGAGGTATGCAGGAGGCAGCCAATCAATGTTCCTCTTTCATCATTGATGTTTCTATCTCTCTCTCCCTCTCTCTTCCTCTCTGAACTCATATATATATATATATATATATATATATATATATATATATATATATATCTCAAAGAAAATAATATAGCTGCAATCCACTTAAAAAAACAACAGTATTCTTAGATAGCAGTCATTCATATAAAATTCCATTTTAGATTATGTTTGAGGGGTTTCCTTTTGCAAATAGTAAATGCTTATGAAATATTTTCATGATAGACAATAGTCACTAATGGTTAGATCAAGTGGCTGATAATAAATGGTTTATCCAAATGCTTAATCTAAATTCCTAAGACCAGTACTGGTTTTCTTTTTCTTTTTTTACATATTATAAGGATGATGCTAAAAATATTATTTTAATTAGAAAGTCTAGTCTTATATTTTAAAGTGTATAGGCAGTATAGATGAGTGTTACTTACAACCATATGCCCTAGAGCAGTGATGGTGAACCTTTTGAGCTCAGCGTGTCAGCATTTTGAAAAACCCTAACTTAACTCTGGTGCCATATCACATATAGAAATTTTTTGATATTTGCAACCATAGTAAAACAAAGATTTATATTTTTGATATTTATTGTATATATTTAAATGCCATTTAACAAAGAAAAATCAACCAAAAAAATGAGTTTGTGTCGAGTATGACTCCCTCCACGTTCTGTGTGGAGTAGGGTTCGGTATCTGAAAGAGGAGCCACACAACAAATGAGAGAAAAAGACACGACATAATTTTGCAATATTGGGGGACCAGGCAGGCAAGTCCCCAAGGACTTCCACCTAAGCTCAGGCCACTCCGATCTTTTATTGAGGTCGGGGTAGCCTTAGGGTAAGGAGGTCTGTCTGGGGTAGCCCGAAGGTAAGGTGGTTTGTTTGGGGTAGCCCTAGGTTAAGGAGGTTTCAATGACACACAGATTAGGTCATAACATCACCCTTAGGCAATTTACATGATTAAAGGTAGGGAGGTTGCTTCAGCTATCATTATCTAGATTAACTGGGTGGTGCACAGTTCTGACCTTTGCTAGAACTTCAAAGGTTACTAGCTTTTGGGGGGTCTCTGTCTAAACTCAGCTAGTGAAGACAATGAATGGTTTCCAGCAAGTTTGTGTGTCACCTCTGACACACATGTCATAGGTTTGCCATCGCTGCCCTAGTCAGTCATCCTGAGTACAAACTACATTGAAGCTTGAGTTTACTCCTATGTAAGGTGGAGATACATTATTTATTTTGTTATCAAACACAATGTTGCAAATATTTGGAAAGCATTGGTAGAGTGCCTCTGATGCATTCAATTCAGGTTGGTGTGCATATGATACTGAGAAAGGTAAGAGGAGGGGCTTTATTTTTCATGGAGCAGATTGGTCTTTCTTAGGATTTATGTGAAACTGCTGCTCAGCCCTAACTGGTTTGGCTCAGTGGATAGAGCATTGGCCTGTGGACTGAAGGGTCCCAGGTTTGATTCTGGTCAAGGGCATCTACCTTGTGGGCACATCCCCAGTGGGGAGTATGCAGGAGGCAGCTGAATCAATGTTCTCTCTCATTGATGTTTCTAACTCTCTATCCCTTTCCCTTACTCTGTAAAAAATCAATAAAATATATTTTAAAGAAAAGAAACTGCTGCTCAAACAGGAAGTTTGTCATAGCTGGCAATCTATCCTCCTCTGCACATGTTACATTAGTTATACACATATATTATCTTGCAAATTTACTTATTTATACTGTTAAATTCTTTACATATTGTGTATAAATCATTTACTAGATGTTAGGGATTTGGAAGTACCAAGAAAGTGAAAATCTTTTTATTTCAAGTCTGGTAAAATTGTAGTAACCAATGCATGCTGAAAAGCATGATAGAGTACTAGAGGCCCAATGCATGAAATTCGTGCAAGGAGCTCAGCCTTCACAGCTGCAGCAGCTTGCCTCAACCCTTACAGCCCCGGCCTTGTCCGGATAATCATCCAGGAAGGTTGTTCAGCTGTCCAGTCTAATTAACATATTATGTTTTTATTATTATAGATGAGGGGAAAAACATTGTTAGTCTTTACCATGACTTCGTTTCCTTGAAATTATATCAGAACCCTACATAGAATCTCTAGGTTCTGGAATTCTCCATTCTTACAGGGAAAATATGGACTGAGTATTCAATGATTTGGTATCAATTTCTAATTATTGCTACTAATAGGCTCTATAAATTTAAGAGTGCTTTTTTTTGCATTCAGTTTCTTAACATCTATAAAATAAAAGCGGCCATTATGGCAGAACAACCAGAACGACTGGTCACTATGATGCACACTGACCACCAGGCTGCTGATGCTCAACATGGGAGCTGCCCCCTGATGGTCAGTGTGCTCCCACAGGGGGAGCACCGCTCAGCCAGAAGCCAGGCTCATGCTGGCACGTTCAGCAGCGGTGACAGGAGCCTTTCCGTCTCTGCAGCAGTGCTAAGGAGCAGCGAGCCAAGCGGTAAGGAGCAGTGAGCAGGTGGGCAGTAAGGAGCGAGGGATCCCAGACTGTGAGAGGGTGCAGGCCAGGCTGAGGAACTCCCCCTCTAGTGCACGAATTTCATGCACTGAGCCTCTAGTTTAAAATAAGGTTTGTGTGCTATGGTTTCTAACAATATTTCCTGATTTAAATTAAATAGGTCATAAGAATAATCTCTAGTGGAACTATTTCTTTTATATATATTATATTTTTATTGATTTCAAAGAAGAAGGAGAGGTAGAGAGAGAGAGAGAAACATCAATGATCAAAGAGAATCATTGATCGGCTGCCTCCTGCACATCCTCTACTGGGGATCGAGCCTGCAGGCTGGGCATGTACCCTTGACTGGAATTGAACCTGGGACCCTTCAGTACATAGGCCAACTGTTTATCCACTGAGATAAACCAGCTAGGGCTAGTAGAACTATTTCTGCTTTATTGTTTTTGTCTATCCAAACCATGTTCATACACTCTCAAAGTTCTACTCACTAAATCAGACAACTCCAAATATTCTCCCCTAGTAGCCTCAAACATTATTTTAGATCTCCAGAAGAACATTTATATTCTTGAGATCAAAAAGCTAAAACTTTCATTTGTTTTTTACATAAATATTTTATCATTCATATCAAGTTAGCCTTTAGCTGAAATTAGGTATCATTAAAAGAAAGAAAGAAAGAAAGAAAGAAAGAAAGAAAGAAAGAAAGAAAGAAAGAAAGAAAGAAAGAAAGAAAGAAAGAAAGAAAGAAAGAAAGAAAGAAAGAAAGAAAGAAAAGGAAGGAAGGAAGGAAGGAAGGAAGGAAGGAAGGAAGGAAGGAAGGAAGGAAGGAAGACTAACCTGCTACTTTTTCTTCAAATCTAAATTTCATGAGAATTGTGGTTTAAAAAAATAAAATGGGTTTCCCAGAACATTACGGTATATGTGAAAACAACTTTTATTAATTCTATAAAATATAACAAAACTGGTGGTTTGCCTTCCTAGTACAAATGCAAGCTTACTTTGGCTTTAGTTTAATTTTAATAACTCTGAGGTTTTTCCAGATGTTCACGACTAGAAAATTTTATTTTTAAAAAGATGAATCTTCTGGCCTGGATGACTTTCACTATGAATAAAAATGAATTCTTCATTCTTTTTTTCTCAGCTGTATAGTATTCCAGTGTGGCTATCTATAACATGGTTATTTAGTTGTTCCCTTATTGGTAGACTGTTAGGTCATCTCAGTCTTTTGTTACTATAAAAATGCTGCAAAAAACTCTGCAGTGGCATCATTTCGTTGAATGGTAAGTATATCAATAACAGGTTCTCAGAAGTAGGATATCTGAGTCAACTTAATGTTGATAAATATGACCAGATACTTCCAGAGATGCAGTGCTGAATTTCTGTTGCTAAAAGTGTGAGAGTAAACTGTGAGAGTTTTGATAAGGACTTAATTCCCTGTCCAAGATGGCTTTTTAAATGAAAAGTGAAAAGTGATAAAAGTAACATTTTGATATTTCACAATTTTGCCTGTGACTGATCCAGGTTCTCATTCTTCTAAGAACACTATTTTGCTTGGTGATATATGAAATGATCTAGGGATTCATTTGTAGTGCAGTTTGGGATATAAAATCTGAGGTCTATCTTAAGTTAGGTTCTTCATGGTATTTATATAGGATTTTGCTCTCCCATCGTTATATGACTATTATGAACAGATATCCATAAGGTATGGACTCTGTCTTCTAAAAAGTGTATAAAATTATCTTTACAACTTGTTTACATTTTATTAACATTATAAAAAGTGATTTTACACCAAAAAGGTAAAATAAGTCATTGTTCATGGGCTGACTCCCCACTTCCTAATTCGAATATTGAAGTTCTAACTCACAGTACATTAGAATGTGACTGTATTTGGAGACAGGGTCTATAAAGAGGTAGTCAGGTTAATATGAGGTTCTTAGGGTGGTAGCCTCAGCAAACTAATACAGTCATAGCAAAGTATATCTTAGATGTGTTCTGTGAATTATATTCTTACTGGTTTTCTTTAAGGACTTTCTTTTCAGTGATCATGCAACTTAAATTTACAGTCCTAAGAATTTTAGGTCACTTGCTCTTCTTGACAAAAGTTTTCCATTTAGAGGACTACTCTAAATAGTTATGATGTATGTTCTTCACATTTCACTATAGGGTTTATTCATATCATTATTAAGTATTTGAGCTTGATTTATTATTGGCAAATCTACACTTCAGTCTGTGGTAGATTCATTAATAATCAAGCAGACTTAGTGAAAAGACAAAAGTGCTTATGTCTATTTATACTTTGTCTAATTTAAAATGTAGTTTGTCATTTTCTAATTATTAGTATGCTACTAATAAAACTAATAAAATGTGCATATAGCTAATAAGAGTTCACCAAACATTTAAGCTTTAAAATTACAATCATAAACAATGAAATGTCTTAACAATTCTAAAATGAGTTTCTAGAGTCACTTGATGCTTTAATTCAACCTAAACATTAAGCAAATAAGATTCTAATCATTGCAATCTGGCCATTACTCTTTTGTTGAAGTTGAATACAGAATGCTAAATCTACGGATTTAAATTTGTTTCTAAATTCCATCCCTGTATCTATTTTAACTACCCTTTTTTCAGCTTTATTGAGGTCTAGTTGACAAATAAAACCACAAGATTTTAAAGTGTACAATGTGATGATTGATATCCTATATAATAAAAGACTAATATGCAAATTGTCCCCTTGATTGGGAGTTCAACTGGGAGTTTGACCGGGGGACGGGGCGGGGTGGTCAACTGCCCCTGGCCCCTCGCCCCTGGCTGGCCAGGCCTGATCAGCCCCTATTGGAGTGGGCTGGCCAGACCGCACCTGTGCATGAATTCATGTACTGGGCCTCTAATATGTATATATTGTGAAAGGAGTTCCAAAATAACACATTCATCACCTAACACGCTCGTTATAGTAAATTTCAATTATAGTATTAGCAACTATTGTCACAATATTATATATTATAGCCTCAGATCTTATTTACCTTATAACAAACTGTTTCTCTTTTCAACTTTTTCCTTATTTCCCCCACCTCCTAGCCCCTAGCAACCATCATTCTACTCTGCCTGTATGAATTTGACTTATTTAACTTCTTAGTTTTTTAGATATACTTGGTAATTGTTTGCATCTAACTAGATAGTTAGGGTTATAGACCTGGATCTAGCAATTGATATAATAAATCAATGACTGAGAACCTGAGGAGCTCTAAGTGCACATTCCAAGATGATTCTTGCGTCTATTTCCAGATGATCTGATCTCATTATTATTTAAATTTGTCCGTTTCATCAGTTAAGCATCCAGATTATTTCCTTTCATATATCTGCTATTTTTTATTGTAACATTATTCATTTTCTCAAAATGATGTTTAATTTTATTTTATTATAATATATTATACTTGCAGTAAGTCTACTACATGATTTTCTTTATTATAAACAGATAAAGCTAATTTTTCAGCTTTGGTCTATGTGTGGTCTGATCTGGTTTAGTTAAATATAAAGTCTTCAGCCTTATTTGGCTCACTACTATTGCAACATTTCTTTTTCATAGTCTAATTAGAGCCTCAATATTGACATATCCTTACTTTATTTCTACTGGCAATAAATCACTTGTTTGTATGTGCATTATAATCATACACAGTAACAAAATAATATTGAATGTCTACAATATGCAAAACCCTGTGCTGGGTGTCATGAGATACTACAAAGATAATTCTTCTTCCACCTTCTATAATCATTATTCTTTAGAAAGAAGGTAATGCACATACATAAATCACTCTAATGCAAGGCAGGGAAAAATATGTGCCATTAGAGAAGTCTGGATAAATCAGAATGAGTTTTTTTGGAGAGGTTTCATTTAAATCTGGCTAGAGGGATCTAAAGCAATTATTCAAGAAGGCAGCATTAGAGTAACGTATTGAAGTAGAAGTAGCATTCATATATATATTAGAGAAAAATAATTTTCCAGACCAAACTCACAGTATATACAAAGTCACAAAAGTACAACATGCGCTAGCAGGTTTGGCTCAGTGGATAGAACATCAGCCTGCAGAACAAAGGGTCCCAGATTTGATTCCAGTCAAGGGCACATACCTTGGTTGCAGGCTCCTCCCCAGGGGTCCTGATCAGGACTTATGAAGGAGGCAACCAATCCTTGTGTTTCTCTCACATTGATGTTTCTCTCTGTCTTACCCTCTCTCTTCTACTCTCCCTAAAAATCAATGTAAAAATATCCTCAAATGAGTAGTAACAGCAACAACAAAAATAGTAGAAACATAAAGGTCGACTTTCTTGGGGAGCAAGGAGCTTTGTTTGGAGAGAGCAGAAGCTGTTCTCATTCATTCATTCATCTCCTAATCTGGGTGTCCCATAAATCAGAATGTGTTAGGCACAAGGACCACAATAAAAAGAGAGAAAATGAAACTCCTGCTCGCCAGCATTTTAATTTCTTTAATTAGCAATTACTATGTGCCAGATATTTGAAAAGTGCTTTACTAATATTAATTAATTTAATTCTCATAACAGCAGTGAGGTAGGTACTGTTATTTCCATTTCATAAATGGAGAGACTGATGCATTTAGAAGAAACTTAACCAATTTACATAGCTAAGTTGCAGATCCAGGATTTAAACTCAGGAATCTGACTCCGGAGTTTATGCTCTTAAGCACTGCATTCTTCTACATGATTTAGTGAATTGGAAGATAAGTTTCTATGGATAAATACAGACAGATTGTGAATGGCCTTGAATGACAAGCTAAGAAGTTTGATAAAATAAAAACTGTGATTTAAAAGATCATTCTGACGGCAGTGTAATGATTTATTGGAACAGTGAAGTTCTACAACAAGCGGATGGCCATTGCTTTACCCTAGATGGCAGATGATGACGTTTTGAGTAAGGGTGGTAGCTGTGATAATACACGGAAGAGACTGTATAGGAGTAGAATTAACAGGAACTGGATAAGACACCAGGAGTCAAATACAATGGCAGTGGCATCAGTCAGGATTTTGTAGATTATAAGTGACAGGAAGCCATCTCAAACTTGCTTTAACAAAAGTGAGAATTTCTTGGTTCATATATTTGAATCAAGACATTCTGCCTTTTACTGTTTCTCAGATCTGCTTTCCGTTGCTGGCTTCATCTTCAGGCAAATTCCATACATGTGGTTGTGAAGATGGTTCCTGGTTTCCAGAATTACAGTATCCTAGAGGCTAGACAATCTTCATCTAGCAGTGGTTCTCAACCTTCTGGCCCTTTAAATACAGTTCCTCATGTTGTGACCCAACCATAAAATTATTTTCGTTGCTACTTCATAACTGTAATGTTGCTACTGTTATGAATCGTAATGTAAGTATCTGATATGCAGGATGGTCTTAGGCGACCCCTGTGAAAGGGTCGTTCGACCGCCAAAGGGGTTGCGACCCACAGGTTGAGAATCGCTGAAGGGGAGCATTTTCCACGTCTTTCAGCCACAAAGCAGGATATGACTCTCAATGGCTCAGTATAAATCAAATGTTCAAATCAGGAGCTGAAGTTGGATCAACCTTTTGTCAATACCAAGAAGTGAGAGACAGAGAAGAAGGGTTTTCCAAAAGGAGGAGACATAATATAGATAAAAATTAAGTATTCACTTCAGCAACATTTTGAGCCTTAGTGAACAAGAGTGTGATGGTTCTCTTTATCAGAAGTAAGGTATATGAGAAAAAGGTCAATAACAAGTTTGAGAAGAAAAGAGACATGTTGAGTTTAAATACTGGCAGAGCACTTGGGTAGAAATGACTAGTAAAGATTTTAAAACTATAAAACTTGAATTTAGGAGCATGATGAATACTAAATATAAAATATTTGGAGTCAGGTGAGTAGTGAAATGGTTGTTGAATCTGTAAACTTTAATGAGATTAAGAAAAATGATTTTCATAGATGTAAAAGGAGGCCTGAAGTCAAATGCTATCATTGAAATCAAGAGACAATCATCCCAAGAAGATAGATTAGTCCCCAGGATCAAAAGTCACAGCTAGATCAAGGAATATCTGATAAAAAGTCATTTGGTCTAGATAAAAAGAAAATCAATAGTGCTCTTGAAGAAAAGTTCAAGTACATAAAAAGCACATTGTGTGGAATTAAAGAATAAATGAGATAGAACAAAGTGGCCTTAAATTTCTAGCCAGCTAAGTAGCTAGCTATGTGACCCTGGGCAAGAAACTTTAGAATCTCTATGGCTCTGTTTGCTCATATTTAAAATACAGATTATACTCTTGACCCCTGTTGCTCAATGGTTGAGCATCAACCCATGGACCAGGAGGTCATGATTCAATTCCTAGTCAGGGAACATGCCAGGGTTGTGGGCTCCATCCCCAGCAGTGGGCATGCAGGAGGCAGACGATTAATAATTATCTGTCATGGTTGATGTTTCTATCCCTATCTATCTCTATCTCTATCTCTATCTCTATCTCTATCTATCTCATCTCTATCTCTATCTCTCCCTTCCTCTCTCTAAAATAAATAAAAATGTATTGAAATGCAGATTACAATAGTAATTGTATCTGGTTTATAGGTTTTACTTGAGGTTATATTAAAAAAGTACTGACATAATGCCTGGCAAATTATAAGCTCTCAATAATAGCTATAAGTGTGTGGTTGACATAATGAGTAGGGAGGACATGACAGAAGCAAAAGTGAGGCTACTTACATGACCTTTTGCAGTGAAGGTAAGTAAAGAGACATATGTGACAGATTTAATGTGACCCCAGGTTCTTTGACATTCCACCCATTAAGAGATGGATCCTGATGGTGACCAATTCCTAGCTCTCAGGATGTTTGCCCAGAAGAAAGCAGGCCACCATGTAAAAACTCAGTTTATCTCAAGACTGCCATCTGTGAGGATACCCTAGCTAGCTATGACAAGAACCTGCACACACAGAGAGTGAGATGCCAGACTAGCAATGTATCTGAAGGTGACTCCCCATAACTATGAGAGAGTCTGAGTGAAAGTTGCCCACTAGAAATCAGTCAACCCACAGAACCATGAGTGATAACCATAAATTATTGTTTAAGAAAACTATGGCTTGTTTCATAGCAAAATATGAAAAGAACAGACATTATTTGTGGGAATGACAAAGTCTAAGATGTTGACTTATTTTTGTTGTTGTATTTTGGTTGATTTTATTTAGAACAGGGGTGGAGAACATCAAGCCCACAGGCCTTTTAAGGCCCACAAAATCATTTGGTCTGGCCCTGCCAAGGCATTAAGCATGAGCCAATTAAATGTTTCACCAACTATAGCAGGCTAATTCTTAAGGTGATAATTTTGTATGGCCCGAGAATGATGTTGTAAATATCCAAATGGCCGTTGGCAGAAAAAAGATTCCCAGCCCCTGACTTAGAAATTAGAATCAAGATTTATGTGGGCTGTGGATTTATCTTAAGAAAGAAAGTGAAGCTTCAGGAAAGGCATCATATAATGAATGTATTAGGGACTTGAAGAGACATTAGAAAATATATTCAAACTCTTAGGGAGAGGAGTTTATGTTTCCCAGCAGGATAAAAACCTCTTCCTCTGAGAAAGAGTAAATGAGAAGAGGTAAGAGATATAGAGTAAGAAATATGAAAGATGTCTATGTAAGAAACAAATTTTTCTTCATTCATCTTAGACTTTACTCCCCAAAATTTGCATCATGAAATTTTTAAAGTTGTGGGACCTCCCGAAGACTGCTGCCTCCTCCTTCTGGGTGCTGGTGATTGGGATGACACCAAGGCCAATCAGGGAACATGAAAAACAAAAGTCTTAAATAGGCCACAGCAGGATTTAGGTCATTTACTACCAGGGTTCCTTTGACCCAATAATTCTGGTTACTGCTATCATTGCCTTCTTTTACCTCCAGGCACAAAAAATTATAAGCTATAGTGCTTAATGATTCCTCTAAATCAGATATTTCATTGCTTTCGCTTAGGTGAAATGGAAAAAAAAATAAAAAGTAGATATGGAGTGGTGCTTTTTTGGATCTGCCAATTTATCTTTTGCAGTATGTGTCATGTAAACACTTCTAACTTAATATACTGCACATGCATCATCCTTGAATGTTTAGTTTTATTGCTGCAGAAGTAATTTCCAAGGTCATCTTACAACGGGTGAAAACTTGAAGGTTCATGCAATTTATGTTCATTATAGGTAATGTTGTACCACATTTTGGAACTATCAACTTTTATTCTCTAAATGTTTGATCCAGTAATTTTAAGGATAAAATATGGTTATCCGGTTTTTGAAAGTATACACCCTTGCTGTGAAAACTCATATTCAAATATGGGTTGACAATGTAAAACTCTTCTATGTTATTTTTTCTTAACAGATTTTAATTCATCTCAGTCACACTTCACTAGACTTAAGATAGGTATCTCATTCATGACTAGTCTCACAGTGATAACACAGAATAAATCTGCCAGTCTCACAATAAGAATGCCATCACCTGCTGGCTTGGTTGTATCAATTATTGGGAAATAATGAAAGAAAGAAAACTGATATTTGTAATGTGCTTTGTAGTTTTTAAAGTGCTTCCTTAAATATTAATTCGCTTTTGCAACAACTCTGTAAAACAGCACTGGGAGGCATTTAGAAAATTAAAGGAAATTTTTCAAGGGCCAGAAAGTAACAGAACTAAGAAACCACCCTGATTTTCATACTAAATCCTAGTATTTGAAAATCAGTTTCCCCACTTAGTAGCCCTGTGCTCCCTTTCTTCATGCCCAAAATCATGATCATATCGTTACATACCTAATAAGGTCCTGTGACAGGTAAATGAAGTATTTTTGTGTGCAACTATTAGCACAGTGTCTGCCATTTAGTATTCTACAAATGTTGGATATTATTGTGCTAGAGATCCTCTCTGGTAAAGAGGGACTAAACTGACATCATGGCTAGAATCTCTCTCTCTCTCTCTCTCTCTCTCTCTCTCTCTCTCTCTCTCTCTCTTTCCTTCCCCCTCTCTCTCCCTCTCTCTCCATCTACTTCTCAACAATTAAAGACTTTAAATTCAAAAGAGCATGGGAGTTTAGCAATACCACAGAAGATAATAAAATAATGTAAATCATGTGGACATATTCTCTTTTTTTAATATATTTTATTGATTTTTTACAGAGAGGAAGGGAGATAGATAGAGAGTCAGAAACATCAATGAGAGAGAAACATCGATCAGCCGCCTCCTGGTACATGCCCTTGACCGGGATCAAACCCGGGACCCTTCAGTCCGCAGGCCGACGCTCTATCCACTGAGCCAAACCAGTTTTGGCCATGTGGATATATTCTTAGAAGATCAATCACTCCTGCATTGGTGGTTTCTGGTGACCTGACCCAAGCTAAGCATAATCTAGTCTCATGAAACTCTCAGGATAGACTATTAGGGGTAGTAATGGGCTGAATGGTGCCTCCCCGCAAAAGTTAATGTTTTGAAGCCTAGCCCCAAGTAACTAGAAATATAGTTGTATTTGAAAATAGGGCCTTTAAAAAAGTGACTCAGTTACAATGAAGCCATTAGAGTGGGTCCTAATCCAATCTAACTGGGGTCTTTATAGGAGGAAATTTGAACACCCAAAGAAACTCCAGGGATGTTCATGACAGAGGAAAGCCCAGGTGAGGACACAGGTAGAAGCCTAGAAGAGAGGCCTCAGAAGAAACCAAATGTGCTGACACCCTGATTTTACACTTCTAGTGTCCAGAACTATAAGAAAATAAATTATTTTGTTTAGACTACCTAGGTCCTAGTCTGTGGTTTTGTTATTGCAGCCCTAGCAAACTAATATAGGGTCTGTTGCTCATTATCATCCCAGAGGTTAAGCAGATAGAACTAAGGCCTGAGAGACTTAGTGACTTGCTTCAGATCCCACAGATTCTGTCCAAACCATAAATGTGGTTAATGTTACCCCAAGGATTGAATTTGAGCTGCATTAAATTAATTCAAATACAGTAGGAAATTTAAATGCCAAGAACTTATGTGCAAAGAGCTAGTTCTTGTTGTAAGCATGTTTCAACCCAGGATATGTCCAAATTTTTTTCTGGATTAAGCTTCAATCAATGGGTTTCTGTCTACTAATTGGCTAAAGAAAGAGTTTCCTTAAATTTCGGGGACATTTTCATGAGCCCTTTAATAAATGTTAATGATTCTGGGTCAAGACTATGGAAGCTATGACAGGGTCAATGATAACAACTTATAAAAAGATAGCTTAGCTTTTAAATAGTTATAATTATTAATATAGTGCATCAATGTGGCATTGTTAACTTCCACGAAGCCCTTTAATTTATTCTAGTTCAAATTTTATGAGAAAAAACTAATCCTATGAAAACTAGGACAGAGCCCCAGCTGGTGTGGCTCAGGTGATTGGAGCTTTGCCCAGTATACCAGAGGTTGCTGGTTTGATCCCCAGTCTGGGTGCGTATACACAAGACAACCTGTAGATGTTTCTCTCACATCAATGTTTTTGTCTTTCCCTTCCTCTCTCTCTAAAATCAGTGCATGTCCGCCAGAAAGGATTTAAAAACGAGAGAGAGAGAGAGAGAGAGAGAGAGACAGAGAGAGAGAGAGGAAGGAAGGAAGGAAGGAAGGAAGGAAGGAAGGAAGGAAGGAAGGAAGGAAGGAAGGAAGGAAGGAAGGGAAGCTAAGATAGAATTCAACTCTTTTTAGTGCTTTCAAGAGAGAGAAACAACCTGGCTGAGCATCAACCTATGAACCAGGAGGTCTAGGTTTGATTCCCGATTAGGGGGCACATGCAGGCTCTATCCCCAGTAGGGGCTGTGCAGAAGGCAGATGATCAATGATTCTCTCTCATCATTAATGTTTCTCTCTCTCCCTCTCCCTTCCTCTCTGAAATCAACAAAACTATATTTTAAAAAGAGAGAGAAACAAAAAGTTCAGATAACAAATCTGCTTTTCTGCAATTATTTTTATCATATGAAACACAGAAGACAAAGATAAAGCAAGAATTGATGACGGTGTCAATATGGTAAAAAAAAAAAAATGCTCTTGAGATGGGCTGAACTACTGTACTGTTTTCTTGAAAGGACCAGTCATCTTCCAAATGAGATGTTATCTGTTGTCACTTCTGTGAAAAATAAAGCACCTGCCTCTGCATCTTTCTTCTACTTTGAACAGTTTTCCTGGGTGAGACCTGAAAGGTTGGCTAACAGAGGCAAACTGTTTGCCTTTGTTTCCTTGGATCAGTAGCCCCTGAACTCACATTCTTTCAAATTCAAAGTTGAAGTGCTATTGTCTAGTTTTCTGAGTTCATCTGTTGTTCAGACTTCCCTGTTTGCTTTGCAGAGTGAAGGAACATATTCAGAAGCGACTTTACAAGAAGCTACTCTAAAATATACATGGAGCTATTACTTATTGAACAAACTATTCTGAGCTCAGTGCTCTGTCCTAGTTTCTGCATGCTTATTATTTCAGTTTTTCTGAAAGTCAGAAGCTAATCTCATAGTACACAATTCACTCACTTATTAATTCAATAAACATTATTAATGAAACCTGTTTATTTTACACTGAGTGGCCAGATTATTATGACCACCCCATCAGTACAATGAAGTGAATTAGTTATGCAAATAATAATAATAATAATAATAATAATAAAATCTTGAGAGTATTTGCTTAGGGAGTTTTCAATATTCAGTATTTTTGGAAGTGTCAATGAAGTACTGATGGGTGGTCATAATAATCTGGCTGGTCACAATAATCTGGCCACTCAGTGTGGCCATTCCAGGCACAATCCTAGGTACAAATAGATGAAGACAAAAGCCCTAAAAGAAACCACAGTCTAGAGCTGAACTGTTTAATAGTGTAGCCACTAGCCACATGTGAATTTTTTTAAAATATATTTTATTGATTTTTTACAGAGAGGAAGGGAGAGGGATAGAGAGTTAGAAACGTCAATGAGAGAGAAACATTGATCAGCTGCCTCCTGCACACCCCTTACTGGGGATGTGCCCTCTACCAAGGTACATGCCCTTGATCAGAATCAAACCCGGGACCCTTCAGTCTGCAGGCCTACGCTCTATCCACTGGGCCAAACTGGTTAGGGCCACATGTGAATTTTTAAGTTTAGATTTTAATTAATTAAAATTAAGTAAAATGAAGGATTCGTTCCTCAGCCATACTAGCCATTTTTGGGTGCTTAATAGTTATATGTGACAATGGGTACTCTACTGGACAATGCTGGGGAACATTTTCATCATTGCTAAACATCTGCTCTGGTCTAGACATTAGCATATTCCAATAACTTACATAGTTTGATAAAGCATCATTTAATTCTGTTCAGAATGGGCAATAAATACTACAAAGCAATCCAACCCATTTTAGATATGGGGGGAGGTACAGAGAATAATTGAGGTACATATACTAGTATAAAAAACAAGCATTTTTATTACTCATTCTTTTCAACAAGGAAAATCTGATTTACAGTTGGCATCTAAAGATGTCAATGTTGTACTATAAAAGACAGCACATTGTAGCATCCTAGATCCCCAGGGCTTCAGAGAGATGAACGCTAGTGGTGAACTCAGTTACAGAATTACACACAGTGTGTGTTTTTTCCAAGGTCAAGGAGGTTAGCAAAGAAATTTCACAATTCACATGGAGGTTCACCATTCTAACACATGAAAATAACAGTAAGCCGAATTTAGGAGACACAGCTAAGAATGAAGAACAAGACGAGACCAATGTATCAACCACAGGGCAATCCAGGTGGATTTCATTGAATGGATACCTTGCTGCCTCCACTAAATATATTGATTATGAAATGTAGAAGTGACTTCCATGCTATTCTTTTTCAGAAATAATTCAGGCGACTTCGGGTTGTGTGGGGTCATAGTTTAAGATTAATGTGGTAACTGCAACATAATCATTGAAAGCTTCTATAACACTGTTGCAATCAAAATTAGCTTCCCATAATTTTCTGATTGTACACTTATGAATTCATTTCTTCAGGATTTAAATGGTAAGTTATGTTGTTCAGAAAATGATAGAACATTATCACTATTTTTGGGAGATGTACAAGTTTATTAGCATTCATAAGCTATTAACTATAATGTATGAAAGAAAAAAATGTTATTTCACTCTAACAATGTAAGTTTTTTTTTATCATATTTTCAAAATCTTTTTTTCTGCTCTGTATGAGTACAAACACAATTTAAGGGACACTATATGTGAATATACTCATATTAAATACTAAAGTGGTATTTTGGCAAGTCTCATGAAGTTATCAAATTTCTATTTTCAATCTTGCTCCTTACCTGGTTGGTTTTGTGGAATCTAATGTTCAGGTGGGAATGTGTGCAGTGTGCAGAGTACAGGTATAGGGGAAGGAGTTGTAAATGGAGCAGAGTTCAGGGTGGCTTTTTGTTAAAAACAATTAGGGTTGTGTCTTCTGTGTGAAGGAACTGATGTTGATAAATGAGAAAATGAATGAAAAATTGGTCACAAAAGCAACCAGAGACAGTGGCAATTACTGTGAGGCAAGATACAAATCAGTGAAAGGAAAAAAAAATTCAGACAAAAATGAGAGGACAGTTAATACTGAAAGGAATGAAAAATATTATAAGTATTAGTTCTTTTTATGTTAATAGATGTCAGTGGCTGGGATTTTGACATTTTATAAGCATGTTTTCCCTAAATATGTAGTTTCTATAAAACAGTGGTTCTTCTGTGGGGATAAATATCAGGATTACCTGTAGAACTATTAGAAGATATAAAACATATGTAGTCTATATAGGCCTATGCCCCACCTCTAAGAGATTCCGATATAACATCTTTCATCCCGTTTAGGTCTATAGAGCTATCTCCGTTGAAAAACAAGGGTTTCTTTATCTATCTCTTGCATAACTATCAAGGGATTCTATTCTTGTCATAGTATTTGACCTATTTTCTCTTCAGATCACGTGAGTTCAGTTTTCTCTTTGTGGGTTTACAGAAAGCAAGAGTAGCATTGCCAACAACTTTTTGCATAAAAAATATAGACTATAAATTATTTAAAAGAGCTCTATCACAGCAGGAATAGCTAATATCAAACAGAGTTGCTATCTCTGCTTGTGAGGGTCCCAATAAGATAGCCAATGGGGAATAGAAGGAAACATATGTAATACTTTCAACAATAAAGATAAAAAAAGAGAGTTTTGCTAATGAATACTCTGCTTTTTGCCATTTCTCCACAACTTTTGAGAGGCTAGTATTCTAAATGTGGAATGCATCCTAGAAAGACAGTTCAGAGGTTGGCGCTTTGCTAATAAATGCTAAGATTCTTGATCCTAGCAATTATGTAATTAGATTAGATCATTATTATTTGTGAAACTGGAAGAGTGTTCTATTATTCATGGTTTTATTTGCAAACAACAAAAGAATTCTGGCTAATTTAAGCAAAAGTGAACCTACAGGATAATATACAACTGATATCATTAATAACCTGGTTATTATTAACAGGAAAGGAGTAAAGGGAAGACTAGATAACATAGGCATGCCATCTGTACAGCTTTGCCAGGAAGGTGCAGATTCTCTGCAGATCGCTGGGGGAAGGGACTGGACAATATACACATGCCAAGTAAGGTCTGGGTGATGTCATAAAATGCTCACCTGTCAGTCACACCTGGGGACATGTCAGTGGCCAGAATAGGTGTGGTCACTGCACACACAGGAAGATTTGATATTGAAATTCCTGAACAAAGGGGGCTCTCTCTCCTACTCTCTTTGGCTCTTGGCCCTCTTGATCTCTTCAGACTCCTGTTGCAGGGAGCATGCTCACCTGCATTCACCCACATGGCCACAGCCATGTGGACTCCACACAAGGATCCATGAACTAAATCCCGCCTAATGCTACATCAGACTCAGTTCCATCATGGAAGGGAAGCTCTTGACACTGGCTCTGCTTTTGACTCTGCTGGAGCCCCAGGACGGGTTTCAGAACAATGGCACTTTACAAACTGAGGGGTATAACTCATTCTTCAGTGTGAGTCTTAGAACATTCATTTTCTGATGATATTGCAAGAGCCACCCCACTCCCACTAGCAATGGAGGGTATCACCAATTCAAACCTCCAGCAAGACAACTACTAAAATAATACATTTGAAAGCTGTCAGATCCAGAAATCAAAAAAAGTTGGGCATCACATAAGCATGTTAGATAACATTCCCTGAAACATCCCCTGCTGATCTTCTGTCACTGATAATGGTACTCCTGGATCTTACCAACATCTTCCCATCACTGCTGTGAATGATTTCCCAACTGACCCTGCGTTTTTGTGTTCTCCCTTAAGACACATAGTTATCGGTGGAACCCTCTGTTCACTGAGCCTCGGTCATATATATGCCTGTGCCTTGGGTACAAAAGCAAATGGAAATATCTTTACTCACTGCAACGTTCATGGGGGAAGGTGAAAATCTGAACAACATCTTCCACATAAAAATTATTTTAAAATAAGACAAAAGTTTAGGTGAAATATAGCCTAAAGTGAAAAGTGTTTATGACAGACCACTCATAAGCCACCCTGGCTATTAATTTATGAGCTAAATTGAGCATGGGACACATTTGCTTTTTTGATAGTTAGGAAATGAAGTCTTTAGAGCACCATGGAGTGTCTGGTATTTGTTGAGACTGATTATAACATTGATCATTGTCACTGACAGGCATTAGAGTTGAGAGTAAGGAAAGTAAATGCCAGCAAACAGAAAGGTCTCTAGGGCAACAAGATATTCCTATAGCAGATCTTTTGTTCAGATGTTGGCCCACATTTCTTCAGGCTAATAAACAAGGCTGTTTCCTTGGTTACATAGATAAGGAATAGGTGGTGCCTTAGGAGTACAGAAGGGCCAACATCAACCTTTTGTGTAAATGTATGGGAACAGATGAGATAAGTGTTTATGATAAGCTATGCAGAGTACTGCATGGTGCCAACATAATTCAAATATGCAGTCTTTGTTGAGAACTTCTAATTTAAAGATCTGGGAGTGGATTATCAAATCCTCTTCCTGATATTGTGGCCATGAGCATGAACTTCTCAAATAATAAAGGAAAACTATTATTTGAGCAATTTATTTGCCAATTATTGTTTTGAAGAGCAATAAGGAGAAAGCAAAAAGACCTTGAGGATTAACTTTTTATCTTAAAATTCACAAAGCCTGAACACTGGGTGGTTCTAAGTTATGATCACTTTGTTTAATTCTTCCTCTGTATTGTGGGATTCTAATCAATTTTGATATTTTCAAATACTATGTCAATTGGACTCAATGTGTCCAAATCTGGACATCTGCTTGCTATTATCACTTCTGTTTACTCTAAGTTTTTTTTTAAGTAATTTTTCATCAAGTCTGTGACTTTATCATGCAAATACTAGTCTTTCTCACTCTGTATAAGACACTTTGGGAGATAATACAAATGTTTAGCTAACTCTTATATTCATATAATATCCTGCAGCTATTTCTCTTTTTCAACAGTATTTCAGAACAATTCTTTTTGAGCACAATGGAACAGTCTTTCAAGTGTGTTTATATCAATATTCTTTTTCATGATACTGTATTGAAAGCAATCTCATGTCCTTCATGTTTCTTCTAAAGTTTACACTCTCAATCCATAACCTTAATAAGATTTATAATGGCTCATATTGTTATCAGTGTGGTGCCCGCTGTGTCCCCACCTGTTACCAGTGGAAGTGGAGTTCTTGGGGTGCCACTGAGAAAAGAATTTCCTGAGACCCCCACAAGAGGATTGAATTTTGTGGGAAGCTTTAATGATGTTGTAAAATTAAGGTGGTTGCCTTCCAAGGTCCCCTCTCCCTCCTTCTAGCCCTGGAAAAAGTTCAATATTGTGTTCAATGGGACTAGGATTAAGGCCACTGTCCAGAGCCTTCGCTCCATATTAAATCACAGTATAGCCCAGCCTCTGGCAACCAGTCGATGTTTCTCTCTCTCTTTCCCTCTCCCTTCTACTCTCTCTAACAATCAATGGAAAAATATTCTCTGGTGAGGATTAACAAACAAAAGTTTGTTAGACTTTCTTAAATCTAATGTTTTTCAAACTTTATTCCTTAATGATTATAACAAAAGGATAATGTTGATCAATGCATTTGAGAATAGATGAATCAATCAAAATTTAGTTTTGTTTTGTTTTTTATTGATGACAGACTTTCCAGTGCCTTCATTGTGCCAATGAACAGTCCTCAGAAATTTTGCCTATAACATATGATTATAGGACACTGAGTAGAAATGATTTTACCCATTAAAAACTTGCTACTTAAGGACTTGCAACCAAAGGACTTGTATGCAAGCAAATAAGCCTAACCAATGGACACAGACACCAGGGGTGAGAGGGCATGAGTGAGTGGGGGGGCGGGGGGCGGCCAATGGGAGGATAAGGACACATATGTGATACCTTAATCAATTAAGAAAAAAAAACTTGCTACTTATATTTGGTGGTTTTAAAACTTATTATAATTACTCTTATGGCAATAACATGGCAACATCATTCCTTAGAATTACATTTAATATTAGTATTTCTCTATCGAGATATCAAAGCTAACCCTGATGCAATTTCTGTTGAGAGTGGAGAAAATATGCCAATAAACCTAATAGGAATTAATATTGATCAGGAATATGGTATGATAATAACCAAGAGCCTTTACAAAGAATATTCTACAATTCATAGCCTGAATCTTTAAAATGTAAAGTTTCAGTCTTTTTAAAAATGAGGACACTCTTGTTAAATGCTAATTTTGGAACTACTTAACTGCTATCTTTTTTTGCAACAACTAATGTTAGTACAGGGTGAAAAAATACATAAAAGTGCTTTATGCAATTTTTAGTAAACTTTATTTTATCTTTGCATATTAAAAGAAAGTACCCTTATTCATTTGCAATTGGTACAGCTATATTTTAAAGTATCTGTGGATATGTATATAAATGGCTATAATTTACCCTTATTTTACAGTCAAATAATTAGAAGGAAAAATTGGCAGTCATTATTCTCTCTGCTTGTTCTTTCAATGTGTTTGGCATTCTAAAAATAGTTGACAAATTTGTACAGATTAAATCATGTAGGCTTTTTCTTAAAATTAGAGCTAAAATTAAAGTGAAATATGAATTGTACTGTTAAGAAATGTTTTTCTTTTCATAGCATCTGCAGGCCAAAGTGTGTCTATATGTTTAATGTTTTTGTTCAGATCATCCAAGTGAGCAAATGGATGCTTAAAATATAGAATGTATCAAAATGGGAAATTTGATTCAGTTCTGGCCAGAGAGGACATCAGTCCTTGCCTAGGCAGAGTCCTAATGAAATAAAACTCCAAATAGAGGGCTTTGGAATTGGAAAAAACAAACAAACCTAAAAACAATAACATTAGTATTCTTTTGTCTTAATTGTTTTTGGAGGCCCACCAGCAGACATGAGGAACCATTTTTCCAGAGAAAGCATAAGTACTATGACTTTTAGTTTCAAAAACTAAAGCATTTACCAAGACCATTTGTTTTTTCTATTATGATAGCAAATAGCACACTTTCTAAGCTTGGCCCATTTTGAAAGGTTTATGATTACTTTTCTTGGGCTGTTCTCTCTCTCTCTCTCTCTCTCTCTCTCTCTCTCTCTCTTAAAATATATTTTATTGATTTTTTACAGAGAGGAAGGGAGAAGGATAGAGAGTTAGAAACATCGATGAGAGAGAAACATCGATCAGCTGCCTCCTGCACACTCCCTACTGGGGATGTGCCCGCAACCAAGGTATATGCCCTTGACCAGAATCAAACCAGGGACCCTTCAGTCTGCAGGCCGACGCTCTATCCACTGAGCCAAACCGGTTAGTGCTTGCTCTCTTTTTTTAATGATAGTAATATAAACTTTAAAATGAGAAAAGCTTGTGGGACTTGTCATCTGAGCTGCCCAAGATAGAGAATCCCAAGGAACATGCTGCAAGAAAGAAAAGACAGGCAGACAGCGAACCTAGGTGCGAGGAGCTCTGGGCTTAGCTTGATGTTCGTGTGTGCCGGGGTCCAGCCCCAGCAGGTCCAGGGGTCCCCAAAGGCGTGGACAGAGTCGGCGAAGAAGGAAGGACATGGAGACAGTGTTCAGTTGATCAGCAGCCTAGCCAGGATCTCCAGCCAGTATCTCCAGCCAAGTTCTGGCCTGCATCTCCAGAGAGGTTCTGCTGGTTCTCCAGCCAGGTTCTGTAGCCATGTTCCCTCGCTAGGTTCTCCAGCCAGGTTCTGTCTGAGATCTCCAGCCAGGTTCGGTCACCAGGTTCTAGTCAGGTTCTCTTGCCATATTTCTGTAGTCAGGTTCAGTCCAGGATCTTTTGCCATGTTCTCTCCAGCGAAGTTCTTCTGTCTGTAGGTTCTGTGTAGGTTCTGTCTTCTGAGTTCTGACTTCTAAGTTCTGTCTTGATATATCTGTATTTATACCAGTTGATTCCAATCCTATCAATCTCTATTACAAAGGTTAGGGCGTTTCTTATCTCCATTCCAGGGAGTAAAGATTATGTAGCTTAAGCATGATTGTTCATAGTTAAAGTGATTAATTACCCACCTGGCACTTAGTTGAGGGGTTTTATTCCCTCCCTAACTTCAGGGGAAAATCCCTACCTGGGGATTCAACCTTTCTCGGAGAGGTGACCTTGGTTAAAACACAGCGCCAAGAAGGTGAGCAAACATATTAAGAACCGTATGCCATATATGCCAGGTCCCTTGAAACAGCAAGGATGGACCGGCTCCCGGCACATGTGGACCCTGAAATGAAATCGTGGTTAGGGCTTTGCTGTTACATTCTCTTGAAGACTGCATAGGCCTGATTTTACTGGAGCGTATTTTCCTGTCCTTACAGCTGATCAAGTCCACCAACCAGTATTATAGGTACCGATGGATAGTTAATTACCTGATTATAATCTAGGTTACTGATGGATAGGAAATACCTTCTTGGAAGCTAGATAGCCCACCAAATTTTTCTTATAATAAAATTCTATTAGTTACATAGCTAGCCAAAATGCACTTGAGAAATTAAAGAGTAGATCAGAAATATTAGTTTGGCTAGTCTCTAATCTCCTTCCACCTTCCTCTAAAATTCTGATTTCACCAATAAAAAAGATGTTCTAACCAAAGAACTTGTGTGCATGAATATAAGCCTAATTAACGGACACAGACACCAGGGGGGTGAGGGCATGAGTGCGGAGGGGGGTAATGCGAGGATAAAGACACACATGTAATACCTTAATCAATAAAGAAAAAAATTTAAAAAATGTTCTAGGATAGTATATAAATAGTAGTCCAGTGGGTGATTTAGTCAATTAGTTCCAAATCATTGCATTAGAAGAGGTATTTTAATATCTCCTTGCCATGGTGTATGATATATACTAAATCCAATAACATTTTGAAAATAAACATAAATTTGTAAATCCCACCAGCATTTTATAATATCCTGCATGTAATATATTATGTGTTTGTTACTTAATAAATGCAGTATACATACTGTATATCATATTACACACACATGACACATTTGAAAAATAGTAATACACATAACTAATTCTACAGACAAGTCTTTGTGCTCATAATCTAGGACTAGTTATAATTATCACATGGTCTCCCTTAGGAGTTGAAGACCCACAGGTTCAGAGTCTGGTTGGTTATAAAAAGACATAGGAAATGGCCTTGTGTACAGGGATGGGTGTACAGTTTGAAGAAGTATACCCACATTTTTATAAGGCATATTTGGTTGGTGAGAGTATGGGAGAATGAGAGTGAGAAAAGAGGCAGAGTAAGTTATTTTTTTTGAGTTGTTTTTTTAGTGTCTTTATTGCTTAAGGTATTGCATATGCGTCCTTATCTCCGCATTGCCCCCCACCCCCCATTCATGCCCTGGGGTGGGGCATCAGAGTACGCTCTTCAGAAAGGAGAGTGTTGAGACCCAGGAGAAGCAACAAGAGATGCAGTGGTACAGTAGGGAGATCTTAGAAGCAGATACGATTGTAAGGAGGCAGTGGCGCATGTGCTAAATGGAAAGAAAGAAAAACTGCATCAGAATTCAGATGACAGGAAGATGTGCACACAGGAAAATGTACAGACTGGAAGCCACCTTTAGAACCAAGCCGGGAAGAGATTATGATGGGTTTCCCCTTGGAATCATTGCTCCCACACATTCCTTCTCCATCTGGTAGTCACTAATTGCAAAACATAGTATATTTTCAAAAATAATGTTGCTGAGCTGTGGATCCTATAGGTTGTAATATGAAAGTGTCAATGTTTTCTTTTCCAAAAATCGAATTGTATTTTAATATTATGTATGGACTTCTCAAAGAACTGCACCCATCTGTTTATCTCTAGAGGTTCTGATTTTCAAAAGGCAGGGGCTCCCTAAATAAGAATTATTTGTCTAATGCCCTCTTTTTACTAAATAGAAAATTGAAACTTTGAGATTTAATTATTTTCCCAAAGACCTGGATCACATAACTAGAACTCCAAGTGGAGCTTATAGTAAAAACAAAAACATAACAATCAAATAAGTAAAGCTATATTTATTGGGGGATAATATAACATGTTTTAGAATTCCCACATAGGGGACACACTATCAATTTAGACAAGTTTTAAGTTGATGACAAGATGCCTGGTATGAGGACATTCAAGCAGATGACTCAAAATGTGGATTTTCTGTATCAAAGTGAAGATCTGCACAAAACAGATGGTTATTTTTAGGGTTGAGTACATTGATTTTCTCTGTCAGCAGAATACCTTTGTTTTTGTTTTTATCATAAAGGTATAGACTTAAATTCCTGTTATGAGAAAGTAATTATATTTCTTATAAACTGTTTTCTTCTCATATTTTATTTTTAATCCTTTCTCCATCTCATCTTCCAGTGTTTTGTTTTGTTTCTTCAATTTCTTCTCTACTGTTTGTACTTATTTACCCCCTGCCTCTGATGTAGCTCTCATACTAGCAATAAAAATATATATATATATATCTGGGTTCTTTCAGTCAAATATATTTTTCTGATACACATTTGGGGATAATAAGAACCAAGCAGAAATTAACCTCTCTTCCAAACTAAGTACTATAAAAACAACTTTATTTTTATACACATATATACATATGTATATGTGTATAAAATATGTATATATATATATATATGCGCGTATACATATCAAAATTATCAGTGGAATTAATAAACTTATACGTGCTATTTATTTATCATAAAATTCAGAATTGAGTGAATTAGAAAAAATGTATGCCAGGCAGAGGTTATATCTTAAGTAGTACTTCTGATATATAGTAATAGAAAATCTAATGCTTATTCCTTCTGCCAAAATTCTTAACTTTATATCCATAAGAGAAAATCCTTAGCATTGAATATTGTTGGTAGTATTTGCAGGCACTTTCCAGCTATTCAAATATTGCTGGTTCTCTGGTGGCTTAATAAGGGATAAAGTGCTGAAAGCTTGTATCTGAAATGTGAAGCACCCTGCATTACTGTAATGTCAGATATTAATTGCCATGCTGTCCTGATGCCAGAAAACATCAGTCCATAGTGCTAGTTAGTTCAATAGAAGATAAACCAAACTGTTAAAAGCCAACTTACTCAAATAAGAATACCAGTTCTCTGAATATGCCAAAGTTTTGAAAGATATGGACATAAAAAAAACATTTACTTTGATATTTAAGTACCGTAATATAGGTTGTGTATTTCTGTCCCTTAATTTATGTATTAACTATTATATAGCACCACATATTAAATGGTGAATTTTACAAAATATGTGCTATGCACATCCTGTCTGTAAGGATACTGCATAGGATACAAATAGAAATATCACAGGCCTCTGTTCTCAAGTGGCCACTGCTTTGGTGAGGCAGATAAAGCATCCATGTAGCACTGCAATGCAGCATAGGAGATTTCAATGAGAGAGGAAGCAGTGGAGTGGCGGCTGGTAGACTAAGTCCTAAGACACTGAGATCTGATGAGCATTGCTTTCCTCCAGATGGACAAGAGGAGGCTTCACAAGTGCCATTGGAATATTTGAACGGCATGATAAATGATGGTTTTAAGTGCCTACTAAAGATAGTGCACAGTGCTAGACATTGGAGATTCATATAAAAATAGTGCTTGTTATGGCTTTCAAGATCCAAACTCTATAGTGATTTGGTATATGGTACACTGAGGTAAGTGTAATTGAAGATTGAATGTGCAGGGGAAGTTATCCTTAATGCTGCCTGAGGGAATGATATTTTATTAGAGTTTTAAAGGGTGAATGTGTGACTCATAGATGGGAATTAATAGAATCAAAGGCCCCATAGGATGATTCTAATGTCTCTACTGCTTATTGCTCCCAAAACACCCAGACAAGGGAATGTCTGCATTGTATTCCCAAAGAGTTCTAGCTACCTGAATAATCTTGCAGTGTGGGAAAATTGAGCTCTCTTTCTGAATTAATGTGCCATTTTGTTTTTAAGTTTTTTTTTCCTATTTTATTCATTATATAGTTTACAATGGCTTTTCAATCCTCTACACATGAAATTTCTTTGGAGATAATCATTTTTCTTTACACACTAATTTTTTGTCATATATTTCTATGCTGTGATTCTTAGACCCATTTTCATTATTCTATAAATACACTAATTCCTCCTTTTCTGTCAAGATTTGAAATGCCAAAGTCAAAACCTTAAGTAAAGTTGAATGTGGTATTTTATTTATACATCTAACCATTGTGTTATTTCTCTTTAACTGACATTACAACTCACTCATATTTGATTTGTGCACTACTCAGTGTGAACTCTGTCCTTAAAATTATCTTAGTGTTGTAAATATACTATGCATATGCTATTTCTATAATCTAATTATAAATATGTATTTATGTAATTTGTGTTCACTATGACAATCCATCTGATTTGTCATTATAGTAGTGAATTTTATCCCGTCTTGTGTGACAGTAAAGTTTTTTGGAGAGAATATGAATTTGAAATCCTTGATCTATCATTAGCCATAAGACAGAGAGTATTCAATGTCTAACTTTTCTAATTGTAAACTAATGTTCATAATTAGAACTAATTATTTTTATATGTGTATTGAATACCTATTACATGTAAAATATAGGTTGCGCAAAGACAGTCATCAAAGAAATTAAGTCTTCAAGACGTTTGTATGTTATCATAATACTCAATGGAAATAACAAACATGAAAAATAGGAGTTCTAAGTAAGCTATTGTCTTTATTTTAGGAAAAGTAACTGGCTCTCTAATATGTCTGAACACTTGAATAATTGAAATGTAATTTAAAGAAATCCATTCATTGCTATCACTCCGTGAATCATCCTTTCCTTGCCCAGCACCTTTTTATATGTAAATAGTTTCTCTAGGACAAGTTGTTTAATGCAATGGGATGTTTATACAGAGCTTTGTGAACTACAATGTTTTATTTGAAATTCTGAGTCATGGTTTTTGTCTCTGTGGCAGAAATGTAGATTATTTTTCATGAGAGGAATTCTGCATCAGGTATTTAATTTTACTTTTGTTCATAAGAATAATTAGAATAGGTAACATTTGGGGAGAAAATTTTTATAATGTTATAAATTATAAAATATTTTATTATTAGGCATTTTAATCCTAAAATTAACCTCAGGAAGTAAGTACAATTATTAATCCAATTTGGTTATTAGGTAAGAGAGTTTTAGTATTCCATCCAAAGTTGCAGAGCTAGCAAACAATAAAGGCACCTTTAATTGGAAAAGTCATTTAAGAACACTCCCAAATGATCTAAACACAACCCTGCTGCCAAAATTAAATATGTACTTCTCTTTCAATGAAACATGACGTTATATACAGTTCTTTGGGTAAATGAGATAAAAATAATTATGTTTCTAGTAGCTATTGAAATTTTAGAAATGTCACCTGTAATAAAAATTCCTTTTACACTGTGGGGTTTTCTAAGGTAAATGATATTAGCTTCTATAGGAAAAAGAATGACAGAAATTAGAGTATAACTTTCTTCTTGATAGAGTATAGCTATAATTTATACCTATTTTAGATAATATTTATTTTACATAACTAAATGTCTAATGTGAAGAAGATTTTCTGGTTGAACACACTTGGTTTTTATTAAGTCTTTGACAGGTGATTAATACAGCTCTTTATCATCTAAATATATCCCAGAATTTCCTAACCTCACACTTCCATTATAGTGTGGATTTCTCTTTTGAATACTCTTTATCTTCTCTCTTCCTCCATAATTATTATTTGGGGCTTATTATTCCAGTTGGATTGATCAGCCATAGTTAAAGGTAGAAATCATTAAATATGAGTTTTCCCATTAGCTACAGTACTCTGTTTCTAACTATATTTTCCACAGCTCTGGGGTATAGACCAGTAATTTTCAACTGGAAGCTATATGCCAGCTTTAAAGGGTTTAATTAAAAGTGAAACTGAATGGATATTTTCAAGTCCATCTATACTGTTTCTGCTCATTCCCTCTGCAGATTCTACTATGCATAGTGAGTCCTTGTTGCTAATAAGTATATTGGGGTCTGAAAATTAATTGAAAACCACTGATCTAAACCCAAGGCACTCTGGCACTTGTGACCCCAGAAAATCCAGCCACACTGCTCTACATTGTTTCTGTAAGAGTAGTTTCCTGCTCTGACAGTGTAGCTCCAAGTAATTGAAGGTATTCTGGAGATTTCTCTTCCTCTTAAATCTAGGCCCAGATTGGGCCTGGTCTCTCTGTGTTGCTGGAGAAAATCAGATTCTTCCATGGTATCATAGGAAATGCAATTCAGGGGTACACGCACAGGATGATTTAAGGTACAGTGGCACATTCATTGGAGTAAAATAAAAGGCCTTAGGTGGTGTCTCATTCAGGACCAGGTGGCTCAGCTCCAGCTCAATGTGGAAGAAGTCCAGCTCTGGGGTGGCAGGCCAGCACTTGTCCCCACCAAGCCCAGGAGAAGGGCCAGGACCCAGAGCTGCCATGCCATTAGCCTGCATTCCCAGGCTCTAGGAGTCCAGTACCATCTCTGTTCGTATATGGCTCTCAGTCAGTGCTGTGCTGAATTCAGCCTGTGCAGCTGCTGAAGAGAGCCCTAGTCGGCACCTGAGGCCGTTGTTGAGTTTCCCTGTATTCTTTGAATTTTAGAAGAGGTGAACTTTCTTTCAAACTATCCAATCTCTTGACTGGATCTTTCCAGGGCTATGCAGGTACCCCCCTATATCCAATCCCTTTTCCCCAGGTTTTTCTCCTCCCCTTTATGGTTGTCATTTTTGCTCCTACTGCACATTAGTAAAAGAAACTAACCCTGTGCCATCCTGGCTTCTACTGCACATGTCTCATCAGAGGAATTTCTTCCTCACTGTTTATTCCTCTCCTTGTTAATCTGGGGGAGTAGGAGTGCACCAGTTGTTCCCTGGGAAGATTGGAAAGCTGATCTGTCCTGTCTGCTCCGGAATGAGCCTGTTTGGTGGAAGATGTGGCTGTTCCCTTCAGTGTTTGTGAAGCTTACCCTTCCTCGCCATCCTGCTTAACTTGATGTCTGACTCCCTTCTTTTCTGTGAATATCTAACTAGCTGCCTACTGTAACACCTGTTCATTTTGCGTGTTAGAGACTGAACCATATGTTACAAACTATACATTTATTGCTTATAGGGCCTATAAAAGACAAATATATATATGGTCAAGTTCCCTTACTGATAAGATAAAGATATTTTTAAGGCTATTGTTTGGTATTGCTAATTATAAGAAATATGTGATTGTTGGCTCTATATTGGGACAGTTTAGAAAGGATCTTAATAATGTTCTTAATTTGCCAGGACAGAATAAATTGCTCTGACTTCAATAACATATTTAGAATAAAAAATGAGAGCCAAAGAAGTAAGAATCTCTAGTTGTGCAGTGATTTTTAATTAAGTGTTTCTGGAGTGGGAACTTCAGAATATAGCAACAAATAAAGAAATTTTCTGTAAAGCAGGAATCTCTCCATATATGCCATTCTAGGAGGAGCTCACACATTTCTAAAATATTTGACTGGTGCCATCTTATTTGGAAGAACCATGGCCATTGCATTGGCTGAATGACAGTAGCATGTCTCAGAAAAGATGATATTAAAGAATTCCAGGCTGTCCTAAAATGGATTTTTCAGTGGAGGTTACAGTTACAATAATTAGGAATTGGATCTGAAAAAACTCTTTTGATATGGAATCCATTTGGAGATTGTGTGTGTGTGTGTGTGTGTGTGTGTGTGTGTGTGTGTCCTTGTCTCTGAATTATGGTACATTTAGTGAGGTGATGGCAAATGGGCTTAGCTGCAGACCATACTTACTTGAAAGTATGATGATCTGAATGGGCAAACCAGAAAAAGGTAATAATGATGAGACCCTTTATTGGGGGAAGAGACAGAGACTTCAGGAGTGATTGTACTTGAAACAGAGGCCAAGGACTCCCTGGAAACTCAGGCTCTTACAGCAGTGTCAGTCTTGTTGGTGTCAAGAACAATAACAGCAACCACAGAAATACACTCTCTGTCATCTCCTGGTCAGGTCCCTTATTTTGGGTCATTTGGAAATAGAAAGGAGCTACTGAGTGACATTTTCTGGCTTCACATTTTTCTTTAACAATTTATAGCCTGTAAATCTTACTTTATACAATTAAACTAAGGCTCATTAAAAGTGGGAAGTGTCATCCTTCTTAAAGTGTGAATTACTCTCTGCTGTACCACTTTGTATATGACAAAATCTATACAGGAGCAAATTCTTTTCCTAGTTATCTCCTGGTATAATTCTTTTTTGTGTGTGTGGTAAATGTGAAATTTATGTCCATATATCATTTCACTAGTGATTTATATTGTATCATTGGCTTAAAACCATGTGTTTATGTAAACTGTAAATTTGCAAAATTATGTAAAATGGGTTATATTTTGTTTATAAAGAACTGCTTATAAGCAAACTTTTTGTAGGTGTAAGACACAAAGCTAGTATCAGAATGAAAGTTAAGAAAAGATTACATAGAAAAATGAAGTCTGTTGGAAATTCAATGGGATGAAGTGTTGATATTCCTTTATTTGAAGTTTCTGGAAGAATATTGTATTCACCAATACATGATTACTTCATATTTGCTCTTTTTCCCTCTCTTCAATACGACCTCTTGTTAAAAAAGAAAATAGAGTATTAAATTATACATGTGAATTTTCAGTAGTTTGCAAATGACTAGGGCAATTCTGCCTATTGAATTACTTTATTTCCACTACCAGTATTTTAAAATCTTGAACATTCCATTTATGTTGAAATTTACAGCTCTACTTTCATATTACTGAGATTTACCATATTATGTGCTTGTCAAAATCTTCATATTTCCTTTTTATAAGTTGTTACAGAAATGTTCTAATAATATGTGTACTCTTGCTGCACAGTGTTATAGCTATGTTAGCAACTGAATATTTAATAAAAGCATAACAAGATGTGAAGCATGCATTATATGATGTATTAAAAATTCCTTTTTGCTTACATTGCATTTTATACCATTGTATTGGTGAGATATACACTGATGAACACAATGACTTGCAACATTTTTTACAGGTGAGGACTCAAGGATATACCTATGGATGTCCAAAATTTCTGAATTAATTGCTTAATTCAGTGGGGAAAATAAAATTCAAAGTAATCTCAATTAATTTTAGAAGATTGTTCTTTAAAAGATACTGCTGATGACAAATTGGTTATTATACATTTATCAATACTTTTCAATTTTATGGTCTGAATCAAATGCCAGAAAATTATATCCACTCTTAAAGATTTAAGCTTTTCTTTTAATTTCTTTCCTTTCCAACCACTAATGTACAAAAAGGATTAAAAAAACAAAACAAAACAAAACAAAAAAACTCATAGACACAGACAACAGTATAGTGATTATCTGAGGGAAAGGGTGATGGGGGAGGTAGAAGAGAGTCAAGGGATAAATGGTGATGGAAGGAGACTTGCCTCTGGCTAATAAACACACAATACAATATGCAGATAATTAATTATAGAATTGTACCCCTAATATCTATATCATTTTATTAACCAATGTCACCTCAATAAATTCAATGAAACAGAAGTGATAGGCAGCCTTTTAAATATTTATGTCGTATCTGAATATTTATCTTTTGTTTATACTGATAGCTCAGTTTTGTTTATAACTGCTAAGCATATTAAGGCCCCTGAAAGTAAACAAAGTAACATGTCAAGATACTTAATGTTGTAGATGCTGAATAAATATGTTTAAAAGTTAAGAACGGTCATAAATTCTAGTTATCTCCTGACCAATGACTCACCAGTTGGAGCTCTTTGGACTTCTAAAATGAATGACACATTATATATGACCTGAGAATTCAAGAGCTTGGAACTTCCTAGTGGTCCTCTATTGTCTTGGCTCTAAACCAAACGATTGAATTTAGGATTAGGATGTTCTAAAGAGTAAATCACAAGGAATGAGAATAGTTTAAAGTTCCCTGAGAAAAGTTTCCGCAAATGTTTTTGCAATACTCCAACCTCTCTTTCAAGTAGCAGGAGGCACATATTATTACATTATTTGCTAACCTCTATGCTGTTGCCAAAGATTTCTTACAATAGACTCTATTCAACACTAGTATAGTAACTTCAAAAAGTGGTTTTTAAATCAGTGTACTGTGCCCTTTAAAGTACCCTTTAGAAACAATATTTTCTTTGTGTCATCTAAGCATTTGTACAGGGAAGCATTTCCTACCAACTATATCACAAGCTTTTTAAAGATATAAATTATGTATTTTCTTCATAATTTGTGTTTTCTGGCAGATGTCATCCTAACTAGGTATTTGGAAAATAGTTGTGTATTGTTCAATATTTATAAAATATGATAAGAATACGTATTACTAACTTCTGTGATTACTTAATGGCATTCATATTGTAGACAACCTGGGAGATTAAAACTATTCATTCTTATTATTCGAGAGAGGAGCACACCCTAGCCCTCTTATTATTGTCATGCTAGTTTATTGTCTCTGACATCCATGACGCTTAATGGAAATTTTCTTGAATGTTTGAGATCTGAACTGAAGTGGCTTAAAAAAAATCCTCTTAATTTTTGTCTACATTTAACTTCTGAGCTGTCATCTTTAAGTATTGTTTTCTTGATGCAACCAAGGTAGAGGGTAGTAAACTCCAGAGCTCAGAACATGGGCTCAGGTTAGCCATTCCCCTTGGCTTTTATTAATGTGACCAACATAGAACAGCAAAAGGGTAGGTAGTGATAGCAGTTCATCTCCTGCTTCCTTCTTGATACACATTTACCAAAAAAAAAAATATACATTCCAATAAGGGGAGAAGATTTTCAAGTATCAACTGAGGGTTAAAATCGTTTGACCAGATATATATATATATATATATATATATATATATATATATATATATATATACATACTAGAGGCCCGGTGCACAAAAATTTGTGCACTGGCGGGGAGGGGGTGTCCCTCAGCCCCACTTGTGCCCTCTCACATTCAGGACCCCTCGGGAGATAACGACCTGCTGGCGTAGGCCTGCTCGCTGGTGGAAGAGGGCAGGCCCAATCCCTAGGTGCAGCCCCTGGTCGGGCTCAGAGCAGGGCTGATTGGGGAGTTGGGGCGCCGCCCCCTGTCATGCAAAGAGCAGGGCTGATTGGGAGGTTGTGATGCCACCCTCAGTCACGCTCAGGGTAGGGGCAATTGGGGGGTTGGGGCACCGCCCCCTGTCACACTCAAGGCAGGGTCTATGGGGAGGTTGCAGTGCCACCCCTGTCACACACAGAGCAGGGCCCATCACAGGGGTTGGGGCTCCGTACCCTGTCACGCACAGAGCAGGGCGGATCAGGGGGTTGTGGCCCCGCCCCCTGTCACACACAGAGCTGCAGGGTGATCAGGGGGTTTGGGCGCTGCCCCCTGTCATGCTGCTCCAGGCGCCAGGAGGCCTCGGGGCTCTGCTGATCCCAGTGCTGGGAGGCCTCGCGGCTCTGCTGATCCCGGGTTCGGGAGGCATATTACCCTTTTACTATATAGGATAGAGGCCTGGTGCAGGGGTGGGGGCCGGCTGGTTTGCCCTGAAGGGTGTCCCGGATCAGGGTGGGGGTCCCACTTGGGTGCCTGGCCAGCCTGGATGAGGCGATGATGGCTGATTGCAGCTGGTCACACCCCCTTCAGGGTGGGGGTCCCCACTAGGGTGCCTGGCCAGTCTGAGTGAGGGGCTGAGGGCAATTTTCAGGCTGGTGGGTGACTGAAGCTCCCAACCTCTCCTTTTTTCCTGTTTTTTTTTTTTTAATTCTGGGATTTATTTACCTTCTATGGCTGTCACTGGAACTGAGAGCCAGCTGTAGCTCTGAAGCCCGGCTCCAGCTCTGAGACCTCGGCTGCTGATCTGGGTTTGTTTGGGTTTTATAATTGTAACACTGTTTCAACTCCAGCTCTGAGATCCCAGCTGGCTGAAAGCAGGTTTCTGGGGATGGTTTAGCTTCTATAATTGCAACATTGTTTCTTAGAGTTGCAGCTCAGAGGCCGGCAGCGGCAGGTGGGGAACCTTGGCTTCCTCCTTCACTGGAGCAAGCAAGCCTCCTGTTCGCTTCAGCTGCCTGGATGCCAGCCGCCATCTTGGTTGGCAGTTAATTTGCATATCTTGCTGATTAGCCAATATGAAGGGTAGTGAATTTACTGTTAGTTACCATGTTTCTCTATTATTAGATAGGACTAGAGGCCCAGTGCACAAAAATTTGTGCACTCAGGGGTGGGGGCGGTGCCTCAGCCCGGCCTGTGCCCTCTCACAGTCTGGTCACAAGGTGACCATTAAAAATCTGATGTGAGCAACTGGGTGAATGTTGGGACCATATTTGTAGGTAATGAACACTGGGGATAGGGCTGATTGGGGAGCAAAAATCAAGAATTTGTTTATATTTTTAAAGTTTTAATTGTGGTAAAATATACTTAACATTTACCATATTAACTATTTCTTAATGTATAGCTCAGTAGTGCTAACTATTTTCACCCTATTGTGCACCCAATTTCCACAACTTTTTCATTGTGCATAACTGAAACCCAATAAACTGCCCAATCCTTCCTCCCCCTAATCCCTGACAACCACAATATTCCTTTACAACTCTGTGAATTTGACTAGTCTAGATACTTCATTGTATTAAACTAGTTGGGCTGCTTAAGCAACATACATTTACTTCTCACAGTCCCATAGACTGGGAAATATAGGATCAAAGTGCTGGTTCCTGGTGAGAGCTCTCTTCTGTATGAGGACAGCAGCCTTCTTGCTGTGCCGTTATCTGGAAAAGAGAAAGAACTCGGGTGTCTTTCTCTTCTCCTAAGGGCACCAGCCCTATCAGATTAGGACTCCACCTTTGTGACCTTATTTAAACTTTATCACTTCTTCACCAGCTCTATCTTCTAATGCAGTCACATTGGGAGGGTTAATGTTTCAACTTATGAATTTTAGGGGAACACATCCAATCCATAGCACTCATACAAGTGGAAACATAGAGTATTGGTAGTTTTGTGACTGGCTTATTTCATTTAGCATAATATAGAATTTAACCTTTGATGGAGTATACATTTCACATCCGAAGAAGATGTCAAGGTGCCAGAAGGCAAGAGGACAATGGTCACTGGTGTGCTTTTTGTTTCTGTGCAAAGTGTCAAACATAACACTAAGTCTTATATCAAAATAGTCTCCATTTTCAAGTGCTCTTAGTTCCAGATGTGTGAAAGAGGGAATTTTTACAGTGAATTTTGAAAGGTTTTTTTTGTTTTTTTGTTTTTAGAATCCCAGTTTTGGGGTTAAATAATTGAGACTATTGGACTTGGGAACAGAATTTGATGGCCCAAATTCTGGCCTTATCACTAAATGACTTGCAGGTGATTTGCTTAATTTATCTTAGCAGTGGCAGCTTAGGAGTAATTATTTCCTCCCCAAAGTGTTGTAATGAAGAAAAACTAGGCTATCTGAAAGGAATTGGCACATAGTAGATAGATATGAATAGGTACGATGTATTTCTTAAAATGTTAGAATACTACTACTGTTTTGGTCTATTTTACTTTTTTGTCATTATAGTATTTAAAAAATATTTTTCTTGTGTTTTCCCATCACAGATTTATTTTAGCAATCTATCCTATCTAATAAAATAGTAATATGCAAATTGACCATCACTCCAACACACAAGATGGCCACCCCCATGTGGACACAAGATGGCCAGCAGGGGAGGGCAGTTGTGGGGAATCAGGCCTGAAAGGGAGGGCAGCTGGGGGCGACCATGCTGGCAAGAGAGGGAAGTTAGGGGCAACCAGGCCGGCAGGATAGCAGTTAGGCATCAATAAGGCTGGCAGGGGAGTGGTTAGGGGCAATCAGGCAGGCAGGCGAGCAGTTGGGAGCCAGCAGTCCTAGATTGTGAGAGGGATATCGACTGCTGGTTTAGGCCTGATCCCAGTGGGCAGTCAGACATCCCTCAAGGGTTCCCAGATTGGAGAGGGTGCAGGCTGGGCTAAGGTTCACCGCCCCTCCCCCCATGCACAAATTCCGTGCACTGGGCCTCTAGAATTTTAATAAAAATGTTATAAGTTTATTTAGGTTGGATCTATAATAACAATTTTGTAATCACATATTGTTAAGATTTATTTTTACGAAAATACTTTTATTAAGGAAAATTTAATTTAAGAAAAATTAAAAATTGCTTAATAAAAATTTGATAACAAATGAAAAATATGTAGGAATATCCTATCATTTCTCAGGTGTATGTAATCATCTTTTATATAGCCTTACCCCAATGTTTAAAAAAAGCTATTTTATGAGAAATCGAAAGGGGATACATTTTACAATATTTAAATTTGTATAACATTTAAAAAATATTTTAATCCATTTAGCAAGAGCATTTAAGCAAAACAAAAATAGTATTATGGTACATGAATCCAAAGAGATTAGATTAATAAGGGAAAAAACAAAAAAAGTATATTATAAAACCTCTTCTAAAACCAAAGTTCATTAGGGAAAACTACATAAATTAACCAAGAAAAACTTAGTTTTCTAAAGATGAACATTGGACATCCTAGAAGGCAGGAAAAATATACAGTTTTAATTACAATTGGTAGGAAGGCAGACATTACAAAAAATATTGAAGAGGTGTGTGTGTGTGTGTGTGTGTGTGTGTGTGTGTGTGTGTGTGTGTGTTGGTTATTTTACAAGAATGATGATTCATAATAATAACACTTTTATGTAAAACACTTTTGATGGGCTTGTGCTGAGTGCTTTGCATGCATTATTTAATTTATTCCTTTCAACCTCCTCATATTGTACACACATTCACCTTTTAAGAAATTCAAGACTTCAGGAAGTTAAGTGATTGCTCCAAATCCAAACTGCTGAAAAGAAACGTCAATGGTTTTGTAGGGAGAATGAAAAATCATCTATTTCATTTTCAGTCTATTTGTGGGTCATGCTTTGATTGTTCTTTAATATTTATCTCAAGCACCTACTTATTACAATGCACTTTGTGATGCCAGCACTTACTTATTGACTTCCTGCAGGTGCCTAATGAGATAGTTCGTTTACATGAAAACAGATGTTGCTCAGCAAGAAAGTAAGGAGGAAAATGTTTTCCAGAATAGTTATGACTTATGGAATTACCTGAAGCAGACCTCAACTTTCTGTGGCGTATTTGGCACTCTGGATCCAGTGCTTTTCAGTTGTAAACCTAGACTAAGCCAGATGGTGTTTGTGTAGCTTAGTGGTTCTCAACCTTCTGGCCCTTTAAATACAGTTTCTCATGTTGTGACCCAACCATAAAATTATTTTTGTTGCTACTTCATAACTGTAATGTTGCTACTGTTATGAATCATAATGTAAATATCTGATATACAGGATGGTCTTAGGCGACCCCTGTGAAAGGGTTGTTCAACCGCCAAAGGGGTCGTGACCCACAGGTTGAGAACCACTGGTGTAGCTCTTTTCTTCTCTTCCTACCATTTCCTCTTATTGGAAAAAAAAATCATGTGGTTGGGTTGACTTCATTTCCACAAACTTTTATGGTACCCATTTTACGGTGCTGATCAATATGGGGTCCATAGAAGGATGAATAAGACATATTCTCTGCCCTCAAAAAACGAAGGAGACTTAAGTTAAAGCAAGTGATGTAAGACTTATTTTGACCAAAAAAATGACCCTAGTTCTGGTACAAAAATATTCTAATATGTGGGGCTTTTCATTGGGGTGCTAGTCATGGGTGCCACGTCTCTCTGCACGGTGTTCCTGAGATGCAAGAGTGGTGTACCAAGCTCTGAGGGACTCATTCCAGTAAAGCTGTCCCAGGGCTAGCAGTTATTTTGGCCCAGGACTTTCAGGCCATGCGACGATGCTGTCATTTGTCAGAGTTAGACACAGTACTGCTGATGGTGTTATTTCCTCTGCCTGGTTCCTCACTCTCCGCACTTAACTTGCTTGAAATGGTAATGTGTGATCGTATGCCATCCACATCCTTTTGCCCTCATGCTTGCCAAGTCTGCATTTTCCAGCTTTTGCTCCCCATGCCCTCCTAAAATTAAATAAATTACCTCTAAAAAAATCTGAAAACCCCACCTGATTTACAACTGCCCTGTAACCCTGGTCAAAGAGAGGACAGCAAACTTTTGCCGGCTATCTACCCAACGATGCTTAATATGTACAAAGTAACTCCAATTGTTCCCTTGCTTCTGGGTTGACTTTTTTTTTTTTGAAATGTCTGATTTTTTTTAAAGGAACTTACTAAACTGTTTCATCTACAGAAGATTTTGTTTAAATATTTCATTAAACATATTCGCAGCCTGAGAGAGTGAATGTTGAATTGAAAACGAGTTTGGTTTTCAGTTAATTTTTTTAAAATGCCTGGCAGCTGGAATACAATGCTGGAACGCTGACACCGTATTATTTAAAATAGCATTGCCTGTGAGGCTAGGGGAAGCTATTTAAGACAAACCTCAAAACAGCCAGTGAAATAATAGCTGAGGTTATGTTATGTCAGCCAATTCCTCAGCATGGAGCAGCATTGTGAAGCCAGAGTTGTTATCCTTCATTGAGACATAAAATCTATATCTTGATCCCATGGTACAGGAATTGTACCCACGGGCAGTGTGCTTTCATCCAGTGTGTTGACCTGAGGTCAGTTTGGATGGTTCTGCTTTACCTTTTCAATATGCTCACAGTTTCATTTCGATATAATCAGAGTCCAGTTTTTGAAAGGGCTCTGGGGTCGTCCTTCTATATATAGTTTACATGTCACGAAGAAATAGGTTTAGTTATTAGAGTGACCACAGAAAACCTAGTAAAGAAGTGGCAAAGGGATCCATGGAGTCTCTTTATCTGGTAAATTATTTGTAAGTCACCGTTTGTGTTAAACTGAAAGGTAACTTTCATTTAGGTAATTATTCAGCCACCTACCAGCTCTTTCTGCACAAATGGAGGGACCCCTTCCTCATTTCCTTAGTTACATGTTGGGGTGTGGGGGAATCATTAGACCAGGTGTGCAGGCGGTTGAAGTGTGGGGAAATCAATGTAACAATTAAGTTAGAATTCCCACCTGCCATTCCATGGCCATGGTCATGTCTCCAGAGGAGCTTTGAATCTTTCAAATGGAATGATAATACTTGTTTTACTCATCTCACAGGGTTGCATTATCATCCAATAAAATGTCTGTTTTTAAGTGGTAAATCCTTATGTAAGTGTCTCCTTTGTAGCAAGTGAGGTGACCCATATTTAGCATATCTATAATAATTCTATAATAATAAAAGCATAACATGCTAATTAGACCGGACAGCCGAACGACCTTCTGGACATCATTCCAGATGTCCTTCCGGACAAAACCGTGGCAGCGGGGGCTGAGGCAGAGGCAGTTAGAGGCAATCAGGCAGGCTGGCAGAGCGGCTAGGGCGATCAGGCAGACAGGCCAGTGGTTAGGAGCCAAAGGTCCCAGATTGTGAGAGGGATGTCTTGACTGCCAATTTAGGCCTGATCCTCCTAGCAGTCGGCCAACCCCAGAGGGGTCCCAGATTGCAAGAGGGTGCAGGCTGGGCTGAGGGACCTCAAACCCCGCCCCCCCCACCCCTCCACTCTAGCCAGTGTACTAGTGCATGAATTTTGTGCACTGGGCCTCTAGTTTTGTTAATAATTTGATATGTACCTAGAAAATACAAACACACACAAACTATATAAAAAGGAATGGACCTCAAGGATGTCATGATTATGAAATGGAGTTTTCTTTTCAGTTTTCCCCACCACCTTTTGGCTCCCTCTTCTCGGCTGTTATCCTCCTGGTTATGTGAAATGCATACTTCAGTGAGCCCTACCCCAGCAGGACCTCATGCTGCTGTATCCATTCCCAAATTCTGTATAAGAGGACCTTCTCTTCCCTAATAAACTCAAGAGGCAATTACTTTCATCCTTCCCCTCCCTAACGCATACATATTTTTGGTGGTCCCAGATCAACCATAGATTAAATGGTTGTCGCAATACAACTCTAACTGCCCTGTTTCTCTACTCTTAAGACATTTTGTAAAATGTTAACTTTTCTGAAATGGAGAGATATCTGTTAGTTTGTTTCTCTCCTACCATCCAACAAAAGCTGTTTTAAAATTGATACTCTTGCTTAAAATCAAGGGAATCTTGGAATTGTTGGAATTGGAAACACAGTACATATAGTTCAAAGAGAATTTGGAAAGTATAGCATTTATTTTTGGCAGGTGATACAATCACAAATTTAAATAGAAAGTAATAAACAAGTAGAAAATGAAATATCTTTCTTCTCAACCTATTCCTCCCACTGGTACCTCTCCCCAGAGGCAAGTACCATTTGCATATGGGTTGGCAAAATAGGCTTCTAGTTCCTTTGGAAAACAATATAATAATTGAAAAATAATAATATAAAAATAAACTCACAACTATAAACCTAATTTTGCCCATCCCTACTTTAGAGTATATATCCTTTTTATTCTTTTCATTTTTCTTTCTTTCCTTTTTATTTTTAACCTTTTAAAACACAAATAACATAGAATATTTCTACACTTTTTTTGTGTGTGTAGACTGTATCTTGGAAGTTTTTATTACTGCATATATGGTATCATTGCTCTTTCTAAAGACTGTATATTATTCCAGTTTATGAATATAATAAATTTTATATAAACTTCACAGAATTTGTGCCAGTTTTTTTCCTTCAGCTACATATGAGGCCTCAGAATACTATATCCACAGTGTAGTCTACCAAACTTGCCAAAGTTTTTTTGTAAAGTAAATATAAAGACACTTTTTATGTGTCTAATTTGTGTGTGTGTGTGTGTGTGTGTGTGTGTGTGTGTGAAATGCCTGGTCATATTCTTTGACTAATTTTTATTGACTTGTCAATATTTTTTTATTTATATATTATAAGAATTAGCCATTTGTGAAATGAATTGTTTTTAATTATCCTTCTATATGGTAATTTTTGTCATGCAGAAACATTGTATATTAGGTATTTGTATTAATTAATCTTTCCACTTGGGAGTTTGTTGTGATAATAAAAAATGAATTTTTCACTTTTAGTTTATCTATATTTTTTATACCTAAAAGATACATTCCTCTGGAATGTGGTATCTTATAAGATACCCTATGGTATCTTAATTAGTGGAGATTTTCATTTAAACCCAACAATTTGGTTGAAATGTGAATATTTTTAGTTTTAAAATACCACACCTGTTTCTAATTTCACACAAGCCTTAAGTCAGTGGCTCTCAACCTTGGCTGCATGTTAGAATCACCTGGGAATCTTTTTAAAATCCTGATTTCTGGGCCTCATCCTCTGGAAATTCTGTTTCTTTGTTATGGGGTGGGGCCACAACATTAGTAACAAAGAAACAGAATTTCAGGAGGATGAGGCCCAGAAATCAGGATTTTAAAAAGATTCCCAGGTGATTCTAACATGCAGCCAAGGTTGAGAGCCACTGACTTAAGTGAATAGAAGTAAAAAAGAATGGGCCATCTGCCATCATGTGCCTCTTGGTCTTGGTCTTAAGTTTGTCAGGGAAGAGGAAGGGCAAACTACGTAGAACTGAAGGGAAGGAGACATCATTTAGAAGATAGAATAAAAACAAGGGCAAATGTTTTCTTTTGTCTCCATTTTTACCCCTATAGAGTGATCTTTAAAGCATTCATTAGTTACAATCTAATTTGAAGTGTTTCAAATATAAAGTAACATTTCTCCACATTCCAGAGCAAGATTAAAGTTTTAAAAACTAATAGAACGAGAAGAAAATTAGAGTGTGTTTTTCAGTTTGGTAATTCTACTTGTATATATTAGAGGAATAATAACCCTTCACTGTTTAAACCTGAAAATACTTTGTAAACACTCACACCTTGAGATACTGGAGATTTTGAAAATCCCTTTTCAGGGGTTGAACATTTTCCATTTTAAAATAAGATAAAAGCTGGTTTTCTCCCCCTACTCAAGTTTATCTTTAATAAAGTCATTGCAATATATTTATTAATTTTTCTTTAAATTTTTACAATTTTGAAATATATTCTAATATATAAAGACCCTGGGTCTGTCAGGACCAGAGGCTCCAAGTCAGTCCTGCAGTCAGCACTGGGTTGCTGTCGACCCAGCACTGACTGCTGTGGGTGAAGGCTCAGTGACCCAGCACTGACTGCTGAGGGGGCTGCGAATCAGGCCTGGAGAGAGGCTTGAAGAGAGAAGCAGGGTCTGATCTGTAGCCTGTGTGGCTGCCGGGGTCCAGCCCCAGCGGGTCCAGGGGTCCCCAAAGGTGTGGACGGAGTCGGCGAAGAAGGAATGACACCGAGACAGTGTTCAGTTGATCAGCAGCCTAGCCAGGATCTCCAGCCAGGATCTCCAGCCAAGTTCTGGTCTGCATCTCCAGAGAGGTTCTGCTTCGGATCTCCAGCGAGGTTCTGTAGCCATGTTCCCTCGCTAGGTTCTTCAGCCAGGTTCTGTCTGAGATCTCCAGCCAGGTTCGGTCACCAGGTTCTAGTCAGGCTCTCTTGCCAACCTCTGCAGTCAGGTTCAGTCCAGGATCCCTTGCCATGTTCTCTCCATCGAAGCTCCTCCTTCTCCAGGTTCCGCGTAGGTTCTGTCTTCTGAATTCTGTCTCTTTCTGTCTGGTTACATCTGTATTTATACCAGTTGATTCAATCCTATCAATCTCTATTACAAAGGTTAGGGCGTTTCTTATCTCCATTCCAGGGAGTAAAGATTATGTAGCTTAAGCATGATTGTCCATAGTTAAAGTGATTAATTACCCGCCTGGCACTTAGTTGAGGGGTTTTATTCCCTCCCTAACTTCAGGGGAAAATCCCTACCTGGGGATTCAACCTTTCTTGGAGAGGTGACCTTGGTTAAAACACAGCGCCAAGAAGGTGAGCAAACATATTAAGAACCGTATGCCATATATGCCAGGTCCCTTGAAACAGCAAGGATGGACCGGCTCCCAGCATGTGGCAGCTGTTGATCAGCACTTGCCTCTCTTTTTCTCTCCTGTCCAGGCCAGCAGCCATGCCTCCATTTTTCTCCAGGCCTCCACCTTTCTGATCAGGCCACATTGATAGGCCCAGAGATGCTGACTGGCATAGAAACCAACTAATCAGAACCAAATGTGAGTGAAGTGTGAGGAGCCAATGGCTGCCTAGGAGGCAGAGCTTTTAACGCTGACGGGCATAGAAACTGACCAATCAACACCAAATCCGGGTCAACTGTGAGGAGGCAATGGCTGCCTAGGAGGTGTGGCTTTTGACATGACTAACACAGAAACCGACCAATCAAAAACAAATTGGCCAGCAGAGGAGGGCACTTGGGGGGAGATCAAGCCTGCAGGGAAGGGCAGTTAGGGGTGATCAGGTAGGCAGAGGCAGTTAGAGGTAATCAGGCTGAAAGAGTAAGGCTGCTAGGGGCGAGACCAGGCCAGCAGGGGAGGGACGTTGGGGGCAACCAGGCCTCAGGGGAGGGCAGTTGGGGGCAAGATCAAGCCATCAGGGGAGGGCAGTTGGGGGCAACCAGGCTGTCAGTGGAGGACAGTTGGGGGTGAGATCAGGCCAGCAGGAGAGGGCAGTTAGTGGTGATCAGGCAGGCAGAGGTCCTTGGGGGTGAGATCAGGCAGGCAGGCAGGCAGAAGCAGGTAGGGGCAATTAGGCAGGCAGGCAAGTGAGCGGTTAGGAGCCAGCAGTTCCAGATTGTGAAAGGGATGTCTGACTGCTGGTTTAAACCTGATCCCTAAACTGGCAGTCGGACATTCCTTAATGGGTTCCCGTTTAGAGAGGGTGCAGGCTGGGCTAAGGGAATGCCCCGTCCATGCACAAATTTCATGCACTGGGCCACTAGTTTTATGTATAAGAAACTCATTATCAATGCTGGCATAAATGATAACTTAAATAAGTTTCTACTTTAGAATATTAAAGAAAGTCATTATAGGAGTTCTCCTATTATATCATAATCAAGATCCCCAGTGGATGCCTGAAACCACAGAGAAATACCAAACCATATATATATATATATACACACACACACACATACATATACATATACATATATTGAATGCAGACATAGTTTTTCACTTAAAGAAAGCACTTTAGGACTTATCTTTGGCATATCAGAATTGCCAGCATCACTATTCTTGTTCTTTGGGGCCATTGTTAAGTAAAATAAAAAAGCACTGTGATACCTCCACAGTCAATCTGGTAATGGAATGGGTACTAAGTGACTCATGAATATTGGGCCAGTGTCATAAACAGTGCGGATATGCTGAACAAAAGGATGATTCAAGTCCTGGGCAGGACAAAGCAGGCAGCATATGATTTGATCATGCTTCTCAGATGGCGTGTAATTTAAAACTTATGAATTGTTTATTTCTGGAATTTTTTATTTAATATTTTCAGACCAGAGTTGATCATAGGTAACTGAAACCACAGAAAGCAAACCACAGATGAGGGGGACTACTGTAAATATAATATCTTATTTTTAAACATCATTAGAGGAGATCTGCAATGTGTTATTAAATATTGAGTATTAGACGGCAACCTGACATGCTGCCATAAAAAATATAAGCTAACTAAATGAAAAACACATGATAGTGACTAAGTAAATTGGAGAAATGCCACAGATAGTTTGTTACAACCATATCCAGTGATCGAATGTGATTAAAAAAAAAAAAAAGACCCACAGAATTTCAGAAAGGATAACTATTAAGATTAGTTTGTTCAACTGAATTAATGTGATTAGCATGCTGGATATATCAGCATAGGAGAAAGAAAAGAACATTGCATTTCAGGTGAAAAGATCCAGAAGGAAATCCCAAATCTATTGATTTTCAGCTTCAGTTTCCTAGAGAACCCCTTCTGGACCATTTTGTCTGGCTGATAAATCCTATATAAACCCAGAAATAATGTCATAAATGCTTAAATTAAAACACGCAGGTTTACAAGGGAAACTGATTATATCAAATTGCAGTTATGTAAGTATTAAAGCACACACATTTTCATTTTAGCAGTATGTAAGCTTTCTAAAACTAAAACATTAAACAACAAAATTCAGCAAAGTATCTCATAACTGTCACCTTTTCAAATTAGGGATGAGTTATTCACAATAACTGAAATATGATTTTTAAATACTTGAGAAACTTGTCAATGTGTCTTGGTATTGCTCCTCAACCAGTGCAAATTTAATTTCGTTTCTTTATATTAACTCATATGACCATTTAATATAAGGTTTTCCTTTTAGCCAAAAAGGCAGCCTTAGGATGGTGATTTCATTTCAGGTTTGCAAGACACTTATGATAGAAAATTAAACAAGGAACATAACTACAATCTTTGCCAGAACTTGCTTATTTTATGAACTGGAATAAAAATGCTTATTACCAAACATTAAGTATGGAGCATCTGAACTCCTTGGATGGAATACTTAATTTGAATGTACCCAGCCTTGTAAATAGATTTTAAAAATTAATTGACCCATACAAATTTGTTACTAACCTTCTCTTTCCCATGGTGACTAACTTCTAGTAAAATGGATGAAATTGATATTTATTTCTACTTCCATCTCAGATATTAGTGCTTACAGAGGTTGAGTAGATCACTGTCTATTAACTGATCTAGATCTATTATAATTCACTGAAGTGCTATGTGGGAAAACAATTCCCATTAGGATAGAATATAGATTTAGGATCATTTGAGGCTTGTGAATTTGGCCTAAATTTTAAAGTAAGGAATAACAAAAAGATTTAGAGGACAAGGTTTCTGTATCAGGAATGTTCTTCTCTTAAGGGAAATCCCTAGATATAATGATGGTCGGGGGCTAGGGGGCAACTCCAGTCTACAAACTGGGTTCTTTTTATTCGGACTATTTTACTCTGAAGCTAGATAGAGACAAAAGCACAAAAGAATAAAATGAACACAGGGTTGAGGGTCACATGTGTCCTCTCCTCATCACTGGTTAAATAAGAAGAGTAGGCAATAGATAATGAGGTGGAGAAAGGAGGGAGGGAGGGAGAGAGAGAGAGAGAGGAGAGAGAGAGACGCTGATACGGTAAGTCCTCTCTGCATGACTTTACAGAGACACTCTGGCCTCAGTTGATAGGGAACAGGGCCCGGGAAGACTTTTCAGGGAACCCTGTGTTGTTCCTGAAGGTTCTAATGTTGAATGGATTTTCTTGAAGCTTATACCTTTCATGAGGGCTTAACTCTGTCATGAGGGTCAATGTCCAACTATATCCAGCTATAGATTCAGTTATCCCTTGAGCCACACAACCCTGTTTTTCATGCTCTATTCTCTCTCAGTAAATAGTACACATGTAGCACCACAGATGTGGTTTAACAGCCTGAACCTTCAACATATAATTTGAAAACAATTCTATATAATGCTCACACTGTTGTTGTCTTACTTGGTTTATCAAAGAAGCTTATGTAAGAACTAGAGGCCCGGTGCACGAATTCATGCACAGGTGGGATCCCTCTGGGTAGCCTGCAGGGATCAGGCTGAAACCTGCAGTCCAATGCCACCTTCAGCTGCTACCTGTCGCTCCTGCTCATCCTGGCCCCACTGTGCGTGCCTCAGATTCATGCCCAATCAGCCCCAATCAGGAGAGGCCATAAGACCTGTGTCTGGTACCCTCCCAAGGGGAGTGGCCTGGGGGATTGGGCTGAAACCAGCTCTCTGACATCCCCCAAGGGGTTCCAGATTGAAAGAGGGTGCAGGCAAGGCTGAGGGACCCCAACAGTTCACGATCAGGCCTGGGAGGGACCGTGGAAGGATTCCAAAGCATGTCCAACCCATTTTGCTCAGTCCTGATTGGCTGGACCCCAGCAGCAAGGTAACCTACTGATTGGAGCATCTGCCCCCTCATGGTCAGTGCAGGTCATAGAAAGCAGTTGAGCAGCCTTTGCATATTATTAGCATATTACACTTTGATTGGTTGTTTGGTTGTTCTGATGTTCAGTCTATTTGCATATTACCCTTTTATTATATAGGACAAGGTGGCAATATAAAACTTCAGAGACAAGACTTTTCAATAAATGAGTTAATAAAAGCAAGACAGATTAGAGAAAAGAATGCATAAGTATTTTAGGGTATATCATCTTAAAGGTTGGGTATTGCCTATTTGGCTTGTCTAAAAATCATAAAACATGGAAGAAATAATGCACTAATCATTACATCAAGGTGTCAGAAATCATGGCATGCAATGAAAATATTAAAGGTGTATAATGGGAGTAGCCATGGCAAGCAGAGAGAATAGAAGAGAATTTGTACTGGCTTCAGATAGAATGCCCTGAACCAATTCCAAGATGAGGTGAATAAGAACTGATCTTTGTGTAACTACTATATCAGACAAAGAACCCAAGGATTGATTGGAATGGGGTCACTGTGCCCTTTTAGGAACTTGCATATATGGAAAGCTAATACCTTTTGTCAGAGGGACGCTATAATAGTTATGACTGAATAAAAATAATATAAAATACTATATTTATATAAAAATATGTATGTTATTTTTAAAATTTTAATTCCTTCACAGAAACATATTGTAGAATTTAAAATTGTCAGTTTTCGAGTCATGTAATTCTTCTGTGGAAAAAAAAACAATTATTTGTAAGGAATGTGGTTGACATTTGCAATGGGTATTTAAAATGATGTAGGCAAAGTTACATTAAAAACAAACCTGTATTTTTATTGAGGTTGAATAGAATATATAAGATGTCTCAAAAAGATATAGATGCGGCTGCAGTAAAGGCAAAGTAGATCACTTAAAATATTATTAATTTCATTGGATAGACATCTGGGGAAAGAAAAGACTAGATTCTATGAAATCTTTATTAATAACATTGAGGAGTACAACTGTTTAGGTTTCACAAACGCAAATGCTTCTGGCCACGATTTGAATGAGTGAAGCAGGCTGAGTGTGACACTAGTGATGGGACATTGGTCAAAAACTTGCCTGACCAAGACATTTAAGTTAAATTTAAAAATATTCATTCTGGCTAAAGAAATTCCTTCCCAGGAGCCAGTTTTTTTAACACCTGGATCTCTCAGTACTACTTGGTATTTTTAAAATAATATACTAGTAAAGTAGTTTGTTTGTTTTTCTTTTCATTATCTAGTACTAAGGGTAGCTCTTCTTTGGGAATATTTAATATCTTACCTAAACATTTCCAGGTATAAGAACTCTAGGAATCTTCACCCCAGTAGACTATCAGGAAGTGAAAAAGGATTAACTCTATTTTCAGAAAACTGGGCTTTCAAAAGAAGCAAATTGGTGAGATTAACCATAAAAAGCATTAGGTTGCTACTGATTAGTCTATATGGTAGGACTCTCTTTTTACTTTCTTTTTGCAAAGTGCTTAATTATCCAAGTTATTTGTAAATAACTTAAGCTGATGCCTTGCCTTGTTTATAAATTCTCAGGGTCTCCATTTTAATTGATTTTAATTTGTTACATAGATCTTTCTATTAGACTCTAAAAGAATATTGAATAGATCTTGAAACATTATGGGTTTGAAAAATCTGGCATTTTACTTGAAAAGTGGAAAAAATTTGCTCTATGAATATTCAACTTCATATTTAAAATATTTGTATATATTATATTTAAAAGTATTTTTGAAATTGTATTATGCCTAAGAAAGATGGGGAGGGAGGTTGAGGCATCCATTGATTTTTGATTCAATAGCAAATGTGTATGGAGGACATTCAGGTTGGGGCAAAAGTTACACTTGTGACCACGTGAAACAGTTTATTCTTGTAGTACTATTTATTAACTAGGGGCCCGGTGCGCGAAATTCGTGCACTGGGTGTGTGTGTGGAGGGGGAGTGTCCCTCAGCCCAGCCTGCCCCCTCTCACATACTGGGAGCCCTCAGGCGTTGACCCCCATCACCCTCCAATCGCAGGATCGGCCCACTGCCCAGGCCTGACGCCTCTGACAGAGGCGTCAGGCCTGGGCAGGGGACCCTCATTTCCCCCATCACTGGTTCTGCCCCCAGCCCAGGCCTGATGCCTCGGCCAGAGGCGTAGACCCCCATCACCCTCAGATCACCTGATCGGCCCATTGCCCAGGCCTGACGCTTCCGCCAGAGGTGTCAGGCTTGGACAGGGGACCCCCATCTCCCCCTGATCACTGGCTCTGGCCCCCGCCCAGGCCTGAGGCCTCTGGCCCAGGAATCATGCCTGGGCAGGGGACCCCCATCTCCCTCTGATCGCTTGCTCCACCCCCCGCCCAAGCCTGACGCCTCTGACCCAGGCTTCAGGCCTGGGCAAGGGGACCATCATATCCTCCCAATCCCCGGCTCCGCCCCCCACCCAGGCCTGATGCCTCGGCCAGAGGAGTTGACCCTCATCACCCTCCGATCACCAATCACCGGATCGGCCCCTTGACCAGACCTGAGGCCTCTGGCAGAGGTGTCAGGCCTGGGCAGGGGACCCCCAGCTCCCCGTGGTTGCAGGCTCCGCCCCTGCCCAGGCCTAACGCCTCTGGCCTAGTCGTCCGGCCGGGGCAGCGGGGACCCGCAGCTGCAGCGGCCCCGCGATCATGGGCTTCGCTTTAGGCCCAGGCAAGGGACCCCTAGCTCCTGGGACTGCCAGCTTTGACTGTGCCCAGCTCCCATCGCTGGCTCTACCCTTACTTCCTGCTATCACTGGCCAGGGCGGCAAAGGCACCTGATTCTCCGATCATGGCTGGGGGGCAGGGCAAAGGCGGCCCGCCTTTGCCCTGCCCCCCAGCTCTTAGGTCCCCCCTGGGTTTCTGATCACTGTCAGTGGCAGGGGGCTTCTTCCTGCTTTCCCTTTCGCCTCCCTGCATTGTGCCTACATATGCAAATTAACCGCCATCTTGTTGGCAGTTAACTGCCATTCTTAGTTGGCAGTTAATTTGCATATAGCCCTGATTAGCCAATGAAAAGGGTATCATCGTACGCCAATTACCATTTTTCTCTTTTATTAGATAGGATTACTAGAGGCCTGATTCATGAAATTCATGCAAGAGTAGGCCTTCCTTCCCCCAGCTGCTGGCACTGTTTTCCCTCTGCAACCCAGGACCTGGGCTTCCCTAGCAGCCTGGCTTCGTCCGGAAGGTCGTCTGAAGGACATCCGGTCTAATTAGCATATTATGCTTTTATTATTATAGATTGTATTATTTTCCATTCAAACAACTGTACTATCTGCCTATTAGACATGGTATTCTCGTGTTATTGCTCATTCATATTTGTTGTGCATTCTAGACAACTCTTAGTGTAAGAAAAAATATCCTATCTCCTTATATATTACCCTAGAGTTTCTTAATGTCCCACAGAGTTGATGTCATATATTCCTCAAATGTGTGGGAATATGCTTTTAAGAAGTAATGGAAAAAATTCCTTCTGTGTTTTTTTTAAAAAAAAAAACATATTTAGAAAAGTGGAATTGTGTCCTATAAAACCATCCTTTAGATTTAAATTCATGGGAAAACAAAAAGAACAGTAAAACTAGACCTTTTTAAAGGACTCAACCTTCTTTTTTTTTACATTTCTTTATTTTTTTTTGTTTGTTTTTTTTGTTTGATTTTTAAATCTTTCTTCATATGTATCCATTTTATCCCCCCGCCCTAGACAGTCCCCTAGCCTCCCCTATCACCCAGTGTCTTATGTCCATTGGTTATGCTTATATGCATGCATACAAGTCCTTTAGTTGATCTCTGACCCCTACCTCCTGCCCCCCAACCCTCCCCGGCCTTCCCGCTGCAGCTCGACAATCTGTTTGAGGCAGCTCTGCCTCTGTATCTATTATTGTTCAAAAGTTTATAATGGTCTCTATTGTCCACGAATGAGTGAGATCATGTGGTATTTTTCCTTTATTGACTGGCTTATTTCACTTAGCATAATGCTCTCCAGTTCCATCCATGACGTTGCAAATGGTAAGAGTTCCTTCCTTTTTACAGCAGCATAGTATTCCATCGTGTAGATGTACCACAGATTTCTAATCCATTCATCTACTGATGGGCACTTAGGCTGTTTCCAGATCTTAGCTATGGTGAATTGTGCTGCTATGAACATAGGGCTGCATATATCCTTTCTGATTGGTGTTTCTGGTTTCTTGGGATATATTCCTAGAAGTGGGATCACAGGGTCAAATGGGAGTTCCATTTTCAGTTTTTTAAGGAAACTCCATACTGTCTTCCATAGTGGCTGCACCAGTCTGCATTCCCACCAGCAGTGCACAAGTGTTCCTTTTTCTCCACATCCTCTCCAGCACTTGTCGTTTGTTGATTTGTTGATGATAGCCAGTCTGACAGGTGTGAGATGGTACCTCATTGCTGTTTTGATTTGCATCTCTCAGATGATTAGTGACTTTGAGCATGTTTTCATATGTCTCTTGGCTTTCTGGATGTCCTCTTTTGAAAGGTGTCTATTTAGGTCCTTTGCCCATTTTTTGATTGGATTGTTTATCTTTCTTTTGTTAAGTTGTATGAGTTCCCTATAAATTTTGGAGATTAGGCCCTTATCAGATATGTCATTGGCAAATATGTTTTCCCACACAGTGGGTTTTCTCGTTGTTTTGTTGATGGTTTCTTTTGCTGTGCAGAAGCTTTTTATTTTGATGTAGTCCCATTTGTTCATTTTTTCTTTAGTTTCAAGTGCCCTAGGAGCTGTATCAGTGAAGAAATTGCTTCGGCATATGTCTGAGATTTTCTTGCCTTTGGATTCTTCTAGAATTTTTATGGTATCCTGTCGTACATTTAAGTCCTTTATCCATTTTGAGTTTATTTTTGTGTATGGTGTAAGTTGGTGGTCTAGTTTCATTTTCTTGCATATATCTGTCCAATTTTCCCAACACCATTTATTGAAGAGACTATCTTGGCTCCATTGTATGTTCTTGCCTCCTTTGTCAAATATTAATTGAGCATATTGGTTCGGGCCGATTTCTGGGCTCTCTATTCTATTCCATTGATCTATATGCCTATTCTTGTGCCAGTATCAGGCAGTTTTGAGAACAGTGGCTTTGTAATACAACTTGATATCTGGTATTGAGATCCCACCTACTTTGTTCTTTTTCAGGATTGCTGCAGCTATTCGGGGTCTTTTTTTATTCCAGATGAATTTTTGGAAAGTTCGTTCTAGATCTCTGAAGTATGCTGTTGGTACTTTAATGGGAAGTGCGTTGAATTTATAGATTGTTTTGGGTAGTATGGACATTTTGATGATGTTGATTCTACCAATCCATGAACACGGTATGTTCTTCCATCTGTTTATGTCTTCCTCTATGTCTTTTTTCAAAGTCCTGTAGTTTTCTGAGTAGAGGTCTTTTACCTCTTTAGTTAAGTTTATTCCTAGGTAGCTTAGTTTTTTCGGTGCAATGGTAAACGGGATTGTCTTTATAATCTCTCTTTCTGAAAGTTCACTATTGGTGTATAGAAATGCCTCAGATTTCTTGGGGTTAATTTTGTATCCTGCTACATTGCCAAATTCATGTATTAAGTCTAGTAGCTTTTTGATGGAATCTCTAGGGTTTTGTATGTAAAATATCATTTCGTCTGCAAATAAGGACAGTTTTACTTCCTCTTTTCCAATTTGGATGCCTTTTATTTCTTCTTCTTGCCGAATTGCAATGGCTAACACTTCCAGTACTATGTTGAACAGGAGTGGTGAGAGGGGGCATCCCTGTCTTGTTCCTGTTCTTAGGGGAAATGGTGTTAGTTTTTGTCCGTTGAGTATGATGTTGGCTGTGGGCCTGTCATATATGGCTTTTATTATGTTGAGGTATGATCCTTCTACTCCCACCTTGCTGAGAGTTTTTATCAAAAATGGGTGTTGAATTTTGTCAAATGCTTTTTCTGCATCAATTGATATGACCATGTGGTTTTTTTCTTTCAATTTGTTTATGTGATGTATCACGTTTATTGATTTGCGGATATTGTACCATCCTTGCATCCCTGGGATAAATCCTACTTGGTCATGGTGTATGATCTTTCTGATGTACTGCTGGATCCGATTTGCTAGGATTTTGTTGAGGATTTTGGCATCTATGTTCATGAGGGATATTGGCCTGTAATTCTCTTTCATTGTGTTGTCTTTACCTGGTTTTGGTATTAGGGTGATGCTGGCTTCATAGAATGAGCTTGGAAGTGTTCCTTCCTCTTGAATTTTTTGTAGTAGTCTGAGGAGGATAGGTTTTAGTTCTTCCTTGAATGTTTGGTAAAACTCCCCTGTGAAGCCGTCTGGTCCTGGGTTTTTGTTTGATGGAAGCTTTTTGATGACTGCTTCAATTTCTTCCATAGTTATTGGCCTGTTGAGATTTTTAGATTCTTCCTGATTGAGTTTTGGAATGCTGTATTTTTCTAGGAATTTGTCCATTTCCTCCAGGTTGTTTAGTTTGTTGGAGTAAAGCTGTCCATAGTATTTTTTAACAATCATTTGTATTTCTGTGGGGTCTGTTGTTATTTCGCCTCTATCGTTTCTGATTTTATTTATTTGGGTCCTCTCTCTCTGCTGCTTGGTGAGTCTGGCTAGAGGTTTATCAATCTTGTTTATCCTTTCAAAGAACCAGCTCTTGGTTTCATTGATTTTCTGTATTGTTTTTTTGGTCTCTATGTCATTTATTTCTGCTCTAATCTTTATTATCTCCTTCCTTCTGCTCACTCTGGGGTTTTCTTGTTGCTCTCTTTCTAATTCTTTGAGTTGTAGAGTTAGATGATTTACTACCATTTTTTCTTGTTTTTTGAGATAGGCCTGTAGAGCTATAAACTTCCCTCTCAGGACTGCTTTCAATGTGTCCCATAGGTTTTGGATTGTTGTGTTTTCATTGTCATTAGTTTCCAGGATGTTTTTAATTTCTTCTTTGATCTCATTGGTAACCCAATCAATATTTAATAGCATGCTATTCAGCTTCCAGGTGTTTGAGTATTTTGGGTTGTTTTTATTGTAGTTTATTTCTAATATTATGCCATCGTGGTCTGCGAAGACGCTTTTTATGATTTCAATCTTCTTGAATTTGGGGATACTTTGCTTGTGACCCAATATGTGGTCTATTTTTGAATATGTCCCATGAGCACCTGAGAAGAACGTATATTCTCTGGCTTTGGGGTGAAGTGTTCTGAAGATGTCTATTAAGTCCATCTGATCTAGTGAGTCATTTAGGATTGCTGTATCTTTGCTGATTGTTTGTCTATAGGACTTATCCAGTGCTGTCAATGGTGTATTAAAGTCCCCTACTATGATTGTATTGTTGTCGATCTCTCCTTTGATATTTTCCAGGAGTTTTTTTATGAATTTGGGTGCTCCTACATTGGGTGCATATATGTTTACCAGGGTTATATCTTCTTGTTGTATTGATCCCTTTAGTATTATGAAGTGGCCTTCCTTATCTCTTGTTAAGGCCTTCACTTTGAGGTCTATTTTGTCCGATATAAGTATTGCTACCCCAGCTTTCTTTTCCTTTCCATTTGCCTGAAAGATATTTTTCCATCCTTTCACTTTCAGTCTGTGTGAGTCCCTTCTAATGAGGTGGGTTTCTTGTAGACAGCAGATATATGGGTCATGTTTTTTTATCCATTCAGCCACTCGATGTCTTTTGGTTGGAGCATTTAGTCCGTTTACGTTTAAAGTTATTATTGAAAGGTACTTGTTTGTAGCCATTTCTTTTTGTGTGTGTGTGTGGCTGTTTTCTTTCTGAGCTTTTTATTTCTTCTTTTTATACCAGTCCCTTTAGCATTCCTTGCATTGCTGGCTTGGTGGTGACAAACTCCCTTAGTCTTTTTTTGTCTGTGAAGCTTCTTATTTCCCCTTCAAGTTTGAATGATAGCCTTGCTGGATAGAGTATTCTTGGATTCAGTCCTTTGCTTTGCATCACTTTGTAAATTTCAGTCCATTCTTTTCTGGCCTGATGTGTTTCTGTTGAGAAGTCATTTGACAATCTAATGGGAGATCCCTTGTATGTAACTTTCCGTCTCTCTCTTGCAGCCTGTAAGATTCTCTCTTTGTCCTGAACATTTGCCATGGTGATTATGATGTGTCTTGGTGTGGGTCTTTTCGGGTTCACCTTGTTTGGGACTCTCTGGGCTTGTGTGACTTTTTTCTTCCCCACCTCAGGAAAGTTTTCTGATATTATTTCTTCGAGTAGGTTTTCTAATCCTTGTTCATCTTTCTGTTGTTCTGGTACTCCTATTATTCGTATGTTGTTTCGTTTCATGTTGTCCCAAAGCTCCCTTAGGCTCTCCTCCTGTCTTTTAATTTTTTTCTCCAATTGCAGTACATTTTGGGTGTGTTTTGCTTCCTTGTCTTCTAATTCACTTATTCGGTCCTCCGCTTCTCCTAGTCTACTGTTGATACTTTCAATGGAGTTTTTCATTGCAGCTATATCACTCTTCATTTCTTCTTGGGTCTTACTTAGGTTGTTGATTTTTTCATCTGTTTCTTCTAGCTTCTTCCATATGTTATCGATTTTTTCATCTGTTTCTTCTAGCTTCTTCCATATGTTATCGATTTTTTCATCTGTTTCTTCTTGCTTCTTGCAGAGTTTGTCGATTTTTTCCTCCATCCGGTTTATGCACTCTAGGATCCTTATTCTGAATTCTTTATCTGACATGTTGCATGCCTCTGTATTACTTAGCTGCTTTTCTGGACAGTCCTCCTTCTCTTTCTTTGGGGGTTTCTTTGTCTACCCATGTTTGATCTCACTGACATATCTAGACGTTGAGTTGTTCAGTGGTTGCTCCCTTGGTGGCAGTGACTCCTTGGTCTGTGGTTGCTCTTCGGGCGGTTGCGGTAGCAGCTGCTCTTCAGTTGGCAGCAGCTCCTCTGGTGGGTGCTGTTCACAGCTGTGGTGGCTCTTCTGGCTGGTGGGGCGAGGTTTCACGTACAGCTGCTGTTCCTCAGCAGAGGATGTGGTGCTCAGGAGGTTGCTGTTGCTTGGATCTGCTGCGTTGATTTAAAGGCACAAAATACAACACAACAAGGCACCACGTACCAGGCACTATACACAAATATATTCACGATATTAATAACCCCAATTAAAGGTGACCACCTGAATTAAGAGAATTAGGGGATAAGAAAGAAGGAAGAGAAAAAGATAAAAGAGAAAAAGGAAAAGAAAAGTAGGGACCAAAAAAAGGGAGTGCAAAAATGAAATTGGGAAAAAGGAAGGGGGAAAATAAAAGCGAGAAAAGAAAAGAAAAAAAAAAAAAGAGCGAAAAGAGAGAATGAAGTGGAAGAGGGAAGAGACTTTTTATATGAGGAGAATACTCCTATAGAACAGCCATTAATCCCAACAAATTCCAGCAACAGCTCCCTGGATATGAATGCAAACTAGAAACAACCAATAATATAACAATGAAAATAGAATGGTGAACACTAATCCCAAAATAAAATAAAGAAAAAATAAAATGGCACTTTAAAAAATGGTAAAATGGTAGCAGTAATAATACTGGTTAAAAATAAGAAGGTAGTAATTAAAAGGGTAAAATCAGGTGATGGAAAAAGAAGAAAAGAAAGAAAAAAAAAGAAGAAGAAAAAAAAGGAACAGAAATAAAAGAATGAAAAAAAAAATCGTTTCTTAGTTAAAAAGTGAAAAAAGAAAAAAAATTGCAGTAGTGGAGGTCCTTCGTTTCTTCTATTCTTCAGTGTGGCTCGCCTTAGACCTTCCAGGTATTCAGGAGAGTGTTGAGTTTCCCTGCGATATACTGTTCCTCTGTGTTGTAAACCACAGTCCTTATTTTAAAGCATGCCGCATTTATTTCCCAGACTGCCTTATTTTGTGTTTAGCAAAGAGTCAGTTTGTGGGTCAGCCTCTGGGTGGCAGTGTTCTGGGGTTGGCCTCTGAGGCTATAGGGCCTCTCTGTCCAGTGGAAGTTCACTGCCCAGAGCTGACTGCGTAATAGTTAGTTACTGGCGCTATGTTGTTGCTGGGATTGAAAATCCCCCTATAGGCCAGACCCTGTTAACTCCCAGGGACTGATCAGGTTATCTTAATCCTTGATCTCCTACAGGGTGGAATCTGGGTGTGGCTGTGCTCCTTGCCTGGGGGCTGGGGGGAGGAGACTCCCTCTCAGGAGCGGGTGGCTGCCCCAGTCCCGGGCTCTGGGGTGTCTCAGCACTCAATTCACTACCACCTCTCCCGGCTCCCCCTCTTTCCCCAGTCTCTCCCCAGATTCCACTCCTCCGCACACTCTCCCTCTCTTCAGCACAGGTGAGTGTCTGTATCCGAAATGTCCCATGAACAGGATTCAGTGAAAACAGACAAACAAACGCCGGCCGCGGAAACGGGGAAGGCTTGGTTTCTGTAAGCTTCTTCTCTTACCGGGACTGCATGGTCAGGTCAGCTCTTCAGGCTGCCCCCTTTAGGCTCAGTCCTCCGTGATCACAGAACCCAGCTCTCAATTTCCCTGGCGGCGCCAGGAATCCCGCGGTTCTCCTTTCCCCCGTCAGGGGCTGTGCCTGTCCCAGGGGACGCGGCTGTCTGCCACGCGGTCTCCCTCCGACTCTCTGGGCTCAGAGGTCTGGCAAACTTTCCTGCCCAAATCCCTGGTTTTTTTTTACCTTACCAGGGGAGTTCTGCTCTTCCCGGCTGTAAACCCTCTCACCAGCTGAGCAATTTCGCCAATTCGGTGTGAGTGTTACTAGCTTCAGCTGCTCGTTCCATTTGCTCCGGGACACGACCTGGGACACGTCTGCCTATATCGCCGCCATCTTGGTTCTCCTGTATCAATTCTTTGCACTTTCAAGTGCCTTTTCTCTCAGTTTGCTACTGGTGGATATAAGATGCTTTTGAGAAGCTTTCAACCTGGTTTTGATTTGGTGAAAATTCCAAAAACACTTGATCGAGGATTCTTCCAGATCATCCCCTCCCCTACTTCACGCCATTACAGCTTCACACAAAGTCTAAGTTTAGTCAGCAAGTCAGTATCAGTTGTAACAAAGGAGAGGCAGCTTAACGGAGTTGAAAAGGTGACCATACGAGCAGTATTTCTCACTGGACCGCAGCACCAGGGAACTTGTTGGAAATGTAAATTCTCAGACCCCTACATTTCTTTATTGATTAAGGTATTATATATGTCTCCTTATCCCCCCATTTTTCACCAACCCCCCACTCATGCCCTCACCCCCTTGTTGTCTGTGCCCATTGGTTATACTTATATGCATGCATACTAGTCCTTTGGTTGATCTCTCCTCCTTACCCCCACCCTCCTCTATCTTCCCTCTGAGGTTTGATGGTCTGATCAATGTTTCTCTGTCTCTGGATCTGTTTTTGTTCATCAAATTAAAGTTATGGTGGTTTATAATAATTCCATGATAAAAAATGCTTTTGAAGCAACAAAAAAAAGCAGTTAGATTTAGGCCAGCACTAGTCACACTTGGTGAGCATCAGAATCCAGAATCATAGAAGAGAGGTACAACACCGATTCCTGGCTCCATCCTGGAGGGTCCCATTCAGAAGGGCATGGGTGGAGCCTGAGCATCTGTATTTTGAGTAAGTTCCTGGGTGACATCCATGCTGCTGACCTATGGACCACACTTGGAGTGGCATTCAGTTAGAGATGCCCTGAGAAGCTGAGTTCGTGCTAACCATGTAAATTATGTTTTTCAGAAAAATATTCTCAACTGTTTCAGAAGAGCACAGTGCCCAGAATCCAATGTCAGTTCCGTACAGATACAAGGTGATGCGGATTATTTCATCAACTACCTTGGAGTTCCCAGTGTGCAGTTTGCTTATGAGGACATCAAGTCATTACAGGTAATTATTTCTAAAATATGTACTCCCCCCACACACACACACACAATATAGCATACATGCAGAATTTGATTTTATCCTGGCTATTTGTCTTTCTTATCAACTAGGTCACTATAGGAAGCTGCTTCGTTTAGAGAGTTATTCTTGTTGTTCAGAGGCTTTGTAACAGTATTTGAAAACATCAGTTCTTTTCAAAAGTGTTGAATTCAATTAAAAAAGATTTATATTGTCACTCACATTTTCACAGTGTGCTTTGCAACAAGAAATTTGCAGTAGTTGGATTAACATCAAAACATAATTGTAATCTTCAGTATTCACAGAAACAGATGACATATGCAATAGATTCTCTTCTCCTTGCCCAAGGGAAAATGCATTTCATATGCTGTATATTAATGTGTCTTGCGAATTAGCTACCCAAAGTATGTCAATAGTTTGCCTTCCTAAAAAGATACAACTATTTTTGTGGAGATAGGTCCCCCCACCCCCACAAAGAATATCACGTAGGCATGATTCACCATAATTAAGTCTGTGTTCATCCATCTATTGGACTGCGAACATATTCCTCTGTCTCAAAATTGTGTCACTGGAAATTGTTCTCTGTAGATATAAACCAGTTGAGATCTTTTATTTTCTTTTAACAAATTGTGCTAGCCTTTTGGGGAGTTCTTTAAAAGCCTCTGGGGTAGCCTGGTTGAGGAAATTTTTACATTAACTAAATAGTGGCTGGAAATAGAGTAAACCCTGCTTTGTTCCACAATCATGGATGTCCTTGAACATTTCTGTTTAAATTGTATTTATAGACTAAACTTCTGGTATTTAATGTCTTAATATCTACTAGCTTTTAGCAATACTTAGTTTCTCTGCACATTCCTTAGCTCCTTTGTAAACAGCTGATATATCTAACATCTTAAATTCATAGAGGGAGAAATTCTGGGTGAATCCTATTGTGATGAGATAAATTCTTAGGCAATACAAAAATAATATTTATGATTTATCTGTTTTTATAATTTTGGATTTTCATACACTGTTGTTGTTTGAACATGAGGTACATGTGTAGCGGTATCTTTTCTTTTAGGCAAATCCACGGTCTATACTTTAATAAAATCTATGTCTTAAAATATAACTCATTTTTTACTTTTCTGCTTGATATTTTATAATATCTTTTTATCATTTCCCCATCTCAACTCATCCAACTCCTGCCATATCAACACATTGAATGATAGCTTTTATTCAATACAGGTCTGATTCACCTTGGTTGAGTTTTAAGCCAAGAATTTAGAGAAGCAATATAGGATAGCCTTAAGAATGGGACTAATAATTGATTCCCAACTCTGAAACCTACTTGATACTTATTAGATACATGATTTAACTTCTTTCAATATTATTTTAGAAATGAGGAACCATATCATAGTTACGCATAGGATAAATGACACTATGCCTGTAAAAAACATAGCTAATATTGAACATGCAATAAAGCCTCTATCAATCATAGCTATCATCACAATTATTATTGCCCAATTTTAGTTCCAAAATATTAGTGGGAGAATTTCAAAAACAATTAGGTAAGAACATATTAGTAGAAGGGAAGAGAGAGCTTGTAAACTGTTAAGGAAAACAAGCTTCTGAGGTAGAAAAGGTGGCATTTGATTAAGCTCAGCGGGAGGATCTGAGGTGCCAATAGAAAGAAGATTTGGAAACCAGTATTAGTGAAGTTCTCAGAAGGTACTATTATCACTGAAATTCTTTAGGCTAAAGTATACCTACTGGCTTAGTCTATACATCAAGTAGTTTTTCAAATTTTACCCAGACTATTTAACTTTCATCAACAAAATCATACTATATAATAAAAGGCTAATATGAAAATAGACCGAACGGCAGAACAACTGGTCACTATGATGTGCCCTGACCACCAGGGGGCAGATGCTCAACACAGGAGCTGCCCCCTCATGGTCAGTGCACTCCCACAGGGGGAATGCTGCTCAGCCAGAAGCCAGGCTCACGGCCTCTGTGGCAGTACTAAGGATGCCCGGCTGCCAGCTTAGACCTGCTCCCCCAGGCCTGTCAATCAGCTTGGCATCCCACGAGGGCTCCTTGACTGCAACAGGGCACAGGCCAGGCTGAGGGACCCCCCCATCAGTGCAAAAATTTTGTGCACCAGGCCTTAGTCTGTCTATATACATCTACACTAATAAAAGACAGAGATGCTAATTGACCATACCTTCGCTATTCCCTAAGCCATGTCCACCAGCCAATCAGAGCGACTGTATGCAAATTAACCTAACCAATATGGCGGCTGGCAGCCACAGAGCTGGAGCAAGCCAGAGGCTTGGTTGCCCGGGTGATGGAGAAAGCCAAGCTTCCCGCCAGCCCTGAGCCAGCTGAGGACTCTGCTCATGGCAACAAAGTTTCAATTATAGAAGACAAATAAATCCCAGATACCTGCTTCCAGCCAACCTCCACTGGGAGCTTGGGTGGCTGGGGGTTATGGCCAGCTGGCAAACAGCCATCAGACCCTCATCCAGGCTGGCCAAACCCTCATGCGGTGACGGTCACCGCTGGGGGGCTTAGCCAGCCTGAAAACGGCCCTCAGCCCCTCACCCAGGATGGCCAGGCACCCCAGGGGAGACCCCTACCCTGAAGGGGCTATGGCCAGCCTTCAAACAGCCATCAGGCCCTCACCCAGGTTGGCCAGACACTCCTATATAATAAAAGGGTAATATGCAAATTAACCTTAACAGCAGAATGACTGGTCTCTATGACACACACTCACCACCAAGGGGCAGATGCTTAATGCAGGAGCTGCCCCCTGGTGGTCAGTGCGCTCCCACAGGGGGAGCTCTGCTCAGCCACAAGCCAGGCTGATGACTGCCAGTACAGCAGTGGTGGTGGGAGCCTCTCCCACCTCCTCAGCAGCACTAAGGATGTCTGACTGCAGCTTAGGTCTGCTCCCCACTGGCAAGTGGACATCCCCTGAGGGCTCCCGGGCTGCCAGAGGAATGTCTAACTGCCAGCTTAGGCCCGTTCCCGCAGGGAGTGGGCCTAAGCCAGCAGGTGGTCATCCCCCGAGGCGTCCCAGACTGCTAGAAGTGACAGGCCAGGCTGAGGGAACCCCCCCCCCCCGAGTACACAATAATATATATATATATATATATATATATATATATATATTAGAGGCCCGGTGCACAACAATTTGCGCACTCGGGGGGGAGGGAGGGTCCCTCAGCCCGGCCTGTGCCCTCTCGCAGTCTGGGACCCCTTGGGAGATAACGACCTGCTGGTTTAGGGTTTCCAGGGGGCAGGCCCAATCCCTAGGTGCAGCCCCTGGTTGGAATCAGAGAAGGGCCGATTGGGGAGTAGGGGCACCTTCCCTTGTCATGCACAGAGCAGGGCAGATTGGAAGGTTGCAATGCCACCCTCAGTCACGCTCAGGGTAGGGCCGATTGGGGGGGTTGGGGCACCACCCCCTGTCACACTCATGGCAGGGTTGATGGGGAGGTTGCGGCCCCACCCCCTGTCACACACAGAGCAGGGCCAATCGGGGTTGGGGTGCTGCCCCCTGTCACTCACAGAGCATGGCCCATCAGGGGGGTTGGGGCTCAATACCCTGTCACACACAGAGCAGGGCCCATCAGGGGGTTGGGGAGCTTCCCCCTGTCATGCACAGAGAAGGGCCGATCAGGGGTTTGAGGAGCTCCCCCCCATCACTCACGGAGTAGGGCCGATAGGAGAGTTGGGGCACCGCCCCCTGTCATACACAGAGGAGGGTGGATTAGGGGGTTGGGGCTCCGCACCCTGTCACACTCAGGGCAAGGCCGATGGGGAGGTTATAGCTCTACCCCATCGCACACAGAGCAGTGCCCATGAGGGGGGGTGGTTGGGTGCCGCACCCTGTCACACACAGAGCAGTGCTGATCAGGGGGTTGGGGCGCCACACCCTGTCACACACAGAGCCACAGGGCGATCAGGGGGTTGGGGAGCTCCGTCCTATCAGGCACAGAGAAGGGCTGATCAGGGGGTTGGGGCACCTTCCCCTGTCAAAAGCAGAGCAGGGTGGATAGGGAGGTTGTGGCCCTGCACCCTGTCACACACAGAGCCGCAGGGCGATCAGGGGGTTTGGGCGCTGCCCCCTGTCATGATGATCCCGGTGCCGGGAGGCCTCTTGGCTCCGCTGATCCTGGTGCTGGGAGGCATATTACCCTTTTGCTATATAGGATAGAGGCCTGGTGCACGGGTGGCGGCCAGCTGGTTTGTCCTGAAGGGTGTCCTGGATCAGGGTGGGGGTCCCCACTGGGGTGCCTGGCCAGCCTGGATGAGGGGATGATGGCTGTTTGCAGCTGGTCACACCCCCTTCAGGGTGGGGGTCCCCACTGGGGTGCCTGGCCAGTCTGGGTGAGGGGCTGAGGGCTGTTTTCAGGCTGGCAGGTGACTGAAACTCCCAACTGCTCCTTTTTTCTTTTTTTTCATTCTGGGCCAGCTTTAGCTCTGAGGCTTGGCTCCAGCTCTTAGGCCTCTGCTGCTGAAAGCAGGGATCTGGTTTGTTTGGGTTTTATAATTGAAACACTGTATCAACTCCAGCTCTGAGATCCCGGCTGGCTGAAAGCAGGTTTCTGGGGTTCTGTTTAGCTTCTATATTTCTAACTGCAAGCTCAGAGGCTGGCAGCAGCAGGCAGTGAACGTTGGAGTCTTCCATCACTAAAGCAAGCAAGCCTCATGTTCATTTCAGGCTGCCTGGCTGCCGGCTGCCATCTTGGCTGGCAGTTAATTTGCATATCACCCTATTAGCCAAGGAGAAGGGTAGCGGAGGTACAGCCAATTACCATGTTTTTCTTTTATTAGATAAGATATATGTATATATATATATATATATATATATATATATATATATATATATACACACTAGGGGCCTGGTGCACGAAATTCGTGCACTGGGTGTGTGTGGGGAGGGGAGTGTCCCTCAGCCCAGCCTGCCCCCTCTCACATACTGGGAGCCCTCAGGCATTGACCCCCATCACCCTCCAATCGCAGGATCGGCCCCTTGCCCAGGCCTGATGCCTCGGCCAGAGGCGTAGACCCCCATCACCCTCCGATCGCCTGATCGGTCCCTTGCCCAGGCCTGACGCCTCCGCCAGAGGCATAGACCCCCATCACCCTCCGATCGCCTGATTGGCCCCTTGCCCAGGCCTGACGCCTCCGCCAGAGGTGTCAGGCTTGGACAGGGGACCCCCACCTCCCCCTGATCACTGGCTCTGGCCCCCGCCCAGGCCTGAGGCCTCTGGCCCAGGAATCATGCCTGGGCAGGGGACCCCCATCTCCCTCTGATCGCTTGCTCCACCCCCCGCCCAAGCCTGACGCCTCTGACCCATGCTTCAGGCCTGGGCAAGGGGACCATCATATCCCCCCAATCCCCGGCTCCGCCCCCCGCCCAGGCCTGATGCCTCGGCCAGAGGAGTTGACCCTCATCACCCTCCAATCACCAATCACCGGATCGGCCCCTTGACCAGGCCTGAGGCCTCCGGCAGAGGTGTCAGGCCTGGGCAGGGGACTCCCAGCTCCCCGCAGTTGCAGGCTCCGCCCCTGCCCAGGCCTAACGCCTCTGGCCTAGTCGTCCGGCCGGGGCAGCGGGGACCCGCAGCTGCAGTGGCCCCGCGATCGTGGGCTCTGCTTTAGGCCCAGGCAAGGGACCCCTAGCTCCCGGGACTGCCAGCTTCGACCGTGCCCAGATCCCATCGCTGGCTCCACCCCTACTTCCTGCTATCACTGGCCAGGGTGGCAAAGGCGCCTGATTCTCCGATCATGGCTGGGGGGCAGGGCAAAGGCGGCCCCAGGGCCGCCTTTGCCCTGCCCCCCAGCTCTTAGGTCCCCCCTGGGTTTCCGATCACTGTCAGTGGCAGGGGGCTTCTTCCTGCTTTCCCTTTCGCCTCCCTGCATTGTGCCTACATATGCAAATTAACCGCCATCTTGTTGGCAGTTAACTGCCAATCTTAGTTGGCAGTTAACTGCCAATCATAGTTGGCAGTTAACTGCCAATCATAGTTGGCAGTTAATTTGCATATAGCCCTGATTAAGCAATGAAAAGGGTATCGTCGTACGCCAATTACCATTTTTCTCTTTTATTAGATAGGATATATATATCTCGAATATGCAAAGTGCCATCTGGAGAGTTTGACTGTGAGACCGGAAGTTTGATCGCTCGCTATGAGGTGTGCTCACCACTAGGAGGTGGTACGGAATGAAGGAAGGCCCCCTCTGGCAGCTGGCAGCCAGGGAAGGGAGGCCCCATCCAGCAGCTGAAAGGAAGGCCCAGGCCAGCAGCTGGAAGGCCCCAAATGCCCCTGATTGCCAGCCAGGCCTACGAACCCTACACATGCACAAATTTCATGCACTGGGCCTCTAGTTTTTATCATATTTCTCCAATACGTAACTAAAAGAGAATCCCCTATGCCTTATATTTTAACAGATGACATTGTTTCTATTGCTTTAGCATGAGGCATTTTTAAAAATGGATTTGTCCCTTAGAAATATGAATGTTCAAGATGATATAATTTTGTGTGGTGAACTCTTCAAAAGACACATAACCTTTCTTTCAGTATTAACCAATAATGATTATTTCTATATGTTAAGAGGAGTTATGAACACTGAGAGACATTATCCATGATATAAAGATTTATCCTATTTCAATTAATAAAGTAGATAAAAATTTAGAGGTTTTTCATGAGTTTGAAAGTAGATTCAAAAATATAATGTATACTATTTATGTATTATATACTATGTTATACACATAATATAATATCTAAGATAATATCTACCACCTATTGAGTACTTACTGTGCTATGTCTTTTTATGTCATCTCATTTAATACAGTATCTTTATCATTCAGCTATTATTATTAACACTTTTTTGTTGATGTTGTAGATGAAATTAAGTTTAAAATCTAATTGCTTTTCAAGGTCATAAAACTAATAAATGGCCAAGACAGAAGTTAACCTCAGATCTGTTTAACCATAAGCTCATGTTCTCAAAGATTACACTAAAGATCATATGTTAGAAGCCCAAGGGCAAGATCCAGTCTGCAGATATATATTATTTGCTCTGCACTTTATTGAAAAATTAGATTCTGGAAACATTGGTTCTTTTTCCCATGGACACAATTGGCTAAATTGTGCATTACTCTCTGGCTTGCCATTTTCTTTATTAAAGAATCTGCCATATTGTTTGTTCTAGAATGAAGTTAAGAATAATATTGCTTCAACACCTGTTTCTATAAAAAATTGGGACATGAATGGTCAACCTAAAGGGCCACATGGTTTACCAGACTTGTGTAAACCATATTACCTGCCTGGACCCTGTAAAAACTGAGTTCATTATGTCTACATTCAACTCAAGTAAAATAGTTGAAATAGATAATTATACAGTTTCTTTCAGTTTAAAAATTGTATATGTATTCTAAGTGAAGCTAATTTTATGATTTTGGTTATATTTTTGAGAAAGTATTTAAAAATATTTGGCTGATTATAATGCAAACCTTCATATATCTGCCATTTTTTAATACAGCAAAACTAATTATTAATCTCTTAAATTCAATTTTAAAAATTGAATAATGATTACAGGAAAATATTTAACTGTAGGAAAATAAACTAGTGCCATAACTACCACTTTTTATGGAAATAAGGGCCATTATTAGTTCTAAAATTATATTTTGATTAAACATGACATTTTATAATCACTATCCCAAATATCTCATATTTTCCATATTCTCTTTTTTTAAAAATATATATATTTTATTGACTTTTTACAGAGAGGAAGAGAGTTAGAGTTAGAAACATCGATGAGAGAGAAACATCAATCAGCTGCCTCCTGCACACCCCCCACTGGGGATGTGCCTGCAACCAAGGCACATGCCCTTGACCGGAATCGAACCTGAGACCCTTCAGCCAACAGGCCGATGCTCTATCCACTGAGCTAAACCAGTTAGGGCTCCATATTCTCATCAGTGCCTTTTCCCTATAGTTTCTTTGGGTGCTAAGATATTGCATAAGATTGCTTGAAGCACCTTTCACCTATAGCTTTTCTTGGTGTCTTTCCTCTAGTTTTCCAATAACTGGATTTCACAAATGCAAAGAAATCTATGGATTTTCCAAATATTAAAATTATTCCTTCTCATAAAATATTTTCCTGTTAATCGAAAAGTCTCTAGTTGTAAGCTTCATTTAAATATAGTTTTCAATTTGTAAACATCGTTGCACCTGTTAGGAGAGACATTCTGTGCAGACTAAATACAATACAGAGATTGTTGAAAAGGAAATGAAAAGACAGATGCTTTCTGATTAAAAGTGCAATTTATGACAGGCTGGTAGTCCAATGCACATTTCTTCTGTCACTTAACAGCTGTTTCACATAAGTTTTGTTCCAGATCAGTATATTTACTCTATAGGGCATGTCAGAGGTTCTGCCTTTTTCAGTTTATCAAAATATCAGTCCATGTACCAGCAAGCTGAATACCATAAATTTAAGCTCTGGTTCCTCACTCTGTTTAACCTCATATTGCTTGCTCTTCTGCTTGAAACATTCTATTTTAAACCCAATTTACCTCTATAATGGAGGCTTTAACATTTAAATTATAATGAGACAAAGGAGTATTATACCTTTTATATGGCATGATTTCTTGCATGATTGTTTCAATATCATTTAGTAACCCAGCAACTGAGGACAAAGTAGCATAGGTGTTTTAAAACTCTTATTAATTCTTAAGTTAGATAATGTTGACTCAATTTTGATTCTTATGCAGCAGCATGAGTGTGTATGAATGTTTGTATCTGTGCAATTTTTTTTTTATTGATTAAGGTATTACATATGTGTCCTTATCCCCCCATTGCCCTCCACCCTCCCCACTCATGCCATCACCCCCTGGTGTCTGTGTCCATTGGTTAGGCTTATATGCGTGCATATAAGTTCTTTGGTTGATCTCTCCCCTTGATCCCCACCCCCCTACCTTCCCTCTGAGGTTTGACGGTCTGATTGATGCTTCTCTGTCTCTGGATCTGTTTTTGTCCATCAGTTTATGTTGTTCATTATATTCTACAAATGAGTGAGATCATGTGATATTTATCTTTCTCTGACTGGCTTATTTTGTTTAGCATAGTGCGTTCCAGTTCCATCCATGCTGTTGCAAATGATAAGAATTCCTTTGTTTTTTACCGCAGCATAGTATTCCATTGTGTAGATATAACACAGTGTTTTTTTTTTAAATATATTTTATTGATTTTTTACAGAGAGGAAGGGAGAGAGATAGAGAGTTAGAAACATCGATGAGAGAGAAACATCTATCAGCTGCCTCCTGCACATCTCCTACTGGGGATATGCCCGCAACCCAGGTACATGCCCTTGACTGGAATCGAACCCAGGACCCTTCAGTCCGCAGGCCGACGCTCTATCCACTGAGCCAAACCGGTTTCGGCTAACACAGTGTTTTAATCTACTCATCTGCTGATGGGCACTTAGGCTGTTTCCACATTTTAACTATGGTAAATTGTGCTGCTATGAACATAGGAGTGCATATATCCTTTCTGATTGGTGTTTCCAGTTTCTTGGGATATATTCCTAGAAGTAGGACCACTGGGTCAAATGGGAGTTCCACTTTTAGTTTTTTGAGGGAACTCCATACTGTCTTCCACAGTGGCTGCACAGTCTGCATTCCCACCAGCAGTGCACAAGGGTTCCTTTTTCTCCGAATCCTAGTCAGTACTTGTCATTTGTTGATTTGTTGATGATAGCCATTCTGACAGGTGTGAGATCTAGGCCAACTTACACCATACACAAAAATAAACTCAAAATGGATAAAGGACTTAAACGTAAGATGGGAAACCATAAAAATATTAAAGGAATCCACAGGCAGCAAAATCTCAGACATATGCTGAAGGAATATCTTCACTGATACAGCTCTTAGGGCAATGGAAACTAAAGATAAACAAATGGGACTACATCAAAAAATGTATGCATGTGATTTAAAAATAATTAATTTTCAGATATAATACAACAATGTACATGTAGATATTTTAGAGAAAAATAACAGAGTTTACATGTTAATTCTTCATATTTTATTCTACTGCGTAAAAAAAGTTAGCATACTAGTCTTTTCATATAATGAAAAATATTTTTCTTTGATCCTACCCTAAAACTTGACAAGTATTCGTTTCTTAAAGGTTGGTTTCAATGTGGAATCTGAAACCATATTCATGAGCTTTTTGTACCCTCTGCACTTGTGAATGCAGAGTGATAATGAGAGTGTGAAGGCATATAATGTCACTATTATCCTTTTATAAAAATAATTTTGATCTTAGGGACCTTTGAAGTTTTCTGGACCATACTTGCTGAAATGCTGATTTGCAGAAATGAATGACCTTGGTTAAAATAGTCCACTTCATTCTTCATAATATCTGACAAGGTGTTCAACTTTGCTCTTTTTCAAAGATTTGAACTGTGATTCTCTATTCACCTGTGTGTGTCTTTTCTGGTCACCACTGTGTATGGCCAACCCATTCACCTGACAAACAGCATGAAGCAGGGAATATAACACTCTCATAAACTGTGATTCTACAAAGAATTCCACTTCTTAGAAGCCTTCCTTTAGAGGAGAAGGTTAAACCCCAATCAACAAATCAACAGTTACAGAGCAGCCTTGAAAAGCTTTGATTGCATGGTATAGGAAATGCCTGTCACAGAGGGAGTGCTATTAAAGTTGCTGCGTGCTTCCAAGAGCCTGAGGAGTAAACACAAGAAATTGAATATGAGACAGATATTGAAAAAACAAAGAATGGAGAAACTCTTAAGACTCAAATGGATAATTCAAAAGATCATACTTCAAATTGCCTAATATTTTGAAATGGCTGCAAGGAGGACATAATTCCCGTAGCTGTTGCCCTCACTTAGAATTCTAAAGAAGAACATTTATTCCAAATGCCTGTCATCGTTGGGTCAAAATATATAGCACATGCATTATACCTAACTCTAGTGCTATTTTCAAGGATTATCTTGTGATCATCCCTTTTATGAGGCAACTTTTTTTTTAAAATGAAGTTTTTGATAATTTCAGCAATAATTTACAGGTGGGTTTAGTGATAGATCACATTGTAAATTTGGCAGCATTTAAGTTAGGAAAAGAGGGTGAATCTGATGTGATTTATTCAGATATTTGTTAGAAACACATGCATTTGGTTAGCCAGCATTTATTAAGTACATGATATAACCCAGCACATATTAGAAATGTGAACCTGAGTAAAACAATGTCCCCCTTTTCTCAAAGTGGTCAGAGTCCAAATTGGGACTCACATGTAAACAATCAAATGAAGAAAGTATAGCTGAAGTTCTCTTAACTGATTTCCACTTAACTGACCTGTGGGATTCATTGACAGTTTTCGTTTCTTTAAAACACAATGATCAAGACTCTTTGAAATTCATCGGAATAAGATCTGTTTTTGAATTTTTACGTGTTCTTGCAGGTCCAGTGGTATGCTCTCTCAGAGCCAGCTATACAGGGTAGGGCAAAAGTAGATTACAGTTGTGAAGCAGTATTCTTTATTGTATTATTTTCCAAGCGAACAACTGTAAACCTACTTTCCCCATCCTGTATTCTCAGATCTATGTATGCCCTTTGTATTTGTTATTAATAACTAAGTAATTTAATTGCTTCATAAACTTATGAATAATGAGAATAAAATAAAATTACTTATAAGAAATCTATAATGATAACACTCTAAAAGGTGCGTTGCTAATAAAGAATTGATGTGTAGTGGGTCAGGCCTCTCATAAAGACTGGGAGAAATTGTAGTAATCAAGAAGCATTCTGCACTCAGTTTGCTTCACAAATATCTATAATAATTCCACTTTATATAAAAGGTGACTTAAAATTTAGATTCTGACTAAGATAAGAAAGAAATAATAGAACTTTATTCAACAGGCCAGTGTTCAGTGAAAAGGCTTTGGTTTTACATCAAAGTATTGGCCAACACACACACATGCACTCACAGGTTTTAAATTAACATATAATAATTTACATATGTAGTAGTCCTTTTTCATGATTATTTAATTGAACCAGCTTCACAATAATTAACCAGCCAACCTGTGGGACAAATTATATTGGCTAAGAAAGCTCTTGTACAAAGTGATAGAGGCAGGATAGTACATATGGAAATTATATTTAGCAAATATCTTATCTACTAAAATAGAAATATGCAAATTGACCATACTTCCACTACACTCACAAACCACACCCACAAGCCATGCCCACAAGCCAATCAGGAGTGAGTATGCAAATAAACCCAACCCAGATGGCAGCAGCCCCTGGCGATGGAGGAAGCCAAGCTTCCCATCTGCCCTGGCCAGCCCTAAGCTCCGCTCAAGTCTACAAAGTTTTAATTATAGAGGATAAATAAATCCCAGATACCTGCTTCCAGCCACTGTGGCCTCCACTCAAGGAAGGTCTGGGAGCCTGGGTGGCCGGGGCTGTGGCCAGCCAGCAAACAGTCATCAGCCACTCACCCAGGCTGAACAGGCACCCCAGTGTGTACTCCCACCCTGAAGGGGGTGTGGCCAGCCTGCAAACAGCCCTCAGCCCCTCACCTAGGCTGGCCACACCCTCATGGAGTAAGGGTCCCCACTGGGGGGCTTGGCCAGCAGGCAAACAGCCATCAGCCCTCACCCAGGCTGGCCATGCCCCCATAGCGGGAACCCTCACCCCATGGGGGCATGGCCTGCCTGCAAACCACAGGACCCTTGCCCAGGCCACCCCATGCCCAAAGGGAACCCCCACCCTCATCCGGGACACCCTTCAGGGCAAACCAGCTGGCCCCCACCCATGCACCAGGCCTCTATCTATACTAATAAAAGAGTAATATGCTAATTAGATTGGGATACCTTCCTAGAGGCCTTCCGGATGTTCTTCTGGACAAAGCTATGGTGGTGGGGCTGAGGTAGAGGTGGTTAGAGGCCAAGAGGGGAGGGCAGTTGTGGGTGATCAGGATGGTGGTGGGCAGGGCCATTGGAGGAAAGCAGACCAGCAGGGGGTCCAGTTGGGGGCAAGCAGGCCATCAGTTGGGGTCAGTTGGAGGTAATCAGGACAGTGCGGGGGCAGTTTGGAGTGAGAAGGCCAGCAGGGGGCAGTTGGGGACAAGCAGGCCAGTGGGGAGGAGAGGTAGGGGTGAGAAGGCCAGTAGAGAGGGCAGTTGGGGGCAAGCAGGCCGGCAGGCAGAGTGGTTAGGGGCAATCAGGCAGGCAGGAAGGCATGTGAGCGGTTAGGAGCCAGCAGTCCTGGATTGCGAGAGGGATGTCTGACTGCTGGTTTAGGCCCGATCCCTGTAAACCGGAAGTAGGACATCCTTCGAGGGGTCCCAGATTGGAGAGGGTACAGGCCGGGCTGAGGAACACTCCTCCATGCATGAATTTCGTGCACCTGGTCACTAGTTCATATAATATTTTGGTAAGTATTTTTGTTCTAAGTCCTTTAATCATATTAATTTATATTTTGTACTTATAATTAATACTTCTGTGGAAGGTATTGGTATTACCACTTTTATTAAAGATGAACCTGAGGTACAAAGCAGTCAAATAACTTGGCCATCATCACACATCTTTTAAGTGGTAAAATCACTTAAAACCTAGCTCTCTAGCTCTGGTCCCTAGGACCTTTGCCCTTGTCTTATGTTGTTTCTTAAAGCTTTCTACATGAAATGAAGAGGTTCTAAAATTATTTCCATCTCCCACTACTTTTGTAGTGCAGTATAATGCTATGGTACTTAATTTTTATTATTTTTAGTTTCCCATACAAAGGTTCTAAACATTCTAGCTTTGACCATTCTCAAAGTTAGGCAACAGTTGGAAGAGAATAATATTTCTTAACTGAATTTAATATGAGGCCATAATTTATGATTATGGTAAAACTGGCATTAATGTTTTTATAGTAACTTATATTATTTTATAAAGCAAATTGAATACATAATTTTATTTCCAAGTTTATTTTGAAAGATGAGGGGATAGACAAGTTTGTTTCTTCTAATTATAATGACAATGGCCCATTTTTTAAAGTAGAATATCTTCACATCTAAAACCATTTTGGGAACAGTTCAGATGACATTTTCAAATGGTCAATTCAAATGTTAAGAGCAGTTTTGGTGCCCATATGCTCTTGCTATGAACTCCAAAAGGAAATTGCATATCTGTAGACAATACGGCTGTGGATAATGACTATGCATAAATTTCTTGTCCATTCTCTTATCTCCACAACTTCTTCATACTATTTTATTTGCTTCTGGAATTACAGGTCTCAGCATCTGTTTCATAACTTATAGTGTTTCACACAGAAGCTTATAGTTTTGCTTTTATAAAATAAGCCAATGTTTCTATAAAACTATAGATAAAGACACAACAGTGGCCTTGACGTTTCATAAATATAACAAACAAACAAACAAAAATAATTGAAGTGTGGCCACTTGGCTTATACAGATTGCTATTGCTTCCTTGTGAAAATCCTGGCTTTTTTTATTAGCCTCAAGAGAACTGCAGTTGTCTTCAGTTACCTTTCATGATGTCCCGTCTCTGTGATTTTAAATGAATGGAGATAATTCTGAAAAAGAGCAAAGTATTTATCAATTTTTTGATTTCTACTGTGGTTTGTCAATAGCTGTAGCATTGAAATTATTCTGACCCAATTTTCTCTTATCAGTGAAAACATTTAGGGCAAAATAGTGTAGTATTTATGCAGTACTGGTAAGTATGTAAAAGCAGGAAAAAATAACCTGTAGCTTTATGCACAAGGTCATTTTCAGTTTTTTAAATTAGCATTTTGTAATTTGAGTTTTATTTATCTATAATTTTTATCAGAGCATTAGACATTTTATACATACTACATGTTTAAAAATGATTTCTAATTAACAATTCAGGAATATATACATGGAATTTCAATTAAAAAGAAATTTTGTATGAAGATTGCTGGGAACTATTCTTTGACATAATAAAATCACATTGGTACATTGCTCATGAAAAATATTTGTGGTTATATTCGGGACATTTTTTCCTCTCTGTACTGGTCACATGGCCTAAGTTAGGAATGATAGCTCATTGGGTATCATTGGTTTGCAAACTCCTACCAGTTCAGGGCTGATTTTGGACCATCCAAGTGGTCAAAGTAAGATCAGAGGCTTTTGTGGTAAGAGGGTCCTAAGAATGATGTGTCCATAGATATGCCTGGATGGACTCTCTCTGATGTGCTAATTGAAAAGAAGCACTCATAGACTCATTGACCTTTAGAGCAACATTGATCATTGAACCTGGGTACTTTAATTCATTCCTCTGTAGTAAAAGGAAATAGTAGGTTAGAGAGATTCAGAAACTTAGAAGTTAAGAAGATTAAGTAGACTTAATTCTCTTTACTCTCAGCTCAGTGCTTCTATTTATAGATGCTATCTTCTAAACTCCAATTCTCTATGCTTTATTCATTCTCTTCCTTCTTTTCTCAACTTTCTTCTCTCTCTCTCCTCTTTAGTATGGCTTACTTCACCTTTTCCTGTACCTATGGCCTTGTTTTTCATATCCTTTCTTTTTTTTTAATCACCCCCATCTTTTTCTATATAAATTTCTACTCCGTATCTGTTTCCACACCATTCTTTCTATTTTTAATATTTTAGTTGACTTAGGAATTTACTCTATTTCAACTGACTTAATGTATTTAATTTGCTCACAGATGAAGCCATAGTCTGGCTTCTCCCTAACATTTCAGGGTATAGGCTATAGATAATACAAATGGAAGTCATTATGTCATATATGGCTAAATTCTAAATATTTAAATGTTATAAATCAAACTTAAAGAAAGTGTTCAATTAAAAAAAAATGTTCTTCTCCCCTGATTTGACAAATACATGTTGAAAATTATCAGGAAGGAAGATTTGAATTTAATGTTCTCAGGCTCCTGAGAATCCTATGTCAAAATACGGTAACAATGGAAGAACTGAACCCGCAGTCCCTGACTTTTGCTCCTTGGCCTATCTTCCTTTTTATGCCCTCCCTATTCTGGTCCCATACTATGCAGGGCCTTGTGTACACGTATGTGGATGCTCTGGTTTGCACTTTGAAGTACAGTCAATAGCACCCTTAAACAGCTACTTGTAGCCCACTAGCTGGAACTTGGGTTGCACATTGGAGACACAGTCTTTGCTGGAGATGATGGGCCAAGAGAAGAAGGCTACTCAATCACTGGAAGCAGATATGGGGCCATTTGAGCAGATAATTCTGAGATTCTAGAACTCAGCTAACTAGAACTTTATCTAGTAAAGGAATTATGGACTATAAACACATTTGTCTGTGTTGATTTAATATCTAAAGACCATGGAAGTGAAGAAAAAAATAAAAAAGACTGAATTCTAGAACCTGAACTTTAGGTATGATAAACTAGAAAGTCCTGCTATAGGACATATTAATATTCTTTAGTAAACCTGCTCAAATGCCTTTACTTTATTACCTAAAACTTGAGGCTGAATCAATTTTCATAGATCTTTGGGAATATCAGCTGATAGTTGGCCTAACCTAAAAGGTGTGGTTCTATTCATGGTTGTCCTAGTCAATGAGTTCTAAAAAATGAGGCTATTTAATGGTTTCCACCTTGAAGCTATAAGGCACTCAGATTAGCAAATCACTTCTAGGATGTGGTTGAAAACATGTTTCAAAATTTTAAGCTTAAAGAGGTATAAGAAGTTTTCAAAAGGAAGAATCTTCAGTTAAGGATACAGTCTTGGGAGGTGTGTTTTAAAGAAAGAGTTAATTTTAGTGTACTTTCTAAGCAAAGGAATGCATCATGGAACCTTGGACAAACTCTGGGAAAGCTACAAGTGCTAGTCTATTCTATTTTTAAAACTTTGTGTGTATGTGAGTGTGTATGTGATGAGTCACAAATGGTGTTTGTATGTATACTAAAAATTTTGAGCAAAGAAACATCTTTGGAATTTTTGTTATCAGAGAATCATTCAAATTTCTTTGTTAGAATTTTAATAAGAATATTTATCTAAAATACAAGTCAGAAATCTAAAAAGAAACTAGGGAGTGCTGGTTTAGAATTTAGTCATAATTAATTTTGTTTGCTTATATGCTACTAGAGGCCTGGTGCACGAAATTCATGCAAGGGGGTCCCCTCAGTCCAGCTCGCACCCTTCTAATCCAGGACCCTTTGGGGGATGTCCAACTGCGGGTTAAGGTTCAACCCCGGGGATCAGGCCTAAACTGGCAGTCGGACATCCCTTTCACAATTCAGAACTGCTGGCTGCTAATCGCTCACCTGCCTGACTGCCTGGTCTCCCCTAACTGCCCCCTGCTGCTGGCCAGATCGATCTCAACTGCTCCCTCCCTGCTGGCCTGGTCGCTCCTTACTGCAGCCCCTGCTGGCCTGGTGGTCCCCAACTGCCCCCCTTTGCCAACCTGGTACCCCTAACTGCCCCTCCTGCTGGCCTGGTCACCCCCAAATGCCCCCCTGCTGGCCTTGTTGCCCCCAAGTGCCCCCCCCCACACACTGGCCTGGTTGCCCCATGCAGCATGCTGTTCAGTCATTTGGTCATCCCTCACTAACTCCCTTGCCGGCCTGGTCATAGACAGCCATCTTGTGAGGGCATGAGAGTTAATTTGCATATTGCCTCTTTATTATATAGGATTGGCAGCCACAGTACTTGCAGTTATATATTATAAAAAGAACCAGACTATGTAACATAATATAGATAAAATATTTTATTGGAAATAAAAATAAGTTTACTTTTTGTTGAACATAGTTCATGGTGATTTTATGTGTTGAGGAGATGGATACATTTTTAAACTACTATTTTTATCATAGTTACTGTACTCTTAAAATGTTAATTTTCTCTCTCTTCCCTGAGGGGTCCCTCAGCCCAGCCCATGCCCTCTTGCAGTCTGGGAGACCTCGGGGGTTGTCTGACTGCTGGCTTAGGCCTGCTTCCTGTGGGGAGTGAGCCTAAGCCAACAGTCAGACATCCTTAACATGGCTGCAAAGGCGTGAGAGGCTCCTGCCATAGCTGCAGTGCTTGTCAGCAATGAGCCCTGTTTCTGGCTGAGTGGCGCTCCCTCTGTCCCTCTGTGAGAGTTCACTGACCACCAGAGGGCAGCTCTTGCATTGAGTGGCTGACCCCTGGTGATCACGTGTGTCATAGCGACCACTCATTCTGCCGTTTGGTCAATTTGCATATTAGCCTTTTATTATATAAGATAATTAATACTCAGTACCAGGGTGACATTCTTAAAGGAGTCTATGTTCAATTTTACCAAGGCACAAATCTTTCTGCAAATCAACATACATTTTAAAGACTAAACATCAAGAAACTTTAAAGCATTTGAAGCTGGAAAGTAGAAAATGTGTGACAACCAGGTTGACAGGTGTCAGAGATTGCCTTATGAAGTCCCAATATTGTTGTTGTTTTTTTCCCCAAACAACTGTAAGTAGGCAGTATATAGGATTACTTCAACAAGGTCATAGTATTTTCTAAGAAGATAGAAGAGAGGGGAATCTAAAAAAAAAAAATGGAGGTAAACATGTATATAAATCAGCATTTAATGATTCTGAGGTCATACTTTTGAAATTATAGGTATTGGCTTTTAGTATTGAATAAAAGGTATATGTGTGTGCTCAGGGATGGGGAGGGGGTGCAGGTTGTTAAGAGACCCAGGTCATGATTAATGTCTCTGTCTGGTGGGCTTGCCACCCTTTCAAAATAGCTGATGCTGTTACCACACTATGATTAACCTGCAAGGCTTCAGAAAATAGACTTGTACCTCATTGCACTCTATCATTCCCTGATGTCATTTTTCAGCAGGTGCCATAGGAAAAATGACAGTGTTTCATGGGTGGGTGGGTGGATGGGGGTTAGTATAGAGGTGGAAGGTATAGATTCCTAAATATCATTTCTATTCAAGATATCTATTTTATCTGTCTTATTTATTATTGGATTATATTTATGTTGTTTATATAATGTAAAGCTTTTTTAAAAAAAATAAAGAATGGAATTTACCTTATTTTAAACAGAAGATTTAACTCTGGTGCTAAAAGAAATACCAGACCTATAAGCCTATAGGTGTTCTAAAACCATTTGTTAGACTTTTTATGTTTATGAAAAATATTCCAGAGAGAGGGAATAATGGAAAGGAACAAAAATATTATGGTAACAGGAAAGGAATTTAATATTTTTCTTCCTCAAAAATATTAATAATCACCATCAATTAAGTTTAATTGAGCATAAATCCTGTGCAGAACACTTTGCTAAGAATTAAGAACAGATAAAGCAATGATACAATACATGGTGCTCAAAGAATTTATAATATCTTTAGAGCACCCAGGCATGACTATAAATAAATAAATGGCAATAAAAGAAATCTAAGGCTCAGTGCCAAGTGATTTCTATAGACAAATAGGATATCTGTCCCAGAGCCAACAGAATGATTCATTAAAAATTTTAATTATTTTTATTTTCCTAGAATTTACATATCTAATTAAAAATTTTAATGTTGCAATAGATTATTGGCTGCTTTAGGAAATATAGATGCACATGCCATAGATAAAATAAATCTCTAGAGTACTGTAAAGAAAAAATAAAATCTGAGACTGTACTTACCAGAGCATAAATCAGAGAGAGAAATTTTAGCACTGTGTAGGTCTTACAAATCTATAAACCCCTGTTCCCCTCTGGGGGTCAAAGTAACACATAGCACCATGACTGCTATTCTTCTATAGTAATATGTAGGGTTAGTTCTTGGAATCGTTCAGGGATTGGCTACTAGTAGTTTATTTATCCTATCTAATAAAAGAGAAACATGGTAATTGGCGTACAACCGCTACCCTTCCCATTGGCTAATCAGTGAGATATGCAAATTAACTGTCAGCCAAGATGGCCGCCGGCAGCCAGGCAGCTTGAAACTAACATGAGGCTTGCTTGCTTCAGTGATGGAGGACTCCAACGTTCCCCTCCTGCCGCTGCCGGCCTCTGAGCTGGCAGTTTGAAGCATAGTTACAAATATAGAAGCTAAACAAAACCTCAGAAACCAGCTTTCAGCTAGCCGAGATCTCAGACCTGGAGTTGATTCAGAGTTTCGATTGTAGATCCTAAACAAACCAGATACCTGCTTTCAGGAGCGGAAGCCTAGGAGCTGGAGCCTCAGAGCTAAATCTGGCCCAGAATAAAAAAAAGAAAAAAAAAAAAAAGAAAAAGAAAAAAAGGAGCAGTTGGGAGCTTCAGTCACCTGCCAGCCTGAAAACAGCCCTCAGCCCCTCACCCAGACTGGCCAGGCACCCCAGTGGGGACCCCCACCCTGAAGGGGGTGTGACCAGCTGCAAACAGCCATCATCCCCTCATCCAGGCTGGCCAGGCACCCCAGTGGGGACCCCCACCCTGATCTGGGACACCCTTCAGGGAAAACCAGCCAGCCCCCACCCATGCACCAGGCCTCTATTCTATATAGCAAAAGGGTAATATGCCTCCCAGCACCGGATCAGCAGAGCCACAAGGTCTCCCGGCACCCGGATCAGCATGACAGGGGGCAGCGCCCAAACCCCCTGATCGCCCTGTGGCTCTGTGTGTGACAGGGTGCGGGGCCACAACCTCCCTATCGGCCCTGCTCTGTTCCTGACAGGGGAAGGTGCCCCAAACCCCTGATCAGCCCTGCCTCTGTGCCTGATAGAGGGGAGCTCCCCAACCTCCTGATCGCCCTGCAGCTCTGTGTGTGACAGGGTGCAGGGCCCCAACCCCCCCACCCCATGGGCCCTGCTCTGTGTGTGACTGGGTAGAGCCATAACCTCCCCATTGGCCCTGCCCTGAGTGTGAGAGTGGCGGCGCCCCAACCCCCAGATCGGCCCTGCTCTGTGGGTGATAGAGGGCGGCGCCCTAATCCCCTGATGGGCCCTGCTCTGTGCGTGACAGGGGTGAGCTCCCCAACCCCCTGATCAGCCCCCTGATTGACCCTGCTCTGTGCGTGACAGGGGGGAGCTCCCCAACCCCCTGATCGGCCCTGATCTGTGCGTGACAGGGGGCAGCGCCCCAACCCCCTTATTGGCCCTGCTCTGTGCGTGACAGGGGGTGGCGCCGCAACCTCCCTATCGACCCTGCCTTGAGTGTGACATGGGGCGGTGCCCCAACCCCCCAATTGTCCCTACCCTGAGCGTGACTGAGGGTGGCATTGCAACCTCCCTATCTGCCCTGCTCTGTGCATCACAGGGTGTAGCGCCCCAATTCCCCAATCGGCCCTGCTCTGAGCCCGACCACCTAGGGATTAGGCCTGCCCTCTCCCACCCCGGAGCAGGCCTAAGCCAGCAAGTCGTTATCTCCCAAGGGGTCCCAGACTGCAAGAGGACACAGGCCAGGCTGAGGGACCCCCTCCCCCCCCTTCCGAGTGCACAAATTTTTGTGCACCGGGCCTCTAGTATATAATAATGTCCTTTCAATTCAGAACCCAGACTTCGGCCAGCACCACCAACCCAGAACATTTCCATAAACCCATCTATCTGAGCTCTAATTCTTTTATTAAACATATTTTTATTGATTTCAGAGAAGAAGGAAGAGGGAGAGAGAGCTAGAAACATCAGTGATGATCACTGATGCAGAGAATCATTGATTGGCTGCTTCCTGCACACCCCCTCCTGGGGATCAAGTGAGCAACCAGAGTGTGTGCCCTTGATGGAAATTGAACCAGGGATCCTTTGGTCCGCAGATCAATGTCCAAGCTCTAATTCTTGATATTATTGTGGACTATTTTCTTCTTCACAACCTAATCAATACTTCTAACCTCTATATTTGTCAATCACTTTATTGCTAGGTTCATTTTATTTTATCTTATAGTGGATCTCACTGCTATCACTTAGTCTCTAACAATTGTTTAATTCAGACCATTCATTATTCCCTCACATCCAGACTTTGGTCTCTTAATTTGGTAGTTTTTTGCCCACCACTTGAAGACTAAACTCTTTAAAAACTGCTTTAATTATGCCCCTCCTTCCCTTTCTTTTTCTTGTTGAACAATCTTCTACATTTTGCCGTGATCAATTTTTCATGGTTCCATAAATAATGTAATTTTTTCCTCCACTAAAGTATTGTTGTTATCATTCTCATGACTTTGAACAGGGCGGGGATTTGAAAATATTTGTATTCACTTTTTCTCCTAATAGTCTAATTGCTAGTTGAGGCTGCTGATTTCATCATTTTTGCATATTTTTATTTTTGTAGAACCACAAAACAGTATAGTACACTGAAATAGATTAACCCATACTTACATCATGCATTCGTTTCTTGGGGCTGCCATATCAAAGTCGCACCAACTGGGTGGCTTAAACATTAGAAAATTTCTGTTGCACAGTTCTGTCGGCTGGACATTCAAGATCATGGTGTTGGTAGGCAGGCTTGGTTCCTTCTAAGGTCTGTGAAGAAAAATCTGTTTGTTTGTTTTTCTGTCTCTTAGCTTCTGGTGGTTTGCCTGGGAATTTTTGACAATTCTTATCTTGTTTCAGCATAATTCCAATCTTCACATGGCATTCTCCCTATTTCTGTCTTTGTGTCCAAATCCCCCCGTTTTTATAAGAACATAGTCATATTGGATTAGGGTTCACCCTAATGTTGTTCTCATAATTTGATCATCTTCAAAGACCCTATTCCCCCGTAAGGTCATTTTCAAAGGTATGGAGATTAAGACTCTACATTTTTTTAGGAGATAGAATCCAACCCATAACAAATAGTAATGTATCACCTTAATCTGGACTGTAGAGGATTTTTTTTAGAAAATTGGTTTTTAGGTTCTTACTTGATTATATTAATATTCTTATATACCTAAAAGTGTTCATTTCATCTTATAAACTGCATATAAAATATATAACTTCTTGGTTCCTTCAATTTCCCACTTTAATACCTTTTGTATAGATTCAGAACACTTGTTAGTAAATTTCTATTTTGTTCCTTTAAAATTGGGTCAAGAGATCCTGTACAATACTGAAGTGTTTCCAAGTGACACCCTTTACATTTGTTTATGTTTCAGTTAGCTGAGTTCATTGGTCTGCATGATTATCTAATCACATTACTATACAATATTGCAAAGTAGATGTCTGCATAAGATTTCCATAGAAAATAGAATCTTGATTTGCTGTGGTTCCAGATGGTGGTTTGCTTATAATAGTTTAGATTTAATCATGATCATTATAAACCCAATGAAGTTAAATTATACTATCTTACAATTTTCACATTGTTTGTAACAATAGGCTCTTGCAGAAAGCATATCATTATCCATTGTAGAGTCAGGGACATAGTATTATCACGATGACAATTTTTGAATGTTGTCATTCTTTTAACCATAAAAATTAATTCCTTAATATTAGTGCTTCTCAACTTTGTATGTTATTGTTTTGTTATTCATTTTTAATATATGCAAGTAGAATACTTTTTCAATGTTGAGAAGCCTACTTTCCAGTAACATGATAAGTGTGTTGGGATTATTATTAACACCATCAATTAGTTTTGAGAAAATGTTTTAGTGTACATTAGTATAAAATGTCCCTAGTTTAAAAAAATATTTATTGGCAAATGTAAATTCAATATCCAATATTTTATGCTAGCTGTCAGAACCTAGCTCTCTGTGACTTACAGAACATTTATTTTTACCATCTAAGTAATAAAAGTTGTTTTCCATTTCTTCAGTCAAACTTAACTACAGGCAAAAAGAAGTGGGAAAATAACCTGTCACATTATTCACAAGCCAGACCAAGATACTGTAATACCATGGCCCACTAAGCTAATTTAGAAGAAAAAAAATGAAAAGAAGTTTTTAAAAGATGGCATTTATATGTAATATATGTAGAAAATTTTAGGGTTTTGACAGTTTGAGATTGTATCTTTTTTAGAGGGAATGCATAATGACTTTTATTTCATTTGAAATATGCATAACTTCTTGAAGGTAACTTTCAACTCTCATTAACATTTTTCAAAGCAAGTTTCCCATCTATATGAAAGCAAAGGGTACTGCAAACCTGAACTTCAAATAGATTGACTGTTTACTTATCAACAAATCATTCATTTCCCCCCTTGCTTGTGACTTTTGCTCTATTAATTAGTGAGGGAAAAACCCTAGTATGGGCAACTACCAAGTCTCATAACCTAATCAGCATTGCCAGAATATATCTTATTCTAGCTAAACAATGGAATGCTGGTAGGATCTGTTAGTGGGAACGAGTTTGTCAGTAACAGTGGAGTTTTGGATTCAGGCTCTCTGGATTTGAACCCTAGCTTGGTTTCTTCTTGGCTTGTAACCTTTTTAAAGTTACATTCTTCTCATATATAAAGTGAGAGCTATAATGATACTTGCTTCATCATTACACTTTTATATCAAGGTTTTCAACCTCAGCACTGTGACATTGTATGTTGGAGATAATTCTTTCTTGTGAAGGGCTGTCCTGTGCTTTGAGGGATATTGACCCACATCTCTGGCCTCTGTTTACTAGATGCCAATATAGTGCTCCTTTCCCTCAGTTGTGGCAACCAAAATCATCTCCATATATTGCTAAATGCCACCTAGAGGGCAAAAGTACCTCCAGTTGAAAATCACTAAATTATATGATAATCAATACCTACATTTACAGAGAGAAAGATTTGCACAGTTCTTGTCATGTAATAAGGACTCAGTAGACTTGAGCTGTGATCATTATATAACAAGTGGGCATTTAAAACACTCTTTCTGAAGAGCCATACTCTTAAAGAACTTGGGCATTATGTTCATTCTTTCTGTACATATGCATATGTGTATATGTACATATATGTGTACATGTATATTATCAATGTTCTAACTATTCAAAGTAATGATGGGCATAGCATAATAGCGATTATCTACACTAACCATTAAGGCTCATTCATTTATAATTTTTGAGACTCAATATTTTATAAATGACCAAAACTTTGCAGAAATGATGGACTTAAATTTATCTTTCTTCTATTTGATCCTATTAGATAAAATACATGCATAAGAAATGGCATACAGTAGAGTGAAGACCATTATGTGTTACACAACATTATAAGGATTTTAACCAGTAAGATTTTTTTTAAACACCACAGATGAGTCCACAAAATATCCTAAGATAAAATTTTAAATGCTATTTGATTCCTAAAAGCCTAAAATGGGAAGCACTGAAAGCCTAAAATGAGCAGTATATGAAAATATAAAAACTGGATTATATAATTCCATGTCCTTAATGTCAATAATAATATTGGATTTGTTTTGTTTTGTATATATTTCAAGCTCTTTTTTCTTATCATATGATTATCTCAGCTGTGTGATTTCGATAGGGATTATTTTTACCTTGTTATTTAGAAGAGGAGGTTGAGACAAAAGTCATACTCCTGTGAAGTGACAGATATAGGACAAATAATATGACTCAAAGTATAAAAGTCTCCCCATTACCCCACACATCTTCAAATGTTTAATCACAATTTCTACCACAATAGCCAATTGCTGTTCTGAGAAACACAGATGATGTTCTCACTGGTGGAGCCTTTTTCATGTATGTAAATATCTTCCTCACTGTTTCAAGTTAAGGATTCTTCACAGTGCACTCAAGGGTTATTCCACCTAATAGGCTTTGGTGATGCTTTTAGTACATTACTCTACATGAATTGTACTCTTAAATATTCCCCTGGACACTCATTTAGTAGAGTTTTGTAGTAAGAGCTCAATGACATTGTTAAGGTTAATGACTCAATGTTTTACAAGTTGAAACACATTTGAGGTTAAATTGATTGCTTGGATCATTTTATTCAACAATGTGAAGGCCTTGAGTGCAGGTGTTACTTAATGCCTTGAAGGAATATCTTTGTTATACCCTTAATGGTGTGCTATTGATAGCAATAATGTATTGGAGAGCCTAGGACTACTCTAATAGTGTTTCTCAAATGTGGCCTATAAAAGTTACTGCTCATGAATTTACATTGGCATATTGGTTCTCTATAATAACAAACATTTATAAATAATTTTATGTATTACATGGTATGCTCACTTGCAATCCTGTCACACAGAAATCTTTGTTAATTTAATTATCCCAATGAGAGTACTGATGATCAGAGGTTCAGTTTCTTCAAGCCAAGGTAGTATAATTACTAACTGGCAATCTACTGGTATAACAATAAAAGGGTAATATGCTAATTAGACCAGACATCTTCCAGAAGTCATTCCAGATGTCCTTCCTGATGAAGCCAAGGCCAGAGGGAAGCCAGCCTGGGTCCTGGGTGCCTGTGGGCAGCCTGAGGGAAGCCCAGATCCCGGTTGCCAGAGGGAAGCCAGTGCCAGACCGAAGCCGATGCCAGCAGCCTGGGTCCTGGATGCCGGAGGGAAACCGGTGCCAGCAGCTGGGGGAAGGAAGGCCTACTCTTGCCCACATTTTCATGCATTGGGCCTCTAGTAAATAATAATAGTGATAATATCAATAATAGCTAATATTTATAGAGTGGCTACTATGTACTAGGCATTATGTTAAACATTTTTATGTCCATGTAAATACTTACATGGACATAAAAATCAGGCAGTCTGATTTCAGAGTTTACCCCCTTAACTTCCATCCTATACTTCAAGTCAAGTCCTCCATTTCCTCTGTGTCTAGGTTGTTCACTTGTCTGAAATAGTTTCATAGGACCTTGATGGGTAAAAACTAATAAATATAAATGTTCTAGATTGCTTCCCACTGGGAAAAAAACAAACAAAACTATTTCTTTTTATTTATCTGTGTATCTCCAGTGCTTAATGCATTGGCTAAGGCACTTGACAGATGCTGATAAATTAAATTACTATTTCTCATCTTTATATTAACAGGAAAATGAAAATATCTGTCTTATTTCAAATAAGTAAAGCTTAGTTATGGGCATTTTTATACCAAGATATTGCAGAACTGGATATTTTTTAAAAATGGAGGAGCATGCAGATCTTAGGCACACCTAAAATTTCACAATACAGTTTTTGGTTTTTTTTGTGTTTTTTTTTTTTTTAATTTTAAAACATGTAAGGCTGGTCCTTCTTTAGTAATCCTATTCTACTAAATTATTCCCAACATGTCATGTTATTATCACAAGAAACAAAGAATTCAAGAACTTCCAAAGATTAAAAATCAACAAACTAACAAAGTAATTAAAAGCATAATATCTACAAAAGGATGATACTAAGACTAATCTCAGAATTCTCATAAGGAACTCAAGCTAGTAGCAGAAAATGGGAAAGTGCCTTTAACATTTTCAGAGAAAATTATATTTAACCTGGAATTCTAAACTCAATCTATCAGTGAATTGTGCAAACAGTATTGCTTGGGCTCACAAAGCTTACCTGTCATGTATGTTTTCTTAGAAAACTACTCTGTTACTAAACAAAATAAGGAGCCGGGGGGTGGGGCGGGCATGAAAAAGATATGAAATCCAGGGAAACAGTGACTCTGATTCAAAATAGCCAAATAATTTAACTGTACAAATAATTTGATTATGGTCATACAATAGAATGTAAATAGATTCTTGTCAATATAAAAGTAACATATGTGACAAATTCAGACATGGAGAGAACATAGATGTATTCATTTATTAATTTTACATGGGGAGAAAATAATATAATTAATAGCTGATGGCACTAAAGAGGATATTTAAGTATTTAAAAAAGTTTACCAGTCTTGCATCCCTATAATAAATCTCACTTGGTCATTGTGTATAATCTTTTTAATGTATTGCTGGATGTAATTTGCTAATATTTTGTTGAAGATTTTAGTATCCATGTACATTAGGGATATTGGCCTGTAATTCTCTTTCTTTGTAGTGGCTTTATCTGATTTTTGGATTAGGGTAATGCTGGCTTCATAGAATGAGCTTGGAAGTGTTCCTTCCTCTTGTTTTTTGTTTGTTTGTTTGTTTGTTTTTGTTGTGTTTTTTGTTGTGTGTGTGTTGTTTTTTTCCTGAAAAGTCTAAGGAGGATCAGTGTTAGTCCTTCTTTGAGTATTTGGTAAAACTTCCCTGTGAAGGCATTCCAACCAGGGATTTTATTTTCTGGAAATATTTTTTATTACTGTTTCAATATCATCAATAGTTTTTGGCCTATTCAGATTTTTTGATTCTTCCTGATTGAGTTTTGTAAGATTGTATTTTTCTAGGAATATGTCAATTTCATGTAGTTTGTCCAGTTTGTTGGAATATAGTTGTTCATGGTATTTTTTTTTTCAATTCTTGGTATTTCTGTTGGGTCAGTTATTACTTCTCCTCTTTCATTTCTGATTTTATTTGAGTCCTCTCTCATTGTTTCTTGGTGAGCCTGGCTAGAGGTTCATCAATCTTATTTATCCTTTCAAAGAACCAGCTCTTAGTTCTATTGATCTTTTGTAACATTTTTGATCTCTGTGTCATTCATTTCTGCTCTGATCTTTATTATTTCCTTCCTTCTATTTGCTCTGGGCTTTTCTTGTTTCTCTTTCCAATTCTTTAAGTTGTAGGGTTAGATAATTTATTACCATTTTTTTCTTGTTTTTTTGAGGTAAGCCTACAATGTTATGAACTTCCCTCACAGGACCGCTTTCATTATGTCCCATAGTTTTTGGGTTGTTGTATTTTCATTTTCATTTGTCAACAAATGGCAAATGCTGTGGAAAGGGTTTGGAAAAAAAGGAACCCTCATACACTGCTGATGGGAATGCAGACTGGTGCAGCCACTGTGGAAAATATTATGGAGTTTCCTCAAAAAATTTAAAAAAGAACTCCCATTTGACCCCATAATCCTACTTCTAGACATATATCCCAAGAAATAAGAAACATCAATCAGAAAGAATATATGTACCTCTATGTTCATAGAAGCACAATTTACAATAGCTAAGATTTGGAAACAGCCCAAGGGCCCATCAGCAGATGAGTGGGTTAAAAAATGGTGGTACATCTATGCAATGAAATAATAAGCAGCTTTAAAAAAATAAAAATAAAAAAGAGCTCCTACTATTTGCAATAGCATGGATGGACCTAGAGAGCATTAGGCTAAACAAAATAAGCCAGTCAGAGAAAGATAAATACCACATGAACTCACTCATTTATGGAATATAATGAGTACCATAAACTGATGAAGAAAAATAGATCCAGAGACATATAGGTATTGAATAGACAGTCAAACCTCAGAGGGAAGGCAGGGAGGTGGAGGTAAGCGTAAGAGATTAACAAAAGGATTTGTAAGCATGCATCTAAGCATACATAATAGACACAAACAGTAGGGGAATGAGGGCCTGTGCTGAGTGGGGGATGGGGAGGGAGAGCTCAATGGGGGTAAAGGGAGACATATGTAATACTTTTAACAATAAACATTTTAAATATAAAAAATAAAAACTTTTAAAGATAAACATTATAAGCTATGCAGGGACTAAGAATAGTGTATAAACTATGGTTGCGGTAAAGGAGTAGGAAGTTGATAGCTGCTAATGAACCAAATCTATATCTTATATCCTATATAATAAAAGGGTAATATGCAAATTGACCCTAACAGGAGAACAACTAGAACGACCCCTTGACCAGTCACTATGAGGTGCACTGACCACCTCTCGGTCCCTTGCCCTGGCCAGCAGGCTTTGATCACCTGATGGTGAACAGGGAACTGGGGTGGGTGGCGGCAGGGGGTGGGGCTGGCTGCGGGCCGCAGGGGAAGATGGCCTTGATTGCAAGGCAGTCCTAGGGACCATACCTCTGCGTGAATTTCATGCTGCAGGCCTCTAATATATATATATATATATATATATATATATATATATATATATATATATCTCAAAATGTTAGTAGATTATTTTTAATTTATAATTTAATAAAGAGTAGTATTACCATGTGATTCAGAAAAATGGATAAAACCATCAGGATAACTAAAAACAGAAGCTCATGTATGTAGTAAATAAAGCTAATTACTATTCTGATGGAATATAAGTAAATAAAATATCCTATGTAATAAAAGAGAAGCATGGTAATTAGCATATGACTGCTACCCTTCCCATTGGCTAATCAGGGTGATATGCAAATTAACTGCCAGCCAAGATGGCGACCGGCAGCCAGGCAGCTTGAAACTAACATGAGGCTTGCTTGCTTCACTGATGGAGGACTCCAACGTCCCCTGCCCGCCTTGCCAGCCTCTGAGCTTGCAGTTTGAAACATTGTTACAAATATAGAAGCTAAACAAAACCCCAGAAACCTGCTTTCAGCGAGCCCAGGATCTCAGAGCTGTAGTTATACATTGTTTCGATTATAGAACCCAAACAAACCAGATACCCGCTTTCAGCAGCGGAGGCGTCAGAGCTGGAGCCAGAGCTAAAGCTGGCCCAGAATAAAAAGAAAAAAAGGAGCAGTTGGGAGCTTCAGTCACCCGCCAGCCTGAAAAAAGCGCTCAGCCCCTCACCCAGACTGGCCAGGCACCCCAGTGGGGACCCCCACCCTGAAGGGTGTGTGACCAGCTGCAAACAGCCATCATCCCCTCATCCAGGCTGGCCAGGCACCCCAGTGGGGACCCCCACCCTGAAGGGTGTGTGACCAGTTGCAAACAGCCATCATCCCCTCACCCAGGCTGGCCAGGCACCCCAGTGCGGACCCCCACCCTGATCCAGGACACCCGTCAGGGCAAACCAGCCAGCCCCACCCATGCACCAGGCCTCTATCCTATATAGTAAAAGGGTAATATGCCTCCCAGCACCAGGATCAGCGGAGCCGGGAGGCTTCCCGGCACCGGGATCAGTGTGACAGGGGGCAGCGCCCAAACCCCCTGATCGCCCTGAGGCTCTGTGTGTGACAGGGGGCGGGGCCACAACCTCCCTATCTGCCCTGCTCTGTGTGTGACAGTAGAAGGCGCCCCAACACCGCCCCCCCCCACGAGCCCTGCTCTGTGTGTGATGGGGTAGAGCCATAACCTCCCCATCGGCCCTGCCCTGAGTGTGACAGTGGCAGTGCCCCAACCCCCTGATCGGCCCTGCTCTGTGTGTGACAGGGGGCGGGGCCCCAACTCCCTTATGGGCCCTACTCTGTGAGTGACAGGGGGGAGCTCCTCAACCCCCTGATGGTCCCTGCTCTGTGCGTGACAGGGGGCAGCACCCAAACCCCCTGATTGGCCCTGCTCTGTGCGTGACAGGGGGTAGCGCCACAACTTCCCCATCGATCCTGCCTTGAGTGTGACAGGGGGCGGTGCCCCAACCCCCCAATCGGCCCTACCCTGAGCATGACTGAGGGTTGTATCATAAAGTCCTGATCCACCCTGCTCTGTGCATGACAGGGGGCGGCGCCCCAACTCCCCAATTGGCCCTGCTCTGAGCCTGACCAGGGGCTGCACCTAGGGATTGGGCCTGCCCTCTGCCACCTGGAAGCAGGCCTAAGCCAGTAGGGCGTTATCTCCCGAGGGGTCCCAGACTGCGAGAGTGCACAGGCCGGGCTGAGGGACCCCCCCTCCCCCCAAAGTGCACAAATTTTTGTGCACTGGGCCTCTAGTTAGGATTATATGGAAGTAAGTTAAAGAGGGAGGGAGGGAAGGAGGGAGGGAGGGAGGGAGGGAGGGAGGGAGGGAGGGAGGGAGGGAGGGAGGGAAGGAGGAAGGAAGGAAGGAAGGAAGGAAGGAAGGAAGGGAGGGAGGGAGGGAGGGAGGGAGGGAGGGAGGGAGGGAGAAGAGAAGAGAAGAGAAGAAAGTTATTTAGTAATTGAGAGAGGAGAAATTATTAGTTAAGTCACTAAGCAGAAATTAGAAACCATAGAATAATTAACTTAAGACCACATTTTGAACAAAGCTACTACTCTAGATTTGTCTGGTTTCTGTATGTTTATCTTGTCACTGAGCAACATCAGGAATTGAGAAGCTCTGTGAAGTATCATGTCGCATCTTATTGCAAAACAGATGTTTTTATTTTTAAGGTGAAAACTATCACAGAGAAATATTAGATGAGCTCTTGGAGAGATTTTGAAAGCCTTAATACATTAATTATGGAAACTTAAAACCAATTTCTTTTTTTTTTTTGAGCATCCTTTACCCAGTGTCTGTTCTTTAGTTGCTTTTGTCCTGTGAATGTATTTTAGTCTTAACCAAACTTGAGCCAACTAACTAGACCTTTGCCATTGGATTATATTCTGTGACAAATGGACTTGTTTCATTTCAGAGGATTTGAACTTAAAATAACTTCCAATTGCTTTAAAGCAAATGATTTTCCTCCTGTCTAGTTTAAACATCCCATCTGCATATCTAATTTTGATACAGAGAAATCTATGTTAAACAAAGAGTTGCTATTTATTTATTTGCTTATTTATTTTCCTCTCGGAAAGGACAGTTTCAGGCATATGGCTAAATGAGGGACAGCATTTTCATTTCACACATTAAAAATGCCTTCTAATAATTGTGCATTAATATTTTAGGTACCTGAAGTTTAGTTTTAAACCACGTTAGCATTCTTATGAAAGTTTATATAACCATGTATTTAAAATGTTTTAAAATAATTAAATTGGAAAGAATTAACAACAACATATTACTTAGTATCAAGAATATAAAATATATGTGTATATATCCAAAAGTATTTCTAAAGTGTTATTTATTTACTTGGCAAAGTGGATGTTTTCCTTCATTGCTTTCTTATACCAAACAGTAAATTGGTTTTTATTATTTTTAGCTCTGTGTTGTTGGACACAATATGAAAAGTCCCACTTTATTTTGATAGAGTGATGAATATAATGCATGTGTCAGGAGCAGATAATACCTAGTGATTTGGGGCAAGTTATAGGTTCACAGCAATATATGGACATGAAGAGTGTCAGGATCTGGCACTTTAGACTTGTTTACTATTAAAATACTTTGAATAGATTGAACACAGTGAATAAATCATGCTATCAACCATAGAGATATTTATTGTTTTGAGGAAAATTTGTAGTTAATTGTTAACATGGCTAGGTATACACCCACATAGTGACTGATCCATGGATAGACAAAGGATTTAATTCTTTAATATAAAAATTCAATACTTTCCAGAAATAACAAACACCAGAACTAAAAATCAGATCATTGACTTTGATTGTGACTTTATAATTTTTTTAGCTATAAAACATGCATTTAGTGAAGATATATAGCCATATATATAGCCATACTTATATTGTAAAGTATTTATCAGAAATAATTACAGAAATAGCATTTTCACTTTAACAAAATTAAACTCTGTGATCCTTAGAACTTGTCAGCATTTATTTGAATTTCCATCAATTGTAAATAAAATGAAAGTGTAATTTTGTAAGTGATGTTATGTGTGTGTGTTAATGTGTACTCATGTAGATCTGAACTTTATTAATGTGTCCATAAGGATTTTTCTCAATTCATTTTATTTTTCCTCCTTGATTATGTTCCTATTTTTCTTCAGTCTACATTGGTTTTAAGGCCCAAATGGGGGTATATTCACTTGAAGTAAATCTTGTTGTATGAAACTCCAAATACAGATGCAAGTTAAAATGCAGAACAGAGTTGTTACCTTCAAACACAGACATCTAGGAGCAAAGGGCCAGGTGGTGGAGAGGCATTAGGACAGGGGAGGATGGAGAACAACAACATGACTTTCCTCCTGTCTAATTTAAACTGGAGGTCTGTTGTCCTCCAGACCTTTGTTTTCTTTCCTCAAAGACTACTCTCTCGCTCTCCTTTACCGACATGGCCTCTTCTATCTGACCCTTAGCAGTTGGAGTGCCCTGATCTTGGCTCTAGGATTTCTTTTCACCTCTTGCTCTACTTTTCCCTAAGGCATGTTGTCATTCAGTCCTTGGGATTTACATTTCATATATATATATATAACTCTAAAGATTATATATTCATGATTTCCCTCTTAACTCCAAACTCATATGTTAATCTGCCAGCCTGGTAACCATTTAAATGTGTAGGTCCCCCCTCACCTCAACCTGCTTCTTCCCAGCCTCCTTGTATCAGTAAATTATTCATTTAAATCCTCTGGTTTGACCTAAGGCATCATTATCTTTCCCTCTTTCCCTTTCCTTTTCCTCCTAATTCATTCCCCCAGCAATTTTCTCAATTTTAATAGCCTATAAGCATCCTTCAGAAAATACTGGTTTGTAAGGCTTCATGTCTACACAAAGTAACTATTGAGAAAAAAGTAGATGGGATTTTCTTCAGCAATAAAAGACAAGGCAGAAACATTTAATCTGGTTTAACACACAGGCATATATATTTATATCTTTTTCTATATGAATTCCTTAAGGAACCATACTCACTTAGCATTAATTAATGATGAACACTTTGTTATGATTAATTAATGATGAACTATTAATTATGAGTGATTGCAAACCTTCATTGAATGCATAATGTGGACATAATATGGGCAGAGTGCTATATTCTGAATTTATGAACATGGTGACAAGTATTTATATTATCTTTATATCTGAGTAGGGACATTTAATTCTGACTGGGAAACCTGGATATGATCATTGAGCTGGGCTGTACAGAATCAGTAGATAAAAATTAGGAAAAATAAAGCAAAGTTATGAGGCTTGAACAAAAACCTATGTTGTGATTGAGACAGTATCTGTTTCAGTACAATGACTGGGAAACTTAAAGAGTCTGAAAAGATAAACTAAGCCAAATTCTGAAAGGCCTCAAATTCCATACTCAGGATTTGGGTCTTAATTTTGTTTTTAACATTTGTAAGGAAACAATTTCAAAAATAAAGTTGAAAGAATAAGAACTGAATAATGGAAATAATAATACAAAATCTTTTATATCCTTTACTCAGAATCACGAATTGCCAAGACTTTTCCCCATTTATCAATCATTTGTTCTCTCTCTCTCTCTCTCTCTCTCTCTCTCTCTCTCTCTCTCTCTCCTGCTCTCAACTCTTGTTATAAGAATTAGTAACAGATCAGGGGTTGCATTTCATTATGCCTTTTAGTCTCATTAATCTGGGTCATTTACAAAGCCCTTCATTGTTAGTTATTTTTTTACATTAAAATATTTATTGTGGTAAGACACACATAACATGAAATTTACCACCTTAACTATTTTAAGTGTATATAGTTCAGTGATATTAAATACATTTATATTATTGTGCAAACATCATTATCATTTATCTCCATAATTCTTCACCATTTAAAATTAACATTTTATGCACATTAAACAATAACTCCCTATTCTGCTTTCTCCCCCTGTCCCCCCTAAAACCACCATTTTGCTTTCTGTCTCTATGATTTTGACACTCTCTGGGAACCTCATATAAGTGGAATCCTGTAGTTGTTTTTTTGGGCTCTGGTGTGTGTGTGTGTGTGTGTGTGTGTGTGTGTGTGTGTGTGTGTGTGTGATTGGCTTGTTTCATTTAACATGATGCCCTCAAAGACTATTCATGTTGTAGCATATGTCAGAATTCCTTGCCATTTTAAAGACTGAATAACATTTTATTATATGTACATATTACATTTTGCTTTTCATCTATCTATGGACATGTCTTTGCTATCTATCTATCTATCTATCTATCTATCTATCTATCTATCTATCTATCTATCTATCTATCATCTATCTATCTATCATCTATCTATAGATATATGTAAAAGCCTAAGCCACTATTATGACCAGACAACCAGACTACTGGATCACTGGTCAGTAACTATGATGCGCACTAACCACCAGGGGGCAGACACTCAATGCAGGAGCTGCCCCCTGGTGGTCAGTACACTCCTATAGCCAACCTCCCGCAGTCCCTCTCCCCAGCCAGGCCAAGGGACCCCACCCATGCATGAATTCATGCACAGGGCCTCTGGTTGTAAATAATGTTGCTGGGAATATAAGTATATCTCTTTGAGACCCTCCTTTCAATTCTTTTTTTATCTATATCTAGATAAAAAAATGGAATTGCTGGATCATAGGGTAATTCAATTTTTAATTTTTGGGGGGAACCTCCATACTGTTTACCACTGTATCTGTACCATCTCACATTCCTACAAACAGTGAACAGGGATTATTTTCTCCATATTTTCACCAACACTTAAAAAAAATAGTACATATCCCATTAGGTAGAAGGTGATAGTTAAATGCAATTTCTCTTTGTAATGTTTATGAGATTGAAATTTTTGAAATAATTCAGTCCTGCTTTCCCTCCACACCACTGTTTTAAAGAAAATGTTCTCATTCTGAGTTTGCCTGACATTTCGTTAAGAATAAGTTTAAGTTAAATATTCCTGGCTCAGCCTTTATATAAAATATCCTTGGCGTTTGATTCTTTATATAATAAGACAAAGTTAAAAGATTTTAAGCATGAAAACCTCTTCATCAGATCTGCATTTTTGAAAGATGACTTCAGTTGTGAAATAGAAGATAGATAAAAATCATTGAGAGCTACTATAATGATGCAGACAAAGGAGAATGAAGGTAGACCTAAAATAATAATGGGAACATGGTGCCAACATTGGTGAGCACGAGTCAAGCTTACAGATACTGCTTATGCATGCTGAACTGGAGCTAAGTAAAATATCTTTAAATCATGATTTTTTTTTTCTAGATAAAGAGATTACACTTTTAAAGAGATAGCACTTCCCTTTTGCGCTCTAGTCTCCAAACCTGTATCAGAACCCCCGGAGATGATTTCAGTCATCTACTTGTGACTCTGGTGCCACAAGGTCCTTTGCCCTTTGCTTCTTCCTCCCTCAATTGAGATGCTTTAGTGTCTTACGTTCTGAGTTCTGGTTCAGGTATCATCAGGTAAGTCATTTGTGCTACTCTATAGGAATTCTGTGAAAACTTTTTTTTAGTTTTAAGCCTTCACTTTTAGGTATGGATAGGGAAGATGTTTTTTCCTCTATTAAAAAGAAATTGGATACATCTATAGGAAGTAGAAAACTTTTTTTTTGTTTTGCAGAAATCATTTTATGTATCTATAAAGCCTATTAAAACTTTGCTACTGTAAATGGGTTGATCAGGAAAAAAGATAACTCAGATTTGGGGGAATGCGAAAGACAGGCTCATTCGCTTTCTTTTTAAATCTAATCATAAATCTGATCACTTCTTTACTCACCCTGCTTTCTATAACCTTTATTTGCTCTTCAGCCTGAAAATGCCTAAAATATATATTGCTTGATTTTCACCCACTTTAACCAACATTTGGTTATACTTGTACAACATAGCATCCCATTTTAAGGTTGTGGAACAATGGATTGCAGATTATCTCTGTGTCTTATAATAAATTATTCAACTACAAATTTTTTCAATAGAATGTATCCTCGGGGTGAATAAAAGCATTGCTCTGTTCACAGTGATGCCCTGTAACTTAGCATCTCTTGGTGGGAGAGGACCCAAAGGATACATGTTTCCTCCCAAGGCTGGCAAGGAAGAGAGCTTAAACCCAGGACCATACTCTTTAATCCAGGAATGTAGCCATCTGATCCTCTCCACAAGTTTCAGCCACTGTTTTTATATTGCCACTGTATTTTATGTCTCCTGAAGGAGCAGAGGGGAAGGGCTGAAGAGGAACAAAACAGAAAACAAAAAAACAAAATAAAACAAAACAAAAAAACCTTGCAGCTCCAGAAGGAGTGGAGCTACTTCTTTTTAAAGAGCCAAAGGATTTAAGTCTGATGAAGAACTCCCCCAAATACCAATGAATATTCCATACGCCAGCACATTGGTTAGAAGCAGGTACAATATCTAGGAATTTGGTGAGGGTTGCTTGATAGAAAAGCAAGGCAACTGAAGGAGAAATCCTAATGTCTGGAGGACGAGGGAGTATTGGCTTCCCTTTTCTGATGGTCCAAGCAAGGTCAGAAAAACTGGAAAATGCCTTTGTTCTTGCACACATAAGAATGAAACAAAGCAAGCAAACAAACAAACAAAAAACCCCCACATATTTGCTGCTGGGATGTCAGAAAAGAACTGAGGGAGACAGTGGATAGTAAATGATGGAGATATTTTTTGTCACATTTAGGACAAAGATAATTTCCTTCAATGTAAATTCAGCTGAAGTATTATTTTTTTAAAAAATATATTTTATTGACTTTTTTACAGAGAGGAAGGGAGAGAGACAGAGAGTAAGAAACATCGATGAGAGAGAAACATCGATCAGCTGCCTCCTGCACACCTCCCACTGGGGATGTGGCCGCAACCAAGGTACATGCCCTTGACCAGAATCGAACCTGGGACCCTTCAGTCTGCAGGCCGACTCTCTATCCACTGAGCCAAACCGGCTGGGGCCAGCTGAAGTATTCTTGAGGAGTAACATTGCAAACTGCCTTACTGCTGAAACCACTGCCTGTTGACTGAAGGGAAAGGTCTATAGTAGGGCAAGGCATTGTGACACAACAGGTCTGGTTTCTACTGTCTTTGAAACCAAGCTCTGCTTTCAGATACATGAATGGACCACGTTGAATTTGTTCTTAATCTTTATAACATATCGCCTCTACTTAAGACAAAGAGAATAGTGCAAGGAAAACCCAACATACTTCCAATTCCTTTTTCTTGGTTTGATTTTTCTAGCTGAAATGTCAGAGCAGAGCAAAGCAATTGCAGGTCACTACTTGCTTTCTCTGTAAACAACAAGTAGGTGGGCAGGGATGCTTGAATTTCAGCAGCGCGTCTGGCTGTCTGTGGTGATTTTGCTGGGTCAGTGCATATCCTTAACATAAATTTAACAAGCAATTGAGTTGTTTATGTTGTTTTTTTTGAAATGTCTTTCATGCCGCACCAAATGAGGAGAAAAGAGAAGAAGACCACAAAAGCGATTGAATTGCAGCTCACTCAGTGAATATAAAAAGAAATTACACAGAGGAGAGAAAGCAGGTGTATTGTGAAGTTTGGCTTCTTTTGTGAGCATGAAGAAAATTCTGACTCAAAGCCAAATGTTTTTTCAGATGAGAGTTCCACAAAAACATAGGCTATATATTTTCTCAAGTCAAGTGTTTTTATTCATAAAAATAAAACATGCACATTGTTGAGAAAATGGAACGCAAATAATAGTATAAAGTGAAAAAGGCATGTATAATCCCATATCCATTATTGAATGTTATAGTATTGTTCTCAGTATTTTACATGGATGATACTTGTATGTATTCATTTATAATTATACTTTTCCCTCCAGTCTGCTAGATGAAAGCATTTTGGTTGTCGTTGAAAATTGTCTTCCACTCACAATTTGAGATGGAATCATATTTGTGTACTTCTTGACAGATTCACATATATACACCAAATATAACCTCATCTCTATTCTGTTGGTAAAAGCAATAGAGTCTATAGAAATAAAAGCAGGATAAGGGGTTCAATATATTTACTAGTTTGTATTATGTGTTTCCTTACCACTGTTTCCAAGGTTAAGTAAAGGTAGTTTGAAATGCTATAAAATCAGGTAACAGCTACCATATTGTTCAAATTTGTTACAAGCATCTATTAGAAGCCTGTGATTGTGTCTTTCTTCTCTATCACACTCCTAGAAGAGGGAAGATGTTGACCGCCAATAACAGGGATTTTGTTGAAAGGTATCTTTTAAGGTCAATCTTACGATTCTAATGTAATGGTTCTGGATGAGGCGCAGGGTCAGCCATTTCCAAAACAGCCATCTGGGTGATTCTGATGTGGAGCCAGGATTGAGAAACAGTGATTATAAATAGAGGCACAGGCGATATGGGTGTGTGTAGAGGTGGTGGTAGGAGGGATACCAAATCCAAAAAACTGAGAACTTTAGAAGGTAAAGGAAGATAGGTGCCTCACTTTAATTGAAAACTAAAGTGCAATAATGTTAAGAATTTTGCTAAGGTCACCATGTAAGTGGCAAAGCCTGGATTAGAATCCTACCTCTTGATTCCCATTGCTGCCAGAATTTACAGTCTCTTTTATGTCATGTTCTGTCAGGGGTTATTTTTTTATTGTTTTTCCTTTAATGCAGTGGTTCTCAACCTTCTGGCCCTTTAAATACAGTTCCTCATGTTGTGACCCAACCATAAAATTATTTTCGTTGCTACTTCATAACTGCAATGTTGCTACTGTTATGAATCATAATGTAAATATCTGATATGCAGGATGGTCTTAGGCGACCCCTGTGAAAGGGTTGTTCAACCGCCAAAGGGGTCGTGACCCACAGGTTGAGAACCACTGCTTTAATGGGAGCTACTACTTTGCAATTTCAGATTGTGGGCTATGAGCTAATTAATTTAAAATACCTGTTTGATTAAAATATTTCCTTCTTAATCTCTTAAATAAAAATTTAGTTTCATTTTCCTAAATCTATGTTATCTATATATTTTTTAAATGCCGGATTTTATAATTTGTTACAAGCATTTTATTTGCAACATGAGTCCCCTTGGCCAGTGCTTTATTTATTGAAAAGAAAATCCATTCTATAAAGAGACAGAGAGCCTGCAGTGCAGGCACAAAAAGTGTTTTTGTTCTGCTTTTCTTTTTATCTTCACTCCCCATGTTTCTTTCTCCTTCATGCTTCCACAGTCTTTGGCACGCCCCTTGAATGCAAAATCAGACAATTCTCTCAGCATTTTGATAGCAGTTGTGTAGGGGTGTGAAATTTGTCTTTAAAATAAATCTTTTAAAGACAGGTTGATTTAATAATAATATAGGTTTTATAATGGATTGTATTGATGGGAATTATAATTATCTTTTATTTTTCCATCATAATTTAATGAATGTCTATTTTATGCAAGTTGTAAATTACTTCCAGGGTGGTATCATTGTAAAAATAGTAAATATTAACACTTTGCCCCTTTGCGTAACTTAGATTTAATTTATGTCATTGACTCATTATTTCTAAGATACTTATAAATCAAAATAAATGCTGGCATACACCGCTATCCTCTGACATCACCATAATGCATACCCCCACAAAGATAATCCAGTGGACCCCCTGGTGACTTGGTTCTTCTTACTAGTGACCACTGTTTGTACTAAGCTATTTTTCTGTGTTGAGCTAGTTCACCCTTGGACACCAGTGCATACTTTCAAGACCACTAACCAGGCTAAAAATGAAGACCCAGAAAGGAAATACATTGTAAGAAGTGAAAAGTGAAAAAAAAAAGTTTCAAGGATTTTCATATGGGTAAACACCTCTATTTAAAAATTAGATGATTCCAAAGGGGTTATTGGAAAGATTTTTCACTGAAGAAATTTAAAATCTATAGATACTACATTAACTTTATTAAAGAAAGGGAGTGCAATGATATGGCTTCCTTTTTTTAAATCTTTGTACTTTACACACATGTGAGTAGGGGGATTTGTTATTGTGTATATACTTCTTCCACTTGAATGCTTACTGTTAACAATGAATACATTGCTGAAGTTTGTGCTGTTCTCAGCCTTTTTAAAATCTCATTAAAGTGTGTGAATTTAGCAATGGACAGAAATGTAGACACTAGGAAGCACAGCTGAGAGAAAATGTACTTAAAAATCCTTTCCCTCTCCCACCTCCCATTCTACCGCATGCAAGTTCTTAGGCATTTCCTGTTATGAATGACTCGTTTTGATGGGCAGTTTAGAAAAGTTACCCAAAGATATAGAAGAGCACCATGGTGATTGGAACCAGCGGTGTTCTCCAAACAGGGGCCTTCCAGCCTGTCCCTAGGGACCCCACTAACAAGTTCATAAATACCAGGGAATCAGTCATCTTCCTGAGGCTACACTTTCTTCCCTTGTAAAAAGAGGCATTCGCATCATTCCTAATTGCCAGTTCTGAAACATAAATTCTAAGTGTGAGGTGGGGAACTGAAAAATAATTTATAAGTATTGCTAATAAATTTATATTTGTTGAGATTTTACTATTATTCATTTATTCATGTAAGAACATAACCACACATTATCTCATTCTTAGTAAATTAGACAGTGAGAGTAGCTCTGCAAGCAACATAGACTGTGATGGCATGTCATTGTAGAAGAGGGGTAATGGCATGGATAAAGCCTATAATAATCATTGTTGAACTAGATTCCATACTTTGGACTTTAGTGAAGGCAACTATAAAAAGAAAATTCTGTTACTGCAGTTAGGCCAATGTAGGAAAAGAGCTTTATTTTGTACACAATGATCTATGATGACTTGCTGCAAATAGATTTTATCTTCACATCCTATTGGTAATAGTTTGCATTATTGAACTGTAATCATAGAAACATTTTGACAATTTCAAAATCAAACATGGTGTCTTTCATAGTTGTAACTGCTTCGTTTAGCAAGTATCTTTTCCAGTATACACTCATAAAAACTGTAAAAATAATACTTATTTTTCCACTTTATAACCACACTGTGGCCAACACAGAATTTATAAAAGTAATAAATATGTATGCCTATAAGATTCTGTTATATATTTTAGAGTGAGTTTATATACACAAACTATTTTGGGGGAAAAATCTTTCAAGTACTATATCCATGATAAAATCATAGAATGTTAGAATTTAGGTGCCACTGAAGTAATCTTATCAAACTTCCTCACTCATTGTTTAAAGCCTTAAAGATGTCTTCTGATTATCTTCCAAGTAAAGTCCAAATCTCTTGATGGTGTGTTAAAATGATAAGTCCCTTTTCATTACTTTATTTGCTTGCCATGGTTCAACATTTTAGCGTATTGACACCAAATTTTGAGAGTATCCATCTCAGCTACAGAGCAAGTGTACTTTTGTTGTTGCTGTTAATCCCAATGCTTTTCAGAGAGTAGAAGGGAGGTGGGAATGGGAGAGAGAGGGAGAGGAAAACATCAATGTGAAACTCATCTACTGGTTGCCTCCAGGACAAGCCCTGATTTGACCAGAATGGAACACACAACCTAGGAGTGAACCCACATCCAAAGTGCATCCCTTTGACTAGGAATCAAAACTGTTACCCTTCCATGTGCAGGCCAGTACTCTAACCACTTAGCAACACTGGCCTGGGCCTTCTGTGTGCTTTTTAGCATGCTTTTTCTTTCACTTGAAATATGCTAACCACTTTTCTTCCTGACAACATCTTATCTTTCAAGACTACCAGTAAGTTCAGAAAGTATTCTTTACAGCATGAAAATTTTCAGGATTCTTCCCTGAATCCCCAATCCATTATTTGGGATTAGCATCCTGTGATTGTCTCTATTTTATCATTTATTTTAAGTAAAGCTTATTTCTTCATAAATGTATAACAAATATGTACATATTTATGCAACATATGAACATTTACATGCAAATATACTGTTACTGCATATATATATATGTGTGTGTGTGTTTGTGGTGTGCATATAATCTTTCTAGAATATGCATTTAGGTAAATTTTGTTTTTATTTCTGTCTCTACACACAAACATGAACACATACTTATACACATTTTCATGTATTTATAGCTTCATGTTTTTCTTCTCTTGCTTATCTGCTCCTCAGTGTCAATCACTATTTTCAAATAAAATGTATTTATTAATATATTTAAAATTATACTAAGTAGTGGAAATAAAGTTTTGTAAAACCCACCCAGTAATATAAAAATAATAAGTTTTAGCATTTATTGTGTAGCTGCTATGTGCCAGCTGCCATTCTGTTTTGCTTAGTGAATTATCTCATTTAATTGTACTGAATAATAACATAACTATTATTTCTATGGGTGTTATTAAGATATGTCATTAATACATAAATCTACACTAATAAAAGAGAAAGATGCAAATTTACCGTAACATTGCGACACCCACCAGCCAATCAGGAGTGAGTATGCAAATTAACCTAACAAATATGGCAGGTTAATTTGCATACACAGGTGACGAGTGGCCAGGGGAGGGGCAGGACACACATCGTTCTGCACTGCCCCAGCTGCTCAGGGCGTCTGGGCAGCGTGGGAAGGCATAAAGGTGTCTCAGCGTGGAAGGCGGTGCCGGCAGCCAGGGGAAGGAAGGCCCATTCTTGCATGAATCTTCATGCATCAGGCTTCTAGTATAGTAATAATACATAATAATACTTTTAGTGCATGATATCAAGATTCCAATAACATAAGAAAGATGTCAGAGAGCTAATGTACATGTTAAAGGTCACTATAGTAAATAGAGTCAGAGTTCAAACTCAGCTTCAAAAATCCTATTTAACTGAGTGTACCATGCTGCCTGTATTGAGAGATTGGTGATAATTACTGCCACTCTTCAGATTTGGATAGTCTGGCAAATCACAATGGAATAACAATAATTGTAGATTGTGGTGTGGTAACTTTGATTAGAACTCTTACCCAAAGGCAAATGATAAATAACCTAAAATGAAATTAAATTTGAGGATTTCTAAAAATATCATATAAATGTGAAGTTTGCTAAATTAGCTATATATATATATATATATATATATATATATATATATATATATATATTTGAGAGAGATTGAGTCATTTCTAAAATGTTAATCATAACATAAAAAAATCAGTCCCCTCTGTTTTGTTTTTTTTCAATTTGCATCTTCTTTTAGCTGATTCATAAATCAATTGATTACCATCTAGTGACCTGAGAGCAGCAGGAAATTAGGTCCAGATTAAAATGAAAAAGGAGGCAATTTGTTTTAAGTCTGAAAGTTAGTGTTCAATCGACGTTTAATCAGAAGTGACCCATTGTTTGAAAAGTAGAACATCAATGTCTCTTTAATTTCACTGTCTTTAAATGAGAACTTGGGAAAATGGTGGTAACTGATTATTCTCAAATGAAAATTAAGACACCCTCAGAAATCAACTAAAGGCATGGTTTTTATATGTGTAATTCACAAAGGAAATAGTCTATTCTGTATCAGAGGCTGGATAATTTTATGAAGCCAAGCTTAGTATAGTCTCTAGAGACTTTTATCGAGAGGCAAATGTATCCATACATATTTTATCCACTGGGGCTCTTTTCTTTAACACCTATTTATTCAATTAAATGGAAATTTTACTTTAGTGAATTGCAGAGTTAATTTGGTTTCTTTATTGATTTCCAAATGAATAAATAGAATGAATGATTAAAATGAATGCATTTAATCTAAAGGAAAACATTGCTCCTAATTTAAGATATTCCATAAATTATTTTCAGTGTTTCAAATGTACCTGTTTCCTGGGATGCAAAGAGAAATAAATATTTTCATTTAGCTCTTTGTAAGTAATAACAGGAATAGGAATACAAAATTTGCCTTGGGATACCTGACTGTGTTAGTGTGAAGTCATTCATATGTTGTTAAATGAAATGTCAATGGGGTGGGCTATAGGAAAGGAAATGGGAAGGGGGGTTGGGAAAGATTTAAATGAACCATTTACAAAACTACGCTCCTCTGATTTCTCCACAATTTTTTCAACTTTGGGCTTAGAATTTGACCAATAAAATATTTTAAAATAATAGTAAAAGTAACACAATGAATGGTAAAATTTCAGAAAGGTTTAATTTCCCTGGGTGTTTTCACCCAGATTATGAAGCATGAGGTCATGACTGTGAAGGTAATCTCTTCCTATTTCCAGCAGAAGGACTTTGAAGGACTACATCTCTCTAAGGATTTGAATAATGTGTTTGTTTCTTCTTAACCTGATGTTTAGATTCTTTTGCCCTTAACTTCAAGACCTCTGAATCCCTCATTTCTTTCACACTTGATTAAATACGGCCCTGAGAAAAGCACTGGCTGACTGTGCCATAAAGAGCTTTTCTGAGGCTAACAGGCTCTGACCTCAAAGAAATGCTGTTGCTAAATTGACTGGATGCCTAACCAGAGAGACCATGTTTTACTAAAGACCATATCAAAGTTTGAATTTCCTCACTTTCTGAGAAAACTTCTTTCCTTCCAAGATATGAGAAGACTCCCCCCCCCCTTTTTTTTTCTACCTGGCACACTTATTTATGTAATTCCTGCATTTTGAGTGACATATCCTAGAATGTCAATTGTGTTAGGATTTCCTACCATGTGTAGCCAGTATGCACCACTAGAGCTGAACAGTTTACAACTGAAATGTGTTAATCCAGTTAGTAAATAGCTGCTGCTTGAACCCATGTGTGCCTTCCCTCATCCATTATGGCTCCTCCCTGAACCACTTCCAGGATTCCAGCTAACTGACTGTGACATAATTTATAATAACTTATGTGGCATCTGATATTTAAGAGACATCTATCTGTCAAAAGAAAGGAGGCAAGCCCAGCCAGAGTGGCTCATCTCTCTCCCTCCTCCCTCCTCCCACTTCCCTCCTCCCTCCTCCCTCCTGTCTCCTCTCTCCTCCCTCCTCTTTCCCTTCCTGTCTTCCTCTCTCTAAGCATGCTCATGGGTGAAGATTTAAAAAAAGAAGGCAAGTTGTAAAGAGCTAAACATTCAATGGCTTAAGGTTATAGTTTTGCCTTCCTTATTTCATGGTTATTTAAACTTCATATGGTGGTAATATTTCTATTGGCTAACTCAATTAATATAAGGATCCAAATATTTGGGGGGATTTTAGTTTCATATATTCTGTTTTAAAAATTAAAATATGATAGAATAGCACATAGATTTAAACTATTAAAGAAGGGATGAATTTTCAGGCTAAGAAATTCAGGCAAGCAAAGATTTTAAAGTATAACATTAAACACAGTTGTGTATTTCATTCATACCTGAAATGTATATGAGGTGAACATGGATTTCATTTTTTTCTCACCTGAAAAGAATCTCAAAACTGTATAAGTCAATACTATACGACATTATAATGTTTAGCAGTATGTTATAGACCGTGTATTTTATAATAGTGAAGAATACTGATACAACCAGTATTCCGGCTTTACTTCTTGGGCAAGAAACTTAAGCTCTTTATGCCTTAGTTTCTTGGTCTATAAAGTAGGATAATAATAGTATCCACTGCATATGGTTTTTATAAAGATTATATGAGCTAAGGTTTGCAGTGTGCTTTTATTAGCATTTGATGTTATTTTTCATAATACATAAATTATGTTTTCCAATGTATATTACAGAATACAAGGATTGACTTTATCTCCTATACTGGGGTATAAATACAGATATTTTCTTTACTTTGGGGAAAATCTATGCATATCTATATGTTCCTTGCTCATCAGTAAATCTTAAGGGGAGTATAATATCCCTACATCCCTCCCTAATAATTTACCTACACAGAGTAGGCATGAGAGACTCTCTAGATAATTAATATTTATTTTAAATGTACTTAGGTTAGCAATATTTGGGATTCTGGCTTAAGTTACAAAAGATCTTTTATGATGAGATTATATTTAATTGTTGGGAGTGTTATGTTCTCCTACTAAGTAATGTTTAGTGAATAGCTTGAAAATTCTGCTTCACCTCCTACCAACCAGACATTATGTTGACATTTTGCTGTGTAGGTATTACTTCAGTAGAAAAGTGTTTCAGGTAAGTAGTTTAATTATTTTTTATTGTTTTGAAGTCATGAAAGTGCTTACTAACCTTCTTAGGATGTAGTGTTGAAGTACAGTCATGCGCAGCTTAAGGATGGGGACACTTTCCGAGAAATGCGTCTTTAGGCATCTTTATCCTATGAACCTCATACAGTGCCTTTGCACAATCTTAGGTGGTATAGCCTACAACACATATAGTCTGTATGGTATAGCCCCGTGGTCAGCAAACTGCGGCTCACGAGTCTCATGCGGCTTTTTGGCCCCTTGAGTATGGCTCTTCCTAAGCTTTAGGAGTACCCTGATTAAGTTAATAACAATGTACCTACATATATAGTTTAAGTTTAAAAAATTTGGCTCTCAAAAGAAATTTCAATCATACTGTTGATATTTGGCTCTGTTGACTAATGAGTTTGCCGACCACTGGTATAGCCTATTGCTCCTAGGAATATAATTTTATATGTTACTACAGGCTCAGTGCACAAAAATTTGTGCACTCGGAGGGGGGTCCCTCAGCCCGGCCTGTGCCCTCTTGCAGTCTGGGACCCCTCGGAGGATGTCCACCTGCTGGCTTAGGCCCACTCCCTGGAGGATCGGGCCCAAGCTGGCAGTTAGACATCCCTCTGGAAGCCCGTCAGCCCTTGGGGGATGTCCACTTGCCAGCGGGGACCAGGCCTAAACTGCAGTCAGACATCCTTAGTGCTGCTGAGGAGGTGGAAGAGGCTCCCACCAGCACCGCTGTGCTGGCAGCCATCAGCCTGGCTTTTGGCTGAAGAGAGCTCCCCCTGTGGAAGCGCACTGACCACCATGGGACAGCTCCTGCATTGAGCATCTGCCCCCTGGTGGTCAGTGTGTGTCATAGTGACCAGTCATTCCCAGTTGTTCTGCTGTTAGGGTCAATTTGCATATTATCCCTTTATTATATAGGGTAGAGTCCTGGTGCATGGGTGGGGGCTGGCTGGTTTGCCTTGAAGGGTGTCCCAAATCAGGGTGGGGTCCCGCTGGGGTGCCTGGCCAGACTGAGTGAGGGGCTGATGGCTGTTTGCAGGCTGGTCAATCCCTCCCCCTAGTGGGGACCCTCACCCCATGGAGGTTTGGCCAGCTTGGGTGAGGGGCTGATGGCTGTTTTCAGGCTGGCCCCACCCCCTTTAGGGTGGGAGGTCCCCACTGGGGTGCCTGGCCAGTCTGGGTGAGGGGCTGAGGGCCGTTTTCAGGCTGGCCAACCTCCCCAGCGATGGAAGCTCCCAGCCACTCCTTTTTTTCTTTTTCTTTTTTTTTTATTTTGGGATTTATTTAGCTTCTATAATTGAAACTTTGTTGCCTTGAGTGGAGCCCAGAGCCGGCTGTGGCAGGTGGGAATCTTGGCTTTCTCCATCACTGGGGCAACCAAGCCTCCTGCTTCCTCCAGCTCTGTGGCTGTTGGCCGCCATCTTGGTTGGGTTAATTTGCATATAGTCGCTCTGATTCGATGGTGGGTGTGGCTTAAGGCATAGCGAAGGTATGGTCAGTTTGCATGTTTGTCTTTTATTAGTGTTGATACTAGAGGCCTGGTGCATGAAATTCGTGCATGGGTGTGTGTCCCTCAGCCCAACTTGCACCCTCTCCAATCTGGGACCCTCGAGGGCTTTCCAACTGCCCATTTAGGCCCATTGGATATCCCTCTCACAATCCAGGACTGCTGGCTCCCAACTGCTCGCCTGCCTGCCCGCCTGATTGCTCCTAACCATTTCTGCCTGCCAGCCTGATCACCCCCTAACCCAGTTGTGGGCAAACTTTTTGACTCGAGGGCCACAATGGGTTCTTAAACTGGACCGGAGGGCCGGAACAAAAGCATGGATGGAGTGTTTGTGTGAACTAATATAAATTCAAAGTAAACATCATTACATAAAAGGGTACAGTCTTTTTTTTTTTTTTTAGTTTTATTCATTTCAAATGGGCCGGATCCAGCCCATGGGCCGTAGTTTGCCCACGGCTGCCCTAACCACTCCCCTGCCAGCCTGATCGATGCCTAACTGCTTCCTTACTGGCCTGATTGCCCCTAAATGCCCTCCCCTTCAGACCTGGTCACCCCCAACTACCCTCCCCTGTTGGCCCGGTCACCCCTTACTTCTCTCCCTTGCCAGCCTGGTCAACCCTAACTGTCCTTCCCTGCTGGCCTGATTACCTACAACTGCTCTCCCCTGCTGGCCATCCTGTGTCCACATGGGGTTGGCCATCTTTGACTTACTTGGGGGCGGCCATCTTGTGTATTGGAGTAATGGTCAATTTGCATATTACCTGTTTATTATATAGGATAATGTTCTGAATGCAATGTAATCGTATGTTTCTAGTGTTCTGGGTTTTGTGTCCCTTTTAAGTAAAAATACCTTTAGGGAGATAAATCTCTCCATGTTTCTATGACTATTCAGTCATCATTTAATTTCCAAGGTGATTTTTTATTCAAGTTCCACTAAAATTTGCTCAGAAAAGCCTAACCATGCATAAGTACATAGATATTCCTTCCAGACAGTATAGCACATAGTAGGCATTCTGTAAATGACAGCTACAAAAGTCATTATTATTGAACTCCCAGTTCTTTAAATAATCTTTGTTTTAGTTTTTGATATTCCTCCCAAAGCTTTCAGGTTTTATTTTAATTTGTAGTTTCAGGAGAATTAAAGGATGAGACAATTATATATAATGCATTCAATTTATAAATACTTGATATTTTTTTGATATTATTTAGTAATTAACACTAGTTGAATTGGTAAATTTTATTATTTGGGATTACTCATATCCTTTACCTCCCTTTCCTGTGCTTACCAAGAACAACTTCATTGAGTTCATTAGTAAATGTTATTTATATATAATGAACACTTAGCTAAGCCTTCGAAAGTTTAGATATCAGAAAGGGAAGTAAAATAATTTCTCTATGGCTCCATTTATTCCGCAATTATCACAAAACAGCTCATCAGTCAGTGACTTATGTGTAGAACATTATCATGGTTTTTCTAAACCTTACAACAATCTTGATTTTATCCAGCTTAGTTTCACAAGCTTTAACACTTCTTATTTTTGTCTTGCTATTTTTACAGTGTCCTCTATGGTATGTGGGTCTGGCTGCCAATCTGGGCATTTGAGATGCAGGGTAATGGAGTGTAAGTAACAGCAGGTTGGAAATGAAGATCTGAATTCTAACCCAGGCTATGCCACTTACTAGCAGAATCTACTTAGATAATGTCTCTGAATCTTAGCCTATTCATCCACAAAATGAGGATAATAATACCACTTTATTGATCTTAAACAGCCATGGATATCATAAAATAGTGTATGTAAAGCAACACAGAAAATTTAAAAGCATCGAATAAATGTGCAGTGGAACTTACCAAACCTCACACTGAAAGAAGGGCAAGAGGAATCTTTGAGACAAAAAGAATGTCCCTTATCTACAAAGGTTATTTTTTCCTTTAAGATATAATTTATATACAATAAAATGCATAAATGTTAAGTTAGATAGGTTTTGAAAATTGTATACCTGTGTAAGCACCTTCCAAAACTAGAAAATACTTTTAATTCATAGCTAATCCATAATTACTTAAGAACAGCTTTTATTTGTTTCAAATAAAGATTACTTTACAAATGTAAAATCCCCCATTTTATAGTTATTCTTGAAAAGAAGAGAAATAAGAATAAACTCTGAATTACAATGAAATCTTGATGTGTGTGGCTAGAAACAACCTTCTCAAGCTTTAGTATAGAGAGCCCATTGAAGGCATGCTGATTGTACTGTGTGGAGGAGTGGTCCCTCAAGGATATGCCCCATGAAACATAAATGTGACCTTTTATGGAAAAATGATCTTTCCAGGTGTAAATTATGGGTTTTAAATAGATCATTCTGGGTTACCTGGGTGGTCCCTAAGTCCAGTAAGTTTATCAATACAGAAGAGGAGGAAACAAGGAGGATAAGAGTATGTATCAATTATCTCTTTATAACTGATTTGTGGACTTAATAACAATTCTTTATAGAGTAATTGCTATGAGATCAAAGAAGGTATGAGGCCGATAAGTGGGACTGTGGATCCAGTAATTTCTTAAGTCATCCTATTAATACTACTAACCTTTCTGTGGTTCCTCCACATGATCCTGTCCTTTATGCCAGGCATTGTCAGATGCTACTAGTGTTATTCTTCTATTCATAGTGGTAGCAAAGATGTGGGGGTATTGACAAACACTTCTCATTCATTTTACTGGATGGAAGAATTAATCTTTATTAAGAAAGCTTAATAGTCTATCATCTTTTATTGTTTGTTTCTTTGTTGCTATACATTAGCTTCTCTGATCTGTCTGGAAAGTGTGTTGAAAACAAAAAAAACAGAGGGGAAGAGGGCTAGGGAATTGGGTGAAAAAGGTGAAGATATTAAGCAAAAACAAACAAACAAAAAGAAACACTATAAAACTTTTATTATGTAAGGTATCTCTAAGTGCTAGGAAATAGAGGAAAATAAGTAAAAGGCAGCCTCTATAATCCCAGTGTGACTGTAGGATTTGGTAGAAGCTTAAAGAGCCCCTAGTTCAGCTTCCTTACTTTAGGTATAACAAACCTTGGCCCAGTGAACTCAGCCCAAGAAAGAGCCAAGATAAGCAGCCTGCTGGGCTCCAGAGGACATAAGGATGATGCTCTGAACCAACCATAACAGAAGTTTTCTGAAGCAACCACTGCTGGACAGGCTGAGTTATAATTTGGAGTTGGTAGGTTAGCTACCCCTCAAATCCCAAAACTCAGGATGAAAATCAGAGGCATCAGCTGGTGAGGAACTCCTGCAAATAAGCACCATAAGAGAGATTTTTGTATCAAGGTAGAAATAAGCCTATAGTCTTAAATACATTTTTTTCAATCTGTAGGATTTATTTTTTGTGTTGGGAATATGAATACATTGCTAAAAGCTGCTGCTGTGCACATTAATGTAAAACTAACTGAATAAAACCATTAGTTCTGAAGGAGAGACACAAAAATACACACACATAAATGCAAACTAGTTAACAAGTGATGCATGCTGTGTATTAATAGGTAAGACAGACACGCATTCAATGATTATGAGATGAAAGAAGGAAAAATGTGAAGGAGATTAATTTGAATAAAATCTAAAGTATGAAGACTGGATCCTATGTGCTATGGAAGTATTTTGTTTGTGTGCAAGTATGTCAAGACCAAAAATATATCATAATTATTGGAATGATTCACATTTTTAAGGCTTGTATTATAGTTATTATCTTCATCTAAAAAATACTTGACTAAAAAGATAATTTTTAAAGAAATGTAAACATACACAGAGCTTCTTATTAGTATTGGCTTTCCAATAACTATTTTGTGATATTGTTAAAATCATTTGAATTTACCATGTTTTATTTTGCATATTTGGGTTGAATTAGATTTCTAATGTATTATTCAGGTCTAAATTTAGGGTAGAAGATTAATATGAGTAGAATGATAAAGGTGTTGTGAATATTTTTAATAAAACCAATGCTGTGGACTTTCCTAGAACTTGAAAAAATAATTTAAATGACCATAATGAGTGAATTTAGAAAATAATGTCATAATACTGTCTCACATTTGACCCTTTGATTATTTTACTTTATTCAAACTCCACATTATCTCAGGTCCTTTTCACTTTGAATAGTGATGAGAATGTTATGTTTCAAATACTATGGCTGTAATTACTTTTTTCCTTAGCCCAGCACATTATGAATGTCAGTGCCATTCAAAATCTGAAAGTGTTTTAATTTTATATATTAAACTAGAGGCCTGATGCATGAAGATTCATGCATGGGAGGGGGTCCCTCAGACTGGCCTGCGCCCTCTTGCAATCTGGGACTCCTCAGGGGATGTCCGACTGCAGGTTTAGAGGTTAGAAAGAAATTTTGTGAGAGAAAAACAAAAAACAAAAAACAAAACAAAACAAACAAACAAACAAACAAAAAAAAACAGAGGCCACTCCAGCAAGGGTGGGTTCTGAGGAGCTAGGATTAAATTTCTGCGTGAAGATTTGCCAGGCCAGGGAAGAAGGAAGGAAGGAATGAGTGTGTGTGTGTGTGTGTGTGTGTGTGTGTGAGAGAGAGAGAGAGAGAGAGAGACCCCCCAAAGACTCCAGACTCTTATGTTTTAAAGCACTTTTCTTTCCCCATGTTTATCGCATGTCTAAGCACAAACCATTGTGTACTTCAAGCAACATGTATTAGGGAAGAAGAATGCAGGCTTAAAGCAAAGGGTGGGGGTGTCAGAAGTGAGTATCTACCCTCATCCGCTCAGCTAAAGCTCCTCGGGGGCCTGTCTCTTTGCAAATCCACATTTCTCTCTTGGCATGAGGGAGGTTAGGGAGTGCAGCATTGTCCTGGGAGGGGAAGGTCATGGGGACTGCACCCATGGTGCTCGCCCCAAGTTTCATTTCCTCACCCTCCCAGGTCACTTTCCACCCCACCACTGATCCAGTTAATGGGGTCGGAGTTCTGCAGCTTGATGCCTCCTGGCAGAGAGCACACTGGGGGTTGGGAGGTACAACTCTGAGGCCCCTGCATCCATACCCCACCCCCACCAGCTTCCACCCTGTTGCACAATGGACTCAATCTGACTGGGTGTGGGGAAAGATTGGGTGGCTCCACGGCCCGCTCTCCCCTCTCCAGCCAGGCTTGGCTTCCTGGGTCGCTGGGGTGACCCAGGATTCCAAGCCTTCCTGCCAGCTCTCCAGTGGGCTCGATGGCTCCGGCCCACCCTGCCATCTTTGTCGTGTCAATTTGCATATTCCTTCCTTATTGGCTTTGTGTGCTGCCATCTTTATCGCAAAGAGACAGTTGATTTGCATATTACTCTTTTATTATATAGGATTTAAGTATTGATGTGTATATTCTCTGATTGCATATAGGTGAATATTGCAATGAGGGAAGTGCACATGGGGCTTTTCAGATTCTATTTTATTTAGTCTAAGCAGGGAGTCTTTGATTATATCTTTTAAAGTGTACATAGCGTTTATGTTGCTTATGTAGAGTAAACTAAGGCTTGGAGGGAATTGGAACAAGAGGTGGGGAAAATAATCCTTTCTTTCTTAAATTTAAAAGCTGTGAGGAACTTGGGCAGCAAGGAGGAGGGATTGCATAAGAATACAAGTATAGGCTATGGAGTAAAATAAACCTAGGTTTTAATCCATGTTCTAGCACTTATTCATAGAATGTTCTTGAGCTGGTGTCTGGAACTCATTGTTTCTCCATTCCCGATTTGTTGAGGAGGTAAAAGTAGTTCCTACCATAAAGGTATGGGGATTAAATTAGGTGCCACATGTAGAACACATAGCAAGTGCTGGTATATGGAAAGTACTATTCTATTTATTTCAGGTTATGCACATACATTGAGTGCCAACTATAAAGAGAAGGGATGCATAGAATGTTTTTGATACTGCAATGCCCACTAAGCCTACATGAACTAAGTATTATAAATGATTATTTCTGAAAAAAGGTAAAGGGTATATTTTGATAGGGTAATGAGTTGAAGTTTAATCAATTCAGTGTAGTCTAGAACTGAATTAAACATGACCTTTGAGGTGTTTTGATTCTTTTCTTCACCTCTATCTATGTACTAGCACTTTCTTCAATCACACCCTACCCTCATTTCAGCACCTTTTTATTCAACAACTTACCTACTTATAATTCTGTTTCTTGGGAAGTTATGAGCTATGGTCCATTTATTTTCCCCAAAAATTACTGTGTGTGTGTGTTTTTTTTTTTAATTCTTTATCTTCTGGATGCTTTCTCTCACTTGAAAGTTATATCTACATCAATCCTGTCTAATACAAGACAAATAAGCTGTTCCTTGATTCTTTCACTTTTTTAAGCTAGTGTTCACCTTTTCTAACTCCTCAACCTAGTCTTAATTTCTGGAGAGAATAATATAGTTCACAGTTGATGCTTCACTTCTCCTCACATTTACTCCTCAACTGATTGCATTTTGTCTACTGTGCTCATGAATCCATAGAAACTCCCTGATGAAAGACACCAGGAATCTCTGAAATATAATTTCCAATGAATAATTTTTATTTTTTGGTCTTTCTTCACTTGCTTTGAAGCATTGATTATTCATTCCCAGATATTCCCTATCTTTTTGACTCCCATGAAGTCACACTCACATGATTATGATTCTATTTCTTTTTCTCTGATGATCTCATCTGTGCTTCATGGGTTTTGTTTTTATTCTTACCTCCTTAGTTAAGTCTATTCCTAACTATCTTAATTTTTTGTTGCAGTGGTAAATGGGATTGTGTGTTCTAGTTTCCCTTTCTGAGAATTCATTATTGGAGTAAAAAAAAAAATGCCATTGATTTCTGAGTGTTAAATTTGTATCCTGCTACATTGCTGAATTCATTTATTAACTTTAGTAGGTTTTTGGTGGAGTCTTTAGGGTTTTCTATATATAATATTGTGTCATCTGCAAATAATGACGATTTAACTTCTTTCTTTCTAACATGAATGTCTTCTATGTTTTCTTATTCACTGAAGACTTCTAGTACTATGTAGAATAAGAGTGGTGAAAGCGGACAAACCTGTCTTGTTCCTCTTTATAGGGGAAATTGTTTTATTTTTCCCACTGAGTATGATGTTTGTGAAGGTTTGATATATATGGCCTTTATTATGGAGAGGAATGATCCCTCTATTCAACTTTGCTGAGAGTTTTTATCAAAAATGGTTGTTAGATTTTGTCAAATGCTTTTTCTATGTTTATTAATGTGATCATGTGATTTTTTTGTCTTTCAACTTATGAATGTGATGTATCACATTTATTGATTTTTGAATATTGTACCAGCCTTGCATCCCTGGAATAAATCCCACTTCATTATAATGTATGATCTTAACAACAGCCTGGGTCCAGATGACTTTACAAGGTGTTTTACCAAACATTCAAAGAATAATTAACACCTATCCTCTCAAACTATTCAAAAAAATCCACGAGTAAGGAATACTTCCAATCTCTTTATAGGAGGCCAACATTATCCAAATTCCAAAACTAGATAAAGACACTAAAAAGAGAGAAAATTACAGGCCAATATCCCAAATGAACATAGATGCTAAAATTTTCAACAAAATATTAGCAAATGAGATCCAGCAATATGTTAAAAAGATCATACACCATGACCAAATAGGGTTTATTCTGGGGATGCAAGGCTAATACAATGTTTTTATTCTTCAAGCTTAAATAACAGGGCCATTAAGAGGTCTTGTTGTCATTCAGATATCTGTACTGCACACACACAAAAAATATCTAAGTCTACAAATACCTAAGTTCACTTTACATTTTAACTACCATGTATATAGTTCTGAGATTATTGTTATATCTTCAGTCCAGAATTTGGTCTTGAACAATATAGGCATTCACCTTCAGAGAAAACTTCATGCAGGTGTCCCAAAAACATCTCACCTCAAATGTTTAAAATTTAATTTTTTTTCTGAACCTTCATGGGCTTCTACATTTTTTAAATTAATGAAATTTGTATCCACTTAGTTTATCAAATCTAGAAATACTTTCAATCTTAACCCCTCTTTAAGACTTCACATCCAATTAATCACCAATGTCTTCTTATGCTATCTCTTAAGCATGTATCAAATTTTTCTCCTACCACAGTACTAGTTTAATCTCTCACTCTTTCTTATGGTAATATTGCAATAGCCTTCTGTCTAAACATTCTGCTTTCCATCACATATCTTTTAAATTTATTTCCACAAATGTGTCAGTGTGTGCTCTACTCAATACATACTCGAAAATATCACTCACTCTGTTCAAAAGCCTCCAAAGATTTCCTGCCACCTACAGCAATGATTTTAATACTTTGAATAGTTGTAGATTTTAAAAGAGAAATATCCTATAGTGTTTGATATACAAACACATATTTCTAGTAATTTAAAATTTAAAACTATAACTCTTGGTTTACATAGAAAAGCAATTCCTGACAAGTGTGATAAAAATCAAACACCATCCAGTAGTTCTTTCCTCTTTACTGAGAACTTGTATATGCTTTGCTTCTTTGCTTGATCCTGACATGAACTCTATGAAGTGAGAAGGACAAATATATTTACAATTCAACTTTATGGGTGATGATACTAATGAGAGATTAATTACTCACTCAACTTTGTCTGACAATATTAGACTATTTTAATAAGAAAAATACGAGTCTTAAAAGGCTAATAGTGTAGTTAGAAAAACAGAAATTTAACAAAAATGCATTGTTGTAAATGATGACTAAAAGTAAATATAAAGTGGTACAGAAACTCTGATAATGGAACACTAAACCTAATGGGTTGGTGAGAATCAAGAAAAGCAATTATAGAAAGTAGCCTGGCAAACAAATCAGGAATAACATTCCAGATAGAAGAAATGGCAAAAATAAAGATGCAGAATTAGTAAAAGTAAGGGTGGATTCAAAATTTAGTGAAAAGCCTGCTGTGAAATAAGCAAAAAAATATGTGGAAATTGTTTAAATTACTTGACAGGAAAGAAAGAATTGTATAAAGGTAACAGGTAGGTTGGGACTTGTTTGGAAATGCCATACTGAGTTTGGACTTTGGACTATAGATATTAGGGAACATAGCTTGGACAAAAGTAATACTAGTAAGTAACTGGACTATGGGAATTGATATAACTTGTATAGAATTGTAGATTCAATAGTAGTAGATTCAATGGAAATTGGCTAGTACAGTTTGTTAGCACACATGGTGAGAGAAATTGGAGTCAAGAATTACATAAAATTTCAAATTTGGACAAATACAGATATTAGACTATCATCCAAGTTAGAAATGAACTTTTCAATGGAGAACAAATGATTAAGATTTGGAATGTAAGTTGATATGTTTGAAGGATCTGGTAGAGAAATAGAAATGATGAACTAGAAACAGAATCAAGCCTAGAATTAAAGATTTGGAAACAATCAAATTTGAAGTTTGTAGTTAAAGCCAAAGAAGTAGATAAAACCACATAGTTAACTTGTGAAAAGAAGACTGAGGGTAAGTCTAGAAACAATAAAAAGCTTTAAAACAGAAAATAAATCCATTTACAGCTGGAGAATAATATACAAATGGAAAATCAGGTGAGTCAAATAATGGACTTGAGGTAAAAAGTTGAAAGAAGGAAGGTGTGCTAAATATTAAAGAAATGACATAAATTAGGGACTAGGGAAACAAATTTTACACTATATCCTTGATGGACTTTTCTTATCAATGTTTCTTTTTCTATAATGTGCTTACTGTTATTGCCAATTGGCAGACACACAATATTGTTTACAATATATTAAATTATTCAAGAATGCTTTGTTTCAATCTATCAATGAATTATTTTAAACAAAAGCACTGTAATATGGTTAATGGTGCTTTATTTCACTTTCTTCATCGACAGATAGGAGCTATTATTAAGAATCTACAGCGGGAAGGCCAGGGAGGGTTGGGGTAGGGGGTGCGTAAGAGATCAACCGAAGGACTTGTATGCATGCATATGAGTATAACCAATGGACACAAGGCACTGAGGGGTAGGGGAGTCTAGGGAAAGGTCAAGGGGAGAAAAAAAGAGAGACATATATAATACTCTTTGTAATACTTTAAGCAACAAAACAATTTAAGAAAAGAATCTATCACTCATAGTTAGTGTAATAGCAGCAAAAACTTTTTAACTTTTAATTCCATTAGATTAAACTCCATGAGATTAAGGACTCTGTTGCATTAATGCAGCACCTATCATGTGGTAGATGTTAAATTAGGATTTTTGTAAATGTTTTAAACAAACAAGGTACTAAAAATGAAAGAATGATATGGTAAGAGATAGCTGAAGAAATAAGATAAAGATGGGGATTACACTAGAGAATAAGGCATATATGGATAATTTAATATTGGTTTGCTACTGAATAATTGAAATTTCAATAAAAACCTCACTAATTATAACTTCCAATTTATGTTTTCATGGGATCACTTAATTTGGGGCTGGCTGATATTTTACCTTTGCACTAATTATGAAGTTTTGTTTTGCTAAGTAAACTAATAAAATTATTTTAAGAAGTTTGTTTAAAACGATTTGTGAAGCAAACTTTTTAAGCACTTCAAACTTAATTATTAAATAGAAATGAATGCCACAAATTATTCATGTCATATTTTCACTAAGGTTAGCTTAAAGATATCACTAGTTTGAAAAATAAACATATCTAAATGCAATCTGTACACTATTTCTCATAGGATAATAAATAAGGTTGTTTGTTTTTTTAAAAAAATTCTTTATTGATTAAGGTATTACATATGTGTTCTTAATCCCCCCATTACACCCCACCTCCCCCAATCATGCCCTCACCCCCCTGTTGTCTGTGTCCATTGGCTAGGCTTATATGCATGCATACACGTCTTTTGGTTGACCTCTCCTCCTTATCCCCCACCCCCCCCACCTTCCCTCTAAGGTTGTCCCGTCTGATCAATGTTTCTTTGTCTCTGGATCTGTTTTTATAATAATGAACAGAAACAAAAAAAGATAAATAAGGTTTTTGAATTTCCTTTATTTCAGCATCTCACCTACCATAATCATCATCCTCCTCATCATCATTAAAAAATTTATTGTTTTTAGCAACATCACGAGTGCTGGTAACATAATCTCTCCCATATTTCAGGCATGGATAGTTGACCACATCTCTGTGAAATATATATTACCATTCAAATTTCTTAGATTCAGTAACTAATCATTTGAAGATTAAGATGACAATTATTAAGTGGCAAAACAAAAATTTTAACCTATGTTTATGTTTTTTTTTTTTTTTTTGAGGTCCTCCAGGTAAACATGGAGGCTTTAAACTTTATTTTATTTTATTTATTTTTTACATTTTTTTATTTATTTTTTTTAATCTTTATTGTTCAGATTATTACATTTGTTCCTCTTTTTCCCCCCCCATAACTCCCCTCCTCTCAGTTCCCGCCCCACCCTCCGCCCTCACTCCCCACCCACTGTCCTCATCCATAGGTGCACGATTTTTGTCCAGTCTCTTCCCGAATCTACCACACCCCTTTCCCCCCCAAGAATAGTCAGTCCATTCCCTTTCTATGTTCCTGATTCTATTATAATCACCAGTTCATTCTGTTCATCAGATTATTTATTCACTTGATTCTTAGATTCACTTGTTGATAGATGCATATTTGTTGTTCATAATTTGTATCTTTACCTTTTTCTTCCTCTTCCTCTTCTTAAAGGATACCTTTCAGCATTTCATATAATCCTGGTTTGGTGGTGATGAACTCCTTTAGCTTTTCCTTATCTGTGAAGCTCTTTATCTGACCTTCAATTCTGAATGATAGCTTTGCTGGATAAAGTAATCGTGGTTGTAGGTTCTTGGTATTCATCACTTTGAATATTTCTTGCCATTCCCTTCTGGCCTGCAAAGTTTCTGTTGAGAAATCAGCTGACAGTCGTATGGGTATTCCCTTGTAGGTAACTGGGTTTCTTTCTCTTGCTGCTTTTAAGATTCTCTCTTTGTCTTTTGCTCTTGGCATTTTAATTATGATGTGTCTTGGTGTGGTCCTCTTTGGATTCCTTTTGTTTGGGGTTCTCCGCGCTTCTTGGACCTGTAAGTCCATTTCTTTCACCAGGTGGGGGAAGTTTTCTGTCATTATTTCTTCAAATAGGTTTTCAATATCTTGGTCTCTCTCATCTGCTGGCACCCCTATAATTCTGATGTTGGTACGCTTGAAGCTGTCCCAGAGGCTCCTTACACTATTCTCGCATTTTTGGATTCTTTTTTCATTTTGCTTTTCCCATTGGGTGTTTTTTGCTTCCTCGCATTTCAAATCATTGACTTGATTCTTGCGCTCCTCTGGTCTGCTGTCGGGAGTCTGTATAATATTCGTTATTTCAGTCCGTGTATGCTTAATTTCTAGTTGGTTCCCCAATATAACATCGAGGGTCTCATTAGATTTCTTGAGGATCTCACAACATTTATCGGCGGTCTCACCAGTCTTTTCGAGGGCCTTACTAAGTTTATCGGCAGCTTCTAGACAGTTCTTAAGAGACCTTAAAAGTGTGGTTCTGAACTCAATATCCTCCATTGACAGTTTTGTCCTGTTTCTTTGTCTCCGCATTTTTTATGCTTTCTTGGTACACCCCCTAGTGGTCTTTGTGTGCAGTCTTGTTGCCTTTAAGCCTTGATTGATGTCGGCAATACTGGGGGTGAGTTGACCTCCAGGCTAACTGGCTATGAGAGTCTGCTGGGTCTGCAGTGGGAGGGCTTCTGTGCTGGATCTCTAAGGCGGTGCTAATCTAGCCTTTGCCTGAGGCTATCCGGCAAATGGTTCTTCGCAGGGCTTGGGCGGGGCGGGTCCCCAGGGATCTACAGGGAGGGCTGGAGCGAGCAGTTGTGGCTGCTCTCAGTTCCTTCCCCAGGGGCTCTGCCTCTCAGAGTCCCAGCAATGGCTGCAAACCTCGGAGAGAAAGCTGCCTTGGAGTTCCGACCGAAGCCAGACAGTCCCGCTTCTCCCGTTTGAGTCTTGCTCCCCAGAGACTCGCCCGGATCTGGAGCTCAGAGTCTGAAACTCCCTCCCGATTGAAAACAACAACCGCGCCCTCCGCCACCAGCCCGCTCCGCGCGCGCACTCCGCACCTGAGTATTTCACTTCAGCACTGCGCCTCCTCTGAGTCTGGGTATGATATTCTCATTCCTCCTAGTTGTAGAATTTCCACTCAGCCAGCCTTCCTGTGGTTTTGGATGATGTCCGTTCTGTCCTTTAGTTATATCTCTGAAGTGGTTGTTCGAGGCAGCGATCTCCTTCGTTAACCTACGCCGCCATCTTGGTTTCTCCTCCCTGTTTATGTTGATTGATCAAAACACTTCCAAAAATCCAGTTGCTAAACAAAATGAAGTTTATTAGACCTATTGCAGTAAGGAAGAATACCACCTGTACTAAGTACATTGGTTTACAAGCGTTGCCATAAAAAGTCCCCATAGATTGAATGACTCTTACACAGAAATGTATCATTTTAATACAGTGGGGCCTTGACTTACGAGTGTCCTGACTAAAGAGTTTTTCGAGATATGAGCAGTCTCTCGGCTGATTTTTTGCTTTGAGTTGCGAGCTAAAATTTGGGTTACTACGATCCAGCTTCAGATACCCCACTGCTAGTTGGCGCAGCGAATGTCACAGTGAACACCACAACATCAGCCCAGCATCACGTGTCTCACTCGTTCACTTTATGATTTGACATACGAGTAATTTGAGTTATGAGCTCCGTCACGGAACGAATTAAACTTGTAAATCAAGGCCCCACTGTATTTCAAAGTGTTATCAGGGTTGGTTCCTTTTGAGGGTTAAGAAAGGAAATCTGTTCCAAGCTTCTTGCCTAGCTTTCATGGTAAATATTAAAAAGTGAAATACTAGTTGGAACTAGATGGAGTTTTTGAAAAAATAGTTTTAGATTGCCAGGTAAAATGAGGAAAAAAAACATAAAACAATTTCGACAAATAAGATGTTAGTTATGATAGGTAAGCTGTTTGGTTGATTTATGGTCTTATCCTCACAAAGTGAATATATGCTGGAGCAAATAGCTGAATTACTCTTGTTTTATTTCAGTATTGCTCAAAATAGGGGGTGAAGAGTATGCCTGATCACAGAATTATTTAATATATAGGATTTGCAGTTATGTTCTCAACTGTATGACTTCAGAGCTTATCAACTACATCATCCCAACTTTCTTTTCCACCATTATTATACCCCAAAGCAGTCTGTTCTGCTGTAGGGTTGCTCTAATAAATAGCTCCTACAGAATTCAGCTTAATTTGTTACACTGTTGTAGTCATTGTTGGTGTTGACTATATTTAATGTTTCTTCTCCATGTTAGCCCTCAGAAAGATCATCTATCTATCTATCTACCTATCTATCTATCATCTATCTATCTAATCTATCATCTATCATCTATCTATTAATCAGATCATATATACATACATATATCCTTTCTTAAGTTTTCTATTTTTTAGACAAATAACCCTAATTACTTCAGGTTTTTAAGTAAGAGCTATATTTATATCTTAGTCTATTTGGCTTGCTATAACAAAATATCACAGACTGAGTGGTTTATAAACAACATAAGTTTATTTCTCACAGTCCTAGAGACTAGAAGTCTAAGATCATGGTGCCAGCATGGTCAGGGGAGGGCCCTGTTTCAGGTTACAGATTTCTTATTATATCTGTACTAGAGGCCCAGTGCATGAAAATTTGTGTACTCAGAGGTGTCCCTCAGCCTGGTCTGCACCCTCTTGCAGTCTGGGAGCCCTCCAGAGATGTTCACCTGCTGGATTAGGCCTGCTCCTGTGGGGATCAGGCCTAAACTGACAGTCAGACATCCCGCTCAGGGGCCCTTGGGGGATGTCCTACTAATGGTTTAGGCCCAGTCCCTAGGGAGCGGGCCTAAACCATTAGTAGGAAATCTTTAGCGCTGCTGCAGAGGCAGGAGAGACTCCCGCCACCACTGCTGCACTGGCCAGCCATGAGCTGGCTTCTGGCTGAGCAATGCTCTCCCTGTGGAAGTGCACTGACCGCCAGGGGTCAGCTCCTGCATTGAGCATCTGCCCCTGGTGGTTAGTTAGCATCATAGTGACCAGTTGTTTCTGGTCGTTCTGCTGTTAGGGTCAATTTACATATTACTCTTTTATTATATAGGACTAGAGGCCCGGTGCACAAAAATTTGTGGACTGGTGGGTGGGCGGGTGTCCCTCAGCCCCACTTGTGCCCTCTCACAGTCTGGGACCCCTCAGGGGATAACAACCTGCTGACTTAGATCCGCTTCCAGGTGGCAGAGGGCAGGCCCAATCCCTAAGTGCCTGCCCCGCAGCCCCTGGTCGGGCTCAGAGCAGGGCCGATTGAGGAGTTGGGGCGCCACCTCCTGTCATGCACAGACCTGGCTGATCAGAGGGTTGGGGGGCTGCCCCCTGTCAGGAACAGGGCAGGGCTGATGGGGGGTGTTGGGGCACAGCCCCCTGTCACACTCAGGGCAGGGCCGATCAGGAGGTTGTGGCACCCCCAACCTGTCACGCATAGAGCAGGGCCGATTGTGGGGGGGGGGTTTGCCACTGCCTCCTGTCACTCACAGAGCAGGACCAATTGGAGGGTTGGGGTGCTGCCCTCTGTCACACACAGAGCAGGGCCCATGGGGAGTTGGGGTGCCACACCCTGTCACACACAGAGCAGGGCCGATCCAGTAGTTGGGGCGCCACCTCCTGACATGCACAGAGCAGGGTCATCAGGGGGTTGGGGCACTGCCCCTGTCATGCAGAGCAGGGCTGATCAGGGGTTGGGGTGCCGCCCCCTGTCACCCACAGAGCAGGGCCGATCAGGGGGTTGGGGTGCCGCCCCCTGTCACCCACAGAGCAGGGCCGATCAGGGGTTGCGGCGCCGCCCCCATGACGCTGATCCTGGGCCCAGAAGGCCTCTCCTCTCTGCTGATCTGGGGGCTGGGAGGCCTCTCCGCTCAGCTGATCCAGGGGCCGGGAGGTCTGTGGCTCTGCTGATCCTGGGGCTCTGAGGCCTCGCTGCTCTGCAGCTTCGGGGCTGTTTGGCTTTGCTTCAATGCTTGGAGCCTGTGTATGCAAATTAACCACCATCTTTTAGCTTCTATAATTGAAACATTTTATCTTTTGGAGCTGTTGCTTCAGGAGATCAGAGCCCGGCAGGCGGGGAATCTTGGCTTCCTCCATCGCCAGGGCAACCGAGCCTCCTGTTCGCTTCAGCTGCCTGGCTGCCAGCCACCATCTTGGTTGGCAGGTAATTTGCATATTGCCCTGATTAGCCAATGGGAAGCGTGTCAGAGGTCCGGTTAATGGTTAATTACCATGTTTGTCTATTATTAGATTAGACAAGGATCAAGGGGCTAGGGAGCTCTGTGGGGCCTCTTTTAGAAGGGCACTAATCCCAATAGTAAGGCAAAACCACTCATGTCCCAATCACCTCCCAAAGGTCCCCATCTCCTAATATCATTACTTTGGAAATTAGGTTTTCAGCATATGAATTTTTTTTTTGGGGGGGTGGGCATACATATTCATGCCACATAGATTTCCTTGCATCTTGAAATTTGTCTACATCTGCAAGTATAAAATGACTAATTACTGTTTTCCTGATTCATTTAAACCATATACCACTAAGGTTCTGATATCATGTTAGCCATTACTGATAGTCTATAAAGCCATAAGACCATTCTACCAAAAATGTATCTTATTAAGTCTTTTGAAGTGAGTTTTTAAATGTTTAAAATATCATGTATACTTTTGTGGCCTTTCTTTTTGGTAGTCATGTTGATTAAAAACATCCCATTCTACCACACTGAAAACAAAATGTAATGTATTAAAATAGAAAAAAATGATTTCAAACTTGGATCTTATAGTCAACGTATTGTGTTCTATATATGTCTGTATGAAAAAACAAAAACAAAAAACAGGAAAAGCTTCAAAGAATTATCTCATATGAGTAAAATTAAGCATTATTTTATAGATACAAATAATGTCAAATGTCATAGGGTTCTACTCATTTTAATTTAAAAAAATTCTGTGATTGATTAATCAGATAAGTAGAATGAAGTTCAACAATCAACAGAAACCTTAAAGCAATTTAGAGTCCTTTTGAATCTTTGAAGAAAATCCAATAAGCACTTGAAAAACAAAATCAATGAAGAGTTTTAAATGTTTTATTCTGCTTTCCACAGGATCCCAGTTTTCTCTCCGAGGCCCTTTTCCCTAAAGGTGCAACCAAAATTGAAGAAATGGATCCTTTTTTCAAACTTCATGAAACGATTACCAAGGTAGGGGAGGAATGCATTCATGAGCAGGTTGGGAAAGCTTTGTTCTTTTTTTCTTTTTTTCTTTTTTTTTTTTTTGGTAGATGGAGGAAGGGAAAATAACAAATCCAGAGAAAGCTATATACTTTTTATTTGTAGTATGTACTGGAAAGGATTTCAAGTGTCTCCTATTATTTTACTAACATGATAAGCAAAATCAAGATCATATAACCAATAACTGAAGATTTGTTTATAAAATCAATCTTTAATATAATAATTAGGTTTTATCCTTAATTTGATATTAGATTTGTGGTATATTCTCAAGCATAGCTCTGCATTTTAGATTAAGAAAAATACAAAATGAATCTTTGAATTTCTCTATCTTCAAAGTTTTGTTTCAATATTTAAGGAAATTCGTTGTTTGAGCTAATTCTTAGATGCAGTAAGAATTTTTAAAAAGGCTCCTTTCTTTAATAATAAAGATAGATTGTGTTTATGATGAATTTAATTACTGTAAGGTTATCATTACCAGTTTTTCCTGTATAATAGTTTATAGATAGGAGAAAGTATATAATATGGAGAAAATTAAATTCTATAGTATGAAGCAAATACATTTTTTATTGTGATGAAAAACATAACATACAATTTTCCATCTTTTTAAAAAAACTATAGTTCACATTCAATATTATTCTGTATTAGTTTCAAGAGCACAACATAGTGATTAGACAATCATATACTTTACAGAGTGATCCTCCTGATATTTCAAGTACCGCCCCCCACAGCCCATACATAGCTATTACAATGTTATCTGCCCCCTGCCCCATTGACCTCTCCCTTACCACTCCCGTCTCCCAGCACATGCCCTCCCACCCCGCCCTAGTGTCTGTGGCCATTAGTAATGCTTGTATGCATGCTTACAAGTCCTTTGGTTGATCTCTTACCCCTTCCCTCCCCTGCCTTCCCTTAAATTCTGCAGTATGGAGCAAATAAATTTAATGCCTGACATCATATAACATAATAAGAATTTTACATCAATTATTTGTTTAACCTTTCATTTACCAACTGTTTAACCTGTCATAATCTGTCTTTTGGGGATAAAGTTTGTAGAGAATATTGGAATTTAGAACTTTTAAAATAATCTATATTTATATATGCTCACTTGAAAGATTGATGACTCATTCTTAAATCTTCTTAGTAAGATTTTTCAAGACTGTCTTCCTTCTTTAGAAAAAAAAAGGAAAAAAGTAGATATGATGAACTAAACTCAGAGTGGCAACAGAATGAGTTCCAATGTCAAGGATAGCATTCTAGATCTATCCCTAACATTTAAAAGCTGTGCACACTGCCCTGACTGGTTTGGCCCAGTGGATAGAGCATCGGCCTGTGGACTCAAGGGTCCCAGGTTCGATTCCGGTCAAGGGCATGTACCTTGGTTGCGGGCACATCCTCAGTAGGAGGTGTGCAGGAGGCGCTGATTAATGTTTCTAACTATCTCTCTCCCTTCCTCTCTGTAAAAAATCAATAAAATATATTTAAAAATAATAAAAATAAAATAAAAGCTGTGCACATTTATTTTTTTTCTCAACTTTTGTAATAAGAGGTCTTTGGATCACATTTTACTTAAAAATTCCCCACGTTCAAAATAATTGCATCTTAACTACACTTTATTTGGATTACAGCAAGATAAAAGTCAGGAGAGATGATAGATAGGTAGAAAGGTAGATAGATGATAGATAGATGATAGAGTATATATATATCTATGTTTATTTTGATAAGCATGTTTATATATACTTATATATACACATTAGATGGTAATTGTATCTATACTAAAACAATATATTAAATAGATGTTGGAAGACTTCTATGTCTATGAAAAATTAAAACCTGTTCAGGTGCAGAAGTAAGAATTCAGGGACTTTTTTATGACCATTTATAATTTTCCAAAGTTGATTCTGTGTCCCCAGTCATCATGTATTCCTTTGGAAACTCATGTTGCAGACACAGGCTAATAGAAAATATTGTGCTTCAGAATTTTAATCTTACTTCACCAATAAGGAAACATGTGGAACCATAAAAAGGTCTATTTAATAGACACTTCGTTTTAAAGTGAAAATTTCTTTGATCATGAACAAGACAAAAGTATAAACATAGAGGGGTTGAATAGAACATGTATTAGGTAATATGGAACATGGATTTCAGTTCTATCTTGACTACAACTAGCTATATTATTTAGTATAAATTTATTTTATTTTTTATATAAAAAAGGAGTATAAGTCATAATGGTTTTCCTTTCTAGGATTCTGTGAGGTTGGAAATATTATGTATAGATTTTCTCTAGAAATACAATATGTACTAATTGGGTATAATTATTAATATATTAAAAATGCTAGGCCCTGCCTGGTGTGGTCCAGTTGGTTGAGCGTCATCCTATGCATCAAAAGATTGCCAGTTTGATTCTCAGTTAGGGCCCATGCCCGGTTATAAGTTCGATCCCCAGTAAGAGGCAGGCAGAAGGCAGCCAATCAATGTTTCTTTCTCACATCTATATTTCTCTCTCTCTCCCTCTCCCTTTCTCTCTATTTAAAAAAAATCAATAAAAATAGTAAAAAAAAAATGCTAGTTTTATAGAGATCATGTATCATAGAAATGTGTAATTGAAACCTGTGTAATCTTATTAACCAATGATACCCCAATAAATTTAATTAAAAAGAAAGAAAATAGAGGGGAAAAGACTCTAAAACTTACCTCCAGAAAAAAATGCTAGTTCTAAAGTCTTCAAATTTTCAAATTAGGCCCTTGCCTACATTTTCAGAATTTTGGTTTTACTTTAAAGAAGAAAAAATAAAAAGAATAACAAAATAATTTAGACAAGAAATCACTAAGCTAATTAAAGGCTGAGCATTTACTGATAAATTAATGTGTACAAATGGAGCATGAAATTTAATTTGTGAAGGTCTTTAGAATATTTCTTTTAATAAGGATAATAGTGGTTTTATTACAGTATATCACCTGTTTAGTACACTTCTGAGCCACCTAGTATTCTGATATTATGCAAATAATACTGGACTTTGAATAACAAGTCCCATCTAGTACAACTTCTGCCACTGTCAACTATTTTAAAATGTTTTGGAACATGAAAAACACTTTGTAAAATGATAAAGCACAAATATTATTGATATTATACCAATATGGTAATATTGATAAATTAGAATTATACCAATACTAAAATATTTCAATAAATCAGAAATATTTTAAATAATTTTATAATTCTTTCAGTAGATGTTATAATTGGATACACAACACCATAAAACTATTACATATTTTATATAATCTAATTAAATAAATACAACAAATGCATACATGTAATATAAATATGTATTTTTGTAATACAATCCACTATCTTTCCCAACTAACTTTACATTCTAGACCTTTTGTTATAGTTCACAAATATGATTAATGCTAAATTAAATTATAACTTCAAAGTATTAGAAAGTTAATAATTTGTCATTGGTACCTTTCTGAAGTAAAAAATAAACAGATACATCATACTGATACATGGAATGTGAGCTATGAGTTCTTGTCCTTGAAAGTTGTTTTCCAATGTTGTCCTGGAGTTCTTTTAAAAAATATTTTTTACAAAGTGTAAATTTATCTTGGCATTTGTCTTTTTGATATAAAGCATGGAACCTAAGAAAGTAATGAATGAGACTCAATATTGATTTCAAAAGGCAATTTATCATGGCTTCAATGACAGTCAGATGGTACAATATGAAGTTGCCAGAGGGCGCCACATGCAGCATCAATGTTGAAGTGCCTCCTTATCCTCTATAATTACCTTAAGAAATAGCATTTGTTTTTTTAATTATCATAGAAGCCAACCTAATTCCTTTAAAGGTTAAACATGAATAAAATACCAATATAAATCTTAGATGCTTAATCCTTTAATAAGTGAGTAAGAATCACCATGGATTTATGTTTTGAAATAGGCTTATTTCTCCTTCTATACTAAGGAATTTTCTAGTTATGTTTTAAAATCTTCAACATTTAGATCATAAATTGTTATTAGTTATCTAATCATCCTGATAGCCTACCATAAGCCAAGGATAATTCAAAAACACTTGAAATACAAAAACAATTAATACACAGGAGTAGGTTCATGCCAGTAAACAGTTGAGCAAATCATTTCACTATAATGTGCTAAAAATGTCATAGTAATGTGGATAAAGTGTGGGAGGAAAGAAGATGGAGCTTTTGCCTATGCCTAGGGGAATTGAAGAATTTATGAGAGGTGACATTTGAGAAATATAAGCGATTTTAACTTTATTTTAATGTCAATGAGTTTTCTTGGAGAAATCTTTAAAGAGCTTGTTGGTGGTAGTGTGTGAAAAATGATGATGTGTGTTTTGGAAAATAGACGACAGGTTTCAGGAACGTTTTTTAAGATTGGATGACAGAATATGGGATTTACTGGGTACAGAATATAAAGCAGGCTGAAGAATAAAGGATAGTTTCAATAATTCTATCTTGAGCATAGTTTATATTATTTATAAATATATTTTTACTAGAAGCCCAATGCATGAAACTCATGCACTTGGGGGGGAGGGGTGGTCCCTCAGCCTAGCCTGCACCCTCTCACAGTCAGGGACCATTCAGGGGATGTCCGACTGCAGACTAAGGCCAGATCCCCTTGGGCCTAAGCGTGCAGTCGGACATCCCTCTCACAGTCCAGGATCCCTGGCTTCTTACCACCTGCCTCCTCCTTCCTTACCACTTGACTTGCTGCTCTTTAGCACTGCCACCGCTGCTGAGCTTGCCATCCGTGAGCCCAGCTTCTGGCTGAGCGGCCACTCCCCCTGTGGGAGTGCACTGACCACCAGGAGGTAGCTCCTGCATTGAGCGTCTGCCCCAGGTGGTTGGTGCACATCATAGCGACCAGTCATTCTGGTCATTCCGCCATCATGGTCCCTTAGGCTTTTATTATTATAAATTGATCTCAGAGAGGAAGGGAGAGGGAGAGAGAGAGATAGAGACATCAACAATGAGAGAGAATTATTGATTGGCTGCCTCCTGCATGGGGATTGATCATGTACCCTGATTGGGAATAGAACTGTGACCTCCTGGTTCATAGGTCGACACTCAACACTGAGCCACTCTGGCTGGACAGAGTTGATATTTTTGAATTTACCAAATTAGGGGCTGCTTGGAGAAAGTGTTAAAGAGTTTGACATTGAATATGTAGATTTTTGGATGCTACAGAGCATCTAAGCAGATATGTCAAGGAGATGGTTGGATACAGGAGGTTAGCACTCAGAAAGAAGTAGGGCCTAGAAATGCATTATCTGATATAATAACACTTGTCACATGTGGATTTAAATTACATTAAAAAAATAAATACACTTAAAATTTTATTTCCCTATTCTCATTAGCCACAATTTATATGCTTAGTCACAACATATGGCTAGTGGCTACTGCATTGGATGACACAAATTATAGAACATTTTCATCATCAATGATGGAGATAATGTTACCCTGGCAACACTTATGCACAAGAGGACGAGCTAAAAGAAAGGGGAATACCCAGATCAAAGTGATTCAGGTTATACGCAGGAAAAGAATATTATCAAAAGAAGAAAATGTTCAAAAATATATTCACCCACCACTTCACACCCATTTGTTTGTCTATCAACAAAAAAACAAAAACAAAAACAAAACACAGAAAATAGCAAGTGCTGGCAGAGTATGGAAAAATTGGAACACTTGTGTACTATTGGCGGGAATGAAAAATGGTATAGCTACTGTGGAAAAAGGTATAGAGGTTCCTAAAAATAATAAACAGAGAATTACCATATAATAGACCAATTCTATTTCTGAGTATATACCCCATAACATTTAAAATGGGGTTTCAAAGATATATTGGTATACACATGTTGATAGCAGCATTATTCATAACAGCTAAAATGTGGCAGCAACTCAACATGGGTGAATGGAATAGCCAAATATGGTATATCCGAACAATGGAATATTACTCAGCCTTAAAACGAAAATTCTGACATATGTACAACATGATGAAACTTGAAGACACAATGCTAAGTGAAATAAGTCAACTATAAAAAGACATACGCTGTAGAATTCCACATATATGAAGTACTTAGAGTAATAAAAATCATGCAGACAGAAGATAGAATTGTGGTTGCCAGGTGTTATGGGGGTGGGTAGACTGGGGATTTATTGTTAAATGGGCATAGAGATTCTGTTTTAAAATGAGAAAAATGTTATGAAGATCAATGATGGTGGTGATGGTTACCATTATGAATGTATTTAGTACCATTGAACTGTATACATAGCAATGGTTAAGATGGTAAATGTTACATTATGTGTATTTGATGAAAATAAGATATTGGGGGAAAAGTATATTCACCCAATCAACAGCTCTGTTACTGTAAGTTTTGAGCCAATTATTTTGAATTGTAAAATTATTTTTATCTTTATCCCTGATCCTCAGTTTCTTGCTGTTCTATACAGTATAAGTGGCTTCACATGGCCTATTACCCAGTTCTTTGTTCCATTTTTATAGATATGTTATCCTGTGTTTATTTTATATGTTTTTGAATTTAATGTATTTTATTAGCATTTTCCGGCTAAAATTTTGCCATAATAGACATTCAACAAAAGAGGACTGATAAGTTGTATTTTAAACAAAACAAAACACTAAAGCTATATTTAGAAGGATAGGACTTTAAAATTAAAAGTGAATATGAAAGGCTTGGGTGGCAGAAGAAAGAAACTATCATATAGCTAGAGGTCTGGCGCATGAATTCATGCACCAGTGGGGTCCCTTGGCCTGGCCTGTGGGGATCTGGACAAACCTGGCTCTCTGACATCCCACGAGGGGTCCCAGATTGCGAGAGGGCACAGGCCAGACTGAGGGACGGCACCAGTGCAGGATAGGGGTTGGGGAGGGATGGCGGGAGTACTCCAGGGCAGGGCCAGGGAGGGACTGTGGGAGGGCTCCAGGGTATATCTGGCCCATCTCACCCAGTCCCGATCAGCCAGACTCCAACAGCAAGCTAACCTACCAGTTGGAGTGTCTACCCCCTGGTGGTCAGTGTGCATCATAGCAACTGGTTGAATGGTTGAATGGATGGTTGTACACTTAGCATATTAGACTTTTATTATATAGGATTGGTAAATAGTTACTTTTTTTTCTGAAAGCCCTATATTGTATATTGTATTTTTAAATCTGAGTATGAATGGTGCATCCAGTAAAACAAAATGTTCCTTATACATGTGGTACCATGGAAACCAGCAAATTACTTAATTCTGCTTGTGCGCTTGCTCAAAAGATATCAGTTTATTAATTCTTTCATTGTTTTTCCCACCTTAAGAAAAATGTTTTTTTTTAATTTAATTAGTATAAGATATACAATATTAATATGTTTATTTTACGTCAGTGTTCTGGATATTGGCAATTCTAATGGGTGTATAGTGGTATCATTGTTGTTTTAGTTTGCAGTTCCCTAATAACATATGATGTGGAGCTACTTTTCATCCTTGCCATCTGTATATCTTTTTGGCGAGGTGTCTCTTATCCATTTTTTAAAATTGGGTTGTGTGTTTTCTTACATTGAGTTTCAGAAGTTCTTTGTGTATTTTGAATAACAATTCTTTATCAGATGTGCATTTTTAAGATATTTTCTTTCATTTTATGTCTTGCCTCTTTATTTCCTTAACAGTGTCTTTTGTAGAGAAGAATAAATTTAAATTTTAACAAAGGTCAGTTTATTAATTTTTTCTTTCATGGATTGTGTCTTTGGTGTTGTACTAAAACATCACCAAACCTAAGGTCACCTAAATTTTCATACATGTACTTTTTCTTACAATGCCCATCTGTTCTTGCATGCTTGTCTGCTTTATCCATTAGAGCCAATAGTCTATTAATCATAGTTGTTTTAAATTCCCAGTCTGGTAATTCCAACATCCCTGTCATGTCTGGTCCGATGCTTGCGATGCTTGCTCAGTGTCTTGAATTTGTGTTTTTTTTGCCCTTTATATGCCTTGTGGTTTTTTGTTTGTTTGTTTTGTTTTATTTTGCTTTGGTTTTTGATAGCCAGATATATTATATGGGTAAAAGAATCTGCTGTAAATTGGCCTTTAGTAATGTTATGGTAAGGTGTGGCGGTGGGGAAGTATTTTATAGTTCTATGATTAGGTCTCAGCCTTTTGGTGAGCCTGTGCCCTATGCTATGAATTTCACTAATGCTTCTCAGTTCTTGTGGTTTTTGTTTTTATTATCTCTTGGGTAGAGGATGGCTGGAGGGAGCTAGAAGTTGTGCATTTCTCTTTCCTTGCCCATGTTGGAGTTGGGTACTTCCCTTTAATTAGGTCAAGTAGACTCTGATGAAAACCCAGCTTTTTAGGCTCTATTAAATAATGCCTCCAGGCTTTGTTAAGAACAGAATGCTCTGGAATATGTAAAATGGCTCCTTTTTTTCCTCCTCTGTACAGGGAGCACAAGAAGGCTTTTTCTCTGATATTCACTGTGAGAAACTGGTAGAGCTCCTGGAGATTAAGCTCACAAAAGTGTGGGGTTCCTCAGATGATTGGATCCCCTGGAGATTTTAATTCTCAGAGTTGTCCCAGTCAGCCTCCAGTAATTCATCAGTTACAGTTCAGCTTTTCTTACCCTGGCATTGGTTCCTGCAGAGGTTACTCTGATAAACTGTGATGCTCTCTATCTACCTGTCTACCCATTTTGGGTGGTAGTAGTTTGCCCTGTAACCTCACTTCTCTGATGGACCTAAGAAGAATGGTTGATTTTCTTTTAGATTGTGCTTCTTTTTATTCTCTGTGACTTCTAAGCTCCTTACCTGCTGTACTGGAAAGAGGAAATCTTCAGTAATCACTTGATGACATGATTTCTTGCAAATCGATTTTTAAAATTCTTATATATTTCAGAACTAATATTAAACATTTTACAACATAATCTTTCAAAAAGTAAAAAATAAATTACATTAAAACGATTGCTGGTATTACTTGCATCTCTTACATAGTATCTTTACTATCCATAGAAAGCTTTCTTTTGACTGTTTTCTACAAGAAAAAAAGAAAAAGCATTAGAGTCTGTCAGTTCTGAGTCAGCATTAAATGCTAAAGCATGAATTTTCTACAGGGTTAACATTAGTCACTTGTGTTTAATGACTCAAAAAATATTCTTCCTTTTTAAATGTATTATTAAAGAAATATAGGAGATGGTACTTGTTTTCCACCTCCTTACATCCAATCTCTGAAATGCTTAGTATGCAAAAGATTCATAACAACAGGTCATATTGTAATTGATGAATTCGTTAATCCAATATTCTATTATTCCTGCACAGTTCTCTATATTGCATTTCTGATGTTCACTGAGACACTTGTTCCATTGTTTGAAGCCATCTGAGGAACATTTTTCTTTCTAGTAATATTAAAACTTCGAGTGGCAGTTAAATTATTATTAACACAACAGTGAAATTGAGTCTGTCAGAAACCTACCATTATTTTTCCCCTTTGGGAAAAAATGTGACTAGTAGGCATTGTTCATGGTGTCTTGTCCCTGTGTAACCATCTTCTATGGGTACACAATTTCCAAGACCAAGTGTACCTGTTCTAGTAAGATATCAGTAAAAAGTAATTAAAGAAAGTCTCAGCCCAATATAGGATCTCTGATTGTGAATTTTGTTATATTAATATATTTCTTAAAATATGTTTTTATGATTTCAGAGAAAGGAAGGGATATGGAGAGAGGAATAGAAACATCAATGATGAGAGATGGGGATAGAGTTCCCAGTCTGGGCATGTGCCCTGACTGGGAATCAAATAGTGACCTCCTGGTTCGTGGGTCAATGCTCAACCACTGAGCAACATGGGTCAGGAAATATGCTTTTATTTAGTATAGGATTTTTGGAGAAAATTATTCTTAAATTGATATAAATGTCTTCCTTTTTATATAATGTCATAATAGAGGTACTTTACTAAAATTATTTGGATATTACACTATCCCATAGAGAAAATAGTAAGAATAACATGGTATTTATTCCCATAATATATGTGGAGAAAGTGTCACAAGGAGATCAAGTTGCAGAAAACAGTATTTGTGTAAACCTAGAAATCAAGGTTAGTAATTCTTATATAGTTTGTACTTAGCAATGTAGTTATAACTCCTCTTACTTATAGCTATAAATGTTAACTCAATTATGGAGTGGTTTAAATAGAGACAGATGGTAGTGTCTTCAAAGATGAAAAACATTTAAATAATTCTAATTTTAACCATTTCAGTTAATATTAATTGCATTTGACTCACAGTCATTCTTTAGAGATGATTAACCAGGATCACTTTGATTAATAGAGTCATATTCTGCTATAATACTATTTTAAACACATGACTTGTGAAATATGAATCTGAAATTGTTTTAAATGTCATTATTAAAATATGTTTGTACTAGTTGTTGTAATATTAAGATTCCTAGAGCATAGTAACTGAAAACAAATCATTGTACTCATTCTATTACTACAGAATAAAGAGGCAACTAAAATGTAGGATAATTTTATTTCTCTTAAGGTATCATTCTCAGCTATAGTTTAGAAATACAGCTCAGAAGCCTTATATAAGTAAAGAACAAAAGAGAAAAGACCAAATATATTTTATTAAGTTTTCTGAATTTCAAAGGCATGTTGTATTATGAGCTAATAGAATTTCTTGTGCAGTCTTTACATGCTTAGAAAAACTGGCTATAATTTCTATTCTGAGTGAGCAAATAGGAGTGTCTTCCAAGCATCTCTATTTAGCAAAGCAATTGCAATGATATTCTTTTATCTTATGTATGTGTACATTTGAGGTTATTCTCAAGCTCTGGATTTAAAACTTTTTATTGTTAAAAACACTCTTGAATTTTCTTTTGCTATATCAAATTATTGTTACTCAATGCAAAATGTCTCCCTAGAGATCTACATTTTATGTGTTCATGACACGAATTAAACCAGAAAATATCCCAAAGATGTACTTGCAATGCAGAGGTTGTACTTTGTAATAAAGAAGGTTGGTTAAAACTACTCAGGGGAGATGATGGGATATTAAAACCAACCTCTAAACTTTAAAAAGAAAATATTATAGGTGTGTATTTTCTTCATAAATGTATAATTAAACTCAATATCTTCATTTACTAAAATTGGAGATAGTGCTGACTATATTTTCTGTTGCCTGGAGAGATTTGGTTTATTGTTTTTCATTATACTACACAAATATAGTTTCTAAAGGCATGCCTTACACTACCCGTTTCTTTTGTTACTGCTTGTGTTTTTATTACTCAAAAGTGGATTATTACACAATATAAGATTGTCCAAATTTGAGACTCGGTTTTAGAGAAGTTAATCATCACAGTAGCCAGTTTGCTACAACATGCTAAAAACAGTTATTACTGCAGATTAAGATAGGAATAAGTAGAAAGGTTGTTATTCTCTGAGCATACATTTTTCTTTTATATTTGATAAAGACATTTTAACATGTATGTGTTACAGAATATAAATATTATCTATATATAGAGAGAGGTAACATGCTAATTGGTCCTAATGGTGTCACAGTCACCAATGCTAAGGAGGAGGCTGCCTGCACATGCGCAGTGGGGCATTGCTCCCAGAGACCAGGTGGAAGCCAGGAGGTGCCTGGATGAGGCCTGTGCCCAGGAAGGCGGGGGTGAAAGTCCATAGTGCCCCCCTCACCAGTCCTTCGCCACCCACTGCTCGCACTTAGAGCACCCTGACGCTGCTCACCTGCCTGAGGAAGGAGCTCAGCACAGTAGGCGGGAGGTTTCCGTGCTCTCCTCTGGCGCCATAATGGGCGGAGCTGCCACGTTGCTCCAGAAACAGGGCAGAAGTGGGGAGGCACCCGGAGGAGACAGGGCCATTCGGAGGTGACTTGAGGGGCTGAGGGCGGGGCTGGAAGCGGCCAGAGAAGGCCAGAGGGTTGGGGGTGTTGCTGGGGCAGGCACACTGGAGCTCTGCATGGAGAGGTTCGGGTGCCAAGGCAGGGCAGCAGGTGGGTGGGCAGGCCACGCGATTTCGCGCGCTGGGTTCCTAGTATTATATACTAGAATTGGAAGCTCTAGGATCACCTGTATCTATAATATGACAATCTTTTACAAACAGTCAACCTGCTTCAGGAAGCATTCATATCTAATTCACAAAGCAGTCGCCTCATCCCATAAAAAACATTTTTGGTGTTAAGTGAAATTTTTGTGCTATAAATATAAGTCATTTTTTTTCTTATTTCAGGGATCTTTCAATATTTTGAAATTTAATTTAAATGTTAACCCCTATTTTTTTTCTCATTTCAAACAAGAGATTCTTTGTCTTTTCAGACCATTCTCAGATATTCTCAGGTGCTATAGAAGAATGGAGTCAAAGAGCAGAATAGTTAATCGATAACAGATTAGCTCTAGGTAGGCAGGTCAAATGTTTTTCCAAAAACATGCTCTTCTAACAAAGCCTCTGAATAATAAAAAAATATTTAAAAGCCCCAGGCAATATCCAGTTATTTAAAAATATCTACTGTAACACAACAAACCAGAAAAATCCAGTCAGTCTTTTGGAGACTGTGGTAATGGACTTTGATCATGCTGCTTGAATGCCCTATGGACTGTATGCACTGCCCTCATGGGTGAATATAAGTGAATATAAAAATAGTTCCCCTTAAACACACATACACACATACACACACACACACACACACACACATGTCATGTGGCATAAACTAATCCACGATATAAAATTTCAGTGTTAATCACTCTCAGAATTATTTATTCCTTGGAAAGCTCTAAATAATAGATGATATAGATAGATGATATAGGTAGATATAGATATAGATATAGATATAGATATAGATATGTGGATAGGTGTGTATGTGTGTCTCTGTGTGTATGTGTGTGTGTATGTATTCTTTTCCAGAAAAACCTGAATGTCAATGCTCAAAAAAAAGCTTTGGACCTGTGTATTTTGCTGCTGTCAGAGTGACATAAAAACTATTCAAAATTGCATATTTTAAAAACATTCTATTATAGTCAACATTTGAATTATGCAATGTCTCTCTTGAATAGTTCACATAAAAAATGGTATTTTAGGATAGAATCAATGTATTCCAAAAATATGAATAGTTTTATGATGTTAAATTGAATTTTAATAACTGATAAAGAATTAGATTTGAAGAAATAAAACAAAAAATTGTTTAAAATGTACTATGTACTAGAAAAGCAATATTTATTTGCAGTAAATTAAGATTTATTTATTAATGTCTACTTAACCTCATTACATTTGAAATTAAAGTGTCCTAAAACCATTTAGTGAAGGTCCAAATAGTAACATTTTTGCATTTTGAAATAAAACAGTAATGAACAATCATAATAATGAAACCAGATAAAATGGGTCCGAGGTCGCCTGTCATTACTTGAGCCAAATTAAGCAGAGATAGGGTTAAGTCATGTATGAGTGTTTATTCACAAAATGCAGGCTGTATAGGGAGAGCAGTAGGTCACCCTGAAAAGATGATCTCCCACCTCCTACTAGCCTGCAGATTATAGGGAGATAAGGAAGAAAGGGTGCATGAAGTAGGGAAGGCGGGCCAGGAAAATGGCGGCAGGGTCCATGGTCTGTGTGTCTCCTTCCAAGATCTTGAAATCCACTAACAAGTTAGTTAATTTTCAATGATGTTAAAACCCAGCTCTGGCCAGTTCAATCGGCAACATTACTGAGACAAACTCCCAGAGGGGGCTCAGGGTCCAGGCACAGCAACCAAATCAAAATGCATAATGCCCTTTGTCTCATCTCAAAATATATTTTATTTTCTGAGCAATGGACCCATCTGCCCTCAGTCTCTCATCTTTTTACAGCTCTGTTTTTCTTCTTGTAGCATATCCTCCAGTTTCCCAGAGTCTGTAAGAAAAACTCTTATCTATAGTTAGTAGGGTGAATAATCATTAAATAATTATGGTCCTATTCCTATGAGGTACCCCCTCCTTTCAATTATGTTACCCAATTCATCAAGAGAGAGAGTTATAAAGGGTGCCAAAATTCACGCAAGAAGTAATTTTGATAGAAAACACAGGTTTATAATTAAAAATTGTAAATATTTTATTGATTCATAAAGTATACAGTATAGGGTTATGTATGGAATAGCATATTGGGTAAATGGCCTCCATGGCTTTGCTGGCATATACACGCTCTTTTGTTGAAATTTTTCCATGACCATTTTGCATAAATGTGGCTGAATTTCAATGAGGCTCATTTTCATATTGATGGCTTGGTTAATCGACAAAATTGTCACATTTGGGGTTCAGAAAATCCACGAGTGATTGTTGAGATACAAATGCATCCACAACGTGTCGCTGTTTGGTGCGGATTTTGGGCTGGAGGCATCATCGGACCATTCTTCTTCGAAAATGTGGCTGCTCAGGCAGTAACAGTTAATGGTGCTCGCTATCTCGACATGATAATCCATTTACCTGATATGCTATTCCATACATAACCCTATATTGTATACTTTATGAATCAATAAGAATTTTATAATTTTTAATTATAAACCTGTGTTTTCTATCAAAATTACTTCTTGCCTGAATTTTGGGACCCAATTTACTTGGCCAGTGTGTCTCAGTGGCTGAGCATTGACCTAGGAAGCAGGAGGTTGCAGTTCCATTCCCAGTCAGGGTTGTGGGCTCAATCTTCAACGTAGGGTGTGCAAGAGGCAGCTGATCAGTGATTCTCTCTCATCATTTTCTCTCTTTCTCTCTCTCTTTCTCTTTCTCCTTCTCCCTTCCTCTCTGAAATCAATAAAAATATATCATTTTTTGGAAAGCAAGGAAGGGGGTAAACTGTTTTAAAGATATTTCCTTCAAACGTGAAATAACTGCAAATTAGTTGGAATGCTTTTGTTTGCTGTTTATTAGAGACCGACATGAAAACTTGTTTAATAAAAACTAAGGAATTCTATGTCACTCATGTAACTGGAAACTCTAGAAGAGGCATTCTCCAGGAGTGGCTCAAACACAGCCCAGGGCCCCATACCTGTAATCCCCTCAGTTCTGTCCTCCTCCCAGTTGGACTTGTAGCCAGTAGAATGCCTCCACAATGGAAAAATGCTGCCAGGGGATCCTGGAAGGACATCTGTGTATAGTTCTGTCAAAGCAAAGAGATTTGATGCTGAGATCTAGGAAAGCACAGCAAAATGAGCACCCCTTCTTATTATTCTGAATTCTTCTCAAGCTTAATTGGTATCATTCTTGTGACCAGGGAAATAGCCGTGTTAATTAGATTACACCTGGTTTACCTAAACTGATCACTGTGGAAAAGGAGTTAAAGTTAGCCTAATTAACTTAGTTCGATCTTTCTTTCCCTTGGAACTGGAGTCAATCCCATTCATAATATGTGGCTGGTGAAAAATAGTATAAATTTTAGAGTAGCAGTGTTTCAGAGACAACCACCATATCTGCTAGCAATTATAACAATGTTTTTGTCCACAAATAAGAATCAGTATTTTGGAAAAGGCAAAACCAGTGCTAACAATGGAGGAATTTCTGTTCATACATTGCTATGTACCCTGCTATGTCCAGTCATTACACCCACCTGAAAGGGAACAGGAGATGGGGAAAAAAGAGTGAAATACAGATAGGAAGTATTTATAACATGAGTTTGATTACTGTATTTACTCCCAATATCACTTCATCCTATAAGCATTAAATGGGTTTAAGATTAGATCACTCACTGAATTCAGGAATAAAATATTTTCCTCCCCCTTAGGTAGGTATCCAGAGGTGATGACCATATTCACAATGAGAGTCAGGCTCATTCTCCATCTGTCACATTAGACAGCCACAAAGAATTGATTGGATTTGACATTCGATAAACCTGTTGCCCAATCTGGGTCTAAAATGCTCATCAGTTATAAGCCTCTACTTTTAAGGTGGTGGTTGACCCTTAAAACTTCAAGGAATCACTGATTTAAGAAAGCCCACTGTGAGGAGCTCTGTAAGCTCGACTGAAGTCACTAAAAAAATCTAATATTTTGGATGATTACTTACGTTCAAAATATGAGACACTGCTAAAAATACAAACTATTTTAAAACATACATATGTCCTTCCCACCCTTAAAGGGATGATATTCTTGTCAATGTGAGAGACATCTAAATGCATGCCTGTCTGTGTAGAAAGATATTTAAATGTTTTATTTTATCACTTATCCAAGGACTTCATGCTTAAATGGTTTTGTTTACTGAACAAGTGGTAATTATATAATTTAGACTTATCACTATTTCTCTATTTTAAACATTGATCTACAGTATTTTAACCAATACTACATGATTGCCCTTGAAATAAAATAAGCATACAGATATTGAGACATTATGTACTCTAAATAGCTTTCATTTTGGCTATCAGCATTTATTCATGCTCCAATTTGATTTCTCATCTCTCAGTCTGAAAGTTGTTTGTATTTGATACATGATCAGTCTATCAAATATAACCCTATAAACCTTGTTTCAGCAATAGTTTATAAGAGCTTCCATAAAGCCTAAAATTTCTTCTTGTCATATGTAGGCCAAAGCAAAAATATCAGAATTCAATTAGTGATTAAAAATACATTTTCATTTAAGTGCTTCAAATATTAGTAACAATCCATCATGGACTCAGGGATTGAAATATTAGATATGGATATTTAGGAACCTATAATGATATTACATTTTTATTTGTTTAAAAGAAATGTGTCACATTGGAATAATATGTGACATTGAGAAAACAGTGATATGTGTCAAAGAACACATGACAAACATGAAAAAAAGTTTGTAAAATATATAAATGAACAAAGCATTTGTACAATTAGAATATATTTAATTATCACCTTAAATCATAAGAAATTTTATCTAAATATAGGAAATCAATTTAAAAATATTAGTCAAAACTCCTAAATGTCAACCAATTTATATTGCATAGGGACATGTAGCTGATTCAAGTAATGAATTTCAGGGCAATGGAAAGGAAAGATATATTCTGTGATTCCTTTGTACCTTTTCTTACCATTTACTTCTACAGCAAAGAGCCCAATAAAAGACTCGGGTACTCTTACTGAGACTGTTCCTCCTCCAGTTCATTCATATCAGTGAGAGTCACCTGGGGACAATCAAACTGTCACTGCCAGGAGATTATCCTGATTTCAGTGAGTTGGTTATGAAATCAACAGGTTTTGGATCCAAGTTTGTTTGGCAAATGTAGTTGCCATGCCGAGGGACCATGTGTCTGAAGTTTTAAGAGCTGCCACAAGATGGCTATATTCTCTCAACTGGCAACATGTTCAACTCCTCTAGAAACTGGTTATTAGAATCCAAGTTTTTTATATAGTTGCTTTTACATATAAATCAAAGTATTTTACTTTCAAACTAAAGTATGTGACTATTTTTAAGAAACACAAGTAGATGAAAGATATATCATTTGGGGAAACTGAACAAGAGTAAGAATATAAGCAGATTTATGGCTTTTAATTATTTAGTTCATCACAACATATACCCTAACTAAAATATAAAATATTCACTGTCAGTCTCCAAGATTTAGATAGCTTTGTGACAAATAAATACAAGTTTAAGTATGAGAAGTACACTTCTTCCTCATGATTCAAATGCCAGATTACTTGTTACCAATACATGCCATTAAAAATGAAACAAGACAGCTTTGGCCTGTTTTCTCAATGGTTAGAGCATCAGTCATGATCCAGGTCAAGGGCAGATATGTTGGCCTCAGGTAAGGTGATTGCGGGAGGCAACCAATAGTTGTATCTCTCTCAAATAGATGTCTCTCTCTCTCTCTGTTCCTTCTCCCTCCCCTCTACTCTCTCTAAAAATTATCAGTGGGAGATATTTATTTATCCTGGCTATGAACTTGTGAATTATACGTGTTGCAAATACCTTCTTCCAGATTTTGAATTTTTTTTCATTTTTTATTGTATTTTTTTATGAACTATTCTTCATTTCAGTGCAATCTAGGTTAGTAATTCCTGCCTTTTTCTTTAGTGATTTTAAGATTTTAAGAAATTATTTCATACCCTGAGAAGATATTATTGTACTACTTTATAAATATTCACATTTTCCTTTTAACATTTAAATCTTTAATATACCATGATGATTATGATCATGATTATGATGACGATTTAGTTAGAGGTGAAGTTTCTAAGTTTCTACCTAATTTATTGAGAAATCCAGTCTTCCCCAATAACATAAAATAAAAATCTGTCATATATCTATATATGTATGGGTTTGTTTCCAGGTTTCCAATTTTATTCTTCAGTCAGTTTATACATCAGTATACAAACAGAATACTGTTTTAGTATATGTATTTTAAATAAGACCTCTTATATGGTAGTTCATGGTCCCTACTCAATTCCCCTTTAAGTCAATCTTGAATGTTCTCCTTGCCCTTAGTTCTTTCATATAAATGTAAAAAATTAGTTAGTCAAATTACACAAAAGCCTTGTTGAGATATTGATTGGAATTAAAAACAATATATATTTGTCTAATAAATATTTGCTTCATCCAATACTGTTAACTTGTTCTCAGAAGGATATTCTATCATTAGCATCAAATGTAATGGCAATAATTGAATATCCTCATTTTAAAGTTGTTGTTTTTTGCTGAAAGTATTTTTAAAAGTCATTGTTTAAACAACTAATTTTATAGATAATTACTTGCTGTCCACAGAAGTGAAGATCAAGATTACAGCAGGTACGTAGCTGAAATAGGGCTCAGACAAAGTTCCAACCCCATTCATTTTTACCAAAATTTCTACTCAGTATCTATATATATCCAGAAATATAGAAGTGAACAAAATAAGAACTTGTACTTGCCTATTGTTTTACTTTATCATACTGCCTTACATGTCAAACCTCAAAATACCTATTAGGCAAATCTTAAAAACATTCTAGGTGTCTGGCACTGTTTTAGTTGAAAAGATGCAGCAGTAAACAAAAGAATAATGATCCTCATCGAATGGAGAGTCTATGGGAGGCAGATACCATAAAAATATAGTTGTAAATACAAACTATGCTAATTCTCTTAGAGAAAATATAGAGTACTATTAGAATGCAACTATAGGTGTGGGGAGTACTCACCTAGTTGGGGTTATCTAGGAAATTTTTCCTGGAAAAGTGATGTTTGGTGTTTTTTATCTAATGTGTAAGAATTATCTAGTTAAATAAGGAGAAGATTTAACTAAAGTCTCTAAAGAAAGTGGGAGCACAACTTGTTTTAAAAAAAGGGAGGAGGTTATGTCATTGAAAATCAGAAAGCAAGACTAATGATGGTATAAATCATACTGAAGGGTAGCGTTAGTTGATTAAACAGGACCTCATGATGCATCATATTGTTTGTAAAAGAAAGGAAGTACCCAAGGCAGTATGAGAAGCATTCCAAAACCAATGAAATGGGAAATTTCAAAATCAATGCTTACTCTATTTGGAATAATGATGGGTGATCATATTGATTTTCATTTGGCAGTAAACAGCATCAGACAGTAGAGCTGACTAGCAAATGGCTCAATGGTCTTTCAATGCTTAAAGAAAGAAAATAGGAGAAGGATGTGAGACAGAGAAACCACTGTAAAATAACATTTGTTAAATTTATAGAACCTTACACTAGAAGTCTAATTTGAAATTAATTCATATATCATTAAAATATAAGTGTAAATTATGTTTTAATCTTTTCAACTTTGTTTTACTTCATTTCACATTTTTACGTTCAAAATTTTAAAATGATACTGTCGCCATGTATCGAACTTGTGTGATGCCGGGAGCCGGTCCATCCTTGCTGTTTCAAGGGACCTGGCATATATGGCATACTGTTCTTAATATGTTTGCTCACCTTCTTGGCGCTGTGTTTTAACCAAGGTCACCTCTCCGAGAAAGGTTGAATCCCCAAGTAGGGATTTTCCCCTGAAGTTAGGGAGGGAATAAAACCCCTCAACTAAGTGCCAGGCGGGTAATTAATCACTTTAACTACGAACTATCATGCTTAAGCTACATAATCTTTACTCCCCGGAATGGAGATAAGAAACGCCCTAACCTTTGTAATAGAGATTGACAGGATTAAAATGAACTGGTATAAATACAGATGTAACAAGACAGCAAGTCACAGGGCTTGGAAGACAGGACCAAGAGAGACAGAGCCTAGGCACAGAACCTACACAGAACGTTCTCTAGAGACAGAAGAACTTCGCTGGCGAGAGCATGCCGGAGGATCCTGGACCGGGACTGGCCTCAGAGCCTGGAGGCAGAGCCTGGCGAGAGAGCATGGCAAAAGATCCTGGACTGAACCTGACTACAGAAATTGGCAAGAGAACCTGACTAGAACCTGGTGACCGAACCTGGCTGGAGATCTCAGACAGAACCTGGCTGGAGAACTTAGCGAGGGAACATGGCTACAGAACCTCTCTGGAGATCCAGACCAGAACTTGGCTGGAGATCCGGGCTAGAGATCCTGGCTAGGCTGCTGATCAACTGAACGCTGCCTCCATGTCCTTCCTTCTTCGCCGACTCCGTCCACGCCTTTGGGGACCCCTGGACCCGCTGGGGTTGGACCCCTGCATATGGCGCCCGAACAGGGACCCCTAGGTAAGCGCCCCACACTCGAGATGGATCGGACTCCACCGTAGGAAGAGGGTGGATAGTCTTCGCCGACTCCGTCCACGCCTTTGGGGACCCCTGGACCCGCTGGGGTTGGACCCCTGCATATGGCGCCCGAACAGGGACCCCTAGGTAAGCGCCCCGCACTTGGGACGGATCGGACTCCACCGTAGGAAGAGGGTGGATAGTCTTCGCCGACTCCATCCACACCTTTGGGAACCCCTGGAACAGGATTCCCTTAGGTAAGCCCCCCCATTGAGAACCTCCACACTCAGGACGGATAGGACTCCACCAGGGTGCTGCAAACCCCCCTATAGAGGATAAGTAGGGTAAGAAGGTGGATAGTACAGAACTTAGATTGAGAAGATGTGCCATACTGAGTCCAAAGAAAGAAGACTCTGTATTGATCTTTAGATTAAGAAGATGTGCCATACTGAGTCCAAAGAAAGAAGACTCTGTATTGATCTTTAGATTAAAAAGATGTGCCATACTGAGTCTAAAGAAATAAGACTTTGTATTGATCTTTTAACACATATGCTTGCTAGCAGAGGAATTAAGGTTACTCCCAGTCAGATGGAACATTTTATACAAGAAATACGTCCATGCTTTTCTGAGGAAGGAAAGGTGCCAGAAAGGTAAATGTAGAGGCATGGGAGAAGGTAGGCCCAAGGAGCCTTATCCTTAACCCCACTGCAGCCTTTCCACCCCGAGAAAGTGCAGGATTGGCAAGCTCTCCCTGGGGTGATAGGACTCAGGTAATAGCGGAAAGCGCCAATCCTACTCTTAAAATGGATACAAGAGAGCCTTTCAGGTTTTTCTTTTTAATGCCTGCTTTTAAAAAATAAAAAAGGGGGAATTTGCCGGGAGCCAGTCCATCCTTGCTGTTTCAAAGGACCTGGCATATATGGCATACTGTTCTTAATATGTTTGCTCACCTTCTTGGCGCTGTGTTTTAACCAAGGTCACCTCTCCGAGAAAGGTTGAATCCCCAGGTAGGGATTTTTCCCTGAAGTTAGGGAGGGGATGAAACTCCTTAACTAAGTGCCAGGCGGGTAGTTAATCAATTTAACTACAAACAATCATGCTTAAGCTACATAATCTTTACTCCCTGGAATGGAGATAAGAAACGCCCTAACCTTTGTAATAGAAATTGACAGGATTAGAATCAACTGGTATAAATACAGATGCAACAAGACAACAACAGACAGAATTCAGAAGACAGAAGAACACAGAACTCAGAACACAGGGCTTGGAAGACAGGACCAAGAGAGACAGAGCCTAGGCACAGAACCTACACAGAACGTTCTCTAGAGACAGAAGAACTCCGTGTCACTCCTTCTTCGCCGACTCCGTCCACACCTTTGGGGACCCCTGGACCTGCTGGGGTTGGACCCCGGCAGTGTGAGACACTTATAGACTTATTTTTCATGTGTTTACATATTTATAAGTAAGAGACTTCTAAGTACTTCAGAGTTAATAATTTTTTAAAAAAAATAAGAACTTGTTTCTGCCCAGCCAGCATGGTTCAGTGTTTGAGCATGGACCTATGAACCAGGAGGCCATAGTTTCTTTCCCATTCAGGGCATATGTCTGGGTTGTGGGCTTGATCCCCAGTGTGGCATGCAGGAGGCAGCCAATCAATAATTCTCTGCCATCATTGATGTTTTTATCTCTCTCCCTCTTCCTTTCTCTCTGAAATCAATCAAAATATATTTACAACAAACCAAAAAAGTAACTTGTTTCTAATTACTCAAAATAATATTACATGCCGAAACCGGTTTGGCTCAGTGGATAGAGCGTCGGCTTGCGGACTGAGGGGTCCCAGGTTCGATTCCGGTCAGGGGCATGTACCTGGGTTGCAGGCACATCCCCAGTAGGGGATGTGCAGGAGGCAGCTGATCGATGTTTCTCTCTCATTGATGTTTCTAACTCTCTATCTCTCTCCCTTCCTCTCTGTAAAAAATCAATAAAATATTTAAAAAAATAATATTACATATAACAAGGTTCCTAACAACCTTTAATATTAGCTGATGTCTAGTCATGTTCAGATGTTCCTAATTATCTTACATATACCCTCTGCAGCTGCTTTGTGTAAACCTGGATTTAATATGGGACTACACATTGCATTTGGTTAAGCCTCTTCATGTGTTTTTTTTTTTTTTTTTTTTTTTCTTTTCCCCCACACAGCACTGATCTGGTGGGAAGAATAGGTTACTGTCTGGTCATTAGTTTTTCCTTCTGGATTTGTCATTTAGCATATTCCTCTATCCCCTGGTTATCCTGTCAACTGGAAATTAAATTTAAAGGCCTGATAACCCCTTAAGAGTAAGCTGCTTTTTTTTTTTTTTTTGGCTAGAATACATGTAAACATCATATTGCATTCCGTCAGATGCATGTCTTACCTAGTTGCAACATCACTAGTACTTCCAAGATTGATTACTTGATGAGAATAATGATGATCTCTCCATTGTACAGTTACATTTTCCCTCATTGACAGAAAATCTTATCTATGATGTTACTTTACCATAATCGAGTGCTCAATTCCACCTTTTAATAATCATGAAAAGAGAGGTTACACTGCAGTAACAAGAATTTCAAAATGATCGTGGCTTAAAATGACAAAAATATGTCTTATTAATTTAAAGCCTTCATTTTCCCAATGTATACTGACTCAGCATTACATCTCTATATCAGTGCACCCTTTACAATCACCAAAGTGGGGAAAGAGTGAAATGGGCAAATGTGCAGTGGCTCCTAGATCTTTGTGCCTGGAAGTGACACATCTTGCTTCTATTCATATATTGTTGGATAAAGCAGGTCACAAAGCTATGCCTAACTGCAAGGTGACAGGGAAAAGCATTGCTGCTATTTAAGCAGCGCATAAACAGAAATAGTGGCGACCAGCACAAATTACATTCATTAACCCTTCACAGTGCTTTTAACGATAATTGATGCTTCTTGTCTGAATCACAAGTTTTGCTAGAGATTGTAGAATGATGGTTTTCTGATTCTATGTTGTACTTTGCCCTTATTAGCTGATATTCACATATAAAATCAAGCTATTTTGTTATTCTAAACTATAGTTTTTAATGAAAAGCACTTATAACATTTTTTTCTGACACACATTTTGAAGGAGTTGATGTGATAGCTGCCTTCAATGATAGTAATAGATGTCTTCAGTTTTCTCCCTTTTAAGTGTTTTTCATATATTAATTAATTTTTATAGAATCAATGTATTTCCATCAATTAAAACAATTTGTATTAGAGGTTCAAATTGTCACAACTTTGACAGTACAAACTCTTTCAAACTTTGTCCTAAGATTTTTTGGACATCACTTAATTGGTCTTTGACAACTTCTTTGCTTTTTGGCACAATTTTCCAGACTTACTTTCCCTCCCCAAGATTTAGAATGAGCCATTTATCCAAGGATCTGGTTTCTTCTAGTGAAGAATGGTAGAAGAGAGTAATACCTGGCCACCAAGGTGCTCATTATTGATGGGGTGACATTACTTTTAGAATTTAAAGGGGCAGAATGAGAAAACATGCACGTGGAAAATTCATATAACCCCCTTGATTTAAACATCACAATGTTTTACTTTTTAAATAACATTTCTTTGTATTTTTTTACACTGAAAATTGTCATGGCAATGTTATTACAATCACTTCTAAACTTCCAGTCATGAAAGACTAGTTACATTCACAAAGTGGTTTCTAGCACAATAATCACTTCAGATTCTCTGGGCAAAAAAAGAAAAAAAACCAGGAGTCAATTAATTTTTTATAAGGTTGCATATCATATACCACACTATTGGATATTCACAAAGCATATTATTAAATCAGACACATTGAAAATCTGTGATGTAGGATGCCTCTATAACTTTGTTGAGACCGCTATGTAAAAAATGACAGTAGTTTTTCATGGAACATATTTTGGGAAATACTGGTGTAAAGTAAGTTTTAAGAATAAGGTTCTCCTTTGAAATTCAGTCTAAACACTGAAGTTAAGACCTTCTGTTATCATACTTAATTTCAGATGACTCATAAACACATAAAAAAGAAACCACTTCACCTTAATAATGTTCAAGATTTTTTTTTTATTCCAGAGGGAAAAAATGCAATAAAAATTCTATTAGATTGAATGAACTAATATAAAATAAGGCTTTTTGAACTCTGCAGTAAAAGGATACTATAAATGTTGATGTTGTTTTCTGTGTCTTTGATCAGACTTTTTAAAAGATAGCTCAAAGCATATAATTTGTAATGTTTTTTACTGTAGAAAAACTCTTACAATGCAATAAACTTCTAATCCATAGCTATGGATTAACTTTTTTTTTTTATTGCTTAAAGTATTACAAAGGGTATTACATATGTATCCATTTTATCCCCCCGCCCTAGACAGTCCCCTAGCCTCCCCTATCACCCAGTGTCTTATGTCCATTGGTTATGCTTATATGCATGCATACAAGTCCTTTAGTTGATCTCTTACCCCCCTACCTCCTGCCCCCCAACCCTCCCCGGCCTTCCCGCTGCAGTTTGACAATCTGTTTGAGGCAGCTCTGCCTCTGTATCTATTATTGTTCAAAAGTTTATAATGGTCTCTATTGTCCATGAATGAGTGAGATCATGTGGTATTTTTATGGATTAACTTTTATATGAAATAATTTAGTTTCCTGTATTGGCAATATTGTGTGATTCTATTCTCTCATTAAAGACATATTTTCTAAAAAAGGACATAAATATAGTTGTACACATAAACACACATTGGAGACTTAGCATATTTGCTTTAGGTACTTTTCTGAGAGAAAAATTAAAGCATGTGGACGGAAGACAAGTGGAGTACAGAAGTTTATAATAGGCCCCATCTTATCTTTATTCCACTTCTATTGTTTTTTTATAGAGATTGGGGCAGTCTCTCTCTTTTCACTATTTCCTTTGGCTTTCTCATCTGGAGAAATGAGAAATGGCCATAAAAGGCAGACATAGTGAAGTGCTTTATTTGACAAATAAATCTGCATAGAAGTTCTCAACATGAACATGTCTGATCTGTAAAAGCTATTTTAAAAAACTCGATATTATTCTTATTTAAAATACACAGCTGAACAAGAGTTTTGAACCTGTTGGCAATGATTCCAAAGAAGCATTCTAAAACTCAGATAATTTTCTTGTCTCTATATTCTTCCATATTTTAATCATTGTTGAATTATAATGAATACTTTACTTTTGAATGTGTGCTAATGTTACATACATTTTAAACTTCCACAGTTTGCCAGAAAATGATTCCAAACAGTATTATTCATTTCAGCTGACTCCTTTAATTTTACTCTTGGATGTCTAGTCCAACCCATGTGTACTCCAGAGAAATTCCTTATATCTGAACACTTTCTATTTTAAAAACATCATTACTAAGCCTCTTTGCATCTCATGGAAGCAATGCAGCTTTAAAAAACTATTTTTTTTCTTTTTTTTTTACAAATTTCAACTCCTAAAATAAGACTTTTTTTTACTTTTCCACTGAGAAGGATCAAGTAATTTGCTTAGGGTCACTGGTCTTCTCTCTTTATCTCTTCAGTTGTCCCTTTGGGAAACTAGTTATGCATATTTAATTCAGGAAAATAAATATACTTAAGTGTTTTGAACACTAGTGAATACATTTGTCCTGCTGAAGTAAGTTGCTATGGGCTACTGGAGCTAATTCTTTTGGCAGAAGCTTGATTCTTATTGTTTGCCTATAATTAGTTAGTTGGATGCATGTAAGAACAAGATAATTTCTTTTAAAAGATATACAAACGGACCACAACTACAGATAGGACATCAGCAATTTATTTCATAGTCTAACTCGCGGTATGTTGTTCTCTGACCTCAGTACCATCATCTCTTAATCCAAGAATGTTTACTATTCTTCTTTATGGTTAAGAAATCCTGTGAAAGAAACATGACAAAGGAAACATATGGAATAGTCTAGTTACTCAGAGGAAGGTCCAGACTCCAAACCTCTGCTGAGAACCTCAGTGAAGAAATATTTTTCCCTGGAACCCCTCACCCTCCATGCTCTCAGCTGCCCCCTTAGTGGCCCTGGATGCACTGGTGTGTGTGGTAGTCTGCTCTAGTTGCCATAACGAAATACCAGGGACTGGCTTAAAAAACAGAAATTTGAGAGACAAGATGGCGACGGAATAGGCAGAGTATCCCAAGGCTTGTCCCAGAGCCAAAAGAATGAGCAGCTGAAATGAATAATATCCACCCCGAGTTGGCGAAGCAGACTCAGCTGGTGAGACAGTTTGCAGCCGGGAAGGGCAGAGTTCCCCTGGAAAAGTAAAAACCAGGGATCTGGGCAGGAAAGTTTGCCAGACCTCTGAGCCCAGAGGGTCAGAGGGAAATGGCGAGGCACCCACCCGCGTCCCTTGGGACAGGTGCAGCCCCTGACCGGGAAAGGAGATCCGCAGGACTGTTGGCGCCATAATTACCAAAGGCTGAGCCCAGAGCGGGCAGCCTGAAGCGCTGACCAGACCATGCAGTGCCGGTAAGAGAGGGGTAAGAGAGGAGCTCCCAGAGACTCAGTCCTCCCCGTTTCTGCAGCCAGGGTTCATTTGTTTGTTTTCACTGAACCCTCTTCATAGGACATTTCGGATACAGACACTCACCCGTGCTGAGGAGCAGGAGAAGGTGCAGACAAGCGGAATCTGGGGAGAGGCTGGGGAGAGAAGGGTTCCAGGAGAGGTGGCTGCAAGTTGAGTGCTGAGTCACACCCTAGCCCAGGACCTGGGCAGTCATTTTCTCCTAAAGTTATAACCCCTCCCTCCAGCCCCCAGGCAGGGAATACAGCCACACCCAGATTCCACCCTGAATGGTACAAAGGATTAAAATAATCTGATTAGTCCGTGGGAGTTGACAGGGTCTGGCCTTCAGTCCCAGAAACAGAAAAAAAAAAAAAAAAATCACAGACATTCCAGAAAACTGGGATCTTAAGTCAGCCAAAGGATTGACATTTCAATTTTCCATTTTTATTTTTATATTATTTTGTTAGCTTTTTTTTTCTTTTTTCTTTGTTTTCCTTTTTTGTTTGTTGCTTTATTTTCTACTTCTTTTCACAGTATTTTTTCATCATTCAATTTTAATTTATTTTTACTTGCTGTTTTCTATTTTTATACCCTTTTTTAAATCATTTTTTTTGTAAATATATTATTTTGTTCCCCTTCTTTCTCTTCTTATCCACTCATCTCTTTCCTACTTTCCCTATACTTAATTGAGGTTCTCCCCATATTTATCCAATCCTTAACCGTATTTCCTGTATATCATCTCAGCCTCTACAGATTCTGCCCCCACCCTATTTACTGAGTGTTTGGTCTTTGTATTTGTTTGATTTATCTATTGGCTCTGTGGTGTTTTCTCCATAAATATATATTCTCCTTTTTCTTTTCTCTCCTATCTTTTTTTCTCTCTCTTAGATATCATTTGTGCTCTCTTTTCTCTCCCCTAACTATCTTTTCTCAGGTGGTTGCTTATATTGGGGTTATCGGTGCCGTGAGTACATTCATGCTTTGTTCCCTTTGGGTTATGTCTTGTTAAGGTGAATATTTTGGGATTAGTGTCCTACATTTTATTTTCATCATTCCTTTAGCATCCTTTTACTCTACCTCAACTTTACTTTTATGCCAAAACTCTCTTCCTCACTTTTCCCCTTCTGTTGTCCTGTTTCTCTTACCCTATCCCTGGTTTAGATTTTCTCTATTCCTTATTTTTACCTCCTGTTAAAATTTCACCCTACTTATATATCTAATTACCAATCTCCTGCTCTAAATCCATATACACCTCTCTCTTCTCTTTCTTCACTATCCAAAGTTTTTTTCTCTCTGTCGTTTTGTTGTTGTTTGCTTGATTGTTGAATTTATTGGGGGTTTTTTATGCTTGTTTGTGAGACTGTTTTTCTTTTTCTTTTTCTGTTGTTTTTTTTGTTTGTTTGTTTTTTTTCTGGTTATTTTTTGGCTTCTGTTTTCCCTTGCCTCACTTGATATTAGTTGTTGTTTGTAGTTTGCATTCATCTCCAGGGATCTGTTGCTGGAATTTGTTGGGATTATAGGCTATTATATCGGAGTTTTCTCCCCATATAAATAGTTTCTTTCCCTCTTCTATTTCTTCTCTTTCTTTTCTCCCTTACTTTTTTTTTCCTTTTCCCAATTTCATTTTTTCACTCCTTTTTTTTCTTTTTCTCTTTTTTCTTTTTCTCTTCTTTCTTCTTTATCCCATAATTCTCTTTGATCTGGTGGTCACCTTTATTTGGGGATATTAGTATCGTGAATACATTTGTGTTCAGTGCCTTGTGCGTTGTGCCTTGTTGTGTTGTATTTTGTGCCTTTAAATTAACGCAACAGAGAGAGAACTACATAACCAAACACCTGGAGAAGAGAGATCATGGGGAGACAAAGAAACAGCCCGTATATGAAAGAAAAACAGCCATCACCAGAAAAGGAAGTAAACGAAATGGAGGCAATGGAGGCAAGCAACCTGTCAGAGAAAGAATTCAGAAAAATGGTCATATGGTGGATGAAAAAAATGGAAGACAAATTCAACAATATGTGTAGGAACCAAGAGGAAATGAAGAAGAACCAAGAAGAAATGAAAAATGACATCACTGCGATAAAAAACTCAATAGAAAGCATCAACAGTAGACTAGAAGAAGCAGAGGACCACATCAGTGAGCTAGAAGACAAGGTAGGAAAAAATACCCAAGCAGAGCAGCTTCTAGAAAAAAAAATTAAAAAGCAAGAGGAGAGCCTAAGAGAACTTTGGGACAACACGAAATGAAACAACATCTGCAAAATAGGGATGCCAGAAGGAGAGGAAACTGAGCAAGGAATAGAAAACCTGTTTGTAAAAATAATGACAGAAAACTTCCCTGATATAGGGAAGAAAAAACTCACACAAATCCAAGAAGCTCACAGAGTCCCAAACAAAATGAACCTGAAAAGACCGACGCCAAGGCACATTATAATTAAATTGGCAAACACCAACAACAAAGCAAGAATCTTAAAAGCAGCCAGAGAGAGACAGAAAGTTACCTACAAAGGATCCCCCATCAGACTAGCGATGGATTTCTCAACAGAAACACATCAGGCAAGAAGGGAATGGAATGAAATATACAAAGTCATGCAAAAGAAGGGTCTGAATCCAAGAATATTGTACCCAGCAAGGATATCAATCAAAATTGAGGGTGGAATCAAGAGCTTCACAGACAAAAAAGGACTACAGGAGTTTATTACCACCAAACCAACAATGCAAGAAATGCTAAAGGGTCTGCTGTAAAAATAAAAAAAATAAAAAAAACAAAGAAGGAACAGAGGGGTAACGAATAAAAATGGCGACAAACAAGTATCTATCAATAATAACTTTAAATGTAAATGGATTAAATGCCCCAATCAAAAGACATAGGGTAACTGAGTGGATAAGAAAACATGACCCATATATCTGCTGCCTACAGGAAACCCACCTCAGAAAGAAAAGACGCACACAGACGGATGGTGAAGGGATGGAAAAAAGTTTTTTAGGCAAATGGAAATGAAAAAAAAAAAAAAAAAAGCTGGGGTAGCAATACTTATATCTGACAAATTAGATCTCAAAGTAAAAGACATAAAAAGAGATAAGAAGGCCACTTCATAATACTAAAGGGAGTAATCCAATAAGAAGAAATAACCCTGGTAAACATATACGCACCCAATATAGGAGCACCCAAATACATAAGAAAACTTCTGGAGGAGATCAAGGGAGAGATTGACAGCAATACAATCGTAGTAGGGGACTTTAACACCCCACTATCACCATTGGACAAATCCTCTAAACAAAAAATCAGCACAGAAACATCAATCCTAAATGACTCACTAGATCAGATGGAAAATTGACATCTTCAGAACATTTCACCCCAAAGCCACAGAATATACATTCTTCTCAAGTGCACATGGGTCATTTTCAAAGATAGACCATATATTGGGTCACAGACAAAGTCTCTTCAAATTCAAGAAGATAGAAATCATATCAAGCATCTTCTCAGATCACAATGGCATAAAACTGGAAATCAACTACAAAAAAACAATCCAAAAAATCAAACACATGGAGACTAAATAGCATGCTATTAAACAATGACTAGGTTACCAGAGAGATCAAAGAAGAAATAAAAAACATCATGGAAACAAATGACAATGAAAACACAACAATCCAAAACCTATGGGACACAGCAAAAGCAGTCTTGAGAGGGAAGTTCATAGCTCAACAAGCCTACTTCAAGAAACAAGAAACAATGATAATAAATTACCTAACCCTACAAATCAAAGAATTAGAAAGAGAGCAACAAGAAAAGTCCAGTGTAAGCAGAAGGAAGGCAATAATAAAGATCAGAGCGGAGATAAATGACATAAAGACACACACAAAAAAATACAAAAGAGCAACAAAACCAAGAGCTGGTTCTTTGAAAGGATAAACAAGATTGATGAACCTCTAGCCAGGATCACTAATAAATAAAGAGAAAGGACCCAAATAAACAAAATCAGAAATGAAAGAGGAGAAATAACAACAGACCCCACAGAAAGAAATACAAAGGATTGTTAAAAAATACTATGAACAACTCTACTCCAACAAACTAGACAACCTGGAGGAAATGGACATATTCCTAGAAAATACAACCTTCCAAAACTTAATCAAGAAGAATCTAAAAATCTCAATAGGCCAATAACTATGGAAGAAATTGAAGCAGTCATCAAAAAGCTTCCAGCAAACAAAAACCCAGGGCCAGACGGCTTCACAGGGGAGTTTTACCAAACATTCAAGGAAGAACTAAAACCTATCCTCCTCAGACTATTCCAAAAAATTCAAGAGGAAGGAACACTTCCAAGCTCATTCTATGAAGCCAGCATCACCCTAATACCAAAATAAGATAAAGACAACACAATGAAAGAGAATTACAGGCCAATATTTCTCATGAACATAGATGCCAAAATCCTCAACAAAATCCTAGCAAATCGGATCCAACAGTACATCAAAAAGATCATACACCATGACCAAGTAGGTTTTATCCCAGGGATGCAAGAATGGTACAATATCCGCCAATCAATAAACGTAATACATCACATAAACAAATTGAGAGAAAAAAAACACATAGTCATATCAATTGATGCAGAAAAAGCATTTGACAAAATCCAACACACTTTCTTGATAAAAAACTCTCAGCAAGGTAGGAATAGAAAGATCATACCTCAACATAATATAAGCCATATATGACAAACCCACAGCCAACATCATAACCAATGGGCAAAAACTAACACCATTTCCCCTAAGAACAGAAACAAGACAGGGATGCCCCCTCTCACCACTCTTGTTTAACATAGTACTGGAAGTACTAGCCATTGTGATCAGATAAGAAGAAGAAATAAAATAAAAGGCATCCAAATTGGAAAAGAAGTCCTTATTTGCAGATGACATGATACTGTACATACAGAACCCTTAAGACTCCATCAAAAAATTATTAGACTTAATAAATGAATTCAGCAATGTAGCAGGACACAAAATTAATGCCAAGAAATCTATGGCATTTCTTTACACCAATAGTGAACTTACAGAAAGTGAGACTAAAAAAGCAATCCCGTTTACCATCACACCAAAAAAACTAAGATACCTAGGAATAAACTTAACTAAGGAGGTAAAAATCTTATGTGTGAAAAACTATAGGACACTGGAAAAAGAGAAAGGAAGACATAAACAGATGGAAGAACATACCGTGTTCATGGATTGGTAGAATCAACATCATCAAAATGTCCATACTACCCAAAGCAATCTATAGATTCAGTGCAATCCCCATTAAATCACCAATGGCATATTTCACAGATCTAGAACAAACATTCCAAAAATTCATCTGGAATAAAAAAAGACCTCAAATAGCTGCAGCAATCCTGAGAAAGAAGAACAAAGTAGGTGGGATCTCAATACCAGATATCAAGCTGTATTACAAAGCCACTGTTCTTAAAACAGCTTGGTACTGGCACAAGAACAGACATATAGATCAATGGAATTGAATAGAGAACCCAGAAATAGACCCAAACCACTATGCCCAATTAATATTCAAAAAAGGAGGCAAGAGCATACAATGGAGTCAAGACAGTCTCTTCAAAAAATGGTGATGGGAAAATTGGACAGATACATGCAAAAAGATGAAACTAGACCACCAACTCACACCATACACAAAAATAAACTAAAAATAGATAAAAGACTTAAACGTAAGATGGGAAACCATAAAAATACTAGAGGAATCCACAGGCAGCGATATCGCAAGCATATGCCGAAGGAATTTCTTCTCTGATAATGCTCCTAGGGCAATGGAAACTAAAGAGAAAATAAACAAATGGGACTACATCAAAATAAAAAGCTTTTGCACAGCAAAGGAAACCAGCAACAAAACAACAAGAAGACCCACTACATGGGAGAACATATTTGCCAATGATACCACCAATAAGGGTTTAATTTCCAACATTTACAGGGATCTCATGAAACTTAACAAAAGGAAGATAAACAATCCAATAAAAAAATGGGCAACGGACCTAGATAGACACTTTTCAAAAGAGGACATACAGAAAGCCGAAAGACGTATGAAAACATGCTCAAAGTCACTAATCATCTGAGAGATGCAAATCAAAACGACAATGTGTTATCACCTCACACCTGTCAGAATGGCTATCATCAACAAATCAACAAACAACAGGTGTTGGAGAGGATGTGGAGAAAAAGGAACCCTTCTGCACTGCTGGTGGGAATGCAGACTGGTGCAGCCACTGTGGAGAACAGTATGGAGCTACCTCAACAAACTAAAAATGGAACTCCCATTTGACCCTGTGATCCCACTTGATAATTAAAGAAAATTATAGCATTTCAGTGACAAAGTATAGTGACAAAATCAATAACAAAACTTTCACATTGTGTATAATGAACATATCAAATCTTTTCAGGGGCAATATAAGTAGGTAGCTCATGTCAAATATTTGTCGTATGATTTAAATTGTTTTATTCAACATTATGGGATTGGATGTATATAGAGCATATAATGATTAAACGATGCAATCTACTTACATGAACATTTGTGGAAAGTGACTGGTTGGTTTCGCTCTAATTCATTTTAGAGAGATTCTCATCACAGCTAACCTAGAGAGAGAAAAAAAAAAGAGTTCAGAGGATTTTTATTATTAAAAGACTAGAGGCCCAGTGCACAGATTCATGCACCAGTGGGGTCCCTCAGCCGGGCCTGCGCCCTCACACAATCCAGGACCCCTCAGGGGATGTGGGACTGCTGGTGTCAGCCAGATCCCCACAGGCCAGGTTGAAGGACACCACCAGTGCATGAAACTGTGCACCTGACTTTTAATATGCATATAAGATCTTTAATTTCTTCCCCCCTCCCACCTCCCCCCTTCCCTCTGAGATTCAACAGTCTGTTCCATGTTTCCATGCCTGTGTGTTTACCAAATATTAAATATGAGTCCTTCAATAAGTATAAGGTCATATGATTCTGCACAACCAATGTATGCAATTTATTTTCTATTCTGTTGATTTTTAAATGCCTCGTACAAAAACAAAAGCCTAGTTCAAGCAAAGCAAACAAAAACAAAGAGAAATTTGCTTTTGAGAAGCAAAACTCCCTTCTGGATTCTGACTGTCATAATTACTCATGACATAAAATCCTTATTTCTATCAAGTTCATGGTTCCTGAACAGAAACAATGAAATGAAGTGCTGTACCTCAAATTTCATTGTGATGCTAGCCTGTTTGTATGTTTTTTATTTTAATAATCTATAATAATAAAAGCATAACATGCTAATTAGATCAGACAGCTGAATGACCTTCTGGTCGTCCTTCCGGATGACCTTCAGGACAAAGTTGAGGCAAGCCACTGTGGCTGCAATGGCCGAGCCCCTTGCAAGAATTTCATGCATCGGGCCTCTTTACTAATAATAAAATGAAGATAATTGTATAACTTCTCTTGTGTTTAATAGCTTTTTCTTTTTTTAATTTAAATTCTTTATTGTTTAAAGTATTACATATGTCTCTTTTTTCTCCCATTGACCTCTCCCTGCCTTCTCCCAACCCCCCCAGCACATGCCCTCACCCACCTACTGTCTGTGTCCATTAGTTATACTTATATGCATGCATACAAGTCCTATGGTTGATCTCTTACACTCCCCCTCCTAACTTCCCCTGCCTTCCATCTAAGGTTTGACAGTCTGATTGATGCTTGTATGTATTTGAACCTATTTTTGTTCATTAATTTATGTTCTTCATTATATTCCACAAATGAGTGAGGTCATGTGATATTTATCTTCCTCTGACGGGCTTATTCCACTTAGCATAATGATCTCCAGGTCCATCTATGCTGTTGCAAATGATAAGAGTTCTTTCTTTTTTACAGCAGTGCAGTATTCTATTATGTGGATGTACCACTGCGTTTTAATCCACTCATCTGCTGATGGGCATTTAGGCTGTTTGCAAATTTTACCTATGGTAAATTGTGCTGCTATGAACATAGGGGTGCATATATCCTTTCTGATTGGTGTTTCTGTTTTCTTGGGATATATTCCTAGCAGTGGGATCAATGGGTCAAATGGGAGTTCCATTTTTAATTTTTTGAGGAAGCTCCATACTGTTCTCCACAGTGGCTGCACCAGTCTGCATTCCCAGCAGTGCACGAGGGTTTCTTTTTCTCCACATCCACACCAGCACTTGTCATTTCTTGAACTGTTGATGATAGCCATTTTGACAGGTGTGAGTTAATACCTTATTGTCATTTTGATTTGCAACTCTTGGATGATTAGTGACTTTGAGCATGTTTTCATATGTCTCTTGACCTTCTGTATTTATACTTTCAAAAAGCATCTATTTAGGTCCTTTGCTCATTTTTTATTGGATTGTTTATCTTCCTTTTGTTAAGTTGTGTGAGTTTAATTTTGGATATTAAACCCTAATAGCTTTTTGAAGGACTAAGCAATCTTCAAGGAGTTCTCACAATCATGAAGAGTAAAACCTGGTTTTTGTACTAACCCTTTTCCAGACATTATCATGGCCTTTAATTATTTGAGGGAAATAGTGAAGGACAAAGCACATGTCAGGTTGGGTGAAATGTTTAAGACAGTGTTCTTTATTTTACATATGATCATAAATTAAGGAGTATTTTTAAAATTTGTTGGCAACTACCTCCCCCGCCAACCCCACAGAAACACATATTCCATATGGGAGTTTTGAACTTCACAGTTGAAATGAACTGTTAAAATGTACCATAGTAATAATATATCATTGCTCATATTTTTTTCATCTTCGAAATAAAAAAATCATATCTTGACTATGACTTTATAGGTGATTGTAAAAGCGTGATATATATGCTATAAATATATATGATTTTTATGGTGTTATATGCTTTAAAATGTGAATATTTTTTATTCCAGGAATATCTGTCAGTAGTAGATATGTGAAAAATATTTTTTCCACAAACTTTAAGACTTGTAATCTTAGCTCTAGAGGACATGGAGAATTACAGTCTTGCATCAAGTACATTAACATCAGTATCAAAACTGGTGTGGAAAGGTATAGTAATACTCATACCATTTTTACTATTGGGAAATGGAAGAAAAGAAAAAAGAAGAAAAACCATTTAATTGAAAGATAGGTCATCACTTTAATGTATGATGCTACTTTTCAGTATTTCATCGACTATATATATATATATAGTCAATGAAAAAAAAGCTATTAGGGTTTAATATATATATATAATGCATAATATTTGGATATTACATATGTAAATAATACATGTAAATATCTAAATGTCTTTATATCTAGCCAAATAATGCAAAATTATTATAATGTTTATGTGTGTATTTATTCCTAAATAAGGAAGAACACATATGCTCTTCTTATCTTGGATAACCTGGTATGTTCTTTATGATTGCTGAAAAAAGGATGTTTTAAAAATTAACTTTGAAAATCACAGAACCATTCATTAGCAAAGAGACATTTTCTCTTATCCCACCAACACTTAAGAGTTTAGTATTATAAAACAAATGGCACTGGACTTGTATTAAAAATAACAATAAGCCCTTTTAAAGTACTTCAGAGTATCAGGTCAGGTGGCCATGTTGCTTTAGATTGCCATTATTTTCCTATTTTCTACTTTCAAGGTTTTTCTGATGACTGCTATAGATGCTGGAATTTGCAGTTGGTTCCCTGTGGAAGGAAAATTAATGTGAAATGGAAAGCAAATAATATGTTTCTTTGTGTATCTTAAATGGCTTGCTACTGGCATTCTTATGTCCATTGAAAGTGGCTTTAGAAATTGTCCATTCCAATCCCCTAATTTTACATTATAAGGTGGCTGAGACATAGTTTGCAATGGCTTGTCTAAAGTCATCTGGCTAAAGTCGCAAAGCTAGTTATTACTATAGCTGTGTCAACTCCCAATTTTTTTGTAGTCTAGCATACTATTAACCACTCATATGCTTCACCTTCTCAGCCTAAATATTAGATAGTTTCCTTTAGAGGAAATAACCACCCCAATGTATGACCACCATCTCTTTTGTTTCTGCCAAAATTGTGAGTCAAAGACAGGCATTGTCCCACTTTTCTAAGACATATGAGTGGAAATTCAGAGACATTTATTTCAAAATGGCAGGGTTTTTGTTTTGTTTTGTTTTGTTTTTGTTTTTTTTTCCTGGTGGGAATCAGGCCCTCTTTTGTTTACTCATTCTTAGTCTCACTAGAATTCTAGGATTCTGAGTAATTGTTAAAGAATGATGTGTTTATGAACACATTATTCATATAATTAAGTTAATTAATAATGAATTTCTAAAACAACTAATTTGAGACTTAATCACTGTATATTGGCTACTAAAATCAACTGTAGTTCTCCAAATATAAGATATATATCAGGTAAATAAAAGTTAAACATAGCATTTCATTTTTGTAAAATAATTTTACTATTGTTTGTTATAATATTTACCTAGTTTTCAGAATGAAGATAGTAAAATGAATTGTCGTGATATCCTGTAAACAGAATAAAGTTTTCTAAATGGTAACTGATTGAGGTTTGGTTAAGAAGAGAACCTGATGAACAAATCAGAAAGGAATGCACATTTACTGGTTTCAATTAGTGCTTTAGAACTGTCTTTACCACTCTTGCAAGGTTACAATCTCTGCCAAAGAACTCAATCTAATAAGTATCTGAGGAGGACAGATATATTTTTATTTATGCCTTGAAGGCAAAAGTTGTGATGCTTTGGAGGAAATAGACTGATTATTAACATTTCATAAGCATTTTAGATTCTGAGATTACTCTCTGCAGTTGGACTGCTAGATTGAATGAAATCACCTTTGATCATGTGTCCATAAACTCAGAGATGTTTCTCATGTATGCATTCTACACTCGCTGCAGTTGCTTATGCAACCCAAATTACAGGACCCACAGTATGCTCTCTTCAGATTTTCACAGGGCTTCTTCAACTGTAGCTTTCACTCTATAGATAACTATCTGACTTTAGGAAAAATAATCTGGTAAATTTATTTCATGGTTATTAAGAGAGATATGTTATCTTATCTAATAAAGAGGTACTATGCAATTGACCATCACTCCAACACACGAGGGCTGCCCCCATGTGGACACAAGATGGCCGGCAGGGATAGGCAGTTGTGGGCGATCAGGCCTTCAGGGGAGGGCAGTTGCGGGAGGACCAGCCCTGCAGGGGAGGGCAGTTAGAGGCAATAGGGCCTGCAGGGGAGCAGTCAGGCATTGACCAGGCTGGCAGGGAGTGATTAGGGACTGATCAGGCTGGCGGGCAGAATTGGTTAGGGGCGATCAGGCAGGCAGGCAGGCAAACAGCTGGGAGCCAGCAGTCCTGGATTGTGAGAGGGATGTCCAACTGCCCATTTAGGAACGATCCCAGTGGGTCCAAATTGGAGAGGGTGCAGGCTGGGCTGAGGGATGCCCCCCACCCCCATGCACGAGTTTCCTGCACTTGGCCTCTAGTTTTTTATATTGAAACTGTGATGCTCACTTGCCTTGCTCTTTCCTGTTTAAATAGAGATTGTGGTTAGGTGGTATGGAAGAATATATAAAGATTTAATAGATGGACAAGTAAAGCATGCAACAATGTAGGACATGAATATGATAGCTTTGCTTTTTCTTGCAAAGCAGAAATAAGATACAATATTTTATCTGAACTCAGAAATGCTTTTTTATGGTTTTATAATTGATTTACATATATATATATATATAATTCTAGTATGCAGAAATAAGAAAAATAGACTCTGGAAAATGTATGGATACACCCATACAATTTTTATTTTGAAAATTCATTGCTATTTGAACTGAACATATTATTTTTTAAATAAAGTTGTACATCTGTCTTCATTTAACTTCAGAATTATCAAAGCAATGCTTCACAGAGCATCCCACAAATAATTATCTTTCATAGAGTTTATCATTTTCCTTATCCTATTTAACCAAAGACACTAGGTCAATACACAGTACATGCACACATTTATGTTTGTTATAGTCTAGGTTTACAAATTCTAAGGCTGAAGAGTGTCAGGGTTAAGGCTCTGGGCACAGATGCGATTTTTTTAATACTGACTCTATTGTTCAGTTACCATGTCAACTTTCAGAATTTTAAACTCTCAGTGTCTCATCTGCAAATTGGTGATAATAGTTTCTACCAAATAGAGTCGTGGTGAAGATCATATATCTCAAACATAATAAACAATAAATACTAGGTAATATTATATATTTATTGAGAGACTCTTTAATCATTTCCCAGTGATTATAGCATGATTTTTCACAGTAGAATATAAGTTTCATTTCATCACAGCATTTTAACAAAAAATTAAATTTTGATTAGATTTTTAAACCAGGCCATTTCACCTGTTGCATGGTAAAGGTGTATTCCAAATAAAGTCTTTATTATTTCTTGATAATTAGCAACATAAGGGCCATGCATATTTCCTCAAATTTATCTGACTTCCTATTACTTACATTTCCAGTTATTGGAATGTTAGATCACTATCTAGCAAATAGTATAGATATCAGTAGGTCTCATTGATAAATTCAGTATTTTATAGTTTTCTTTAAAAAAACAAAAACATTTACCTTTATCCAATAGAATTTAGTGCAGTATTGAATTTAATTAATAAAGTCTTTATTAGAAGCTTAAGACATTCTTAAAATAAATTTATTATTTTATAAAATTTAATTTGACTTGAGATTGCAATATTCCATTCAACTAGCTAGACAAAGGGAAGCTTCGTTTCTGTATGTATCATTTGGGTTCTTTGTCTTTTAATGCTGTGTTAGTCAGCATGTTTCCAAGGAAACTAAATTCAGTTTTCAGCTGGGTACTGCCAAATACAAATTCTGGCTATGTATAGGGTCTGCTTGAATAAAGAGAACATGCAATACTAACCTTGTAATGACTGAAAAAAATATCCCATCATGATGCAATATTAGACCCTTTTAAAACACTTTGAAATTTTTGGTTGCTTTGTTTGACTGAAATAGCTATATTATTTTTTTTTACTACCACCAACACAAATAATGCCAAGTAATATGAAAGGTTTCTATAACCTTTGTGATGTAAGAAGTTTACAGGAGAATTAGAACAAGATACTTTTTCATTTTGTCTGTCTATGTATCTATAACCATTTATCTATATGATAAGAGCATGTATTACCAGGGATAGTAAGGATATATATCTTCTTCTAATATTTGTGTTATGCTAGAATCAATCTTCTTCATGCTGTAAGGTAAATTATTATCCTCAAGGAAAGTCATTTTTATGGAATATCAGATACTCTTATAATTTTAAAGCATTACTCTTTGCTAAACCTTTATACTAATTAGAAAAAGAAACATTATTATTTTATTATTTGTGATGAAGAGTAGTTATATAGTATTAAAGTAAAATTCTTCTTATAAAAATATTTTGTGATTTTTATGAAGGATCAAATGCATTAGAAATAGACATAATTAAGATAAGGTCCAACTTTTTCTTCAAATTAAGACTAGCAGATTTACTTTATATTTACTACAACAAATAATTTTATATATGAAACTTTTGATTCTAAAATTTGTTGATTTGGGGTGGTAGTATTTGTAATATTAAAAATATCCAATGTGAGAAAAATATGAAAAAATACCTTATTTTTGAATTGAGTATCAGACCTGAGGAATGTACATAGATAAGTAAAGTTATATTTGTACTATAGATTTTTGTGGGATAGTGAGTCATCTTTTGAGATAATATTATTCACCAGTGGTTAGGAATAAGGCCTATCTGGGAAAAACAAAATAGAGAATAAGGAAGTACACAATCTGTTAAGCAACAACAATGAGCAATTCTTTGAAAATTTTAAATATTTTTTAACTATTTAGTGTGTTATAGAATATTCTGGTAGCTTCTCATTCCTTCTCCTGAACATGTGTTCTCCTAACTAATCATGTCTTTGTGCACCCATATCAGTCCACTAGCCTGAAATATCCTAGTAAAATGAAGGGTTAAGATAACCCTTTTAGGCTTTAGGAAGTACAGTAATATCAGGAGTTAGTTTGGTGAAACACAACATTATTGGAAATCATTTGGCTTCCTCCTGATTTTTGCTTAGTTTTTTTTTTTTTAAACCTCACCTGAGGATATGTTTTCATTGATTTTAGAGAGAGAAGAAGGGAGAGAGAGAGAAACACTGATGTTGATTGCCTCTTATATGTGCCTCGACCGAGAATCAAGCCCACAACATTTTGGTGTATGGGACAATGTTCCAACCCACTGAGCAACCCGGCCAGGGTCTTAGTTTGCATTTCTCTTAGATTGTAGATATAGCTTGAGTATGACATGTCTAATATTTTATGATTGGATCCAAGACTAATTCATATTTTCATTAAGGAACCAAACCTTTTTATAAAGTATTTTATTAAAAATATAATTACTTCATTAGGGAAGACCATTTTTGTCTTTTTTTTTTTTAATCTCCTATTTTAATCCTCATTGTTTGGAGCAATGCCTTTTCTTGAGCACATTATGGTACATATGCTGAAAGGGATATGAACAAAATGTTCATATATTTTAAAGATCTCTTAATAGAGTTAATGAATCAATGTTTCCTTTTTTTTCAGTAGAAGAAAAACAATAACAAAGCAGTTCTTAATTCAAATGAGTTGTCAAAATTTGTTAAATTGAAATGATAAGCCTTTTTACCATTTCCTTCCCACTTAAAATATTCTAAATTATTGTCATGTTTACTTTCATTTGTATTAAGTAAAACTAATTAGGAATGAAGATGAAAAGATATAATTATTTAAATTTCACTAAGCTTTTTGAATTTTTTCCCCATCAACACCTACCAAAGGTTTTACCTCATATATTTCCAGCTTACAGTGATGGTTCCTGTACTAATTTCCTATGACACTGTGAATTTCTCCCTCTTCATTTTGATGGTCCCTTAACTTGTATTTTCATCACCTGGGTAATGCAACTGACAAGTGTGTATATGAACACTGACACATTTCATCGATATATATTGTAGTCAAGGAGAGTAATTTGCCCAAAGATCATAGCCTGCCCAGCAATTTATCTCACACCTGCCTAGACAGACACAACAGTCTAGCTCATCCATCAAAGTTCATGATGTAAGCTCAGTGGATTTCAAAACTTACAATAAGAAAATGAAATTGGTGTAATCAAGATTATATGCAAGGTGATATTGGATATAGAGTTATGAGGACATATTTTAAACCAGTTATTTGTGTCAACATATAAACAAGTTAATTTGAACATGGATAGCCTTGTAAATATATTTTTCATTTTATGACTTCAAAATAATTTTTATGGACTTCAGATATAATAATTTCCCAACATAAAAACATGAATTTGTAGAAACACTTAAAAATCTTTGTAAACATTCAACTTTGAATTATAAGCTAGGCTGTTAAATCCTAAATACATGGGAAGTCAGATTGTAAATATAAATATTTGTTTTGTTTCTGTATTTCAATCACATTTTCTTATTCTCAATGTACTAGTATCTTAATGCTAGAATAAATTCTAACATTATTTCATCATTAATATCTTTACTGTTCATTATGGTAGCATCTTAGCATTTTAGAAATGTTTTAATACATTATCTTGTTTACAAATATTTGTTGCCCAGAATGAGCAGTTGAAGTAAGCAGATAATGGTACCCCTATTTTACAGATGAGAAAAACTGAAATTTGGGTAGGTTAAGAAAATCTTAGGCAAAGTGACAAAACTGACTACTGATAGTACCAAGAATAGAATCTAAATTTTATGAAACCAGGATTTTTATTTGACAATGCAAGACTGTTTTTGATAGTACTTAAGTGTTTTAGAAAAAGCTGAAAATGACCTTAGAGGCCATCTGGCCTACCCTACCTGATAGTCAGTTAAAAAAAAAAAAAAGTGCGAAGTGAGGGGATAGAACTAAAAAGAGAACTGAGATTCCCCAATTCATCCACAAGATACTCTTTCTAGAACAACCTTCTCCAAATACTTGGTATGGTAGTTGCAATATGAATTCATTATCTCTATTTTAGCACTGATAATATAGAGGTAACATTTTCCAAAGAAACTATTCTAACCAGAAGATGATATAGGGTTTTTTAAATGCCTATTCTCAAAACTTGTGCATCTCCAGGCACCAATTTAACAAGAAAAACTTCTGATTTGAAATTTAAATGAAAAAACATCACTCTTAGGTACCATGAGCCCACTGAACAAGTTCAGATTTTCTTTTACACTTTATCTTAGTTTTGTAGATAGCAGAGCTAGTCCCTGGAGCATAAGTATACAGCCATAGAAATATTACTCCAGGGAACATAAAATCCTTAAATATTGGTTTCAGCTTATAGTTGGAAGTTTTAACACCTTGGTAATGTAGATTACATTTTCATATAAATAAGTAAGTGGATATAAAACCAAATCCTATTTTTAGGTAGGTTTAGGAAATTAAAATTTAAATAATCTATAATAATAAAAGGGTAATATGCTAATTAGATCAGGCAGCCGAACTACCTTCTGGATGTCATTCCAGATGTCCTTCCAGACAAAGCCACCATGGGGGGCTGAAGCAGAGGCAGTTAGGGGCAATCAGGCAGGCAGGCCAGTGGTTAGGGCCAATCAGGCAGGCAGGTGAACAGTTGGAGCAATCAGGCAGGAAGGTGAGCAGTTAGGGGCATCAGGAAGGTGGGCAGAGTGGTTAGGGATGATCAGGCAGGCAGGCCAGTCGTTAGGGGTTATCAGGCAGGCAGGCAAGCGGTTAGGAGCCAGCAGTCCTGGATTGTGAGAGGGTGCAGGACAGGCTGAGGGACCCACCAGTGCACGAATCTGTGCACCAGGCCTCTGGTATAATATAATTTTTGACAAATGAATTACATGGTGTACCTACCCTCAGTTTTTAAATGTTCCCGTTTATGTAAAAAATTGAGGAACTGAAGGTTGTGCTTAAGAAGGGGGAAAATTGAAGGGATTAAATTGATTAATTTCTCTGAGTCAGATACTTCAAACTATAATGTTTCAAAGAATGAAAAGATGAACAAAGATTCAAATCGTCATGCATTTTAACAGTTCAATATATCACCTTGTCTGTGAGCTATAAAATGGCTTATTATCTGCCTGGGTTTGGAGATGAGCAAATGGAAAGGATGGCTGAAATTCCATGACCGGGTTGTGTTCTATTGCTAAGGTGTTGTTTTCTTTGTTTCTTAGAGTACTATTTTACCGATTCTCGCATAAAAAAAGTAGGTCACAAGATCTAATAGCATAAATTTGGACTAAATAATACTAGATTTAACAGCCTGAAGAACACTGAACTGGAAATTAGGAAATGTACAGTTTAGTTTGCACTTGTCTATAAGATTCTTTGGTGTCTTTGGGAGTTCACATAACCTCTGATGTCTATTTTTGGTTGTGTTTTTTTTTTCCAGTTACAAAATGATGAAGTTAGACTTAAGGATGTGTTTCTCCTTCTACCTGTGATTATATTGTGGAGGGACACTCAGAATGTCTGAAGTATTGTACAGTGGGGCCTTGACTTACGAGTTTAATTTGTTCCATGACGGAGCTCGTAATTCAAATTACTCATATGTCAAATCAACAGTGAACGAGTGAGACACATGATGCTGGGCTGATGTGGCGTTCACTGTGACGTTCGCTGCGCCAACTAGCTGTGGAGTATCTGAAGCTGGCTCGTAACCCGAATTTTAGCTCACAACTCAAAACAAAAAATCGGCCGAGAGATGGCTCGTATCTTGAAAAACTCTTTAGTGGGGACGCTCATAAGTCAAGGCCCCACTGTATTTATTGGCTTTGATACCCTTGAAATCTACCATGGTTTCTATTCAAAGAACATTTGTGTTAATATAGATCATGTATCTTTTGATTAATTGTTGGGCATTCACTGGATACTGAACTGTTCAGCCTGCACTTGGAAAGCGCACCCACATTATACAGCACACTATGAGGTTTCAATAATTACACTGGTTTAATACCACACTCTCTTTCCACTGGTAAGAATTACAGTATCCTCTCTTCAGATGGACTATTTCATTAGGCAATAGGTGACCTCTGGTTGGAGCTTATTATTCTAATAATTACCCAGAGAGATAGAGAAAAATGATTACCTTAGTCTTTTTAGCACCTTTCATCTTCACAAAGAACTTTTGCTGCTGCTCAAGTTACTGAAATGTCATAATATCCCTTAAAATTTGGCCTATGTATCTATCAGACAGAGAGCCATTGTGGCATTTGATAAGTTTTATGCCATCACCACAAATCTTTTTTATGAGGTATTGTTTGCTCTATTATGATAACCTTAAGAATAGCATTATAATTTTACTTTAGTATTACAGACTGCTTTTACTGCATTTTCAGATATTTTCATTTTTCAAGTGCAAAAATGAGCCTGTCTCAAAACTGTGGTTGTAATACATATAAATTAGTTTTGGTCTTATTTAAGTGACCACAGAATAAATAACACCAATCACACAATACAAGGAAACATTAAGGAGAGGGAAGAAAATGATATTTCAAGCCATTTTTGTTGCTTTATATTAACTTTTTTCTATGTGCACATCTTAATAAGGTTTCTAGTCCTCTCTCACCATAGCTGTCTCCTTTATAACAACAAATTTATCCTCATCAAGTATTGCCTTGATAGCAATGTCTGTAGTGTCTATACATATTTTTTTTTGACAAAATGACCATATTGCCTTAGTGTTTCATTTAATATAATAAATAGTTAAAGACCAAGAAAGACTTGAAAGCAGTAAAACAAAAGAAAGCAGTCTTACATCACTATGTTCTGATATTCTCTTTCAGAAGCAAATCTTGTGACTGTTAATAGCCAACATTTATTAATAAGATCTCTTATTATTAAGTATTTACTAAGTGCTAAGCACTGTATTAGATGTTTTATTTTCATTATATTTTTTGTGGTTATCTTTCCCATATAACCAATGGAAAACAGGATTAAAAATCTTTAGGGGACTTAACCAAACTTATGGAGAACAAATTATCCTATTATAGTTCATTAAAAGTAATTAGGACCAAAGCATTTCTTATTGTTATATATTCTTATTGTCATGGACTTCTAACTTCATGAAGCAAGTAAATGATAGCCTAAACTAAGCATGGGCTATTTTAGTGTTTTATTCATTGTTAGTTATGAATTTCAAGTGAATTAAAGGTAATTAATAAACATTACTTTTACATCATAAGACAATCTATTTTAACCAAAATATAACAATACTAGAGGCCCAGTGCACAAAAATTTGTGCACTCATGGGGGAGCGGGGGTCCCTCAGCCCGGCCTGTGCCCTCTCGCATTCTGGGACCCCTTGGGAGATAACGACCTGCTGGCTTAGGCCTGCTCCCGGGTGGCAGAGGGCAGGCCCAATCCCTAGGTGCAGCCCCTGGTCGGGCTAAGAGCAGGGCTGATTGGGGAGTTGTGGCCCCGCCCCCTGTCACACACAGAGCCGCAGGGCGATCAGGGGGTTCGGGCGCTGCCCCCTGTCATGCTGATCCCGGTGCTAGGAGGCCTTGTGGCTCCGCTTATCCCAGTGCTGGGAGGCATATTACCCTTTCACTATATAGGATAGAGGCCTGGTGCACAGGTGGGGGCTGGCTGGTTTGCCCTGAAGGGTGTCCTGGATCAGAGTGGGGGTCCCCACTGGGGTGCCTGGCTAGCCTGGATGAGGGGATGATGGCTGTTTGCAGCTGGTCACACATCCTTCAGGGTGGGGGTCCCCACTGGGGTGCCTGGCCAGTCTGGGTGAGGGGCTGAGGGCTGTTTTCAGGCTGGCGGGTGACTGAAGCTCCCAACTGCTCCTTTTTTCCTTTTTTTTTTTTTTAATTCTGGTCCAGCTTTAGCTCTGAGGCTTGGCTCCAGCTCTTAGGCCTCCGCTGCTGAAAGCAGGTATCTGGTTTGTTTGGGTTCTATAATCGAAACACTGTTTCAACTCTAGCTCTGTGATCCCTGTGGGCTGAAAGCAGGTTTCTGGGGTTTTGTTTAGCTTCTATATTTGTAACAATGTTTCAAACTGCAAGCTCAGAGGCTGGCAGCAGCAGGCGGGGAACGTTGGAGTCCTCCGTCACTGAAGCAAGCAAGCCTCATGTTCGCTTCAAACTGCCTGGCTGCCGGCCTCCATCTTGGCTGGCAGTTAATTTGCATATCGCCCTGATTAGCCAATGGGAAGGGTAGCGGATGTACGGTTAATTACCATGTTTCTCTTTTATTAGATAGGATACAACATCCTGAGAATTGTGTCTTTCTTAGCCCCGGTATCACTTATCACATAAGTTGTATCATAATGTAAGACTGTTTACAGCCACTTATGTTGGAATCACCTCCAAAGCTTTCATGATTTTTTTTAGAATGTCCCCAGTGATATGCATCTTTACTCACTGAAGACAGAGACATTTTTCAAACTGGTTAAAATTAATCAAATGAGATTATAATGATAAAATTCTTAATGCTTCGTGTGGCATATAAAATAGCCAATGCATTTAAGTTTTGTTATCATCATTAGTGTTAATATTTTAAGGCCAAGTCGGATAATCACATTTAATGGCCAAATTTGGAAATATTGTTTGCATTTGGAATAATGTGATTGATTTTCGTATTTGCCTTAGATTGACTCTAATGGCAGCTCCAAAGGATAAAATCCTAAATATCTTTGATTAGTAGCAGTATGAGGTAATTGTACAATGAAAGGCAGCATTCATTTAAAACATTAAGCATAGTCTATTGTATCAAACACCCATCTCAGTGCTTGACAATAATTTTGCAATCAATAATATAAAATGAAATCCTCATAATATCAAACACTTAGATAGAGCTTACCAGTGTTCTACCTAAGTGTACCAGGCACTGTTCACTTTACATCAATCTATTTCCTCAACTTCATGAAGTAAGTTCTTTTATTATCACTCCCATTTTACAGATGAAGAAAGAGAGGCACATAGCTGAAAAGTAACTTGATCAAGGTGGTAGAGCCATGAAGTGGCAAAGCTAGGATTAGAACCCAGGCTGTCTGGCTACAAAGTCTATGCCCACAACCCAAACTGGGGAAAGTCAGTAACAACAACTTTAAGGTAAAATAGGAATTCATCAGCTGACTTATAAAGATTATTAAATAAAGTTTAAGAATCTATTGTATATAAAAGCCTAAGCGACTGGCCTACCAGCCAACCAGCCAGTAGCTATGACGTGTACTGACCACCAGTGGGCAGATACTCAACGCAGGAGCTGCTGAGCTGTGGTGACTTGGCAGCTGCAGTTCTCGGGTGACACACCTGGAACCAGAGAGGAGGGAGCCCGATTCTGGGGTGCATCACCTGAGAACCACCCTCTTGCAATCTGGGACCCCTCAGGAGAGGTCAGAGAATCAAATTCAGCCCAATCCCTGCAGGCCAGGTCGAGGGACCCCACCAGTGCATGAATCTGTTCACTGGGCCTCTAGTAATTAAATAAATTACAATGATTTTTAATATTGTGTTTTTACATCTTAATCAAAATTACTAACATGTTTAGTTAGATTTTATGTTTATATAATTTATATAATATTCTTGTTTCTCACTAACAGGAATTTTCAAAGTCCTATAAGACATACATTTTGTTTAAATGGAATAATGAAAAAATTTGCTTATTTTTGACTCATGGCACTTTAAAACATACATACAAAATTGTTCAGCATTTTGAAATACTATGTTTCTTTACAGACATTGTTATTTTAAAGTGCAACATACATGAAGAATGTCATAAATAAAGAAGGTTATTTGTCCAATTTTCAAAAACTACACTTGAGATACATTAATTTTCAGGTCACTGGAGGAATTTAATACAATGCAAGAACAATTTTGAATATTCCCTAATGTAAATAAAAACTTATTTTAATCTCTTGAGTAATGAATGATGTCTAGTTGTAAAAAATAAAAAACAAAAACCGAATAAAAATAAAATTTGAATCCTAAATGATAGAAAGATTTTTTAAATGTCTCCCAATAAAGCATTATTTTACTTTTGTCTTAAAAAAATAAATTAATTTATAATGCTCACCCATGATTTAGGACTTGTAAATTTGAAAGATTTTACTGAGGAAGTTAAAATAATAATTTTAGCATTTCCCCCTTACTTCATGTCTTCTATAAGTTTCTACAAAATGTTGATTCCATTTTGTCAGGGAGAGAGGGGAAAAAATTAAAAGAACCTCTGAACTATTTTGATTATATATATAAATAAATTTGGGTACATGGAAAGCTAAATTATTTGAAGAAAAAGGTTATACTTGTCCAGCAATAGTAGTTGTCTGTATGAATCTAACACAGTGCTTTTCACTTTAAATTGCTAGCATCTGCTACCTTCCCTCTTAATGATAATTTCTGAAATGTGTTATTAATGTTAACATGAAATAGCTATTATTATGTGTTGAGATGATAAAATTAATAACACATGTATAGATTTCCTTATAAGTGAGTCCTTAGCTGTTTTGACTTGGTTTTTTATTTGTCCCAAATTGTTAATCACGAGATATCTTTTACATGAGACTTTCTCTGGAGATATGTGTCTCAATTTTACAAATCCTTTAGAGAAGACTCAAAAAGGTTGGTAGCTTGGAAAAAAAATAATAGTTAACTTCTTTACAATTACTTGGATATAAATGATTATCTCGCTGAAAGAAATCAAATTATGTACAGTAAATTACTATTTTCTATTTTTTAAAATAGTTCATTACTACTATCTATTTTGTGCCTCCAAAATTCAAACTACTTTAAGCTCTCATCTAAAATGGGGGCAATGATAACATTTTAGAAAATGTTTTTCCCCTCATTTTTGGGACTAAATTATTGAAAACTAATGATTGTTTAATGAGCTTAAGTTATTTCAATTCTATATGTTGCAATATTGTTATAATACAAGAAATGTTCTTAATTTCTCATGAAATTACTTTTTTTTAAAAAAAAATAGGATGCTGAGCTCTTAATATATGATTTCTTTTATTAAAATGTTACCAAAGGAGATAATTGTGTTCCACCTTTGAAACTCTGCTGTTTCAGTATTTAAACATACGTTTAATTACCAAAGCCTGGTGGAACAGGAGTTGCTGAGAGAGGAAAAAGTTGCTGAATTAGAGCTTGAACTAGAGTCAAGAGTTAATCATTTTTAGAAATTGTACTGGCTTCCTAATAGTGCTTGGATAAAACTGCCAGGAATACATTTTCATGTTACCTCCATCTAGGAACATTGGTTTATTACTAAATCCTAAGAGCCGGGTAGTGGGTAATGTGCATAAATACCAACTCTGGCTTTATTTTGCGTCTCTTTTATAGAGAGAGCTTTCTAATAATGGGAAGTTGATCCTCTTATTCTGTGGGTTCTATGGAGAAAAGAATATGTTAGTGCCTTTAAACTGCAATCCTGCTGACCATGATTGCTTCCATTTGGCACCTAGGCAAAGAAAATATGGTGGACTTGTTTTTTGTTTTTGTTTTTTAGCCTCAGAAAAAGACATGAAAAATATTGTATAACCTCTTATGGAGCTCATTACAAAATGTGAACTTCAAAAGACTGAACTGGCAATAGAAGAAAAAGCCAGTTAGGTTTTATAAGTCAGAACTTTGAACTGAAACGAAAGAGCAGGACTTAAAACTCAATCAAAAGGGCATGTATCCAGAAACACTGGCCTATACATCTGTCATTTCTATCCTCAAGCTGCACAGGAAATATTTAAAAATCAAGAATACTTTTCATTTAGATTATATTGGCAGGATATGTGATTCTCTGAGATTGTATAAATCTGCGGGTGGTCTTGCAAATATGGCAAAATTTGAAAATTTATTTAAAGTGTATTTTATAAAGCTACATGGAGGTGTATAAGCTACTTTATTTTTCAAAAATTTTCTTAAAATACTGAGATTCAAACTGGTGAGTCATCTTCCTTAGATCTCAGTTATATTTGCTATTTCAACCCATAGTTATTTCATGAGGAATGTTAATGAAGTTTGTGGGACTATGTATTTTTTTTTTTTTATTCTGAGCTGGATCCGGTTTTGTCAGATTGGTTTCCTTTTAATACCCCTGAATTGTCTACTCTGTGCCCAATTGACGCATTCCTGTCACAAAATTTTAAGTTTATCCTACCCATACTAAGTGCCCCTGTATGAGGAAGGCTCATTTATATTCTCTGTTCCAAGAATAAGACTTTTGCATGGTTCTTTAAATAATTCCATCTCCATTTTTCAAAACCACCTTATTTTGAACTAGATATTGTTTTGCCTGCTGAGTAGAGGGGAGATCAGAGCAGCATCTTCAAACTAAATTGAAATGGATAATGATATATTACTCATGGAAAAACAATGTTTGTGCACTTTCATCAGTCAGGAGAATTTATTTTATAAAAAACTCTGCCAAGAACTTTATATTGACATATCCATATAACAATGCAACTATAGTGTTTGGGGAGTAGAGTTGGATCTCAAATTTAACTGGTTTTAAATATTAATGACTTTAATTCTTAAATCTCTTTGTGTGTTTATAATACTGCTACACTGCAATTATTTCTGCTATTTAAAACAGACAAACAAACAAACAATAAAACTATTGATACTTACTAAACCTTACTGAGAATATCCCATTGGCCCTGGATATTAATCACAAGTGCAGCCACAGTTAGTTAGCATATGTCTGTTGGTTCATACTAGGTACATATTTGGAACATTAATTTCATATTGCTGAGTGCTATCATGACCATTCTGGTAAGTCTCTGTTGAATTACTAGTCCTAAAACCAGTCTGTATACCAACAGACACAAAATGACTTTCAAAGCACAGATGTAATTTACACTACTGTAAACAACATTTTGCATTTTTGCCCTCAAATTTCTCTGAAGCAGACTAAAGTAACCTCTGTTATGATTTTCCCTGTATACAAAAGGACTAATTCCACCCCTTTTTATATGAACAATGTTGTGGTCATCCTTCATGCCTCCTCTACTACTAGAATGACCAGAATATCTGTCTTTGACCAACTAAAGCAATTTGGGATTAATTATTTGATTTGCTTCAGAAAGTAAAGTCTCTTACTTGCTTTATGTTAATAGGTGTGAAGAAAGTATTTTAGTACTGTGAGCAGTTCTTCCAATTAGATGAATATAACTTTCTGAGTAGTAATAAATGATGAAAACATTTACATCTTCCAGAGGTAGCCGTCTGAAATCATATCTGTAGCACTCAGAATAGGAACTCTTCCATGTTGGAAATAATTTAGAACTCGTCAAATTTGTCTTAACTCCTGTCACCATGGGTGCCTATGAAAGGCCACTCTCTTCTCATTTGTCTGATAAGCTCATCACATTTTTTTGGTTTCACAAAACAATGATTTTATTTCCTTTTTACTCAGATCTATTTCATTAGTCCCCATTAAGTTTATCTTTCTTGTTTATGTCATTATATGCACCCACAATCTGAAAAATAATGTGTTTTTTTTTTGCTTTAGTGTGCTACAGTTTATCCTATATAATAAAAGGCTAATAGGCAAATTGTCCCCAGGGAGTTTGACCAGGGGGTGGTCAAGTTGCACTCTACATTAAGGTTTGTCTATCAGGTCTAAACTAATGCATGGTCTTGTATGGAGTGTATTCCATATCAGGCATTTCATATAATTTATCAAAGGAAACGTAGGTCTTTTTCCTTAGGTTGATTTTCTCCCATACTACAAGTCAGTCTTCCTGGTGTTGCAATACAAATTTACTAATCTCTCTCCAAATTACACTTGTGGTCTCTTGGAAGCAGCATCACCATAGACACAAGTAGACTGCAAGCTGAATGTTTTATAGTATTCAGCAACTACTTGCTTTACCTGTTGGTAAGTTCCTCAGTTGGCACCAGTAGTAAGAAACCAGGACCATTCTGTCTCTCTTTCTTTCCCAGTCTCTCTTTCTTTCCCAGTCTCTCTCTCTCTCTCTCTCTCTCTCTCTCTCTCTCTCTCTCTCTCTCTCTCTCTCTCTCTCTCTCTCCTCTCCCTTTCTCGTCTAGAAATGGCTAATGATCGAATCCATCTGAGCAACTCCAATTGTATCCAACTGGTTTGGAGCAATTGGAGAGCCCTGAGCTTGAGTGACAATGAGTTCAGTAAAGTTATATATTGCAGATACATCCATGACATTTATAATTTAGTTTGCTTCATAGAAATGCAGAATTGGCTTTGGGCATTTATGGCCTCTAACTGAAATGTCCTTGTTTCTTTGGTGTGCTTTCACCTCTGTGCTATTTCTAGCCAATCTATTGTGATCTTGATAGAAATTCTTCTCAAATTTGGGAGTCTCATCAAAATTCCTCCTCTTTTTAACTAGTTTCTCCCCAGTGGGCCTATTCTTATTTCCAGATTGGGGTTCCTTCTGACCTCCTCCTAATTAAGTTGCATCAAATCTTTTTTTCTTTGGTTCAATCTTGGTTATCCAAGTAAGCAAATGTTATGTTAATGGTTTGGTTGGTGCGGAAAAGTTTGGGAGAGTCTATGATGAATCCCTGGAGGTGGCTTTAGCAAGAGTGAAGCCTTCAGGGGATGGGGGTGGTGATAGCTAAACAGCAGTGAAAAGAATTGGAACCACAAACTAGAAAAATACATGCGATTATTATTTTTTTATTGATTTCAGAAAGAGAGGAAGGGAGAGAGACAGAGAGAGAAAAACACCAATTGGCTGCCTACCTCCCACACCCCAACTGGATATCAGACCTACAACCTGGACATGTGCCCTGAACAGGATTTGAACCTGGCAGCCTTTTGGTACATGGGAAAAACTCACCCAACTGATCCACACCAGCCAGGGTGGTTATTGTATTTTTCTTTAAAAGGATTTGTAAGTACTTTGTTGGTCTTTGAATTATTGTATACTTCACAAAGTTTGCCTGTTGCCTTTAAGGTTGAAGGATCACTGGCTTTCTTATTATCATAATTATTATCAAATCATTAAATTTATTAGAATTTTAATATGGATTTCTGGTGGCTGATAAATGGTATAATGGTGTGTGTGTGTGTGTGTGTGTGTGTGTGTGTGTGTGTGTATACAAGATTCATCCAGAGTAGGGTCATTTGGGTGAGCATAGATCTTAGAGCATCAGAAATACCTTATTGTTATGGTTTAGCCTTCTTTTATATCTTTATAACCTCTTCCCCCCACAGGGAAGCCCTATTCTAACTCTTTGAAAACTACAGTTTGTTAAACCTGTGAACTTATTTTACAAGTAATCAACAGAGTATTTTCTTAACTCATAAATAAATATTTGAGATGCTTTGTGTGTGTATTTTTAATAGCAACAAGGCTGTGTCTTCCTTTGCAAAGTTAAGTGAAGGGAGGGTGAATGAATTTAATTGTTACAGATGGCCAATCTGAATAGTTCAAGCAAACATTATCTCTTCTTCAGTAGGAAATGTTTCTGCTTGAATTACTCTGGTAATTGCCTCAGAGCTGTACTTTACCTGAGTAGGCGGTCTTCAGCTGTCTCCATATATTCACAGTTAAATTAGACCTGACTGCAAGACTCAGCCTCTCAAGGATTTCATGAGGAATTTGGAAGGTTCAAAGGGTTAGATAGAACCTGGTTGCTTGGTCATTAAATAATAAAATGACAATATTGTAGTTTTAAGTAAGGTATGTGCTCCTGTTGCTGGTGAAAACAGGGTTCTTCCAGAGTTACAAGAAAAGCATTATGGGGACCCAGGCATAGAAGTATATGGTGTAGTGGCAAGATTTACTGAAGGATAAATAAACTTAGAGCAACTAGACTTATTGCCCGCAGATACCTGGTGCCTACTACCAGATGGCTCAGCTCAGTTCTGCTTCGGAGTAAGTCCAGTCTCTGGGGCCAGAAGCCTGCACTTGTCTTCACCCAGCCCAGGGGGACCAAGGCCCAGAGACTCTGCGCCATTGGCCTGGCATTGGCAGGACATCCAAAGCTGCCCTCGTTCAGTTTAGTCCATGCCAAAGCTTAGTGTCTGTCCCTGTCTTGCTCACTTAGTCTCTTCCTGGGCTGCACTCCACAGAAGCCTGGGCCCACGTGGCTGCCGCCCACTGTGCTGCAAGGGGTCCATGCTTGAAGCCACGTGGCTACAGTGGAGAGAGAATGTGCCTGAACAGGCTAATGAATGGGCAAAGGTGTGCTTCCCAGATGGGCCTTTATTAAGCTTTGATTATATTAGCTTGGGCTTGAGAAGGAGTAAGCTTTCTTTCAAAGTAACCAACCTCTTTCCTGATCCTTCTCTGGCTTGCGTTGGGTCCTCTCCCTATTGGATAGGCCCTATCCAATCCCGTCTTGCTCCCAGGTTTCCCAGGATAGATTCCACCTATTTATGTCATCATTTTGGCGCCTATTGCATATCCCTCAAAGTTTTGCCTCCTCATCTGGTTCCTACTGTACATGCATCCAGCAGAGGAATGTCCCCTTTATTGTTTACTCCTCCCCACTATAGTCCGGTTGTGCGTCAGGGAGATTGGAAAGCCAGTCCTTCCTCCCTAGATGAGAGGATAGAGGGATGTTAGTCCCTTTGGCAAAGATTCAGCTATCCCCTGGGGAGTCTGAAGCTGTAAACCAGACTAAAGCCTGATTAAGTGTAACTTCCAGACTCAACCAAGCCCAGGCAGGGTAGCTAGCTCCCTTCTCTTGTTAACTCCTAGCTGCCTACCCTACCACTCCCATCTAGGTTTTCTGTTTGTTAGTTTTGCATTTTCCAGTCTCTTGAAATGTATTGTTTTATCATTAGAAGTATAAAAAATAGTATGTTTTTTAGCAGGGGACACAATATTCTGCCAAAGCTTTGTATTTGACAAAATTTAAATAAGTGAAGGGAGTGGTGACCCTGACTCCAGTCTGTGTACTTTCGAACCTGTGATATCATTTAGCAGCGGAAAACACCCCAGGAGCTCAGAAGCAGAACTTCAGAATCAGCTCTAAGAGAGATTGTGCTGAAGGTTTGCTACTATGGATATTAGTTGTTGTTTTTGAAAGATGATACTTCATAAAACACAATTTCTTTTAAAAAAGAGATTTGAGGTACAGGCTAATGGCTGATATATGGATGATACTAAAATAAGAAAGAATATTATAGCAGTCAAATGTAATTTTTCCTACTCTAAATTGCACTTTCACTCCTCTGTGTAGTCTCTTTGGGGATTGAACTTGAACATCATCTATAATATGGAATTGCTTGTGAATTATAGCAGAGTGTTAGTGTCTGTAAGCCATTGTATCACTGCATCTTTTAACTTGAGGGTTTAGATGTTAACCTCAAAATAAAAGTCCAAAGTGAGAGAAAACAAGTGTTTATTTGAGATCCAAAAGAATAGCTTTTCAGAAAGAACTCATTCAGAGAGAAACCCAAATAGTGTTCTGATTTGGAGGTTAAGCAAAGGGTATTTATGAGAAAGGGAAGGAGAATACTTACATAAATAGAAGAGAGAAATTTATGTGGGTACAGATAAGCTAAAAGGGTGATGCTAATTCTAAAGAACATCCTTAATTTTCAATCTGGTTGCTTTAATGTCTGCTTTCCTGTTAGCTTTGTAAACAATTGTTTGTAATACCGTGCTGCTATAGGCTCAGTTCGAAGGTCATTTTGCCCAATTTTAACATTCAAAGGTTTGAGGAGTAAAACAGTGCAACGCAGTTATTTTGGATGGCAGCCCAGACTCCATTTTTAAAGTGGCTCCGTTTACATTATTATTATTTTTTTACAATTCTGTAGTTCTTTTTAGCAATCTTAATCCGAATACCATGGTCCTGAGTCAAACCAATCAATATGAAATCTATTTCACCCATGATAAGCAAATGACTAGCTCCATTAACATCAGCAAGTGCTGCGCTGGAAAAATAAGGGAAGGCTGTATTTGCTAGTGATTTTCTTACCATGAAAATTGCCTATGTCATGCATTTCAGAAACTCAATTTGAGCAAAGATTTCTCAGGGAAGAATATAATAAATAAGCAGAAACAGAATTTGGAACTTGAACCCGGACAACTCCAGATAGTACAGTCTATAGAATCAAGTTGATAAGAGGGAAAGGTGAGAAAAATAGGGATGACTTCACACACATTTCCACCTGCCTGAGAAAGTAAAGAAAAAAAATGGTGAGGAAAAAAGATCCTCCTTACCTTTGGATGAAATTATAATCACTGGTAGCAAATCTTGGAGAGCTTTGAAGACCTCAGAAGTGCCCTGAGGTTTACAGCAATTGCTTTGCAATGTTATAAGTTCAGAGGTATTTTAACCTTAACATCACATTTCAAGAAAGCCTTGTTCTTTTGATAGTTTAGTATCTTTAAAATGGTTTTCATTGTTACAGTAAAAATAGACTGTGGTGATTTGTACTGCATAGGAAAATCTAATGTTTCAGTAAGTACATTTTGTTTTCTGTTTGAAAGCTCTAAAAAAGAATGTGCCCGGGCTTTCTATTTATTTATTTATCTCTTGAGGGAGGAAGAAAATTTCCTCTACCCTTCAAGTTTCTTTAAGCTGGTCTAATAAGTAAGTCTATAAGAGACACTAACAAGAGAATATAAACCAAATCAAATTACATGCATGTGTATGGGAACTCCACATACATGAAAGAGTCAGAGACACCCCCACCCCCATAGATGAGAGGTTCAGAGACAGAAAAAGAAATGAGGTATATATGACATTCTGAGGTAAGGATGAGCTAAGGCAACTTGGGGCTTCAAGGGGGAGAAAAATTATTCACAGGACAATAAGAAGAGCAGATTTTCAATAATTGGAAAGTTTGCCTTATCCTATAGATAGGCTATGAAAATTATTTTTGGCGATAACTCTTATTACAGGTAGGTTGAGGGTGGGGTAGGGGGGTCAATGTGGAAAAAACAGGGGCATCTGTAATACTTTCAACAATAAAGATAAATTTGAAAATATATATGTAAATTATGTAACTTTATAATACATATGTTTATTGTAAATTGAAAATAAATGGGTCAAAAGTAGACAAATGCAAAAAAATAATTGTGACAGTAATAAAAATATAGTCATTGACATATAAGAAGTACAAAAGATTTTCCATTTGACAAGAAACCATTGCAGAAAGAATTAATGAATTGCAGGTTAGCACTCAGGAATGAATCCAGAGCATAGCACTGAGAGATAAAGACAAAATAAATATAATGGTGCAGTTTTAGTAGGTTATGAAATCGATTGCAAAATTCTAATATCTACCTAAAACATGTTCCAGAGAGAATGGGAAAAGTAACATAAATTTAGTTTGTTAAAATATAACACAAAAATAAAGAAATAACAATTTAAAAATTAATGTGATGGTGGGAGGGAGGGAGGGAGAGAGGCGGGTGGATGTAGGTGGTAGAAGAAATAAGGGGGGCAAATGGTGAATTAAAAAAAAAACAGAATAAAAGAAAGTAAAAATAAATTCATAGAATTTCATTTAAAATAAGAATTTATTATATTTACTTCATTATTTTTTTCATTTTATAGGCATATTTATATCTATCTATGAACCAGAGAGTTAGCATTAGAATTACATTGACTCATATTTCTGTAATCTTTCAATTCCTTGTTATAACTCTTATCCTTAAAATTCCAGGATTCATCCCTTATTCTATTATGAGAAAAAATTACAGTTTATTTAGTCTTTGTCATATTACTGTATGTCCTGAATATGTAATGCACTTATAGAAACATGTAATAAATTCAAAAGGAGAGATATCAAGGTAAATCAACATACAAATCAAAAGCTGAGTATTATGTCCCAGTATTTGCTGGAATACAGCTAGATAGAATGTTGATAGGTGTCCCAGAGAATTATGAAAATTTACTAGGTCTCCAGAAAGTAAAATTTAAAACAAAAAGTATAACCAGTGACTATATCTGCATAACCTAATATTTGCAAAGGGAATTTAATAATCTAATAATTTATCAATGGTTCACATTGAATGCTTATTTAGTGAGAAAGAATATAAAGATATTCACATATCTAAATATGTATAAATCTATATCTAGGGATAGCTATGTTTATGTATCTGTTTCTATATATATGATAGATATATTAATATGTTTATATATCTATATAGAAATAGGTTTATTATAAGCAATTGGCCCTCACTGGGAATTGAACCCACAACCTAGTTATGTGCTCTGATTGGAAATTGAACCCCCAACCTTTTGGTGTATGGGACAACGCTCCAACCAACTGAGCAACCCAGTCAGGGCAAAAGTATGCCAAGTTTTATACCAGTAACCAGACTCCTTACATGCAACTTTAAGTATATGGTGGTCAAGCCCTAACCAGTTTGGTTCAGTTGATAGAGCTTTGGCCTGCAGACTGAAGGGGCCCAAGTTCGATTCTGGTCAAGGGCATTTACCTTGGTTGCTGGCACATCCCCAGTGGGGAGTATGAAGAAGGCAGCTGATCGATGTTTCTCTCTCATCGATGTTTCTAACTCTCTATCCCTCTCTCCTTCTCTCTGTAAAAAATCAATAAAATATATTTTAAAAAAGTATATAGTGGTCAAACCATAACTATCACATGGTTATCTGTTAAATGCAGAATTATTCTTCTCAGCCACTTCAAACCTTCACCAGGAAACCCTTGCAACTTAATGCAATTAGCAGGACGAATTGATTTAAATGATTCCTTTCTTTTTGATGAGGGAAGTTGTGTAGAGAATTGCCATTCTGACATTCATATTCCTTACTCTGGCCTTTTTCAAACTCTCCATGAGCTTCAGGCTGTGACTTTGAAGTGCTCCTTTACCCAATGGGCATTATTAGCTACATTCCCAGAGTATTTGCATCTTTTCCTATCACCTTTAGCTCTCTTTTTCTTGCCAATTCTCAATTCCATTTTTGGAATTATTGCCAACCAAAATTAATTGCATTACTAAATAAATATATTGAAATGCCTTTCAAAACACCTTTGGGGCTTTAGTAATATTCCTGCACTGAGAATTAGGTTTAGAAGGAATTTTAGTTTATACAAAAAATATGTAAGTAGAGAATATAGACATTGTGACTATATAAATACACACAGAAGGATTGATTCTGTAGTCCTTCACGTTACCTGGGAGTATTGTTATCCCAGAACCCCTACTATGACTTGTGGTTCACTCATATCTGGACAAAATAAAAATGTGGCTGTGACTATAAAAGGTAAATCACAGACAGAGCAGGCGTACTGTGCCTTTGCAGCAGTTCTCAACCTGTGGGTCACAACCTCTTTGGCGGTCGAACGACCCTTTCACAGGGGTCACCTAAGACCATCCTGCATATCAGATATTTACATTATGATTCATAACAGTAGCAACATTACAGTTATGAAGTAGCAACGAAAATAATTTTATGGTTGGGTCACAATATGAGGAGCTGTATTTAAAGGGCCAGAAGGTTGAGAACCACTGTTTAGAGGAATAGAGGAAGTGGGAGAAAAATATCCAGGGCATTCAAACCATAGTCCCACATCTATTAAGAGTTGACCTGGAGCCCAGCTGGTGTTGCTCAATAGTTGAGCCTCCACCTATGAACCACGAGGTCACGGTTTGAGTCCCAGGTCAGGGCACATGCCCAGGTTGTGGGCTAGCTCCTCAGTGTGAAGAGTGCAGGGAGCAGCTGATCAATAATTCTCTTTCATCATTGATGTTTCTATCTCTCTCTCCCTCTCCCTTCCTCTATGAAATCAATAAAATATAGTTTTAAAAAATAGTTGAGAGGCATAAATTAAGTTGCAAGAGGGTCAAAAGACATTTTCTGTGTCTCTATAACTTTACTATTATATAGCAAACTTGAGGAAAATGTATTGGTTATACCAAACATACTAAATAAAAATCACTCCAAATTGTTGCGGTTTTTGTATTTTATTTTATTTCAACCATTCAAAGCACATTGCTTTCTGGGCTGTGATGAACCTAGAGCCCTAAATCATAAAATCAGAAAGGTAGTGAACATTTAGATAAAGAGTCAAATGTGGGTAGAAGAAATCTCTTAATATGCACACTTTCTGAAACTTCAGAAAATAGATGTTTAAAAATCTCTTTGGAATTACAGAAAGAGGTGATTAAGAAAAGTTTCTAGTAATTGAGGGATGAGAAATGGAAATTACTTACATAAATAATTTAGTGTATATAAAAGTATCATTTGTAGCATTTTATTTAACAAGCTTCCTTTATTGTTTTATTTCAGTGTGAAAATAGTGATTTTTTTGTGTGTGTATTTTCCATTATCATAGTCCTCAAACTCTATTTTATCTACAAGATCTTAAATACCTCCTCCGTCAGTTCACTTATGTTAGTAATTTTTCAAGATCCTAACTGTTATGCTGAAATATGCCTTTATGCTTGTGCTTGAATGTCTTTGTAATAATTACATTTATTGAGTTATGGAAATAAGTTATGCACTTTACACACATTTTATTTAATCTTTAAAACAATCTGTAATAACTGTTATTTTCAAGTGAGGAAATTAAGGATCAGAAAAATTAAGGTATTTGTCACCTGAAGTACTTCATAGGATTGGTACTTCAGCCAACTTTACTCCAAAACTTACTGATATTACTACTTCCCTTCTCTTGACTACAATCCATAAAATATATAATCAATATGAAGGGGATAAAAATACATATTCTGGACTCAAGTTACATAGTTTATTTGGAAAATTTCTACCTCATGGAAAGTGTGCAATGAAGAAATCTCAAGAATGTATTTGCTCTCAGTGTGCTTCTCTGTTCTCTTTCTTAGCATTGGGATTTAATGTTGCCCTTCTTCCTCCCAATTGTTGCAGTAAGAATGGCAAGTGGTGGGAGGAAATGATAGAATAAGTTGGAGGCAAACACCAGATAGAGGGGCTGAATATTTTAACTTGTTAACAATGTGAAATGGAAAATACTACATGAGGTCCTCAGATGGTTAAGACTTTACATCTGCACAACTTTATGGATCCTAACCTACAATATGAATTGGGTCAGAGATACAGAACTCAATAAAAAAGCATTATTTCTATCAGAATTATTTAGATATACAGCTTAGTGTCTGTATCCCTTTCATCAACTCCATGAAAAATGCTTCTATGGGGAGACTTTCAATTTAGCTTCCCAGGTCACACGTCAAACCTACTCCAATGTGTTGGAAGTATTTATCTTTCTTTCTTAATTTCCAGATTATTTTAAAATTCTACCAGATATAGAAAGAAACTCTCACTTGTCTAGAGTATATATAATTTCTGTCTCTGTAGAGTTTCTTATTTTACGTAATTATTAATTTCGGTAATTAAAGGTGTTACCAAAATTCCCATTTTTATGTTGTTGTTGTTTTTTCAATTGATATATATTTTTAATTTTACAATCTTTCTATTTCTATCTTTCTAGTCAATTTTTATATAACTAATGTGTATACCTTTCGTAATTGTATAGGCTAATTCCTATAGAACATATAAAAATAATAGTGCTGATACTAAACATGATGACCTATTTCTGTTTTCAGACTGAATACCTTTAGTGCACCCTTATTATATATTTTACTGTTTGTCCATATGTTAGTTGGGATTTTTGCAACAACATTCATAAATTAGAATGGCTTGAATTTTTATAGTGTCATCTTTTTTAAGGTTTAAGTCAATGTTAAACATGTATCAAAAATAATTGAGACGTTTTCCTTTTTTATATATGCTCTAAAACAAGTTTATCAATACTAGAATTTTCTGTTATTTAAAGAATATAGCTTGTGCATTTCAAGGCCTTCACCTCTAGGAATTATATTTTGCTGCTACTTTCTGAGAACTGGTGTTCTTGGATCTTTCACTGCTCCTATTCTTTCTCTTCCCATTTATTTATGTGTCTCTTCTGTCTGATCTCAAGTTAGGTAGCCAATCTATGAATTTTTAAAATCTGCAATTCTATCTTCCTCTAGGATTCTCCGAAAAGGATGTTTGTAGGGATTTTTTGTTTGTTTTTTCTTATTATTATATTTCTGTGATATGCAGAACTTACTTTTGTGACAATTTGCCATGTTCATATGGGAATTCCCTTGTTTGCATACTTGTTCACTCTCTTAAAACTATAAATCATTCTGAATTGCATCTTGAATTACATAGAAATAGGGCCTAGAAGTGGATGTTTACTAGAGTAAAACCTAACTAACTTTGTTCATAAATGAATTTTTGATAAACTATAGAATTCTATAGTGGACATTGTAGTCATCTTTCCAATATTCATTGCAGTCCTAACCTATTGTGTGGCAATCCAGAGGATTCCATAGGATTTATCTCACAATTTATTTTTGCTACAGATCTAATTGATCTCAACTAATGAAGGTATTGGGTCCATAGTAGCTTTTCTTTTCCATAAAAGATATGTGTTCCAAGTAGGTATAATCAGATTTGTATTTGTTGTTAAGAAACCTGTGTTAGGAAGAGAAGACACTTCCTCTGCTGGATTTCTATTATTTAGCCACCTTATAGTCACAAAGTCAAGAGGAAACTGAGAAATTGGAGAAAAAAAGTAGAAATATTGGGGGGAAAAGTCTTTAGTGCTATCATTGAACTATGGGGGAAAAAAACTTAAATTCCCTTTACTCTTGAGTTTTTCATTAATATTTGCTAATAACTATTGTTTAAATTAGTTATTTTGGGGAGGAGTACAAAATTATGGAGCAGTACAAAAGACTCGCTTCTGACACCAGTTACAAATTAGGAGTCTCAAGATTCCCTTTACCACCATTATTAATTACAGGTTTGGGGGTCCCCAAGACCAATCTCAGGATTAATAATTTATTAAAAGACTCGTGGAACTTCCAAAGTGGTTTTACTGAAAGATATTTTATTACAGTGAAAGGTTACAGATTAGCATCAGCCAAAGGAACAGAGGTATCAGCGGTGGTCAAGGAGGTCTCTGACCAGAGATAACCTCTGTCCAGAGAGAGCACTTTGTGCTCCCAGTTTTTGTCTGGCTTGTAGGGATAAATTAAAACAAGAAACAAATAATAACAGCAAAAGCAGGCAAGACTTCAGTTGTAGGAAAGAAATACACTCAGATAGGACCTGAACAAGCAACTCATCTGGCCAAGACTTAACCAAATGCCCCGATATTTGGGAGTTTAGAGGATTTATACCCTTAAGCTGGAATGTTCCTAGGCAAGGAACAAGTCACCCCCTCCATTATGTCTCAAAAAATGCATCTTTAAGCTATAATGCTCCTTCGCTTAGCTGCTATGTTACCAGTTAGACCCCATCCTGGAAGGTTCTGAATCTTTCCTGTTCACATAGGGGCCTGCCTGCCATGTCCACTGTACGTTTTTAATTTGTCACATCTGACATATAATCCCTCCAAGACCTCACTGCCTTTCCCAACTCATATCTTTCTAGCTGCCTACTCTAACAAAGGCATGGAGCGGAATCCAGAAAACTTCTATGTATGAATCTTCCTGTTTTTCTCTTCCACCGGAATCATGAAAAGTGCTACTTTCTCCATCAATAATGTGTGAGGACATGCATAAACTATTGCCAGTCAGGGAAGCTCCCCTGTGCCTTGGTGTCCAGAAATTTTATTGAGGCTCCATTATGTAGACATGGCTGACTACCCATGTGGTATATATCTATCTCCAGCTTCTCCAGAGGTTAAGCTGTGCGGGGCCCTGTCTAGAGTACATTGAATGCTCAAGGCCAATTAGAGTATAGAGGCCTTGTTCAGAGTATGCCGGATGTCCAAGGCCACTCTGAGCATGGGAATCTTACTCAGGGTGTCCAAGGACTATGCAGGTGCAAGGACACAGGAACCTATGCACTGTGCAAGCATGCCCTTTTATAACCCAAATGATTGATGTCACTATTTGGAAAGAAACTTCAGTAGTCTAAGTAGCATAAAGTTGTTACTAACCAGTTCAGGTGTGGCTGCTTGGTGGGGCTGCTCCTATATAAGGCAGGCTGTTGTTATGCAAGGCTGCACTGTGGGGAAGATGCATCACTGACCAGCAGGTGTGGCTGTTTGGTGAGGCTGTAGCTCTAGGGATGGCTCCTGTATAACTAGCCCCTATTGTAGGAGTCTACTGCTTTGTAGGAAAGATGTATTGTTACCTATCTGGTGGCTACATGTGGCTACCTGGGGACTTTGCTTCAAAGAACTATTTTGTTTAGTGGCTCCTTCTTAGCAATGGTTACATGGCCACTGGCTCCTACAATAAAGACTCTTATATACCCACAACTGCTCTGTCTACCACCCAGCATCCAAGAAGGTCCAGCCCCTGGAAGAGGGTCTCAGACCCAACAGTTGGCTTAGTGGAGCAGGATAAAGGAACAGAGTGCCTAACAATTGGCGCTATGAGCAGGATTCAGGAGTATGTGGGGGTTTGAGGAGTGAGTGCTCCCACAAGCTGATACCACAGACTTATCACATTTTAGACTATTCAGTATGCCCACCCCTACCCTAACTCACATTGTTAGATTCTATGGCAGGACCGAAGGTGCTCAGGCAAATGAAGATATTCCTAAAAGTCATGGATTTCCAGGGACTTAGATATTACCTGTCAGGAGCCAAGGTAAAAGCCAGACCTCTCTTTAGGCAAAGTCTAATTCTTTACTACATAGTGGCCAGAGGTGGGATTCTGGTTCATGAAACATAAGAATATTACATATATTACCTTTTTATCCTCTGTTTCTTTTTATAAAACAATCTTTTGTCCATGACATAAGCTACTTTAAAAATTTCAACTGTTTTGGGAAGCACTAATAATATCAATGATTTGATATTTGTGTGGTAACAGCCAGTTCTTTAATCTGGTATTTTGCTTTTAGAAAAAAAACTTCTGATGCCATAAGAAAAAATAAATTCAGGGCAAAAACATTGCTGTGAAGAAATGTTTTATATAGTGGTTTGTAGGAATTTTTAAAAAGTAAAACAAAACCTATAAGAGAGATATGTCTAGGAGATCTCTTGCTGAGTTAGAGAAAATAATTTTAATTAATTAATTCAAACAAATATTCCATGATTTATTTATAATTTTTTAGATCATAGTTAATGAGCTTTCAGTTGTTTCAACAGACATAGTAAACATGACCCAATATAAAGTTACAAATTAATTCACTTTTAGTTTATCTACTTCTTTATTTTAAAAACTAGAGCCTGGTGCACAAAATTTGTGCACAGGGCAGGAGTGGAGAGTGTCCCTCAGCCCAGCCTGCACCCTCTCCAATCTGGGATCCCTCTCACAATCTGGGACCGCTGGCTCCTAACCACTCGCCTGCCTGCCAGCCTGATCACCCCCTAACCACACCCCTGATGGCCCAATTGATGCCTAACTGCTCCCCTGCCAGCCCAATCGTCCCCAACTGCCCTCCCCTAACAGCCATCATGTGGCATCCATCTTGTGGCAGCCATCTTGTGACAACATGGGGGAGGCTATCTTGTGATGACATGGGGGCAGCCATCTTGTGATGATGTGGGGGCAGCCATCGAAGGTATTGCGTGAGGGCGTGAGGGCCACCTAGGCTTTTATTAGTATAGATATCAGTTCCTTGTTTCAATATGGAGATTATTTTATTTCTATCGATAGACATGCCTAAGAAGTCAAAACATAAAATAAATAAAATAAAATAGCATATATGGCACATGTTCTTGAGAGCAGTAGTAAAACTTTGGTGTGAACATGTTGACTGGGAGGGTAAATGAATGTCAGTGGGCATTCATAGTCAATGAGTTGTTGAGGAACTCCCTACTTGTCTCTATGTGTCTGTTTCCTATGCCATAGTGGTTTCCTGGAAGTAAGAATGAAATTAACATTGAAGATGAAGGGGAAAGAACTTGTAGGACACCTCTGTGAAACGTCTATAGTAAAAAGGAAAAGTACAATTCTGACATTAGGGGTTATCTTTTGGTATCTGAGTTCTGTGTCAGTATTTAGTAAAATAATTAGTACTCTTCAATATTTTATTTCATCTATCATATTTTGAAGGAAATAGAAATTCTTCAAGTAAATAATTTAATTAATGATAGGTCTTCCCCAGATAAATAATTAATTAGTGATAGGTCTTTCCCAGTAGTGTGTCAGTAAAGGTTTTACTGGATTTTCACCAGTGTAATTGGTAAACAACATTAGATTTGATGTTCTATTGTTAATGAGATGTTTAACTTCAATGATATTAGACTCTCTGGAGCTTGCCATTTGTGTTTGAGTTGCCTAATGTGGTATGCTTGTGGTGAAATCTGTATAGATCAGTGGTTCTCAACCTGTGGGTCGCTACCCCTTTGGGGGTCGAACGACCCTTTCACAGGGGTCGCCTAAGACCATCGGAAAATACATATATAATTACATATTATTTTTGTGATTAATCACTATGCTTTAATTATGTTCAATTTGTAACAATGAAAATACATCCTGCAAGTCAGATATTTACATTGCGATTCATAACAGTAGCAAAATTACAGTTATGAAGTAGCAACGAAAATAATTTTATGGTTGGGGGTCACCAAACATGAGGAACTGTATTAAAGACTCGCGGCATTAGGAAGGTTGAGAACCACTGGCATAGATGCTTGCAAAAATAATCCAATCCAATCTGTACAATACACCCAGGCAATTTGATCTAGAGTGACTTTTTTCAATTATACATATACCATGGTTTCCAACAAGACCCCTTCAGGTTGTGAATAGGGACTTTTCTGTTTTCCACTCCTTCCTTCAAACTACTCTCAAATTATAGACTCCACATTGTAATTTCATTGTTGAAGTTTACTTTGAGCACCTGTTGTGATTATCATAATGATGTTTAAATAGATACTTGTTGAAAGGCGCATTGCATTCTTAGTCTAGTGACATACCCTGAGCGTTAGTAGGCACAGTTATCACCCTCTTTGATTTGTGCAGGTGCAATTAGTGCTATTTGTTCTTTATTTGTATCAAAGCTTCTATACTGAGCAGGTACCATCCTTTTCAGCACAGGTACTGAAAAAAAATGATAAAATAATTTTTTTAAATGTTTCCTTATACTGGCATGATACTTCCAAAATAGATTTAAATGTGCAGGAGATATTGTTAGAGTATCCTTTAGGAATAAACAATTACAATTACATATGTTTCTATTTGTAATCATTACATATAATACTATCTAGTACTCAAGACACCATAGATGCTGATACATTTTATTAGTAACAATTAGTCCAGTGATCCCTGTTGAAATTAAAATGATAATACAATGTCCTGTTTTTTTGTTGTTGTTGTTTGTGTGTGTGTGTGTGTGTGTGTGTGTGTGTGTGTGTGTTTTAATGAAACAAAGGATGAAGCTAATAATGGGCCATCCACTAGTTATGTAAAATAGAAAATAAATGACACTACTATTAGTATTGTCTGATCTTGATATTTGCAATTCTGCCTCTGAAAGAAGAGTATGTTGGAACATTTTCTAGATTGGCCATAGTTTTCCAACAAGAGTAACAAATATTTAAATTAATTCCAACAGGAAACTTGTCTGGTCCACAGTGTTCTCAGGGAACAATTCCTATCCTAAAAAATTTATTTAATAGGTTTTACGGAGCATCTTTATGAAGTACTTTGCTAGATGCTGTGAAGGTAAAAATGAGCAAGATATAGGTCTTCCCTCGACGAGGTTTCTATTCTCAAAGAGAGCTGAGGCATACACAGTTGTAATATGTGAAAAATGATTCAGTATTATAGGGAAATATTAATAAATGAGACTTCAGGATGGGAAGTCTTTTCTTTTTCCTCTCAGCTTAGGGGATCATTTAGGGGTACCATTTAGTTAAGGCTTGAGAGAAAAGATTTATGGAACAATTGAGGTAATTGGCACTCCACACAGAGAACAGAGATATGAATACACAGGATGTGTTCTGGGGGCACACACAAGAATTGTTTAATTGCAGTGTAAGGGGCATAAAAGGGAAAACTAGGGGATAATATTGAAAAGATGTGTTGGCTTGGGTCAGATTATGGGCTTGAGATCCTACTTGTCACTCACGAATGGGTTCCACCCTGCCTGGGAGCATTTTGAATGTGTCAGTCAATCTAAAGCCAACGCCAGACAGGAAAGCCTCAGAATGTAGATCTCAGTGAGGCTCTGGCTAGGTCTCTGGAGTGTGTAGCTGTGCCTGCCCTGTTGGCTTGCGCAGCTGGAATGCAGAAGCAGTAGAATGCCAATAGATGTAATTTCTCCCAAGCCTTAGAGGAGGATATTGAGAATTCTATTTTCGTGCACAAAAAATGGATAGGGTTTACTAGCCACTTTCTTTTGAACAACTACTGACAATGTGCTAGTATTAAAATTGTACAAAACACTGCCTGTGAAAGCATGTTGTTATTTCTCAGATGTAGAAAAGGAGTTAGACTTATGGGTTTAGTCTGGAATTGAAAGTAAGATTTGGCTCCCAAACTCACCTGTACACCATTCCAATTTCATAATCCTGTAAATCTTAACTGCCCATGGCCAAGTTCTCAACTGCATTTTAAAAATGATGGCAAATCTCACTGATGGAATCAGACGAGGCATACAGAGGTTAGATAGGTAGTCCAAGCAAAATTCTATGAAGACAGATGGCAGGGAGATTGATTCTGATGATGAGTACCTAGAAAGAGTATTAAGATTCACATATCCTTTAAGAATTAGAGAGAGCCAGCCTTTTCGATATTACATATTGAATAGACAAATTCATTAAAAATAAAAAATACATGGACATTTGAGTATTTTGTGGCACGTTTCATGAGTTACAGTTATTGAGGATACAACATTATAATCATTTGTCCACATGAATATGAGGATCTCTAGCTTCATAACCTTCATGAGAACAGAAAATTAAGTCAAATAATATTTGGTCTCAAACACCATGAAGCACTAGACTCCTGTTAATTCAAATATTACTTCAAATATATACTTACAATCCTGCAGCAAGATAGAAATCAAAATGCTAAAAGAATATGAAGCACAGAAAATTACCTGACGGCATTCAATAATGACAGTACTTGAAGCACCAACTTTTGTTAGGCTCTATAGCCTATGACTTGTAAAGCTCAACACTATTCTGTAGAGAACCACTCCATAAAGACACCCGAAAGCATAATTTTTCTTTACATTTTCAACTTTGGTTTATGTCATATTATTTAGTTATGTGATGAATAAGAAGGGTCATTTTACGGGAGGAATGTGACAACCTGTCCAGACTCCAGCTTTGCTAAATTTTTGTGAGAAAGATCTGTCTTCAATCCAGTAGTTACAAATTCAGGAAATTAGAGGATCCACAAAAACAACAATGAGGATAATAAATGCTAACATAAGGCAATATATACAATTGTTCTTGATTGAGTCTTCGTGTGTGTGTTTTCCTACTATCTATGTAGATGACAGGCAACAAGGTGTAAGAGTGTTTTCTCAAGAAGTTCTCTGCCTTGGTTGCTAAGATCCATGAAGCTCACTCACTAGCTTTTGTCTTGAATTCTTTTCAGGAGCAGTGTAGGATGTTAGCTCTACATTCAGGATATGTCTGTAGTCTCCCGCTGAGATTCCATAAGACATTCCTGCTCCACGAGCCTTGTAATATTCCTAAACTCTGATTTCAGAAGTAAATTCCATTTAAATATATTATAAATAAACTCTTTGCCCTCTCTGGAACTAGACTAATTAAATATAGGCTTATGATAAAACACACACACACACACACACACACACACACACACACACACAAGCAAATAAGTGTTTTCACTGAGTGCCACTGAGTGACAATTAAAATATATTTTACATGTGATAATACATATCATAAGCTTTTTCTCAGCCTCATTATTATTGTAATAGGTCCTTTTAAATAATTGATAAATGCCAAGTCCTTTAATACTTAGTTTCAAGACATTTTAAACAATGTTGTACTTGTTATGTCAAAAGATAGGAGATTCAAAGATGACAGAATATCTAAAAAATTTTCTATAGTCAGAATAATAGAGATATCAAACTTTTGTGATTTTCAAGTTATATTTTGGGATTTTCTTTTTAAAAATATATTTTTATTGATTTCACAGAGGAAGTGTGAGGGAGAGAGAAATAGAAACATCAATAATGAGAGAATCTTTAATCGGCTGCCTCCTGCACACCCCACACTGGGGATTGTGCCTGCAACCCAGGCATGTGCCTTGACTGGGAATAGAACCATGATCTCCTGGTTCATATGTCAACGTTCAACCACTGAGCCATGCTTGCCAGGCGGGATTTTGCTTTAAAGATGAAATTTGTCAAATTGATTTTCCATATCTAAAATAGTTTATGTCCCTTATATTTGTAATCAGTTATGTCTACAGAGCTCTTTTGAGAGAAATAATAGTATCAGTGAAGACCTTGTTTAATTATAAATGTAGTATTTTATTTTGGATTATATCTATTCAAACATATTTTAGTGTGATAAAGGTCTAGGGTGGGGACTGGGGGCAGGCTAGAAGGGGTCAATGGGGGAAAATGGGACATATGTAATACTTTCAACAACAAAGATTTTTAAGAAATACATATTTTGAACTAAATTGAGAAAGATCAACAGTGTCATAAGGCCAATAGAATATTAGTTCAGAAAGCTCAGAAAACTTCCATGAATGAGATTTAATAAAATTGTGTGTGTTCAGAGGAAAAGGCTATCACAGAAAATTTAACTGAAAGGCAGAGGTTTTGCTTTAGAAAAAGAGTTACAGAAAGCTGTTCTGGCAAAAGTAACTGACTGTTCTGAAAGTTATGGAAGGGTAAGATAAGTATTAAAGATTTTGTTGCTCTTTGCAATGAATATGAAATTTGCAATATACAGGGCAGTTTAAAAGTCAGAACTCTTACTACCTAGAATTGCTTACAGGATGCTATATAAAAAGAAAGTATAGTTTTAAGAGCAATCTTTTTTTAAGTATTTTTATTGATTTTAGAGAGGGGAGAGGAGAGGGGAGGAAAAGAGAGGAGAGAGAAGAGAGGAGAGGAGAGGAGAGGAGAGGAGAGGAGAGGAGAGGAGAGGAGAGGAGAGGAGAGGAGAGGAGAGGGGAGGGGAGGAGAGGAAAGTTGCCTCCCATATGTGCCCCAACTGGGGATCAAACCTGCCACCTTTCAATGTATAGGAGAATGCTCCAGCCAATGGAACCACACCAGTCAGGGCATTTAGAGCGATCTTAAAATTCTAGTCAACTTTCCTGACTTCCTGGATGAAAAAATTATTACAAATGATATAACATAACCTCCAATCTGTATTTCAACATCCTTTCTAAACTCACCCTTGTTTGTATTTTTGCATTAAACTCAGCTCAGGTTTACTAATATTTTTAAATTTTTATATCAAATGCATATTTATTGTAAAAATACATAAGATCAGTGTTTGAGTCTTAAATTGTGGTGCTGGCTCTATCGGTCTAACAAGCAGTATTGTTTTTCTTGTCGGCAAGGGAATGGCAAAAAGGAGCGTGAGGGAGGAGACATCTTGAAGGTTTTAGGGCTCACAATAGCAAGGGAGCCACCCACCATCACTTGCCTTTGACAGAGGCTCAAAGACCAGCAGAGGAATGGGAAAGATTTACATTAGAGAAAAGGGATGCTTCAGGTCTGTCCGGATTGAAGGCTGAAGGCCTGGAGGGGGGCCAACTAGAAGCATGGCATTCTATGTAGGTTAGCAGAGCAGAGTTGACTTTTTCTGGTAGGTCTTACATTGGAAGCGGGGAAAATTAGACTAGTTGCCAGTTATTGATTAAACTAGAGGCCCGATGCAAAAAATTCATGCAAGGGGCTCAGCCCTTGCAGCTGCAGTGGCTTGCCTAGGCCCTCACATCCCCAGGTTTGTCTGGTAGGTCGTCCGGAATGACATCTGGAAGGTCGTTGGGCTGTCCAGTCTAATTAGCATATTATACTTTTATTATTATAGATATGGCTGTTTTGGGGTTGGTTACTATAGAAGTTGTAATTTGGCTTCCTGGACTATTTGGTGTGTCCGTGCTTTATTTTTATACTAGAGGCCCAATGCACAAAAATTCATGCAAATGTAGGCCTGCCTTCCTCTGGCTGCCGGCACTGGCTTCATTCCAGCACCCAGGACCCAGGCTTCCCTCCTCTGTCCACCAGCAGGCACTGGGACCTGGGCTGGCTTCCCTCCAGCCCTGGCTTCATCAGGAAGGACATCCGGAATGATGTCCGGAATGACATCCAGAAGACCAGAAGACGTCTGGTCTAATTAGCATATTACCCTTTAATTATTATAGATATGGTCTGGACATTGTCTGTATATTCAGTCTCTCACTACAGACATGTATCTCTGATGCCCCATGTGTACATGTAATTAGATGCTGATTTCACACATGTGTTTACCAGAAATCTTCCATTGAAGAACTGCACTTGTAGAAATAGGAGAAAAAACTTCACCAGCTGGCTAATTGACTGGTTCTACCATGTTAGTTGTATAACACTGCATTGACCAGCTGCCGAAGCCAACACCATGTAACTCTATAAATAAAAATGACTATATTAATATAATAATTGTATTTGTTTGCAGAAGAAGAAATAAAGAAAAATTATTTCTGAAGCCTAATTTTTCTTATAGTGTTTCCATTTGCATTTTATATACCAAAAAAATGTACTTACCATGATGGGATTATTGTATTTGTGTCAACCTCTACGTTTAGGTAATATTAATTACACATTTAATTTTTCTATCTTTTTTTTCAAATTGCATATTTTTTTCAATTTCATCTTATGCTTATTAAAAACTAGATGAATACCACACTGATTTATCTAAATTTCAATTTCCTAAGTAATGGACTTTGGCTGTCATCAAAGCTAATGTATTCAGCTAAATTTATTAGACCCTCCAAATCTCCGATATTTATTTAGAGTTTCCTCCGAGGTTCTTTCCCTTGAGAAAATAAATTATGAATATGTCAAACATGCTAGTTCTAACATTTAACAAGATAATAAACTGTCTTATAAAACTGCACTAAGAAAAAGAAATACAAAGCTAATCTTCAAATTCTCTTCTAACAGTAGTCTACAGAGGTCTGGAGTCAAAGTTTGTATTTCTCTCTGCAGGTTACAAAGCACAAAGGACACTGTTATTCAAAGCTGACAATCTGTCCATATATCTTTAAAAGGAATCCTCACTGAAGAATCTGGAAGATGAGGTCAATGTTAGGGTTTCCTTCCAAATACCTTAGATTATGAGTGCTCATTTTACTTTTGTTACCAAAACACTCAATCAAAATACCTTTACAAAGGACCTACTGTGTCTAAGGTTTACTAGGCTTTACTGAAGATAAGAAAATACCTAGTCGGTTTGGATCAGGGGATAGAGCTCAGATTGAAGGGTTCTAGGTTTGATTCCAGTTAAGGGCACATACATCAGTTGGAAGCTCATTGGATCATAGTCAGGGTGAGTGTGGGAGGCAACCAATTGATGTCTCTCTCTCACATTGATGTTTCTCTCTTTTTGTCTCTCCTCTTCCCTTCCCCTCTCCCTAAAAGTCAATGGGAAAATATCCTCTCAAATAAGATACCTAAAACAGAATTACTGCCTGCAAAAATACAGAGTAACAAAGACTATTTGAATAAAAAGAAAAGTTGCTGAGTATTAAAAATATCAAATAAATTAATTGTATTTATTGTCCAGTGCAGGCAGGATCCTAATAGAAGTTATCAAAATGTTCCTAATTTTAAAACCCAAAGGTGCCAAGAAAAAAACTTTCTCATGACTGAAAAAATAAATTTAAATAAAGGAAAACAGCAATTGCCCAGCTGATGTTGCTCAGTGGTTGACCTATGAACCAGGAGGTCATGGTTTCATTCCTGGTCAATGCACATGCCTGGTTGTGGACTCGATCCCCAGTAGGGGCCTTCAGGAATTCTCTCTCATCATTGGTGTTTCTATCTCTCTCCCTCTCCCTTCCTCTCTCTAAAATCAATAAAAACGTAATTTTAAAATATTTTTAAAAAAGGAAAGCAGCAATTTCTTTCCTATCGTGTGTACTTACCCTCCACAACCTGCTAAATATGTATTGTGAAATAAATTATCAGCAAAACTATATTGGCACAGGCCAGAAGAATAGAATAGATTCTGTATATAAATATGAAAAGAACACATTGAAGAAAAGAAAACAAAATAGAAGTGGATTAGAAATGTTTCACATAATTAGAATAAGGTGAGATTTCCAACAAGTGCCACAAAGTATACTGTGTAATATGCTTGCTATGTTTTTTCTGGTATATACATTATTTTAATTAAATTTAGCTTCATCATTGACCTGTCTTCTGAAAGCTTAGAAAATGTTCCATCAGAGATCTATCTAATCTAGAGTTAAAATAATAATCAAAATGCTCTAGCACTCAAAGCATTATATTTGTAAATAACCCTAAATAAGAAGCATCCTTGGAATCTTGAATCTTGTTTTCTCAGCTTATGAACAGCTTTTTTTAAAAATATAGACACTGTGTGTGTGTGTGTGTGTGTGTGTGTGTGAATCATTAAAACTTGAGAACAAGCAGAGTAATTATAAAATATTTCAGGAGGTCTATCAAGCTGTCTAGAGATTCCCCAAGGTGAGATTAATCTGACAGTTTTGGCATTTTTGCCTGATCTGAGGAGAAACTGGACTATACATGTATTATAATTAGTGTTTTCTTTAAGTACCTTTTTTTTCTTTATTATTCAACCTACATTGCTCACTGGGAGTTAAATAAATCAAATTCCATGTATTTTCCCCATATTTCTTTTACATCTCTCCCTTGACAGGATGAACACATTTAATTTTTATATCAGTTTTCATAAAATGTGTCCATTCATATCAAGTATTATGACATTAGTTGATCAAAATATTTAGTTGACTCTTGAGTTCCCTTTGGAAGTTCAGGCCTAGGACTGAATGAGATTCTGATTCTGTTAGCACTGAAAAATAAAACAAAATATTAGATCTGGACTCTTGACTTAAGGAAGAAAATAATTTTGATGACTAGTGGCTCTATGAGGAACAAATTGCTTTTATTTTATTCATTTTCCAAATCTTTTCTCCCTAAGACTCTCTAGAAGATTTCTGTTTTTTTATGAAATAGTGCCCTGCTCCAGTTTTAGCCCCTAATCATGTGATTGATTTCAAGCAAATATTTTATCTTCAAGGGGCCCAGGAAAAATTTATGGAGGGCTCATTCTGGGTTATACAATATGACCTGAGAGTGTTATTTCATAACAGAGTATGTGTTTTTGAATATTTTCCATGTACTATGTGCTTACTATACACACATATTGTTTAACTTATTTAACACAGTAAACTTATGAAGTGGGTGCTGTGTTAGCCATTTGATAGATGTGGCAACTGATGCTTAGGTCACAGCATTAGTGAGTTACAGATTGGGGAAGTATCCCCAAAGCCCATTTTCTTACAGTATGCTCTGTGACCTCTTTTTCCGCATACCTAAGATATGAAAGTCAGAATGTATGAGATTCAAAAACAAACAAGGGTTTCATAATGGTGAGCTAGAATGGAGCAGTGGTCTCAAGGGTCTCAAAGTATGGCCAGAGAACCAGCAGAATCAGCATTACCAAGGACCATCTTAGAAATGCAAATTATCTGACTGCATCTAAACTCTGGGTGTGGGACCAGCAGTGTGAGCGTTAACAAGACCTCTAGAGAATTCCGCTGGTATGGAGTTTAAAAGCACTGACTTCACCCAAATTGTCTTTGCTTGAATCATGCCTTGAACCTGTCTTAACTATGCAAATTAGGTAAAATAATTTATCTTTCCGCATTTATCTCTCCTTAAATGGGAATAAAATTATATTTGCCTCAAAGACTAATTGTGAGGATTAAAATTATATATATTATATCCTATCTAATAAAAGAGAAACATGGTAATTGGCATACGACCGCTACCCTTCCCATTGCCTAATCAGGGCAATATGCAAATTAACTGCCAGCCAAGATGGCGGCCGGCAGCCAGGCAGCTGGAAGCGAACATGAGGCTTGCTTGCTTCAGTGACGGAAGACACCAACGTTCCCCGCCTGCCGCTGCCGGCCTCTGAGCTGCAACTCTAAGCAACTATGTTACAAATATAGAAGCTAAACAAAACCCCAGAAACCTGATTTAGTCACCGGGCTTCAGCCAGCAGGATCACAACATTGTTTCAAATACAGAAGGTAAACAAAGGCCAGAAACCTGCTTTCAGCAGTAGAGGCCTAAGAGCTGGAGCCTCAGAGCTAAAGCTGGCCCAGAATAAAAAAGAAAAAGAAAAAAAGGAGTGGATGGGAGCTTCAGTCACTCGCCAGCCTGAAAACAGCCCTCAGCCCCTCACCCAGACTGGCCAGGCACCCCAGTGGGGACCCCCACCCTGATCCAGGACACCCTTCAGGGAAAACCAGCTGGCCCCCACACATGCACCAGGCCTCTATCCTATATAGTAAAAGGGTAATATGCCTCCCAGCACCGGGATCAGCGGAGCCGAGAGGCTTCTCGGCACCGGGATCAGCATGACAGGGGGCAGCGCCCAAACCCCCTGATCACCCTGCGGCTGAGTGTGACAGGGTGCGGGGCCACAACCTCCCTATCGGCCCTGCTCTGTTCATGACAGGGGAAGGCGCCCCAACCCACTGATCAGTCCTGCTCTGTGCCTGATAGGGGGTAGCTCCACAACCCCCTGATTGCCCTGCGGCTCTGTGTTTGACGGGGTAGAGCCATAACCGCCCCATCGGCCCTGCCCTGAGTGTGACAGTGGCGGCGCCCCAACCCCCTGATCCTCCCTCCTCTGTGTGTGACAGGGGGCAGTGCCCCAACTCCCCTATGGGCCCTACTCTGTGAGTGACAAGGGGGAGCTCCCCAACCCCCTGATCGGCCCTGCTCTGTGCATGACAGTGTGACTGAGGGTGGCATTGCAACCTCCCGATCCGCCCTGCCCTGTGCATGACTGGGGCGGTGCCCCAACTCCCCAATTGGCCCTGCTCTGAGCCTGACCAGGGGCTGCACCTAGGGATTGGGCCTGCCCTCTGCCACCCGGGAGCAGGCCTAAGCCAGCAGGCCGTTATCTCCCGAGGGGTCCCAGACTGCGAGAGGGCACAGGCCGGGCTGAGGGACCCCCCCTCCCCCCCGAGTGCACAAATTTTTGTGCACCGGGCCTCTAGTATATATATATATAATTTAGTAGAATGTGTACAGTAAACTACTCCACAATTATTAGCTTATTATTATTAGAAAATGAGTATCTGTGCTGTGGGAGGAAAGGTTTCCTCTGTCCTAGGTCATTAGGTGAAAACATTTGAAAGTCCCTAGAAGATAAAATCTGTAAAGTTTATTCCTATTCTATTATTTTTAATAACAGCAACTTCTAGGCCATGCTTATAAGAGTTCTTCTGACCAAACCTGTTTATTAGAGCCATTTAACTTACCTTCATAACATACAAATAGGCTTAAAATTATTTTTCATAGTTTTTCAGAATATAATAAAAAATATGAACCAGACAGCCCTGTAAAGTTTTTTATTTATTTTTGTTTTGTTGTTTTTGTTTATTTTCACTCTAATTTTTTTTACTTCCTCCTAGTTCTGTCCTTCATCTAAAACCCAAATATGTCCTAAGTACCCACAGACTCTTGATACAAAATATTTCCTCAGACAACCATTTGCTCTGCACTGATCTATACTTTTGTTCCCTTAAATCTTTAAAATTGGGATAGTTTGATAACTTTAAAGATTACTAAGCATGCTCATATTTTCCCCATTTTATTTGAAAAGATATTTATGTGCTAACACTCTCCTAGATACGGAGCTAGTTATCAAAGCTCAATGAACTCTAGAATCCACCAAAGTCTGATCTCCATTGGTAACTATGAAATTCATCTGACTATGAGGAAACATGCAAGAATATTAGCTATGGGAACAAAGAAAGAAGGAGCTCATCTAACTCAAAGAATGAGAGCTATAACCATCTTTTAGATGAGGAATATTTGAAAGATGAATCAGAGTCTAGGGTGGAAAGCCATTCAGTGGAGGAAACAAAAGTTGCAGAGGCATTAGCTCAGGGACCTTACTAATCTGGAGAACTGTGTCTAGCATAGCTGGAGAGAAGAAGCAGTGGAACAGAGTGGGAAGGAAGAAAGAGAGGGGATTATGGAAGTATGTCTTATCAACCTACCAGGCCGGTATGGTTGATTTTATCTTTATTTTGCAGAAGAGGAAAATGAGTGAGGCCTATTGAGCAAAAATTACATAGAAAATAAACAACAGAGCACAAATTCAAGACCAGGTCATATTCCAACTCTTATTTTGCACTCTTTCAGCTGAATTATATGCCTAGTTAGAATGTTCGTAATCAAGTATCATTTCCCTTATTTATATACACAGTTTAGATACTCTGGTCTGACATTTACCAAAAGAATATTTTTGACAGAGCTTTTACAAATGACCCAATTTTTTACTTACTTAGAAATAAGTGTTTTCCTGAATGTACCCAGTGCTTTAGGCAACTAGAAATAAGAAGAGAAGGAAGAATGGAAAGAAATTAATGCTGCTTGATTGCCTGCTGTGAACCAGGGACTATGCTAGATATTATATATAGTATGTTATTTGAGTACTCACAACAGTTGTTTAAGTTATATATTATTAACTTCTTACAAATGAAGACTCTGAGATTGAGATATAAAAAAAAAAAAAATTGTCCAAGGTCATGTAGCCAGTTAAGTGGAAAGTAAAGCTAGAATTTGGGTCGGCTTGACCCAGGACAAAATCATCTCAAAATCAACTCTGTTCCTCACGAATGTGTTTAACAATAAGCTCAAAACAAAACCACTAGGTAATCTAAAAAAAAATGGATTGAGAAAAGGTTTTAGGATAGTGTCTTGAAGAAAGGACATACTTATGCAAAGAAATTATCAGGGCATTTTAACCTAATTGCATAAATAATCCTGCATTTTATATAGCTTTTGGATTTAAAATTTATAGAAAGAATGATGAGGTCAGGGGAACATGAATGACGATAGATCATGAAGCAGCATGAAGAAACAATGAGTAAACTGGGGGTATAAAAGGGGTTTTCAAGGGCTTCATTTGTCAACTCATTTATATTTCATTTGTGAAGGTACTCATCCATTATTCCATATTTCCCAAAGAATCAGTTTTCTGTATGATCAGATTTTGGCCAAGCTAATTTTTAGAACACAATGATACTTCATCAGAGGAGGCTATTAATTCAAGCTCTAGGCTGGAATCCATTAGTGTCTGAGAGACTACTCACCATCCAAGGAAGATCGGCTTCAATCCCTGTTTGAGCCCAGTCCAGGCTTTTCCACAAATCTTGATTACTCAAGTTAGTTCTTCAGTATTTGGCCCCCTTTCTCAGGATCCTGATCTTCCAGGAATGACTTTGAGTGATAAGTTTATTCATTGTTCAGTCGTGGAAAGTAAGTGAAAAAAACAAAACAGCAACAACAACAAAAAAAACGAGAAACATCTCCAGAGCACTCATAAGTATTATATAAAATTCTCTATATTTCTAAGTAGTTTATCTTGTTGAAGGCAAAAATATTGATTACTTAACCATCTGCATATAATGTATTACTTAAAATAAGAACAAAGGCACTTATCATAGTTTTGTATTGACCCAACATTTTTCTAATACATGAGCTATAAGTCACATAGACTAGGGAGACACTTGTAATTATTTTTATTATTAAAAAACAATTCTAAAAATTATAAGTATAACCCACTGAGTGCCTACAAGCATTTTTCTAGACCAGGGGCTGAAAATAAATATTTTGGCTATGTGAGCTATAGAAGATCTGTTGCAATTACTCAACTCTCCTGACAAAACAGCAAACAGACAATACGTAAGTGAATAGATGTAATTTGTTTCAATGAAACTTTATGGATAGTGACATTTAAATGTCATGTAACTTTTATATATCATGAAATATTCTTCTTTTGGTTTTTTCAGCTATTACAAATTTAGAAACCATTCTGAGCTCATGATCCGTACAAAAAAAGGGCTAGGGATTCACCCGTGGGCCATTGTTTGCCCATCACAGTTCTAGACATTTACCTTTTCACCTCAGTCACTGTCATCCATCTCAAGATAAGATTTATTATCTCTTTTGCATAGATGATGAAACTAAGTATTAAGAAGTAGTTAAAAGACTTGAACATCACATAGCAATTGAGTTTAGCAAACCTTTAATAATTTTCTTGACCTAAGCCTTAGATTCTTTATATGTCAACTTAGAGGAATCACTCACATTTATAGTAGTACTAGGGGCCCGATGCACAAAATTCGTGCACTGGGTGTGTGTGTGGGGGGGAGTGTCCCTCAGCCCAGCCTGCCCCCTCTCACATACTGGGAGCCCTCAGGCATTGACCCCCATCACCCTCCAATCACAGGATCGGCCCCTTGCCCAGGCCTGACGCCTCTGGCTGAGGTGTCCAGCCCGGGCAGCAGGGACCCGCAGATGCAGTGGCCCCATGATCGTGGGCTTCGCTTTAGGCCCAGGCAAGGGACCCCTAACTCCTGGGACTGCCAGCTTCGACCGTGCCCAGCTCCCATCACTGGCTCCACCCCTACTTCCTGCTATCACTGGCCAGGGCGGAAAAGGTACCTGATTCTCTGATCATGGCTGGGGGGCAGGGCAAAGGCAGCCCTGGGGCCGCCTTTGCCCTGCCCCCCAGCTCTTAGCTCCCCCCTGGGTTTCTGATCACTGTCAGTGGCAGGGGGCTTCTTCCTGCTTTCCCTTTCGCCTCCCTGCATTGTGCCTACATATGCAAATTAACTGCCATCTTGTTGGCAGTTAACTGCCAATCTTAGTTGGCAGTTAATTTGCATATAGCCCTGATTAGCCAATGAAAAGGGTATCGCCGTACGCCAATTACCATTTTTCTCTTTTATTAGTGTTGATAACAGGGATTAAATTAAATGATTTATTTATTCAAATTATTTAATTCTTAGTTGTAGACTCTTCCCTGAAATACTAAAATTCAAAAGGTATATGTGTAAAGCAGACCTTGCCTTTTCCCACATGAAGCTCATAATTACATTTATAAAATATAAACATAAATTTAAAATTAGAACACATGTGATTGATGCTTTGATAGAAAAAAAAAATGAAGGCCTAAGGGAAAATACAGCAGAGGTGCCTATTCCAATTTTCAGGAAAAGCCTATTAGAAAACAATGGTGCCAAATGAAGCTGTGAAATGATTTACTGAAATGAAGAAAAAAGACAATATTTCAAGCAAGGGCAATGTGAAGATGAGAGAGAATCAGTCCTTTAGGAAAATAAGTCCTGGCCATGTGGCTCTGCTGGTGGGAGCATCATCCCATACACAGAAAGGTTGGAGGTTCAATTCTCCGTGGGGCACATACCTAGGTTGTGGGTTCACAACTGTCTCAGGCGCTTACAAGAGGCAATTGATCAATGTATCAATGTTAGAAACATAGATCTCTCTCTCTCTCTCTCTTTCTCTCTCTCTCTCTCTCTCTCTCTCTCTCTCTCTCTCCATTCCTTCCTCTCTCTAAAATAATTAAACATATCCCAGGGGAAGGATTAAAAAAGTGAAAGAAGTTCAATATGACTAGAACATATACATCAAGACATAAACAAAATTGAGTTCAAGACCTAATGTTAGAGAAGTAAGACATATAAAGGCATGCTAATAAGTTTACACATTACCCTAAGAACAAAGGAAGTCCTGGAGTTTAAACAATGAAAATATAGTATTAGACTTGTATTTTGAAAAGTTTATTCTATTGCACTATGAGAAACGGGCTAGAAATTGTCAAGAATGGGTCCAGGGAGACCAGTTCAAAAGAAGATGCTATGGTCCAGATGAATGATGATGGTGATTTGAATTAGAGTAATGGTAGAATAAATTAAGAGAAAGAATCAGATTCAATAAATGTTAAATAATTTTATTCATTTTAAAATATTTATTGCATATCTACTTATCGCATCCACTGTTTGAGGTGCTAGGGTTAGAACAATAAACAAAATAGGCTGACAACTCTGTCATATCATAAGAATAATGGACAATGTAGAGTCAAAAGTTATTTCTAGGATTTTACTTATTGAAGCTGGATGGATGGTGGTAATGTGAACTGAGATAAGGAAAAATAGGAGGAGAAACAGCATTGGTGTGTAGTGATTTAAAAACCTGACTAAAATTCTTTACAGTTCTTCCTTAGTGCATATTTCCTTCTGAAGCTAAGTAGGACCAGAACCAAAAATAAAGACATAGTAGGTTTATGGCTCTCTAAAATAGTTTTATTAATTTAGCTTTCTCCTACCTTTATAACCAGAAAATAAAAATAAAAAATCAGAGAGGAAGGAAAATATGACCGGAGTTACAGAACAAGAGCAGACATGTCTCATATAAACAGATGTCAGAGAAAAACTTACGTGCGTGCCTCCTTCGCCACCCCTCAAAATAGACATTTTTTTCAAGGTAGCATCTACTCTATTTTAAAATGGCTTGTCTAGAGCTTTTATACACTGAGTACAGCCTTGACAAAGCTTGGATTTTTCAGGTGACATATCTTAGGTGGTTCCTACCAATTTCTCCAATAGCCATACAAAGGACCAGCCTATCTTTTTTTCCCTATATTCTGGGATTCCTTAAAAATAGATAGTATTACAGATAATTTCCTTACCATGATATTTTACTCATAAATATAGTTCTAATTCATAATATTTGTTACCTAATAATTATTCTCTTTGTGTGTGTAGTTAGACTAACACAAATATTTTTTATGATTTTTACATACAATAAAACCCTATTCATGGATAGTATATTCCAAATACTCCATATCCTAGTTAGATGAACACAGAAACTTAGTAAATGGAGATCATCCTTTAAAAAAAAAGTAACATGATGAGTTTATTTCTTGATATATTATTGAAAGTGCCTCTGAAGTCAGAAGTAATTGTTCACTAGGGGAGTTTTATTTTATCTGAACCTCAAGACTAAACTTTGAGCAGGAGATAATAGACTTGTCAATTGTTCTCCCTGTAGATAATATTAAAAACAATGACAGTGAATAAAATTACCTAGTGTAAATTTATGGAAAAGTAGTATTGGAGAGATTTAAAAATAAAATAAAATAAGCAGAAGAATTAAGGAAGAGCAGCAACAGTTCCAGAATTTATATTAAAAAAATGTGTTTCAAGAAGGTATATTTTGCCAAAAGCTCCACAAAGGGTCATTAGATTTATCAAAACTGAGTTTATAGTTACTTTGATCAAAATGGTGCCAATAGAATGCTGGGAAGTCTGATGCAGTGAGTGAAGGAATAATTATGAAAGGAAAAAATCAAGGCTGTGAGTATAATAATTATTTCAAATAGTTGGGCCCACTAGGGAATAAGGAAGGGAAAAATGAATTATTGCTTATTTTTCTGTATTATATTTTTTAAGTTGGGAGAGATCTGAACATGCTCTAGTAGTGATTTAAAAATAATAGTCTGGCCCTAGCTGGTTTGGCTTAGTGGATAGAGCGTCGGCCTGTGAACTGAAGGGTCCCAGGTTCAATTCCAGTCAAAGGCACATAAATGGGTTGTGGGCTTGATCCCCGGTAGAGGCCGTGCAGGAGGCAGCCGATCAATGATTCTCTCTCTACATTGATGTTTCTATCTCTCTCCCTCTCCCTTCCTCTCTGAAATCAATAAAAAAAAATATATTTAGGAAGAGTTGGAAGATTCTGCGAGAGATCACTGGTAAAGCAGGGAGGGAAGGAATCTAGGAAAGAGATAACAGGTATATTTTCAGAATGATAACCTTTGCTTATATTGAAATAACATGAAAGTAGAAAAGTGGTATGGTAGATATACTTAAGTTAGGTTTCAGGCAGTTAAGATATTTTCCTCTGAAGATTGTATATAAATTAGGTAATATAAAAATGTATTATGCTTAAAGTAGGAAGAATGAAATAGGATGATCAAAATTTTAATATTTAGATAATTTTCATAGAGAAGGATAGTATGATGTTGAATAGTAGAAAAGTCTAGACCGACATTGGTAACCATGAAGTAAGAGTGACATTGAGCCCTAGCCGGTTTTGCTCAATGGATAGAGCGTCAGCCTGCGGACTGAAAGGTCCCAGGTTCAATTGTGGTCAAGGGCATGTATCTTGGTTGCGGGCACATCCCCGGTGGGGAGTGTGGAGGAGGCAGCTGATCGATGTTTCTCTTTCATGGATGTTTCTGGCTCTCTATCTTTCTCCCTTCTTCTCTGTAGAAGGATCAATAAAATATATTTTTTTAAAAAAAGAGTGACATTGATAATTTATTAAGATAATAAAGTTCCTAGCACAAGTGTCAGGGAAATAATATTTTCTCTATAAATAACTCTATGGGATGAGTAAGTGGTTTCTATATATGTGCCAGTGTCTATATATTTACATCTAGGTAGATGCACAAATATATATGAAAATAGTGAAATACATACATATATATTTTTGTACTCTCACCATTCTTTTAAAGTATATTTTGTTGTCTTCTTTATATACTTATACTTATACTCTTTTTAATAAAGATTTGATTTACATTAAATCAGGGAAATAAGTTGATCAGGGAAAATTTTCTCATGATTCTGTTGTTTTCATTTTTGAAAATGAACACAGCTCAGAATTATTTCTATAAATTTATACACCTAGTACAATACTGGATTTTTCCTTTAATATATAGAAATGTCAGTCAAGTGATTAACAGGGTAGGTTTTAGTGAATAATTTTTAATTTCTTTTTGTTTGATGCTAAAAAGAAAATATTGAATATGCATTGCACAGAATAAGGAAGACACAAAAATGATAGAAAAACCAGAATCACTTGGTAACTACCAAGGGAAAATATATCTAAGATCATATTCACCATTTTAATTAAGGGTGCTTGAAACTACATATGGCCTCCTTTGAATAATAAGCAGTTACAGAAGAGGTATGATTAGAAATTGCAATCTCTTTTACAGGTCCAATTAAATCAACTTCATTTCAATAATGGTGAGTGATTAGAGAATCATACTTTGAGTCATCATTCAAATAATCTGTTTTGTTTTTTAAAGTTCTGCAATTTGGTTTACTAGATGATGACTACAGCTACAGGGTTTTAAATTAATGGAAGAAGTTTAAGAATGATTAAATTATATGTGTTAATCAGGCTATGATTTAGTACCCATGTCATATTCAGAGAACTTATCCATATCATCTATAACCCATTGATCTTAATTTTTTCCTTTCTCATAAAATTTATTTTTGGTTTAAGGTTTTTGACTGGATAATTTTTTAATGAGATTATTGTTGTGCCTGTGTGCTGTTCCAGACAAAACCAGGATAATTAGATTTTAAGAAGAGAAACAGTATTGCAGGATAACATGATATACCCTTATTTATCATCAAGAACACAAGTCTCTCAGTAAATTCTCTTTCAAGTGTAATTTCAATATGCATTTATCTTTAGATCTAGTATTCAACCTAGATATCCAGGTATCTTTTATTATAAAGAAATGTGCATTCACAAAAAAATTTACTTTGTAAAAAGGTATACTATATATTTTTCAAGAGAAACATACACTATGATATATTTTTTATAATTGTAAGGTACACAGAATATTATATTGAGACATTATTTGAATTTATAAATAAATGCTGATTTTTACTAGAATAAATATAAAAATGTATTATGCTTAGATCAAAAGTTATAGTTAAAAATAAAAACATATTTACAGATGTTATCAGATCATTTCTATTATAAATATGTAAAGCTATTTTAAAGGTTTAGCTTAAATGGTTTCCTTCCTTCCATGTTGATTGACAGTTCATTAAGATCAATAAGCTGCATTTGTGTCATCAGTCTGCAAGGCAGTATTGAAATACATTTTCTGCTTCTCACATAATCTATGTAAAAAAGGATACATAAAACATTAAGCTGTAATTCCTGTCTTTCTTTGCTGTGATGAAGTCAGAGTTTAAAAGAAGAAAATTTCAAAATGAGGCAAGGAGATAAAGTTAAAAAAGATGGTAAGCAAAGGACCCCTATTTTGCTTCTATACAGATGACACAAAAGTCAATATGAGTTTTGATATATTTGAGTCTAGTACAGTGGTTCTCAACCTTCCTAATGCCGCGAGTCTTTAATACAGTTCCTCATGTTGTGGTGACCCCCAACCATAAAATTATTTTCATTGCTACTTCATAACTGTAATTTTGCTACTGTTATAATCGTAATGTAAATATCTGATATGCAGGATGTATTTTCATTGTTACAAATTGAACATAATTAAAGCATAGTGATTAATCACAAAAACAATATGTAATTATATATGTGTTTTCCGATGGTCTTAGGTGACCCCTGTGAAAGGGTCGTTCAACCCCCCAAAGGGGTCACGACCCACAGGTTGAGAACCGCTGGTCTAGTAGCTTTAATAAATAAAAAAGTACAGTTGAATTCTGGGCACAGAAGGAAAAAGTCTGGCCAAAGATGTAATTATTATTTTTCTAATGTAGTTTTATAGATATGTATATAAGTGCCATCGATTCTTACTTTGCATAACTGACACTTATCTGTCATAAGGTACAAACCTTTAAGTTCAAGAAAAATGAGCTGAAAAGTCATATGTTAAGAAATGTGCTGACTTCTGAGAAGACAATATAGAAACAACTTAATGTTTATATAAAATATGGGACAATGTATATATGTTGCTTTGTTAAAGTTACTACACAGTTCCAAATCAATATTGACACTTGAGTCACCTGTATGAAAGAAAAAAAGTTCATTCCTTACCATAGCTTTTAAATAGTATAAAAATTGATAAAAGATATATTAATATGCATGTATAATAGATGCATAATAACAGATATATCTATTTTTTTCTACTTTGTAATATTTTAGTAAAAGCATATATTGCATTTTCCCAAATATTAACATACCCGGTACTAAATAGTTTGCATATATTGTCTCATTTAATTTTTTTTAAATACATATAGTCTAGTCATTAGTGACAATGTGGGAATGATGAGGTAATGTGATTTGCTGAAAGTTACTTACTGGTAACTTGGACATTGCTGATAATTAGTATAGCTGGTGTAAAACAGGACTGTCTGGTAGAAACGTTTACATGTAACGTTCGGTAACAGGTGTTTGATAATAATATTAAGAACTTTTGTATTCATTGGTCAGTGCTGCTCTGTGGGATATGCTGTGATGTTTGAGAAGCAAGGAGCTATAAGAATGTTGTCTATCGCTAAGCAGCATGTGAAGAACAAAAGAGAAATCATGAAAATTCAGAGCTAGACAGTTGTGCTTTGTTTGTACAATTCCATATGTACATAACATTTTACCAGATAGCCAAATCTATAAAGATTGCATTTATTTTTGTTGGTTTTTCACACAGAAGGAAATAATTATATTAACAATTAACATCAAAATGATAATATTGATCTATTAAATAAATAATTGACTTATACAATTGAATTCATTGTTACCAATATACCCTTTGCTTAATGGGTGCAATCTTTATTCTTTAGTAAAGCATTGTCTTATTAAATTTCTGAAGAGCAAACTAAAACCACATTATTTTGTGTGTACCAATATCCAGTGTTATGCTCTGAAAATACAATATCTAAAAATAAGCTATACATATAAAATCATTGAACTCTTCTGTCTTCCCGCATTTTGCATATTCGATGTATGTGTCTATAGCATTATTATATACTTTGCTAAATCCATCCTCTAAATTTCTATGATTAATCACTTTGGATAATTTACCAAGTACACGATTTAATGTACAATTACCCTTATAAAAATTAACCGCGCCTCCCCTCTTTGCCACACCAGACCTACAGTGGTATCTGCAATGACAGAAATCTCAGTTTCTGTTGTGGTAGTGGGGGGAGGAGGGGGACAGCCAGCTCTTTCCACCCAAAGACACCAAATTTTTTTGGAAGAGACTTTAATGAAATAGATGTAAGATAATAAAATGCATTTTCAATATTTTAAATTTATTGTTGTATAAAAGTATGCAAAATCCAACTAAGCAACCTTGTGTCAACTGTTGTAAGAGCATGTACTTGGCACCAAATATGCTGCTGCTTCTGATTCTTTCCTGGATGATATACAGCCTACCCAGTGTCTTCCTTACAGAGGGAGATTTTTCCCAGAAGCCTTTCCCGAACCCTCAGATTTATTAGGATACCTGAACACCTCCTCATAGCATCCTCTAGCATATAACTGCTTAATGATTATAGTCAATACCTGGCTCTGCTCTGGAGAAAAGCCTTGTATGGACAGGTCTGTTTTGGGGGGTGCACAAGAAATTTACTTGAAATAAGTAAATGTGTTATAGTTTGGCTATAAAGTGGATAATGGGTTAGAGGCAGACATTTAGATCAATTGGGGAATTTGGGGAATATTCCAGATGAAAGATAATGAGAATCTTAATACTGGATTTTAGCCATGTTAGGGGTACATGAATTTTACGTATTTAGGGGTATATTCCATTTTGCTCTGCAACATTTAATTTCTGTTTTTGCTGGGAAAATGGGCTGGGTATGTCAGGAGTATGTCCTTGCTGTCTGTCCTCTGTTGATGTCACAGCTTTGGAAAGCAATCCTGAGGTCTGGGAGGGCGCTCTTGCTCTGCTCATCTCTGAGATCCCTGAGTCCCCTTGCCCATGGCTGGCTGCCCTGAGGTTTGTTATCTACAGGGCATTTGTTTCTAAATTGGGAGTTTTCTACTATAAAGTGACATAAATCAGAGTCAGGTCACGTCAGGATGAACATAATAGCCTGAAGGGCACCAGGCGCCATAAAACCATGCAATGAAGGCTCTCACCAGACCACAATTTATCAATGATGCCTCAGTTCTGAAAGCTTAGGGAAGTGAGAAGGACTCCCTACAGATCACTGAATCTTGCCCATATGCCTTGGTTGTGTTTGAGGGTTTTCTGACTCCCTACCCCACAGACCACATACAAACGTACTTCCCATGTCAAGAACTCCACTTTAGTTATACTGGTTTATTCTGTTTCTCTAGAAAGTCTATACATCTTTCTGCCCCAAGATTTTAGCAATTTTATTTCCTCATCTGGAATATTTCTCCCTTTTAACATTCTAGACTCTTAAGCCCAAAATATATACATGTGAAATAGTTGCATAATGTGTTTAATGTGGACTAAAAAAAAAAATGGTGCTTACTGATTTTCTACTGTTAACTTCCTTTTTTAATTGTGCAAAAGTGGTAGGATTTGTCTCTATCAGGAAAATAAGTTCTAAGGAAAGAAACTGTTTTATATTTCTCTTTTCTCCTCATATCACAGTGATGATCACATAATAAAGGCTCAATAGACACTGGTGGTATGGTTCCTGATTCATCTACTACCTGTCAGATTATGTTACACCAAGCCATAGCAACCCAGTCTCTCTCAATTTCTTTCTCACACTCACCCATAAACAGGTGTTATGATTATCTCACAGAACTACCTCCTAGAGTAGGACATATTGCATTTTAAGTCTGACTGATGACATGAAAACAATCTTACTGTGATAGTTTAACTTACAGCTTAGGTTTGAGGTATACACTATGGTTACTTTAATTTTGAATTATAAAATGGAAGAAATCACACGTTTACTGAGTGTTTCTGCCTGTAACTAAAAAAGAAATTACATTGTAGAACCATGGCAGTGCTGTTGCTTTAGTGAACCTATTTATGTCTAACCACATTGTTCATGCATTAACTAGTCAATTCATTCAAAGCCATATGGCAGATAATGTCACCATACTGGTCAATGAAATAGAGTAATTGAAGGGGGACAATAACTATCCTCTAGATATTCACAGTTTAAAAATAAATATACATACTTTTCTCTCTGGACTAGTAAGGGAAAGATTGTGACAAAGTCAGAAAACATAAAAATACCTCCATGTAAAGCAACAAGTCCACGGAATATGATGCATAAGGTTTAAGAAAAATGTATTTGTGTATATATTTTCCTTTATCACATTCCTAAAAACACTCTTTAAACATTTAAATACAACACATAACAGTAGAGGCTGGGGACAGGTGCCTACCACACTGCTGGCCCTGACTTCTGTCTCCAGCCTCTACTATTGTGTGTGTGCCCATGGCTAACCCCTGTAACCACATGAGTACGAGCTGACAGCCAAGGCACCCACAGCTGTTTGTGTACTTGGATCCAGCCCTGACTGCTGTCACAGGCCTGTGCTGCTGCGTGCACCTGCAGTTTGGCCCTGTAGTGCAAACCTGCATGCTGCTGCCACTGACTCCTCGCATTGGACCTCAGTGAAATGCGTGGGTGTGCAACTAGTACCTGCGAATGGACAAGTGCACACTGACAGTCTAGATTCCATAGCTGCTCATACACCCACAGTTGGCCTTAGCCCTTGCCACTTGGTGAGGCCCTTGCCAATGTGTGTGTGTACCTGCAGCCAAAACCCTGCCCCATGCAGGCACCTGCAGCCAGCTCCACAGCCATGAGCATACCATCAGCTCTGGCCACCACCACCACCACCACCCTGGTCCCTTGCCTCTGAGGACCCCAATAGCTCTTAAAGCCACTCAGAACCCCACACAGCTCTTGTTATCAAGGATAACACAATTGTCAATGATATACATTTGAGCTGCCTGAGCCAATGAGACCTTCATCACGCCAAATCTCAAAATATTTGTGAATTTTTCAATTCTTGTTATCAGCTTCTAGATTTATACCATTGTGGTCAGAAAAGATGCTGGATGTGATTGGGATCTTCTTTTTTTTAAAATATATTTTATTGATTTTTTACAGAGAGGAAGGGAGAGAGATAGAGAGTTAGAAACATCGATGATAGAGAAACATCGATCAGCTGCCTCCTGCACATCTCCTACTGGGGATATGCCCGCAACCCAGGTAGATGCCCTTGACCGGAATCGAACCCGGGACCTTTCAGTCCGCAGGCCGATGCTCCATCCACTGAGCCAAACCGGTTTCGGCGGATCTTCTTAATTTAACACTTTTATTGTGTGGCCTAACATAGGATAGATCATGTGACCTAACATATGATCTATCCTGGAGTATGTTCCATGTGCATTTGAGAAAAAAAAATATTTATTCTTCTCTGTTGGATGGAATGTTTTGTACATGTCTAAGTCCATCTGGTCTAATATCTGATTTAAGTTCAATGTTTCCCTATGGATTTCCAGTCTGGATGATCTGTTGATTTTTGAAAGAGGGATATTATTGTTTTGATGTCTATTTTCTCCCTTCAGGGCTATTAATATTTGCTGTATAGATGCTCCTATGTTTGCTCATAAACATTTGTAAATGTTATATCCTCTTGTTGGATTGACCCCTTTATCATTATATTGTGTTCTTCTTTGTCTATTAGCACAATTGTCATCTTATATAAATATAGCAGCCTCTCCTATCTTTGGGTCTTCATTTGTATGAAATCTTTTTTTATCCCTTTATATTCGGTCTGGATTTGTCCTTAAAGATGAAGTATCTGGTATGCGGGATATAGTTGGGTCCTGTATTTTTATTCATTCAGCCACTCTATATTTTTTTTAATGGAGAATTTAGGCCATTTACATTTAAGGTAATTATTGATAGTTATGGACCTACTATTGCCATTTGGTTAATTGTTTTATGGCTGTTGTAATTCCTCTGTGTCTTTATACTTCTCTTGCTCTCTTCCTTTGTGACTTTGATAATTTTCTGTAGTAATATATTTCAAGTTCTTTTTGTTTATTTTTGTATATCTTTTATAGGTTTGTAATTTTGTGATTACCATGGGGGTTTTATAAAATATATTTATAATTGTCCATTTTAAGCTGAAGTCAACTTGAGTTCCAATGCATACTAAAGCTCTCTCCATTTTAACTCTCCCACATCTTCTACACTTTATGTTTTGATGTCCCAATGTACCTCTTTAATCTTGAATAGTCAGTAAAGTATTATTGTGGTTATAGTTATTTTAATACTTTTGTTATATGACCTTTATACTATATTTATAAGAAGTTTATCACCAACAAAGATTAGAATATTCTGGAGTTTACTACTGAGCTGTGGGTGGGCTGCATGGAAGCCTACAAGCAGGTCCAAAAGGGGCCTATGAAGCTGAGAGGCCTGCAGAGCTTGGTATGACCAAGAGGAAGAAGATAAAGAGGGACGGGCGAAACTCATGGAAGCCATGAGAACGAGCAAAAAGAACAAGGAGAAGAAGTGGCAAGGCCAGGACAAGCAGACCCCGGCCTAGGCAACCTTCAAAAGATTCAGGAAAGCAGCGGCGTACTGAAAGGAGGTTGTGTACTTGCTTGGTACCTAGATGTGCAGCTACCACTCAGGAAATGCGTCGCTTGATCTTCTGACTATGATAGTCAGTTGGGGCTTGCATTCATGGTCCCGCAGAATGTAGCAAAAAGCAAACAAAAAACACTCCTTTTTTTTTTTAATGTATTTTTAATTGATTTTGGAGAGGAAGGAAGAGGGAGAGAGATAGAGACATCAAGGATGAGAGAGAATCATTGATCATTTGCCCTCCGGCACATCCCCCACTCAACCCTGGCATCTGCCTTGAGTGGGAATTGAACCATGACTTCCTGGTTCATAGGTCAATGCTCAATTACTGAGCCACGCCAGCCAAAAAACAAACAAACAAACAAACAAACAAAACCCAAACACTTAACTGGCTAATGCTCCAGGGCTCAGTATAAAGGTGAGGTAGCAGAGTGAAATATGCATCCCCCAACTTTTCCCTGAAAGAGCTTTATTACATGTTTCAAAAAAATTGGTGCCTGAGTGCTTGGCTTTCAGTCAGCCTGCATCTAGGTGCTGAGATCCTCCCTTTGGGACACTGACAGATCTTGGCACATCCTCAACTACTGGGAGCCACTAAAAACAAAGAATTCAGCTTGGTCAAGCACAAAGATTTGAGAGACAACCAAGAGCTAGAGCCAGGCTGAATGATAAGGTTCATCTCCTACAGGAGACCATTTCATCAAGAATAGGAGAGGTAACTAGTTTATCAAATGAACAGAAACAAACACAGAGTCAAGGAAAAAGAAGAAACAAAGAAATATGCTTCAAAGAACAAAATAAAATCCCAGAAACAAGAGTTCAATAACATGAAGATAAGTGACTTACTTAATAAAGAGTTCAAAATAATATCTGCCATGGCAATACCCACTTGACATGAATGAAATGGGGACGTTGGGGACACAGGCTGCCACCAGCTCAACTCAGAAAGGGGCAAGGCGTTCATTCCATCCTTGCCTTGGGTGGCTATTCTCACTGGCCAGGCGGGCCGAGGAGGCAGTCTCAAGGCCACAAAGCTGCAAGTGGCTTCCCCAGGCCCTGGGTGCAACAGCATAAGCCCCAAGCTTGAGGGGCTTGAAAGGACAGCACATAGAGGACCCCAGAGGGTCTGCATGTAGCAGCTCCCCCTCTGGAAGCAGTTTATTCAGGCAGAGACAGCTACAGCTGGCTGGCTGTCAACATGAGTTAGAGGCAACATGGGTGTAAAATTATTTTCATGGAACTTACACAGAAATCACCTTAATCTATGGTTAAACTCTCAATAGTTTCTAGTCCAAACGAAAAAGCTTCATCTTCAATGTGCTACTCAGAAACTAAAATAGAGTGAAAGGATAGTCTTTAATCAAGTTCCAGAATGAGGGCACGCTGCTTTGAAAAGCACTGTCCCAGAAGAAGGCACAAGGGTGTGTGTAAAGAATGTTTCTAGCAAATACCACAGCCACCAAACATAACCCCAAGCTGGCCTTCTAGTTCCCCTCGGTGCCAACTCATACTCTGGGTGGGAAGGCTACTTCGCCCAGCTGACTTTGGGAATGTCACAGTGCTCAGTGAGGATACCCAAGTGTCTGTTGAAGTCCTCCACTCTTTGCTTGTGGGTTGTGGAGGCTTTCTTCAAGATCCTTTCCAGTGACTTGCAGCAGAGCAGAGGGAGTACACAAAGATGACCCTTGTCATTCTCTCCAATCTCCAAAGGGGATTTCATTTGGCCCATAGATGTGTGTTAAATTAGAAACCCGACGCTCAGGCTATAGATTTTTATCTATGCAGCTAGCACTTTTTTCAAGGAAAGACTAGGACATGGTCTTGTGTTTTTTGTTTGTTTGGTTGTTTGTTTGTTTGTTTGTTTTTTTGCCTGCAGCCTCTGCACTGAACCTTAGCCACAGCGAGTCCTCCCAAGATGTTTAAGAACTGTTTTTTGTTTGTTTGCTATAGCGTTGTGGGTCTTGTGGACACAAGCCCCAATGGCTTTCAGTGCTAGGTATTTTGGGCTTTTATTCCTCAAACATAAATCTTAAAAGGACACTAGATGGTGTATCCAAACACTTCTCTCCTCAGAGGAAAGCTAAGAGTTATGAGCTCCTACCTCATTGTAGGTCCCTGGGATGCAGTGGGTTTTAGGGCCAGAGTATGTCTCAGACTTTCTTATCATTTTTATGTGTGTGTGTGTTGGGGGGGGGGGGGGCGGTATTTTTGTTTTTGTTTTGTTTTTCCTTTTGCCTAAGAATCACTCAGCTAGTTTCTGGAGTTTTTCAGAGGAATTATTTTATGTGTAGCGGTAGACTAGGAATGTTCATGGGAGGAGCTAAATTAGGAGTCTCCTATGTCATCATCTTAGACTGGAACCCAGTAAGGCTTGTACTCAATGTTTTTAGCACAGGCTTAATGACCCCACTACCTGTCTCTAGGCTTGTCAAGATAATGAAATGAGATATTTGGGTATAAAGCACTTAAAAAAGGACGGGGCCTTGCATAAATATAGATTAAGGTTGTCTGGCATGACTGAAGAAGGTTAAATTCCAAAGCGGGTGAGAAGTGTATGCATATGTCTCATCTCTCACTTCATGGCAAGGCACACATAGATATCCCTCTTGTTTACACAGCTGCAAATAAAGCCGATTTAGTCTAAGCAGTCTACCATGGGCCAGGTGACTTAGAAATCCCAAAATTTGTTGCCATGTTCTTTCTGAAAGAAAGAAAGAAAAAAAAAACAAGGTGACTGGCTTATATTCCAGTTGTTTGAGCTGCCAAATGACTCTTAAGAAACCAAAACAAAACAACTCCAGCAGCACACAGAGAAGTCGCCTTTCTCCTCCCTCCCCATTCTTTCATTTTAATCTTTTGTGTGGTTTCCAGATTCCAAAAGTGTAAATAAAATATGTATGTTCTGTAGTTTCAATTATCCAGTGCAAATTGGAAAAAGAAACGATAGTGCTTCTTAATCTTCTTTAAAATTTTCTTTTTGCAAATAATTTATTTCCAAATATCAGTGTCCTTGCATGAGTTGGATGGGGTGTGATGGAACAGAAGCAGGATTCATATCAATCTATTGCAGACAGCCTAATCAGAATAGGCACTTTCCCAGGATTTTTGTGATCATTAAGCTGGTGATAAAACTCTGAAAAGATACCTTAGGCATTGGGGAAGAAGTGCTTGCTACATTTGGGAGAAAAATACCTCAAAGAAATAAAGGGATGTTAAAGTTTCTTTTTCCTTTCTTATTTCTAAGAAATATGTTTCTCCAAGCATATAGAATATCAAATTGAATTGTATTTTTATCATGATATAAATTGTGTAAACAATTGAGAAATATAACTTTGAATTGTCAAATGGAATCTGACCATTGTTGAATATGTGGATTTTAATATTTAACATCATATTTTTCTTATATGTTATATCTCTTATGTGTTTTGTACTGCTTCAATTTAGTGTGCCAATTTCCCTTCTGTGGTTTTACAAAACAGTATTTTCACTGACTAACAACATTTCATAGTTTATTAATAACATTAACTCAGCCACATTTTACTGTATGCCAGCTTTAGGTCTATAAAACAATGTGGGGCATTTATATAGACCCAGTAAATACTCAATATCAGTTGAGAGAAAGAGGGAGAGTAACAATAGCATTTGCCACCCATCTGAAGTTTCTTTGAGATGTATGTGAATGCATATGACTTCTTCAGTCTATTAAGAGATGCTAGTTCAGCTATAGTGAATATATTGGCTTTCAAAAACAGTTTTGGAGTCTTGTGATGGGGACTACACATGTATAAAAACTCCAAGCATGAGTTTTGGGGATGCCATTTAGAATTTTATATTTTAAAATTTAATTTAAACATTGATCTTGAAGTGGTATAAACATTATTAGTTTTGATAAATTTTAGAAAACTAATTAGGGACATAGTAAAGCATAAAGGAAAAGAATACCTAAGATTTTAAAGGCATTTTTTTGATTGAATTATATTTTAAATGAAATCAATTCATCATTAATTTTATCTGAAGTATTATTTAGTTCTATGACCAGATATTGATTTCCAGTCCCTTTCTAGTTTATTATGTGACATTCTGAACTATCTTATATTGTTTAAAAGTTTAAATATTACAACCCCAAGTACGGAAACACCTTTTAATGTTTAGCTCCAAAAAAAGAGAAACAAATTTATATTTCTTTATACTAGCCCAAGACATGAAATAGATACTGAGATTTCTTTTTTCTTTATAGAAAAATAAAATAAAAGAGGTGTAAAAGGAAAAAAAAAAGATTGTGTAAAAGTATATTTTATCTCCTGTGTTTGTGCTACTATGAATGTATAAGAGTCTATAGAATAATGAAAAACAAACAAACAAAAACCCTTAATATGAACACTAGCATTTTTTTTTCTCTTTCAGCTCTCAGGAGAAGTGATTTTACAGATTGCCAACGAACCAGTTCTGCCCTTTAATGCTCTTGACATAGCTTTGGAAGTTCAAAATAGCCTTAAAGGTAATTTTTCTTTAAATTATAGTAATTTTAGAAAATGAAAAACTGTTCAACTAATTTTCAACTAGAAATGGATAAAATTATGTAGTATACTAACTATGGTCATGCAGAGCCTCCCTTCCTATAGAGGATCATCATGAGAAAGGATGAAGAATTTTGGCTGCCATGTCAACAGGAATGAGGTATATTTATGAATAAGTGTAAGGCAACATGTAAATTTTCCCATGTTCTATTACCATCTTTTATCCAAATGATTTATAGTTTCAAGCTCTAGTTATTATTTATAGCTTCCATATGGAAAAGTATAGTTTAGGGATTTTTTTAAAAACATTGTACCTAACATTTAGTCAGTTCTAGTAAGACTGGCCCAGAAGTTTCTCCTTGGGAATTGGTTTCTATAAGATATGGGCTCCATCCCATTTGGCTCATCCTAGATTAAGGATAAGAAGAAGATAATTTCTATAGTCTCCACTGCAATTCTTTCACATTCAAATATAGCTCTTTCTACAGAATCTGACACTACCCTAACAATTACCTTCATTCTACTTTATCTACATACTAGAGGCCCAGTGCATGAATTTGTGCACAGGTGGGGTCCGGTTGCCCCGGGCCCAATCAGGGTGGATCAGGGCAAGCCTATCAGGAGGAGGAGATGGTGGGAGGTTGGCCTGCTGGCCCATTCTGATTGAGGCTGATTGGGTCTGGGCCAGCTGGGGGGAGGGGCCTACAGTGATTGGTGGGCAGGCCCCACCCCTGATTGGGGTGGGGAGCCCTTTGAGGATGGGGTGGTCATGGGGAGGGGCTGTGGGCAGTTGGCTGGTCGGCCCTGCCCCCAAATGAGGTGGAGGGGGCCAATTGTGGGTCAGTGGCCAGGAGAGTGGTCGTGGAAGGTTAGCCGGCCAGCCCCACCCACGATTGGTGTGGCTGGGGCTGATTGGTTGTGAAGCTGGCTGAGGGGAGGGGCCATGGGCCAAATGGAGTGGTGGGGGCCGATCTTGGGTGGGCCCGTGTGGGAGGAGGGGCTGCAGGATGTTAGCTGGCTGGCCCTGCTCCCTATTGGTGTAGGGAGGAACAATCAGGGGCAGGGCTGAATGGGGAAAGGGGCTGCAGGCTGATTGGGGTGGTGGGGGCTCACTGGGGGTGGGGCCAGCTGTAGGGAGGGGTATTGGGGTGGGGTAAATCAGGGGCGGGGCTGGCCAGGAGGAGTGTCTGCAGGTGGATCCGGGTGGTGGGGGCCCATTGGGAGTAGGGCTGGCCTGGGGAGGGGCTGCAGGTGGTTGGCCAGTGCTCCCCCCCCCCCCCCCCCCCCCCGCCATCATGCTGGTTTCTTGGCCACAGTGGGCATGCAACCGGTCATTCTGGTCATTACAGAGTTCTGGTCATTGACTTTTTATATATATAGATAAACCTTTAAATCAGGGTTAATATTATCTTTAATAACCAAATACTGAGGTTAGTATTGTCATTAAAGAAGGAACACTCCTTCTCTTTGAGTCATACATTTTATTATCTGATCTTTAATGAGTCATTTGTAGACATGTGCTTCTCAATACCCAAACTGATATTCTAACTCTAGGAAACCTTGGAAAGTAGATCATTCTAAAGAGCCAAATATTTTCAGTATCTCAAAATTTAATACCTTTTTTTTTTGATAACCTGGATTGTTTCATAACTGAGAAAATACTACAATCCTACCCACTCCCCCATTATTCTTATGACTTTTATTACAGTGGCTGTAAAACTATGACCTGAGGAACAACTGAGCAGTTGTATAGAGTGGTTTGCTTCCATACTAAATGGCCTCATTGCTCTGCTTTAGACTATTTTTCAGGCTCTGTATAGTTGTCTTTTTGCTGTCAGTGTGACTCCTGTAACAGTCAGCCTGCCCTCAATTTCTAATTCACTATTTTAAGAATATTTTGGCTTATACACTGACTTACCAAGTATATGGCATTTTTGCAAATTAATAACAGAACTTGTATAAATAAAGGACAAAATGTTCTATGAATATTAGTAGTACCATTTCTGCAACAATTTATTTTAAGCATATATTTAACTTGTACTGTAGACTCTACTAATTTTCAGACTTAAGAAAATATAGTTGGTACTATGTATAATAATTAAAAATTTTAGAGAACAAAAGGAGATTATTTGTGTAACATAAAGATTTTCATCTGTAAAGGAACAACTGTCATTCATAGAAGGAACTGCAAAAGGTATACTGTGACCCAAAGAAATTATATGCATAATAGTGGCCCAGTGTACAGATTTGTGCACATTGAAAGAAAATTAATTAGAAGAAATATTTTAAAATTGCTATTTGCCCTTTCTTTACAATAAGAAGTGTCAACCAAATTCATGATCAACAATGATGGATTGAAACACATGCATGCAATTGGTGCCAGCAAGAGCTTTATATGTATCATGCATGTGCAAGTCAACTTAGCCTTTTATATATATAGAATAAACTTGCTTAATTAGACATGCTTTCTGATGTAGCTAAACTTTTTCCAGCCCAGTGAAGCACCTCAACTTCTCTTTCAGGTAATTGTCAGCAACACAGCAGTAAATATCAACATGAAACAGATTATTATTGTAGATCATGCAGGGAGAAAAAAGGGTAAAATATTTAACTGCAGCAGTGTTTGACCATATTCTGTGCAGTGAGAAAGCCTGAAGTCATTTTCAAGGTTCACCATTTCTTCTTTTCAGTTGAAACAAGTTTCTATACACTCTAAATCTCCGTTTTGCCTAATGAAAAAAAAAATAGGATTCTACCGAGTCTCCTATCTAACTACTCCAGGACTTCTGTGAGGATCAAATGAGATGAGGCACAGGAAAAAGCTTCACAGACATTTACAAAGTGTAAAATGTTTCCACCTGGCTATAACGCAAGTGTGTTCCTGGGCTAAAGAAACTGCAAGGAGGCTAGCTGCTAGGGAGAGGAACTCAGGCATTGCTACATGATGTCATTACCTGGTGCCCACAGTGACCGTTTCTGGGCTGGGCTGGGCTGTGGGCCGCATTTTGCACCAGGAGGTCTCAGCAGCATTGGCTGCAATTTGGCGGAGTGTTGCTCTGGGGTGGTGATGGTGCCTGTGTCCCCCTTGGGGGAAGCCAAGTGTTGCTTTGTTGGCGCCAGGTCCATGGTGCTATTTCTTTTTAAATGGCCAGTGCACGTCATGGCAGCTCCTGTGTTGAGTGTCTGTCCCCTGGTGGTCAGTGTGTATCATAGCATCGATCAGACGGTTGGAGGAACACTTAGCATATTAGCTTTTGATATATAGATATTCATAACTCATGGACATAGACAATACTATGGTGAAGGTCTGGGGTGGGGGGATAGGAGCAGGTTGGAGAGGGGGTCAATGAGGAAAAAAAGGGCTACATCTATAATACTTTAACGATAAAGATACATTTTTAAAAATTTTAAAAAGTATTCTGTGCAATACTGGTATCACATGATAGAGTTATAAATGATTTACAAATTGATTTTCTAAGAAAAATATTTGATGATAAACGTATATTGCATTTGTAATAAACACACATAGAGTTTTATTTTAATTTAAATAAATAAAATCAGTAAAATCCTAAAAGTATTATCATTATTGTAATTTTAAATTTTAAGCTGTATTATATTTTGAACAATTGAGTTTATTTTTAAAAATCCATAAGGAAACACAATATTTTAATATATTAGCATTATAATTAATATATGAGCATTTCAAATAACATAGGCTACTTCTGAAAGTCAAATAATATCCTAATGGCTCATTGTTAGAATTATATTATTACTTTTGTTTTTTAAAGTAGTTAGCGATCCCTTTCAAAATCTAAAAAAAAATATGTTTTCTCTCCCCCCAAAATTTCACATATACAAAAAGTCTGCTACAAAGATTTTACTGCAGGCCAGATACCACTAAGTCTATGTGAACCTCTCCCTCAAACCCAGGGTTGTCAGTGTATGAGCCAGGAGCATTTTGGCTCCTTGCTGTTATAGTGGACTGCTTCAGCTTTGGTGGAGAATTTTTTCTTGATTGTTGGTTATTTTTGAGTTTTGTTTTCTTTTTATGTGAAAATCCTTGGGTCTCCCTGTCACTTTCACTCAGAAACATGCAGCCAGACCTGAAATGTACCTGATATTAGAAATAAAAACAAGGCAAAGCAAAACAAAATGTAAAAAAAAAAAAAATAGGAAAAACATTTTTTTAACATGACCTGGGTATAAATATTTGATCACAGGGAAATGACAGGTCACATTTAATCCATGCATTTTTGTATTTTACTAATCATGATTCAAACTTATTTGCTCTGTGATATAGTCAAAATGTTATTCAAATGTTTGCTAAATTGTACACAACTTGATGTACCTGGTTTATTTTGACAACTTTGGTTATAACCTTATTTCTAAACGAGAATAATTGAATATAATAATGGGTGAATAATGGACACCACTTAACAACAACTAAATTAATCTTTCTGTTTTAATTTTAGCTGTAATGCTAGATGATTTCATTAGCTAAACAGAATTCCTGTAGCCAAATGAAACATATAATTTTACTGCTAATACAAGCTTAAATTGTTGATATGTTTTTTATTTTGTTATGACAGTTAACAGTGATTAGTCTTCAGTTCTCAATTATAGTGTTTTTTTGAAAAGTGACCTTTTTGTCTGAGCTATAAAAGGCTATGACTCCTTTCCACAAAGAGTTTAAATATGAAGGTCTCTGAAACCCAATTGCATTTTCAACAGTGTAATTTTTCCCCTTGACAACCAGCCATCTTGTTTATTTATTATACTAGTTTATGGTAGCAGCAGACCATTCTCTTTCGTTCTCAGAACCACTGGAAAGAAGGGTAATTTTCCAGTGAATAATTGTTTGAGTTGATTTATTGGATGGTACTTGAAGCTTCTTTTGACTGAGTGACCTTGGCTCTTAATATGTAGTTAATGCTAAATGCATAATAGTTAGAGAATGAATATGTATATGTAGTGCATGCAGATGTAGTATAAATGGTGACTGATAAGATAGGAGCTTCAGATGTATTTGTGAAAGAAGTTATATCCAAAAAATTTACATATAAGGCATTGGTACTAGTTTGCATGGGCAGGAGAAGGTGTGAAGAATAAAGTACCACCACTGAACCTGGAATGAGACTAAGGAATGAGCAGTTAATAACCTTATTAAATTTATTGTTTCTCACTTTAACCATTTTTTTAATGTAATAGAACTTCAAAATCATTAATGACTATATAATTTTGATACGTTTTTATTTTTGTCAGGCTTCTGGTTGTTCATTATTTAGCACTAGATGCTGAGTGCACAAATTTGTACATGGGAGGGGTTGGCTGGGTGCTGGGCCGGCTGAGGGGGAGGGGCTATAGGCAGTTGGCCAGTAGACCCCTCCCCTGATTGGGGTGTGGGGGATGATCGGGGGCAGAGTTGGTGGGGGGAGGGGGCGCAGGAGGTTGGGGGAGCTGATTGGGGCCCCAATTGGGCCAGTTGGCCACCACAGTGCGCGTCATAGCGACCAGATGTTCTGGTCGTTCTGGTTGTTCCATCGTTCTGGTCGCTTGGCTTTTATAGAGAGAGAGATTATTGTAAAAACTACAAATGACCAAATAAAGTAAAAGTCACTTTCATTGCACTAGCCTGTTTGGCTCAGTGGATATAATATTGACCCATAGATTGAAGGGTCCTGGGTTCAATTCTGGTCAAAGGCACATACCTCAGTTGCAGGCTTGTTCCTAGCTGCAATTGGAGCACAAGTGGAAGGCAACCAATGGATGTGTCTCTTTCGCATTGATGTTTCTCTTTCTGTCTCTCCCCCTCCCCTCCACTCTCTCTAAAAATCAATGATAAAATATCCTTGGGTGAGGATTAACCAAAAGAAACCCACAAAAAAAGTCACTTTCATTTGGTCTGCCAATGTATACATTTATTTAGTGCAAGCCAGATTCAGGAGGAAATTATTCCAAACACTGTGGCTTGTTGCCACCTCCCAATTATCTCACTAAATGTGAAATGGTTCTTGGCAGCATTTCCTCCTGTTCTTTGAAAAACTAACAATACTTATTTAATATGGCATTTTTTTATTAGCTCTGATAATTCATTAGTGTCAAGCACTTCATTTTAGAAGGGGGGGATAGTATTTCAAGGTGATGATGCCAAGGAGGCAGGCACTCTGTGTTGTTAGAGATGTAGCTTCGTATTTTCAAGTGTCACTTTGTGTTTTTCCTATAATCACAAGTGATTCAGACTCACCTAACATCCTTTTTATTTCTTTCTGATAAATGTAAAATGAATTTACTGATTGGTAAAATTAAATATACGCTGTATACATTGCATGATTCTAGACCTTAACCCATCTGTTTCTAGTCTTGGTATTACTTACCTCCAAGTCAACTCTGAAATGGCCTATAGATAGTTAAGGATGGGCATACTAGGTTCCTGGCCCTACATCCAACATGAGAAATCCAATGCAATCCACCCAAAATCCAAACAGTTCTGAACTTGCTAGATTTCTAATGGCTTGACATGAACTGACCTTTTCGTGTGACAAGGACTTCAATGCAAAAGCATTCTCTGAGAAGTATCTTACTGTGCTTGCTCAGAGAACATTGACGAGATTGGCCCCCATTGGACACAGTTTCCTAAAAATATGTTTAGTACCAATCCTCAGTGTATTTTTGTAAGGATCCTTATTATATGTAACCATATGAAAGACTGTGTTTTGAACTGGCCAGTGTGGCTCTGTCGGTTGCAGGATCATCCCATACACCAAAAGTTTTCAGGTTCAATTCCAAGTTAAGGCACATACCTAAGTTGTGGGTTGTGGGTTCTCAATGTTTCTCTCTCTGTTCCCTTCTCTCTAAAATCAATAAACATGTTCTTGGATGAGGATAAAAATGAGATTGTATGTTATTTATTGATATTCCATACCTGGTTTCAAGAAAGGTTTGAGACAACTGGGTCTGTAACAAAATCTAATTGTCCCATATCCTCAGTGCTTGTCTCCCCAAACTAATTTTGCTTTCCCCCATTTCTTTTTTAACTCACATGTGTATCACATAATGTCCCTTAATTATTATCTTGAGCACATTGTCCCTTTGTATTCCTCAGAATTATTCTTTCTTTAGTTTCATTTATTCTCTCTCTTTACACTTTGTTGCTATTTATACAGATTCCCTTTGTTATTTCCTTCCTTATTCTGAGTACATCACCCACATTCTTTTAAAGTTTTCTTTTCAGTACTTACATGTCATATGTGTCACTACATTAACTGAAATGCAACATTTGTCTTACTTTCACATAATAGGGATGGTCTATTTTATTGTGATTTCTCCCCCTATATGTTATTTTTAGGATAAAACTCTGTGTCCATGACAGTATAGTACTACAGTTCATTATTCTGAGTGTTGCCTCACTGGCAAGACTTTTAAAAGTTTTTGCATGTTTTTTAAGATACATCTAATATTTGCTTGTAATAGACATAGAGTATCCTTGTCCTCATGTTAATTCATTTTTATCTAAACATTTTTATTTTATTTTTTCATGTTTTGATTTAGCCAAAGCATAATTAAACTCACATGTGTTATTAAAAATACAACTCCAACTTTCTGCCTCACCAGGGGGGTAATAAAAAATGAACCATGCATGAATTTAATGTATTCAAGAAAACTTTTGCTCACTTTTCCAAAGCAGCCTATAACCAGATCATGTAGTTGCAAATACAACTCAGTGGGAGCATCTGTGGGCCATAAAAAAGAGCCCCCAGTTTAATTTCCGCCACACTCAGATGAAACCATTCCACACAATATGTTAAAAGTCTTGCTAGATTTTCATCTGCCTTGGCTACCTGGTTCATTGGATAACCTTTAAAATGCAGAATAATCTTTAGAATATGTTGCCTAATATTTTTAAAAAGTGGCAAACCTAATTCTTCTAAATATGCCACTTTGACATCCTTGCAAAAATATTTCCCTGTTGTATTCAATTTAGACATAATTATCCACTGTCTTCTATCATATTTTATCTTTAAATAATATCCTTTTATTGTGCATTGTACAATCAATGTTGCATTATTTGATTATCAATAGAGCACTAGTTTCTACATTTCTTTCTCTATGTGGGTCTTTGCTGATTTAATTTTTTTAAAAAAATAACCAGCTGAGGTGATTCATTGTGATTCATACTAAAGAAGGCAGCATGACCAATAGAAAATGTTGTTTTCCCTGGCTGAAATTATATTGGCAATTTATTTTCTTCTCTGTAGTGATACCATTAGATATTTTAAAGATGACATTAAGTAACATATATTTTCTCCCTGAATAATCTTCCATTCTGCTTTTAACCAGTGTGTTCTGCAGAACCTAAATTATACTTTTTGTTGTCACTATAAATCTGTGAAGACTAAGCTGTGATTGTGCAATTGTTAGCACCTTTAAAACTGTGATAAGCTTATCTATAGAGGAATAGTTCTGTGAAATACTATTAAAGTAAAAGGCTATATTGTTTGATAGAAAAATGTAGCTTTTGACTATAACCAGTATATTTTAGTCTTAATTTAAAATGAAATTGAGTGAGTCTTTAACAATACATCCAGAAAATAGAAACTAAAGATAGAAAACTGGAAATAAACTAAAGTTTAAAACTTTTTGGAACCTGAAACTCTGAAGAGAGACCACAATAGAAGGCACTAAAATCATTCTTTAAAATAGGGCAGTTACAAATTTACCCACAAGGCTGTAGCATGGACTTAACACCCAAAGGTTTATACTAAGCGGAAACTCATCACTTTATGAAGCGCCTAAGGAAAAGGCATAATTTGTGCAGAACCCAGGTTCCTGCAGATTAGAACATGAGTAGATCTACTGGGTGCAGTTAGCACTGTAGTTACTAGTCTTATCCAGAACTCTTAGAGGCCTTGTGGATAGGTCTTGTCTGAAGTACCCTTGGGCTTCTGATCTGTTGGAATGTGTTTTGGGATCCTGGATCAAGGGTCCTTAGGAGGAACAAGTTTTCAGGGAAGCCCTTGGCACTTTAGAAGTCTCCATAAACACCCAGGCATTGTGCTAAGTGTCTCACATTCCTTGTGACATTTAATCTTACTCTAACATTATGAGTTTAGCTGGTTTTCACTAAAACTGATTTTAGAGAATACAAGAAACCGGGCCTCAGTGTGGGAGTGGGGCGGGGGGAGTTGTGTGCTCTGTGTGTGTGTGAGTGTGTGTGTGTGTGTGTGTGTGTGTGTGTGTTTATGTGTGTGTGTGTGTCTTACTCAAGTGTATACATTTAAGGGGTAGGTTTAGGGCTTGAGTATAGGTCTGCGAGATTCCAAAGCCCCTGCCCTTTCCACGACAGCCTGCTGCCTCTCAAACTGCCTTCCCGGAAGGATGCTATCTGTTGCTGGTTGGCTAGAAGGCAGGAGATTCCCTGAGTAGTAGGAATATTTCCTACAGTATATTTTAAAGCCTCTCCTGAATTGGCTTGCTTAGATGCCAATGTGCATCTCAACATCTGCTGACTAGTCATTCTTCCTTCCCAGCATCCCTCTCTCCCTCCCTTCCATCCTCCCTTTCTCCCTCCATGCTCTTCAATGACTATTGATACTGCTTATAATGTCCATCTCTGTCCTATCCAGAAAAAGCCAGAAAGATAAAAGGGTTTACGTTAGAGGTAGATTAAAACTCTAAACAGGTGAGGACTTAGGGAACACTAATCATATTGTTTACAGATGGAACACTTGCCTCAACCATTTTAACATCTATCAAGTCCCAGAACTTTCAAGAGTTCCATTTGAGATGCCCTTAATTTCTGGGCAATTTTATTTTTTTTTCTCTCAAGTATTATTTCTCCCCTGGGACCTGCTAAGCATACTCTTGTACACAATGAACTCTTCAGTCATCCTCATAAGCATTAATTTCATCTGACACTATTTATTCTCAATTTGTGGATTATTTATAACTAGATTAGAAACCTATTAAGGTTCCAGATTTAATCTTATGTCTTTGCCCCTCTCCCAACACTTCCAGAATAGCACACAAAATAGGACTCAGTAAGTACTTACTGAGAATACATTTGTTATTTTCCTTGGAGATGAAAGAGGAAAAAAGCACAAATATATACATATAGTGTATATATATATATATACTAGAGGCCTGATGCATGAAAATTCATGCACTGAAAGGGGGGTCCCTCAGCCCGGCCTGCCCCCTCTCACAGTCCGGGAGCCCTCAGGGATGGGAGGTGACCTGTTGATCAGGGGAAGGCGATGCCCCATCACACCTCTGCTGCTGCCACTGCTGGCAGCACAAGCCTCAGCTGACCCTGGTTACCTGAGTCTTGGGTGGCCCTGTGTGGCTGGGCAGCCGCCATCCGAGGCTTGACTGCATCTCAGGCCAGCCCTGGGCAGCTGGGAAGCCATCATCAGAGGCTTGCCTGTGCCTCAGCCGGCCCTGGTTAACTGAGCCTTGGGCGGCCCTGGGCAGCTGGGCAGTCACCATTCAAGGCTTGCCTGTGCCTCAGGCTAGCCCTGGGTGGCTGGGCAGCAACCATCAGATGCTTGCCTTCCCCTCAGGCCAGCCCTGGGTGGCTGGGGGGGCTGAAGGGACTGGGGGACTCTGGAGGAAGGTGCACAGAGCCCTGGTGGGACTGAGAGGATTGGGCACCGCCATCTTGTGGCTGTAGGCGCCACCATCTTTGAGGGCAGGACAGTCAATTAGCATATCCCTCCTTATTGGCTGTGGGTGCTGCCATCTTTGCGATGGTGTGAGGGTCAATTAGCATATTCCTTCTTTATTAGATAGGAATATATATATATATATATATATATATATATATATATATATATATATATTTCAGAGAGGAACGGAGAGGGAGAGAGAGATAGAAACATCTAAGATGAGAGAGAACCATTGAACGGCTGCCTCCTGCATGCCCCCTACGGGGGATCGAGCACACAGCCCAGGCATGTGCCGTTTACCAGAATGGAACTTGGGACCCTTCAGTCTGCAGGTTGACGCTGATCCAAACCAACTAGGACACAAACTTTTTGTTTGAAACCTAGGAGTACATTTTAGTTGTCTCTTCAATAACATCAAGAAAATCTCTATTATTTTGTATTTTTAATGTTTATTTTTAATATATTTTACAAATCAGTTTGTTCTGCCATGCTATGAAAACTTATTAATGGTTGGCTTTTCACTTGAAGCAAAGATATAGAAGAATCATTTTTAGAGAGTCAATGTTTAATTCCTTTACCCTTTGTATTATTTCTTCCCTTATTCTCCAGAGATGTGATATGCTAGCCCATGGATAGAAAAAACAGTGCTAAATTCATAGAGAATGCTGATTAAAGTGTGTAGGAAAGTGGCACAATATGTTTGCTGGAGAGGCCATGGATTGAAGAAAGTAATGAGCAATAACATTTCTGAGAATAAAAGCAATATTAAAGCTCTTACAGTATTTTTTGCATGCCTGTAGAAAATGAGTTGGTAATAATTTGTGTTTAGTTTGTGTACTTTGTTAACAATAACCTGCCTTAACATAGTGATCTTTATGCTTAAAGAGTGAAATAAACATGTTCTCCATTTTCCACAAGGAAATTGAAGGACACTAGTATTAAGTAATCTGTTCAAGACCTCATTGATGGTAATTAATTAGATCAGGCTCGTCTCTGTTTTTTATATCAAGTCCTTGGCTTTCCAGTCCATATACATATTACTTTAGGATAATTACATTAATTCTCCTTGAGTGAAATCTCTAGCTCCTACTTCATGTTCTTGGTGTACTTATTAAACCTGAACTATTGCCCTGGCTCAGTTGGTTGAGTGTTCTCTCATGCACCACAATATCACTGGTGTGATTACTGTTCAGAGCATATGCTGTGGTTGTGGACTGGATCCTCAGTGGGGGCATGTAGGAGGCAGCAATCTAAGTTTCTCTCTCTCCTTCCCCCTTCCTCTCTCTCTGAAATCAATAAGAACACATTTTAAAAAAATATTACCAAAAAAACACCCCAAACCCTTGATTTTAATTCAATTTAGTTTAACTTATCATTACCCTTAGATAGCCTCTTCTATTTTTAATTTTTTTCTTTGCAACTGTTATTGATTTCAGCAAGAAAGTAAAGAAAATAAGATTTTTTAGTATGTTCTAAACATCGTCCTGGGTAATTTTTAGGCATTATTTAATATAATAATATATTTCAAATAAGACATTTTCCTATAATTCAACATTCACCCAACAAAATTTTTTATTAAGTGACAATCATGTGTAAGGTATTATGCTAGAATTTGGAGATGCAAAGAGAGATAAAACATATCTATGGATCTTGTGCGGTTCTTTTCAGCCAGGGAAAGGAGAAAGACAAGACAAATAAATATTAAAATATGACAGATGTCGTGATGCTATGATCGAAGTCCACAATTTGCATGTTCAGTCATTCAACAAAATACAGGCACAGTTTTAGGTGCTGCCAAATGGTAGTGAACAAAACCACTACCAATTTTTTTTTTTCCTCACAGAACTGACATTTTAGTATGGATCCTAAGGATCATAAAAGAGCAAACATTTGGAGTAACAAAAACCTACATAAAAAGACGACATTACTTTCTCAGTCTTATTTAAAGGGACAAATAAGCTCTAATTAGCACAGAAATGACCATTAGGAGTCTTTAGAACATCAGTTATATAGCAAGATGATTCATGAACATTGGAAGTGAAGCTACTTTTCCATTTGTAGCCTCATACCCTTGAGGTAATGCATAGGTGTGTGCCATGGATGGCAGATTTCTACTACCAGGAATCTTTCTGGATCTGGCTAGTTCCTAAAGCCATCAAAGCTCTGTGTCCGCACCACCATGAAAGATCAATTCATTTAAAGCTAAATAAGGTAGAATGGTACAATTTGTCTCACTTGATTCAGTAGTAATGCCTTCAATTTTGTAGTGTATGTTACATCAGGACAGATTTTTCTTTCTTAAATGGAAGACTCTCAAGGATGTCGAACTTGTTTTTACTGTTGCTCAGTCTTTCAATTCCAGCATAAACTAAATGTTTCCTATCTATTTTGTTCATTTGCCAAGATGTCCCTGTAAGTTCTCCATATATTAACTTTGGCAAATTATAATAATTCAAGAAAAATCATATCTTTATTGAATTACATTAGTAGGTCTTGTGGGGGGTTGGGGATTAAGCAAAAGAGATAAAAAAGAGAAAGAACTCATGGACAATAATAACAATGTAGTGATTGTGGGGAGTGTGGTGGATGGAGGTGGAGGGGGGCATAAATAGTGATGAAAAACGTAAAATAAGGAAAAACAACACGATATTATTGTTATCTATAGGGGTAGATTTTCTAAATGAGCAAAAATATGTCTTCTCACAGCATCAAGTTTTTTTGTGAAATCAAACAAGGTAATTTATGAATGTGAAATGTACTATAAAAACATCAAAATGCCAAAACCTGTAAACATTTGATTTTATTTATGTTGTTAATTTCAGTGACTAAAGAGTTACAAAGAGTGTTATCTTTTTATATCCCTTAGGAAAACCACTTAACTTTACATGTTTTCTTTCCTTATTGTATTTTTTTTAAAAAATAATGTATTAAATGGATTTTGTTAATGCAGTAAACAACTGTTGAGTGTTAGCACTATGCTGGACTCTAGAGAAACTGATGTAAAATGATCCCCATCCAGTAAAGGTGAGAGACAAAAAAGATCATTGTATTAGTGGTTGGTAATTCCACAACAGACATTTTATACATCGGCCTTAATTCTAACCTAGTTTTCTTTTTCTGAGAAGATCACCTCTCCACATTGCTTCTTAAACTTGAAAATGTGTGGACTAATCTGAATATTTGTGTCAGAAAGATCCATCTTCTGATTGTAGCCTTTCATTTATGTAGCTTATGATCTATGGCAATTTGCTTACTTTAATTAATTCTCACCCTCTATGAGATAGACATGACAATACAAGGTTTGGTGAATATTAAATGAGATAAATATATATTGTGCTCAACCCAGAATCTGGAATATAGTGTCTCAACTATCAGTACCTATTTATTGATGGTATTATTATTATTAGTGGCAATTATGGTTAGTACTAGTAGTAGCAGTGCTAAATTTAATAAGCTTAGTAGAGTACAATGCATTTAGACAATACATCATAATCATTTGCTCCCTTGAGAATGTCTCTTCTGAGATGAGATCATTTATCTTCACCAGGTGATCAACCCAACACTCATCAACTGCTAGCCCTGGCCTCACGCCTGCGGGACAGTGCTGAACTCTTTCAGTCAGATGAGATGCGTCCTGCTAATGATCCCAGGGAGAGAGTTCCGGTGCGTGTGCGAATGCTGAATGACATTCTCCAAGACATGGAGAAGAACTTCCTGGCTCAGAAAGTACCACCAGGTTTTTACAGGTAGGATATATGTTTCAAAATTTATATTTTATATCCCTCAATAAAATTTCTATGTTTAATTTTTCAGAATATGTATATCCTGTGAACAAAACATTTTTTAAAATGCAAAACGTATTATATCTCCAAGTTGAGGACCATTCTCCTCTCCCAAAGAACAGTTCAGCTGCATAAATATAGAATAAAGAAAACTTGGTTTAGCAGTACTTTATAGAAAATGACTAAGAATTTTTTTGACATTAGGTCAGTATGAGTTAAACATGATATGGATATCAAAAAAAAATATAGGTGGAATTAATAGGTTGTATTGGGAAAAATAAACTTTCATGAAAGAATCAGAAGATAAACATATGTTATTCTGCCCTCATATGAACAAATCTAGAGTACCGTGTTTAATTCTAAAAACTATGTTTTTAAATTTAATTTTTTATTGTTGACACTATTGCGGATGTCCCCACCCCCCAACCCTGGTTGCCCACTCCTTCCAGCCTCTGCCCTCCTCCCTTAGCCCTCCCCACACTATTGTCTGTGTCCATGGACTATGCATATATATGTTCTTTAGCTAATCTCTTCACCTTCCTTTATCCATTCCCCCAACACCCTGCTGTCTGACATTAGTCTGTTCTGTGTATCCATGCCTCTGGTTCTATTTTGTCAATTTATTGTGTTCATTAGATTCCACATATAAGTGAGCTCATGTGCTACTTGTCTTGCTCTAACTGACTTATTTCTCTTAGCATAATACTCTCCATGTCCATCCATGCTGTTGCAAAGGGTTAGAGTTCCTTCTTATTTACATCTACATATTACAGAAACACTATTTTTAAGAGGGAGTAAAAGAAGTTTAATATTCAGAGGAGAGTGGGATTTAAAAATAACTAGGGAAATAGAGATATTTGGTTAAAGGGTCACAATAGAGTGATTTCTGAAAACATTTAAACAATTTTAACATATATTTTAGTAAAATAACTTTTATAAGGAAAGTGACTCAATTTAGGCTCTTAGAGGATAATGGGAGTACAACCTGTTTTGGTTTTTGAGTTCCTGGTACAGGAGAAATTAAACTAAGAGGGAAAATGTAGTTTAAAAGAATATTACATATTCTAAATGTTTGAATTTTCTATAACACTTTTCTATACCTTTCTGTGTGATGATTCTAATATAATGTGTGTACGTGTACAACAATTATATATATATATATATATACTAGAGGCCCGGTGCACAAAAATTTGTGCACTCGGGGAGGGAGGGGGGGTTCCTCAGCCCGGCCTGTGCCCTCTCCCAGTCTGGGACCCCTCAGGAGATAACGACCTGCTGGCTTAGACCTGCTGCCGGGTGGCAGAGGGCAGGCCCAATCCCTAGGTGCAGCCCCTGGTCGGGCTCAGAGCAGGGCCATTTGGGGAGTTGGGGCACCGCCCCATGTCATGCACAGAGCAGGGAGGATCAGGAGGTTGCGATGCCACCCTCAGTCACTCTCAGGGTAGGGCCGATTGGGGGGTTGGGGCACCGCCCCCTGTCACACTCAAGGCAGGGTCGATGGGGAGGTTGCGGAGCAACCCCCTGTCACGCACAGAGCAGGGCCAATCAGGGGGTTGGGGCGCTGGCCCCTGTCACTCACAGAGCAGAGCCCATCAGAGGGGTTGGGGCGCCGCCACTCTCACACTCAGGGCAGGGCCGAAGGGGAGGTTATGGCTCTACCCCGTCACACACAGAGCAGGACCCGTTGGGGGGGGCGGGGGGGGAGGGGGTTGGGGCACCACACCCTGTCACACACAGAGCAGGGCCGATCAGGGGGTTGGGGCACTGCACCCTGTCACACACAGAGCCGCAGAGCGATCAGGGGGTTGGGGAGCTCCCCCTATCAGGCAAAGAGCAGTTCTGATCAGGGGGTTGGGGCACCTTCCCCTGTCCCGAAGAGAGCAGGGCAGATAGGGAGGTTGTGGCCCCGCCCCCTGTCGCACACAGAGCCGCAGGGCGATCAGGGGGTTCAGGGGGTTTGGGCACTGCCCCCTGTCACACTGATGCCGGTGCCGGGAGGCCTCGCGGCTCCGCTGATCCCCGTGCACTGGGTGTGTGTGGGGGGGGAGTGTCCCTCAGCCCAGCCTGCCCCCTCTCACATACTGGGAGCCCTCAGGCATTGACCCCCATCACCCTCCAATCTCAGGATCGGCCCCTTGCCCAGGCCTGATGCCTCTGGCCTAGGCGTTCGGCCCGGGCAACGGGGACCCGCAGCTGCAGCGGCCCCACGATTGTGGGCTTCGCTTTAGGCCCAGGCAAGGGACCCCTAGCTCCTGGGACTGCCAGCTTCGACCATGCCCAGCTCCCATCACTGGCTCCACCCCTACTTCCTGCTATCACTGGCCAGGGCGGGAAAGGCACCTGATTCTCCGATCATGGCTGGGGGGCAGGGCAGAGGCGGCCCTCTTAGCTCCCCCCTGGGTTTCCGATCACTGTCAGTGGCAGGGGGCTTCTTCCTGCTTTCCCTTTCGCCTCCCTGCATTGTGCCTACATATGCAAATTAACCGCCATCTTGTTGGCAGTTAACTGCCATCTCAGTTGGCAGTTAATTTGCATATAGCCCTGATTAGCCAATGAAAAGGGTAGCTCGTACGCCAATTACCATTTTTCTCTTTTATTAGTGTTGATATATATATATATATGTGTGTGTGTGTGTGTGTGTGTGTGTGTGTGTGTGTATGTATATGTGAGTAGGCATTTATATATATGTATGTGACAGGAGGCAAAGGTAGGAGACAAAGAAGTATTAGAGCAGTGGTTCTCAACCTTCCTAATGCCGAGACCCTTTAATACAGTTCCTCATGTTGTGGTGGCCCCCAATTTCATTGTTACAAATTGAACATAATTAAAGCATAGTGATTAATCACAAAACAATATGTAATTATATATGTGTTTTCTGATGACTTTATCATCTTCATCCAATGCCAATATTTTCTCACAGGCTGTCTTGTATTTTCACTCTCTTACCAGGGTCTTTCACAGAGCAGAAGTTTTTAATTGTAATGAAATCGAATTTAACAAGTTTTCTTTCATGAACTGTGTTTTTGATTTTGATTTTGTATCTGAAAATTCATCATCACCACAGGAGCACTTAGATTTTCTCCTATGTTGTCTTCTAGGTGTTTTATAGGTTTTTGTTTTACATTTAGATTGTTGATCCATTTTGAGTTAATTTTGTGAAAGGTGTAAGATCTTGTCTAGCTTCACTATTGTTGACTTTGGGTATTTAGTCGTTGAAAAGTCTATCTTTTCCATTGAATTGCGTTTCCTCTTTTGCCATATAATATACTTTTAATATTGCCTTTTATAGTCAACTAGAGGCCTGGTGCACAAAAATGTGTGCACTCGGAGGGAGGGGGGGTCCCTCAGCCTGGCCTGTGCCCTCTCGCAGTCTGGGACCCCTCAGGGGATGACCACCTGCTGGCTTAGGCCTGCTCCCCGGGGGACATCCCTCTGGCAGCCCGGCAGCCCTCAGGGGATGCCCACTTGCCAGTGGGGAGCAGGCCTAAACTGCAGTTGGATATCCTTAGCGCTGCTGAGGAGGCAGGAGAGGCACCCATCACCACCGCTGTACTGGCAGCCATCAGCCTGGCTTGTGGCTGAGCAGAGCTCCTCCCATGTGAGAGCGACCTGACCACCAGAGGGCAGCTCCTTCATTGAGAGTCTGCCGCCGGGTGGTCAGTGTGTGTCATAGTGACCAGTAATTCCAAGTCTTTCTGCTATTAGGGTCAGTTATCATATTTCCCTTTTACTATATAGGATAGAGGTCTGGTGCACGGGTGGGGGCCAGCTGGTTTGCCCTGAAGGGTGTCCTGGATCAGGGTGGGGGTCCCGCTTGGGAGCCTGGCCAGCCTGGATAAGGGGATGATGGCTGTTTGCAGCTGGTACACCCCCTTTAGGGTGGGGGTCCCGCTTGGGAGCCTGGCCAGCCTGGATAAGGGGATGATGGCTGTTTGCAGCTGGTACACCCCCTTCAGGGTGGGGGTCCCCAATGGGGTTCCTGGCCAGCCTGGATGAGGGGATGATGGCTGTTTGCAGCTGGTACACCCCCTTCAGGGTGGGGGTCCCCACTGGGGTGCCTGGCCATTCTGGATGAGGGCTGAGGGCAGTTTTCAAGCTGGCAGGTGACTGAAGCTCCCAACCTCTCCTTTTTTTAATTTTTTTTTATTCTGGGATTTATTTACCTTCTATGGCTGTCACTGGAACTGAGAGCCAGCTTTAGCTCTGAGACCTCGGCTGCTGAAAGCAGGGATCTGGGTTTGTTTGGGTTCTATAATTGTAACACTGTTGCAGTCCTGCTCACTCCAGCTCTGAAGGCTGAAAGCAGGTTTCTGGGGTTTGTTTAGGTTCTATAATTGCAACACTGTTTCTTAGAGTGCAAGCTCAGAGGCTGGCAGCGGAAGGCGGAGAACCTTGGCTTCCTCTGTTACTGGAGCAAGCAAGCCTCCTGTTCGCTTCAGCTGCCTGGCTGCCGGCCGCCATCTTGGTTGGCAGTTAATTTGCATATCTTGCTGATTAGCCAATGGGGAGGGTAGCGAAGTTATGATTGATTACCATGTTTCTCTATTATTAGATAGGATAGCTCCCCTGTCCATAGAGGAATAGCTTTTAGAATTAAGAACACCATGGAACAATGATATTGTAGGAAGACTGCTGATTTTGGGATTTACAAAAGTAGGAAGGGATCTGAATGGAAAAATTCCTCTTTTACCACTTGCATGATTTAGACAAGCTAATTAGCTACTCAGCTTCTCATCTCTAAAAATGAAAATCTCAAAGAATATTAATATGAGAATAAATTTAGATAAAATAGGAGGCTAAATTAGATAAAATGATGATAAATATGATATGATAAGATAATTTATAAACTATGGAATCTTATACAAATATTATAAAATAAAAGTATTTTTATATCATTCTGCAATTTGTTACTTCAGAATCTGAGAGTATTCTGGGTTCCAAAACTTCTTCCCCATATTTCTCTTACCAATGAAGAAATACTTACCCTGGCCAGTGTTGCTAAGTCGTTAGAGCATCAGCCCAAGCACAGAAGTGTCATTGGTTCAATTTCTGCTCAAGGTCACATACCTTGGTTGCAGATTCGATCCCTAGCTCCAGTTGGGGTGCATGTGGGAGGCAACCAATTGATGTGTCTTTCTTTATCTATCTATCATCTATCTATCTATCTATCTATCTATCTATCTATCTATCTATATCTATCTAATCTATCTATCTATATATCATCTATCTATCTATCTATCTATCTATCTATCTATCTATCTATCTATCTATCATCTATCTCCCTCTCCTCCTATCCCCCCATCCCTCCCTTCCATGCTCTCAAAAAAAAAAAAAAAAGAGCTATGAAAAAATATATTCTCCTGAGAGGATAAATTTTTTTTCTAAAAAGAAGTATTGAAAAATATTGATGTAAGTTATCTTACCCCAGGGTCACTGCAGTCCTGTCTCTAAAACACTTGTTGAAAGCTTGTATGTTGAGAGGTTGAAACATTCCATAGAAAATAAAGAGTGTTGTGCAGTTTTCAAAAAGAGTGAATATAATATTTAAATAGCATTAGCTTCCAAAATAAATATGGGCTTTCAAAATAACAAACCTTATCCATTAGGGAGGCCTTCTCCCACACCGCATTCTTTAGGTGTCCAGGAAACACTATTAAAAAAAACATCAAGGGGGGGGGGCGTGCTGTAAGAGATCAACCAAAGAACTTTTATGCATGTACTACTAGTAAGCATAACCAATGGACACAGACAATAGGGGGTTGTGGGGTGTGAAGGCCTGGGCCATGGGGCAGGGGCAAGGGGCAGGCTGGGAGAGGTTAATGAGAGGAAAAGGGGAAATATGTAACACTTTCGACAATAAAGAATTTTTTTAAAATAAATTAATTAAATTTAAACAAAGCATCACAGTCTTCTGGGGCAGATTCTCCCAAGTTTCCAATTTTAAAGTTTGAACCACTTTTTAGATTTTGGTACCAACCATTTCATTCTTGAAATTTAATATCTTATGAGTATGCATTCTCCCTAGCTAATTTTAGCAAAATCCCTGGCCTTGTCAAAAATTGTAGCAGTGCTTTAGGACATGAGTTCTTGAGGCCGCTGTTGTGTCTTAGTATCTCCTCTCTTCACTTGCCTCCCATACCCCAGCCTAAATAGTCTTAAAAATGGGTGCATACTAACAATTGCCATCTCCTTTATTTAAGTGGCTCAACTAAACTCACAGACATAGAAAGATCTTTGATGTAAAAGCACTTAGTGTACAAATAGAAAACAAAACTGCTTTCAGCAAAAATATGATTGGCAAAGGTTTACTCTTAATAGGCAACTCTAACATATGAGTACAAAATGTATCAAGATGACCTTACATTCATACATTGGGAATGAATACTTGCATAAAATCTCCCCTTTAGTCTTTCTACACATTGAAAGAGGCAGCAGTTAAGCAATGAAAACTAATAATATTTTCCTACATTACTGTTGCATTGTTAACTATGATTAGCTGGGATTGTGGGGTAATTTTACCAAAGGATAGTATTGCTTGGGGAGGAGAATCAGAGATCCACCCATTACATGTACATTCCAATGGTTTTGATTTGAGGGTGTGAGGAATTGAGAAGGAAACAAACAGCCAGTGTTTTGTGCTGCTGGGGTAGACATGGACTCTAGGAAAGTAAACATCCTGAAGTACCACCGCTCAGAATAAATTAGAGATTACTTGTTTCCTTTAAAACAAAACTATTGGTTATGCTGTAATATTGTCCTATTGTTCTTTCTAATATGATAGTTCATCTACATAGTGGTTAAGTCATCTGTTAGAGGCTAAGTAAATACATTTATAATATTATTTCTTTGGAAAGATACTTCTGAGTGCCGAACAATGCTTTCATCAGAACTTTAGGGGCGCAATTCATGTGAAAGCTGAGTGGGAACATGTGAATGTGGCTGTACTGATGTGTGCATCTCTGCCTTTGTGTCCTTATAAAAGCTGCGGGAGAGGGTTTATAATGAAGGAAGTCCTTTCCAACATAGCTGGAATGGCCTGAGGAATTTCAGAGGACAATTTCATGCCAGTCCGAGCCAAAACAATTTTTTTTTTTTTTTTTTTTTTTTTTTTAGCGTTCTTGAAAGCAGGGAAATAGCAATGTAAATGTCAGGATGCTTCTGCCTTGAGCCAAGAATAAACAAAGCAAACAATCCATTAAAAGAACTTTTCAAACACATAAGCTCCCAAAACTTTGTGTTTGAAAGGTGTTAGAACTAGTTTACACTTAAAAGAGCAATGACATTGGACAGAACTATTAAAAAACACATGTCTCAGTACTCATGGTCAGGTTTCCCACTGATCATACATTTGACTCCAATACATACATTTGATATTAAGAATTGTAAGGAACTACCCCCCCAAACCATTTCAGATGAACAGCAATCTCATTATATAGTTTTCATGGTGTTTAATTAGAGTCAGTTATATAAGTACTAACAGAATGTCATGTTCAGTGTTTGACTGGGATAATAACTACTTTGTTTGGGTTGTCCTTTTTCTTTTTGTGAGGTGTGGGTGGTCTGAATGGAGCTAAAATCCCACCATTGTTTCTCTTGTCATTAATTCTAGCAGCAATGCCTCTGATTTCTTTAGTATGAAAGAGTAACTTGTGATTAAGAATTACCATAATGCTTTTAAAATATTTTAATAGAGGCCATTTGCACAAAAGAATCTGTATATGAATACAGAGTGTAATAATCTACACAATATAAAATGTCCAAAAGAGGGTTGAGGACCTGGCTCCCATACAAAATCTTTATAATGCTGATCATTATATACACTTCCTTTTATGTTTTTTATGAATAAACATATATATTAGCTTTATAATTACAAATCCCTTTCATATTTTTAAAGCTTCTACTTCATTAAGGAACAAAAAAAACCTACCAAATTTTAAAGGAAACCAAATTAATACACTGAAATCCAAGCTCTTTTTTTAGCTAATTTTCTTAATATTAAAACAAAGAGTCTATCTCCTTGTGACAGATAATGATCACTGCAATTTGATTAGACATTGAAAAACTTGTTTAAGATATTTTAGTTGAAAACAACTCTTTCTCCAGGTAATTAGTCTGAGATCCAGTGTGCTAGCATTAAAATAGCAATCCACGTGTGCACACTGTTTGGATTTTATAAAAATTCTAGAGGCCCTGTGCACAAAATTTGTGCACAGGTAGGGTCTCTAGGCCTGGCTGGCTATCAGGGCCGATTGGGGCCTTCTGGCTGCTGGCCAGGGCCTTCCTTCCCAGCTGCCAACTGCCAGTCAGGGCCTTCTTTCCCTGGCTGCCTGCTGCCAGACCGAGCCTTCTTTCCCCAGCTGCCAGCTGCCAGCTACCAGCTGTTGGCTGGGGCCTTCCTTCATTCCATGCCGCCCCCTGGTGGTGTCAGCACATATCATAGAGAGTGATTGAACTCCTGGTCTCTTGGTCAAACTCCCGAGGGGACACTTTGCATATTAGTATTTTATATATATAGATAGATAGATAGATAGATAGATAGATAGATAGATAGATAGATAGATAGATCTCTTTTGGGTTTGAGGTTTCTTTCCATCTAAAGTGAGAAAAAAATTACTGTTGTTATATTTCAAGTCAAGACACATTGCCAGTCTGTGGTGAGTAACAAGGCTAGTAATAACAATACTATCACAGCAGAAGATTTACTTTGTTTCAGGCACTATGTTGTATACTTTCATATACTATCTGTGACTCTTCTAACACTAATGCAAGATTGATTTTATTATTCCTTTTATGCAGATTAGAAAACTGAGGCTTAGGAAACATTTATAGGGGGCTCAGAAGGGATTTGAAATGATCCTGTTTTCTCCAAAACCACTGTTCTTTCTACTAGACAGTGCTACATACATTTGATCCAGTTTATGGTAGTTTGCTTAGAAGTCACTAATAAATTTAGTTAGATTTTGATACAAATACAGACAAATATGAAATAGGTAAATTTTCACAAAGGTTGGTTAAATTTTATTTGGCCTACAGTTGAATGATTATATCTCCTAACCCTAATTTTTACAAAAGTACATCTGTGAAACATCAAATATATCTATACTTCTAGAAAAAAATAATATATGCCCTATTGTGCTGACTCAATAAAATTCTCCCAAAATATTGCCTACCCTTTAATGTTTCTATAAATCATAGATGCAATTAAAATGGGAGGGACATTTATCTAATAAATCTCATATATCATAGTTAGAAATATTTTACCATAAATAACAGAGTGATTTAGAGGAGGCATTATTGGACTTGGAATTTAGAGATGTGGGCTTAAGACCTAAAAGGGACACCAATCAGGTAATCCTATAAATTAATTAACTTCCATGACATTCATTCTTTTAATTAAAATAAACTAACAGATCTCTAAGATAATGGACATATTAGTTGAGGAAATATATGTAGCTAATGTGAAATATCTTCTGATTTCTTTGAAAAATAATTATTTCAATGAGAAGAAAAATAATAAAAATCTAGGTTCTCCATTATAACCTGTTAAACATTTTAGCACTTGTTTCTCTCTCCTTTATCTAATTGCCTATTTTATCTATCATCAGTACAACAGAATTTCCATGTGTATAAATATCTTACTAAAGAGAATTAAAATAGAGGATCATGCTCTATATTTTTTGTACCCACTGAAGCAACTGACATTTTAATTTGTTACATAATGAAAGTAAAGTATTTGATTGCTATATAGATCATATATTTAGTAGTTCATATGCTCAGATATCAATTTATATCTGTCAATATCTATATTATTAGTAGGAACAATTTATTCTTATAATAAGAAACTAGATCTTTATATTAAACATGCACACATACTCAAAATATGAAGCAGGTAGAATATATTTAGAAGACACACATGGAAAGGACTGAAAACTGACAGACATGTTCTGTAAAGCACATGTTTATCCATGCACTCTGTCCCAGTAAAGCATTTTGTTCAAATGAAAGCTTATATGAGTTATTCTAGTTGAGGAGAAAAAGGGACACAAATCTCCCCCTTTTACCTCGTCACCTCAAGGGTTTGCCAACCCCTATTTTTGATTGTACTCTTATCTAATCTGCTCTCTGAGGTCCTAAGATAATACCATTTTCAACTGATGAGAAAAAGGAAAAGGAAGCTATTCACCATACAGAGATGACATCAACTTGGAGCTTTCTAAGAACAATGGATGAAATGGGAATTGCTCACCCCATAGTCCATCGTTAAAACTAAATGTAATATACAATTTGATATATAGTTGATATAATCCTAATAACAATATAATAAATTCTCAAATTGCATATGGCGAGATTCAAGTATTTCCTTTTACCGTATCTTTATGAGACACGGTTCCATGAGAAAACTAGGAAGCAATTTAGTTTATTCAAAGTAAGAATAGTTTTCATAGAGAAAATTAGAAATTTATGTGTTCATTGGAAGTGTTGGAGATGTAAAGGTCAAAGAAGCTCCCATGAAGATTGATGGAATCAAGAGCTAACAGAACTGAAAGAAAAGACATTCCTTTAAGTGACAGAATCAGGTGCCTGCCCATCTCAAGCGGGCAATTTCCAGGAGCTCTAAGAAACTCCGCGTCTCATTTCTGCCATCTTGAAGCTGTTGCTGAAGAGTCCGCTTTCATTTCCTCCTCTGCCTTCCAAAGTCTAAATGATTATTAAGTTGTGTATCCTTTTCTCTGCTTTGATAACAGTTGTTGAAAACTTTATTCATAAATAACAACTCAGTCTTTTATCCCTGGATCTTTAAGGAATTTGGGATCTGCCTTGTGCTGTAGTTGGTGGTGGTAGTGGTGGTGGTATGGAGGGGGATGTATATCCCATGCCAGGTTTTATTGGGAATGTTGAATTTCTATAGTACATTTCTCTGTCAAGCAGAGATTAGGGACTCAAGGGTCCTGCCTTTAAAATTTTTAGGAAATGAAATACTAGTCCCATGCCAAGCATTTTATATACTTGGTGCTTATATCTAATCTTCACAACAACATGCACAATAATTGTTGGAGCCAGTAGTTGCACCCAGGGCTTTCTTGCTTCAAAGTACTTTTCTCTCTTTTATTTGACTATACTCTTCAAGAGCATTTATGGAAGATTTCTTTCTTTTTTTTTTTTGCCTTGATGATTTATATATACGTTTTCTAACCTGTCAACCACTCATCCCGATAGATATTTTCCCCACTTTTGCAGATAACTCTGAAATTCAGAAAAAAAATCACCCTCCCACAAGTTATCAGAGATAGTAAATGGCATAAATTAATAAGCAATGAAACCTACTTTCAGCCATTCTGAGTCTATTTTTAAACAAATTCAAAGCCACTTTTTTAAGTAGCTTCACAGACAGGTATAAAATAAAAACAAAAAGATTTTTTTTAAACTTGAGGTAAATACAATGATTCTATTTTGAGCTAGAAGAAGCAGCAGAAATAGAATATATTTTATCTGACACAAAAAATGACCATTTAATCCTTTGCCATTATTCAGTCCTGGGCTGCAGGAGGAATGTCCATGGTTGGTGACACTGTCTCCTGCATTTGCTCTGATTCTTGTGTTAATCTTACTGTCTTATCTGTGAGTTAGAATTCACTGCCACTTCTTCAAAGTACTTGTCTAGGATTACTACTGATTTCATTACTACTGATTCTATTTATTAATTTAGCAAATACTCAGTGTCCACTAAATGGCAGTGGTCAAAAGTCTAGATATCAACCCTACCCTGTAGACTTTATCTTGAGTGGGAATAAAGAGAATAAGGCAAACAACCAAACAAATGTGTAATTATAAACATTAAAAGTGACTAGATATAAAGACACAGGATTTTCTTCTTCTAAGGTTGCCAAATTGATTGAGGGAGAGCAACTTGGGTGGATATTGGAGAGTTAGGCAAGGGATTAGAGGCCATAAAGAGGGGCTTAGATGTTATTTTAAGTGCGTTTAATACTTGGTTTTAAGCAGAAGGTATCCTAATTTATCTTACCATCTATCTATCTGTCTGTCTGCTATGTGGAGAAGGCATTATAAAAGTAATGAAAAAATGGAGAGATTAAAAATGATGTGATATCTTCAAATATATTTTTATTGATTTCAGAGAGGAAAGGAGAGGTAGAGAGAGATAGAAACATCGAGTCCACAACCTGGGCATGTGCCCTGACCAGGAATCAAACTGTGACCTCATGGTTCATAGGTTGATGGTCAACCACTGAGCCAAACTAGAGGGGGCTGATGTAATATTTTAATGATCTAAGTGTGCCAGTCAGAATTCTCCAGAGAAACAGAACCAATAAGATAGATGATAGACAGGTGGATTTTTAATATGATTTTATTAATTTCAGAAGAGAGGATAGGTGAGGGAGAGAGAAATAGAAGCATCAGTCAGCTGCCTCCTGCATGGGAATTGAGCCTGCAACCCAGGCATGGAAAACCTCCTGGGGCATGGGAGGATGCTTCCTGGGCTAGTTAGGTAGATTTTAAAGAATTGGTTCATGCGCTTGTGGAGACTGCCAAGTCTGAAATCTATATGGCAAACAACTTTAGGCAAGAGTTGAGGTTTTAGTTTTAAATATGAAATATGTAGTGCAGGCTGCCTGCAGGCTGAAAATTAGGAAAGATATCTGTTTTGTAGTATTGAGGCATAATTCCTTTTCTCTAGGAAACCTCAGTTTTTACTCTCACAAACTTCAATTTGGTTGAATGAAGTCTAACTCGTTATCAAAGCTAACCTCCTTTACTTAAAGTCAACTAATTTTAAATGTTAATTAGATCTATAAAGTACCTTCACAGATTAGTGTTTGACCGAACAACTGAGTGGCATAGCCTAACTAAGATGACACATACAATTAACCATCACCATAGATGACATTGCTGTAAGTAAAAAGGGAGAGAAGATGAATTTGTAAAATTTAGAAGTAGTATCTATAGAACTTGGTGGTGGGTAGATGTGAGAATGAAAAAAAAAAAAGGGAGAAATCAAGAATTACAGATTTATCTCCTGAGCAATGAATTTTAACAGCTGTGATGTGTACCAAATTAGTTGATCTTATTTCTAACAGGGGTTCTGTTGATTTCTGCTTAAGTAATATGACTTACATGGTAAGGTTACTTTTCATAAGCATTTTAAACTGTTAGATAGGCTTGGGAAGAAATTTTGTTTCTATCTCTCTAGTTATATTTGGCTAATCCAACTGTAGACTAAAAAGTCACCTTGCCTTCTCCTTCTCATACAGAAAAAATCACATGCAAATAGTAATCAGCTCTTTATACAATAATGTGAAACAGGAGGAAATATAGCCAAATATTTTTGGAAGAAATAGCTCTCAAATGTGCCAATTAAAGTGTCTCTGATATTTATGTATATATATTTTTGCTGCTAATCATAGTAGGTCTGGTTTTATAATCAAAGCTTACATATACTCCACTAGGAACTTGAGAAGATATGCTAACTCAATCAAATTTTACTGAATATCATTCAAAATCCAATAAAATAAATCCTTGTCAGATATAAAGTTTAGGAAGAAAGAATATATGCACCAAATATTAAGTATTCTCTCTGCAAGTTGTTGCAAATTTCTCATGTTCCCAATTCTGTCATTTTCTTAACTATGAAGTTAAATAGCTTTGAAAAAAAATAAAAGTAGATATTTCTCAAAGCTGATTCATTGTGTCAGTTTTCTTTCTAAAATAGAATATCAAATGGATAAAGAGAAAAGAATTCTGGACATCAAAAAATTAGAATTAATAACACAGAAAAACAATTTTCTAGATTATTTTCTAGAGGTTGATGAGTACCTTTATTTCATTTTATTTCAGACAATGCTTGTTTTGCTATTTTATAAATATCTCTCTATATAAAAGCCTAAGCAACCGGCCAACCAGCTGACTGGCCGGTAGCTATGATGCTCAATGACCACCAGGGGACAGATGCTCAACACAGGAGCAGCCGAGTGACAGCAACTTTGCAGAGTGTCCTCTCACACTCCAGGACCCCTTGGGGGATGTTAGACTGCCAGTTTTAGCTGGATCCCTGCAGACCAGGCCGAGGAACCCCACTGGTGCACAAGTCCGTGCACTAGGCCTCTAGTGTTCTCTAAGCCCCAAATGAAAAGTTTGATAATCCATAAAGTCATATTTTTCAAACTTTTAAATGATTAATTTGCCTTCAATTTCAATAAGGTTTAGCCAAATTTTATTGATTTCAGCTCATTAGTATTACTTTATATTTGTAAATTTTCTAAATAAATGAAACTTCCTCTAATTAAGTAAATCAACAGTTTTATGATTACCATTTTTTATTTCATCATATTTTAGAATCTCATATACAAGGCATACTCTGAGTTTTAACAACTTACTACAGCAGAAATGTATTCTCTTACAGACCTGGAGGCCAAAAGTCTGAACTCAATATGGCAGCAGGATCATGCTCTCTCCAGAGAGTCTAGGAGGGAATCCATTGTTTGCCTCTTGCAGTTTCTGGTGGCTGTTGGCATTCTCCTGCTTGTGGCTACATCACTCCAATCTCTACCTCATTTTCTATATTTCCGTCTTGTCTTCTTTTGTATCAATATAGTCCTCTCTTTTACAAGGACACTTGTATTTGGATTTATGGCCCATCCAAATAATATAGGATGATCTCCTCATATCCAGATCCTTAATCATACCTGCAAAGATGTTTTGTCCAAGTTAGGTAACTTTTATAGGTTCCAGCAATTAGGACATGGACATATTTTGGAGGCCCCATTCAGCCTACTAAAGTGGATAATGTAAGAAATATGAATATGGAATAGACAGCAGCATTATTTCCGTAAATGGGCCAGTTATTAAGCTTTCTTCTTCCAGTATCAATCCTATTCTGTATGTAATGCTGTGAACCTGGGCTGGGACCCTACAAACTATGTACTTCCTGCTTGACCTGCTGGCTCCCCAGGGACTCTCTCAGAGGCGGCAGGAAAGGAAACCTGGAAGCCTGGAGGAGGAGGAGATGCTCTTTTTCCTGTTTTCACTTTGATCCTATTTTTGCTTCCTTTGTTGTTGTTGTTGTTGTCACTCTGGCAATGAATGCTTTTTCTCACCCAGGGAGTGACAGTTCACTTTGGTAGCAGCACTTAATTCTGATTTATACTTTTTTTCCAACATTAGCTAAACCGACCTCACAATGCTCATCAGAGACCTCAGCACCAACTGGCTAGAGCTCCTCCCTCAGAGTCTGGGTCCCACTTTCACACGTTTCCAACTCTGACCCCAAGACATTCATCATAGGAGGGCAGTGACTCCTATTCAGATCTGAGTTTCAGTTTCAGAGGACACCTTCTTCAAACTTCTAAGTTGTAATTATTCCAACCTAGGAATAGTAATATCTTCAAATGTAACTGTGGAATAAGGTTAAATGTAATATAGTCTAAGAAAGAAGCAGAATTACAGTCATTCAGAGAAGTAAAAGGGTTTTTTTGTTATTTGTTTTTAGTTTGTCTTCTTCGTCTGGGCAGGATTCAAGCAGGCTTCATGAGGGAAGTGGTACTTCAGTAGGGCCTTCTAAATCAGTAGATGTTAGTCTGTAAGAGATGGGAATGGGAGAATGGAAGAGTATTTCTCAAGAAAAGTTTTCTAAAAGGTGTCACTTATATTTCTCAAAATATCAACACTAATAAAAGAGAAAAATGGTAATTGGCGTACGGCGATACCCTTTTCATTGGCTAATCAGGGCTATATGCAAATTAACTGCCAACTATGATTGGCAGTTAACTGCCAACAAGATGGCGGTTAATTTGCATATGTAGGCACAATACAGGGAGGTGAAAGGGAAAGCAGGAAGAAGCCCCCTGCCACTGACAGTGATCAGAAACCCAGGCGGGAGCTAAGAGCTGGGGGGCAGGGCAAAGGCGGCCCTGGGGCCGCCTTTGCCCTGCCCCCCAGCCATGATCAGAGAATCAGGCGCCTTTGCCGCCCTGGCCAGTGATAGCAGGAAGTAGGGGTGGAGCCAGTGATGGGAGCTGGGCACGGTCGAAGCTGGCAGTCCCGGGAGCTAGGGGTCCCTTGCCTGGGCCTAAAGCGGAGCCCATGATCGTGGGGCCGCTGCCACTGCGGGTCCCCGCTGCCCGGGCCGGACGCCTCAGCCAGAGGCATTAGGCCTGGGCAGGGGTGGAGCCTGCAACCGCGGGGAGCTGGGGGTCCCCTGCCCAGGCCTGATACTCTGCCGGAGGACTCAGGCCTGGTCAAGGGGCCAATCCGGTGATTGGTGATCGGAGAGTAATGAGGGTCAACTCCTCTGGCCGAGGCATCAGGCCTGGGCGGGGGGATGAGCCGGGGATTGGGAGGATACGATGGTCCCCTTGCCCAGGCCTGAAGCCTGGGTCAGAGGCGTCAGGCTTGGGCGGGGGGTGGAGCAAGTGATCAGAGGGAGATGGGGGTCCCCTGCCCAGGCATGATTCCTGGGCCAGAGGCGTCAGGCCTGGGCAAGGGGCCGATCCTGCGATTGGAGGGTGATGGGGGTCAACGCCTGAGGGCTCCCAGTATGTGAGAGGGGGCAGGCTGGGCTGAGGGACACTCCCCCCCACACACACACCCAGTGCACGAATTTCGTGCACCGGGCCCCTAGTATTTAATAATATGTAACATTCTCTTGATTGAAAGTCATCAAGTTTGTACATTCTCTTGTCATACAACAAAGTCCTCAAAGACTAATGAGCCATTTGCGTCTGTGATTCATAACTATGCATAAGATGCTACTGAAAACTAGGAAACTGAGTTCTTTCTCTGATTTATTCCTGTTTTTATTGGTTACCTCTCATTGGTGTCATTTTGTCTAGCAGCTAGAATCTGCTGGTGTCTGCCCCAGTTATTCAGTATTTCTCTGCTTCCCATCATAAACAGTCTCTTGGGCTTTGTGACAGGTTTTTTCTTACGCATCCAGATGCTATTTTAAATTATTTTAATTCAATTGCTGTTTTTTAGAAGCATTGCCTCAGAGTAAGTAGGAATGTTACTACCCATAAATAAGCTCATGCCTGTCTCATCTCAGCTTTCCTTTTCTGGAACAGAAGAGTACAAGTTTTACTTTTATATAGTTCGGTGGTATTCATCTTACTATGATAATCAGGAAAAAAAGGGTGCTGAGAGACTTTTGTGACCCCATATAGTTAACTCACTAGGCCAAAATATGTGGTTCTCTAAAAGGAACCTGCTTTATAAGTTCATAAATAAAAGGATTGAGGACAAACATTAGCTTTTTGACACTGACTGAAAAGTGATGTTAACACAAGTGAATTTTATCAGTAAGGCTGAGTGAATTTGAGGCTATGAGGTCAACTATCTATCTCCCTTTCCTTCCTGTAATGTATGTGGTTTATTGTGTCCACATAGTCTCTTTTCAGAGTTATAAATTATAGTATTGATGGAGTCTTGATGATGAAAACCCAGTTGGAGCTTGAAGGTCAAGGCAGAAAACTGCATCCTAAATTTCTGTTTATTGATGATGTACAGTACATATAGCAGCACAAAATATGCTGCTACAATTAAAAATCTGTCAACATTTCTAACATACACCATTATTTCAGGGTTTGGTAATGTAGTCATTTATCCTTAGTCTTCCTTGAATTATGTGATGCAAGGCCTCAGCTGTGGGAGGAAGCCTTTAAGTTCTTTCAACAAGATTATAAGAGATTTATTTGTTTTTTTTTCTTTCTTTCTTCTTTTAGCTACTAAGTGATAAACAATAAAAGTTAGTGTAAGCTAGTTTTCAGCAGTCTTATAACTAAAAAATAGCACCACTATGTAGGCCATATATTTTTTAGCCCCAAATGTTTAACTCACATGAATGTTAAAAAATAATCTGTTTTATGTTAACTTGTATTTATGTTAAAGAAAAGCTTAGAAATATTTTTAAAAACTGTCTGGCTTCTTTCTACTCTCTTATCAGATGCCTAAAAGTACATCCAAACATAAATAAGTTTGATTCATTGGTGTTTTTAATAGGAAAACAAAAATACGATAAAGTTTTTAAAAATTTAATTAGCTCTTTAATTTAGAAATAGTTTGTTATTATGTGACCTGAACCTCTAGATTGATGTTGTTTAGTATTGTAGCTGCCAGCAACATGTGGCTATTGATAACCTAAAATGTAGTTAGTTCAATTTGAGTTATTGAATGTATAAAATATACATTAGATTTTAAGACTTGCTACAAAAAATAAAGTGAAAATTATTACATGAATAATTTTATTGATTGTTATATTATATTTACAACAATTACAGTATTAAGTTAAATATAATATAATTAATTCACCTGTTTTCTTTTACTTAGTGTAGTGTAGCAAAATTACATATGTGACTTGTTATAATTCTGTTGAACAATGTCACTCTAGATGTATCCAAGGATCCTATTTTCTTTTAGCTGAAATAACCAATTCATCCTATTTTCCTGTAAATGAAATAACCAATTGATTTGAATTGACTCACTGCAGGATAGTCTTATCACATTTTCAAAATAGTACAAGATAGTAATAAAATCTTTAAAAAATATTTCCCTCCCAAAACCATGGTGGTGATGATGCTGTTGGTGTTTGCAATAGTGGATGACAAGTAAACCAGGAAAAGTTTAAAAGAAAAGTTAAATTATGTATACCATAGGAGTATATGAGGTATTAAGCAAAACAAAATTCAGAAAAATCTCAAAAAAAATTAGTTGAATATAAATGTATTCATCTATGATGCTTAATAAGATAGAATGGAAGAATATTTTTTTTGTCCTTGAGTAACATAAATTGTTTTCAGGTGAAATTACTCATAGTAATAATAATAATATCTAGAATATTACTCAAAATTCACCTTGTAGATACTTAACTTTTGAGACAGTAATCTGGTCTTTCTAGAGTTTCACTGGCTATTTGCTTAATTATTTTATTCATTAATTCAGTTATGTGCCTATTCTGTTCGAGGCATTATTCTTGGAACTCGAAAATCCAAAGACAAAGTAATTTTTCTTTCACCCCTTTTTGGAAGGTTCTTTTACATTCTTCTGGTAATTTGCAATATTTCCTAGCCTGAATTCATTCAACTCTGTAATCATGAATGAAATTGTTTTGGACATCCTACCAAAAAGAATCACATTATCTAACCCCCATGTGTTTTCATACAACGATGTCACAATGGTCAAATGAAAAAACAAAAACAAAAACAAAAAACAAAAAGTCAGCATCATGGGAGGCCATGTGGGCTAAAAGAGTTACACCAGTGGTTGGGCAGGGCATGACCACACATGAAGTTTTAGTGAACTGTTGCAAGCCTGAAGGAGGAAGAAATTCCACCTTTTGCTCCTCTTGAGTTCCTATAGCTAAACTAATATTAAAATAGACACAAAAACAGATGAACAGCAGAAATACCAATTTAATGGTAATCATAAATGATGCTCCCAGAAATGATCAACTAGCCAGCTCTTTATACTTTTTAGACACACAAAAAAGCAATGCATTTGTGACAGACACAGGTTTAGGTGCTTATTAGTGAAGAATCTATCCAGAAAGTGGACTAGTGATACTAAAGAAATACAGAGGATTGTTTATACAGGCTTCTTGGCCCTGGATTCCTTGACCCTAGTGATAACGGTGGGTGCCTGACTTAGCCCCTGGAGCAAGAAGGCACCTTTCAAGGGAGAGATTTGTTATCCACATGGAAGGAGACAAGTAAAGGTTCAAAGTGCCCTTCTTGCATTGGCTGTTCGTCAAGTAATTTTATTCAAACTAATCACTATGCCATGGTGGGATATTTTGGGGCAAACTTCCTTGGGCCCCAACAAACGTAAGTGCTAAGATTGAATACTACGGTATTTTAACTGAACTAGCACAGCTGCTTCCAACTCTTTGGTTCATCCCTTATTTCTTACCACAGGCATCTTTTTCACCCTCTCTCCTGTCTAAGATAAAGAGATGACCTTTTCAAGTCTTTCCAAAGCTAGCCTGCTCACCTCTTTTTTTGTTTTGTTTTTTGATTTTTTTCCTGCCTCCTGTCCTTACTCTATCAATTTTCACAAATCTTCTCAGTCTCATATTTTACACAATTCTAATTAGTCTTGGCTGTGGCATTGACTTCTACCTTCTGCTTTGAAAAAATACTCCCAAGATATATCTTAAAACAAGTTTAAAAACACCTCCCTCAACTCTTCTTCACTACCATGCCCTCCTCCATGCATTTGACAACCACTGACTAAGCATTTACATGTTTTAGCTAATTCTATTAATATAAAAATTCTAAATTGTAAGCATAGTCCTGTGCTGCATAATGGCATTTTGGACAATGAGGAACCACATATACAACAGTGGCCCCATCTATACTAATAAAAGGGTAATATGCTAATTAGACTGGACATCTTCTGGACGACCTTCTGGACATCCTTCTGGACAAAGCCATGGTGGCAGGGCCAAAGCAGAGGCAGTTAGGGGCGATCAGGCCAGCAGGGGAGAGCAGTTAGGGTGATCAGGTCAGCAGGGGAGAACAGTTAGGGGGATCAGGCAGGCAGTTGGACATCCCCCGAGGGATCCCGGATTGAAGAGGGTGCAGGCGGGCTGAGGGACCCCCCTCTCCCCAGTGCATTAATTTTGTGCACTGGGCCTCTAGTAAGATTATAATAGGGCTGAATTTCCTGTAAGAAATGGAGGAGTATGTGATTCAGGAGGAATATGTTTTCTCTGATGGGAATAATATCTGTGGGGCTTGGCAATAGAGTGCCTCTCACTCAGAGCACCTCAGTTTTAAGTGCACAGAGGATATCCAGTGAGTCAGCCACTGAGGGCACTATGGCCTCCCAGATATTACTTGATGGTCTTCAGAGTACATTGCTGTAATTCTTTGTGGAGGACCTAAGATCCTGTAAAAAGACACAGATTCACAAGAGCTACCTTAACAAATATTAAGTGCCCACTGTCACTTTAGTAAATGTTTGATATGGTAGTATGGGGCCAGGCTTTCTGCACTTCGGAAATATTTTCAAGTTGTAATGATAAAACATCGTAAGTTTTATTTCTTCTATCATTTCAATGCCAGTGAGAGTTCTTTTTGCCAGATAGAATCAATGGAACCAAAAGCAAAGTTTCAAGTTTAAAACAATTGAGTCCTCAGTTCTACATCTGTTGTTAAATACCCTCTTTTTTTTGGATTGAATACCACAAAATTCTTTAATCTGACCCCTGCTCCAAAATGTAATAGTAAAAGGCCACATTGCCATGATAATTCCCTAAGTTCCTTTATTTCTCCATCTTGGTCTTTTACTCTGGCTGATCCTCAGACCATCTTTCACCCCCTTCTGAAAGTATTTTTTTTTTTTTTTGGTGACCTATGCCTTATCCAGCCAGTTTCTCCTCAATATTTCCTGTCAATTGAGCCCATAACCCTGCTCATGGAGTAGCACTGACAATTTCCATGTTTCTTTTCTGAACCTGTTGAAAGGAAGCAAGGGGAGGGCTTGAGGGACAGTGTTTATAAAGTCTACAAGAGTGTACAGTACTGTCCTAAGCCTTCACATTCCCTCATCACTCACTTTCCTACTCACTCAAAACAACCTCCAGTCCTACAAACTCCGTTCATGGTCAGTGTCTTATACAGGTATGCCATTTTTTCTTTATCTTTTACATTGTATTTTTACTGTAACTTTCCTATGGCTTATATAGATTAAAGGTCACAGTGGGTCCTGTACAACTTTAAGCATAAAAATTTAGATATCCAGATGAACCTCCCACAATACAATCAAGTAGGATGATGGAGGGCATAATTAAAATTTCTGTAAAGAAAATCATATTTTGATAAAGCAAGTATAATAAGAGTTAAATTTGGGGATTATTTTTAAAATGCAAAGAAGTGTGTGGTGATTTGAGAATAAATAAGACAGGCTTCTGTGGATATGTTCCACAGCCTGTACGTTCAGCAGTCTCCCTTATCCATGGGACATACTGTGGGCATCAATTCAGCATCAACAGGAATTCCCAATTTGGTGTGCAGTGAAGAAGGAAACTTTATTCAGTTCAAAACAACTCAGTCGTGATATATTGTGGCTGTAAAATAGCACAACTCTGAGGCAGCCCAGGGACCAGGTAACCCTGGGACCAGACCCCTCTCTGCTCCTCGATGGTCTGCTCTGTTGGTGCTGGTCTTTTTTGCGCTGCACTGTCCCTACTCTATTCTAGTCTGTTCTGTTCTGTGCCAGTCACCTCTAGTCTGCTCCACTCTGCTCTAAGGAAAGGGCTTTGATGTTTTAGCTGAGCTGGGGAAAGGCAGTCTTTGGTCTTCCCTGGAAAGGGACTGTGCACTCTCAGTCAGAGGGGAGCTGGCTTATATAGATTAAAGTCCCCATTCCTGGTCTTTGATTGTCTGCCTTCATACAAATGAGGATTCCAAATCCTTGCAATTTGATTGTTCCAAAGGGCACTTTCCTGATTGGTCAGAACAGAGCCGCTCTGATTGGTGGATGATGATGTTGGTGATGATATAGTTGCACAGCTCTAATTGGATGGGGAAAGCCTCAGTTTTATTCATTGAAATAGGATTCCAGGAACTCCTTTATGAGGGCTGGCTCAGAAGGCAGAAATAGTGCAGGCAGGCAGTTTACTGCAGAGGCAGGTAGTTCAGCGCAGGCCTCTCCATGAAATGCATTCACATAAGAAGTCCCTGTGTAGAAATGGCTGCTAAGCTCTGATTTTTAAAAAATTGAGCCCAGTTAGCCACCAGGAGCCCTTTTTATGAGGCATCTTCTACCACAGGGTCTGCAATATGTTTCAAGACCGCAGTGGATACCTAAAACCATAAATAATACTGAACTCCACATATATGATGTTTTTTCCTATACATGCATAGTTATGATAAAGTTTAATTAATAATGTAAGCTCAGTAAGACTGCTAACAATAACTATTGATCAAATAGGATATTTATAACACAACACTGTAATAAAAACTATGTGAATGGCTCTGGGCCCATTATTAAGTAAAATAAATGTTGCTTGAACACTAGCACTATGCTACCATAACTGTCTAACAGATAAATGGATGACTACTAAGTGACTAATAGGAGGGTAGTGTACACAGTGTGGGTACGATGGCCAGAGGGGTGATGCATATTCTGGGCAGGACAACAGGATAGTGGGAGATTTTATTATGCTACACAGAATGGCATGCGATTTAAAACATAAGTTGTTTATTTTTCTGGAATTTTCCATTTAATATTCTTGGATCTACTTAACCACAGGTTAGTGAAAGCGCAGACAGTGAAACCGCCGATAAGGGGAGGCTACTGTAATGAAGGGTTTTCTATCTTGACCACAAAATAAAATAATTAGCCCTTATTGTAATACTTTAAATACATTTGTTTAGTTTTCACTGTCTTTTATTCTTATCAATTTGTATTACTAATAAATGTAGTGTTTGATAGTATAACAAGCAGCTTCCTGCTAGGTTATATGATTTAGAAGGAGAACATTAGACATTTTCTTTCATAGTCCAGTGTGGGACAGATCCTCTCTCTCTCTCTCTCTCTCTCTCTCTCTCTCTCTCTCTCTCTCTCTCTCTTTCTCTCTTTCTCTCTCTCTCCATAACATTTATTCTTACACACAAGTGATAAATACGTAAATAGCAAGAATGAAAAACAAATGTTTCCCAAATACCATCAGAGGTAATTTTCTCTGAGCTGATGTTTTATGTGTTAGTAAAACCACAGGAGGGCAAAGCTGGCATGTTTTATCTTCAACATCTTCATTTATTCACAGCTGTTCAATAGTAAAATAACAATTGTTATCACTGTACCTCATCTCCATTTGGAAAATAAATAGCAATTTTCAAATTCATTAGAAAAAAGAAGCAAAGTTTGCCTGGCTATGTGGGGGTTGGCAGAGAGGTTCAATGAAGTCTTTGTAAATAATGTATCGTGTCAAATTTTTACAAAATTAAGACTAGACAACACATAGACCCAGAAACATAGAAACATGAACAGACTATTGAAACTCAGAGCGAAAGCAGAGGAGGGTGGGTGGGAAGAGATCGACCAATGAACTTGTATGCATATATGCATAACCCAAGGACATATACAATGGGTGGTGAGGGCCTGGGCGGGCAGGGAACAGGAACAGGCTGGAAGAGGTTAATGGGGGGAAAAGGAGAACCTATGTAATACTTTCAACAATAAAGATTTTTAAAAAAAGACTAGAATCATTAAAAATGTTTCATGATGAGTCTATCTGTATCATAGTTATTTGATTTATTTTAGTTATTTAAATATCATTATTTTTTTCTCTTCCCTTCTCATGTATTTGTCTTTGGGTTCACGTGTTCAATTATCTTCATTGTTTTTAGATACATGAGTTTAGTGTTCAAGTTAGTTACTGACTGCAAGTTCCCAGCATTGTTTTTTCTGATTTTTTTTAATTTGAAATATGTTATTTGAATTTTATAGTCAATACCAATTTTTAAAGGATGAAATATCTGAAAATTCATTTAAAAATAAAAACCTAAATAATATGAATGTTTTGCAATTTGATTGTATATCCTCCTACCTTCCAGTTATTCTCAAATTACCAGAAATCAAATTAGCACAAATATATACATACATTTTAATATATAAATTATTTCTATTTGATTTTATTTGGATTTTATGAGTGTTTCTAAAATAATGGGAAAATATATAAATATCTATTATAGCTTAATTTTAAGCTTGTAGTCATTAGTATTAATAACTATTGCAAAGAAATCATAAAGATATTTTTGGAAAAATATTTGTTTCTCACATAATTATATAAAGGTGAAGAATTGTCTAATGTAATAGTGGAAACTAAAATAATATGAAATTACATAATTTTCTATGATGTCCCTTCAAATCCTTATCAGTCTATCACTTTTGAGTTTCTTCATATTTTAGACAAATGAAAAAAGGAAGTTATAATGAAATTATTTGAAATTTATTCTCCATTTTGAAGTCCTTAAGAAAAAAAAATGCTATAACTCTTTAACTTCAGGGTTTTGTTTTATTTTAAGATGTTAGCCACATACACAGTAAACAAGAGCTCTGAAATGACTCTTTTCATTTAATGTGAAACTCAAAATTATCGTTTGAACTGAGACCGCTTTTCTAATTCTTTTGTACCCCAGGTAGCACTTTCAATAAATACTTTAGGAAGGAGTTCCCATGATAATTGTATTTCCTTGATTTCTATCAACTTCTTTCAATTTCTTCCTAGCTTTTCTAGATATAATTAAATTAATGTAGTCATTACCGTGTGCTTTCTTCCATTTCAATCCCAACCTCCAACCTGTTTTCTGTAAGATTTTTTTAATATTCCACTTATAAGTGAGATAATTTAGTGTATGCACTTTCAATAAATTTATTTATTCTTAAGCGAGACATGATTAGTTTAACCAAATCATAACCTTCTTTGAATTGGGTACCTCAGGATTCAACCCTCTGTCGCCCATGCAGGGGTGGGCAAACTTTTTGACTCGAGGGCCACAATGGGTTCTTAAACTGGACCGGAGGGCTGGAACAAAAGCATGGATGGAGTGTTTGTGTGAACTAATATAAATTCAAAGTAAACATCATTACATAAAAGGGTACAGTCTTTTTTTTTTTTAGTTTTATTCATTTCAAACGGGCCGGATCCGGCCCGCGGCCGTAGTTTGCCCACGGCTGGGAGTGAGAATAAATGTATTTTCATTTAGAATTACCAAAGCAAAGAATTGACATTTCCACTATTTGCTTACAATATGGACTTTAAAAAGATTCAATTTATTTAAATTAATATATATATATGTATATGTATATATATGTATATGTATATATAATATTTCTCTCATCCCCTGCCCCTTGACTCTTGAAACCACCAACTTGTTCTATGTGTCTAAGACATTACTGGTATAATTTTTGTGTGTTTTTTTTTTATTTTACATTCCACATATAAGAAAAAATAAAATAGTATTTGTCTTTTTCTGTCAGATTTATTTCATGTAGCATAATGACCTTGACATTCATCCATGGTGTTTCAAAGGGCAACATTTCATTCTGAAGGCTAAATAATTATATTTATGGAATTTGTTACATACAATATATAAGATAAATGTAGTATAAATAATATAACATATTTCATAAATAATATACAATATTCCACATGTGTGGTGTATATTTCACAACTTTACTGAATTTGTTAGTTCTAACAGTTTGTTTTTTTTATGTAGTCTTTAATGTTTGTATATACTATAATGGAATGTAATCTGCAAATAGTGACATATTTCTTCCTTCCCAATTTGAATGTCTTTTTTTCCTTCTTACCCAGTTGTTTGGTTAGGCTTCCAATATTAGGTTGCATAAAAGTTTCCAGAGTCAACACCTTGTCATGCTCATAATCTTAAAGAAAACACTTTAGTCTTCCACCATTAAGTATGTTAGCTTGGCCTTTTCAGGGGTTTTCTCTATTATATTGAGTTATGTTCCCTCTCTACACACTTTTTTGAGAGTTTTTATTATAAATGGTTATTGAATGTTGTCAAATGCTTGTTCTGCATTTTGTTTACAATCAACTTCAACATAATCAATAGGAATTTACCTACACAGTACTTATATTTGGAAAAAATTAATAGGACTTCAAAATGAGATGCTTTTAGTTTTTTAATTTGTATAGTAAATTGTATATGGATCCATTTGTTTACAGGTATAAACCACAGCATTTTATTTCCTTGTGCTGGCAAAGGCAATTACAGATAGAAATGCTACAAAGAGTTCTGAGAGTATTTACTCAGCTGAAAGAACAGCACGAGAGCATTCCCTTAAAATATTATTCTTGTCTCATTTTCAAAGTAAATATTTAGTAAGTTAACATGTGTAACAATTCTATAAAATGTGAAAGGTAATTTTTCTAGTTTTGAGAGTAATTTAACATTAAAACATTACTCTAGTAAGAACTTTAACTTTTAAGATCAATGTTCATAGCTTCGATAGGTCAATCACTCTACTTTGTACTGATGTTTTCTTCCAGCTAAAATTAAACAAACATTATAATGTCCTGTTGGTCTTAAGTTTTCAAGTTATCCTGAATAATACACTTGCTATTCAAGAGAAATCATGCACTTTTTTCCTCAATGCAGTCATTTTAAAATGTCAATTATATGAGTTACTTAAATTCTTCTGGTGAAAAAAATGCCTTTAGTTATTAAGGAAACTATATGCGGTTAATAACTATAAATACAACAATAAATGTATATGTAGATACATTTTATTGAAAATTGTATAAAAACATACTCAAATTAGCTTAAATAGTGAAATAGTCTGACACATAATTGAGTCAAGAAGAACAGATTTTCAATTGTTTGATTCAGCATCTCTATGATATGATTAAGCAATAAGTTTACTTTTTTGTTTCTCTTTTCTGCCTTCTATGAAGGCTGATTTTTCTTCTGTTGGAATTTAAAGATTTCATATCCATACCCTTAGTATTGTAAGGGATAAAATGGATTACCTTTTTAGCTATCTAAGAAAAACAAGAACTACTGCTTTTAGAATCCTGCAGAAAGTCTCTCTTCAAACTTCATTTCCAAGATTTGGTCTTATAACCATTGCTGAAATAATCCATTTGGTTAAAGAATTACCTATGCCGACTTAATTAAGACTGTATTATCTGAATCGATATTATGGCAATCGGAATCACAGGAACCAGGTTATCCTATTAGGATCTACCCCTGGAGCTTTATCCACAAAACATACCATATATAGTAACTATTGCATAGAATATTTATAGAGTTTGCACTATATGCCCATAAAGAGTATATGAAATAGAGGGACAAGATACACAAAGACATATATTACAAAGCAGTGTTTCTAACTAATATATACATAGAATAATAGGTATACAGTCTAATATAGACATAGGATAAAGTAAAAACTCGTATAAAATATAAAAATAAATCATTGCATACTATGTAGTATTCTAAATGCATTATATGGGCATTACACTAAAATAACATTTTAATTTATTCATTATGTGCTTGTCTTTCGACATAAACTAAACTTTTCTGTCCCTGAGCACCTCATACAGTGACTTACTTATATTAGATTATTAATAAGGGCTGTTAGTTATAATAAAGTAAAAAAAAATCAATATTGGCTCAATTACTCACTTTGTTTAAATAGACACAGCCTAAATTATAAACTTTTGGCTTTGGAGTGAACTTTTCAAAACAAATAGCTCACATCCTTTACATCAGTGGAATCAGAAAATAAATGAAAAAAAAAAAGCTGAATTACTTATTTTGTTTCATTGTATTCCTCAGCACTGCTGTTTACTAAAGGTAATGAAGATAAAGAAAGAATAAAGAAGAAAGGTCAAATGCAAATATTTGGTACATAGATTAAAGGATATTATGTTAATTGTCAAGAGGCAGCGGTTCTCAACCTGTGGGTCGCGACCATCGGAAAACACATATAGCATATCAGATATTTACATTATGATTCATAACAGTAGCAAAATTACAGTTATGAAGTAGCAATGAAAATAATTTTATGGTTGGGGGTCACCACAACATAAGGAACTGTATTAAAGTGTCGCGACATTAGGAAGGTTGAGAACCACTGGACTAGAGCATTCAAATGAAGTTGTCCTTGGAGGGAGACAGATCTTATTTCCTGATGAGTATAAGCTGAAATACTAAAGAAAAGGAGTTCCTAATAAGTTAAGAAAAAAATTCATCTAGATATTAAGATTTAGGTCACACATGTAATTAGAAATAAAATAAAAACAGCAGTGATGAAATGACAATAAAAACAAGAGAACAATTACATGAGGGTGAATAAGAAGTGGTCAAATGTATCACCATCTTCTCCAAATTCTGGAAGGTGCTAAAGGTTGAGTTAATCTTTGTCTGATTTCTATGTCCTCTTGATATAATTGACAGTTTTGAGTGCAGAAATAGAATTTTTCCTTGTTGATAAGTCATCCAGCACTGTACCATTCAAGAAGTCTATGTTTTGAATGCTGTCTGAAGAGATATTCTCTTTCTCAAAAACCTTCTCTTTAGAAATAATTGTAGTTAGGTGGACTGAGAAGTCTTGAGACACTGACTATAGAATACAGTTGTTTACTGTTCTCTGTTATATTTTATATATAATCTTAATAGAAACAGACAGAAACATTTTTGTTCAATTCTTGAGCTGTAATTCAACAATTTATCCATGTTTTGTTTTTTAAAAACAAAAACAGTATGATGTTGTGATGGTTAACTTATTTTTTTGTTTAGTGAAAAAATAAATCCCCCAAAATCAGATTTTAAAACTTCTAATGAATCGACACAGATATCCTAACTTTGTAATGCATACCTCATGTAGACTATTTGGCACAATTTTCCAAAAGTGTCTTCTGAATTTAGCCAGTCATTTAAAATATTATTGAATCCACATCATATATTGTGCTTTAACAATGATATCAATAGAGAATAGAAAACAGATGCCTACAGCAACATAAGTCCTTCCTCTCCCACAGGGAAGAAAAAGACTACCAAATTATATCAATTATCCATAATTCCATTGAAAATCATCCCCAAATTTAGTGGTTTAAAACAACTATATATTTTGTCCATAATTCTTTAATATGGCCATCTAGGCTGGGCTCAGCTAGGCAATTCTTCTGGTCCAATGGATATGTCTTGGCTGATTTTATGTCTATAACCAGTGCCTCTTGCTAGGACAGAAAGGCCTTATCAGAAGAGCTCCTCTCTGTTCCTTCTGTTCTCTCTTTTTCTAGCACACTAACCCAGGATGTTTGCAGAGTGCCTTGGCAGGATCCCGGAGAAAGAGAGGAAACACGCAAGACCTTTTGAGGCATAGACTTACCACATATGCCACATTCTCTTGGTCAAAGCAAATATTAAGGTCAAACCAGATTCAAGAGGTAGGGAAATACACCCCACCTCTTGACAAAAAGATCTGCAGAGTCACATTTTGAAGTGGCCCCCATACAGGAAGGAGAGACATTATAGCCATTATTGCAAATAATCTATCACAAGTGTATTTCTGCCTAGGTTGTCTGCGTAGTTTATAACTTGACCATATCCTATCTAATAAAAGAGAAAAATGGTAATTGGCATACGATGATACCCTTTTCATTGGCTAATCAGGGCTATATGCAAATTAACTACCAACTATGATTGGCAGTTAACTGCCAACTATGATTGGCAGTTAACTGCCAACTATGATTGGCAGTTAACTGCCAACTAAGATTGGCAGTTAACTGCCAACTAAGATTGGCAGTTAACTGCCAACAAGATGGCGGTTAATTTGCATATGTAGGCACAATGCAGGGAGGCGAAAGGGAAAGCAGGAAGAAGCCCCCTGCCACTGACAGTGATCGGAAACCCAGGGGGGAGCTAAGAGCTGGGGGGCAGGGCAAAGGCGGCCCTGGGGCCGCCTTTGCCCTGCCCCCCAGCCATGATCGGAGAATCAGGTGCCTTTGCCGCCCTGGCCAGTGATACCAGGAAGTAGGGGTGGAGCCAGCAATGGGAGCTGGGCATGGTCGAAGCTGGCAGTCCCGAGAGCTAGGGGTCCCTTGCCTGGGCCTAAAGCGGAGTCCAGGATCACGGGGCCGCTGCCACTGCGGGTCCCCGCTGCCCGGGCCGGACGCCTAGGCCAGAGGTGTTAGGCCTAGGCAGGGGCGGAGCCTGCAACCGCGGGGAGCTGGGGGTCCCCTGCCCATGGCTGACACCTCTGCCAGAGGCCTCAGTCCTGGTGAAGGGGCCGATCCGGTGATTGGTGATCGGAGGGTGATGAGGGTCAACTCCTCTGACCGAGGCATCAGGCCTGGGCGGGGGGCGGAGCCGGGGATTAGGGGGATATGATGGTCCCCTTGCCCAGGCCTGAAGCCTGGGTCAGAGGCATCAGGCTTGGGCGGGGGATGGAACAAGCGATCAGAGGGAGATGGGGGTCCCCTGCCCAGGCATGATTCCTGGGCCAGAGGCCTCAGGCCTGGGCAGGGGCCAGAGCCAGTGATCGGGGGGAGATGGGGGTCCCCTGTCCAAGCCTGACACCTCTGGCAGAGGCATCAGGCCTGGGCAAGGGGCCGATCAGGCGATCGGAGGGTGATGGGGGTCTATGCCTCTGGCGGAGGCGTCAGGCCTGGGCAAGGGGCCGATCAGGCGATCGGAGGGTGATGGGGTTCAATGCCTGAGGGCTCCCAGTATGTGAGAGGGGGCAGGCTGGGCTGAGGGACACTCCCCTCCCCACACACACCCAGTGCACGAATTTTGTGCACCGGGCTCCTAGTAAAAAATAGTCTTAATTCTCATTTTGCATTTGCTAGTATAGACCAAGTTCAAATGTGTACTGTATAGAGCATAGTCATGTCTTTTGTGAATTCTCACGGACATAGTAGCAAATAATATTTTCTAATGTTGATATAAATATAGCAATCCACTATTACCTATGGAGTACAGTCAGTATAATCCCTGAAAAGAGTTAGCAACAACTGCAAGAAATTGAGTTTGCCTTTCCTCTCTGCATTCAGCATGTATATCCAGTCAGTTTGGAAGACATGACTTATTATTTAGTGTGATTTTATTTAGGAGTTTCTCAAACATGGGATATAATGAGCATTAATTCAAGTTTAGGTTGGGTGGCATCCTGTGCCCATATCTTCCTAATAAAAGCCTAGGTGGTCCTCACGCTGTCACACTGTGATGTCCTCATGCTGTCACAAGATGGCTGTGCACATAGCGGGTGTGTGGAGCAGGGACAGGGCTCGGCTGCTGCTCCATGTGGCTTCTGCTGGGGTTTCTGCAGCCCTGTGCATGCCACAGCCCTGCACGCGCTGTGGGGGTGGGTCCGGGTTCCCAGGTCCCTGCACACTCCATGGGGGTGGGTCCCAGTGGCTGCTCTGTGCAGCTTCTGTAGGGGTTCCTGTGGCCCCGTGCCCATGACGGAGGCAGGACCCCTGGCTCTGGCCTACCTCTTTGGGGCAATCCATCCATGAGCCCCGGATGGGTGGGCAGGGCCTACCTCTTTGGGGTAGTCAATCATGGGGCTCCCACACTGTGAGAGGGCACAGGCCAGGCTGGGGGGGACCCCCCAAGTGCACAAATTTCATGCACCGGGCATCTAGTACAAATATAAGCAGAGACATTTGAAGGAGGTTGTCATTTCCATCATTAATCTGCTAATTTACATTCAAGGAAATGACTCATGAAGACTTCAGATACCTTTATTTCAAAATTCATTCTCTTCAGTTTCCCTTTGCATTGCTGAGTGGAAAAGATTTGTCAGTTGAGTAAAGATGCTTCATCTCCTTCACTGATTATTAATTAGGTTTCTGAATTTGGTGCTGCTCTTTCCTGGTCACCATGATGTGTCATTGAAACAGACCCATTAAAATGAGTGATGTGTGTTGTAATTTCATTAGTGTCATCAATAATGTATTACACTTTCCTTTTAGTAGTCTCTTTGTGTGTGTGTGTGTGTGTGGGTGGAGGGTCAGGATGACTGTGTATGAATTACATTTATAAGATTCAAATTGTTACAGATGAGGGAAGATAGGCATGAGGGTGGAATTAATGTTATTTTAAACAGGATAACTCCTAAAATGATTTCAATTAAATAATATTTTAATTAAGTCTGATGTCTCTACATACCATACTGAGAAACATGTTGTGTGTATGCAAATAGGACGGTGATTTATTGACTAAATAACACAGCCCATCCTTTCTCCAAGGAAACTTTTCTGAACTGGACTAGAGCAGCTATGTATAAGACCAGGAGTGGTTCACTGAGGAATACAATTCTTATGGATGAAAAGGACAGACACTTGACATGGAAACTCTTCAAATGTAATTTTTCTCTTGTCACTCTTTTTTTTTCCCTTCCAGATATGTGCCTTTTGACTATCTAATATGAAAAATATGGGTCCATAAATGAGAAACAGAGATATGTTTGGTACTCTGATATAGTATTTATTGTTGAAATCTTACCTCCTTTTAAGTGAGGTTTAATTTTGGTGACATTACATGGGAATAAAAAGAATTTTGACTTAGAAACTTTTACTGGAAGCATTGATCTAACTAAAATATTTTAAAAGGCAGGAAGTACTTGCATATCAAAAAATTGCACAATGGTAGTTTTGCTTCCCAGGAATGATCCTGGAGTATTTCAGGTTAATTATTGATCCTGTAAGAAATTCCTCAGAACTAAGAAATATATAGGAATATATGTGATTAAATGTAAAAACATGGCTGAGATTTGTTTTTTTCTTTTCCCATTTAAATATTAAAATTAAAGTAATGTGAAGGTACATTTTTGGAAAAGGGCTCCAATACAGAAATTTATTTTATACTAGAGGCCAGGTGAATGAAAATTCATGCACTGGAGGGGGGTCCCTCAGCCCGGCCTGCCCCCTCTCACAGTCCAGGAGCCCTCAGGGGTGGGAGGCGACCCGGCGATTAGGGGAAGGCAACGCCCCATCACACCTCTGCTGCTGCCACTGCCATCAGCGCAAGCCTCTGCCAGCCCTGGTTACCTGAGCCTCGGGCAGCTGGGCAGCCACCATCTGAGGCTTGCCTGCATCTCAGGCCGGCCCTGGGCAGCTGGGGGGTTAAGGGGCCTGGGGGACTCCAGAGGCAGGTGCGCCTGCTGCCCCAGCAGGGTTGAGGGAACTAGGCACCTCCATCTTGTGGCTTTGGGCACTGCCATCTTTGAGGGCATGGCAGTCAATTAGCTCATTCCCTCCTCATTGGCTGTGGGTACTTCCATCTTTGCAGCCTGCTGCACAGTTGTTTGGTCGTCCCTCACTAACCCCCCTGCTGGCCTGGTCACCCCACGCAGCCTGTTTGGTCATCCGTTCGATTGTGACAGTCGCTTAGACTTTTATATATTTAGATAAGCAGTAAGCTAAGCGGGCTTCAGTACACAGAGAGAAATAGGAAAAGATGAGCTACTTCTGAAAATCAGTAAGAGAAATTATCTTTCTCATAAAAATTTAAAGAAGATATCTTTGGTATCCTCAATTTATTTTAAGGCAAAGCAATCTATAAAGGTGAAAAGCTTCTATTATAATAAAGATCAACTAACTCTAGTTATATCAGCAGCTATCCAAAATGAAAGTTTTTTTCTTATGATGAAAAACTCAGGTTATTCTTTTTCCCTACTAAAATATCAGTATCTGTAGTTTTATGCTGATTTGTATCCAGTTTGGATAGAAATGGATATGAGTATTTATCTTACATAATAGCTTGCACAGCCTACTACTTGATGCATGTAGCATATGGAAAATGTGTTTAGCTCCTTGTAGAATTTCACCAGCCAAAAAAGGATCCATTTCTATTTGCATGGTCTGTTTACAGTCATTTTAAAAATATGTTACTGTGTTGCTTCCTAGTTAGAAAAAGCAAATGTTGGCACATTACAGACTCCATTACTTTGGTCTTTAGGAAATATATGTATTGCTTTCCAGTTAATAAAAAAATCAACAATAATCACACTTCTTGTGCTTTCAACCTAAACATTCTCTTTAGGATGTATTTTTATTCCTCCACATTATCTCTCTCCTAGATATTTTATAGGAGTATGGTTGAAATTTTTCATACTATATTAGAGCCTATGCTTATGCTTAAATGAATTGTCATGGAAGGATTAATCCTGCAACCTTTATAAGCATATTTTATTAATATCATCTTATCCTTAAATAGAATATTAATAATATTAATGATATTTAACATTTAATAACCATAGAATGTTAGGTAGAAATGTGTTCCATGCCAGTGACTTTCAAAAATGTACAAAAGTCACTATAACAGCATGATAATCATTAAACATGCTCTACATAATATATTAATTGCACTAGTACAATTCATTTAGGGGGCATTTCTGGATAACAAGGGTGATAATATTTTTGACTCTCAGCATGCTGAGCCCTCAAGGAATGGAAGTATTTGGTAGATCTTTTGAAAATATATATTACATTCATAAGTTCTGGAAATATATTTTCCATGAAATGATTTATAGTTGAGCATGGATAAAGGGGAGAGAATTCAAAATATAAATATTATGAAAACTGATTAAATATAGTTATTATACTGATTTATTTTTATTAGTAAGTCAGTATAAAAATAAATTAGTATAATAACTGTGATAAGGAGTTCTTGTTAAAAGATTAAATAATTACAATACATTTTAAACTTTTTATCCTTGAAATACCTTAACTATTAAATCATTTGTTTTACTATATATGTTTGTTTATTTTTTAATATATTTTATTGAATTTATTACGGTTACATTGGTTAAAAAATTGGTTTCAAGTGTATCATTGTATAATACATCATCTGTATATTGTATTGTTTGTTCATCACCATAGTCTTGGCTCCTTTCATCACCATTTATACCCCTTTACCCTCTTGTGCCTGCCCCATTCCCCTTCCCTCTGATAATCAAATGCTGATGTCTGTGTCTGAGTTGTGGGGTTTTGTTTTGTTTCGTTGTTTTACTTAATACTTTCACTTATTTCACCCAGCCTCCCAACCCCTCTCCCATCTAACAGCTCTCAGTCTGTTCTCTGTATCTGTGAGTCAGTTTCTATTTTGTTTTGTTCATTAGATTCCACATATAAATGAAATCATATGATATTTGTCTTTCTCTGACTGGCTTTTTTCAGTTAGCATAATACCTTCTAGGTTCATCCATGCTGTCTCCAAAGGTAAGATTGTTCTTCCTTTTTATGGCTGAGTAGTATCCCATTGTATAAATGTTCCACTGCTTTTCTATCCACTCATCGACTGATGGGCACTTGGGCCACTTCCAAATCTTAGCTATTATAAATAGTTCTTCAATGAAAATAGGGGTAGAAATATTATTTAGAACCCATGCTTTGGGTATTTTCACATATATTCTGAGAAGTGGAATCACCATCATCATAAGGTAGCTCCATTTTTAATATTTTGAGGAAACTCCACACTGTTTTTCACAGTGGCTACACTAGTCTGCATTCCCACCAACAGTGAACAAGGGTTTCCTTTTCTCCACATACTGGTTAATACTTGTTGTTGGTTGATTTATTGATGATAGCCATTCGGACAGCTGTGAGGTGATACCTTATTGTAGTTTTAATTTGCATTTCTCTGATGATTTGATATTGAGCATCTTTCATATGCTTACTGGCCATCTATATGTCCTCTTTGGAAGAGTGTCTATTCAGGTCCTTTGCCTATTTTTTTAAATTGGATTGTTTGGTTCTTTGTGGTTTTGAGTTGCATAAATTCTTTAAAATTTTGGATATTAATAAAGAAATAATTACCAGGTATATCATTGGCAAATATATTCACCCATTCAGTGGGTTGTCTTTTCATTTTGTGGATGACTTACTTTGCTCTGCAAAAACTTTTTAGTTTGATGTAGTCCCATTTGTTTATTTTTTCTTTTGTTTCCCTTGCCTGAGGAGATGTATCAGAAAAATTATGAGAAATGTCTGAGATTTACTGCCTATGTTTTCTTCTGGGATTTTTATAGTTTTGAGTCTTACATTAAAGTCTTTAGAATAGTATATTGGATTCTATTACCCAATTTCAACAATTACCTAATGGTCAATCTTGTTCTGCCTATACGGTCCATAACTCCACCCTCCTTTTCTTCTAAAATATTTTGAAGCAAATCCAATACATGATAACCTTTCACTTACAAACATCACTGTGTGTATCTCTAAAAGATAAGGACACTTTTAATAAACATATTGATACCATCATCACACCGAAAATACAATTTCTTAGTATTAACAAATCTTCAGTATTCAATTTCACATTACTATTTATTTTTTAGTTTGTTTGAATAAAGACCTACTTTGTCACTGGTTGACATGTTTATTTTAGGCTAAATCAGGGAGCAATTTGGGCCTGTAAGGGACACTTTTAGCAGTCTGGAGACATTTATGATTTTAACAATTGCTGTGGACTAAATTTTTGTGTTTTCCCAAAATGTTTATGTTAAGATCCTTACCCCAATGTGATGATGTTTGAAGGTGGGGCCTTGGGTAGTAATTAGGTTAGGTTAGGTTATATGTGTGGGGCCTTCGTGATGGGATGAATGCCCTTATAAAAAGAGAAGACAGAGGGATCTCTCTCTGTGTGCACCACCAAGGAGGCCATGTGAGACTATAACCAGGAAAAGTCCTCTTACCAAGAACCCTGGTGGTCCGAACTAAGCTGGTATTCTGATCTCAGGCTTCCAGCATTCAGAACTGTGAGAAGTTTATGGTATTCTGTTATAGCAGCCTAAACTGACTAAGAAAACTAGTGGTATATAGTAAGTGGAGGCCAGCGACACTGCTAAACATCCTACAGGGCGTAGGACAACTGCCACAATAAAGAATTATCCAGCACAAGGTCACATAACCATGGTCTAAAGGTTCCTCCTTCACCTATTTTTTTATTATAGTGTATTTGTTAATAAACTGGATCATTTGTCTTTTAGAGTTTCCCACACTCTGTATTTTGCTAATGACACACCATGATATCACTTAACACATTTCTGTTTCCCTCGTATACATTAGCAATTAGATTCAGAATCTCCATCAGATTCAGATGCAGTATTTTTAGCAAAATACTTTATTTTGTTTTATCAATAGTATGGTGTACTTCCATCAGGAGATACATAATGCCTGGGTCGCTCTCTCTCTCATCACTATGGGAAACTTTTGATGATCTGTATTTATATCCCTTAATTCATTAGAGGTTGAAAAAATGATATTTTATAATTTCTCTACGTATCACAAATATCACTATGTCTTAAATATTTGTTACAATGTTTGATATACAAATAGCATTGCACATGAATCACATGAATCACTTACACATTTCTTTTTTTTTTTTTTTTAGAAACATCCTGTACCACCTTGATGAGAAGACAAGCCAGTTTTCAATCCTCCTGGAGGCTTGGGAGCGCTGCAAGTCTCTTGCATCCAATGAGACCTTTCAAGAAGCCCTGTCAAAGGTGTTGCACAGCATTAATTCAGCTCAGGTTTACTTCAAAGCAGGACTTGATGTGTTCGACAGTGTCTTGGATGGGAAGAACTGAGAAAACTCTCAGCATTTTAAAAAGTTTGTTTACAATTCCTTAAGCAAAAGCTCCAATCTGATAGACTTTCTGACATTGAAGACTCCCCACCCCACCCCCGCCACCAATGGCTTTTTATACAAATCTAAAGCTATTATTAGATTGTATTTTTAATAGACATATATAAAAAGAGCATTTGCACAATTAATTTGTCATATATCTGCATTTCTGAATATGAAAAAGCAAGTTATTGAAATAATACTTAAGATTTATCTATTAAAAGAAATCTACTGTATTTTTATATATATATAAAATATTTGGGGGGAAGCGTTACAAGAAGTTTTGGACAATCTTCGCTCCTATGGATAGAGCACATAGGAACAGAAGTTGTTCCTTATGTTAGAGCATATAATGACCTACTATCTGCAATAGAAATGGAGGGTTGATATGGTTGCAGATTAATTCACTATTAAGTATTCATTATGAAGAATTCAAGTATTCTGACTGAGTGATTGGTTGACCAAACCCACTTTGAATGTTTCTATTTTATGAAATGAAGTGCCTGTTCATAACACAACTAGATGTAGTAATACACTGGTTATGAAATTGTATTTTTGTAAGTATTAATGAAAAAAAGAGCCATAAACATTCCAGGGAAAAAATCTCCAGGTAGCTGCACAGATCAATTTAAATGCAAATTTTTTTCTAACAACTCATAAGGTGACAAGCTTTGAAACCCTTAATTTGCCTCCGCTGATTTTGTAAAAATCCAGGGGTGATATATGTCTTATGAGGGTGACAATATTTCTAATTTCTTCTTGTGTTGTTTCTGTTGGAAGCCCTGAAACAGAGCTATTTTAAAATGAAAGCATCTCACATTCTTTGAAAACCCCAAGTATCTTAAAAAGCATTAAATTGCTATTTTTGCCACTGACATGAAGGACTTACTATGAAAGAAATAGTTGTTTTGATCAATGGAAAAAAGCTCCTGAAATCTATGAGGAAACGTTCAATATGTTTTTCTTTTTTATCCTTAGTTGTGACTAAAAGTGAACATAGATATAATAGTCATAATCCTAATTTTATGCAGAAAAAACAGTGCTGCTGTATGAATATGTCTTTCCCACACTTCAATTATTTTCTCTTGTGGAAAATGAAACTCTTAATAGTGACATTGTCATTGACTGGCCCTGACATCCAAGATTCCCCAACACCTTAGAATTCTGCTAGGTGACAGTTTAAACTTTCAGCTTGCTCTTGGGAATTGACTTAAGTCTTTTTCTTCTGATACTGGATAAAGGAAATCCCCTGAGGAAACATATTTTCAGAATATTTCATGTGACTTTTTTCTCTATCCCAGCACAGTAAACACCCTTCCCCATTATACACGGCCAGAGCAACATTGCAGACAGCACCTGTGTGTCTCAATCTTTGCTTTTTATAGATGAGCATAAACCTAATCTTAGTTTAAAGGAAACCTAAAGTTGAGGGGAAAGAATTAATCAGTATTGATTAATTGATTTATAAGGCTCAGCTCTTCCTATCCTAAGTAATGTTTATATGCTCAAGGCAAAGAAGAGAATTGAGGCAATTAGCAAGATAATTCAAGCAGAAATCCATTTTCATCTGAATTGCCTGTGTGCACATAGTTTTACATGAGAAATGAAACTGCTTGATTTTTTTAAACCAATATACTTGTTTGTTTGAAAATATTTGCCATGTTCAGGAAAGGACTGAAGGACCAGGCTGCTGCACACCTCAACATCAATGTCCCTTGCTCCACCGAAATCAACATCAAAGATAAGATGAGAATATACATATGGACATGGTTAGGGCCAAATAATAGAATGCCTTATACTCAAGGATCTTAAATATTTAACCAAGCTTTAATGCATTCATTCCAGTTCTTAATTTGGGGTTGAATTTAAAGCAAAGCCAAATAATAATCAATTTTATAGTTTATCAGTTTAGAACAAAATCCTGAGTAAATTCACTCAGTCTGTTCAAGAGCATTGAAAGCACAAAATTTTTTTGTTTGTACATTTTTGTTTAATGATAGTGTACTTGGGTAAACCACACTGCACAGATAAAAATCTCAATATTACGTATTCTTCACTTTGAAATTATATGATATTTGATATATCATATAATATATAGAGAACTGAAGTTAATTGTGGAATAACACATTTTATTAGTCTACTTAAGAGATGTGAAGAAACTAAATTATAATTAAAATATATGTCCACCAGTTTTATACATGCTGCTCTACATATTTGACTGCAACAAACTTCTTAACCAAGAACATTATTGTTATGGTCTGATTACCTCAGGGTTCCACCAAATTTATATTATTCTAATTTTTCCCAATAGATCCAAGTAAATAAAATCCTATGCAAGTTAATAGCAAGTGCTTTTGGTGAATTGGTAATAGGCTTCAATTCTTACTGAGATATCTGGGTGCCTGCTAATTCTCACACTCCTTCATACATAGAATTGTGCCTAGATGTAATAAACCATAAATGCTTATTCTGCTAAGAAAATGTGCCAAATCTGCATCACTGGAACTTGGGCTCAAGAAGGGTACACGCTGCCCTTTGTGGAAGAGCATGTATTCTGGAGTCAAAAGGAAGCCTAAAGAGACATTCTGGTCTAAACCCTAAGATTTTATCTCCAGCCAGGAAAAGCATTATCACCCCATGGGCTTCAATACCTGAAGCCAAAGCGATTAGAGAACTTGGATAGAGTCACATAGCTAGCTAGTAGCAAAAGCACCACTGGAATTTACACTTCTCTGCTTTGAAATACACTAAATCTAGCTCCCTCCTTGAGATGCTAGGGGTTATGAACAATCTTTCCAGTGCATCCGCAGAAAGCAGCCATTCTTCCAAATGCTGCATATACTGGAGTTACTGCTCTAATTAAGGACTAGCTTATTCTCTGACTATGCCTGACGAATAAAACCTTCCTAGGCAAAGGATTGGGTACTCAGGAGGAAGTGGGGAGAGTTTCCACAGGACAAAAGAAGTAGGAAGGAGGGCATTGAGTCAAATGCTTTTATGAGAACATATTTTAGCTCTGTATTAAATCAGGAAGCTAAATTGCTATTTCTCAAAATGTGGATTTTTGGGTATGAGGCCTAGCCATCTTCATCTTCAGCAGGTTTTCCCAGATGATCATTATGAACTCTGAAGTTTAAGAATTTCTAATCCACATCAATCCTGGCTCCTGAGAAAGCATTACTTGGCAACATATCTAAAGCAAACAAAAAAAAAGCAAAACACAACTGAGAGTCACAACAGGAGGTACCTGAAGCTTTGCTATTAAAGGGAGAGAGTAAAAGTAGCCATTGTATTTCTCAAAAAAGGATGCAGACACAGCTAACATCTGTGCCTGCTACTTTTGTTCATTGAGTCCTCACAACAACCTATTTTATTTTTTTAATGAGGAAAGTTAACTGAGTGACTGGTCGAATGTTCCTTATGATGGTGGCCCACCAACCTAACTATATATGTGGGTAGGTTAGAAAATATCTATAAGAGTATTAAAAATTAATACACCATTGTAGACAATCATGGCAACTAGATGTAAAATAAAAATAAAAATAACAGAAGCCTTACATTACACAATTTTCTCCTCAAAATGCCTATATAATTTCATAGGGGGGAAATAAAGCAAGTGCTTGAATTTACAAACAAAGTTTTATATTATCCTTAAGAGCTTAGAATAACTAATTGACATTCTTAACTTAAATAAATATAAGCATGAGGTAGGTTTCCCTATTGCAAAGATAAATGTTATAAAACTGAAATAAATGATGATTTATTGCCAACTGTCTAATGATGAATCAGCATCTGTGCCTCAAATGAAAAACTGTAATTATTTACACAACAAATTGGTAGACCTAGCCAAAAATGCTCTCAGAGGCACTGTGTGGTATGCGTGATTAATTACTGCAAGAAGTAAGCTTTCTCTGAGGGTAGCACATCGTCATCTCTTTGATGTAATAGGCTATTTAACTGTGTCTTAGTCATATTTTCTTAATAGAAAGGAATTACTTTAAACTGTCAATCCATGTGTTGAACAGAAGTGAAATGGTCCACATATTCCAATAAACATAACAACATAATCATTTCATCATAGGAGCACAGAGGAAACCCGGGGGGGGGGGCAAAGAATGTGATAATTATGAAAAATATTCTGCCTAACTGCAGTAGTGAGTCTTTATTTCTTCCATATGCTTACATTTTGAGCTTAAAAAAAAAAAACTATTCTGAAAGATCTTAAGAAACTTCAGAGTTCTAAGCACTCCATTGAGTGCAAATATTTTTTTAGTTAAGTGGGTTTGTTTATGAAATTCGAAATTTCAAGTGATATGAATTTAAAAGAAGAGTTGCAAAGAATTTTTTTAAAAATCTAACCTTTTGTGATCATCACCATGTCCACTCAATTGTGTGTTTCCTCTTTCTAGATATACTTCAGCAATTAGAATAGGCTCTTTTTCCCCCAAGAGAGTAATGTTAATATCTACTGGACTCAATATGCATTTATCTGTAAATCAGCCAGAGTCTTATTTCCATAACATCGTTTCATTATCCTCCGAAGATGTGCACTGAAGAGCCTTTAGCACACTTGGGGCTGTCAAGAATCTTGAGGCCTTGCTTGTTGTAAAATGACATATTTCTTAAAGACATTTATAATCTCATATTCAGATTGTATCTGAATTTACAAAGTGAAGGATTAAACTGAGGCACTTTCAAGTAGCACTCAAGAAAAAGAAGCTGCTTCAAATTTTAATGTTTCTGGTTAGATTACTTTTGGTTTGAAGCATATAGTTATATAGTTTTCTGTAACCAAACTGATAATTTTGATGTTTTTAGCCAAACTCCAATCATTGAAGCCAAAGAAATGCATGACTACTCTAATTTCTTAAGTAGGATGCTATCAAGAATTAACTCAGGATCAGCTGATTCTAGACAAAGATTTGATGAGTGTAGACAGAGCCTAACAGTATTCCAATTCCTTTGATGTCTTAAGCCAGTAAGTACTGAGGTAGGTTTTCTCAGAGGGAGGCAGATTTTGTTTTCCAGGGGCTAATTAATATGCACAACCTCAGTCCCCAAAGGACCATACAGGTGCCTGTACTATACCATATGTCATGTGCAAGCTCAAGAGATTAATATATAATCATTATCATGAATTATTATGTTGCATTGAAGTTAATGTCAGTCTTTTGTTCTAATTAAAGTATAAACTTGGCATCTGAAAGAAGTTTAGCTAGAGAAGTGCAGTTAGAGTCTCTATTTTAATAAATTACATACATTTTTCAATCAAAATGTGTAATTATTTAATTGTCTAGACTGCTCAATAAGCAAAATTCTCCAACTCCTTCAAGAATCTTTATTCATATGCTAAAAGCAGATGAACACTACTTGGAGTGTATTTTATCATTTTAAATTCTTAACCATTGTTGAATGATGCATTTAGTAGATGTGATAGTGTTTTCTTAATATTAATGACAATTATTTGTTTTCCTTTATATCAAGCTGCTACAAATGGACTACCTTGTTTTGAAAGTTAAAAAAAGACTATTACTCTATAAAGACAATTTTATCATGTCTGTTTAACAAGAAACAAAAAAAAAATGTTTTACTCCACCATTGCAAATTATTTGTAGGAAACAAAATGTCCAGATGGTTATGTGTAGTTCACCTGATTATATTCCAAAGATATTATAAATAATTCTGTTCAGAAGTTGAGATAGGACTCTATTAAGTGATTTAGTATTTAGATTTCACACAGAAAGGTTTAATGGCAAATATATCTCACACATTCTAACATGCTACTTAAAAATATGAATAGAATTTGTATTCTGAAAAAAAAATTCTCTAGAACATTTTGAAGGGCTAATTTGTTTTTGTAGTCATCTAGAAAAACAACATCATTTAAATAATAGTTTTATATATGTGTTTTGGATGTTAATATATATCATGCATTTTTTCAATCATGTCTACAGTGTAGCAATATTTAATTCCATAAAATTATATAATAAATAAAATTTCTCAGTTGTGTAACAATAAAAAAGAAAGCCATAAAATAAATAACGTGATATTTAGGAGAAGATTTATAAATGAATTTGGGTTAGAATTTGGAGGGCAATCTCTCCAATTAAATTTTCTTTGGTTAAAAACAAATATCTCTGAAAGGTGTCTCAATGGCTAAATTGCACTGTGTTGAATATTGTTCAAGATAATTTTATTATTATCTGTGATTCAGAAATATTTCTATTGTAAAGAAATGTTCATGGTCATTGTCTTTGTTGTGATTCATTGTTAATGGCATTGATTGAGAGGCATGTGTCTGTAGTTCTGTAATTACTATATAGAAGTGAAAGTCTACTCTCTATCATGTGTGATGTCTGTTGGGAATTTAGTGTGTTCTATTTTTAGCCCAAATGTAATCTCAATTTATGTTACAACTTTTTATATATTACTCAAATGACTCAAATTGCAGCTGATTTAGGAAAGTATTATGATTTAGAGTGACAAAAATTGGATTGGAACACCACATACATTAAGAATGAGTGAATATTTTATTCACTTGCTTAAATATTTGCACATCATTAAAAACATAGTACTATGAAATGAAGGCATCTTTTAAGAAGTATGTTCTAATTCATAAATGTAATGAGTATGTACAATGAAATGGTAATATTTAAAACACTCATTTAAAATATTAAATGCAGATGAAAACCACTGCTATGCTGTGTTTTGTTATAAGATATATGCAAAAATAATTATTAGTGTGTATTATTACTGAATTATTTTTATGTAACATCTATTTACACCCAAACAAGAATAAGCCTTGTTCAGGAAATATCCTATGAGATTTATCATATTTTTCTTCTTTGCCTTCCATTCTTCTCTCAAACATGCACTTTTCATTTCTTTCTTCTATTATTCTCATTTCTTTATGTCCTCCCTTGCCAGTTTTGGTGGTGGATACCTGTGTGTTCATTGTGCAATTCTTACTAGTTTTTTGGATTAAAAATAAAATCCTCCAAGTACCATAAAATCCTCAAAATATTATAAAATCCTAATAAGCTGGTCTTATCCTGCAGCCCAGTTATAACCACTAACCTAATCTGACTTTTAAATGACATAATTTTGTAAGAACAGTCTCTTTCTTCTCTCCTACTTCAACTAAACTAATCTTATAGAGGTAGAGACATTCTTATAAGGCACAGGGCATTCTCTGACATCCGAATTCCCACAGATAACAATTCAGTGCAGTTTTATTTCTTGCCCAATTTGCTCCTCTTGATTTCTTCCCTATCTCAATAGATACACCAGATTCTCCAACCAAAAACAAGAATCATCTTTGATCCTTTCATTTTTCTCACTCCCACATCTAATGTATCAGCAAGTTGAGTTGGCTCTGCTGCACATTTCTCCATCTCCACTGGTACCATCCTACTCAATGCCCACATCTTCTCATCCCTGCATTGCATACAGCATTATAACTACTTCAAGCAAAGGCTATTTTAATCCATTCATCTACTGATGGGCACTTAGGCTGTTTCCAGATCTTAGCTATGGTGAATTGTGCTGCTATGAACATATGGGTGCACATATCCTTTCTAATTGGTGTTTCTGGTCTCTTGGGATATATTCCTAGAAGTGGGATCACAGGGTCAAATGGGAGTTCCATTTTTAGTTTTTTGAGGAAACTCCATACTGTCTTCCATAGTGGCTGCACCAATCTGCATTCCCACCAGCAGTGCATGAGTGTTCCTTTTTCTCCACATCCTCTCCAGCACTTGTCGTTTGTTGATTTGTTGATGATAGCCAGTCTGACAGATGTGAGATGGCACCTCATTGTTGTTTTGTTAGAAAACTGTGGTACATCTACACGATGGAATACTATGCTGCTGTAAAAATGAAGGAACTCTTACCATTTGCAACGGCATGGATGGAACTGGAGAGCATTATGCTAAGTGAAATAAGCCAGTCAATGAAGGCTTACCACATGATCTCACTCATCCATGGATAATAAAGACCATTATAAACTTATGAACAATAATAGATACAGAGGCAGAGCTGCCTCAAACTGATTGTCAAACTGCAGCGGGAAGGCCAGGGAGGGTTGGGGGGCAGGAAGGAGGGGGGTAGGAGATCAACCAAAGGGCTTGTATGCATGCATATAAGCATAACCAATGGACATAAGACACTGGGAGGTAGGGGAGGCCAGGGGATTGTCAAGGACCGGGGGAAAAAAAGGACACATATGTAATACCCTTTGTAATACTTTAAGCAATAAAACAATAATAAATACATACATACATACATACATACATACATACATACATACATACATACATAAATAAATACTGGGGGGGGGAAGGCTATTTTAAAACAGGAAAATGAGTACACAAGTATTCAAAGGGCTAGTATAACAAAAAAGTATAACAAGAAGGTACTGTTTCTCAGAGATCAGTCACTGCAAGAGGCAGCTACTGTCCTTAGGGCTGGAGAAGCACAAAGAAGGAAAGCTGTGGTAACCCCAGGAGCCAATATTCTACTGACACTCCTAGAACCGTGTTGCTGTTGCTGATGCTAGTGGAAGCACTGCTCACGAGGCTTAAAGAATGAGGACAAGGTTGATGAGAAGCCTGGGAGCCTGCAGTCCCTCTGCTTCCCATACAAGAAGCAGAAACAACAACAACAATCAACCCCCCAAAAAAACTTCTGTGAATGCGAGGACAAGAAAAATGCCTCTTTTTCCTTGCTGTAACCTTCCACAAGTTATGAGAAGCACCCAGGAAGTAAACCCCAAGGTTTTTAGTTTCTCTGATTCAAACAGCACCTCTGTTCAAACTGCAAGACAAGCTACTTTCAAGGATACATTCTTGTAGACACCTCCATCCTTAGCGGTGGAAGCATCTGTACCTTTTCCTTAGAAATCACTATATTTTCTACTTTAAGAAGTGTGAAAAAATTGTCCAAGAATAATCATTCCTCTGCTACATACAGCCCCAGTGGGGTATCTGCCTCCATGTTTAAGCAGTGAGTGCAGGAGCTTGGATCAGAGAGACAGAAGAGCATTCCAGAGCAGTGATGGCGAACCTATGACACGCGTGTCAGAGGTGACACGCGAACTCATTTTTTTGTTGATTTTTCTTTGTTAAATGGCATTTAAGTATATAAAATAAATATCAAAAATATAAATCTTTGTTTTACTATGGTTGCAAATATCATAAAATTTCTATATGTGACACGGCACCAGAGTTAAGTTAGGGTTTTCAAAATGCTGACACGCCGAGCTCAAAAGGTTCGCCATCACTGTTCTAGAGCATCGCCCATACCTGGGACATGTGGAGAGTATCTGTGCTCAGAAGACTAATGTGGTCAACCTGAACACCAAGGCATTTTCCATTCTCCAAACTCACCTTTGTGTCCACCCCTGTGGCCCCAGTCTGCACAAATTAGAGGCTGTAGGGTCTAAACAGAAAAGTTCAAATACCAAAAGAAAGAAGATTAGAGTGTTATGTGAAGTATATTTAAAAACTTGAGAGAAACATTTGGATACTGCAGTCATAAAATTCAATTTAGAATGTGCTTCCCATAGGAACATGGCAGGAGCTTCAATTACAATATTTCCATATTTTCTGAAAAAAAAAGAAAAGGGGAAAACACACACAAATGATATGTTTATTTAAATGTGAAGAAAACTTACAAGCTCCAAACTGTACGTAAATGAACAAAGTCAGAATTTAGCAGGAAGCCCATACAGGAAGTTGAAATGACACTGTGAGGAAAAAGGGACTGTGAAGGGGTGTAAGCAAACCATTCACATGATCTCATTTGATTTTCATTTTTCCCCATTTTCTGGATATTTTCCCCATTTTCTGGTCAAAACTCCTGAGCTCAGAAAAGTTAAGCTTGATCATAAATAAACTAGTTGATACAGTATATCCTTGATTTTGCAAATCTCAGTTTAAGAGACTAATGATTTAATGGTCAAAATTTCTGGTTGGCATGGCATATGTAAAAATTAACACCTTGTTAATTCATTTTTATTTTAAAAAATATTTTCATCGATTTTAGAGAGGAAGGGACAGGGAGACAGAACGATAGAAACATCAAAGATGGGAGAGAATCATTGATCAGCTGCCTCCTGCACACCCCCCAATGGGGACATTCAACCTGAGCATGTGCCCTGACCTGGAACCAAACCCCAACCTCTTGATTCATGGGCCAATGCTCAACCACTGAGCCACACGAGCCAGGCAGCAAGCACCTTGTTAAATTTAAGATGCTTTTAATCAAGATTTGCATATAATTAAATTAACAAGTGATTTTTTTTAAAATTAGTTTTAGGGAATAAGCCAATATTAGAAAAAACACTGTAGTAATTTTGCCAAAATAAATAAATACTTCATATCTATAACTATAGTCTACACATTTAAATCCAAGAGTCACTGCTCAAAAACAATGTTCTGTGAATTATTAGCACATGATCAGACTGCACCTCAGGCATGGTAACTGGGTACTTGGTTCTACTGTCCATTGGATTGACTTTCTGCAGCAGTTTTTTTGTTAAATAAATCTTTATTGTTGAAAATATTACATATGTCCCTTTTTTCCTCCCATTGCCCTCTCCCACCCCCTAACCCCCAAACTTTCACCACCTACTGTGTTCTTGGGTTATGCATATATGCATACGAGTTCATTGGTTGATCACTTTCCCTCCACCACCTTCCCCTGCCTTTTCTCTGAGGTTTGATAGTCTGTTCGATGTTTCTATGTCTCTTGGTCTATTTTTGTTTATCAGTTTATGTTGGTCATTAGATTCCACAAATGAGTAAGATCATGTGATACTTATCTTTCTCTGACTGGCTTATTTCGCTTAGCATAATGCTCTCTAGGTCCATCCATGCTGTTGCAAATGTAAAAGTTCTTTCTTTTTTATAGCAGCATAGTATTCCATTGTATAGATGTGCCACCATTTTTTAATCCACTCATCTGCTGATGGCACTTAGGCTGTTTCCAAATCTTAGCTATTGTAAATTGTGATGCTATGAACATAGGGATGCATATATCCTTTCCAATTGGTGTTTCTGAGCTCTTGGGATATATTCCTAGAAGTGGGATCACTGGGTCAAATGGGAGTTCCATTTTTTATTTTGTAAGTTAACTCCATACTGTTTTCCGTAGAGGCTGCACCAGTCTGCATTCCCTCCAGCAGTGCATGAGGGTTCCTTTTTCCCCACATCCTCACCAGCACTTGTCATTTGTTGATTTGTTGATGATAGCCATTCTGACAGGTGTGAGGTGGTACCTCATTGTTGTTTTGATTTGCATCTCTCGGATGATCAGTGACTTTGAGCATGTTTTCATAGATCTCTTGACCTTCTGTATGTCCTTTCAAAAAGTATCTAGTTAAGTCCTTTGCCCATTTTTTGGTTTGATTTTTTATCTTCCTTTTGTTAAGTTGTATAAGTTCCCTGTAGATTTTGGAGGTTAACGCCTTATCAGATGTATCATTGACAAATATGTTCTCCCATGAGTGGGTTCTCTTGTTATTTTATTGATGGTTTCTTTTGCTGTGCAAAAGCTTCTTTTTATGTAGTATCATTTATTTATTTTCTTCTTAATTTCCATTGTCCTAGGAGATGTATTCGTAAACATGTTGCTATGAGAGATGTCTGAGATTTTGCTGTCAAACGTTTCTTCTAAAATTTCTATGGTTTCACATTTTATGTTTAAGTCCTTATCCATTTTCAGTTTACTTTTGTGTATGGTGTAAGTTGGTGGTCTAGTTTCATTTTTTTGCACGTGCTATTTTCCCAACACCATTTATTGAAGAGACTGTCTTAACTCCATCATAGGCTCTTGCCTCCTTTGTTAAATATTAGGTGAACATAATGACTTGGGTAGATTTCCAGGTTCTCTACTCTGTTCCATTGGTCTGTATGCCTGCTCTTCTGCCAGTACCAGGATGTTTTGAGTGCAGTGGCTTTGTAGTATAACTTGAAATCTGGTATTGTGATTCCTCCAAGTTTATTTTTCTTTCTCAAGATTGCTGCAGCTATTCGGGATCTTTTTTGATTCCATATAAATTTTTGGAGAATTTTTTCTAGCTCTGTGAAATATGCTGCTGGTATTTTAATAGAGATTGCATTGAATCTGTAAATTGCCTTGGGTAGTATGAACATTTTAATGATGTTGATTCTACCAATCCATGAACACAGTGATATGTCGGGCTGGGGTCTCTTCTCCGCGTCCAGCATGGAGAGAGAGAGAGACGTCTTTTAAGTTGGAGGTGCTTTTGGGATTAGAGAAAAATGAAAAAACAGACACAAAAATAGAATAAAAGGTTGGGCTGGGTGTGGCGTCTGCCCTCTGACTCGAGGGATAGACGCAGAGAGCACCAGCACTGGAAGGAGTTTATTAAATACTCGAATAACAGGAAGTTACATCACATCTGGATGGGCCTTGAGTTCCTGGCGACATCATGAGATCCATCCCCTTAACACTGGGCAGGAAAGTCAGGCTGAGTGGTGTCCCAATCTCTTGATTAGGTCCGCCCCCAGGGCATGGCTCTGCCTTAGCTCTGAGTTTCAGTGGACATATTTAAACCAAGTGTTTTTGTAAGCGTCCCTTAACAGGTATATTCTTCCATTTGCATATAGCTTCCTCTATCTTTTTTTTCAATGTCTTGTAGTTTTCCAAATACAGGTCTTTTTCCTCCTTGGTTAACTTTATTCCTAAGTATCTAAATTTTTTTGTTGTTGTTGCAATGATAAATGGGGTTGTTTGTTTGGTTTCCCTTTCTGAGAGTTCATTATTGGTGTATAAAATGCCATAGATTTCTGGTTAATTTTATATCCTGCTATGCTGCCAAATTCATTTATTAAATCTAGTGTTTTTCTGATGGAGTTTTTAGGGCAGTGGTTCTCATGTTGTGACCTAACCATAAAATTATTTTCATTGCTATTTCATAACTATAATGTTGCTACTGTTATGAATTGTAATGTAAATATCTGATATGCAGGATGGTCTTAGGCGACCCCTGTGAAAGGGTCGTTCAACCACCAAAGGGGTCACGACCCCCAGGTTAAGACCCTCTGCTTTAGGGTTTTCTATGTACAGTATCATGTAATTTGAGAATAGTGACAGTTTTACTTCCTCCTTTCCAATTTGGATCCCTTTCATTTCTTCTTCTTGTCTGATTGCAATGGCCAGCTCTTCCAGTACTATGTCAAACAAGAGTGCTGAAAGTGGGCATCCCTATCTTGTTCCTGTTCTTATGGGAAATGGTTTTAGCTTTTGTCCATTGAGTATGATGTTGGCTGTAGGTTTGTCATATAAGGCTTTTATTATGTTGAGGTATGGTACCTCTATTCCCACTTTGTTAAGAGTTTTAATCAAAAAAGGGTGTTGGATTTTGTTGAATGCTTTTTCTGCATCTATTGAAATGATTATGTGGTTTTTATTTTTCAGTTATGTGATGTATCATATTTGTTGATTTGTGGATATTGTACCAGCCTTGCATCCCTGGAATAAATTTCACTTGGTCATGGTGTATAATTTTCTAATGCATTGCTGGATGTTGTCTCTGTAGCAGTTTTAACACATGCTTTTCTCCAAGTCCCTCTGAGTCTTCCTTTTCCTGGATATTTTTCAAGACCTTAGGATGTATGGTACAAAACACATTTTACATGCCATGTCAATTAATTCAACCCCCTTAAAACTAAAGGTATGGTTAAGACATTAAAAACACATTTATTCTTTTGTTCTTTATAAAATTTAATGAACAGAAATTGTGTAGTATATAGATTTTTTATCTTATGTTGAACCTTGTCATATATTTTTTATGAACAGGGAAAATTACTTTACAGGGTCCTCAGATTACCAAGCATGTGATTCAAACTGTTGCCCCAATTTCTCTTGGTTGATGATAGCAACTTTTATGACATGTAGTGCTTTTCATTATATAATAATTTTATGAGGAACTGTAGTTATTTCAATTTCTAAGGTAAGCAAAATATTTTTCATTCTAACCTCTGCTTCCAACATATCATGTGTGATATACATTCCCAAATTCCAGAGTAAAATAATTATTTGTCAATGATCTCTCAATTTATTCTTTTAAAAGGCTCATGTGAAAACTAGGCAAAGCAAGTTAGTGAGTTTATTGAATTACCTCCAGGAGGTGTTAGTCTGAAAAACTGAATTAGCTTTGCTTTCTTGGGCTGCCATATTGTTTTTAGCTCCCTCTTCTATCCCAGAAACATATGTCATATGAGAGTTTATCCAGAGGAAATTTCATTTAGCTTTTAGTTCATCTCTAATGGCATCTCTTACTACAGTGAATTTCCTCTTAGTTAATTACTGGTAGAAAACTATGGAGAATTTTCCAGGAATTTCAGTGAGTAGATCAATAAGAAAGACCCATCACTAAGTGGATTTTGAATTGCTGATTATGTATAGAATTTGGGTATGACTGATGAAAAAGAAAAAAAAAGGTGGAAAAGGAAAGGAAAAAAGTGAAAGAATGTATTAATTATTTTTTAAATTATATTGAATTGCTTATGTAGCCATTATTCTATCAAGGACTAAGTCACCAGAAATAACATTTCCAGAGTTACATAGAACTACTTCCTTAAAGAAAACTCTCAATTTTTTTCTCTCCAAGCCATAGTCAATTGTATATTACAAAAATTTTTATATACAGTAATAGTCAGGAACCCAGGCAATCTATCATCTTTGATCAAGAGAAGTATAAGTCATTTATTCGTGATTTACCATTCCTAACTTGATTCATTGATTCATCTTCAGACAAGACAAGGTCAGTACAAAAAAAAAAAATGATTAAGCTTCTTGCCCTCAGGGGAGAACAGCTTAACCAACAAATTCATCTTCACATCTGACCTCATGAATCTTGACACTGAGAGTTCTGTAAGAATAGAAATAGCCCTTAATGGAAGATGTCCATTCAAATGGAAATGTCTGTATAAGTGTGAAAATAATGAAAAGATTAACAATGAAAATATGATAGGTGTGTCACCAGCTATCTTAGTCCTCACTATGAAACAATCTGATTCACCTAACATGCAATAATCTATTCTGATCAATATTTCTTCCACTTTAAGTGATTATTTTTTTAGTTTTACTTCTCACCAATTCCCTACACTGTGACACCCTAATATTTCACATGTTTCTTTATCTCATTCATGTAATGCTGTTAAAATGTGATTAGTCAAGGTGAAGGGCAGGGGAATTATAGCATCTTTAGATCTCCCAATATGATACCACAGCAATCTATAATAAAAAAAAGGATGCAACAATAGGCTTTAAATGATGTCTTAGAGGGCCAGGGCACTCTTTGGCTTTGTTAATTCTTCCTCTCATTCCCCACTGACCTTTTGCTCAGAAATATAAGCAGAAAAAGTTTGTACATTTTCTTATTCAACTCAAGCTGCTATAACAAAACCATAGACTGGGTGGCTTAAACAATTGATATTTCTCACAGTTCTGGAGGCTGGAAGTCCAAAGTCAAGGTGCCAGCGGATTTGGTTCCTGATGAACATTCTTTTCCTGACAGGTAGGTGACTATCTTCTTGCGGTGTCCTCACATGGTGGTGAGGCAGGGAGCTGTTCTCTAGTCCTCTTTCTATTCTTGTCATAGGGGCACACCCTCATCTAAACCTAATTACCTCTCAAAGGCTCCACTTTCAAATACCATCCCATTGGGTTTAGAGCGTCAACATATGAATGTGGAGGGCACACTTCAATCGGTAGCATATAGTCAGGTTATACATATGCTGAATATATTGCATTCAAAGTATAAAATATTTTGGAATATAAAACTGACAATTATTTTTCTTTTAAAATATGCCTACCTGGCTGAATCAATTCTTCATAGAGTTCTTGGTAGTTTCCAAGTTTCTTAGCATAGGATAACGAAATACTTTTAACACCCGATTTACTTGGTGTCTATACTCCCCTATCCTCTGGCATTCTACCCTCTAGATACAATGTGTTTTTTACCCTTCCCTCAAAATATGTGATTCTTTCAATGCTTCTCCACATACTGTTCCTTTACCTGATATGTCCTTCATCCTCTTTGCATTATAATAAACCATTATTCATCTGTAAGATCAGTCCCACTGATTTATTTTCTGACCTGTCCTTTCTCCTAATAGAGTTAATTACTCCTTCTTCTACTTTTATCTCATTTTGTTTATACTTTGCTTATAACACCAAAACCATGAGTTTATCAATTACTTGGTTATGTTTCTCTCTCTCCTATTAGACTGCAGCACCCTTGAGGACTGGGGGCATTTTATACAACCTTTTAATTAGACCAACCCAGATCTGTTCTTGATCCACAGTAATATTCAGTATATGAACAATGAAAAAATGAATGAATGAATCATTAATGTAGGCCACACAGAGAAGTATGAGACCTATTGTTTCTCAGTAATTGTTGGTCTGGAAATACATGCCCCTTGTTTCCCACAATGCCTTCTCTGAGCAGTTTTACCTGTAGTTGTACTGCTTCAGCCTTACAAATGTGCTACATAGTTTGGTCTTCCCTTGCTGCCCCTGAAAGAGATCTTGGTGCTCTAACTCCTTTGTCACCTAAATAGGTTTTCCCCCCCAAATTTGCTTTCCTAAAGCTCAATGAAGATGCTTAGAGATCAACCAAAGAACTTGTATGCATATATGCATAACCTAGGGACACAGACAATAGGATGGTGAAGGCATGGGGCAAGGGGTGGGGGAGGGCCAGAAGGGGACAATGGGGGAAAAAGAGAACATATGTAATGCTTTCAACAATAAGATTTTTTAAAGCAAATTATTGAGCCCAGGTTTGGCTCAGTGGATAGAGCATCAGCCTGTGGACTGAAAGGTCCCAGGTTCGATTCCAGTCAAGGGCATATACTTTGGTTGCAGGCACATCCCCAGTGGGGGGTGTGCAGGGGGCAGCTGATCAATGTTTCTCTCTCATCAATGTTTGTGACTCTCTATCCCTCTCCCTTCCTCTCTGTAAAAAAATCAATAAAATATATTTTAAAAAATTATTGAGCCCTGAATATAAATATGTTTATACTGAATATAAAACTGTAAGTAATGGCCTTAGTAATTTATATTTTTAAATATCTTCCCAGATAATTATGAAGAATGTATATAAGAACACCAGTAATAGAGGGTAAAATCAGTCAGTTCCACCTGTTTTGGATCAATGGATTCCTCCAGTGACCACCTGCCTTAGCTTGGAACTTCATTAAGCAATAGTTCAGCTTCCTTAGACCTAGAAAGAAGACTAGCACTTGAATTTCTTTTCTGAATCTGGTTCCTTAGGCTTTTAAGGGAAACTGGAAACCCCTGCAATGGACCTCAGACATCTCCATTTTTTTCATGCCCAAGTCACTGTAGAAACTTGATCCTGTTGACTCTATGCTTAGATGCTGTCTGAATTTCTGTTTCCCAGGTGCTGCCACAGTTGTTTCTGTCAAATCTTAGAATAGCTATGGGTATTGGCAGTCTGCAAACTGACTCTGATGAGATGTGACAGCTTATGTTCTGTGGGTTTATCCTTAATCAGACTAGACCTGAGAATGTATGGATTCCTTATAGAAAGTACAGATTGGGTGTCACCCAGGGTTAAAAAGAAGAATGAAGACTAAATACTAAACATAGAGACTAGTGCAGAGTAAGCACTCAATAAATACTGCCAGTTATTATTTCTACTGTTAGGTGGACTGCATATATTCTTCTTCCTTGAATCCCAACCCAAGGAAATCTATACTGTAATAATTGTTAACCTAATTTTTGAAAATATGTTGTCTAAACTAGTTAGATTATTTAGATTAGTTTTTTTGTTAGTCACAATATTATGGAAATGTAGTTATTTTTCATAGAATGCCAAAACTCAATGTTTAGTTAACAACATTCAGGTTGCAGAGGCCATTAACTTGTTTTGATGATTCAAAACTGTTTAAAGAACACTTTTATGATAACTAATAAATTGCTTATAATAGTTTTAACTATTAATGTGTAACAAATTACTCTAAAAAGTAATGGCTTAAAACAACCACCAGTTATTATCCCACGTGAATCTGGGTGATAATGGTGTCAAGAGCATGATTTTGACCTTAGCCCAGAATCTAAATTTTAAAAACATTTTAAAAATGTGTGCTCACTAGATGATGTGATTCAGGCTGAACATGGTTCTGTCTATGCTGGATTCACTCTTCCACTTGTGGTCAGCTGGAGGGTTGCTGGGAGAGAGTCCAGCTGTTCTAGTTCTGCCTCAGCTGGGCCAGCTTGTCTCAAGGACAAGGAGATATCCCAAGTTTATTCAAATAGTGGTCACATGGGTCCAAAGGAGGAAAGATACATGCAAGTTATCTTGACCGAGGGTTGTTCAAGAATGACTTGACAGCAATGATTAATGACTTGGCTAAAATGACTAATACAATGTAATTTTTGCCATATAGAATAGACCTCACCTTTTGATAGAAGTTGCTGAACAGTATTATTTCAAAGGGAGAATATTATTTGGGATAATCGATGAAATCAGTCTGCCACATTAGTCATTGTGGTAAAACACATATCTCATTTTTGGAGTTTTCTACAATTAAAAAAAAAAATTTAGATTCTGGGGGAGAGGGGCAAGAAGAGATTAACCAAAAAACTCATATGCATGTATGCATAACCCATGGATGCAGATAATAGTGCGGTGAAGCTCTGGGGGTAGGCGGGAGCAAAGTGGAGGGGGTCAATAGCAGAAAAGGGGGACATCTGTAATACTTTCAACAATTAAAATAAATAAATGTTTTAAAAATTTAGATTCTGGACTAAGGTCAAAATCATGCTCTTGATTCCATTATCACCCAGATGGTTATGAAGCCACAAAAACTATCAGAAGCATATGTTTTATCTTTAACATAGTGTTATCACAAACCTCATATGGTTATTAAGACTATTATATAAGGCTAGAGGCCTGGTGCATGAAATTCGTGCATGAGTGTGCTCCTTAGACCTGGCTGTCGATCGAAGCCCAAGCGTCTGGCATGTAAGGGCAGGTCCCAGCTGATCTCTGGGCCCTGGGAAGCACATGGAGCACCTGGGCCAACAGGCCCCCAGGCCCCAGTGAGCCCCCTCCACCTGAGTCACGGTGCTGGAGTCCCCATGCTGAGATGTGGAGAATGTGGCTGGATGCTGTGGGCCAGGGTGCAGTTTGGCCCAGAGGTACCACACAGAAGCCATGTGGGCAGCACATTCTCTCCCGGCCATCCGGGGCCTGCCGGCTGGGAGGAAAGACCCAGAAGGTTAGCAGCTAGCCCTGAGGAGGGAGCCAGTCCTCAGCCCCCTGAGAAAGGGGCTGCACCTGCCACCACCCACCTTTGGTTTCCTGTCCCAGCGCTGGGCTTGGCCCCAATCAGGCAAGGGGCCTTCCGGCAAGGGGGAGGAATCAGGAGGTTGGCTGGCAGGCCCCATCATGCAACTGGGGCCTGTGGCCAGGGGCAGCTCCTGTGTTGAGCATCTGACCCCTGGTGGTCAGTGCACATCATAGTGACCAGTTGTTCTGGTTGTTCTGGTCATTCTGTCATAATAGTTGCTTAGGCTTTTATATATATACTAGGGGCCTGGTGCACGAAATTCGTGCACTGTGTGTGTGTGTGTGGGGGGGGGAGTGTCCCTCAGCCCAGCCTACCCCCCCTCACATACTGGGAGCCCTCAGGCGTTGACCCCCATCACCCTCCAATCGCAGGATCGGCTCCTTGCCCAGGCCTGATGCCTCTGGCCTAGGCGTCCGGCCTGGGCAGTGGGGACCCGCAGCGGCAGCGGCCCTGCGATCGTGGGCTTCGCTTTAGGCCCAGGCAAGGGACCCCTAGCTACTGGGACTGCCAGCTTCGACCGTGCCCAGCTCCCATCGCTGGCTCCACCCCTACTTCCTGCTATCACTGGCAAGGGCGGAAAAGGCACCTGATTCTCCGATCATGGCTGGGGGGCAGGGCAAAGGCGGCCCTGCCCCCCAGCTCTTAGCTCCCCCCTGGGTTTCCGATCACTGTCAGTGGCAGGGGGCTTCTTCCTGCTTTCCCTTTTGCCTCCCTGCATCGTGCCTACATATGCAAATTAACCGCCATCTTGTTGGCAGTTAACTGCCAATCTTAGTTGGCAGTTAATTTGCATATAGCCCTGATTAGCCAATGAAAAGGGTATCGTCCTACGCCAATTACCATTTTTCTCTTTTATTAGTGTAGACTAGGGGCCCGGTGCACGAAATTCGTGCACTGGGTGTGTGTGGGGGGGAGTGTCCCTCAGCCCAGCCTGCCCCCTCTCACATACTGGGAGCCCTCAGGCGTTGACCCCCATCACCCTCCAATCACAGGATCGGCCCCTTGCCCACCCCTGACGCCTCTGGCTGAGGCGTCCGGCCTGGGCAGCGGGGACCCGCAGCTGCAGCGGCCCCACGATCGTGGGCTTCGCTTTAGGCCCAGGCAAGGGACCCCTAGCTCCTGGGACTGCCAGCTTTGACCGTGCCCAGCTCCCATCGCTGGCTCCACCCCTACTTCCTGCTATCACTGGCCAGGGCGGAAAAGGCACCTGATTCTCCGATCATGGCTGGGGGGCAGGGCAAAGGCGGCCCCAGGGCCGCCTTTGCCCTGCCCCCCAGCTCTTAGCACCCCCCTGGGTTTCTGATCACTGTCAGTGGCAGGGGGCTTCTTCCTGCTTTCCCTTTCGCCTCCCTGCATTGTGCCTACATATGCAAATTAACCGCCATCTTGTTGGCAGTTAACTGCCAATCTTAGTTGGCAGTTAATTTGCATATAGCCCTGATTCGCCAATGAAAAGCGTAGCTCATATGCCAATTACCATTTTTCTCTTTTATTAGTGTTGAGATATATATATATATATATATATATATATATATATATATATATATATATATATATATATATACTAGTTTCCCGGTGCATGAAATCCATGCATGGGAGTGGGGGAAGCTCCTTCATCCCAGCCTGCACCCTCTCCAATCGGGGACACCTTGGGGGAGTCCGACTGCCGGCAGTCTGAAATTTCTCTTGCAATCTGGGACCGCTGGTTCCTAACTGCTCACCTGCTTGTCTGTCTGATAGCCCCTAACCTCTCTGCCTACTTGCCTGATTGCCCCTAACTGCCTCTGCCTGCCTGCCTGATTGCCCCTAACCTCTCTGCCTGCCTGCCTGATCGCCCCTAACTGCCCTCCCCTGCTGGCCTGATCTTGCCCCTGACTGCCCTCCCCTGCCAGTCTGATATCACCCCCACATGCCCTCTCCTGTAGGCCTGATCACCCCTAACTGCCTCTGCCTGACTGATCGCCCCTAACTGCCCTCCCCTGCTGGCCTGATTTTCCCCAACTGCCCTCCTCTGCCAGCCTGATCTCACCCCCAACTGCCAGCCCAGCACTGACTGCTGGACTGACTTCCGCTTCATTGGCCGGGTCCCTAGCCTCGTGTTCGGTCGTCCATTTGGTCATTTTGGATGTTATTGACCCTAGCTCTTTATATATAGAGATAGATAGCGTATCAGTAAGTACGTAGCAGTGTGCCTGAAAAAAGGTAGCTGTGTACATATTTTGAGCTAAGTAAAAATAATGAATTGTTTCCATTTGCTTTTTTCATAATCCTTATTAACTAGCATCTCAATTTTTGTTCTTTAATATGCTCCATATATTATCATTATGCTTTTTTTTTAAAGATAGTAAAGTCATTTGGTAATCTTCTTTAGCAACCATCACCCTTCTCAAATATAAGTTATCCAATTGATCCTCTCATTCTAACTAATGGATAAGCATCTTTTTTTTTTTCTTTTTAAATCAATGGAGCTTTGTATTTGTAAAAAATAATAATAATAATTTAAAAAATAAAACAACAATAACAACAACAACAACAGAAAATAACCACACAGAAACTGTATCTGGCCAATTTAAACAAACAAAAAAATGTATTTAAGGAATATCAAAACACTCACAGAATTGAAAGTGTGGGCAAACCAAAGTCGGAAAATAAGGGCAGACATGCACAGCAAAATCATGGCAGAAATAGTCTCTAATAATTCTAGCAAAACTCACAATACCATGTGTGCTCAAACCCCCTTATTTCAAACCCCCAAGATTCAAAGTCCTTTACTAGAGCCTCTGATCATCTGAGCCTCGGTCACCTAGCCCCACCACCGCACCTAGAGAACTGAAGAGATTGTCTGTGCCTTCTGTCTTCCATTGTGGAAAGCAGATCCATGCCATGAAACTGTCTTAGGGTCCTGTCAGTTGAGAAAGATATTTGGATGCTGGACAGACTAAAATTCATGGCCACTATAATAGACTACATTTGTTGCTTGATATCTACAATATCATTCTTCTCACATTGTATTCCATAAAATAAGTCTAGACCCTAGCATAAAGCAACTATGTGTTATATATACTCACACTTTTCCCAAAGAGAGTTATACAATAGTTCACCTCTGACTAAAATCATTTTCTTTTTCCCTGCGTCTGTCATGATTCCATTGAATATTCCAAAACCTGAAGAGGGAAAAACTGTAAAGTTGGAAAAACCATTGCCAACTTTCTATGGTGGTAGAGAAGAAGAAAAGTAAAATTATATAAAATATGTACATATGCATACTTTAGTAAGAAAAAAATATTAGATGCTATAGTTTTATTCTAAAGAATTGATTATAAATCATAATACAATTAATTGCAAATCATAATTATTACTTATGATTTCATTTCTCCATCACCAATTTCATATTCATATAATTCCAGTCAAAAATCTAACATTTTTGAGTTTTCCAAATTCAAAATGGTGTTTAATAACCACTTTTAATTTAAGCTGGACATTGACATCCCATCATTTGTTTTTCTGTAGTCTCTTTATTACAAGCAAGGCATTAGGTCTAGAAAACACTCAAGGGAAAGGATTAAGATCCAGAGACATTGGTCTTAGGAAGTCATCTTAGCAGCTGAATACCAATTGTCCTTAGCCTATAACCAGCAGAACACAGACTTTGGTACAGAATGCAAAATTTGGTAAAGTAGAAAATTAGTTATAATCATGACAGATAACATTCATACATCCATTGTTTGGTTTCTAGACATAGGCATTTTGACTGTGGAAGATATAGCATATATTATTTCCTGGCTAAGACCATACATTTTATTCATCTTGAAGATAATTCAAATGAGTATTTCAAAGCTAGTTACAGGACTGCAATAGACAGAATTCTATCATTCTGTATGTCCAATATTTCTAGGAAATGTAATATAAGAGAAGACCAGGACTTTAATCAGACCTACACAATATCTTTTTATTTCATGGTTAAAACTAATTTCTTAGAGGAAATATGTTGTGGTACACTGGGTGATGTAGAGCGGCATTCAATGAGCCCACATATTGTGGGTCTGACAGAAGCCTGCTAGGCAGGGAGAGAAAATTTAAATCCACTGTCTATCTCATAAAGAAAAAAAAAATGTTTCATTGCCCCAAGTGTCCAAGAATCAAATGAAAACATCCTCATCACCCGGCTGGTCTCCATGGGAAACAGCACTGCCCCGGAGAATCAGTGTTTTCCTGCTGCTGTCAACCTGAGAACTTGTTGTTAGTGGTGACAATGCTATCTCTGAACTTGTTGCCTCTGGTATCTCTGGCCATTAGTTCATGAGCCTATTGAGTGAGCATAGGAGCTCAGGTGGAGGCTAAACAAGGTAGCTTGTCCACAAAATTATCATTCCACTCTGATTATAAATGAGATCTTTTGAAGTTCAGGCATTTTTTAAAAAATGGAATATTTACATGGCCCTTAAATATTCTTACAGTCTGGGCGTGTTCTGAAAGTTAACGCCATATATGTATCAATAGACTCACTTGTAAATGATTCATCTATATTAAAAATAAAGCTAATTTCACATCAACATTCAAATTTATAAATGATTCATCAATAATCTTTCTAAGACTCTTGACTTTGGATGAACAATAAATCCTTGTTTGTAAATGACTCATCTATCATCTGTCTGCCATGGTCATACCAAGTCATTCAGGATATTTCTAAGACCTGCTTTACTCTTCCTATCACGATGATGGCATTAATTATAGGAACCAGTTTATTCTACTGGGAAATTATTAGAGGTTACATTTTCTCCAGAGCTAAGGATTTGAATTACATTCAGGCAAGATGGTGGAGGTATAAGGAACTTTTTTAGGCAAAAGCTAGAGCTTCTGGTATTTTACATTTAATGAGATAGGATAAAACTAATTTCAATAAAAGAACTGGATAGTATTTACATAGTTTTATCAATTAGGAAACAAACTATGGAGTAGTAGCTATAGTCAGATTCACTTTCTAATTAAGTAGTTCTCTCCTAGTGTTATATTTCATGATATATCTAAATTTGGACTCAGTGCAAAGTCTGAGTAAGGTGGAGCTGTGATAAGAATCATTATTTATCTCTATAAGTCATTAATGATGGTATTACAATTGCTTTTGATTTACTACTTTTTATAAAGAGGGTCTCCACTTGATAATTTTTACCAATTACTCCCACTTTGTCTTTTCTACCAGAATAACCTTCCCTTATCACATACCTGAAGGATCCAAAGTGTGTATTCTCCTAAGTACCCAAAAGACATCTCCTCACGATAGCTATTTTGGCTGTCTACTCTGGGAACATATTAAAAAGAAAATTCCACTGAGACAAAAGTCCATTAATCACTTAACTTTTATGAGCCCCCCACTCTGTTGTGAGATCACCATAGAATCCCATATCCCCAGGAAAATGCTGTTAGTTCCCAGCTAGTAATCAATAATTTTCAAAATGTTTGAATATTTTCTATTTCCCAGTACAGAGTTTCCTTTGTAAATGCTTACCAATCTCTAAGGCAGGATAGGAGGAAAATTCATCAAGCATAAGTTTGATGTGGTTTCATAATATTTTCCAAAGGATGTGGCTTCCTCACCACATAACAGACTCCGGGTTTGAGAACTTCTTCAGATGTGAGAATTGGGAGGAAGGGCTGCAACACTCTGACATGGCAATTCAAGTCAGGCTTCTCTCATTCAACTTTTATTTTCTTTTTAATTACTAGCTGTTCACCTAAATAGACTTCTTCTTTTCTTTTGGACCGCGGCAAAGTTATAGTCCCAGCACTCCCTTAAACTACATGAGGCCAGATGACTGAACTCTAGCCAACTGCATGTTTCCTTAGTGATGCCCACCACTCTACCAGTAGCCATGACAATGGACTCCTTCATGTTCTTTTTCCTTCCAGAGTAACCCAGAATCCCATGAAAGCTACAAGTTGAGGTTGGCAGAGGCCTAAACCAGCAGTGGGACATCCCCCTCACAATCCGGGACTGCTGGCTCCTAACTGCTCAGGCCTGCCTGCCTGATCACTCCTAACCATTCTGCCTACCTGTCTGATCGGCCCTAACCACTCCACTACCTGCCTGATCTCCCCTAACTGCCTCAGCCTCACCCCGCCACCACAGCTTTGTCCAGAAGGATGTCTGAAATGACGTCCGGAAGGTCCTTTGGCTGTCTGGTCTAATTAGCATATTATGCTTTTATTAGTATAGACTAGAGGCCCGGTGCGTGGATTCATGCACCAGTGGGGTCCCTCGGCCTGGCCTGCGGGGATCGGGCCAAAACCTGCTCTCTGACATCCTCCAAGGGGTTCCAGATTGCAAGAGGGTGTAGGCCAGGCCGAGAGACCCCACCAGTGCACGATAGGGGCCAGGGAGGAACTGTGGGAGGGCTCTAGGGTGTGTCTGGCCTCTCTGGCCCAATCGCAATCAGCCGGACCCCAGCAGCAAGCTAACCTACCAGTCAGAGTGTCTGGCCCCTGGTGGTTAGTGTGCGTCATAGCAACTGGTCCAAAGGTCGAACAAATGGGCTGGCACTTAGCATTTTAGGCTTTTATTATATAGGATGTATATATTTAAGGTGTATAAATGCATTTGATTTTTTTTCACAGTTTGATCTACTCTAAGTAATGCAAGCTTTATTATCCATGTGCTATCATCCTATGAAATTTCATGACCAAATAGCTACTATCAAGCTCTAAGATCATTCTAATGATCACAATTGCTTTCTTCATCTCTGATTTCTATCGGGAAGCCCATTTCAATGGCATCTTCTTCCACTAATGTATAGTGCTGTAAAATAAAACAACATAATGAAGGAGAAGGAAAAAAAGCTATGAAGCCCTGGCCTGTGTGGCTTATTTGGTTGAGCATCATCTCATGTACCAAAAGGTTGCAGGTTTGATTCCTGGTCAGGAAACATGCCCAGGTTTCTGGCTTGATCCCAGTAGCGGGCATGCAGGAGGCAGCCAATCAAAGTTTCTCTCATCTATGTTTCTCTCTCTCCCTCTCCTTCCTCTCTCTTTAAAATTAATAAAAACATATTTTTTAAAAAGCTATGAAAGCACTTTGCAAATATTTTTTCATGTACCTCATTATCTTTTGTGGGCCATCTTAACGAACATAGTAAAAAATAGTTCACAAATGATAAATGTTCTCTAGCATTTCTAATTACTAAATCTTTTCATTCCAAGAAAAATATCTTATTTTAACTTCATTTAATGTGCATCATCATCGAGTACAGGTTTTAGTCAGCTCTTTTAATTAAAATATTTCTAACTGTTAGAACTAGCACAATTATTCCTGAATATGTTATGTCCTATCGTGTCTATGAACTCAGTAGATGAAATTGAAAAAGATAAAGATAATGAAATGTGAGAGATAGGGAATCAAGATGATGTTTTTGTTGTTTTGTTTTTAAAAAAATAATTTATTCAGGTTAGAGGGTGCAGCATTTATAGTCATAACTGAGGGAAGATGGAATGTTTCAAATAACAAGGGAAGTCTGTGTTGTTTAGGATTCAGAATATACAATGTTCTCTGAATTCTTCCACATAGGCCCAACACCAGCTCTTGGATTCATGCTGTACTTTAATCAAAGATCTAACTTTCCCAGAAGAGATGATGAGTCAGTTGAAATCAACTGGTGTTATAGTTTGGCAGATTGTAGGTTCAAATTTTGCATTTGATTCTTGGTTCCTGCAGGCCTACATCTATAGATGTAACATGATCATAGAAAATTTGGGGATTTCAGGTTGTGAATTGAGAATTTAGGTTTTTGGTTAGGTTCTTTCTTTCTTTCCTCTTTCTTTCTTTCTTTCTTTCTTTCTTTCTTTCTTTCTTTCTTTCTTTCTTTCTTCCTTCCTTCCTTCCTTCCTTCCTTCCTTCCTTCCTTCCTTCCTTCCTTCCTTCCTTCTTTCTTTCTTTCTTTCTTTCTTTCTTTCTTTCTTTCTTTCTTTCTTTCTTTCTTTCTTTCTTTCTTTCTTTCTTTTCAGCTGTCTGTTGTCCTAAAAAAATTAGCCAACTGACTCCATTGCTCTAGAATTACTCTTTCCTTTATTACTGCTCTAAAGCACAGGACACAAAGTTTTACAAAAACTTGCTTTCAAAGGACGCTTTATTCCAGGAGCACACAGTTAATAATTTAATTAGAAAATTCATCGTTGCAATTCCTTTTCTGCCAGAATCATGTTCATAAAAATGAGCGGAATTTTGTTTAGTTTCAGACCCAAGTAATCCCAGATTTTTTGAGTGTCCATTGCCTGACTGATAATGTACCAGTCAGGGTTCTTGATTATGAACAACAGAAATGTCTCTGATTAATCTACACAGAGAGTAAATCCATTTAGCAACTATGAACTGGTGAAAATATGAATGGGAGCTCTGGAGAACCAGGTTTCAGAAAGGGCAGGGACAAAAGGAGACAAGCACAGCAGAGATTATACCTCTAGCATGACTAGGACTTGCTAGCTCTCCCACATTTACCTGAGCTCTGAATTGGGAGGTATCAAGCATTTTGCTTCTGGGTAAATGGTAATTTTACCCCCTTTTTACCTGTGTGTGGGAAGTTTCTTTGGGAACTATGTGAGAATAAGGAGTTCAAACATAATTTGGGTATTTCTTGTTCCTCTCACCAAAATCAATATCATCAAAACACCACTCACAGCAATGAAAACCTACTTTCTTAAATTAACCAAGGACTTTCCTTTAGAATTCTGGCATAATTAAGAGAAAGCCTTCCCCTACTTTGATGAATTACTATTTTGACTCCTTTATTGTTTGTCAGTGTCTAAAACAGTGGTTCTCAACCTTCCTAATGCCACGATCCTTTAATACAGTTCCTCATGTTGTGGTGACCCCCGATTTCATTGTTACAAATTGAACATAATTAAAGCATAGGGATTAATCACAAAAACAATATGTAATTATATATGTGTTTTCCGATGGTCTTAGGCGACCCCTGTGAAAGGGTCATTCGACCCCCAAAGGGGTCACGACCCACAGGTTGAGAACCGCTGGTAAAAGATCTAACTTAGTATGGCTTTTCACTAGCAAAAAATTATATTTTTAGATAATTATAGATTCACATGCAGTTGTAAGAAATGATATGGGAGATTTCATGTACCCTTTATCTTGTTTCTCTAAATAGTAACATTTTGAATCTATAAAACAATATCAGAACCAAGACATTGAACTGATGAAGAATTTCCACCACCATAAGAACTCTTCTGGCCTGGCCAGTGTGGGTCAATGTTGAACATCAACCCATGAACCAGAATGTCACTGTTGGATTCACGGTGAGGGCACATGCCTGCATTGTGGGAAGATCCCTCATCTGGGCTTGCAGGAGGCAGCCTATCAATGATTCTCTCTCATCATTGATGTACCTATCTTGATCCCTCTCCCTTCCTCTCTTATAGCTTCTCTTCTGATCTTAAACTTTGTTGACCAGAAGTATGTTCATTTCTATAATGTTGCCATTTAAAAAGTGTTTATATATATATAATTATATAGTATTTAACTTATAAGGATTGATTTTTTTTTAATCCTCACCTGAGGATATTTCTCAATTGCTTTTTTAAATAGAGAAAGGAGATGGGGGGAGAGAGAGATGGAGACACATTGATTGGTTGCCTCCCACCTATACCCCTACCAGGTTGGGATCAGCCTGCAACCAAGGTAAGTTCCCTTGACCAGGAATCGAACCCATGACCCTTTGGTGCACAGGGCTGACACACTAACCACTGATTAACACTGGCCAGGGCTCAGTTTTCATTTTTTTACTCAATGTATTTATGTGCAGTTTTATCCAAGTTGTTAAATGTATTGGTAGTTCACTGCTTTTTATTGCTGAGCAGTATCACACTACAGTCTGTTTAACCAGCTGAAGCACAGCTGTGTTTTTCTAATTTTGGTCTAGTAGAAATAAAGCTGCTACATACTTTCATGTACAGATTCTGTGTGAACATAAGTTTTCATATATCTGGAGTAAATGCAGAGGAGTGAAATTTCTGGGTTGTATGGTAGATGAATGCTTAATTTATTAAGAAACTACCAAATTATTTTCCAGAGTGGCTGTAACATTTTTGTATTCCAACCAGAATTATATGAATGATCTAGTTTCTCCATGTCCTTATTTTGCCTCTTTCTTTTACTAGTTGAGGGGAGGAGAGCTTAGATTATTGATTTGAGACCCTTTGTCTTATCTAATATATGCCTGCACTGCTTTATCTGTATTCCACAAGTATTTATATGTTTTATTTTGTTTTTACTTACTTTAGTTTTTTTTTTCTTTTTTATTTAGAAACTAGAGGCTCAGTGCACAAATTCAAGCACCAGTGGGGTCTGACTGGCCTGGCCTCAATCAGGGCTGACTGGGGCTAGGCCTGTTGGGAGGAGGAGATGGCGGGATGTTGGCTGGCTGGCCCTCCCCTATTGGGGCCGATCAGGGCTGGGCTGGCTAGGGGAAGAGGCTGTGGGCGATTGACTGGCAGGACCCACCCCTGATTGGGGGCAGGGCCGACCATGGGGAAGGGCTGTGAATGGTGGGCTGTTGGCCATGCCCCCTATTGGGGTGGGGGGTGTGATCAAGGGCCAGTGGCCTGGGGGAGGGGCCATGGGCGGTTGGCCAGCCAGGGTGGGGGAAGCTGATTTGGGGTGGGCTGGTCCTTGTTTCCTTCCTGGTCCTGCCTGTAGCCCTGGTCCCCTTACCTGGCTCAGCCTCCCATCTCCATCCTGGCCTCAGATGGCCCTCTTGGCTCCTGGGGGCTACGTCCTCCCCTCCCAGCCTGGAGGTTATGACTTCTCAGAGATTCCCTGGCAGCTCTGTCACTCGTGTTCACACAGGGGAAGGGGTGCGTGTGGCAGAAGTAGCTGTATAAATGTGGGTGCAGGGGCAAGTCCTCTGGGGTCACTTGGACAGTTTGCTGATGACACGAATCAGGGCTGCATTCTTGCCCTTGATGCACAGGTTGTCAGCCTGGAGATTGGACAGAACCTTCAGTTCCTCTTCCAGCTCAGCGATCTTGCACTCAAATCTCTCAAGCTCCAGGAGGGCCACCCTCTCTGCAAAGCACTCATGCCTCTGCATGGCAGGCTCCAGCTCCACCTTGAGCTTCGCCAACCGCTGCGTGGTCTTGGTCAGGGCCTCATGAAGTCTCTCATTCTCAACATGCAGCTTTGTGTAGAGCTTCCTGAAGCCTCCGCAGGCTCTTCTGATTCCGGCTGGGGCTCTGGGTTGAGGGTCCGCTGCCTCCAGGGGAAGGGCTGAATTCTGGGCTGATGTCTGCTGGCTTTGCCTCCTCCCCCTCTGCAGGCCCTCTCCTCTCCTCGCCAACTCTCCGGTGCTCCCTGGAGGCCTGTGGTCCCTGTCCCTGCCCGTCAGGCACCTCTAATCTCTGGGCAGGGCCATCAGAATTCTCAACTCTGGGGACTTGTGGTTGCCAGGAAGGGTCCAGGCTCTGTGTGGCCCCGCTCTTGATATGGATGGGAGAGTCAGATCAGGGGAAAGACCAGCAGAGGGGAGGGGCTGGGAGGTTGGCCGGCCAGCCCCACCCCCTGACTGGGCAGTTCGCTGGAGTCATAACAACTGGTCTTTTGGTCATCACAGTTGTCACGGACACTGGCTTTAGATAGATAGATGATAGATAGATAGATAGATGATAGATAGATAGATAGATAGATAGATAGATAGATAGATGATAGATAGATGGATGGATAGATAGATAGATAGATAGATAGATAGATAGATAGATAGATAGATGTGTTGTTTAGTTTCCAAGTGTTTATAAAGATTTTTCTGCTATCATTCTATTATTGATTTCTGGTTTGATTCCAGGACAGTCAGAGAAACAGTCTGTATGATTTTACTTCTTTTCAATTTGTTGAGGTTTGTTTGAGGCCCAGGATATGGGCTATCTTGGTATATGTTCAATGGGCACTTGAGAAAAGGGTGTATTCTGCTCTTGTTGGTTGTTCTAAAAATATAGATTAGACTTCTAGTGATTGATAGTATTTTTAAATTCTTTTAAATCATTTTTTGTTAGTTTTTTTGTTTGTTTGTTTTTTTCAGTCTAGTTGTTCTACCATTGGTGAGAGATGTGTACTTTAATAGTAATATAACCATACCTGCTTTCTTTGATTGATGTTTGCATGATATATTTTTCCCATGATTTTGATTTCAACTTATCTCTATCATATTTGGAGTGAGTGGATAGCATAGAATGGGGTTATGCTTTTTAATCTACTTTGCCCATCTCTTGGTATAGATTGACCATTTATATTTAATGTAGTTATTGATATATCAGTGTTTAGTCTGTTTTGTATTTTTTCTGTTTTTAATTTTTCTGTAGTTTTTCTAACTTTCTTAGGTTATATGAATATTTTTATAATCCAATTTTAATATATTGACAGTAAATCCACAGTAATTTCAGTTTTTGTACCAGGTACAATTTTCTTAGTGCTGCTATAGTTATTCACTATATATACAAAATTATTGCACCTTGCTGATGGTTCCAGTTCAAAGGAAGAGTAGAACCTTGACATCTGTTTATATACCTCTATCCTCTCCATTTATAACATAACTAGAGGCCCAGTGCACAAAATTTGTTCATTTGGGGGGGAGGGAATCCCCCAGCTGGGCCTGCACCCTCTCACAGTCCAGGAGCCCCGTGATCGATTGCCCCAAAGAGGTAGGCCCTGCCCACCCAGCCAGGGCTCCTCAATGGATCACCCCTGCAGAGAGAGGCCCTGCCCACCCGCAGCGCTGCCACCAGGTAGCTTGGGCCTCCCTCTGCAGGGCAATCATGGGGCATTGGCTGGGCCTCCGACCCTTTGCATTGCACCTACCTTGCCTGGCGCTAGTGGGTGTCATAGAGTGGCTGTCCAGAAGGTCATCCTGCTGTTCGGCCGTTCGGTCAATTTGTATATTATGCTTTTATTATTATAGAGGATCTTAAAATAATCATTTAGAATTATATTAGAGTATTATAAATTCGATTTTTTAATTAAACATGATTTAAGGTCTATGGCCATACCACCCTGAAAGTGCCCGATCTCATCTAAACATGATTTAAGAACTCAATTCAAGGAGAAAAAGTTATTGTATTTATTTATATGTTTACTAGAGGCCCAGTACATGAAATTTGTGCACAGGTAGGGTCCCTAGCAGCTGCTGGCTGCTGGCCAGGGCCTCCCTTCCCCCTGGCTGCCTGCCACCCCCTGGTGGTCAGCACATGTCTAACTCCTGGTTGGTCGAACTCCCATCCATGGGGACAATTTGCATGTTTGCCTTTTATTTTATAAGATTCCTTGCATTATTGTTGAATAGCCCTGTTATTATATTTAACAGTTTTTAAATTTGCATTTAGTCTTCTACATATTTTATTTATTGGCTAATACATTCTATTTCTTTCCTAAGACCTTCTATATTCTTATCTGTTTTTATTGTGTTCATAATTGCTTATGGAAGTATTTTTATGATGGCTGCTTTATCGTTATAATTCCAACATTTTGTCAACACATTGGTGTTTATTGACTAGTCTTAATTCAGTTAAGGATCTTGATTCTTGGTATAATGGGTATTTTTTTTATTGAAATTTGTGCATTTTTTGTTATGAAGCTGAATGTTAATGAAATCTTCTGTTTTAATTGGCTTTCTCTGACATTGTTCTGCCAGGGACAATGAAGTAGAGCCTTATAACCACCAGTGGAGGGCAAAGTCCACATGCGCCACTAGACCTCTATGTACAATTGATAAGGGAGGCTCCTTATTTCAGCTGAGCAGAAGTGAGAGTTCTGCCTCCCTACTTCTCGGTCTCCACTGATATTTCCCTGACTGAGAGGGCTAGAATGTCCTTGTTACTGTTCCCTTTGCAGCATCTACTGGTGCTTTGGTGACTGGGAATAGAGTGGCTTTATTACTATTAGACAGTGATGAAAGCTCTAATTTCCTAGGTTTCTTCTAACATCACCCAAGTGGAGAACTCCAAGGACTCTTCATTACTAACAGTTTGGGATAAAAGCCCAGGCTCCCATGTGGTCTCTTCAGACACTTTAAGGGAAGGGAGGATCATTACCACCAGGTTCATTACCAATTCCCTAGTCAACCTTCTCTGGAACCATCTCAGTGAGGGTGCTGGGGTAGTTATTGAATCTATTTTGTGCCACCTCATGGAAGTGTGAGTTCCAAAACAGGATCCCTGATTCAAAAAATATTTTTTTATACAATAGGAAAGTTATACAAGGTGTAAAGGACTATGGCACATGGCTGCAAATAATAAGTACAATAAAAAAGTTGAAAACAATATGCACTAAAAAAAACAAGAGAAGAAAAAACACTTACTGTTATTATGTTTAAACAGACTTCAGAAAAGAGGTGACATATGAGCTAGGTCTTAAAAATGTTAAAATTTCAAAATACAGTGGTGAGCAAAGCTGTTTTTATTTGATAAAACCAAATAAGAAGTTATGTGCACAAATATTTTTAGGGTATTTTCAGCAAACAATGGTTGCACTGACTTAATTAAAACACAAGAAACATGGATTGTCATGCTTATCTATAAAGGTAAAAAACACCCTGGCCAATGTAGCTCAGTTGGTTGGGGCTTCAGCCCCTGTGCCAAAAGGATTCCAGTTTGATTACCAGTTTAGGGCACATACTTTGCTGATTTGGTCCCTCTGAAGGCAACTGATTGATATTTCTCTCATGTATAGATGTCTTTCTCTCTCTCTCTTCATCCTCTTCCCCCCTTTCTTCCCCACTTCATCTCTCTCTAAAATTAGTAAAAATATATCCCCCAGTGAGGATTAAAAAAAAGGTAATTGTACCCTTTATTTGATAGTCAGGAGAAATATTTTATAAATTTTATTTATTTATTTTAAGATATATTTTTATTGATTTCAAAGAGGAAGAGAGAGATAAAAACATCAATGATTAGAGAGAATCACTGATAGGCTGCCTCCTGGGCACCCCCTACTGGGGATCAAGCCTGCAACCCTGGCATGTGCCCTTGACTAGAATCGAACCTGGAACCCTTCAGTCCGAAGGTCTATGCTCTATCCACTCAGCAAAACCAGCTAAACCAATATTTTATAACTTTTACAGTATATGGCAGTACCCTGATGATTTATGATGTTTCATCTCTAGATGGATGTGTATTATATATTAGAAGGGTAAAAAGATTAATACAGGGAGCTAAGATAATGCAGAAACTTTCAATACAGAAACATATAGGATGCTTTGTAATCTCTGCAGAGTCTTGGGTCAACACCGATCATAATATTAGAACCAATTTATAAAACTAAAACAAAACTATTTTTGTGGATGTATCTCAAATCTGTAACTTTAGCCTTAACCTCTTTCTGTAACTTTTTTACATTTAAAAATGCTCTTAAAAATTGTGACTTCAGAATGTATCTTACCTTTGCAATTTTTTAATGTTCTGTACATAAATTACTCTTTAGTTAATTCATTATTTTATCTTTTTAAAAAAAACTAGTTATTTCTATGTCTTAGATTTTTATTGGTGTTAAAAAGACAAAGATTAATGTAACATAGACCTTGCCTTCAATAATAATACTATCAAGGAATATGTATATATACATATGTAGATATCAAAATATAAATTAAAAACAGTGTGAGAAAGTTAATAAAATATAAATTATAAAATAGTGTGAAGGGGTTAATTCTTAGGTTGGTTGAAATTTTTATACTGCTTCTCTCTTACTGTAACATAACAAGCTCATAAATAAATTATAAATATTAACTTTTGTTCTTCAACGATAATTTTACAATGAGATGTAAGCTTTTCATATTTATATTATTTGCTATAAATACAAACTTATTTAGGCTACAAAACTAATTTTAAATGTATTATTTATATACTAGAGGTCTGGTGCATGAAATTCCTACACAAGGGGTTGGATCCCTCAGCCCGGCCTGCACCCTCTCCAATCTGGGACCCCTCAGGGGATGTCTGATTGCCTCTTGCAATCCAGGACCACTGGCTCCTAACCGTACACCAGCCTGACTTCCTGATCACACCTAACCCCTCTGCCTGCCTGTCTGATCGCCCCTAACCACATCTGCCTGCCTGCTTCATTGCCCCTAACTGCTCATCTGCTGGCCCGATCGCCCCTAAACACCTCTGCCTCACCCCACACCTGGGACCCAGGATTCCCTCCTCTGGCAGGTCACAGGCACCTTGGACCCAGGCTTCCCACCCTCTGGCCAGCCACAGGCACCCAGGACCTGAGCTGGCTTCACCCAGGCTAGCTGCAGCCGCAGGGGACCATGGTGGGCGGCTTCTCCCGGGCCACAGCCACAGGTGCCCAGGACCTTGGGGCAGGCAGCTTATCCCTTCCACAGGCCATAGCCCCAGCCACTGGCACCCAGAATTGCAGGGCGAGCAGATTTTCCCTCTCCTGGACTGCAGGCACAGGTGCAGCTGCTGGTGCCTGGGACCAAGGGACATGTAGCTTATCCTTCTCCTGGACTGCAGGCACAGCTGCTGGCACCTGGCACCGCAGGACGGGCAGTTTGTCCCTTTCCTGGGCCACAGCTTTGCTGGTCCCCATTCCTCTCTCACGAGCACATTTGTGCCTGGCTGGTTCCCATTCCTCTCTCTCCAATGTTGACTGTCTGAGCTGTTATGGTGTGATGGGGTGAGAGCGTGATGACCATTTGCATATTAGCTCTTTATAGTATAGGATTATTATTTCAATAGGCAATGTTGTTTTCTTTTAATTAAATATGTACAATCATATCATCATTTAATATTAGAATTGGAATGGATTTGAAGAAAAAACAAAGCCCAGAGTGGTGAGGCCTGATTTTTTTGAATCACAATATAGTGCTCATCTTTTCATTAGTTCATTAAACAAATATTTATTCATTCTCTAGCCACACCAAATTTATCTTGAATAAGGTAGAACATAATAAATTTCTAGATATGCATTTGAAATGCCTCTTGTCATATACTTCTATAATGTTCTCAAGCAATATTGGGGTAGGCAGCATTCTAAGATAGTCCCTAAGATTCTTCTTCCCTCGTGTACACATGTTATAAAATTCCTTTATCGTGGGCAGAGGGTGAATATAATGATATGTTATCCCCATCATTAAGGTTCTAATCACTTGAGTTTGATTTAAACAACAAAAAACTTATCATGATATCAAATATGAGGTAAATTCCCTGTTTTGAGAGGACAGGGCCCCATAGCAGGGACTTGCGGATGGCCTTCAGTTCAGAGAGCAGTCCCTAGCTGGTACCTAGTAAGAGAAGAAGGATTTCCATTAGAAAACAACAAGGAAATAAAATCTGCCAATTGATATGGTTGGAAGAGAACTCTCAGCCTCAGATGAGATTGCAGGCCTGGTCAACATCTTAATCTCAGTCCAGTGAGGTCTGAGATCCTAAAAAGATAATAACTAACACTCCCCTGGACTTTTAAACCATGGATGCTGTGAACTCGTATTTTTTTTTGTTTTTTAGCACTGAATTTGTGATAACTTGTTATACAGCATCCAAATGCAAATACACATACCTAACAGCCAGTATGTGGGAGAAGAGATGGGAAATTTCAGTCTAATTAATTTTACTTGTGGTTTGAAGACAAAATAATGGCTCAGGAGAGAAGAAATTAAAAGCAAGGGATTTATATTGAAAGGAAAATAAAGAGTTAAGAAAGGCATAATAAAATGAAAGTGAAGGTGTAATAAGCATAAACAGTTTAAGACAATTAGAAGAATGGGAAGCTCTAATTGGACAGTAGGTTCTGGAATGCATGAGTGCAGTGGTGACTGGATATAAATGCTACCACTGGGGGTTGACAATAGAAGTCAACTGCTAAAGTGAGATACATATGATGATCATTGGGATGGAGCCATTGTCTCCTGGAGTCTTGAAGTCATTCATGATAAGGAAGAATTAAAGATTATGATCCAGGTACCAACATCTTTTGGCAGTATGAGCAAAAGGTTTGTAGAAGTCTATAGATTAACTGAGAGGGTTATGGGCTGAATTACACTCCCTTCTCAATTCATATATTGAAGTTCTAAGCCCCAGTACTTCTGAATATGATTGTATTTGGAGATAAGGTTTTTACTGAGGTAATTAGATTAAAATGAGATGTCTAGGGTGGTCCTTATCCAATCTAACTAGTGTCCTTATGAAAAGAGTTTAGAACACATGGTAAGTCCATGTGAAGACACAAGGGAAAGACACAGCCATCTACAAACCAAGGAGGAGGACTTCAAAGAAACCAACCTGCCAGCTCTTTAATCAGGGACTTACAGTCTCCAGAATTGTGGGGTTGGGGCAGGGGGGATTTTCTGTGGTTTAAACCACCAAACCTGTGGTAGGAAAAATGGTAGTCTTTGAAAATTAATACAGGGCATAAGAGATACCTATTGATGGGGCAAAATATTATACTACAACCTTTGATCTTGAGTAGGCCTTGGGTAAATATATCAATTCCTATTTGTCCACACTTGCACATAAGCAGAATAAGTTATAGGGACAATTACAAAGTAAGAATATCAGCTTTGGTGATTCTACTTTTCTCCCTTATTAATTTTTCCTGTACATGTGAACTTTATCTTTATACCCCTGGCACCCGCATTGGCTGACCTGGGGCGCGCAGGCTGGGGGCAGCTCCTGCATTGAGCGTCTGCCCCCTGGTGGTCAGTGCATATCATAGCAACTGGTCATTCCACCAGTTGTTCAGCCTTTTGGTCAATTTGGATATTAGGCTTTTCTTATATAGGATATACTAGAGGCCCTCAGCCTGGCCTGCTTCCTCTCACAATCCGGGGCCCCTCAGGGGATGGCTTGTGGGAAATAATTATTTGAAAGTTATATGTTTAGGTAAACAACAGCTGTTGTTTAAGGCTAGCTAACAAAGTTTAATGACTTCACTTCCACTACCTACTCTGAAAAAGACATGGAGATTTTTATCATTTTAAAGGTTCTTACAGGCTTAAAAACAATGCCTTCCAGTAACCATTTTTTAAGATGCTATTTCAGGCTGGCTCTGGCTTGGCCTGTGGGGATTGGGATGAAACCAGCAGTCTGACATCCCCCGAGGGATGTAGTAGTGGGGCCGGGTGCCACACCTCCACTCAGTAGGTAGTATGCTGCCATGGAGGCTGGAGAGGCTCACACCACTGCAGCTGCACTTGCCAGCCCTGAGCCTGGTGTCTGGTGCCTGTCAGTCAGCTAAGTGGCACTCCTGCTGTGGGAGTACACTGACCACCAGGGGGCAGCCCCTGCATTAAGTGTCAGCCCCCTGGTGGTCAGTGTGTGTCATAGTGACTGGTCATTCAGTTACTTAGGCTTTTATATATATAGATACACACACACACACACACACACACACACACACACACACACACACACGGCTTCTCCCAAGAAAGCATATCATCACATATTATCAAAATACTTAAGCAGAATTAAGATAGTTTATATAGAAGACAGAATAATTATTTTAAAGTTATATGTTTAAGTAAACAACAGCTTTTGTTTAAGGCAAACTAACAAAGTTAAATGACTTAAATTTCACTACCTACTCTGAAAAAGACATGGAGATTTCTATCATTTTAAAGGTTCTTGCAAGCTTAAAAACAATACCTTCCAGTAACCACTTTTTAAGATGCTATTTCAGGCTGGCTCTGGCTACCAGTCTCTCATAACTCTAAAAGGGAAGATTAATTCCCCCAAATATATCCTCTATTATATTGGTAACTATGATTTGGTCTAAGATGGGAACATTTTTCCTAATTTAATTTTTTCCTGTGGCTTGAAGCCAAAAACAATGGCTCAGTAGAGAAGGAACTACAAGAAGATTTATATTGAGAGGAAAAATTAAAAAATTGAGAAAGTGTAAGAAAATGAATAATCACAATGGAGGGCTGGGAAAAGTTGTGCTATGAATAAACTTTGAGAGAAGTAGAAGATTTTGAGAAACTTTTGGTGCATGCGTGTATACATACATATTTATGTATATTTGTGTTCTGGGTCATAATGTTCAGTATATTTCTTATATTTAATGCCATGAGACATTTAATGTTAGAAGGCTCTTTCATGTTGCAAGGGAAAGCAGATTTCTTCAATTAAAGAAAGCTCATTATCAGGATGTGCAACAGGGCTTAAAATTAGAAAGCTTCCACGAAGGCATCAATCTTGAATACATGCTTCATTCCAAAGGAGGTGCTCATCAAAAACAAAGCTTTGGATTAGATAACAAAAAACTAGTCATTTGGCTTTGAAGCCTGTCACTATTAGCAGCAGTACATACAAGTCAAAGAGTAGAGACGATTTCTTTGGGAGGAGCTATTGGCATTTCGGCCTCCCTAGCCCACACACAGGCACATAATATATCTGAAGCCCTCTGTAGTACCAGGATATTCCTGCTCTTTGATGACAGGTCCAAAATAAATCATCCAGGGGAATAAACATGAAACCTTGGGAGAAATTTCATTCTGGAGAGGTGTTTACAAATCCTAAAGGGCTCAGGGCTATGGAGTGGAGCCCTGGGAGCAGAGGTTGCATAGGTAATGGGTGTGGCCCACTTAAGGAAATGTCTTATCGACATGGATAGAGTCACCGTCAGATAGATGCAGCCAGACAACCTCCAGCAAATCCACAAAAATGCCCCCCCTCCCACCCCGTGAGTCAGCTTTAAATTCTGCCAGGCCCAAAGAAAATAAAAATCCCTTGGCATTGGTAACCCTGCAACAATGGAGAGATAAGAAATAATCATTTACATGCTAGGTAAGGAGAAGCTAGGCAAGGCCAATAAAGAGAGAGACCACATGCTTCTTCCACTGCAAGAAACTGGTCCTAAGCAGGTCTCAAATTGGGAAGCAGGTGATTGAGAAGATTTAACTTTAAATTTAGTGGTAGATGAGAGAGGAAGAAAGAAAGAAAGAAAGAAAGAAAGAAAGAAAGAAAGAAAGAAAGAAAGAAAGAAAGAAAGAAAGAAAGAAAGAAAGAAAGAAAAGAGAGAGAGAGAGAGAGAGAGAGAGAGAGAGAGAGAGAGAGAGAGAGAGAGAAAGGAAATAAATCTAGTAGTAGGTCTGGTTATCACACATAACGGAAGCTTTACTTTTCAACCTCTTCATTGTGACAATGTTTGCTGTTTACAGTGATTATAAGACAGTAGAGGCCTGGTGCATGAAAATTCATGCACTAGAGGGGGTGGGGGGTCCCTCATCCCAGCCTGACCCCTCTCACAGTCCGGGAGCCCTCAGGGGTGGGAGGCGACCCAGTGATCAGGGGAAAGAGAGGCCCCCATCACACCTCTGCTGCTGCCACTGTCGGCAGTGCAAGCCTCGGCCGGCTATGGATACCTGAGCCTTGGGCGACCCTGGGTGGCTGCTACCATCCAAGTCTTTCCTGCGCCTCGGGCCAGCCTGGGCAGCTGTGCAGCCGCCATCTGAGGCTTGCCTGCACCTTGGGCTGGCCCTGGGCAGCGGCAACTGCCATCCTCAGCTTGCCTGAGCCTCAGTCAATGGGGGGTGCAGGAGGCCCCAAGGCCCCCAGTGGGCTGAAGGGACTCCAGCAGCAGGCACGCAGAGCAGGCAGCCATGGCTGAGGAATGGAGGATACTCTCAAGGACACGAGTTATAACTTCCAATTTGTTGGACACCACAGTCAGGCTTCAGCTTCAGGGGAGGGAGGAAGAGAGGGATGGGCAACTCGTTGGAGGAGTCTGGGTGAGCTGTCAGTCAGTGGTGGGTGCAAGAAGACGCAGGCCTTCGGTGGAGCTAAGGGGACTCCAGCGGCAGGCTAGCGGAGCAGCCAGCCCTGCCCCCTCTGTGGGTGCCGCCATCTTGTGATGATATGACGATCAATTTGCGTATCACCTCTTTATTATATAGGATTCTTAAGAGTGATCAGAAATATCATGGGCCTGTCTGGGTTTGTATGTTGGAGCAGAGGAGTGACTGTTCCCACAAAGCAATTTGGTGAGGAACACAAAAATAAAGTGGCTTTTTAAATTTGCTTTCTTCATGTCCAGCTGGTGTGGCTCAGTGGTTGAGCATCAGCCGATGAACCAGGAGGTCACAGTTTGATTCCATTCAGGGAACATGCTCAGGTTGTGGACTCCATCCCAGTGTGGTGCATGCAGGAGACAGCCAATCAATGATTCTCTGTCATCATTGATGCCCCTCTCCTTCTCTCTCTCTCCCTTTCCCTTCCTCTCTGAAATCAATAAAAATACATTTAAAAAATTGCTCTCTTCAAGTCCTGCTTGAGTTGCAGATGTATGAGAACAGAAGGAAGACCCAGGAGCAGTCTCATTCCCCTGAAAATGTAATTGTCCCCAAGGGAACACAGCAGCTCATTTGTAATGCCTCTGCTTATCCCACCCTGGGAAGGTGTGGCCACTAATCCCTGACCTAGGGGCCCTGTCTGTACTGGCTGCTTCCTGGCCCTCTCTCCTCATGGTCTATTTTCTGCTCATGCCCTTAGTGTGTTCATGGTAACTTTATTGCCCCTGGCTTTGGTTTACTGCTTCTCTGTGAGCATTTCTGTCTTCTGCATTCTGTACTGTTAGCTGGTCTCTCTCAAACCCTCCAAAAACATGGATTTCATGGGTCACCAGTCACTATTCAGTGTAGGGCCTTCTCATGCCCAGAACTCTCACTCTAAATCACTTCATGGATGGTTTAGTGCAGAGTTTCTCAAATGTTTTGGTCTCGGGACCTCTTTATATTGTTGCAAATTGTTGAGGATACCAAAGATATTTTGTTTATATGGCTTGCATCTCTTGATCGTTATTGTATTAGACATTAAAATGGACACATTTAAGAAATATTTGCTCATTTATTTAAAGTAACAATAAAAATTCATTACGTGTTGACATAACTAGTATACTTTAGTTAAAAAGCTATAATTTCCAAAACAACATATTTAGTAAGAAGAGTGGCATCATCTTACATTTTTGCAAATCTCTTTAACTGAATTATCAGATCTGCATCTAAATTCAATCTGTCATGCCGAAACCGGTTTGGCTCAGTGGATAGAGCATCGGCCTGCGGACTGAAAGGTCCCAGGTTCAATTCCGGTCAAGGGCATGTACCTGGGTTGCAGGCACATCCCCAGTGGGAGATGTGCAGGAGGCAGCTGATCGATGTTTCTCTCTCATCGATGTTTCTAATTCTCTGTCTCTCTCCCTTCCTCTCTGTGAAAAATCAATAAAATATATTTTAAAAAATATTTAAATTCAATCTGTCATGTATGTTGTTTTAATTGATGTTTGTGAAGGAAGTCTAGCCTCACACAAATGTGATGTTGGAAATGGAAGGACCTCATGGACCACCTCAAAATTCCTTGGGGATTCTTAGGCCCTAGACACACACACACACACACACACACACACACACACACAACCCCCTGTGGAACTTAAAACCTCAAAGCATATTGTAGCAGTAGTATATTATGTTAATACTAGAGGCCCGGTACACAAAATTTGTGCATGGGGGGGTGTCCTTCAGCCCAGCCTGCACCTTCTCACAATCTGGGAGCCTTCAGGGGATGTCCGACTCCTGGTTTAGGCCCGATCCCACAGGAATTCCTGCAGGATCAGGCCTAAACCGGCATTCAGACATCCCTCTCAGAATCCGGGACTACTGGCTCCTAATCACTCACCTGCTTGCCTGCCTGCCTGATTGCCCCTAACCACTCGCCTGCCTGCTTGATTGCTCTTAACCACCTCTGTCTTTTCCCCTGCCTGCTTTGGTGCCCACCTCTGCCTCAGCCCCCACTGCCGTGGCTTCATTCGGAAGGTCATCTGGAAGGACGTCCAGAATGATGTCCAGAAGGTCGTTCAGCTGTCTGGTCTAATTAGCATATTACGCTTTTATTATTATAGGTAGTAATTATATATAGCATATAATTACATAAAATTATAATAAATACCTACGTATACTAGCAGTTATAAAATAAAATTGAAATGATATATTAACTACAAGACATGTGGCTTTTAAAATAGTAAATAGAACAGCAAATGTGAACTGTTTTGAAATACTGAAGTTTAGAATTTGACTGCAGGCACGGAAAGAGCAATGGGCACCATCCTTAGGGTAAAGAATCTCAGTTTGTTTCCTTGTTTCCTGCCCTGTCACTGCAAGTCCAGTTCTCAATTTCTACGTTTAAAAAAAAAAAAAAAAAAAAAAGGAGGCTGTAGCTGGAGTCCACAGTCCCTCAGGATTAAATGTTCAAACATTTAATCATTCTCATACATCAAGTAAATGAAGCTTGTACTTCACAGAACTGACATCTGGTTTTTGGTTAACATAAGAGTCCTAAGAATCCTTGTTCAGATTCTTACTTAGCAATGATGTATGATAATGGATTAACCCAATAAAATTCCTTCAGTAAGGTAATACATACGTACGTGGTTAAAATGTAGATATCTCTTGAAAAATTATAATTGCTTTTATGTTAAGGCATTTTATGACTCTTAACAAATCTAAGATGCCACCCGTGTGCTCCATCCAGGTCTGCCCATGCCACGGATCACGAATCCCTTGACCGAGCATGGCATGGCCTTGGCTTATCTGATGTACAGCTAATTCCAGTCTGTGGGCTCACCACAGAGTTGTGTCACCTGCCTACCGCCACGCGTCTTATTTTCAAGCAGTGATTTCTAGTTCTGCAAAATGCCGTCTTCAGTTCTCTTTGTACTTGACAGCTTAGCTTCCTTGTGCCATGGAACAATTCAAGTACTTTTTTCTTTTCTGTCCTTAGCAATCGACCCAGGCAACAGAGCTGCCATTCCGTACTGAGAGCTTGAGGAATGGAAGCCTGATCCTGTCTGTCCTTGGGGATCCTGCAGGTAACTGTGGTAGTAAATGCCCCTTCCCACATTGCTCTCAGAAGCTGACAGCTGTTAAGGAAATGGTTCAGAGGGAAAGGCTGACATTTTGGAAATAACCAAGTGAAGAGCCATGAAAGAAAGAACTTAAAAATAATTCCCCGCACAACTTTCTTTGGCAGAATAGAGCCAGAGGCCAAGAGAGGATTTGGGGTTTGGTATTCTTCCACATGCCTCACAGGACCCAGTACTGAGGAAAAAACAGATGTCTTAAAAGGAAAAGGAAAAAAAATGCATGAAACACGACATATGTAAATCAGTGCTTGGAAAATAAACCCAGAATATGCTCCTGAGTGATATTCTTGGCAAACACAGAGAGAAAAACAGAGGAACAAGTAGCAAACTAACTCTAAATCATTATACCAATGATGGTTTAATTAGGTCAAGGGCATTTTTGTTTATTTCAGACTTGAAAATTTTTCTTTTATGATTGGACTTCATAACTTATTTTCAATTTAATGAATTTGCAAAAAATGTACTTCATACTGCCTTCATTATTTTATTTTCCTGACACTTGAAAAATTAGAAGCTCTGGCATCATTTTAAATTAAAAATATATTTCACTTCTCTATTATGCAGAGTTCTTCTGAACCTGTGTTATGCACAAAACTTCTGTTGACATCCCAAAAGATCCACACTCAGCATACACAATATAGGTCAGCATGGCTTATAACCTACTCACGGTGAAGATCAGACAATTGTACTCCTTGGGAGTACATCTGAAATGAATTTTGAAAGGTCTGGAGGTTTTGTTTGCAAAGAATTGAGCAAGAAGTCTCTTAGGCTTCTTCTCAGGAATTTCCTGAAGGAAACCTGTGTGTGTGTGTGTGTGTGTGTGTGTGTGTGTGTGTGTGTGTGAGAGAGAGAGAGAGAGAGAGAGAGAGAGAGAGAGAGAGAGAGACATTTAGAAATGAAAGTCAAACACTTTGGTAAGGTCTACATTCTTCATAATTCGAATTAACTCATATTCAGAGCATCTGAAGAACAATATGGGCATAATGTAAATTTTAGAAAAAGATCAATACTGGGAGGCTAGTTCCTTAACATAATGGAAGTATTCTTTTGACAATATGGTAGCTGAAATTCAAATTTATTATTAATAAAAAGTAATAGACTGGAGAGCATTATGCTAAGTGAAATAAGTCATTTGGAGACACGTAAATATAACATGATCTAAGTTATTTGTGAAATATAAGGAACAACATGAACTGATGAACGAAAACAGATCCAGAGACAGAGAAACATGGATCAGACCGTCAAACCTCAGAGGGAAGGTAGGGGAGAGTGGGGGTAAGGGGGAAAGATCAACCAAAGGACTTGTGTGCATGCATATAAGCCTAACCAATGGACACAGACACCAGGGGGAGGCGGGTGAGGGCATGTGTAGGGAGGTGGGGGGGGTGATAAGGGGGGGATAAGAACACATATGCAATACCTTAATCAATAAAGAAAATAAAAAATTATAGCTACCACCTATTAAAGTTTCATTATTCTTCAATATTGTTTAATCCCCACAATAACATTGAGATCCTATTTTTACAGCTCTGAACCCAAGTAACATTAGGCTTAGAGTAACAACACAAAAATAACAAAATACCCTTCCTTCTTCTCATACAAACTCATATAAACTTGCTGTTTTTGTAGGTAAGAAAAATGACCAAGTATCAAAATCTCATATAGTTCAACTTCAATTATAAAGTGGTACTATCAGCAACACATACATTTATTGATTTTTCCCTGTACTTATATTTTTGCTTGTAACCTAACTGCATCATTACTTAACTGCTGGCTACTAGCCTTATTTAGGCCATGTATCCCATGAAAATAGTGATTTTAATGATCTTGATAAAGAGATAAATGTTTCCTGTATTTCTATATTTCTTATGTAGTTTAATTTTTTTAATAATTTAAAAGCTTCTTTCATTGTAGCTGAAATTCAAATGTGTTATTAATAAAAAATAATAGACTAGAGAGCATTATGCTAAGTGAAATAAGTCATTTGGAGAAACAGAAATATCACATGATCTAAGTTATTTGTGAAATATAAGGAACAACATGAACTGATGAACAAAAACAGATCCAGAGACAGAGAAACATGGATCAGACCATCAAACCTCAGAGGGAAGGTAGGGGAGAGTGGGGGTAAGGGGGAAAGATCAACCAAAGGACTTGTGTGCATGCATATAAGCCTAACCAATGGCAACCACCTTAGGTGAAACTCATGTTATCTGAATAAATAATTGATACATTTTATTTTTACAAATGGACATTAACCAGTCCATAAGTTTTGTCTGTGTTTATTAGTGGTTGTTAATACACAATTATGCTAAAGACTTTCTGCATTATAAGTAGAAACATATTCAGCACATTTGCATTTAAAAATATTTATACAAGGTCCCTAGTGGAAAATATATCACTATGCAAACTTGGTTCTCTGTTTGACCCACATATAAATCTATTCATCAACTCAGGAAACATTCATTGAAATTCCGGTCACTATAGATGTAGAAATAAAGCAAAATAAGTCATGATTCCCATCCTCAGGAAGTATAAAATAAAAATCACAATGCAGATTTACTTGAGTGCATTGTCCAATGACAGAAAATTTTGAACTTCTAAAACCGTTTAAATGCCTTTTAGGCAGTGAGTTTTGTTTTTGTTTTTTTGTGGGTTTTATGTGTGTTTGTGTGTGTGTGTGTGTGTGTGTGTGTGTTAGTATATTTTTACTGATTTTAGAGAGGAAGGAAGAGTGAGAGAGAGATAGAAACATCAATGATGAGAGAGAATCATTGATCACCTGCCTCCTGCATGCCCCACAGTGAGGACTGAGCCCGCAACCAGGACATGTGCCTTTGATGGAAATCAAACATAGGGCGCTTCAGTCTGCAGGCTAACATTCTATCCATTGACCAAAACTGGCTAGGGGAGGCAGTGAGCTTTTTGCCACTGAAATTCATTGTTTTATTCATTTTTTTATCTTAAAGAAATTCTAAATGAGTATCTGTAATTTGTTAAAATACAGTCTTAGGTGCTAGACAGAAAACAAAGAAAAACACATATAGAGGAGTGATATTGGCCCAGTTGGTGCTCACTTTTCATGAAAGGTGGCATAATGCTATGAAAAGAACTTCAATTTGGAATCAAATAGATGTGTTTGAATCCTAGTTACTCTTTATACAATCTACATATCACTGGAAAGTTTCCTTCTTGAGCCTTAATGTACTTTGCAGTAAGATGGTAATAATAATTTCTAGGGTTGATAGTTTCCAAAGATGAGTTTGAATCCTTGTTTCCACGAACATAACAACAGGAGCCTGTTGTTATGGACAGAAGACACTTTGTTGGGAGGCTACCTACTTGTAACAAGAAATGTGGCCAGGGCTATATCTACATGTGTTTTCTTTCCTTTTTTTTTTTTTTTTGTCTCTAACTTCTTTTCCTACTCATACACACCAATTTGGATGTACCTAATTTAAGACACTGTTTGAATAATAGAATAAAGCTGACCAAATCTTTCCTTTTTAAATTTTCTTATTTTTTTTTAAATCTTCCCATTTTGTATATATGGACACGGCCTCCAAATATTGTAGATTAGAAAACCTATACTTGAGAATGTCTCATTTATTTAGTGTAGTTTACATATGGCTAACCCTGTCCTTTCTTGTTTGGTGAACTAAATATAGCAATTGACAATTCTGAACTATAAATTCAATTTTTATGGAATCACGAGGAATTAAGGAAAATTAGATGTCACTTTCACCATTGTGTCTGCATCACATGCTTTTCATCCCACCATATTTCAGGCACCAAATTCACTTTTACTTTTTTAAAAATAAAGGTCCTTTCTTTTTTTAAATATAATTTGTATTGATTTCTGAGAGGAAGGGAGAAGGAGAGAGAGATAGAAACATCAATGATTAGAGAGAATCATTGAATAGTTGCCTCCTGTATGCCCCCTACCGAGGATTGAGTCTGCAACTTCGGCATGTGCCTTTGACCAGAATCAAACTGGGACCCTTCAGTCCCCAGGCTGACGCTCTTTCCACTGAGCCAAACCGGCTAGGGCCAAATTCACTTTTAAAAACACAGATGTTAAAAGCATGAGATAATGAGATAGTATGGTTAAACTACAGGGCTATTCAACCAGTGCTTGGCACAAAGTATCTTTAAAAGTGGCCAATAACTAAAAAACAATATTGATTAAGCATTTATCATGAACTAGGTAATGTGTTCTTGGCTTTATATGCACTATCTAATTAATTAGGCTACATGCATTATGTCAAAAATACAACAATTACAGGAGAGAAGTCCTATTTAAAATCCCTTTATAAAGATTAGAAAACTGAAGCTAACAAAGATTAAAACCCATAGAACTGGAAAGTTGGCTAAGTAGAACAAAACAATTCAATGCAGAATGTTTCTTAACCAGTGATCGATCTTTCTGTTTAGGTCAGTGCTTCTAGGCATTTTGAAAAGATGATATCAATCTTCTAGCTTCAAATATTAAAAAATGACAATAAATCCTGAAGTTGTAAAGAAGTCTGGTCTTAATAGAAGTGTGATGTGTTCAAGAGTGCTCATGAAAGATTCAAAATGTTTTCTGAAGTCCCTATAATGTCTAAAATCAGACATTAGGAAATGTATTCATAGACCCAAACTTCACTTTGGAATCTACAGCCCACTGAAAGAATTTATCCTTCCACACCACAGCAATTAGTGTTTCTTCGTTGTTCCCTGAGAGCTTATAAAATAGTCTTATCTGCATGCACCTTTTATAATAAAGATGTCCAGGGAAACCTCTTAATTTAACCCAAAATCTTGGAAGGGTTGTAGCTAGTGAAGCTCCAACATAAACTTCCAAACTGTAGGCTCCACTGGAGCAGGCTTTCCGTAAAACAATCAAAATTATCTAAGCAGGGTACGTAGCACATTCATAAAAGAGATATTTTGCTTTTTAGCCTTTTTAAAAATAATTTTAAAACTCTTACTTCAAATGAATTCTTGAATATGGTCTGCCAATTATTTAAGCAGGTTAAGGGAATTACATCAAGTTTCATCCTGCAATTATCACATTTAATATTCCTTCAACCCAAATGTCTTGCAGTGACAGAAATGTTGATTAGGCAAGCATGGTCAGCAACCAGCAGGGAACCATGAAAGAGGAGCGCTGCAGAGGGCTATGAGAATCTGCTGTCCTGGATCACCACCATCACTCGCTGTGGGTCCATGTACAAGCGTCTGTAGCATGTTTGGGGCTGCTATCAGTCATCAGGGCTACAATCAGGCAGAGAAGCTGAACAGAAAGTGGAGATGGAGTACAAGCTGGGACTGATCAGGCACCCCTACACAGCAGCGTATTTAACCAACTTCTGAGAACATATTCCTGCTTCATCTTTGCCTTCAAAATGTCATGAAAGTTACTCTTTGACCAACTCAAACCAGAGCTATAAAAGAATAACGTTCTGGGAAATGAACAGCCTTGCCAAATGACATCAACGTAGCATACTGGGTTCAGGACTCAAACAAAGCATTTATGATGTTTTCCTTCATTTCCTCTAGCTGTGTTTTTGTTGACTCCTTTTGGAGATGTTAGCAACTTTAAGCTCATCTCTTACACTTCTGTGAAAGAAGAGAGAGTTGATTTCCCTCGGAAACCACAAGAAAACTGTGTGATTGGCTTGCAAGTCTATGTCTGAATGAGTCACCGTTTCTAGTGGGATAATATATTCTTTTGGCTTAGGGCAATCAGACCTGCTGCTGGAGCTGTTGATGAAGTCCATCTCATCCAAGCTTAAGGACTGCTAGTATGCTTGTTCAGCAGTTCTATTTGCCCATGCGAATTGTGTCTTGTCCCAATTTGCTGAGAGCATGGGAGAAGTGATACTGGGCTTATTACACTAACTGAAGGAAAGTTTATAGTGCCAATGAGACATAGTCTTCATATTCAAAAGATTAACTTAGAACCATGCAAGATCAATGCAAAACAAAGAAAGAACATATGTGTACATCCTGATGAAAGTTGTGGCTCCAAGAATAGAAATAAAACATTTGAAATTTCTACCGAGGGAAAACAAAGTGCCTACAAGGCGATAATAATTAGGTTGCCATCAGAAGTTCAAACAACTATATTGAATGTTACAGCCCAATGGAATCTTTAAAGTTCTCAGAATTTTAAACACACAATCATACTAAAATTCAAGTATGCAATCTAAAGATGTCCTTGGATATGCAAGGACTGAGAAAAGCACCAGCTATTATTCTGCTCAGAAATAATTATACCAGGATGCTCTCCTGCACAATGAAATGAATATGAGATAAATGAAATAGTTCCAAGGAAAGAAAGTAGTTAAAATAAGTAATTATTGATACAAAATGCAAAAAATATTATAATAACTTAGACCAAAAATCTCAGAATTTGTGTTAGATAACATTCAGACAATAGCTGAATTATTGGGGTTGAGCTACTTGATCCAAAGTAGATGTGCTACTTTCAATGGGATTTGATAAAATGGAATAGCAAAAACATCATATGTTGAGTAGGCGTTGACTATATTTCAACTACAATTTCTACAGATTCATCCATTTTCCCTGACAAAACAGTGGGTAATATGAAATCTCTTAATCTAACTGTGCCATGTAGTGGTTATCCATTTGACTGGTTAAAGATTATGCTAATTGAGGAGCCGTAGAGTGGATATATACACAAGGGAGCTCTATAGGTTATTATTAGTACTATATCCCTCCTTAATTCATTAGTAATTCATTAGCATTTTATTAGATAGTGAATATTCTTTTCAACATTCTATTGCTGAGTGTTGCTAAGATTTAGAGTGGGATTAACTTGGATAGTTTTATTCCCATAAAAGATTGGCCTCCCCCCATTTTCTTTTTACTATTATCTAATAGAATACGTTTTGAAGCAAGTAAAAAATTATGCAATGTGTACATAAAATGAGAAATAAAAATACAAGGCCAGGCATAAAAGCTGTTAAGAGAATGCTGCCAAACATGTTACAGAGATGGGCACTTGCAAATTGGAATTATAACTCTCCTTTTATTCTCAATATTAACAGTCATGATTTGTGAGTCTTAACAAGCACTGACTTTAAAAGTGCTATCAGGACTTGGATAGAATAGATATTATTCATTTCACTCCCATCCTGCCCTCTGTGAATACTTAAGATACTTTCATGCATCCAAAATGGATAGCTCTGACTTATTTCTGTATTTGAAAGTTTCCCATTTCCCATATTTTTTTGCCTTCATTAGGTCACTATAACTTTCCAGTTGTCTCAAACAAGGCTTTTTTTATTTTTCTTTTCTTTTTTTTTTTGCCATGATATAGCTTCAATAAAAGCAGGACAAGTCTTCTAGGTCTAATTTAAGAATAAGTATTTTATGTTTGTAGTTAGTGTTCCCTATGGTTTATTCAATAAAACTAGACAAGCAACTATCTACTTAAAAAGAAGGGGGAAAAAGGAAAGAAGAGTAAACACATACAGACAAAAGACCATTTATTTGTACAAGTTCCTGCTATAAATTATTATATTTGGAGGCAAAAATAATAATAACAATTAATAAACTGGAATCTTTGTAATTATTAAAGTTGAATCTGTATCTTAGGGGATAATATTAGGTGATGTGATTTATTCTATTGAAAAATTACTGCAGCTTCAACTCTTTCTAATGAAATATTCTTTTAAATGTGACATTTTCCTTAGCTGATTCACTCCACATGGGGTAAAGCATATTTCATCTGTTCTTTACTGTACTGTGAGAGCATGTAAGTGGACTTTTTCAATTCTGGATACAGAAAGGCATGCCATGGTCCCCACACTGTTTTTCTGAGATTATTAAAACCACAATAATCATTGTGTGATAGTACAAGTCCCTTAGCATAATAATAAATAGTTTTATTATTTTATACTGATCACATTATCCATAAATTAATTTTAATAAACCATAGTTCTTATTTAATAAACTGGCAATATTGGGGTTATGTAATGCCGTATTAAAGAATTTGGTGAGCTCCTCAAAAAAATAAAACGTCAGACTTAAAATAGAGGAGAAAAGCATATCCTTCATCTAAGCAGGAAAGTTGAGGCTGATGAGGTGGTGAACATCCTTTGCAAGTCCACATGGCTGCAAGACTGTGCACATAGCCTTAGTGTGATGGGGGATCCGGGAAATACGTGGTGCCTATGGGGCTGGCCTCTTAAAAATAAATACATACATAAATAAACAAACAAATCCTATATAATAAATGGCTAATATGCAAATAGACTGAACGGCAGAACAACCGGTCGCTGTGATGTGTGCTGACCACAAGGGGGCATGCGCGGAACATGGCAGGCATCAGCAGCAGGAGGCAGAGCATGGAACATGGTGGGCATCAGTCATGGCGGAATGATGGAGCAGGTGAGCGGGGGCACCAGACCAAGGCAGGGCACCGGTTTCTGTCATCGGGGTTAGCCCCTGGTGGTTACTGAAAATTCTTTGCTCCTGGGCATTGTGGTCCTGCCGGGTGCTTGCACCTGCTGCCAGCACCAGCTCCGCTCGCACCCACTGCCTGTGCCTGGTGCTGGCCCCGATTGCTCGGCACTCAGTGGGTGCGAGTGGCGGCTGCTGGCCCCAATCACCCCTGAGGGCTTCTCCACCTCCCCCTGCTCCTGAGGGGTGATCAGGGCAGCAGCCACTGCTTGCACCCACTGACAGCGATGGTCCTGCTCGCACCCACTGCTGGTGCTGGCCCCAGTGGCTCTGTGCCATCAGCGGGTGTGAGTGGGGCTGGCACTATCAGTGTGTGAGAGTGGTGGTGGCAGGAGCGGGGATGCCTGCAGACAGGGGACTGGGGGCCGTGGTGGGAGGATCCAGGCAGGGGTGAAGAGGATGGGCCAAGGCCTGCCTCTGTGCCCACCACAGCCTCGAGTCCCATAGTTCCTTTCAAGGTGCATGTACTCGTGCACTGGACCCCTAGTATATATATAAATAAATGAAAACTGAAACATCTGTCTTTCTCTGGTGGAGATCTAGAAATATACTTTTGTTTATCTCATAACCAAAAAACAGCTAGTGAATGTTTTTCAAACTCAGAAAAGTCCCCTTCCCCTAAATAAGGCATCCATAGAGTGTTATTATCTATGGCTGTGCAACCATTTAACCCAAAATAGTGGCTTAAAGTAAGGATGATTTTTTACTTCTCGGAAGTCTGTGTTTTGAATGGCTGCTAGCTGGTTGGTTCCTCTGATGATCTCACCTGAGGTGGCTCTTCACCTGTAGACATCTGGAGGCTTGGCAGGGCCTGCAGGATTTCAGACAGGCCTAGTCAATATCTGGAACATTGCTGCTGGTGATTGGTTGGCCTTTTATTCTTTCCGCAAGGTCTTTCATCATTTAGACATCTGGTCTACCCACTGTGAAGGAAGCATGCTAGTAGGGCAAAGGAGGGAGCTGGAGAATCTCTTGAGGCGTAGAATTTAGTTTTCATTCAATACCACCTGCCACATCCTATTAGTCCAAACAAGTTGAAAGTTCAGCTAGATTCAAGGGGTGGGTAAGTAGACTCTATCTTTTTATGAAAGAAGTTACACAATATTGTGGCAATGTGTTTTAATCCAATCCACAGTCACTCTCTCTCTTTCTGTCAATCTCTTTTTTTTATTGCCATTTGCATATTAACATATAAAGAATGCAGAATTTAGTCTAATGCAGGGGTTAGCCAACTTGTTTATAAAAATGTTTAGATATAAAATATTTCATATTTAAAAGAGACTGAAGTTCTTTATGACTTCGACTCGACTCTTGTAGTATGAAAACATTCATTGTATTTCCTTCCCTGAAGTCCTACCAACCCTATTTGGTAACTCAGAAGATGACCTTTTTGGAAATAGAGTAGTTACTGGTGAAATTAGTTAAAATGAGATCATACTGGAATAGGGTGGGTTCCTAATTCAATAAAACTGGTGTTATTACCAGAAGATAGCCGTGTACAGACAGACATGAGAGAACACCAGGTAATGATAAAGACAGCATTTCAAGTTGTACAGCTGCAAACCAAGAAATGCCTGAGACTGCTAGGAAACTACCCAAAGGTAGGAAAAGTCAAGAAAAGATTCCTCTAGAGTTGTCAGAGGGAGCATGGCCTTGCTGACACCTTGATTCAGACTTCTAGCCTCCAAAATTGTGAGAAAATAAATTTCTGTTGTGTCAAGCAACCCCGTTTATGGGACTTTGTTTGGGCAGTGCTAGGAAATGAATGGTCTTGTGTGTAATGCTGTTGGACTGAAAATTTTATCTTTTCTTTTTGCTTGCTTCTTTTCTCTATTTTATTTCCTGGTTGCTTATAAATCCTAGGCAATACCCACCCTTTTAGAAATGGAGTGAGTCAAAAGCTTTTAATTTATTTCCATGACATAAAAATTGACAGTCTAATACAGGCCTTTAATAGCTGATGGTATCCACTATGCTCAGATGATTTCTATTAAGAGTTCATAAGTGGTGCTTAATAGAACATTCTGTCCTTCCTACCTAGCATTTGCATTTCAATAGAAAATTTTAATTTACTTATTTACTAATTTTTCTCAAATATTTAATGTTCAGCAGCAGTATTGTTTTTTTCCTAAACCCATAACAAGATTTTTTTCTCGTACCTCGACACATAAAAAAATAAGCCTGGCAGGGCTGAAGCCGCTATGAGAAACTGGAGCTTTACTTCTTATCTTTCTTCCTGTTGTGTTTTTTCATCTCATTGAGGACTAATTGAACAGAGTTAAAAAGAAAGAGTGAAAAGAAAAAGAGAAAAATTTAATAATTAACTAGATGTCTTCTATATCCATCCTTTTCTCTAATGAGAAATGCTAATTTTAATAATGTCTGCCCATGTGCCAGGAGGCAGAATTGGAGGAGGTTGTCCAAGAGTGGGCGTGTTTCTGGCAGCAGCAGCACAGTGTGGTTGTAAACCTAGTTCATTGTTTTAACTGCTGGCAATATGTTCCATTGGAATGTGCTCCATTGCTAAGCATTTCTTTAAAATGCAGACATGCTGTTTTTAATCAAGGTCTTAGAGGATGCCATACAGAGCCTTAGCATAATGTGTTTTAGAATAAATAAATATATTCTACCTAACTATATTAAGACAAGTTCAGCCAGGTAAGCTAATACTAATGATATCACATAGTTTATCTACAAAAAAGAGATTATTTCTGAAATACAAATGTATTTAATTATATAGTAGTCTTTATTTGCTCTTTGCAAGAAGGTAAAGGATGCAGGTAATTTAAAAGCAGCCTGGCCTCAGCCAGTTTGGCGCAGTGGAAAGAGCATCAGCCTGTAGACTGAAGGGTCCCGGGTTCAATTTTGGTCGAGGGCAGGCACATGCCTAGGTTGCGGGCTTCATCCCCAGTGTGGGGTGTGCAGGAGGCAGCCGATCAGTGATTCTCTCTCATCATTGGTGTTTCTATTTCTCTCTCCCTCTCCCTTCCTTTCTGAACTCAATTAAATATATATATATTTTAAAGCAGCCCGATATTTTTAAAATCATTGTATATTTGCTTTTAGATGAAGGTCATACCTTTTTTCAGAGATCTTTACTTTCCTTTAGTTATGAAATCAACCTGGTTATGGTTCCTTTTTCTCACTCATTCATCTACCTTATTTGCATCCCACTGCCTAGCCTTCCTTCTTCTCTGCTGTTTTGTTTTGCACATTTATTTACCACTCCTTATTGAGCAGGAGCTTGGGAGACCATGGAAAGTGTTGTTGATGTGAGATGCATGCAGACATACAGTCCATACAAACCTCTATTCATGTCTTTTAAGGCATAGTAACTGACTGAAACCAACTCTGTTTTAAGCAGGATGATTGGGCAGAGGACAAGTGGAGAAGGAGGATGTAAATTAATTCCAGTTTACAGTGAAAACAAAACAAGTCAAATAGTCTGTAGATTGGATTTTATTAACATCATTCTATGAATGTCTACTAAAAGTGCAAAAATGTTTTTATATTTGTTTAGATTTATGAAAGTCATGAAAATTCCTCTCTATTATAATAGTTTAGTTGTTTTTATTTCTCTTTTTTAAAGAAAAAATCCACAATGTCTTGCAGTAGCTGCTAGCTCATTGCCCTCAAGATTGCAGGCATTCCTAGCTCTCCATCAAGTAAGCCCACCATTCCTTCAGGACTAACAATCCCAAAATGATGTGTGCTAGGTAATTGGAATAACAAACCAACTGTGTATTTCATAACGCTCCCCAAATTTTATTCTGCCCTTTCCACCATATTCCCTTGAATTTCCCCAAGGCAAACATTTATACTGTTCCAGCACCAGTGATATCTGAGTGAGAGATGTCTGCTCTAAATACAGTGGACTTTGACAATCAGTACTGGACATATGCATTTCTTAAAATCCAGGACATGGGACCACAAAGACATGGTTCTTTCCTTTTTTTATTATTGTAGCATAGTATTGTTATTAAAGATTGAGGCTCTACATCTATTTTCAACTATTCTGTTATCTTTTTAAAATACCTCTACATTATTTTCCTTTCCAACAATATTGCATATGAGATCTATTTTCTCTGTCTCTCTCAAATTAAAAAATTCACAGATGGTTATAAGCATTCAGTTTTATTTGGAACTGAAGAATGCAACCTCATGGTATGGTAGGTATAATTTGGCCTCTTTTACTCCTATACTTTCAACATGTAAATATTTATGATCATTTGTTTATAAAATATTGACAGTGTATGTTATTGTCATTCATAAATTTTACATCATTCTCTATTGTTTAATGCTAAATGAAATGGAAACACTATGTTTGCATTGTTAAATCATAGCAAAACATTTGTACACAGTCATAAACCCATTTTACTTGTATAACTTTACTTAGTATGAACACAATATGCAATATTTATATTTTAGATTTGTAAATAGCATTCTCTGGAACACACAAAAATTACATTTATTTGAAATTGACTTTTTATTCATTCCTAAACGTAACATCTGTCCTCACCTGTGTGCTATCTGATATTGACTTGGCTTTAACTCCTGTAGACCTGGTGAATGAGTGGTATCCACAGTGTCCTGTCCTCAATATCCCTGCTCCTCTCCTGCAGACTATGGCTTCTTTAATGGAGTAAATTTATGTCTTGCTCTGCAGTCTTCTACTTTTCCAAGCATTATTGTCTTTTCCAAAGAACTCTGCCCACCTTCTCATGATGTGCCTGAAGTAGGACACAGCTCCAATTTTGCCATTTTTGCCTCCAGCAATATTTCATGTTCTATTTGTTATATAAGACCCACTTGATTTTCTTTCTGGTGATTCTGGGTACCTGTAGAGCTCTCCTCCAAAACCGTATCTCAAATTATCTCAAATGAGTCAATTAGTTTCTTATCAAACTTTTGCACTGTCCAACTTTTGCTTCAGTACATAGTAATTTGGATTACAAAAATGTGGATGATATTAGCCTTGGCCTCAAATAAAACATCTCTGCTTTTGGTGATCTTTCCTAATTCTTCCATTGCTGCTATTACAAACCCCAGCCTTCTCTTGGTATCTTGGTTTCAGTCCCCTTTTGAATTTATAAATGAACCAAGGCATGCAAAATCTTTAACAATGTCAATAAGTTTAGTGTCTAGGTTAAAGTTGTGTATTTATTCTGTAATCATCTTTTTTTTTTATGTTCCAATGCAGTCCTGCTTTGGCACTTCCTTCACTTTCATCAGAAGTGATTTCAAAGCATTGTTATTTCTGTTAGTAAGATGGTGTCATCTGCAAATCTTAATTATTGACATTTTTTCACAAATTTCTACTCCTCTTTCCTCTGAGTTTAACCCAGTTTTTCATGTGATTAATTCCATCTCTGCAAGTAATATGGCTCTTTGATGCTATAAATGCATGAAATAGATTAAAGAAAACTAATTGAATTTTTAAAAACCACTTGGAAGACTCAGCTCAGGTATTTTTTTATATCATATTAATAGGCAATTTTTGAGCTAGAAATGGAATCAGGATGAGACACAGTAATAACAACCTTAGAAATATAAAGGATACATACTATTTTAAAGGAAGTAAGAAAAATACCTCAAAACACAGTTAATTAGAATGTATACAAATCTTATCAAAGTAATACTAAAAGCTTTCAAAGTAAAAATATTCACCCCTGGAACTCTAGAAATGGGAGCATGAAGAAATGAATGCTTTACATGTATTATTGTAATGTTATCCTTCAGAAGTTGTACTGGCAATTATTCTTTTATTTCTCAAAGTCCCCTTAGTGACTTCCTTTCTACAAATATGAAAACTTGATATCCTAAACAACTATCTTATTGAAAATAACCACCAAAGCTGATTCTTTAAAAATAAAACAATTCTAAATCCTCAAAAATGAGTCCTCTGGAGCTATACAATGAAGAGGAAGCAAGATGGATCCATATATGGCTTTGCGTTTATGGGCTTCTGAAATTGGATGACCTTGAAACTCAGTTTCAGTGGATATGCAAGGCTGTAAAGACCATAAGGAAATTGTTACACTGAAAGTTCCTGATTCGTGATTTTAGCCATTGTTTCTTCCAGCTGCATTTTCTACTATAGCCAATTCTTCCAGGCTGCAGTGCTTTGTACTCTCTGTCTTCTTTAGTATTTTCCCAAACATACTTCAAGTAGCCATAAAAAAATGCATGCATGCACTCTTACAGAGGATTATGGTATATTTCATATATTACATTGTTATAGTTTATTATATATATATACTAGAGGCCCAGTGCATGAATCCATAAACCTTGAAAGGAATTGTCGGCTGCAGGGCTGTGGTAGGCACAGGGGCAGGTCTCAGCCTATCCTTCGTGCTCCTGCATGTTCTTCCCACCATGGCCTCCAGTCCCCTGTGTCTTGTCTACCAGCAACCCTGCTCCTGCCAACGCTACTCCTACACACTGACGGTGCCAGCTCCAATCACAAATGCTGATGGCACAGAGCGATTGAGGCCAGCACCAGCAGCGGGTGCAAGTGGTGGCTGCTGCCCTGATCACCCCTCAGGAGCAGGAGGAGGTGGAGAAGCCCTCAGGGGTGATCGGGGTCGGCAGCTGCCACTCACACCCGCTGACAGCGCTGAGCAATCGGGGCCAGCACCAGGCACAGGCAGTGGGTGCAAGCAGAGCCGGCGCTGGCAGCAGGTGCAAGCACCCAGTAGGACCACGGCATGCAGGAGCAAAGAATTTTCAGTAACCACCAGAGGCTCACCCCAATGACAGTGACTGGCACCCTGCCTTGGTCTGGTGTCCCTGCTCACCTGCTCCACCATCCCGCCGTGGCCGACGCCCACCATGTTGTGCGCACATCCCCTGGTGGTCAGCGCACATCATAGGAACCAGTTGTTCAGTTGTTCCAGTTATTCCACCATTCGGTTTATTTGCATATTAGCCTTTTGTTATATAGGACTAGAGACCTGGTTCATGAAATTCGTGCATGGGGTTGTGTCCCTCAGCCCAGCCTGCACCCTCTCCAATCTCAGAGATCCCTCTCACAATCGGGACTGCTGGCTCCTAACTGTTCACTTGCCTGCCTGCCTGATCACCCCTAACTGCACCCCTGCCAGACTGATCACCCCTAACTGCCTCTGCCTGTTGGCCTGATCACCTCTAACTGCACCCTGCTGGCCTGGTCACTGACCCCCTGCCTGCCTGATTGCTCCTAACTGCCCCCTGCCAGCCTGGTTGCCCTTAACTGCCCCCCCTGCAGACTGGTCACCCCTTACTGTCCCTCCTGCCAGCCTGGTCGCCCCTCACTGCCCTCCCACCAGCCTGGTTGCCCCCAACTGCCCCCCTGCTGGCCTGGTCATCCTTACTGCCCCCCCCCCTGCCAGCCAGGTCACACCGCACTGCCCCCCTGCCAGCCTGGTTGCCTTACACAGCCTGCTGTTCAGTTGTTTGGTCATCCCTCACTAACCCCCCTGCTGGCCTTGTCACCCCACGGAGCCTGCTGTTCAGTTGTCCATCTAGTTGTTTCAGTCATGACGGCCCCTAGCTTTTTATATAATAGGATTATACAATCATGTAACATCTAATCTAATAATAGACAAACATGGTAATTGACCATACCGCCGCTACGCTTCCCATTGGCTAATCAGCAGGATATGCAAATTAACCCAACCAACATGTCGGCCGGCAGCCACTCAGCTGAAGCAAGCAGGAGGCTTGCTTGCTCCAGTGATGGAGGAAGCCAAGATTCCTCCCTGCTGCAGCCGGGCTCTGAGCTCCACTCTAAGCAACAAAGTTGCAATTATAGAAGCTAAACAAACCCCACATACCTGCTTTCAGCAGGCCCTGGCCTCGGAGCTGGAGTGGCAACAAAGTTTCAATTATACAAGGTAAATAAATCCCAGAATAGAAAAAAAAGGAGAGGCTGGGAGCTTTTGTCACTGGCTTGGCCAGCCTGAAAACAGCCCTCAGCCCCTCATCCAGACTGGCCAGGAACCCCATTGGATCCCCCACCCTGAAGGGGGTGTGACCACCTGCAAACAGCCATCAGCCCCTCACCCAGGCTGGCCAGGCACCCCAGCGGGACCCCCGCCCTGATCTGGGACACCCTTCAGGGCAAACCAGCCATCCCCCTCACCCGTGCACCAGGCCTCTATCCTATATAGTAAAAGGGTAATATGCAAACTGACCCTAACAGCAGAAGGACTGGGAATGACTGATCACTATGACACACACTGACCACCAAGGGGGAAGACGCTCAATGCAGGAGCTGCCCCCTGGTGGTCAGTGCACTCCCACAGGGGGAGTTCTGCTCAACCACAAGCCAGGCTGATGGCTGCCAGTACAGAGGTGGTGGTGGGAGCCTCTCCTGCCTCCTCAGCAGTGCTAAGGATGTCTGACTGCAGCTTAGGTCTGCTCCCCGCTGGCAAGTGGACATCCCCCGAGGGCTGCCAGGCTGCCAGAGGGATATCTGATTGCCAGCTTAGGCCCAATCCCTAGCAGGTGGTCATCCCCCAAGGGGTCCTAGACTGCGAGAGAGCACAGGCCTGGCTGAGGGACACCCCCCCCCCCCGCTGAGTGCACAAAATTTTGTGCACCGGGTCTCTAGTATTATATATTATGTTACATGATTGCATATTACAAATTACATAACACATAATATTTTACATATTTGTATATACACATAATATATTAAATGTACACATATATGGGTATATGTGCAATATAAGTATTTATATGTTACATGTTCTACGTTCTATATTGTGTATATGTATTATGTATCATATGCTATATATATTTCTAGACATTGTTTTAGATAAATAAGGTTTTAATAAGAGCTGTCATGCCCTGCCCGGGTGGTACAGTTGGTTGGAGATTGGTCCAGTGCATCTAAATGTTGCAGGTTCAATTCCTGTTCAGGGCACATACCTACTTTGTGGATTAGGTCTCTGGTTGGGGGGCATAATGAAGGCAACCAATTGATGTTTCTCACATCGATGTCTCTCTCTCTCTCTAGTTCTCTCTCACTCTTTCTCCCTTCCTCTCTCTCTCTAAAAAAAGTCAATGAGAAACATATACTTGGGTAAGGATTAAAAAAATAGATAAAAGAACTATCATATGACATAAATAAGGTATGTATACAAATTCAATGAGCTGGTATCTCACCTCAGTTATTACAGTGGTTATCAACTTATAATTATCATCTCTCTCATTCTTTGTCTTTACTATTCATAAAAGATTTGTGATTGCTTGTAATATTGCGTACAAAATATTTTTCTTCTTATATCTGCAGAGGACCTCCTGTACACATTTTATTAAAACAATCATTTTTTTCTCATTAATCCCCAACTATATTATTGAATAAAATATTTTAAATAAAAAGGACCTGTCTTTGACTGACAGAACTATACTTTCTTTACATGTTTAAAAAGTGTGGTCTGAATAATCCTTGTGATCTTGCCATATTAAAAATTTATTTCTCCATTTGAGAGCTCCACTGATTGAAATGTGTGTATATATGATCTCTCTCTAATTCTCTAATTTTTCCCTCTTCCTTTTTTCCTTTTCCTCTGTGTAATCAAATAATTTCTTCTTCTTCTCCTTCTTCCTCTTCTCCTCCTCCTCCTCCTCCTCCTTCTTCTTCTTCTTCTTCTTCTTCTTCTTCTTCTTCTTCTTCTTCTTCTTCTTCTTCTTCTTCGTCTTCGTCTTCTTCTTCGTTTTCCAACCCATTGACCTCATACACTTCTGCAACCTTATGCTTGGAATCATGGGAATTTTTTTTAATGTCTCTCTTTCTATATTCAAGAACAAATGGCTGACTTTTCCCAGAGGCTCTCTGGAAGCAGTGTTCTATCATTAAATGTAGCAAGTTCACTTAATCTTTATTACATTATCAAATATCTTTTCTAGGGGAGTTAATTACTTCTTTCAGTTGGTTACAAAACCAACAAACCAGTCTGCAAGCACATAATCCTAAGCCAGAGGGGAAGATATGGATTGAATTACTCTGCTTATTTGAATGATCTGTTTTCAAAGTTGACATTTTAGACATCCATAAAAATACTGTTGCCCCCCCCCATTCTCATTTTAGATCTTAAAACAATTTTGGTTTCAGTTTTTAAAAATGCATAAAACCTCATGTGTTGGACAAATTGTTATATTACACTATTGTGAGTAAATAAAGTTTTAAATGTTTTAGCTTTGGCATCTTTAAAACAATTTAAATAGAAGAGGATAAATCCAATCAAGTTGTTATCTTTTTCAAGTTCAGGAGCTCTTAGGGCTGACATTTATTTACACACCAATTCATTATAATATGTTTTATTTGCTACATGTATACAAACATTAGAAAGATGCCAGAAACACTGAAGATGCATGTTACTAACCCAAATAGTAAAAGTAACAGACAAATATGTTTCTTAGGTTGCAGTGATGAAGAGGAAAAGTGGTAATCAAGATAGATTAATGGGATGAATGATAATTATCTTATACAAAAGAATGAATTTTCATTTCCAGCAAGTGAGGAGAATATGCCTACTGAGAACATAAATAATAAAAATCACACACAAAAATTGAGTGTGAGGAATATTTGTTCTTACCAGATAATGAACTAGATCTTGGTGATGTGAATAATAATGATTCTATTACTGATGAAAAGAAAACAAAAAAAGAGAAAATAGTCCTATCAAATGGCTTCTATGTGAAAGCAGGAATCCATAAATTCTTAAGGAGAACAATAGAAAAATCTAAGAATAAAATAAATAAGTTGAACCAATTGTTGAGAGAAAAAATTGATATATTAATGCTTTATTGTTAGTGGCATCAGATATAAAACTGGTATGATTGAGGAATTCATGTACAGTTTGGTTCAAATCTATAATACTAATATCAAATATAGACTACTGTAATAAATTATGAGTTTCAAAAAAGCTTGTTAAATGAACCAATTACCAATATTTCATCTTTTAATGAATCTACTAAATGTTTGCAAAATTTATTGGATATATATTTAATTTACTTAAACAGAATTCTTAAATTTAAGAAAGTATTCTAAGTTAGGGTACTTTTAAAGGTAAATTTGTGCTATTGAAAAATATATAAATTCAAAAAATACAAGTTATGCATAAATATGAATGAAAATAAATGCCAATTGTGTGCAGAGATAGAAAAGAGAGACTAATTTTTTTTCCGTTCTTGAGGAAGATAGGAGAAATGATTTCTACTTATATGCACTGAAATCACATGTTGTTGCTATTTGACTCTGTTTTTGAAAAACACCTAGTGAGAAAATAAACGAAGCATTTTCTTAAATTTTAAGAAGGTTGACATCAGAAAGTTCAGCGGAAAGATAGCAAAGATTTCCAAGGCTGCTGTTATATTCAAAATGTTGAAGAGTATGGGAAGATCAAAAGGCTTAATTTTGAAAAGTTCTAGAATAGCTTCCAGTCCCAATTTGACTGTTAGCCTATGTTTAGCATCAAGCAAAAGCTGAAAAATCATTTTCTAAGATTTTGAGAAGACATGGGTTATTGGTGTCTCACTCAGGAAGTGTGGCCAAGTCATCTGGTCTGTTCCTTGACTCAAAATAAATTCCAAAGGTAACGCAGAAAGTTTCCTCTTGAAGAAGAGCTTTCAGTGAGACCTTCCAAAAGGAAGAGGCGGTGCTAGAAAAAGCAAACCATCAAACAAATTTACCCAAAACTCAGGAACTCAGGAGAGAAAATCCACTGCAGCTCTCAACATCAATTAGTTCAGATCTTTCTTTTTTTAAAAATAAATGCACAAAGAAAGGTTTGCTGTTTGAAAAAAAAAAAAAAACACAGCACACATGAGACTTACTGTAATGACCAAAAGAACAGACAAAGGAAAGAACAACAACATAAAAGATGGAAGGAAATTTAAAATAAGATATTTAAATGCATGCTGTCAGTAAGATAATCCTTATAAAAATGAAAACATTGATGAATTAAAAATCAAAAATAAGTCCTGAAAATAAAATTGAGAGAGTTTCCAGATTAGAGATTAATAAGAAAAGAAATTGAAAATATGAGAAGTATAAGTTTAGAAGCATAGAAGATAAGTTCAGAAGGTCTAACATCTCCAAAAAGAATATAAAGCAAAGACCATGGAGATAATAGAGGTTTAGCAAAAATCAAAGATTTTACAGTAAAAAAATTTATGAGAGCTATGCCTTAAGACTAGTATTCAAATTACATGAGCCCTCAAATTCAAAGCAGGATTTATTTATGCATTTATTCAACAAAATTTATATTACATCAACTAAGCTTTATAGCAGTGGTTCTCAACCTGTGGGTTGTGACCCCTTTGAGGGTCGAACGACCTTTTCACAGGGGTCGCCTAAGACCATCAACACACACATATATAATTACATATTGTTTTTGTGATTAATCACTATGCTTTAATTATGTTCAATTTGTAACAATGAAAATACATCCTGCATATCAGATATTTACATTATGATTCATAACAGTAGCAAAATTACAGTTATGAAGTAGCAACGAAAATAATTTTATGGTTGGGGGTCACCCCAACATGAGGAACTGTATTAAAGGGTCGCAGCATTAGGAAAGTTGAGAACCACTGTTTTATAGGATCTGAGGATATCCATACATGAAATAGACCCTAACCTAAGAAAAGTCTTTCTGAAATTTCAGAACAACAAGGAAAATCAGCTTGTTAAAAGGTCTGGTGGGGCAAAGCTGGCCTCTATCTACAAAGATATAAGCATCCATAGTGGCATAAGAATCCTCATCAGCACAGTGGGTGTCAGAAAAAAATAAAGCAGTGAAGATTTTAGAGTTCTGAGGTCACAAGGAGATCTGGGAACCCAGAGACAGAGATGCCAGAAGCCGTAGCTGACAGTCAGAGCTCATGTTCCATATCTGGGAATACAACTGAAATGGATAGAAGCCAAACGTTTGTCACACTGATTTGGTGAATTCTTCCAGGTTGTGTAGGAGCTTTGTCTGGGGTAAGTGCATGAATATTCTCACTGTGTTTTCCCTCAAGAGGGACTAACAAGCAAGACTTCAAAAACCTATGAAAGCCTTTCTTCAATATATGAGAAGCAAAAAGAATACTTATCAAATATGCATGATTTGACCTCTACTTATAATTCCAAACTGTTAAGTTTTTAACAAAATATTCAGTTTCCAAAGTGTCACCCACTCTCACTCCTCCGTCTCCTTCTGCATTATGTTCCCTTTCCTTTCTACCCTTTGACCGCTTCTCATAGTTTAATATTCATTTAAAATCTCATCTACCCTAAGAAGGCTTCTGTGATCATGCTGGCTTAAGTTAGATGTTCTTCCCCTTGCTTCCATAGCCCCTGATATATATTTATATCCCAGGGCAGGAAACATTGTTTTTGGGTCATCTGAGGGCACTATGGGCCTTATACATTTCTGCAATTATGTCAATTAGCAAATTCATTGGATTTAGAACCTCTAAATTTAGAGGTTCTATACTCACTTATACATTAGTGAGTAAATGTGTAAGGAAGGGGCTGGGCTAGTATTTGGTAGTGATGGATAATTGAGAAAATGTACATAAACATCAAATTATTTTTTTGTTTGTTTTGTTCATCCTCACCAGATAATATTTTTCCACTGATTTTTAGACAGAGTGGAAGGGAGGGGGAGAGGCAGAAACAAACATCAATGTGAGAGAGACACACTGATTGTTTGCCTCCCACTCTTGCCCTGACAGAGGCCAAGGATCCAGCCTGCAATCAAGGCATGTGCCTTTGAATGGAATTCGAACCCGAGACCCTTCAGTCCTCCTCGGATTCTCTATCCACTGAGCCAAACCAACTAGGGCACATCAAATTCGTGAGCTAGTTTGTATCCAGTTCAGATTGCTTCATATTCTACAATGTTTAAAAAGAGTTTTACACTGGGGTGGAAGAGATTAAAAAAAAAAAAACAGAAAAAAATTAAAAGTAGTGATTGAGCCCACAACTTTAGCATAAAAGTGTAAGACGAGTAATAGATACTCTTCTTTGGGTTCTGATACCAACATCCTGGTTTGCTACAACCTGGAATTATTGAGGACACTTAGTTGGTGCTCTGTTCTGTTTGATTTGGATTCTCCTTTCATGTTTGATTGATCCTTTTCTATGTGAAGTACATGTTTCTGTTCCACCAGATCAGCAGTGGTAATTTCCAGGTTCTTATTTTTATATGCAGACTACTCTCCCCCTTTAACAACCTAATTGCTTGAAATTTGCTTTAATTACTTGCCCAAAATTAATTGATTTCTACAAAGGTTAGCATCTTTCAATAATGCAAGTTTCTAACTGAGAATCTAGACTTAATTGAAGCAATTTGCATCTCTGTGTTTCCAGGACAGGTGAGCCACTTGGCCCAGGTCCCACATTCACTGGGCCTCCAAATTAGACATTCAGTTTTACCTTTAATACAACCTTCTAATTACCTAGTGGATAACAAAATTCCATTACTCTTTGTCTTGCATGGTGATATTAAATGTAAACTTTTAAAATAGTTCATGCATTTTATACTTTTTCTTTTGCTATTTCTTTATTTTTTAAGATACCAGAAAATTTTAGGAATTGAGCAGGTACAGGCCCTCCAGAGTCCTATATTTGTGCTTTTTGTCCAAAGCTATGAAACTTGACCACCAACTCACACCATACACAAAAATGGATAAAGGACTTAAACATAAGATGGGAAACCATAAAAATATTAGAGGAATCCACAGGCAGCAAAATCTTAGATCAATGCTGAAGCAATATCTTCACTGATACAGCTCCCAGGGCAATGGAAACTAAAAAGAAAATAAACAAATGGGACTACATCCAAATAAAAAGCTTCTGCACAGAAAACACACACACACACACACACACACACAAAAACACATCAACAAAACAACAAGAAAGCCCACTGCATAGGATTTCTGATTGCCAACTTAGGCCCAATCCCCCCGGGGAGCAGGCCTAAGCCAGCAGGTGGTCATCCCTTGAGGGATCCCAGACTGCGAGAGGGCACAGGCCGGGCTGAGGGACCCCCTCCCCCGTGAGTGCACAAATTTTTGTGCACTGGGCCTCTAGTTTATAAATAAATTGACAAAGTGCATAGTTATAGTATTATATTTTAATAGCTTGTCAGGTAATGTGGCATGTCAGGAAATTAAAATCTATAAAAAAGTGTGAGGAAAATGTTTTTTTTTGGTGAACACCAGGGACTGTTTTCTTATGTTAATTGTGTGTTGTCCTTATCTATTTTCTAGGTGAGGAAGAGATTTAACATTTGTTTCCTTCTTTATATTTAAAGGTCTGCATGAGGCCTGTCATGAGGAACTCAAGGAGGGTAGTCAGTTTTACTTTAATATTCAAGTATAATGAAAAAGGGAGAAATTACAATTAAGAAAATCACTTCAAGTCACCATGGAGCCTATTCCTAATGACTAAATAACTAGTGCAACCTCTGAATTTTCTATTCAGTTTTTCAGGTTATTGCAGGAGGTCTGCAGGATTAGGCTAACCTGTACCAGAGTGATATTGCTGAATCAGTTATGCTATTTAATAGTACATCTAGTGATTTTAACTGCTGTGAGAACACTTTAGTTCCTAAGGAAAAAACATAAATATTCATCTTAGAGTTGAGTCTTTGCATACAAACTAAATTAGAGGATTTAGATCATTACCTGATCTTTCAGACCAGAGACAAAATAAAATAGACTTGTCACCTGAGATATTAAAATACTATAAACCAAGGGAAATATTTTCTATGAAATTATCCTGGTATTGTCTTCCATCCTCTATTTCAAGTTCAGATCATTTTGACAAATAATCTGTTTTGTAAACAAGGCAGTCAACTAAATATTTTTGAGATGTGGAGGTAAATGAGATTCTATCCTTGCCCAGGAAAATATTGGAATAAGGATGGAATAGAAATTTGTTGGGCACACGCTATATATCTGTAGCTGTATCAGCTACCTTTTTATCATCTTAAATCAATTTTTACCACATCCTAAAAGTATTTTAGTGTCATTTTTCCTATTATTTAGCACATAAATCTGAGAACCAGAGAATCTATGTAACTGAGCTAAGAAACTCCCATATCTTATAATTGATTAAGCTTAAATTAAAATTCAAATCACCCAGATTCCAGAACTGGCATTGGAGAGTTAAAATGCATTGGTGGACAAGTTGTACTGAATGTGGATGCATCTTTAAGGGTGAACAATCATTGGACAGATTTCAAATAGAATTCATCATACCAGCTCTCTAAATTATAAAACTTATAAACAATGTGGGTAGCATACAATTATTTTATGATATCATTGTTATTAATATTTCAATAATACATTTCCTGTACAAGTAAAGTACAATCCCAGAGTTACATTTAATTCCCTGACCATGGTACACATTTTGTCTGCATTCCCATTTCATTTACATGCCATATGGACACTAAACCCTGTGCAAATGAAATCTGTTTTTTCAGTTAAATAAATTCTAGAGAATTTACTAAATGTGCCAAATGACAAATTCTGGAAACTCCCATCTGAGTTATGTACAAAAATGTTTTGCTTAACTAATGAATACATATGAAAGAGTAGTCCAAATGGGTCTAGCCACATCTTATCCTCTGCCATGGTGTAACTGTCTACAGCTGTTATGCTAGCAGTTTTAGATCAATTAATTACAGTTATAGAAGCCAAATGCAAACAACAATCTGATTTTGAACATGTTAAGTTTAATTCTGATTAGATTGAATCATAAAATTAAGGCATTATAAAGAATCACTGCTATAACTGAATAACAGTATACATAAGGCAAGACTTCTGATTTTGATTCATAATGGTCTTACGCCAAGTATGGCTAGTTTACTGTACCATGGTTACCAATGAAATTATTCATGCAACACACATATATAAGAATGACTCTTCTTATAGTTGATGACTCAAAGACTTAGATAACTCAAGCACTGATACATACAATCCCTTCAATCATTTTATTACCTTCATCATCTCCAAAAAGTTTTGAGTTCTCATGGAGCACATGTTCATTGTTTACATGTGTGCCTCTTTATTACATTAAACATGCATCGACCACAAACCCCTCCCTACGAAAGCACCTGTCCTGAGGATGTAAAGCAGCTTTGACTGACAATGTTTTTATTCCCAAATACTTCAGTCGGACACAAATGGCACCAACACAACAACTATGTGTAACACAAGAAAATAATAATACTGAACCAATACACTACAAAACATGAGCATTACATGCTTATTTAACATATGATAACATAAATTATGATTTGGGCTGTATAGGTTTTTCCCCTTTATTTCCTATGTGGCCCCGAGAGACTTAAAGGTGCTCATCAAAGCCTAGCCTCCTTGTGTGCAGAGTGCTCACATCGTCTCTAGCTTCCACCTGGCAGCCATCCTCTATTCTCACTTGATGTTAGGTGTGACTGTGTAAATAAACTGCACTTACAGAATGTGTAGCTATGTCACGTGCCTCATTGGTTCTGGGCCTTTAGACACAGGGCATTTTAGTCATATGCTTTTAGTCACATGCCTGTTGGTAGATGTATCTGAGGCAGTATCTCAGCTTCCACCCATGCAGAAAATGAAAATACTGTAGGAGAAATTGGGGCAATGAGGACAGGAACCTGGCTCTCTGAAGAAGTAGAGCAATTTCTGACGACCTAGGCTATTCATATAGGGTTTCCACAGAAAAGTGGGAAAAAGTAGCTTTTTAATAGTTTCCATCCTTCCGGGTCTCTATGGCAGCAGCTTATCTGTCAACCTAACTAAGGTACCTGGAAAAGACCCCTCTTTAATCCCTGATTTCCTCATTGACAATATAAGTGTTCTAGACTAGATGTCTCTCAAGTGTCATCTAAATCCAATATTCTATGAAATTGACTAGTCTATGATAAATTGTTAAGTTAGAAAATAAAACACAGAAAATATTCCTATTAATGAAGCAATTGCTATGTACTATTACAGGAAGCAATTACAAATTTTACAAAGCCAATGTAGATAAAACTTTATATGTTGTTGACATATTCTAGTCCATTTACATTTCTTTACTGGAACAAAACCAATCCTGTGGTGATTCCACATGGAGATAAGCTTCAAATTAGTACTAATCACCAACCTTTTCCTTGGTGCTGTAAGAAATGGAGCATGTGGTTCTGTAAGGACTGATTGGAGAGAGGTACAGAACTAAGAGAGAAGAGGTTATGCAGTAATTTAAGAATGAGACATTCTGAGACAGTTAAGAAGATATAAGTGGATCAAAGTGATGTAACTTATACTTGCAGGACGAACAACCCATACAAGTACACCAATGATGACACTAACTGGTAATTCTGTGACCTTGAGCAAATTACTCCACATTTCCAATTTTCTGTTGTCTCATTGGTAAAATGGGTGTGAAAATAGAATTCACCTCAGAGTATATTGTAAGGCACACTAGATGCAAAGCATTTATGTGCCTGGCAATAGTAAGAACTTAATAAATGCTAGGTATTTTTGTTTATGATAATAAACATTATTATTTGTTATAATAGAAATATTTTAACATTTCAATTTTGTACCCAAATATTGCAGAATTCAAACACCAAGCAGAACAAGCCAGCTATCTTCAAGGAGTTTGCCATGGCCTTGATAAAACAAGACCAAATACAGAAAATTAGTTCGTGATTAAGTAATATATTATATGCTGCTTCATAGAAATTCAGTAAGTATTCTAAAGAAGGTGGGGACCGAGTGAAATAGTATAAGGTTTGTGAAGAAAACAAAACAAAACAAAACATATTGAAAGCCCATGCTAGAGAGAATAAAGGCTTTGATGCCTACTATGTGTTGAATATTATTGTAAGTGCTTTAGCCACTTGAATTACTTAATCCTCACAATAATCTTAAGAATACATACTTTTATTACCACTATTTTGTAGATTAGTAAATTGAGAGATAAGAACTCAAGTATCTTGCCCAAAGTTACAGGTAGAACATGATGGAAGCTATATTGTAATAGGAAAACTGAAACCGGGGTCAGATCACCAAAGCACCACTTGACACTGAATTCTTAGATAGCATACATTAATGAATGGAAAGGCCATGTCGTTTCAAGTAGGAAAAAAAAAATAAAGTCAAGAAAGAAGAATTTGAGTATGACTTATGTCTTAATCAGAGAGGAAATAAATCTTATTGAAGTAGTGGCTGAAATAATTACAGGTAGCCACTTATTAAATCTTGTGAATTTAAAAACAGAAAATGGTATTTCAATGTAAAGAAATGTAGTTTAGAGCAGCCATACATTTTTAAAAATATATTTCTTTATTGATTTCAGAGTGGAAGGGAGAAGGAGAGAGATAGAAACATCAATGATAAGAGAGAATCATTGATTGGCTGCCTCCTGCACCCCCCACATTGGGGATGGAGCCCGCAACCCAGGCATGCTCCCTTGGCTGGAATCGAACCTGGGACCCTTCAGTCCGCAGGCTGATGCTCTATCCACTGAGCCAAGCCGGCTATGGATACATATTTATTGTAATCAAACCAGTGTCGGTCATTACTTTACATGATCATTAATTTAACTCTAATCTTTGGTGAACCTGATATTAAGGAAAACACAGTACTCTCTTCAGAGTTCTGAGACTTTCTGAATATGTAAAGTATCAAGCCAGAAGTCTGATAAGGAAACTTTCCACACTTTTACTGAAAATGACATTAAATTAAGTTATTTCCCTCTTTTCGGCTCATATTAAAAGAAGATGTCTTCATGCCAGGCCAGCATGGCTCAGTGGTTGAGCATTGGCCTATGAACCATTGATTCCCAGTTAGGACACATGTCTAGGTTGTGGGCTCCATCCCCAGTGTGGGGCATGCAGGAGGCAGCCAGTCGATGATTCTCTCTCATTATTGATATTTCTATTTCTCTCTTTTTCTCCTTTCCTCTCTGAAATCAATAAAACATGTTTTTTAAAGAAGGTTTATTCATGAATATCATAAACTGGATAATGCAAGAACTTTATTTGGAGAATTGATAAGCACAAAATATATTGTACAAGTTTGAAAGTTTCATGTCAATCAAGTACCTGCTTGTACAGTGAAATCCAGGCCAAAAAAAAAAGCCTTACTTTTAACTCAAGTTAATTTTATAAATCAAGCACACCCCAAGAGAAGGAAAATAGCAACCATATCATTTTTTTGCAATAGTTTTACAGCTGAATATTTAAAGAGTGATTCTTGCCACCCATAAAAGCATTTAAACATCAACACTGTTCTTTAAAAAGCTGACCAAATGACAGTTGAGCTGTGGCAATTGTAAGGGAACATATGTAATACTTTCAACAATAAGGGTTTTTTAAAGAAGAAAATAACACCAACTGAAAGGGGTTTATGTCTCTTTATGTCTTTTACATGCTACATTAACAATTTGAAAATTATATCTTGTTTAAAAGTTTTCTCAAGCCCTAGACAGTTTGGCTCAGTGGATAGAGTGTCAGCCTGCAGACTGAAAAGTCCCGGGTTCGATTCTGGTCAAGGGCACATGCCTGGATTGAGGGCTCGGTCCCCAGTAGGGGATGTGCAGGAGGCAGCTGATCAATGATTCTCTCTCATCATTGATGTTTCTCTCTCTCTCCCTCTCCCTTCCTCCCTGAAATCAAATATCTATATAATCTCCCCTACTGTGCCTTTCTTTAAAATAACCATTTTTAAAATTTAAATTCAATCCAGACGTTTGGTATTTCAAAAATTATTCTATTTTCTTTTCCAGTTACTGTTTAAGAGGATTTACTTTATTCATAGAAAAAGTTGATTGATTTGTTTGTTATCTGCAGAAAAGAGAAGATAGTTGATGCTTATCAAGACACACACACACACACACAGACACACACACACACTAAGTGCAGAGAAGGCTTCTAAAGTGGGGGTAGAAAATACGTGCCTTGGGCTCCCCTTGATTGCTTATACAGTATTGGCAAGACCACCAAACAAGATTCACCCTGCTGTCCTTGTCCCAAGCAAATTATGTCTCACATTTTCTTGTTGCCCTGTCTTTCTAGCACTCTGTTATCATATAGCCATCCTGAAATTTAATGACCTTTATCATTCTCCAATTAAGTTATGTGAGGTGAGACTCTAACTCAATGAACATATATCATGTGCAGAGCCCTTCATGTATTTCAAACACTTCTAACACTCTCCTGTTCCAAGTTGATTCATAGCAGAGCAGTCAGCCAGTCTTAAAAACTTTTCTCCTGAGATCTACCCTTTCCACTCTTTTATCAAAAATGCTACATTTTTTTTCACTCGCATACTCAAAACTATAAAACTATCGTGTTGTAACAGTGGTTTATTGGTTATTATTTAGAGTTTCTGAATTTGGGTAAGATATGTATATTTTTGAAGAATTTAATAAAATTTTCCCCTTCACCTGGTCATAGTTATTTTCAATTACTAAAACAAGTAAACATGTGTGTCAAAATAGTGAATTTTAAATATCCTCAAGTGAGTTATACAGTAAAAGTAAAATAAATAATACTAAGCATATACATAATAAATTAGATAAAAATATAACATAATGTTCTCCAGTTCCATCCATGCTGTTGCAAATGGTAAGAATTCCTTCTTTTTTACCACAGAATAGTATTTCATTGTGTAGCTGTACCTCAGGTTTTTAATCCACTCATCTGCTGAAAGGCACCTAGGCTTTTTTCAAATCTTAAGAAAGGTAAATATCACATGATCTCACTCATTTGTGGAATATAATGAACAACACAAACTGATGAACAAAAACAGATCCAGAGACAGAGAAGCATCCATCAAACTGTCAAACCTCAGAGGGAAGGTAGGGGAGGGTAGGTGTAATGGGAAGAGATCAACCAAAGGACTTGTATGCATGCATATAAGCCTAACCAATGGACACAGACACCAGGGGGGTGAGGGCATGAGTGGGGGAGCAATGTGGGATAAGGACACATATGTAATACCTTAATCAATAAAGAAAAAAATAAAATAAAAATTAAAAAAGAGAAAATAAATTTAAAAAATAGAAACAAAAACTAAATTCCAGTAACATTGGATTCCTCAGTTATTAGATAATTATGATGGCAAGTCATCCTTGTCAAAAGGTTTATGTTCTATAATCTCATACAAAAAAATTGCCCTGACTGGTTTGGCTCAGTGGATAGAGTGTCAGCCTTTGGAATGAAGGGTCCCAGGTTCGATTCTGGTCAAGGGCATGTACTTTGGCTGCGGGCACATCCCCAGTGGAGGTGTGCAGGAGGCAGCTGATCAATGTTTCTATCGCATCAATGTTTCTAACTATCTATCCCTCTCCCTTCCTCTTTGTAAAAATCAATAAAATATATTAAAAAAATTAAATGCATTATAGGACAGGTATACCTCAGAGATATTTTGGGTTCAAATCCAGGCCACCACAATAAAGTGATTGTCACAATAAGGTGAATCACACAAGTTTTTTGGCTTCCATGTGCATATAAAAGTCATGTTTACACTATACTGTAGTCTACCAAGTGTTCAATAACATTATATCTAAAAAGCAATGCATATACATAATTAAATTATACTTTACTGCTAAAGATGCTAACCATCCTCTGAAGCTTCAGAAATTTGTAATCTTTTTGCTGGTGGGGAGTCTTGCCTCAATGTGATGACTGTTGACTGATCAGGATGGTGATTGCTGAAGGTTGGGGAAGCTATGGGAATTATTTCAAAAAAATACAACATGGCACATCCATTGACTCTTTCATGAATGATTTCTTTATAGCATGTGATGCTGTTTAATAGCAGTTTATCCACAACAGAACTTCTTTCAAATTTGGAGTCAGTCTTCTCAAACCCTGATGCTGCCTTATCACATAGTGTATGTAATATTTGAAATCCTTTGTTGGCATTTAAACAATCTTTGCAGCATCTTCAACAGGAATCAATTTCATCTCAAGACACCAGTATTTTTGCTCATCCATAAGAAGCAACTCCGCATCCATAAGACTTTTATCATATTACTAGACGCCCAATGCACAAAATTCGTGCAAGGAGCTCGGCCATCACAGCCTTGGCTGGCCCTCACAGCCCCTTGCAGCCTCGGCTGACCCTCACAGCCCCTTGCAGCCTAGGCTTCGTCTGCAAGGTCATCAGACAGTTATCCAGAATGTCATCCAGATGGTCATTCTGCTGTTTGGTCTAATTAGCATATTAGCTCTTTATTATATAGGATTGCAGAACTCAGTCACATCTCCAGGTTCTACTTTTAATTCTAATTCTCTTGCTATTTCCACCACATCTGCAATTACTTCCTCCACTGAAGTATTGAACCCCTCAAAATCACCCATGAGGGTTGGAATCATCTTCTTCCAAAATCCTGTTTATGTCAATATCTTGACATTGTCCCATGAATCAAGAATATTCTTAATCTCATATAGAATGGTTAATCTTTTCCAGATCATTTTCAATATACTTTTCCCAGTTCCACCAGAGGAATCAAATCTGTAGCAGCTATAGCAGGGGTGGCAACCTTTTTGTGAGTGCGTGCCAAAACCAGAAAAATCTCTGACTCAAAATTCTTCTGCGTGCGTGCCAACCCTAATTTTTTGAGAACATGTTACGCCTACTTGATATCTCTTAAGGTGTACGTATGTGAAGAATCTTGAAGAAATAATAAAATTCATTCAAGCGACAAAAACACAGTATATGATGATGAAAAATACATTTATTTTTTAATGTATACATGTACACTGATAGTCCAACAGAAAACTTTATGACTCCCTTTGATATTATCAGTGAGATTTTTACTGCTGCATCACTGATGACAGAGATTTTACATCAGGTTTATATTTCATGACCTTCAGAGATATGCACGAGCTACTACTTTCATCCGTCAGGCTACTCTTATTACGAGACTTAACGAAATTCATCACTGAGAACAAAGATTCACAAGCGTATGTGGATGAAACCAAAACACTGGTCGGATCTAGGAAGGCAGGGAGAGTTAAGGCAGAGGCATAGAAATTGCTCTTCCCCTCTCTCGTCAATCCATGTCTTTGGTGTTTAAGATAACTTGTTATGTAAAATTATTTATTTATCTAAGATGCACCTACACTGAATTTATCTGAAAAATAAAAAAGTTGGTATTAAGAAAAAAAATTGTAAATGGAAGATTATAAGAGGGTTTTTCGTGCCAGCAAAAGTTACTGGAGTACCATGTTTGGCATGCGTGCCAGGGGTTGCCCCCCCCTGATCTGTAGCCTTACAAAATGTATTTATTAAATAATAAGACTTGGAATCTAAAATTACTGCTTGGCCAATGGTCTACAGAATGAGTGTGGTGTTAGCAGGCATGAAAATAACTAATCTTTTTGTACAACTTTATCAAAGCTCCAGGATGGCCAGGTGTATTGTCACTAAGCAGCAATAATTTGAAAGCAATCTTTTTTTTTTTTTTTTGAATAGTAGGTCTCGATAATGGCTTTAAAATATATTCAGTAAATTATGTTTAAAATTTTTTTATTGATTTCAGAGTGGAAGGGTGAGGGAGAGAGATAGAAACATCAATGATGAGAGAGAATTATTGATCAGCTGCCTCCTGCACACCCCACACTGGGAATCGAGCCCACAACACTTGCATGTGCTTTGATTGGGAATCCAACCATAACCTCCTGATTCATAGGTCAACACTCAACTACTGAGCTACGCTTGCCAGGCTCATGTTGTTCACAGATGTACAGTTGTGCTGTCATCCAGGCTTTGCTATTTCATTTATAGATAACAGGCAGAGTAGAGTTAGCATAATGCTTAAGAGCACTGACATTTTTGAAATGGTAAATAAATGAGCACTGACTTCAATTTAAAGTCATTAGCTGCATTAGCCACTAACAAGAGAGTCAGCCTGTCTTTTAAAACTTTGAAGCCAGGCATTGACTTTTCCTTTCCAGCTATGAGAGTCGTAAATGGCATCTTCCAATATAAGGTCATTTCATCTGCATTGACAAACTGGTTGGTCAGTGTGGCCACCTTCATTAATTATCTCAGCTAGATCTTTGGATAACTTGCTGCAGCTTCTACATCAGCACTTGCTGCTTCACGTTGTACTTTTTATGTTCTGGAGACAGCTTCTTTCCTTGAAACGCATAAACTAAACTCTGCTAGCTTCAAAAGTTACTCCTTCAGCCTTCTCACCTCTCTCAGCCTTCATAGAATTTAAGAGAGTTAGGGCTTTGCTATGGATTAGGCTTTGGCTTAAGGAAATGTGGTTGATTTGCTTTCCTGCCTAGATTATGAAGACTTTCTCTGTATCAATAATAAGGCTGTTTAGCTTTCTTATTCTTTGTCTGTTTACTGGAGCAGCACTTTTAATTTTTCTCAAGAACTTTTTCTTTGCTTTCACAACTTGGTTAACTGACACAACAGGCCTAGCTTTTGAACATGTCTTTTTCCCTAAGTACCAGTATATTTATTTTTAGCTTTTGATTTAAAGTGTGAGACATGAGACTCTTCCTGTTATTTGGGTACTTAGAGGTCATTGTGGGGTTATTAATTGGTCTAATTTCAGTATTGTTGTGTCTCAGGGAATAGGAAGAGACAAAGAAAGAGAGGGAGATGGGGGAATCACTGGTGGAACAGTCAGAACACACACAGCATGTAGGGATTAAGTTTGCAGACTCACAGGAATTGTTTGCGGTGACCCAAACAATTGCAATAGTAACATCAAGGATAACTAATTACAGATCACCATAACAAATATAATAATAAAAAAGTTTGAAATATTGCAAGGATTACTATAATGTGATACAGAAATGCAAAGTAAGCATATGTTGGAAAAAATGGCACTAACAGATTTGCTTGACGCATAGCTGCCACAAACCTTTAATTTTTAAAAAACACAGTATCTGCGAAGCACAATAAAGCAGGTATAATAAAATGAGGCATACCTGTATTAGTAATGTTTTAATAAATCATACTCATTTCAAATTGTAAAAAATCCAGAGAATTTCTATTTATAACTTAAAACTTAATTACCCCAAAGGAATTGGTTAATCAAATAAAAACAAATGCATTACTAAATCATTAAAAGAGTCTTGAACAGAACCTATAAGAGGACAAAAAAATTTTTTAGATTTAGCATTATTATTCCTAAGTTGTTTCTCTTGGTAATGATACTTTTCTGTAAATAGATCTTAGTACTGTGCATTGTGTAATCCCAGGGGGTACCATTCATGTGCCATTCACATACGTGAACTATAATCTTGTAGTTGAACATCATGGAGGCCCTGCTGTGTATGCCTGGTCCTGGTCTGCTTATTGTAAAGTTAATGGACAGAGAACCTGCTGTGTCACATAGGATGACATTTTGCCAGGGGCAGTTACATAATTTTTAAAGCCCATTGCAAAATGAAAGTGCTCCTTGTTCAAAGAATAAGAAAAAAAAAAGTTTTTCCTTAGTTTCATTGGTTTCTCTCTTTACCTGTCATGATGTTTTTAAAATTCTCTATTTAATGTCACTCTCCCCTCAGGCACAGAGAAACTCACAGGAGTGCAGATCCACATAGGTGCATAAGGCCAAACCAGGACACTTGTTGTACCAGACATGAACTCACCCTGTCTCTGCATCCAATCTCCAGGCAGGAGTGGAAAGTGGCAGAGGCTGCTGGGTGCAGGCAAAGAGAAGCACCCAAGAGCCCACCCTGGGGATGTGGTGAGAGATGTAAGTGCATATGAGCTCCAAGTCTCTGAGTCAGGCTCCATTGTATCACTGGGCTTCACTTGAAACCCACAAATTCAAAGATAAAATTATGAAGAATGTTAAGATGCAAACTCCAAGCATTAAGCCTCAAGAGGAGAACCCTTCTGAGTGCAAGGACTTGGACTCTCACACTGAACACCCATAAAACAGGCCCTGGTGACTACGTAATTTGTCATCCAAATCAGGGCAATTTTGACAAGAAAGGGGCACAATTGTTTATGCCTGAGACAAGAGGCATAAGCCATCTGATCTTAGACAAATTGTGATGAATAGTCACCTGACAGAAAGTAGAACTCAAAGTGACCTTAAAAATTATAAATTCCTAAGCACCCATGAGTGAAGGTCCAGGGGTGGAGTTGGCTGGAATCCTGTTCCATTCTGTATATAATTCTCTCCTATCTGCTTCTCTTCATGTCCTTTTGTCCTGAGGCAGTTACAGTTATGATAGCTGTAGTAGTCCTAGAACTTACATCTGGTTAAAACAGTACCCAGAAGAAGAACAAAGCTCTCTGCCACCCCCACCTTAGGTACCTCCAGAACAGACAAGGCCTTTCTAGAAGCTTCAAGAAACCTCTATTTGAGTTGCATGACATGCCCATTTTTGTACCAATTGCAGTAAAAAAAAGGACTAAATAAATTTCAAGTATATCAGAACCACTCCTGGAGAGGAGTCAGGCCAGTACACGGGCTTCAATGAAAAGTCTGCATCTCAAAGAAAACTAGGTTTTATTTTTTAAAGTTTATATTAGGCAACTGGAAATAATGCAAATGCAGAATTGTCAACTAAGATGGTTGAATATATATAGATTTTCATGGGTGAACAGAGGAGGTTTATAATATGAGCTCTGATCGCATCTGCAGTGACACATATATAGGCACAGCCAGGACAGGCAAACACAGTGTTCAGACTAGTTTGTTGGCTTTCTTAAGGCTCTCAGGACCCCTTATAACTTTTACTTCTGCTTATATCTCCTATTGCTCTAGGAGAGACAAAATTTACCCTTATGCTCAGTGTTTTTTGTTGTTGTTTTTTTTGTTTTATGTGTTTTTGTTGTTGTTGTTGTTTTGGTGGGGCCTAAAAATTAGGAACTTCTATTTATTTACTACTGGAAAACTACGTAAAGAAAATGGGATTATATATTTAATAAAAATTATTATCCAGTATGGAGAGAGGATTCTTATAAATTAACATAAAGAAGAAAATAGGAAAATAGGGGTAAGACACAAACGCATTTTTCACCAAAAGAAAACAGGCAGGTAAATATAAAAATAATGTTCAACCTCACAAAATAAAAATTGAAATGAAATAAGACATAATTTTTCACCTACTAAATTGACAGATGTTTACAGAATAACAATACAAACATTTGAAGAGGATGTTGATTGACACTTACCTACTACTGACTAGAGTGAAAACCCATTTAACCATATGTAGAGAATACTTAATATTAATAAAGTGCTAACTTCTTATATTATACAATAAATTGGTATATCTGGATACTGTATGAGAGATGGTTCCATATGTTTAACATATAAGAATGCTCACTCTCACTAGCATGCTCACCCAAGCTCCATGAAGACTGGAAAATTGTTTGTGTGTGTGTGTGTTTTCTTTCTATTAAAATAGTGATGAGAAGTTAGTAGGTGTTTAATGCTATAATATTAAATGATATAATAACATGCACAATATAAAATAATAAATATCTAGCAAATGAAAGAATGAGAAAAAACACCATAGTATAACTTCTCAGAATAAAATGTCATGTGTTCAAAATTGGAATAATTATCAAAATAAAAATCAATAAATTATAGCTAGACAGTGTTGTGTTCAAAAAATATTTTTGAGTGAAAATAGGTTCCAGAAAATTACAAATATTATGTTACTTTTTTGGAACAAAAAACAAGAAGGAATAACTTATCTTCTAGGGATATAAACATCCTACATAATAAAGGGGTAATATGCAAATTGACCCTAACAGCAGAATGACTAGAATGACCGCTGGACCAGTCACTATGAGGTGCACTGACCACCTCTTGGTCACTTTCCCCAGCCGGCAGGCTCCGATAGCCTGATAGCCACCTCCTGTCGGGGCAGGGCCAGCGAGCGGGTGGGAACAGCTGACCTCTCGGTCCCTTCCCCTGGCTGTCAGGCACTGATCTCATAATGGTGAATGGGGAACTTGGGGTGGGTGGCGGCGGTGGGCAGGGCCGGCTGCAGGCAGCTGAGGAAGATGGCCCTGATCACCGGACCTCTAGTACCTAATAAAACTATTTTAAAGCCTCACCAGAATGATAAATATGGAAGAGGCAGGGCAAAACAATGAAGAGGATCACATATGCAACTGCACAAGCTCTAGAATAGGTCTACTCATTAAGTTGGGGGTATTCAAAGTAATTAATATTATTTGTATGCATTTTTATTTTTACATGTTATATATTCCTCTGCACGTACTAATTATAACTATCAATATAATTGTAAAAAGTAAATTAAAAAACACTAAAAATCCTATATAATAAAATCCTAATATGCAAATCAACTAAATGGTGGAATGACCAGCAGAACGACCAGTCACTATGTGGCACACTGACCACCGGCGGGCAGGCACTCCAGCTCTTGCATTGAGCATCAGCCCCCTGAGAGGGAGGTGACCAGCAGCGGCAATCGGGGGGCGAGGCCAGCCAGCAGACAGGCCAGGCCGCCAGCCAAGGCAGTTACCAGCAGGGGCCCTCTGATTGCCCCGCCCGCCAGTCGCCCCATAGGTGGCCCTGATCACTGGCTAGGCCTAGGGACCCTACCCTATATATTGGGAACAGTTTCTTAGATTTAAAAATTAAAACCTGGCAAGGCTACTCTAACACTGAAAAAACAGGATGATGCAGCGATGACATGCATGGACTCTGGCTTGCACGTTTTTGGTCAGCCCTGATTCTGACACTTATAACTGTGTGACAAAGCCAATTACTTAACTTCTCTCTGCTTCAGAAAATGGTACTACTGCCTCAGAAGGATCATTCTATGTACTACTTTTTATAATCAGGGGGAAAAAATGTAGCTGCCCATACAACAGCAAGATGCCTTTCACCTGTATGAAAAGTATGGTCACTGGTGCATGCAGTGAACCGGATTGTGAGAGGGATGTCTGACTGCCAGTTTAAGTCTGACATCCCCTGAGGGGTCCCGGATTGTGAGAGGACTCAGGCTGGACTGAGGGACCTCCCTTCATGCATGAATTTCGTGCACCAGGCCTCTAGTATTTAGATAATTCTACACTTGAAACATTTGGTTAAAACCTATGTGTTTGTATAGTGAGCCAAATATAGATCTGGCTCAGTGGCAAAGTTTCCCACTAGCTAATTTGATACATTTTCAAAAAGTATATGCCTTCCAATTTGTTGGATTAATAATTAGAACTTTATAGATTTATTATTTTTTAAACTAGAATTAAGTACTTTAAGAATTTAGAGCCCACAAATTTGTATTTGGCAATAATTCAGAAAAAATTAAGCAAATGTTTACCTTTGCACTCTTTAAAATGAATCTGTACTTTAAGCAAATTAATTGTGTTAAGATTAAAAAAAAAGACTATATTTTTAATTGTTCAAATTTTTCATGAATATAAAAAATACAGAGTTAACTAAATAATCACTCTTCTATTCACACATGAGGTGTATCTATTTATTTGAGCTATACCTGAGAACTTGTTCTTCAAGAAATTTAAATGTATGAAACGCTAATTGTTATAAAATAATCAAACACCTTATTTTTAATAATTCTAGTTACTTTTCTTCATAGTTTGAAAATGGGTGCCCTTTATGCACCGTATCTCTTTTAAAATATTAATTTAGGAATTTTAAAAAATCTTGGTTAGTCAGAAGATAAGCATAAAACATCCCCTTATCTGAAATTCTACAAACCAGCATGATTGGTATTCAATATGGTGTGTATTGATCTAATCCAAAAATAGCCACAGAGAAGACATTAGAAATGTTCCAGAAGAATAAGAGGGATAGTAAAGAGGAGAATAAGTAGGCTAATATGCTTAATGTTCTGAGAAGAAAACACATGGAGAAGGGTTTCTCCTGTTCCCAGGAATATAAGTGGTATCAATGTTAGAAAATTACTGATAGAAATGTGGGATAATCTAACTCAGTGGGGAAAAAACATTCAACTAACTTAAAGGACAGAGTACTTAACAAAGTATATTTAGAGTATACTGATTACAGCCACAAATTTATATACTTCTGTGTAGATAAATGTGTTAACAGGATCCTTTCAAATTACCATTTTAGATGGTATTACTCTGTATAAAATGCTGGCAAACTTGAGTGAAGCTGATTTCAAGAGAATTATTCATTTAATTTCCACCACTTAGTATTTATGTTCCCTTCCCATTCATTTATTCATTTCATTTTTATTCATTTAGGCATTTATCAAATATTGATTTAAATGAGTTTCATTATAAGCATAGGATCAAGTGGGCAAGATTTGCAGAAAATTGATTATTTTAATAGGTTTATTCTTGCAAAATCCTCTGAGCAGATAAAGGCTGCTTGACCCATTACTTTCACATCTCTGAATTTTTACAACTTTTTTCCTCTCCATTTACTTTCTTAATTTAGATGCTTTCTTTGAATCATTGAATTGCCTGTAATCAACCTTAGTAATCTATTTGATATTTGACATACTAAATACTTATTAATGCAATGAATATATTACATATGTTGTATATTTTATATAGTAGGTATTGAGGAAAATTTACAATTTAACAATCAAACAAGTTATTTCACACTGGATAATATAATAATTTCTGGGTTTTCTTTTGTTTAAAACTATTCATATATCACTAACATTGTCCATGGTCATTTGAGATTTATCTGCTGCATGATAATTTTTGTTTTTGCTTCACTAAAAATAATGTATTTATAAAACCTTAAATTAATTAAATTTTAGATTGCTAGAACTGTCATTTTTGTTGTTTGTTTATTGATGATTGTGTATCTACTCTTGCTAGTCACATGGAGCCTAAAAAGTTGCTTTCCTATGAGCTTTGGGTAGGCCATTATGACCTTCCTTTTCTTAAAATAAGTATTTTCCCACATTTAGAAGCACCAAGACAGAGACAAAGACAGAGACACACAGAGAATGGAGCACATTTTCTTCACTTTTTATATTTTGTATTTGATGTTCAGTTTTTTTAAGGTAGTTGCTTAATAGATACTCCATTGTCTTGTTTCACACCCTCCCCCAGCCTTATCATTCCTATGCTTCCATTTTTGTATCTATTTCTTCTCACCTTCTTTACCCTATTTTTGCTTGATTATTCATTTTGGCTTCATTTTTTGAATTAGTGATTTTGTCTTTTTGCTTAATTTGTTTTTTTCACTTTCCTTAGTTCCATTGTCTCTGAACACCTGGGGTCAGAGTCCTTCCCTCATTGTAGTCCTGCAGAATAATGAGCAGGTAGTCTACTTCCAGCCCAGGGTAACTTTTTCTCTCAAAAAACCTCCTGTTATAATTTTAGAGAATCATGTAATAAAACCTGCTTGAAATTATTGTATGGAATTTTTCCCACTTTAAACTAGTGACCACTGAGAGTAAATGAGTTAGCGAGCATCCCTTACACTAACCTAGATTTTGAACACTAGAAAGTAGGAACACCGAGTCTCTTACTTAATTATTTCAGTATTAAACTTCCTTTTAGTATAGTCATGTGACACATAATGTTTTGATCAATGACAGACTGTATGCCTACTGGTTCTCCCTCCAAAATTATAATGAAGCTGATTTCCCATAAGCAATGAAATAATATGTGGTTCAGGAGGAATTGAGTGCACAGATTACATCCTAGTCAGCCAACCACTGACCTGTTTTAGCACAGAGGAGCCTGGCTCCCCAGCCTACCTATTCAGAGGGTACTACAGCCCCCCAAATCATGCTTAATAATCTTCAGAGAACATTACTGTAAATTATTTGTTGAGGACTTACGATCCTGTGCATGGTCATAGATTCACAGGAGATACCTTAACAAAAATTAAGCGCCACTGCCACTGTAGTAGATATTTTTTGTGGTAGTGTGGAGCCAGCATGTCCTGTACTTGGAAATATTTTCAGATTGTAATGATGTAAACCATAGATAAATTTTATTTCTTCCGTCAATTCAGTGCCAGAGAGAGCCTTTTGTCCCAGAAGAGGTCAATGGAACCAAAAACCAATTTTCAAAGTCAAAATACTGAGTTTTCAGTCCTCCACCTTCTTCATGTTAAACAGCCTCTTTTCTAAAGGATGCCACAGAATTCCACTCCTGACTTCTGCACCAACATCCAACAGTCAAAACCACATTGCAATGACAATCTGTTATGTTCTTTTAACTCTCCATCTTGATTTCTTATTCCTACTTACCCCTGGGCCACCTCTCACCCCCTCCTGACAATCACTGTTTTGGTGATCCATGCCTTACTCAGCCAGATTCTACTCATTATTTCCAACGATGTATGCAGCCCATATCCCTTATGGAGCTGCATTGATAGCTTAAATGTCCTATTTCTGACCCTGTCAGAAGGAACCAGGGGGAGGGCTTGTGGGACAGTGTTTATAACGTCTCCAGTGGTGTCCAGTATTGTCCTAGGCCTTCACATTCACTCACCACACACTCACTTACTTAGAGCAACTTCCAGTCCTGCAAGCCCCATTCGTAGTAAGTGCCCTATAGAGGTATACCATTTTTTAATCTTTCATATTGCATTTTTTCTGTACCTTTTCTATGTTTAGATATGTTAGATACACAAATACTTACCGCGGGTTACAATTGCCTGCAGTAACATGCTGTACAATATAGCCTAGGAACATTAGCCTATACAATATAGCCTAGGTTGTAGTGTAGGCTATACCATTTAGTATTGTCTAAGTACACTCCATTTTATTTTCACAATGATGAAATCACCTAATGACTCATTTTTCAGAATATAATATTCTGTCCTTAAGCAATGCTCGACTGTATTTTTAAATATTTGGCTTCTTATTGAAGGGTGGAAGAAAAAATATATAAGACCCAGAAATGACAAGCAATTGTCTTTGTCTTCCTTTTGAGTTTCAATGTTTAGTTGAGGTCAGCATGGATATGTAGATAAATTTTATAATGCCAATAGCAATGAAAGTATGAAAAGCATGGAGAAAAATGAGTGTCAGTATAGAAGTAAGCTGATAAAGAATTGAACACAAAATTTCATTTGCCATATATTGTTCTGCAGAAATGTAGTCTGGAAGAACATTGCTGAGGTGTGCATAAACAGTGCCAAAACTTAAAGGATTTAGAGAAAAAGGTAAGAATAGATTTCACCTTACATACATCATCACAGTGATTATCCTAAGTCACATTGAAAACAGGTGTGCTGGGTGAGAGAATTTGTGTTATAAGTGTATTGCCTATTGTTTGCTTAAATTGCTTTTCCTAAAATTATGACTATGTTCAATAATTTTTCATAAACTTAATTTTGAAGTTATGGTACTTGTTATTTTTTAATTAAAAGTGTAGTTTTAGTAACAGGACTTGTTTACATATAAATAATAATAACAATGATCATGTAAGTAATAAACAGTAGCTTTATTATGAGTTTAAATCTCTGTGATGTCAGTAATCAAAACACAGAGAAAACGTCTCATGAAGGCCATCCACTATAGATGCTATATACTGCAAAAGCCTTAAATATCAACAGAGAGAGTATACGTAGAGAGATTTGAATCAGCCGCTTGAGAGATTATGTTTTACTCTTTTCATTTTCTCCACAGGGAATTAAACATTACATAAAACCTCTCCTATTGGAAAATAAACACATATTCCTCATATTTTATTCTTGCCTCAAAGTCTCTTAAAAAATGTATTGCTACCAATTACTCACCTACTATGGGCCATCATTCTAATGCATCTTTCCAATGCATCTTTCCTCACTTTAAAAGATATATTCATTCTTTGTCAATTATAAATTCCAGGCACAGTTCTTAGGACAGCCCTTCACAAGGCACAGGGCCTGTCTTCAGACTTATCAGTTCTACTTCAACAACTAAATCTGAACAGATGACCTTTTTAAATTGTAACGTCTCTATGCATTTATTCCTAGTGTTTCTTTGCCCAAAAGTACTCACCCTCCATTGCCTGGTAAACCCCTCATTCTCTGCACCAGTTCACTGTGACCACTTTCATTAGGCTTTCCCTTAGGTAGTTACTGAAATTAACCACTCCCTTCTGTTAGTCCATCATAACTCTATCATATATTTAACTAGAGGCCCAGTGCACGAAATTCGTGAATGGGTAGGGTCCCTAGGCCTGGCTGGCAATCAGAGCTGATCTGTGGGGTGACCAGAGGCTGCGATCAGAGGGCCCCCACTGGCACCCAACTTGGCTGGTCTGGCTCCTGCATTGAATGTCTGCCCCCTGGTGGTCAGTATGCATCATAGCGACCGGTTGTTACTCAGGTCATACTGCTGTTCGGTCAATTTGCATGTTAGGCTTTTATTATATAGGATATTAGAGGCCTGATGCACGAAATTCATGCAAGGCTCTCTGCCCTCGCAGCCCTGCCTTCGTCTGGAAGGTCATCCAGATGGGTGTCTGAAAGGTTGTCCAGATGGTCATTATGCTGTTTGGTCTAATTAGCATATTAGCTCTTTATTATGTAGGATTGTGTTATGCTATGCAATATTACGGAAGTACACCATAGTGATTAAGATAGTGACTACCAGAATCAGACTGAATTCAGTCCATGACTCAGCAACTCCCAGAGCATAACCTCAGGCAAATTATGTGACCTCTTTGGCTTTCAATTTCACCATCTGTAAAAAAAGGGGGGGGGGGTAATAACAGTAGGTCAAAGGTGGTTGAATATTTCCTATTTCAGCTTTCACATGTAAAGAGCTAGAAGGCTACATTCCAGTCCTCCCAACAAGAACAAGTTAAACAAATTGAAAGTTGATTATTTTCTTGGATCCAACAGAGAACTGAAGCTGCTGGGCAAACTGCTATCCTAAAATCTGGAGAGACAGCCCCATCCAGAGTTAGAAACCAGAGTCCTTTACCTGAGCCAGATCAGAAGTCACATAAGCAATAAACTGTTGGGAGCACTTCAAACAGTCTTTTGGGTTAATTGTGAGAGGCTGAGTGTGGACTAGTATGAGAATAAGAAACTCCTTAAGGTCACCAATCATAGGGGGAAACCCATTTTTTTATAGGCTTTACCCCCAGGTTAAGAACAAAGAACGCAACTTTAAGAGCTGCAAATCCCCAGAGCTGGAACAATTTGAGCAACAATATAAAGCAGTATTGTATTATAACCCCAAGTATAGAATAAATACAGTGGGGCCTTGACTTACGAGTTTAATTCATTCTGTGACAGAGCTCATAACTCAAATTACTCGTATGTCAAATCAACAGTGAACGAATGAGACATGTGATGCTGGGCTGATGTTGTGGCGTTCACTGTGACGTTCGCTGCGCCAACTAGCGGTGGGGTATCTGAAGCTGGCTCATAACCCGAATTTTAGCTCGCAACTCAAAGCAAAAAATCAGCCAAGAGATGGCTTGTATTTCGAAAAACTCGTTAGTCGGGACATTCGTAAGTCAAGGCCCCACTGTACACTGAGTCCATAAATGATATAAATAAGCGATTGAATAAATAGACAAATGTTAGAGAATAGACTAATCTCCCATGCAGAAAATTTCCAAATACCTTAAGTAGCTACTCTGACCTCAAAGAGGTAAAATATAACTCCCCATTAATTAGTGGTTGGCTGTGCAAATCAACTTTCTTCATAAATACCATCTCAGCCAGGTGATCAAGGTTAATATCAACAGTGATAAGTCATTTTCATATTATGAAATAATGTAATGAAAATGGCCCTTTCCTCTGTGACCTTTTTATCAACAACCTATAATCCCAGTCTAATCATTAGAAAAAAAATCAGTAGGGCAAAAACAAAACAAAATATCTGATCAGTAACTCCTCAAAACTCTCATTTTCAAAAACCAGGTAAGTCTGAGAAAATATCAAAGCCACAAGAAACTTAAAGAGATACGGTAACTAAATATAATATAGTATCTTGGATAGGATTTGGAACTGAAAAAGAACATTAAGTTGAAACTAAAAAAAATAAATCACAGTAAAGTATAACTTTAATAATAATGCATTAATATTGGTTCATTGATTGTGAAAAATGTATCATTCTGTGATGCTTATTTTTTATTTTAAATATATTTTTATTGATTTCAGAAAGGAAGGGAAAGGGAGAGATAAAAACACCAATGATAAGAGAGAATCATTGATTGGCTGCCACCTGCATGTCCCCCACTGGAGACTGAGGCTTCAACCCAACCCAGGCATGTGCCCTGACTGGGAATTGAACCATGACCTCTTGGTTCATAGGTCAATGTTTAACCACTGACCCACACCGGTCAGGCTGTGATGGTTATTTTTATATGTCAACTTGATTGGACACAGGGTGCCCAAATATCTGTTTAAACATTATTCTAGGTGTGTCTGTGAGGGGGTGTTTTTGGATGATATTAACATATCAATCAGCAGACTGAATTAAGCAAAAGGCCCTTCCCAATGCCAGAGAGCCCCATCCAAACCAAAAGGCAGGGTAAAAGAGAATTTGCTTTCTCTGTATGACTGTTTTTGAAATGGACCTGGCTCTTCTCCTACACTCAGACTGGACTTTACACCATCAGCTTGCAGAAGGCAGACAATGGAACTGCTTAGCCTCCATAATCACACAAACCAATTATTTATAACGAACCTCTTTATATAGATATTTCTGTCTCCATCTTCTGTTGGTCTACTACTCTTTTCTGGAGAACCCTAAGATGTAAATAATAAGACAAACTTGGTGTAGGATATGAGAACTTTATCCTATCTTTGCTATTTTCCTGTAAAGCTAAGACTATTCTAAAATAAACTTTTAAAAAATGTTTTAATATTGGTAATTTTATAATGGTTGGTTTAATTCTTCACAGGATTGTAATGCAGATTAAAAGATGTCAGTCTGTGTAAAGTTCTTAGAACAATGCTTAGCACAAAATAAATGGCAATAAATGATACATAGTATTATTAAGGTAGCCTATATAATATGCTAAGTGACCATTTGTTTGACCGTTCAACCGGTCGCTATGACATGCACTGACCACCAGGGGGCAGACGCTGTGACCAGTAGGTTAGCTTGCTGCTGGGGTCCAGCTGATTGGGCCAGGGCGAGAGGGACCAGACACACCCTGGAGCCCCCCTGTGGTCCCTCCCCAGACCGGATCATGCACCGGTGGGGTCCCTTGGCCTGGCCTATGCCCTCTCGCAATCTTGGACCCCTTGGGGGATGTTGGAGAGCCAATTTGGGCCCGATCCCCACAGGCCAGGCTGAGGGACCCTACTGGTGCAACAATTCATTCACCAGGCCTCTAGTCATATATGTTTGTTTTATCGGATTTTCACTATTCTCCAATTCTCTTGTCTCTCCCTGAGTCTTATTTATTTTTGTGATTCTGAAGATAAATCTTATTAGTTCTTCTTTGGTAGGCTCTGGACATTTAACAAGAATGACCAGAATGATTTATTCAATAAGTACTTAAGGAGGATATCTTCTGTGTTTATACTAATCTGTCTATTATAGAAAAAGAACACACAAAAGAGTAGAAAATGTTTTCAAGGAACTTAATGCTTATCTGGAGAGATTTATTTGTGTGTGTGTGTATTTATCCATTATCTTGCTATTATCTACTGTCACCCTAAGAAATGTTCAAACCTATAGAGAATTTTTATGAGTTTATTTGAGCCAAACTGACAACAATAGCCAGAAAGCAAAACTTCAACAGATTGAGAAAATGCTCTGGAAAATGGCAGTTTTGCACCTTATTTTATACATTACAGTCAAAAGAAGAGGCATAAGTGGGTTACATGAAATGTATTGGTGATAGATTAGGGAGGCAGGAGAAAGCAAAGCAGGGGACGGGGAGACCCTCTGGGATTGGATAAAAAGTAAAATGATAGACACATATTTTTTTTGCATAGGTGGTTAAAGGATAGTTAACAGTCAATAATTAACATAATAACAATAACAATGAGGTGATTTTGGTCTCTGCTCTGGTATAATGCTTGTGCTTTGAGGGGTCTGGAAAAAAGGAAATTACTTCGTTATGCAAAAGCCATGTTATCAGGTCTGTTATTCCAGATGCAAAAAGATGACAGGCTCAGTTAAGGTGAAGATGGATCTTTGTTAGGGAAAAATACTTCCCTATGGCCTAACTCCCTGCCATTACCACTTGTAGTTAAGTTTTCATTTCAGACCATCTTATGTGGTTGCTGTAGGTCTCAGTTTGTAAGGCCCCCATGCAGCCCTCCCTTCAGCTTGTCAGGTTTAGTATGTATTCCCTTTTCATCCACACTACTATAAACATTTTTTTTTTACTCTGTCTTCCTCCAAAATGGAGCTAAGGTAATTAATATATGAGTTAAGTAGCTAATAAATAGAAAGATAGGAAAGTAATAATGAGGCATCTATCATGTAATTAACTCTCCCAATTACACATACCAGCTACCTCTGATACCTTTCTAATTTAACCTAGTTATGAATAACTGGAAAGGAACAAAGGAAAGTCCAAATAGTGTAGGAATTCATTTGTGCAGCTTTGCCAGGAAGCTAAAGATTCACACACCCCAGAGAAGACACCTGTCTCATGGGGCAAATCCAACATGGAAAGGAAACTTTGGATGCTGGCTTTGCTTCTGTTTCTACTGAATCCCCAGCTGCACATCTTCTAAGACTGGATGAAGGGACTTTGTCTACCCAAGAATGCAATTCCATGCAAATAAAAATCACTCATCCTTCTGTGCAAGTCTCAGAAAGTTCTTTCTCTGGAGATTTCATAAGGACCTGACCCCCGGCATTCAATGGGGAAGGGAATATTACATTTTCATTGGTAACACTTCTAGTCAGTCATGTTTAATGACTGAATGATTTGACATCATGCACATATAGATTTAATTTCTAACCCAAGTAAGCTGTGTGCTTTTAGCAATTTTCTTAACTTCTCTGTTTCCATCTATCCTAGCTATAGATAAAGATAAATGTGTGGTTGTTTTTGTTATATATATATATATTAGAGGCCCAAGGGCATGGCGGAGGCCCTACACTGGCAGGCCCCCCTCTTTGCTCTTCGCTCGCCACTCCTGCCTTAGCTCGCTGCTCCTGCCCGGGGCCAGCCAGCTTCGCTCCGATGCTTGGCTCCTACGTATGCAAATTAACTGCCATCTTTCTTGGCAGTTAATTTGCATATCGCCCTGATTAGCCAATAGGAAGTATATTGAAGGTACGGAGAATTACCCTTTTTGTCTTTTATTAGATAGGATAACAAAATATATCAATATATATATAATTGATTTCAGAGAGGAAGGGAGAGAGAGATAGAAACCCAAATGATGAGAGAGAATCATTGATTAGCTGCCTCCTGCATGCCCCCCCTACCCCCCAGGAATTGAGTCTTCCACCCAGGCATGTGCTCTGACTTGGAATTGAACCTTGACCTCCTGGTTCATAGGTTGAGGCTCAACCACCGGCCATACTGTGTAGTTGTTTTAAGGAATAAACTAAATAGATGAATGTGCTCAAGTAAGTTATATGTGCTCAATAAACAACCACTGATATTTATACAGTAATTTCAGCAAGGAAAATCTATACTAATAAAAGGGCAATATGCTAATTAGACAGGATGTCTTCCAGACATCCTTTCTGACAAAGCTGGGCCTGGGAAAAGCCATCCACTTGCAGTCCTGGGTGCCAGTGGCTGCAGCTGCGGCCTGGGAGAAGCAACCTATCCTCGGTCCCAGACACCTGAGGCTGCAGCCGGCCCAGATGGAGCCTGCCCAGGTCCCGGGATTCTGCAGCCATCTGGAGGAAGGAAGCCTGGGCTCTGGGTGCAGGGCCAAGGCAGAGGTGGTTAGGGGTGATCAGGCAGGCAGGCAAGCGGTTAGGAGCCAGCGGGTTGTGAGAGGCATGTCCAACTGCCAGTTTAGGCCCGATCCCTGTGTGGTCCTGAGGGGTCCCAGATTGGAAAGGGTGTAGGCCAGGCAGGCTAAGGGCCCCCCTTCAACATGCACAAATTTCATGCACTGGACCCTTAGTTTCTTTCCTTTTTTTAAAAATATATTTTATTGATTTTTTACAGAGAGGAAGGGAGAGGGATAGAGAGTTAGAAACATCGATGAGAGAAAAACATCGATCAGCTGCCTCCTGCACACTCCCCACTGGGGATATGCCTGCAACCAAGGTACATGCCCTTGACCGGAATCGAACCTGGGACCCATGAGTCTGCAGGCTGATGCTCTATCCACTGAGCCAAACCAGTTAGGGCGGACCCCTAGTTTCTTTATATTTGTTAATCTTGGATCTTGAGTATTAAAGAAAAGTGTATCACTGAGTAGTCAGAACAATATTGAGAATATTCTATAGTAGCTGATTCTAATACTATATTCAACAAGTAATACCAAATTGCTTTCTCATTAACAGATTTTTGGTTGCCTTTTTCCTCCATCTCCCTATTTGAAATAGAACTAAAGTTTAATTTTGCACTTAGAACAATTCTGCAGTCCCTTAGATCACTATTATTTTTTATTGTATTTGATTCCTAAGATTAAAAATAAAAGTGTTCTGAAAATAATGCCAGTACATTTATTTATGGACTTTATTCACCTTCAATAGTAATTTAAATTCTCATAGATAGATTATTTTTTCTCATTAATTTTCTTCATCTTGTTACCGTAGTTAGCTAAATAAGAAGACGTAAACAAAGGGAATCCGACACTGTTGAGCCTAATGGCCTGAGTAATATGAGCCTATTTGCTTTACTAGGAAGCTACATCTTCACATACACCCTAAGGCAGTGGTTCTCAACCTTCTGGCCCTTTAAATACAGTTCCTCATGTTGTGACCCAACCATAAAGTTATTTTCATTGCTACTTCATAACTGTAATGTTGCTACTGTTATGAATCGTAGTGCAAATATCTGATATGCAGGATGGTCTTAGGCAACCCCCGTGAAAGGGTTGTTCAACCACCAAAGTGGTCACGACCCACAGGTTGAGAACCACTCCCCTAAAGAATCACAGCATTGTCCCACCAAAGATGAACACCCCTCTCTTCGCTCCTGGTACAGAATTGTAGAGCGGGGGGGAGAGGGGTAGTGATGACGGGGGAGTAGGGACCAGGAGAGGTAAGCACATGTGCAATAGAAGTCAATATGGTGCAGGGAAAGGTGCTTGACATAGAGACCTGTCAGTCTAACCTGAGAAGAGGATCATTGCTCAGGGGTAGATCCAACACAAGTCCCAGAAAGCTTGGTAAATTGATTGGTTATTTTGAAAAAGCTCCTGGTTTATTCCAAGGCCAAGATGATAAAAATCCAGGAGCCAGGAGAACAAAGAAGCATTCCCTGCCCACACCCCTCCTTAATGCGCAGTCTAGCTGCAACTGAGGCCTGGGGCAGACTGTGTAAGCTCATATTAATATGAAGCAGAAACTGTGGGCACTGGCCTTGCTGAGGACACAGTTGACCTTTTTCCATGGCAGGATAGATAGAAATGGGGCCTTGAGGACCCAGGAGGGGCATTCTTTTAATGTTTGCATTGAGAACACAATAAACCTTGCCACACCATAGTTTCCCATGCATGGGTCCTTGGGATGCTTTCCTCATAATCTCATAGAAGAACACGGTGTCCACTGGCAATAATCCCATTTTTAATGTCTCCTTTTTACTGTCCTCATTTCTCTGTTATTTATTTATGACTGTGTGTATGCTAGACTAGCAACTGTCAACCCTTTTTCATTCATGGCACACATAAACTAATTACTAAAATTCTGTGGCACACACACAAAAAACAGATTATATTTTTGCCAATCTGACAAAAATATAGGTATAATTTGATTCACTCATACTTATAGCTATTGTGTTGGATGTTGTATTTTTTTTTTTTTAATTTGACAATCTAAGGAAAAAAAGGTCAGTACCTCTGACTAAATAGTCAGGTATTGCATGTTTCAAAGTTTTTTGTGGCACACTGATTGAAAATCGTTGTGCTACCAGCCGTGGGCAAACTACGGCCCGCGGGCCGGAACCGGCCTGTTCGGCTGTTCTATCCGGCCCGCGGAGCCAAAAGAGCGGAGGGTTCTCTTGCTCTCCCCTCCGCTCCTTCACCAGCAGCAGTGTTAACATGGCAACGTCGGAAACACGGCCACAGCTCCTTCTTCTGAGTCCAGTTTAAGAACTCATTGTGGCCCTCGAGTCAAAAAGTTTGCCCATCCCTGTGCTAGATCATAATATTTCTGGGCCAATTTTGGTTATGTAGTATATTTGCTATCTATATTTTCTCTCACAAATTACTTCTTTTTTATTTATTTTTTCATAAACTATATATTCTTTTCTTTATAGATTTAATGACATTCTTAGGCATACAAATGATTTCCTGTCTCTATTGGCCGCATTCCTGGAAGCATACAACTTTCACATGTATCTGTTTTACAAAACCTCTTGCACATCATGTTCTTTCTTATTTCAATACTGATAATAAAAAAAAAGTGTCCCTTAAGATCTTAGCTGTCGTTGCACTCGTACTATAAAAAGCTTCAGGAAATTATCAAAGTTTCAGGAAAGCATGCACAATGATAATATAGGGTCCTTTAAAAATTACCAAAAATACCCTATAATTTCATTATGGAAGAGTTCTGATATTACACTGGAAGTACTAACAGAAAATTTCCATGCTCACCAAAAAGGCTACTCTATTTTATTGTGTGAATCAGTGCCAAGAATTTTTTAGTCCCCTATACCCTCATTTCTCAGATCAAAAATGATGGTCTATCAGGTGCAATATATATAATAAATGGAAGTCTGTCAAGCTTTATATTCTTTGATTGAAGTTGAAATATGAATTAAAATCATTATAATTTTCACTGACTCCAGAGATGAAGATTAAAGAGTTAACACTTTGTTTCACCATACAAGGCTCAGCAGCAGTTCTTGGTGGAGTCTTTGCTGGGGATTCTCCAGTAGCTCAAGTAACAAAGCAAAACTCAACAACAAAAATTCCTCCAGCTCACTTCTAAGTGGAAGGGAAAGTAGGTGCTCTTTCACGGGCTGGGAAGGCACTAATCATATTGAAAAGTACCAATTTAGCCCTGAAGATTGCTACTGGGTGCTGCAGGATGAGTCACGATTTATAAGCATTCCTGGCAGAGGCCTGCAGGTTTTATAGCTTAGAGAACTTGGGACTGCAAAAGGCTGTGTCTTCATTTAAGTGAAACTAGTGAAGATTTAACATCACTCCTCTTTTCTTGTCAAGAAGCAAACTTTTACTTTTTCTCCATGGAGTGCTGTATGTGTGTGTGCGTCCAGTTCAGCTTGATGACATCAAAACTTTCAGAAGCCTTATGGATATCCCTGAGGAGAGGGCCTTCCCTGAGGGAGCCAGCATTGATCTGATGGGTGTCATGGACTTGAATCCATTCTGACATGGTGTTTCTAGGTTCTAGTTCTCTGCTGGTCTCACATGGCTACCCAGACTTCCAGGAAAATAAATCCAGTCTTCAGTTAAAAGAAAAGGAAACTTGAAAAGCTTTGGAATTCTATATTGAGATATTTTATTTTTCTCTTCTTTTATTTAGAAATTAAAAAAAAAAAGATTATTGAAACACCTGTCAGTGAACTGCTATTGATTAAGTGTCTGCTGTGAGTTAGGGATTCTTTTTTTTTGATGTTTTGCATATGTTATTCCATTTATTTCAGGAGGACTTATTGTTATGCTCATTTTATGAATGGTGTAAGGAGAGGCTTTTGCAGGTCAAGCAATGCACTTGATATCATTCAACTAGCAAGGAGCACCTAAGTTTCTGTCTCTGAAGTATGTATCCTTAATCAAATTTTCACCTTATTATTAAAATATAAATTCAGAACAGTTAGTTCTGCTCAAAAAGCGCCTGGTCCTTAAACTCGAACACCTACAACATACTGTTCTGTTATTCTCATTGTATACCAAATCATGCTCTATTAAGGCAGAAAGGGGAGAATCTTCCCTCTTCTGATTATCTTTGCCTGGCAGAAACGTCTGTGTAATCTGAGCAGCCCCCATGGTCCCTGCCTCACACAGAGGTGTTCAGAGAAGACCGAGATCATCAGGCACAGGTATCTCATTACTGCTTTCAGATACTGTGCCCGTGTCCTTGGGAACTTGGGTTCTACAAGATCAATAGCTGAAATGGATAACTGATATCTGGTCTGTTTCTTGAATATATTATCATTCTATGTGCACTCTGAGGTGCACTTTGAAGACCCTAATACAAACACAATGTTGTCATTGTTTTAAAGAAATGAAAGCCACTTCATCGCCTTCACCTTTACAAGGCAAATTTGTTTAAGATCCGATGGAATACTTTAAAATTATGACTAATATTAAAGTCCTGAATTACTTACCTTTTTTCTAGTAGATCCTGCCACAAACTTTGAATTGTATTTCTTGACCCTTATCCAATTGGTTCCCTTCTGACTAAAACACCATTTTCCCCCCTTTGCTCTTACTGCCCTACTAGTGATTATTTTATTCACTGACTGAAGATTCTTCAAGCAGTAGAAAGAGAACAGGATAGTTGAAACAAATTGAAAATAGTGTAGAGAAGAGGTAAGCTCTTTGTTGGATGATCACCATCAGCTCACCAGGAATAAAAAAGGCAAAGTTCTACAGGGTGAATACACAGGGGGAATACAAAGGTGGGGAAAATGTAGAAGAGCCAGTGTGAGCAACATGTTGAAAAAGAGGATTAAAGCAGTCTTTGAAGGCTTGCCTTTGGAATCAGTCAGCCTGGGCTCAACGCCAGCTCTGCACTTTCTCACTTTGTGCCCTTAGATATGTTGTTCAACTTCCATAAGCTTTGGCTTTCTCATTGATAAAATCAGAGTCATGCCAACATCCATACCCACAGGTTGTTATGAGTATTAACTGTGTTCATCGTCATAAATCCATAATCCAGAGTGAAGTGCTCAATAAGCAGTAGCTATATGGAGTTAATAAAGAATCCATTTGAGATCAGATGTGATCCAACTTACTTGTCTGTGTGCCTGGCTCATAGTAGGCATGCAGTGAATGTTGGTGCAATAAAGAAAGTATGTATTTAGCAGATTGGATTGGAGAGTACACATAGAACAGAAGAAACAAAAAAACTACCTGGTTGTGAAAGACAAATTAAAAGCCAGATCTATTTCTTCAATATTTTTATGGCAGATATGAAAGTGAGATAGTCTATCCATTAGTTGCTTGTAGTTGATGCTGCTGCAACTCACAAGCTGCCAGTTTATTGGGATTCTTCTCTGAGTTCCTAGGAATGATTTGATGTTGGAGTAAACTTTATGTTAGACTTAAAGGATATCAGGATTTCTCTAATTCATGATACTATTTATGATATCTCCTAAATGAGTTTGCCCTATGAAGATGAATATTTTTAAACTGTGACTAATTATAAAACTGTCTCATTGCATATTTAAGGTATTCTGCAGTAGAAAGTATTGTATTTAAAGGGTGGAAGAAACAGACCTTTCTTTATTGTTAGCTCAATTGCTCATATGTGGGAGCTAAAATTCTATGTTTTAAAAATGTGCCCTTAAACAGGGCATTTCATACTCAATTCTGCCTTTGAGAGAAGATAAAGTGCATAAGTACTTGCCTTGCTCAGGAAAACAGTGAACATTAGATTACATTTGAAGTACTGCATCAATTCTACCAATAACTCCAGCATTTTACTGTAGCGTATTCAGATATAATTGCAGGTATGAGATACTGTTCTCTAATTATGACTCTAATTATGTTTTTATACTCTGGGTCAGTTCATTAAAACTGTGCTACTCAGTGACTACTCTTTCATCTTCTTCAGTGCATACATTGTCACAACGCTTTTTTGGCCAAATGCTCATCTTCACATACTAAACTGAGGTTTGCCTGTATTCTTCAACTGTCTCTTATATATTTAGATGTGTTTTAAGCCTAAGTGCTTTGAGAAATCTTTAAAGATTTAAGAAAATAATTGAAGCAATTACTAGAAATACTAAAGTGCATTTTAACACTATTGAAAAATATAAATCTTTGCTTCAAGGCTTAAAAGCTTTCTCTCTCTCTTTTTTTTTTTCCCTCAGAAAACTACATGGCTTAGGATATTTATCTATTCTCAAGTAATTTTGGAGGCAAATATCATAGTGAGAAGATCTGTTTGGTTTTGACATATATATAAAAGGAGAAGTTGAAGGAGAAAGTACAAGTAAATAAAATAATTTTGAGAAAAGAATTTATAATTTAATTATTATTAGAAGGGTTGAATTGTAGCTCCCAAAGAGTATGTCCACATTGTAACCCCCAGAACTGTGAATGTGACCTTGTTTGGAATGGTATTGTTCCTGGCTATATTTCTCTCTTGGGGGATAACATTTTTATTCTGTGTAAGCTCATTAAAAATATGATTTTAAACATTTGAAAATAGAGTCTTCGGAAAAAAAATCTTTGAAGAATAAGTTATTAATTTAGTCTTTTGCATTTTATCATCCAGATTCATGATATCTTTTTGCTCTAATGGAAAACAATAAGTTATTCTAGAAGATTAAATTAAGAATTATAGAGAAATATACTACTATCACTTCATTTGTACAACACTGTATCTGAAACAAAAACAATTATTTAATCTGGAAAGAAAGCTGAAGCATAAATTATCTCTAATTATCGATCATGCAGCTGAGACACTTTCATTCATTCATTGATCAAATATTTATTGAGCACCTACTCTGTATCATTCTATACAGTAGAGATACAAACAGAAATAAATAATCATTGCTGTCCTCATGAATCTTATATTCTACTAGAGGCCTGGTTCACAAAATTCATGCATGGGGGGAGGGGGGAGGACAGGAGGGGAGGTTTCCCTCAGCCTGGCCTGCACCTTCTCCAATCTGGGATGCCTCAAGAATGTCCGACTGCCGGTTTAGGCCCGATCCCTGAGTGATCGGGCCTAAACCGGCAGTCAGACATCCCTCTCACAATCCGGGACTGCTGTCACCTAACTGCTTGCCTGCCTGCCTGCCTGATTGCCCCAACCGCTTCTGCCTGCCAGTCTGATCACCCCCTAATCACTCCCCTGCTGCCCTGATTGATGCCTAACTGCTCCCCTCCTGGCCTGATAGCCCACAACTGCCCTCCCCTGTCGTGACCCGCCACCTCCACTGGGACCTGCCTCCTCCTCGCAATGTGGTGGAGTTGCTGGGACTGGCCTCCTCAGCTCCATGCAGAGCCGTGAGACCCCCAGGCCTCCCCACGCAGAGCGGCCGCTGGGCCCCACCTCTGCTGTGTGCGTGGCCATCTTGTGATGGCCACCGTGTGACAGCCATCTTGTGATGATGTGAGGGCATGATGCCACATAGGCTATTATTAGTATAGATTGCAGGAAGAGGAGGGACATTCAATAAGCATGAAAAATAAGAAATTATATACTATGTTATAATATATATGTTCAGGTAAAAAGGAAAAAAAGTATTGTGTTAGAAAGTTTTCAAATTTAAGGGCCAAATCTCTGATAAATACTTGAGGAAGGTGAGAAAATGAGTCATAAAAATACGTGGGGGAAATTATTTCCAAACATAGTGAATAGTCAGTCCTAAGAACTATTCCTGGTGTGTGTAAGAAACAGCAGGAAAATAATTGAAAGCTATTGCTAGCAAAACTAACATTCATTTAAACACTATCAAACCAATGAAAGCAATTGGAAGCTAGTAGTAGATGAAGTCAAAGAGATAACAAGGTGAAAATACATGAGGTCTTTATGCTATTTGAGGATTTAAGCTTTTTTTCTGAATGAAATGCATAAATATTGGAAGGTTCAAATAAAAGTAACATGATCTAACATGATTTAAAAGGAACATTCTCTACACTGTGCAGAAATAGATGATACATATGAAAAGTTAGGATCAGGAAAGCTAGAAGGCTTTTGGCATAATGTAGGTCCATGTTATTTGTACCAAGAGGAGCAATATACGTGCTGAGAGGTGATAAAACTAAACATGATTTGCTGCTGGACTAGATTCGAATATAGGAAAAAGAGAGGATTCAAAGATGATTTCAAAAGGAGAGGATTCAAAGATTTTTGACCTAACTGAAGAGATGAAGCTGTCATGAACTGAAATCAGGAAGACAGCAGATAAAGTGCATTTTGAGGGGTAAGATAATAAACATGTTAGCTTCCGATTTCTATTTTATATCTGAAATATTGAGTAGGCAGTTAGAGATATACAGAACTGAATGAAATTCCAGGTAGCGTTCCAGGCTGGAGTTGTATATTTAGTGACCATTTGCATACAGGTGATATTTAAAGGCATGCAATTGAATGAGATCACCAATGAAGTCAAGAAAGCAGAGAAATTAAGAAGTCCAAGGGCTGAGTATGAGGCACTACAAGTTTGGTCTCAGTGACATAGGAAAAAACACACTGCAAATTCAATCCCAGGAAACTAACTGAAGATTAAAAATAAAAAGTTTCCTAAAAAAGAAAAGAGATCAACTTGACTGCTAATGGGTCAAATATTATAATAGCTATTAATTGAGTATTGAGTTTAATAATGTAAAGGTTATTGCTGACTTACCAAGAACAAGTTCGATGGAGTGATAGAAGTAAAATTAATGTTGGAGTGGATTCAATGGACAATGCACAGAGAAGAATTGGAGAGGAAATATTGACAACTCTTTCACAGGATTTAGCTATAAAGGGAAGCAGAAAAATGGAGGTCATTCTGTCAAAATGATTTTTTTTAAGATTGGCAAATTAGCAGGATAATTTCTCATAGATATGATGCAGCAGAGAGACAACACTTGATGACATAGAAATAAAATTGGAAGGTTGTATAGCAGTCCCTCCTTATCTGCAGTTACAGTCAACTTAGGTCTGAGAATATTAAGTGGAAAATTCCAGAAATAAGCAATACCTTAAATTGCATGCTATTTTGAGTAGCATAATGAAATCTTGTAATGGCCCCCTCTGAGCTGCCTGGGACTTGAATCATTCCTTAGTCCATGCTGTAGATGCTCCCTGCCCATTAGTCACTTAGCAACCACCTCAGTCACCAGATGGACTGTCACAGTATCACAGGGCTTGTGTTCAGGTAACCCTCATTTCACTTCTTAATAATCACCATAGAGCAAGAGTAGTGAGGCTGGCAATTCAAATATACCAAAGAGTAGCTATAAAGTGCTTCCTTTATTGACAAAGTGAAAGTTCTCAACTGAATGATGAAAGAAGATAAATTGTATGTTGACATTGCTAAGATCAATGTAAGAACAAATTTTCTATCACAAAATTGCCTAATTCATAAATTGCACTTTATGATAGGTATGTATGTATAGATACAGAAGCAATCTCATTAGTTTCTTGTTTATCCTTCATGTATTTTTTTTGCACAAACAAGTGAAGCATGAACATTTTCTTATATTCCTTTTCTCTTATATGAAGGATATTGTACAGTAGATACACTTTTGCACTTTGTTTTCACAACATGCAGTTTTGTGGTTTTTTGGCTTCACAATAATGTATCTGAAACCATTTCATATCAGTTTATGGTTTCAGTTTATAAGCATAACCCTTAACATTTTTTGCAGCTCTATGCTACTCCATTTTGTGGAGACATAGTAGTTTATTTGACTATCTCCTATGTTTGGACGTTTAAGAAGCATTATAATTTTGCTTGGCGAGATGGTTATTAACTCACTCTACTGCAGCAGGTTACATTTTTTTTCCTTTTGTAATAAGAGAATTATACTTCCCTGGCCTTTTGATATAAGGAGTGATCTTGTGGCTTGCTTTGGCCAATGACATATGTACAGAATTAAAATGTGAATTTCTAGATAGAAGTTTTAGGAGCCAGCTCATAGTTCACTATAACCTTTTATATTTTTTGCTACATGATAAGCAATGTCTTTAATAGGCTTTGCTTTGTCATTCTGGATTCTGGGATAAAGACAGTGTGTAGTAAAGCTACAGCCAAGACACGGTGGTTTTGAAATGTGATTAAGAAACAAACTGTTGTGGCTATATGCCACTGAAATTGTGGGATCATAACTTTTCCTAACCCTTCTGAAATAACTAGGTAACACACATATATCCGTTAAAGCAATAAACAGAATCCATGCCTTTGTATTAATCTGCTCAGTCTGTTATAACAACATACATAATCTGGATAGCTTACACAACAGAAACTTGCTTCTCACAGTCTAGACTAGAGGCTGAAGGCCAAGATCTAGGTGCCAACAGGGTGGGTTTCTGGTGAAAACTCTTTTCCTGGCCTGCAAACAGCCACCCTTTTTTGTGTGTCCTCTCATGGTTTTTCCCTTATGCATGTGGAGAGAGAGAGAGAGAGAGAGAGAGAGAGAGAGAGAGAGAGAGAGAGAGAGAGAGAGACCCTGGTATATCTTTCTCTTCTTATAAATACACCAGTTCTATTGGGTTAGGACATTACCCTAGGACCTTATTTAACCTTATTACTTCCTTAAAGGTTCAACCTCCAACTAAAGTCACATTGTGAGGTTAAGGCTTCAACACAGAAATTCCGGAGTGGGTACCATTCAGTCAATAACATCTTGCACTCATTGCCCAAAGTAAAGTCTCCTTCTGTCCCCATTTATCCCCATGTGTCCTTCTTCATCTCTCCCCACCCCCTTTCCCACTGGCTAGCATATATTCATTCTTTCCAATCCAAGGTGCAAGGTATACTTTGCATAACCTAGCAAACACAACAAATTTCTTCTTTCTTGTCAAGTAAAAATCTTGATGTGTTTCCCCCTCAAAGAATTGCTGAGTGAACTTTTTCACTGGTATACATTTCCATACCTGGCAAATAAACTCAGGAGTCACTGACTTAATGTGATCTTTTCTTCTTTCTCTTTAAACACTGATACCTGTACATATCAATGCTGACAACTGGTAGGGATCCCAATATGTTATGAGGCAGGGGTTCAAAGAGACATGCAACCCAGCATTTTGAAAATATTGCTATCTTCTCAAAAACATGTTAACAATATCATATATTATGTCCTTCAATGATTCTAAAACTTGTACTCATTTAGTAATTTCCCACTTAAATTCAGTTCCTGAGCACACATATTACTTTCCTGTACCAAACAATGAGAAATGTATTAACCTAAATATTTTCCTTTTCTATGGCAGCTGTCATGATAGTCTGTGCTAAATTTATTGTTCATCTATCCTCAAAAAAATCCTTTTGGATGCTTGGTAATATTTATTTCTCTATGTTTTTTAAGTATTTGCATATTGTGTTATTATAAATATTGCTGTTGGTGATGTATTTAACATATGGTATTATCTTATAACTTACATTTGTATATTATCTATAATAATAAAAGAGTAATATGCTAATTAGACTGGACACCATTCCAGACATCCTTCTGGACAAAGCTGGGGCTAGAGGGAAGCCCAGTCCCAGGTGCTAGAGGGAAGCCGGTGCTGGCAGCTGGGGGAAGAAAGGCCTACTCTTGCACGAATTTCATGTATCGGTTCTCTAGTCTATAATAATAAAAGTATAATATGCTAATTAGACCAGACAGCCAAATGAACATCATTCTGGACATCCTTCTGAATGAAGCCGTGGCGGGGGGGGCCAAGGTAGAGGCCTTTAGGGGCAATCAGGCAGGCAGGCAGAGTGGTTAGGGGTGATCAGGCAGGCTGGCAAGCAGTTAGGGGCAATCAGGGAGGCAAGTGGTTAGGGGCATCAGGCAGGCAGGCAGGCGAGTGGTTAGGAGCCAGCAGTCCCAGATTGAGAGAGGGATGTCTAATTGCTTGACATACTCTAGGGGTCCCGGATTGCGAGAGGGTGCAGGCCAGGCTGAGGGAACCACCCCCCCGCATGTACAAATTTTGTGCACCGGACCTCTAGTATATATCATAATGTACAGTAGATAAAGCTTAAATAAGGCTTTTAAATAAAGCTTAAATAAGGAAATAAATATACTTTTTTGTTTATTACTAGCTGATTGTAATTTTAACTGAAATTACAAGCTAAAAGAACTGCCTTTTTTTTTGTAAATACACATGATCTTAACGTAAATTACAAAGTAAGATGTATGAATCTGATTAAAAATGTTGATTCTTCTTGTAGAAAAAAAATGTATATGGCCACTGAAAGTTAAGTTTGTCTTTTTTTAAGGTCATGTAGAAGCTCCCGTTCTATGGTTTGCCATTTAAATGACCATATAAAGTATTTTTGTTTAGTTTTTCTTTAATTAAGAGCATAAACAATTTTAAAACAATCAAAAATTCTAAGTGGCTTTAACTGTTTAAAACTAAAACAAGTTGGCTCATATTTATTGTGATATTTACACTATTTTAGAAACAGAAAGTTTCTAGAGATACAGAAAAAAATCTATTTTAACATGAGTATTTTTATTTCTCAACATAGGTCCATAAGTTTCTAAATTGTTACCTAATCCTGTTGTGTTCTGAACATTTTTTTTTCTTTTCTGAAAAATCAGATGGTTTTAGATGATATTTAAGATGTTTTCATTTTATCTTGTAATTTGTTACCTTTTTATTGCTTCTAATTGTCTTTAATATCCAATATCATGGTTTACTATATTAATTCTTATATCTGATCACTTAAGCATCCAACACTACATACTTTATTAATGCTATAACTTTAGTCCCATTTTCTATTTGACAAAATAAAAACCTTTTCAAAGTTAGGTGTTTTTTTTGTAATAGATTTAAAACTTACCTTTCTTTTTCCCTGTCAGTTATTGACCTTTCTTACAAGAGATTATTAGCTAAAGGTCATTGCCTTTTTATTTTGTTACCTTAAAGTTAAAGAATTTATTATCTCATCTTTATTACTATGGCAGATCATTTTCTTTATGGGCTGTGTAGTACATAAATAATGCAAGATTTAAAGTCTTAGAATTCCTTTATCAGCATATAGCAAAGTACTTTTAAAAAATCCTTTTCTGGCTAGAGGTAAGAGTTTACTTTTATGCTGAATCCACTAAAGCTTTGGGAACTGCTTATGTATGGCAGGCCAGCTACTGATACTGGGCAGATCTGAGGATAGACCTGCCACCGCTTCAATTTAACCCCCATTAAATTCACCAGCAAAGAAATAGAGGGAAATGCAATTTTGATTTTTAAGATTGTAATTTGGATGATGCTGCCTTGTTTTATTCTGTTACTGGGTTTCTAGCATGACTACTAGAATAAGAAAGAAAAAAACTGAAAAATTGAAATGGAAGTATGTAGTAAGAATGAAAAAAAAAAAAAAAAGAACTGCATAAATGTGATGCCCAGTAGAAATATTTTTGCAACTGGAAACAGAATGGCCATTTTTACTTTCTTTAGTAGAGTTTAAATAAAATAGACGACACGAAGGTCCTGGCTGACAAAAATGTAACACAGTTCTCAACTATTCCAAGTTCTATTACCACCCAGAGGAGGAGAAATAAAAGCCGATATTATCCTTTTCCAAAATGCATGTACTGGAATACTGCCAAATAATTATGTGGCAAATTTTGACCTGCTTCAAGATGCTTATCAACAGAGGGTTCAAAAGATCAGCAATTCTGCCTTTAGAAATCTAGAGGCCTAATTAAACTTATTTATATATTCTGAAAATCACTGTTATTTTTAAAGCACTATTAAAAACTGTCTCATGCATTTGATTCCTAAGTTTTCCTAATTGTGACAGATGTTAAACTGCTATAACCCATCAGGGTGGGGGGGGGGAGGGACAAAACATAAAATCTTCAATTGACCTGGATTATTTTCTGCATTAAATGTTTGAATGTCAAAATAATTCCATTAGTGCCCTGGCCAGTATTGCCCAATGGTTAGAGTGTCAGCCTGGGCACTGAAGGGTCATCGGTTTGATTCCAGTCAAGGGCAAGTACCTGATTTACAGATTCTATCCCTGGTGTGTGAGGGAAGCAACCAAACAATGTCTCTATCACACATATGTTCTCCCTGTCTCTTTCTCCCCCTCCACCCCTCCCCCTCTTACACTCTCTAAAAATAAATGGAAAAAATATCCTTGGGTAAGGATTAACCAATAATAATAATAATAATAATAATAATAATAATAATAAATAATAATACAAGAACAAAATTTTAGTGTAAAATAGTATAAATGAAATCTCCTACATATACAGTATAATGATAATACTAGTAGACATTCAAATGCAAATTTTTGACGAAACAACTTTAGAAACCTTTTTTCTCACTTCTCTTTATTGTATGTCTCACTATGGATTCAATTAATAAAGCAATAAAGAGAACTACAGACATATTTCAAAAATATTCAACAAATGTTAAAAACAAAACAAATATTGGTGACCTGTGATTTTAACAAGAAAAATAAACCAACAAAATACATGGTGTTATCGATTATTTTTAGCATTTGGTCATTTTCTAAAGTGTTTTAGAGTATAGGGAAAATGGAGACACCAGAGTTCGAATTGGAGTTAGGAATAGTTCAAGTTTTTTATCCAGTTTAACGAATTGAAAATTCTCTTTAAAAAATTAAAAAAGTAAAACTAGTATAATTTACCTTTGCACATCTATTTGTAGCTGAAATCAAAATTTTAAGTAGTTCTACATATTTTATTTACAAATGTACAAAAAGATGAGATGAATATGATAATAATTATTAAATCATTAAATTAACTGATAATTACTTTAATAGCATCATTAATAATATTTTAAGTGTCATGTGGATATGGCATTTTGAATAATTTAACACAAGAAAATTAAATTAATATTATAGGAACAAAAATGCTGCCAAGTCTGCCAATAACTAATTTATTGAAAGTTTTTAACATAGCAAAATACTGTATAGCAAATAATTATTTAGCGCTTTGTATAGGAAGACAAGGCCTGGCCTGTAAATAAGAAAGATTCTGGGTGAAGAAATAGTACAAAGGTGACAGATCAAAAATATATGAAATACAAGTCATGATTAAATAGGAGATAAAGATACAAATAATGTCCCCAAAAAGGTTTTTGGACATAATTTCATGGACCTGAACAGGGGTGTATACAATTGTTTAAGCAGTCTTGTGACTACTGATTAGCAGAGTAGTTTTAATACATGGATGAACGAATAGAATGTTATAGTGAAATATAGTATGGGAGACAAAGGTGGACCCAAATGTAAGATTTATGGTTTGTCAAATGACATAAATATGCATTTGTTTATTTAAACAGTAGAGATCCAGCGCACAAAATTTGTGCATGGGTAGGGTCCCTAGGTCTGGTCAGCAATCAAGGCTGATCAGGGCCTCAATTCTCTGGCTGCTAACCCCTGGCCTGAGCCTCCCTTCATTCCGTGCCACCCCTTGGTGGTCAGCACACATTGTAGTGAGCAATAAAACTTCCAGTCTTCTGGTTGAACTCCATGGGGACACTTTGCATAATATATATATATACTAGAGGCTGGGTGCACAAAAATTTGTGCACTGGGGGGGGGGGTGTCCCTCAGCCCAGCCTGTGGCCTCTCACAGTCTCGGACCCCTTGGAGGATGTCCACCTGCTGGCTTAGGCCTGCTCCCTGGGGGGGATCGGACCTAAGCTGGCAGTCAGACATCCCTCTGGCAGCCCGGGAGCCCTTGGGGGATGTCCACTTGCCAGCGGGGAGCAGGCCTAAGCTGTAGTCTGACATCCTTAGCACTGCTGAGGAGACGGGAGAGGCTCCCACCACCACCGCTGTACTGGCAGCCGTCAGCCTGGCTTGCGGCTGAGCAGAGCTCCCCCTTTGGGAGCGCACTGACCGCCAGGGGGCAGCTCCTGCATTGAGTGTCTGCCCCCTGGTGGTCAGTGTGTGTCATAGTGACCAGTCATTCTGCTGTTAGGGTCAATTTGCATATTACCCTTTTATTATATAGGATATATATATGAAGATATTTTCCTACTAGTATAAAAATATATCCACTGGACCCATTAAAATTTATATTAAGCCCTGACCGGTTTGGCTCAGTGGATAGAGCATTGGCCTGCGGACTGAAGGGTCCCAGGTTCAATTCCGGTCAAGGGCATGTACCTTGGTTGCAGGCACATCCCCAGTAGAAAGTGTGCAGGAAGCAACTGAATCAATGTTTCTCTCTCATCAATGTTTCAAACTCTCTGTCCTTCTCCTTCTCCCTTCCTCTCTGTAAAAAATATCAATAAAATATATATTTAAAAAAAACAACTTATATTAATATTTGTTACACACATTACTGAAAAAATAGGACATGATCCTTCTGCTCGAAAAGTACTGTATACTGATAGCTGTGTAAAAGCAAACCAAGAGAAAAAGCATGATCTTTCATGTGAATATGCTCAAGCACTTTGAAGAAACAGATCAGTGACTTGGTGCAAAAGCTTTTCCAGCCTATCAAGTAAATATGTATTTAACAACTTTGTACATTTCAGGTCAGTGGTCCGATAGACCAAAAATGCTTGGAGCTGTTAATAGTGTATCCTTTTAATGCACATTTAGGGAATTTAAAAATTGTAGATTATTGACTTGATTATTGCAGGAGAGTAGCCATTACAGTTTATCAGGTAATTAAATATTCTACCATAAAGAAGTACATTTATAGGATGCAGCCATAATTTATGAATAGAATTAAATTTAATATTACTTTCAAAACCACTTGGTTAATTTTGAATTATTTTTTGGCACATATTCTCTTCTTCCCATAATACATGTTTCTTCCATGTGTAAGGTACATGTCTGGGTCTGAAAATTTAACTGACAAAAACAAATGAATAGTAGAAAAACATGTGAATTTATTTAATATAATTTTTACATGACAATGGGAAATTTACTAAGGAAATGAAGACCCTAAGGAACACTAAGATCAGTGTGTGTCATAGCGACTGGTTGAACTTCCAGGAGAACTCCAGTTGAGGGGACAATTTGCATATTAGGCTTTTATTATGTAGGATGTTCTAAGAATTTTATAGTTTTGCATTCAAGTTTGTAATCCATTTTGAGTTTATTTTTGTGCAGGATTTAAGGTCTGTGATTAACTTTTTTTGCCTGTGACTGTCCAGTTCTTCCAGTACTATTGTTAGAAAAAACTGGTTTTGCTCCATTGTATTGCCTTTGCTCTTTCTTCAAAGATTAATCAATTATACTCATAGGAATCTATTTTTGGCCATATACCACACTGTCTTGGTTGTTATAGCTCTATAGTTAGTCTTGATGTCAAATAGTGCCAGACCTTGAACTTAGCTTTAGTCCTTCAATATCTTGTTGGATATCTTGCCTATTTTGTCTCTCCATATAAACTTTAGACTAGGTATGTCAATATCCACAATGTAATTGGCTGTGATTTAGATTGTGATTGCATTGAAACTAGCAATCAAGTTGGGAAGAACTGATATTTTGACAATTGACAATTGACATCTTATCTATGAATATGGACTATCTTTCCACTTATGTATTTCTTCTTTGATTTTGTTTCTCTGAGTTTTGTAGGTTCCCTCATATAGATCTACTATTGATAGATTTATGACTAAGTATTTGATTTGGGGGCTGCTAATGCAAATTTTACTTTTCATTTCAAAATTCACTTATTCATTCTTTTTTTTTATTATTGCTTAAAGTATTACAAAGGGTATTACATATGTATCCATTTTATCCCCCCGCCCTAGACAGTCCCCTAGCCTCCCCTATCACCCAGTGTCTTATGTCCATTGGTTATGCTTATATGCATGCATACAAGTCCTTTAGTTGATCTCTTACCCCCCTACCTCCTGCCCCCCAACCCTCCCCGGCCTTCCCGCTGCAGTTTGACAATCTGTTTGAGGCAGCTCTGCCTCTGTATCTATTATTCATATATGAAAGCAATTGATTTCTGTATATCAACTATGTATTCTGCAAAATTGATATAATAACATTAGTTCCAGGAGTGTTTTTGTTGACTCTTTCAGATTTTTCTTTATTTAGACCATCATGTCCTCTGCAAACAAATTTTTTTTCCCTAATTTGTGACACTATACTACTTCACAGGCAGTATAAATACCTTATAATAACAAAATAGTCCTAATTTCTTTCTCCCATCTTTTGTATTTTTGTGATAATTTTTACCTATATATAAATATGCCTGAGCATATATGTACTGTTATGTACATACCATATATATATGTATATATGTATATAAATATCATATATATGTATAGATATATCATATATATATTTATATTTATATATAGTTGATATTATTTTGAATAGTTATCTGTTAAATCAATTAAGAATTTTAAAAAGTATCTTTTTATTTCAACTTCACTTATTTATTTTCCAGTAGTCTTTCTTTATATAGATCCACAAGGTTCTGACCTTTATCATTTTCTCTCTCTCTAAATAACCTCTTTTAGTATTTCTTGAAAGGCAGGCTATGGGCAACACAATTCTTCAATTTTTGTTTGTCTGATAAATTACTTTTTTTAATATATTTTATTGATTTTTTTACAGAGAGGAAGGGAGAGGGAGAGAGTTAGAAACATCGATGAGAGAGAAACATCGATCAGCTGCCTCCTGCACACCCTCTACTGGGGATGTGCCTGCAACCAAGGTACACGCCTTTGACCGGAATTGAACCCGGGACCCTTCAGTCCGCAGGCCAACGCTCTATCCACTGAGCCACACAGGTCAGGGCAGAAAATACTTATTCTTGACTTTTCAAGATTCCAAGTCCCTGTCCTTTGAGTCTGGTGCTGATGCTTTCTCTTTAAACTATGTGTTTGGCCTTTTGGTATGCCTTGGAGTTGTTTTTCTTGATAACTAGGCATGATTGACTGAGTAAAAGGAAATGTAAATAGGCTTTTAGTAATGTTTCAGTAATATGTGAGGAAGAGAAGGCATTCTATAGTCCTATGATCAGGTCTCAGTCTGTTAGTGAGCCTGTATCTCTAGACTGTGAACTTCACAAGTGCTTCTCACCCCTCTTCTTTCTCCTCCCCTCCTAGTTGGAACAGGATGGTTAGAGTGAGCTGGACTTGTGTCTTTTCCTTCCCTCATGTAGAAAGCTAGAGCTGGCTGGGTTTGGTTATTTCAGTTCTCCCAGGTCATTGAGGCTCTGGTAAAACATCAGCAGGTTACACTTGTTTTTCCTATGAGCAGACCTTGTTAAGAAAAAAAAAAAAAAGGAGGTTCTGGAATTACAAGGGGATCTTTATTTTATATTTACTATGAGGACTGATAATCTCCAGGAGGTAAAACTCACAAAAGTGTGTGGTGTCCCCAATGGCTAGGTCTCTTTGAAGCTTTTAACTCTCCCATTTATCCACAAAGACCCTCCAGCAATTGTCAGTCCACTACAGCTTAGTATTCCTTACACCAGCACTGATTCCCATAGAGATTTCAGCTCAAGAGTTTGTTCTCCTCAAAATGGTGATTCTTGATACTTGCCTGTCTGTCTCTCCAGTTTTGGTGGCAACAGTCTGCCCTCAGACCCAACTTTCTTATAGATCTAACAAAAGTTGTTGATGTTTTAGTTTGCACAGCTTTTATTTGTTAGAAAATAGTGGCAGCTTCTAAGCTGATGACATGCCAGACCCCGTACTATTTCTTTTTGAAGTAAACAAGCCATTTGAAGCTAAGAAGATGTTCAGTTTTTTTCTCCTCTATTTTTATACTCCCATGGTACAGTCTAATGAAGAGAAGACAAACCTTTAAAAAATGTTTTCTTGCACTTCAAGCTTCATTTTCTTCTCATTAGCCATTCATAACAGCCAGCTTGATCAGCAGGAAATGTAGCTGACAAATGAAAATGCTTAGGAATATTTTCTTCATTATTTCCTTACTGATCCCACCCCCTTTGCTTTTCCTCATGATGAATGATCACCAGAGAAGCAAGTTGTTAACTTATGCTTAAGAATCCTTCGTGTGCTGTCTTATTGATATTAAATAAATTAAAAAAGTGACTTTGCTGATGTTGGCTCTTTTATTTCATAATTATTCTAATATTTATATCCAAAACTATAAACTTTTTATTTTAGGAGTTTTGTATATATCACTCATGAAAATAATGCCTTGCCCTTTAGATAAAATAAGTTTAGAAATCTGAGTTTATGGCATCTATTATAAAATTAATCTTTTGGAAGAAAACCTCTTCCTTCACTAGAAGCTTTGATTCTCTCATGAGAAGCAGGAAATAAAAACATAATTATATGCTATATTACAAAATAAATGTCTGTGTTCACCAATCTAATCTATAATTTAAAAGTCCTCTTTCACCTTTAACTTGAAGTTTTACAAATATGGACTTCTTTAAAAATCAAAATTTAATTGATTTTTTTCATTAGTGGTTTCTCTGTTTATCCATTCATTAAAGGGAAATGCAGACTTCCTCGAACCCTTTAAAATATACAGTATTTAGTTAAAACAGTAATTAAAGTTGGTTACATATTTAAAGGTGCTACAAATTTTGTGCACACTTTCTTGTTTTTAGGTGATCATTAGAGAAAAAGATAATCAAAATCTCCTTAGTCCATATTTCTATTTTCAGAGATAGGACTTGAACAGATGTTTGATGGCCAAACTACAAACTCATTTTCACCTCAAACCCATCTTCTTCTTTTAATACATTTTTTTTTACCTAAAACTCTACATATGTCTTCTTTTTTATTAGCATATAATTTCCAAGACTTCTTATTAGCATTTTAAATATTTTACTTGATTTATCTAGGCTCATTTCTTAAAACCTTTTCCTGGAATATTTTCTGCATTTTGAGTAACAAGAACATAGAATGGGGATTGGCAAATAAGCTCCCATCAATAATGAATGTGGTTGGAGAAAATCCTAGACTTTATTTGTTGCCATTAATGCTATGATGCAGGCCATTACAACATGTCTACCAATATGGTTATGTAAATTTGCATCCTTAATGATTCTGTTGCTCCAGGTTGATTTATATTCCACAGTAAAAAGTTTGTTTGCTTTATAACAAAATTATAACCAGGCAGGATAAGAGCCTCTAGGGCAATAATTGCTTCACAGTAGGGGGCATCTACATCTCAAATTGCTGTGCATCTGGCCTCTAAATCATCTGCACAGAAGATGGTACTGCCAGCCAAAAAAGCAGGAAAAGCAAGGCCTATTTATCAATATACAGGGTACAATATGCTTGGGGTATCTATAATTTAGTCATATTTTTTTTCAAAAACAACAACAACAACAAACCCCCCCCCACACACACAAGAGAATCTAAGCCAGACTTGACAGTTTAAAAATGAAATTAAATTTATGAATCTGGGACTATGCTAGAAAAATCAAGCTCCTATTGTTACCACAAGTGAATATTTCTGTCCTGAAAATTTTCTAGACCAAAGTAGTAACAACACAAACAGATGAAAATAAGAAATAACCCATACAGGAGTTGGTAAAATAGGCTTACAGTTGTGAGTACATATTCTTATATTAGTATCCATTAATTATTATATTTTACCTATCATATGCTGAATACTAAGCTATGTATTATAGGTTAGATATCCATTTTACCTTCACTCACTCTAAATCTATGACATACTTAGAATTTCAGTAATTTATCACTGAGGAAATTAAGGCTTCAAGAATTAGGGAAATTGGCCTAAACCCACAATTAGCATGTAGCCACTTGAGAGCAGAATGTTTTGTATGTTTTTCTGACACCTAAGTTTGTTTAGGGATATTTACCTGTATTTTTAGGTTTGTATGAATTTTATATATATATTCCAAAATCTGAAACAACTCTCAGGAATAGTAAAGAAATAGACATATATAAGATTCAGCTCCAATTTGAAGTACTGAAGTTATTTGCTGCTATTTAAGGAGATGTGGCTATGCCTGAATAAGGCAAACTATTGGCTAACATGTTAGTACTTGTGTATTGGTCATCAGAAAGACAGAATTGGCTAAGTTTTATTCAAGGCAGCATTCTCAAGCCTCCAGGGACCCTCCCACTTTCTACCTTACATCAGCCTATTTCATTTCCTACATAGCATTCATCACTGTGTAAAATTATTGACTGTATTTAATTTTATCTTACCCTCTGTCTACCTCCTCTTACACTAAGTATCCAGAGAACAGATTCCTTGTCATACTGTTCTCAGCAAAATCCTCAGAATTTAGAACAGTGATAGAAACATAGTTACCACTCCACAATTATGTGTGGAAAGAATGGATAAAGGAAAGAATGAAGGAAAGTAAGAAATACTTCTTGGAGGAGCTGTAAAGAATGGAAGTAAGCCCAGCCAGTGTTGCTCAGTGGTTGAGTGTTGACCATGAACTAAGAGATCACTGGTTCAGTTCCAAGTCAGGGCACATGCCTGGGTTTCTGGATTGATCTCCAGTAGGGGGTATGCAGGAGGAAGCCCATGGATGATGGTTCTCTCATCAATGTCTGTATTTCTCTACCCTTCTCCCTTCCTTTCTCTCTAAAAAACAACTAAAAGGTTTTTTTTTTTTATTTTTTTAAGAAGAATGGCAGTAAAGAGCAGTAAGGAATTATAACTATGTAAAGACTCCATTTCATTCACATGGCCCTTTCTCTTTCCCATTCTTCCACTTCCTTCCTTAAACATTAAGCCAGTCAGGATATCAGATTCTGGTCACCATCTAACTGTCTTCAGATCAAAGCTTCAGGCCTGTTGACTACTGAAACAGTTTCATCAAACGAAAGATAACAGCTTGACCTCAGTTGTATTTCAGCCCCATGTTCATCAAAGGGGAAGAATCCTACTACCACACTCTCAGGAAACTAGATGGACTGATGCTAGTTGACATCTGGACCTGACACAATGATTAACTAATTCCCACCAGAGTCCAAACAGTCAGCAGAGCCCAAGACTGGAACTCCCTTAATCACCATGAGTAATATTTTCCCATATATAACCTGTCTCTATGGGGCTATCAGAGAGCCAGGACTTTGAGCACAAGCTCACCTGTGACTTTGGGCATAATGCCATTATCTTTATTACTAAGCCTTTACTTCCTATTTGCATTTGATTGGGCATCGATGCATGCAGGCAGATGAACCCCTTAATTTGGTAACAAAATAATCTCCAATAATCTAAAGTTAGCTATTGTTAACTTTTTCTTACTATGTCAGAAACTCTCCAATATAAAGTATTACAAATGTAAACTGGAAACTACAAAAGTTAACAGTGTTAAATTTAGGGTCAGTTTATTGTGAGAGGACAGGGAAGTAATCCAAGAAGCCACACTTTGATAAAAATGCTACTCAGTAGGTGAAGGAGACCAAAGGGTGTCAGAATATTGGTAAAGTAAAAATATGTATCAGTGAAACTCTATAGTGCCAGAAGATATTTCTACCAAAAGTAAGTCTGGCTTTTCTGAATACTTAACGTTCCATATTTCACATGACAATATAAAAATTTAGCCAGGTTTGAAGAATACTTGTGAGAAGAGATCAAATATAGAGATTGGTACTTTCTCTTCAGGGGCAAGGGACTCTGGGCTAATATGTTGATCAGGGGATGGAACATACAATTAAGATATAAGCAAGAGATTTCCTCCAGGATTAGAAAGTCATTAACCTTTTACCCAGCTGATTTAAAACACCTGAGGCTAATATTGGAGTTTAAAAAACCTAGAGTCTGTCACTACTGGCTTCCAAGTATTATGTAGGAAACTGAAAGGCATGGAGTCCAGGTGGTGTTTTCATCTTTCATCCATTTGAAGGTCACACCTTTGGAAGAGAAAAGAAGACAGGAGAAATGAACAGCTGGTTGCATAAATGGCATCAAAGAACAAGATTTGGTTGTTTTGGACCATGATTACTCTAATAAAATCACTAGCTCTTGAACAACAAAGTATATCTCAGGGGTCTGGAGAGACCATATTTTTCAGGAGGAAAAGTGAATACCATGAAGAAATCTCAATAATAAATAACATGATGGATATCAAGTAAAATAAGGAGAAGAAAAACAGTAATGTAGATACCTACTTTTTTAAGGACAAAAGCACTGTGTATTTAGAATGCAACTTAATGCCTTTATATTTCTAAATGATTTTATATTTCTATAATGAGATAAGTATTAAATCTTAAAGCTAAGAAGACAAATATGGTGTGGGATATTAATCTAAATTGTTATAATGATAGCTAGACAATGCTTAGGAATAGCAATCCTACTAAGAAGAGAAAAGTAGATTTTTACATGAAGATAATGTATAATAATTTGTAAATTCACTTAAAGGGAAAAAAGCACTTGGTTAGGGGGAGAAAAAGATATCAAAGGCATTCTACTTTGGAATATACTACATTTGCCTGATCAACCGGTGATTTCTTACTAAAGATTACAACTAAGCAAAGTGACAAAGTGTCTTAGTAATAGTGTTTATCTAGGAATTCCATTTTAAGAAAGCTCAATATAGGATAAATTCTTGAATTATTTTGACATGATAGTAATTCTCTTTTAAATATATTAGAAAGAAACTGGAGGATCTAGTTTTCTCATATGGGGGAAAATTTAGAGGAAATGATATGATAAATGATAACATTAATAAAAGGTTTCCTAATGCCTTCTAAAACTTTGTGATCTCCAAAGAACAGAATGCTGTTGACACTATAATTAAGGATTTAGAAGCATAGAAAATAGCTTTTGGGAAACAGAAAAAGGTGTGGTCCTATTACCTAAATCTCTAGCGCAGTGGTACTCATCCAGGAGCAATTGTGCCCCTCCTCTATCCCCCATGACATTTTGCTATGTCTGAAGACATTTATGGTTGTCACCACTTTGGGATACTAGTGGTTCTAGTGAGTAGAGGCCTGGAATATTGCTAAACATCCTGAAAAGCACAGGACAGCCCCAACAAATAATTATCCAGCACAAAATGTCTATAGAATTGAAGTTGAGAAACTTTGCTGTAGGTAAAAACAGATTCATGGCTATGTGAGATCACACACACACACACACACACACACACATGCACACAATCAGAAATTACTACAATGAGAAAAAAGTGAACACATCAAAACAGATGATCATGGCTATACATAAAGCTCCCTGTTGAATTTAGGAAGTAATGTTTATACATCTGTGAATGTAAAATATCTTGTACCTGCGTTATGATATGCAGTAGTGACTGTGTTTTATTACAGCTGTTTTTAATGATGTTGTTCTAGAAAAGCTGTGGGCAAACTACGGCCCACGGGACGGATCTGGCCCGTTTGAAATGAATAAAACTAAAAAAAAAAAAGACCGTACCCTTTTATGTAATGATGTTTACTTTGAATTTATATTAGTTCACACAAACACTCCATCCATGCTTTTGTTCCGGCCCTCCGGGCCAGTTTAAGAACCCATTGTGGCTCTCGAGTCAAAAAGTTTGCCCATCCCTGTTCTAGAATGTTTTCATTCTAGATGATGATAGAGAGGCTAATATAAGAAGTATGGTGCCAGGCATCACAACAGTCAAAAACCTGACTGTTGTTGTTTTTTTGTTTTTTTTTGGGGGGGAGCAGTTATTTTTCAATGGAGTCTGCTGGATGTCTCTATAATTTTGTTCAGATCACTGCAAAACCTGGAAAAGCAGTTGCTACTATTAATGCATAACATACTGATTATATATATATCCTATCTAATAAAAGACAAAAAGGGTAATTAACCGTACCTCCACTACGCTTCCCATTGGCTAATCAGGGCAATATGCAAATTAACTGCCAACAAAGATGGTGACCGGCAGCCATGCAGCTGAAGCAAGCAGGAGGCTTGCTTGTTCCAGTGATGGAGGAAGCCAAGGTTCCCCGCCTGCCGCAGCCTGCTCTAAGCTCTGAAAACAACAGCTCCAAAAGCAACAAAGTTTCAATTATAGAAGCCAAACAAACCCCAGATACCTGCTTTCAGCCAGCCACGGCCTCAGAGCTGGGAGTGCCAGTGAAGGCAACAGAGTTTCAATTATAGAAGGTAAATAAATCCCAGAATAAAAAAAAAAGAAAAAAAGGAGAGGCCAGGAGCTTCAGTCTCAGGCCAGCCTGAAAACAGCCCTCAGACACTCACCCAGGCTGGCCAGGCACCCCAGCGGGGACCCCCACCCTGATCCGGAACACCCTTCAGGGCAAACCAGCCGGCCCCCACCCGTGCACCAGGCCTCTATCCTATATAGTAAAAGGGTAATATGCAAACTGACCCTAAAAGCAGAAAGACTGGGAATGACTGGTCACTATGACACACACTGACCACCAGGGGGCAGATGCTCAATGCAGGAACTGCCCCATGGTGGTCAGTGCACTCCCACATGGGGGAGCTCTGCTCAGCCACAAGCCAGGCTGATGGCTGCCAGTACAGCGGTGGTGGTGGGAGCCTCTCCTGCCTCCTCAGCAGCGCTAAGGATGTCCAACTGCAGCTTAGACCTGCTCCCTGCTGGCAAGTGGACATCCCCCGAGGGCTCCTGGGCTGCCAGAGGGATGTCTGATTGCCAGCTTAGGCCCGATCCCCCAGGGAGCAGGCCTAAGCCAGAAGGTGGTCATTCACCGAGGGGTTTCAGACTGCGAGAGGGCACAGGCCAGGCTAAGGAACCCCCCCTCCCCCCGAGTACACAGATTTTTGTGCACCAGGCCTCTAATATATATATGTTTTAAAAAGAAAGTAATGTTTATAGTATAAATAATGCTAGACTTGGATACAGCAGGTCTGCTACTAGTTCTATTTCAGCTACCTCCTGTATTTTGTTTGTTTGTTTGTTTTTTTACTATTGAGGTGTGTCAGAAAGAGCAAGAGCTCTGACAAAACTCTGCTATTCTGAGTTTCTTTGAGTTGTTCTGAGTTCATATATTCTGAATTCTCCTCGACTACGCCAAATACCAGGGCAGGTTCCTTCTCAAACCCTGCCCATTTTACTAACTATTGGGTCCAAGCCCTTCTGCCAGTGCTGGACTTACTTGGATGTCGGGTCTTAGACAGAGAAGCCATGAGAAGTTGTGGGTATATAAGAATGAGACTTTATTATAGGAGCATTAGACAAAACAGTCCTCCACAGCCATCCCATATAGACAGCTGCACACTGGCTGGTAAATACTAGTACATATCTTTCCCACATAGTAGTAGCAGTCTCTGTACCCACAGTTATTATCTGTGCAGCTGCACGCCGACCCCTAGACTCACCGCCTCACCTAGTGTGGCACCTGAGCTCTCTGCCTCAGCAGCTTCTCCTGTCTCTGATATCTCTGATATCTCCACAAGCTCTTAGTCTTACTTCCTAGCAGCACCCTCTGTGCCTGCCTTCTCTCTCCTCTCTAGCACATCCCTCTGCCTAGCCCACTGGCTGGTTAGTTGCCAACAATGACATCAATCACTTGGCTATGGAAGGTCACAGCGTACCATGAGATCGCTGCAGCTGTGTAGTCCTTGGGCATTTCTGATTAAGATTCCCAAGTTCAGAATGGCCTTGGCCGTCCGGCATGCTATCAACAAGGCCTCCACACTCTAATTAGCCTTGACTATCCGGGGACTCTGGTGTGGTTCCCACAAGGTGGAAACAACTCCAGTAGTTTTGAGTTGAAGTTACAGAATGACAGAGTAGGTTTCAAATCCTAAACATGACAACTACTAGCTGTTGACCTGAGCCACATTTTATGTTTTTATCCGTAAAACAGGGATTAAAATAATAGCTACTTTGTATGATTTTCATGGTGTAAAAATAAAATTAAAGCACTTAAGGAAATGCATAATATTGCCTTAATATTAAGTGTGGGACAAAGAGCTTTTATTTACAACTATTTCCTTAGCTCTCACATGTTTTACCTGCAAATTAAGAATATTGATAGGATGATCTCAAAAATAATATTTAAGGTCTGAAACTTTTTTCCATCTCTTAAATGCTACAAAAAATTAATAATTAAGGCTGAAGAAAAAAGAAAACATATACAGAAGTGATTTATTTAAAAGGTCCTATTTAAAATAGTGACATAAAATTATAATATACTAAATTCTAAAATACAGTAAAATTTTAAAATATAACAAAAAAGACCAACAGAGCTTTCACATATAATGCTGGGTGTGAATATAAGAAAACACAAACCTGCAATTTGGGAAAGATAATGAAAATTAAAGTAAAATTATGCAATTTCCACCCTGATTTAACTCTTTTAAAGAAATGAAACAATTAAGAAATTCATTGAAATGGGACAAGACTAGAATCAATGTTTGATTTGTTGAGCTAAAATCTGATGATCACAGTTATTGAAACCCAACACAGGAGATGAGACACTAAGCTCTTTTCAGAAGCCTTGTGTCCAGCCCTAGATGATAAATGACTTTCAAGTTCACTAAGTACTACTCCAGAAATACTCACAGTGCAATTTTGAAGAGACCTAAAATAGAAGACCTGAAAAATATCCTCCTGATATCTCTAAAAGAAGAGATAGAGTTTTAGAAACAAAGAATTTCCCAAAGGTCAGTCCATTGCATAACTATCAGGACTTCAGCTATTTCTGCAGTTGTCAGTATTTGTTTTAAAAAGAAAGTGTTGCCCTGCCGAATGGCTCAGTGGTTGAACATCAACTTATGAACCAGGAGGTCATGGTTCGATTCCCCGTCAGGGCACATGCCTGGGTTGTGGCCACTATTCCAGGTGTGGGGAGTGTGGGAGGCAGCCCATCAGTGATTCTCTCTCATTATTGATGTTTTTATCTCTCTCTTCCTCTCCCTTCCTCTCTGAAATCAATAAAGAATGTATTTTAAAAAGAAAGTGTTGATTACTTTTATAAATAGAAACCAAGCACCACATACTGCTAGTAGAAATATTATTATGAATATAATAAACAAAAAACTGTGTTTTAAAGTTCTTTCTACATCAGTTTATTTTGGCCAGTATATCCTGCATATGAGTGAGATCAAGTGATATACAAATGGCAGGGGAAGGGGATTAGAGATCAACAAAAGGACTTGTATGCATGCATATTAGCATAACCAATGAACACAGAAACTGCGGTGGTGGGGCTTGCCCTCAGGGTTGGGAGCTGCTGGGGAGCGGGGTGGGCTTAATTGGGGAAAAAGGAGGCATATGTAAAACTTCAAACAAAAAAAAGTCAAAAAAATTTTTTCTACATTCTTCAGTCTGCCAGAACTCTGGTTTTGAATGTATTTTGTTTTTAAATAGGGCTATTAGCAAATGTTACAAAAAAGTGTTAAATAAATGCTAATGCCAAACTGAGGCACCCAATTTATAAATTATATTTAGTGTAATATAATTTTATAATTAAAAAGATAATGATTCAATATCATTCAATTAATAACATTTAATTATTCAATTAATAATTATTAAAATCAGTGTACCATATAATTTGAAATTCAGCTAAAATCAACTAGTACAACCAAAGTATTATGCCTTCCTTTGGGCAATCACTAGAAATCACTAGAATTACCTGGGGAGTTTTTAATATATATTATGCTCAGGGCCCCCTGGCATAGACTCAGATTCAGTTGATCTGGGTGGGGCCTAGGCATAAGTATGTTCTTTAAACGCCTAGGTGAGAACCTGCTCCAGGAAGAACACACTTAATAGAGAAGATTATCTAATGTATTGTTTGCGGGCACAATCCTATATAATAAAAGGCTAATATGCAAATTGACTGAACTGCTGAATGACCAGCACTGACCTCCAAGGGCAGACACTCAATTCAGAAGCTGCCCCCTGGTGGTCAGTGTGCTCCCACAGGGGGAGCACTGCTCATCCAGAAGCCGAGCTGACAGCTGGCAAGCACAGTGGCAGTGGCAGGAGCCTCTCCCACCTCCGCAGCAGAACTAACACAATCAGACTTCCCCCAAGGGCTCCTGGACTGGGAGAGGGCATAGGCCGGGCTGAGGGACCCCCCTGAGTGCACGAATCTCATGTACCAGGCCTCTAGTTATTTAATACTAAGGTCCAATTTTACTTTATTTTCTGATACAATTTGCAGACTAATATCAAGACAAGAAAGGTTCAATGCTGATTTTAACAAGGCATTCAACAAGTCTTGATTATATTGCAGGAAGATTTTAAAAAGTGAAAAAGAAGAGTACTACATGATAATAAGAGCAGTTTGATTTCTACCTGATTAAACTAATAATCTTGTGGTTTAGCAATTTATGTGTTAAAAGATGTGGGACTTTAGCAGTTTGCATGTTCAATGTGAACATTGGAGTGTTGTGGCTATTAAAAAAAACACAACCTTCCCTAAAGTAAGTTTAGCTGCATTAAAAGAGTAGTCACTATATTAGAATATGTTTTTCTCTCACTCTGCTCAAATCATATTGGACTTGGTATTCTAGATGTCAATTTCTTAAGGTATTGTTATAAAAGAGTTTATCAAAAAAGAATGAAGAGGACAAGGAAAGATTTTGAAGTGTGGCGATATAAAAAACAAGAATTCAATGAGCCAGAATTTTTTAACTTGGAAAATAGTGTGAGAATTCCATGACGGTCACCAATGACAATCATCCTCAAATATGTAAAGGGCTGTCATGCCAGAGGATGTCTGAAGGCTTTTCATGTGAATGCAATGAACACAACTAGAAGAAAAGATGTGTTAGGCTAATATCTAACCTCAAATCAAGTTTCATATTTCAATGCAATGAGTATCCTGTCCTTAAGGCAGGGACCTCTCTTATAGCTCAAAGTTTTCATCCAAAGATATAGAGTGACTTCCTTTGAGAAATAGTTCAGGTTGGTTCCTGGCAGTGTGCTTACCATTTGGACGATCCTTCCTTCTAGCTTTCTTATGACTCTAACGTTTATTTCACACACTGTTCAAAGGAGCAAGCAATTTGCTCAGGATTATGAAACTATTTAATATGAGAAATGAAATTACAAGGGCTTCTAATCTTCTAATATGGCAGTTGTTTTTTGTGTGTGTTTTTTAAGAAAATAGTTGCCAATTTATATGCTTATCACCATTCTCCTTCTATATTTTATTTCAAATGATCACAGAGTATAAAATTGTAGAAGTGTATTTTCTGGGTTGCAATAAAAATGTAATATATATTGTCAATTTTAAAATTATAAGCAATTAAGTCTGAATTACTGAACTTCAACTAGAAGTAATGTATGTGTGTGTATAAAAGATAAAAAGTACACCTTATGCAATCTTACAAGTTTGTATTTAACAGCTGATAGGGAGCTTTAATTTCAATCAGAATGTATTAGTCTGTCACATGACTAGCTTTAGAAATTATGGCCTTAAGCAAGTTCTTCTTTCTTTGAATGAATGAAATATAAGATTGTTGAGTATAACTTCTTAATGACTTCCATTTATCTTTGGAGCCTGTAAACATGCTGTGAAAGAGAAATAAGCTTTGGCATTTCCCTTTTAAAATCCTTTGAATTGTAGATAACTATATATAAATATTGCCTTAGTAAACTAAGCAGGAAATAGATGTGCTTTGCATGGCTCAGGACCTCCTGACCATAATCAAATTGCATGAGTGAAAGATCTATATCCCACATCAGATTTTAAGTCATCCAGTGCTCATAAAATGCCTGAGGTGTGATTATAAAAAGAATTAACCATAATCTTTACAGAGATGTCAGCTGCACATATTTAATTCTGAATATTTTAAAAGGCTAATAAATCAGGTGAACAGAAATATATGGCAAAAGCCATAACAATTTTTATATTCAGTTATATGAGATGTTTTTTTCCTGTTACTTTTATACTCATTTAGCCAAAGTTTTTGCCAGTGAAACTCTATAGTTATGCAAACACCCTAAACAGAATAGTAATATTTAAAATGTACTTGTACCTTTCAATAGATTTTCACTATATATGACTTAAGTAAATGAATGAGAACACATAAACACTGAAATAAGATATTTTTATATATTCACAAATATAAAATCCTTTTGTGGTTTTCTACATTATTAGTACATTAATCTGTTTTCTGCAGTTATTTCTCTATAATATGAAGTCCTGGTAGAATTGCAAATAAAAGGAACCCTAATATATAAAAGGGGTGGATATGTAGCTCAAATTGGCCAAGTAAAATTTATATTCAATAGGTTTAAATCTTAACCTGAATAAACCACAGGCTGAAACAATTAAGCAAAAGGCAGTCAGAGCTTATGAATTTCATGGTGGTTCTCTGACAGAATTTTTGATAAATTCTTATTACCAGATCCTGACTTCTGTATTTGCCAAGTCTATTCACTTCTCTGAGCTATAGGATATACTTCAATTATATTCCAACTCCGCTTAATTTAGGCAATGCCTCTCTCTTGTTTGCAATGAAAGTAACCTAACTGATAAACACAGCAAAATAAACAAACACACAACAAATATGCACACAACCTGCCAACTAGCCAGGAAAGAAACATGTGCATGCATATGTATAAACCTGTTCATACCTATCATCTATCTGTCTATCTATCTATCTATCTATCTATCTATCTATCTATCTATCTCTTTATGTTTTACTGAATATTTTTCAACCTGATTTGACCAAAAACCTCTTCCCCCTCTGCATTATGTTCTTGTCCCCTGAACACCTATTAGCTCCAGTTACTATGCTTTGAGCAATAAATTTGATGCATCACCTGTATCCACGTATTTAATCTGGAGCACTGCATCTGGAATTCCATAGTCCATTACTGCTTCTCTTACATTCATTTCCTCCACTTGTGTAAATCATCTCCACTACAGCTAAGTAATGACCTCACATTTCTCAAGTATTGAAAAATCCACAGTTATACAAAAAAAAAAAAAAGCCACTTTAAATTGTGTCATCTGTACTTTTGCATAGGAATGTGAAGAAGTGCCAGAGTTCATTAAGCTAAAAAATGAGATGAGAAACCTACCTCAGTCCCTGGACTCCCTCCCACTCCACCCCCATACCTTACTTTCACCTATATTGGCTTAAGGCAGGACAAAGGGTGAAAACATATGATCTTTGATATTCAATAAATGAATTAGTGGTGTCCCTTGCTTAAGCATATAAATTAATAAGCACTGCGTCTTTTACTTAATGAGGATTTTCCCTTTTAAAACCTGAATGAATTATCGAAAAGACTACGGCATAAATTCAAAGGCATTTTCTGACCTTCTTGTATGCTGGCTGGCATGAATTTTTAACAAGATGCTGTGTATCTGGAAGGTCTATTAGAAATTGTCCATATGAAAACTTTGCTTAAAAAAAAAGCTAGACTAGTGAAGCAAAGAAACTAAGATAGGAAGAGAACATTTAACTTGTAGGATACTGAAGTTTTGAATAAAGTTTTTAATGACCTCATATTTTGCTCCAAAATATTGACACTTTTATCTCATATTTTTAAATGTTCAACACTGTAGGAAATAAGTAGAAATACAATAGTTAATGTGCATTTTAAGAATAAAACTCATAAAAAGGGGACAGATGTAATACTTTCAACAATAAAGATTTTTTAAATGTCATAGGTAAAAATAAGTTTCTGATATTCTTGTACTATATATTGCTTTAAAAATTTATTCTATAATGTATGTTTTCCAAAATTTTAGGTCAAAAGAAAATTCAGAACTAAAAATAAAATTTCTGACATTCTAAAATGTCATATTTTTTAATTAAAAAATATTTTTAATGAAGAAAATGTCAAAAGTCTTGGCATGGTCTCTTAATATTTATTCCAAACTGTGTTGTCTATATCATAACAAAGATATTATAGGCCTTATAAGAATGCTGGGAGAAAAGTGCTCCACAAACTGCTCTTTTGAGGAAGTGACTAGAAGTGGAATGGCTAGAATGTATGGCAGGTGTATGTTTAACTTTATATTCTAACCAATAACTTTGCCAAAATGATTTTTACCTTTTTTCCTTCCCACCAGTGTGCATGAGAGTTTCTGTTATTACACAGCTTCACCAACAACTCTTATTGTCAGTATTTTTAAAATTTTAGTGACTCTAATGGGTATATAGACAGACTTATGGTGGTTTAAATTTGCATTTTCCTGATGATAAATGGTGCCGAGCATCTTATCAAGTGCTCATTTGTCATCCACATATCTCCTTTTGTGAAGTGTCTACTTAAACATTCTAATTTTAACTTGGGTTGTTTTTATTAACTTGTGAGGAGTCTGTACATATCCCAGATGCAAGTATTTGACAGATATTTGTATTATAATTATTTTTCCATTTATTTGTTTTGTTAGCAATGTATAACAAAGAGCAACTGTTTTTAATTCTGATAAACTCCAGTTCATCAATTATGTTTGTTTTGTGCTTGTTATATAAAAATATTTCCCTAGTCTAAGGTTTCAAAGACTTTCTTCTATGATTCCTTCCAGAAATATTACTGTTTTAGCTACCACAATTAGGTCACTAATACATCTCAAATTCATTTTTATTTATGATGTCAGGTAAGAGCCAAAGTTGACTTTTTACATGAATATATAATTTTGTTAGTAAAAAATATGTACCTACTTCTGAATTGCTAATTCACTTCCATTGATATATACATAGACTTATTTGATAATATCACATTCTATTGATTGAAGTGGCTTTAGAGTTATTCTTGAAATCAGTTGAAGTCCTCCATTCTTGGTCTTTTAAAAAATTATTTTGCCTCTTCTAGATCATTTACATTTTCAGTTTTGGGAAAATTGCTATTTTAACAAATTGCATCTTGAATATCATTATTAAGATATATATCATTATTTATTTAGGTTTTTTTAATTTTTCTGTGTAATGAAAGGTATTACAGATATTTGTTACATTTTCATTTGTTATATTTGATAGTTTCTATTTATTTTCTAATAATTTCTATCTTACCTTTCTTTTAAGGGTATATTTTTCCCTCATGAAGCATGGTTATAACAGTTTTGTCTGATATTTCCAACATCTCAGCATTGGCATCTCTTTTTTTTTTAAATATATTTTATTGATTTTTTACAGAGAGGAAGGGAGAGAGATAGAGATTTAGAAACATCGATGAGAGAGAAACATCGATCAGCTGCCTCCTGCACATCTCCTACTGGGGATATGCCCGCAACCCAGGTACATGCCGAATTGAACCTGGGACCTTTCAGTCCGCAGGCCGACGCTCTATCAACTGAGCCAAACCGGTTTTGGCAGCATTGGCATCTCTTGATAATCTTTTCCCTTAAACATTTTCCTGATTCTCTGTATGTTGGTGAATTTGGGGTTGTGTCTTAGATATTTGTAGTATGTTGTAAAGAGTCTGAGTCTAGTTAAAATCTTTGGATAATGGTGAGTCTTTTGTTTTCATACACAATCTACCCTTAGGTACAGATTGAGAGTCCTGTTTCAGCTTCTTGGGCAGTGGTTCTCAGGTAAGCTTCGGTTTCAAAGCTTTAGCCAGGCAGCTTTGGGTTTGTTTGTATATGCATAGCTCAGGGGTAAGCTGAACTTGTTTTGGTTTGCATGAGAAGATCTGCTTTGCACACACTCTCTGACTCCAAGAGGATGCTTTTCCTGGTCCCCTGGTTTGAAAAATGGGTTTCTCTCAGTTTTAATCAGCATAGTACTACATGACTGGGGGCACCATCTGGGCCCCAACCAAGAAAAAAATAAGAGAAAAAACAATGGGAGTTCCGTACATAGAGATCACCGGATCTCTTTATTTTAACTCTTCTCTCCAGAATGATGTATTTTCCTCAGGGTTTTAGGTGCCACGGCAGTGCAGCTCCATGACTGGTGTCATCTGTAGGCAAGACCAGTAGTTTTTAGGTGACAATTTTGAGCTAGAGTATATGATGAATGGCTGTAACCGATGAAGGCCACAGGAACTATCAAGGATACAGAAATAGCATCCCCATATGACTTTAAACCAGTGTAGACTAGCCCAATCCAACATAATGACTAGTTTCACCTTATGGCAACCCATAGCCTTATTTTACGCTCACATTAGCATACTAAATGATGTACCCCAAGCCACACGGTGGAAAACAGAAAGCTCATATGAGGACATAAAGTGGCTGACAGGGCTCTTCCAAAAAGTCTCCATCCCTTTCCCAGAAAAATCCTGAATATTCCTCCCTCTTATTGAACACCCTACCCCTCAATTAAATGAGCCTCAATAAAAGAAGTAAGTCCCACCAGGGAGGGGCTGCTCTGCCTGTGAAGTAGCCACTCTCTGTCCCATTGCTTTACTAATAAACTCGTCACTTTAAACTCGATGCTGGCTAGCAGCTGAATTATTTCCTGCCAGAAGTCAAGAATCCACAGTGAGTTGCAGACCCCTGGGTCCCTGACCCCTAACACACCTGCAGCAATTTGCCTAGTCAGACTTTATAACCTGATTCTTAATGTCTCTATTAATGTCACTTCTAATTTTGTTAATACATAAACATTTATTTTATTTTCCGTGTTTGGTAATTCTAATATTTAATTATTTTAGTGCATGTATATCTCATTCTATTGTTTTTGTTTCTGTTCTCGATTTGCAACACTTATTTTTAAAAACACACCATATATTTTCTGATTAAAAAAAATTATCTGAGAAATTCTTTTAGATTTTAAGGATGATAAGTGTTTGTTTTTCCCAAGTGCCTGAGGGCACTAACAATCTAGGAATTCTCAACTGAGAAGATATTCTCAGCCAAAGGGTTTCCAGAAGACTTGAGTGACTTGAGTTTAGATAACAAACTTATGAGAAAGAAGATGTAAAAACCAACAAACAAAAACTAGTTTAGTATTGCTGATGAATACAACTTTAGGAAAAGTCTTTTTTTCCTGTTTCATCCTCTCACTAAGAGATTGTTTTCATATCTCAGTTGATTGGTTTATTTGGTTTGGTATCTGTACCTCAACCTGTGTGGTGTCCATGAGAACATTAAAATTCTGAAGTAAAGACATTTGCCTTTAAAAAAAAAAAAAAATCAAAGCTTTATGTTACTAGTGATCTCCAGATGGCCTTAGGGTGGCTGGTAGTTTCAATCCTTCCATTCCTTTCTAGATTTTGAGGTTCTTTGCTTATAGTTTACTGACTGTACAGACCAAATTATTGAATTAAATATGGAAGTTATTACATTCCATGAGATGTTGTAGTTTTTAGAAACTTGTAAGTAGTCACAACCGACAATCACAGTGAATTCTCTACCTGCTCTTAAATTATTTTTTAATCTTTTTGAATATTTTTTATTAAGAAAAAATATCAAGTTACATTATTTGAGCTAAAAATATAGCCTAAGAGCAGCACAGAAGACTGAGTGTGTGATTAATGTCTTCCAAAATATCATTTACAAAACAGCCATGGTTATCTCTTTATATAAAAGCCTAAGCGACCATTACAATCGAACCTGAACAATCAGTTGACCAGTCGCTACGATGCAAACTGACCACCAGGGGGCAGATGCTCAATGCAGGAGCTGCCCCATGGTAGTCAGTGTGCCCAGCCTGGTGGCCATCGCCTCCTCTCCCAATCCTGCCAGGGCCTTCGGGCCCCAGGCTGGGACAGGGAACTGAGATGGGTGGCAGCGGAAGCGATCACTTTCTCAGGGGGGCTGAGGGCCAGCTCCCTCCTTAGGGCCAGCAGCCAACCTCCCATGTCCTGACCTTTCCCCCTGGATGGCAGGCCCCTATTGGTCCATGGTCCCTCCCTACATCCTTCCCCCCATCCAGCAGGCCCCGATTGGCCTGGCCCTGATCTGCCCTGATAGCTGGCCAGGCCTAGGGACCCCATGCACGCACAAATTCCTGCACCAGGCCTCTAGTATCTATATATTTCTTAAAGATCTATTCTGGAAAGAGAAAAACAAGAAGAAATATGAAACAATAAAAAAAAAAACAGAGTATTTGTGTCTCCGCATTTGTATAACTTTCTGTAAAGTGTCATTTTAATTTCATATGATCATATTTAGAGCACTTTCATATCTATGATAAATGTTTAAGAAATATACACATAGTTTCATAAGTATCCTGAGATCAAAGGACATGAGATGACTGCTTTAAGGAGTGGAGAATGAAATGAGGTCAGAGCTAAATTTTGATTTGGAGATAGATTAAGGAAATCAAAAAGAATTATTTTCAATTATACTTAAAGTAGTTTCTTGAAAGGAAATTCAAAGTAGGCATGTTGACTTTTGGCTTTCCTTCTCTTTGATATTTTGCTATTGTACCAGGGCTTGTGATTTATTATATGAATATACATATTAATACATGCAAACATAAATATGCATAGACAAAATATATATTTATTTTGAAAAGTATAGCTTAGACCTTTTCAAGAATATTACCAAAAGCACAGTAAAGAGAGGTGTTATTAAACCTGTCTCATTATGTGCCCCTTAGTTTTTATCATACAAGTTTGGAACTTCATGATAGTCATATTTAAATAATGCCTTTTCCATAATCTAGAGTGGTAGACAATTAAGGAATTAAGTAATTTAAGTTATCTGTTAAATTTCACTGCTTCTGAAAATATTTTAAAGACTCCCAATATTTTTACATAAATTTGAAAATGATCAAATAGCTTAAAATGTCTTTTATGACCTGATTCTTACTTAATTTGCCAACTTCATCTTTGGCCAATTCTCAGTATATGCCAGTAAGACTGAATTTGTTTTTTAATTTAAATGTTGAGTATGACAGTCTTTCTTCTCTGAATGAACATGCTGTTTCCTCTTGTCTTATGTGTTATTATTTTTCCTCTCACTAAATCCTTTTTATCTCTCTCTTATCTTAGGAGTCCCAAGCTTTTTATTGATTCCCTAAATATAGATTGCATGCTCTTCCAGTATGCTTACATAGCATCCCTGCGCTTCTCTTGGCTTTATATATTCTGAAATTATCCATATATTTATATTTCTTTAATAATCTATTTATTAGTCTGTATTTTCTTCTTACTACTTACTGATTGAAATTTAAAAATCACTACTTTGACATTTTCCACCACAAGCTCATTGGCACCAGCAGGTGCATCATTATCTATTCTATATAAATAAGGCAATATGGTCAAGTCTATTAGTATAGTGTGATTTATTTGTGATAAGGAACTAAAAATTCAATATGTGGGTAGGTATTAGTATGTGAATGTTTGGTAATAACATCTAAGAAATTTGATCTTAGGACTTATGTGATCATTTTGGGGTCATGCACATAATCTTCTGATGTTCAAATATATCAATTGTGTTTTGTTCAAATTTGACACCCATAAAGCTATCATGATTTTTAGTACTATCTGACATATAAATATAGTCAATAAGGACAACCCCTGTTTCTCTGTTTCTATATTATATAATCTTAACCAATAAGCATTTTTAATAAATTGAGTGATAGATAATATTTTATAGTGCCTGAAGTAGCCATGGTTGATAGCATTTAATTTTCTAAGGCTAGAGTTTTTCTATTGGCCTTGTTAAACTATCATAAGGAAACAATTATAAATAAAATGTCAGAACTTTAAAATATTTTGTAAGGGAATTAGCCAATAATTCTCTCATCTTTACTCCTCCTCTTTGACAACCATTTATTGGGTCACCACACATGGACAAACTTAATTTTCAGCAGAGGTCTTAGGCTTGGTCTGTGTTACACCCATAAATCATGGGTGTCTCTTTTTATGGGCTTGCCCTTTGTGAGGAAATTTCAAGATGGATAGCAGTAAACTCAAGCATTTAAAACAAAACAAAACTGGAAAAGCAGAGTATGCTTTTATAATACTCCTCCGGTCTTATTTTCCATGTTAAAGATTATTTTTAAATAGTTTTTGACCACATTAGACCAATACAAAAGAATAGAGCCAAACCGGTTTGGCTCAGTGGATAGAGCGTCGGCCTGTGGACTGAAAGGTCCCAGGTTCGATTCCGGTAAAGGGCATGTACCTTGGTTGTGGGCACATCCCCAGTAGGAGATGTGCAGGAGGCAGCTGGTCGATGTTTCTCTCTCATTGATGTTTCTAACATTCTATACCTCTCCCTTCCTCTCTGTAAAAAATCAATAAAATATATATTTTAATAAAAGAATACACCTGACATACAAATAAAACACAAAAGTGAAAACAGAAAAAAATCCATTTGTGGCTGTTGCCATCATAGATCACCACTTTAAAATAATTTTAAGAATTTTCTCTCAGTCAGACAAGAAAAAGCTAAAGCTAAAAGCAAACCTGTATTGCAAGGAATGTTATTAAAGAAATTTCTTTAAAAATAAAAATATGAATAATAAAATAGCAAATACTACATACCTACCACTAATTAGTTTAAATGTAAATAGATTAAATGCTTCAATCAGATAATGTATGATGGTTCAATGGATAAGTAAGCAACACTGACACATATGCTGCCTATAAGAGACCCACTTCAAATAAAAATCATACACAGCCCTGGCCAGTTGAAGTGTTGTGTGCACTGGAAGATCACAGTTCTGATTCCTGGTCAGGGCACATACCTAGATTGTGGGTTTGATTCTCTCTCTCTCTCTCTCTCTCTCTCTCTCTCTCTCTCTCTCTCTTCCTTCTTCTCTGGAATCAATAAAATAAAATAAATAAATGTAAAATATTAAAACACACACAGACTAAAAGTAAAGGGATGGAAAAAACATATTTCTTTAAAAGTGGAAACAAACAAACAAAAAACCCTGGGGTATCAATACTTATGTCGAGCAAAATAAACTTTAAAACAGAGCTTTTAAAAGAGACACAGAAGGACCCAGCAATTCTACTTCTGAGTATTTATCCAAAGAAATCCAAAACACTATCTCAAAAATATACATACATCCCCATGTTAATTGTAGCATTATTACAACATCATTTACAATAGCCAAGATATGGAAGCAACCTACATGTCCAGAGTATATAATGGAATATTACTAAACTATGAAAAAGAGTGAAATCTTGCCATCTGCAACAATGTAGATGAATGTAGAAGGTATTGTACTGAGTTAAATAAGTCAGACAGAGAAATAATGCAATAACTATTTATGGTATCAGATGTGTACTAGATTTCTCAGGGTGATCAATTCATATGTTGTATAAAGTTATAATCACAATGTTATACACCTAATGAAGTATGGTAGTAATCATCCCAGGTAGAAACTATAGTTTAACTCTAACCCTGCTGTTTGGCTTAACAATAGAAAAGTTATTTTGATTTTCTGAATTATATAAATCATCCCATTCGATTGAATGCCTTATTGATTGTAATGTGAACATCCCATTGATTGTGATCTTACTGGTTTTAGAAAGCAAATTCCGCTGTACCGGGGAACCAGAACAAGACCACAGCTCCCTCTTAACATTTTTTTACAAGCAGGTCACGGTTTAGCCAGGGGTGAAGAGCCTAACCTTTCTAAGGTATGAGCCTATGACCTTTCGGGGGTATGAGTCTGTAACCTGTGACCTTTTTAAGGGATGAGTCTGTGACCTATGTTGAGAAATGGAGCGATGAACTTTGTGTGTGTTTAGCCAACCGTTTTTGTGGTTTTTGTGAATAAAATCTTACTTCTACATCTGGTCGGGGCTGCAGTTCGGTCCTTGCTACGGCAGGGTGCTGTAACTGCAGTCACTGGCGAGCTAATAAAGGCTCCTAAATTCTACCCTTTGGCTCTGGTGGTTGTCTCTTACGGGTTGCCCCATAACTCTAAATCTAATGTAATATTGTATGTCAACTATATTTTAAATATTTAAAAAATAAATAGAAATAGAAAATGAATTGTCTTGATGTATAATAGTTGCCGGGAGCCGGTCCATCCTTGCTGTTTCAAGGGACCTGGCATATATGGCATACGGTTCTTAATATGTTTGCTCACCTTCTTGGCGCTGTATTTTAACCAAGGTCACCTCTCCGAGAAAGGTTGAATCCCCAGGTAGGGATTTTCCCCTGAAGTTAGGGAGGGAATAAAACCCCTCAACTAAGTGCCAGGCGGGTAATTAATCCCTTTAACTATGAACAATCATGCTTAAACTACATAATCTTTTCTCCCTGGAATGGAGATAAGAAACGCCCTAACCTTTGTAATAGAGATTGATAGGATTGAATCAACTGGTATAAATACAGTTGTAACAAGACAGAAACACTCAGAACTTCAGACAGAATTCAGAAGACAGAACCTACACGGAGCCTAGAGACAGAAGAACTTCGCTGGCGAGAGCATGCCGGAGGATCCTGGACAGGGACTGGCCTCGGAGCCTGGAGGCAGAGCCTGGCTAGAGAGCATGGCAGGGGATCCTGGACTGAACCTGACTGCGGAGATTGGCAGGAGAGCCTGGAACCTGGTGACTGAACCTGACTGGAGTACCTGGACAGAACCTGGCTGGAGATCCTAAGCAGAACCTCTCTGGAGATCCAGACCAGAACTTGGCTGGAGATCCTGGCTAGAGATCCTGGCTAGGCTGCTGATCAACTGAACACTGTCTCCGTGTCCTTCCTTCTTCGCCGACTCCGTCTACGCCTTTGGGAACCCCTGGACCTGATGGGGTTGGACCCTGGCATCTGGCGCCCGAACAGGGACCCCTAGGTAAGCGCCCCACACTCGGGACGGATAGGACTCCACCATAGGAAAAGGGTGGATAGTCTTCGCCGACTCCGTCCACACCTTTGGGAACCCCTGGAAAAGGATTCCCCTAGGTAAGCCCCCCCCCCATTGAAAACCCCCACACTCGGGATGGATAGGACTCCACCAGGGTGCTACAGACCCCCCTATAGAGGATAAGTAGGGTAAGAAGGTGGATAGTACAGAACTTAGATTGAGAAGATGTGCCATACTGAGTCCAAAGAAAGAAGACTCTGTATTGATCCTTAGATTGAGAAGATGTGCCATACTGAGTCCAAAGAAAGAAGACTCTGTATTGATCTTTAGATTGAGAAGATGTGCCATACTGAGTCCAAAGAAAGAAGACTCTGTATTGATCTTTAGATTAAGAAGATGTGCCATACTGAGTCTAAAGAAAAAAGACTCTGTATTGATCTTTTAACATATGTGCTTGCTAGCAGAGGAATTAAGGTTACTCCCAGTCAGACAGAACGTTTTATACAAGAAGTATGTCCATGCTTTTCTGAGGAAGGAAAGGTAAATGTAATGGCATGGGAGAAGGTAGGCCCAAGGAGCCTTATCCTTAACCCCACTGCAGCCTTTCTACCCTGGGAAAGTGCAGGATTGGCAAGCTCTCCCTGGGATGATAGATCAGGACTCAGGTAATAGCGGAAAGCGCCAATCCTACTCTTAAAATGGATATAAGAGAGCATTTGAGGTTTTTCTTTTTAATGCTTTCTTTTAAAAAATAAAAAAAGGGGGAATTTGCCGGGAGCCGGTCCATCCTTGCTGTTTCAAGGGACCTGGCATATATGGCATATGGTTCTTAATATGTTTGCTCACCTTCTTGGCGCTGTGTTTTAACCAAGGTCACCTCTCCGAGAAAGGTTGAATCCCCAGGTAGGGATTTTCCCCTTAAGTTAGGGAGGGAATAAAACCCCTCAACTAAGTGCCAGGCGGGTAATTAATCCCTTTAACTACGAACAATCATGCTTAAACTACATAATCTTTTCTCCCTGGAATGGAGATAAGAAACGCCCTAACCTTTGTAATAGAGATTGATAGGATTGAATCAACTGGTATAAATACAGTTGTAACAAGACAGAAACACTCAGAACTTCAGACAGAATTCAGAAGACAGAACCTACGCGGGACCTGGAGATGGAGGAGCTTCGCTGGAGAGAACATGGCAAGGGATCCTGGACTGAACCTGACTGCAGAGGTTGGCAAGAGAGCCTGACTAGAACCTGGTGACTGAACCTGACTGGAGTACCTGGACAGAACCTGGCTGGAGATCCTAAGCAGAACCTCTCTGGAGATCCAGACCAGAACTTGGCTGGAGACCCTGACAAGAGAACCCGGCTATGATGATCACCTGAATGCTGCCTCTGTGTCATTCCTTCTTCACCGACTCCGTCTACGCCTTCGGGAACCCCTGGACCCGCTGGGGCTAGACCCCGGCAAATAGTCAATAATAAACTTCACATATTTAAAGTACACAATATGATGTTTTGACTTATGTAGACGCCCACAAAGCAATCACTATAATCATGGTAAATATTTCTTCTTTCCCTTTGCAATCTCTCCTTTTCACTATCTCCTATTTCCTGCCTTTCTGGCATCCAATGATTTGGTTTTTGTCATCATAGATTAGTTTCATATTTTAGAATTTTATATACACAGAATCATATATGCTTTCTGACATGGGAGATAAGAAATTCTGTATTCTGTATGAAAAGTTTCAGCTATCTGGCATAGTATTATATGCAAGTCATTTGCAGAGGCATTTTGTTGGGGGAATAAAAGAACAGGATTTTCTCTTGTAGCCATCCAGGGGTGAATGTGCTAATGGTATTATCACTGCTTCTGGTATTACATGACTGAACTTGCATGGCTTCTCTTCACATGGCCCTATAGGTACTTGAAATGTACTCTTTGCTCATATTACTATGATATTTAGCTTTCTTCCTCATACATGAAAAATCCTTCATTTAGCCAAATACAGTGAATTTTGAAAAATGAGCTTATGGTTTGGTCAAGTCTGTCAGAAAATAAGACAATTGAATCAGTAAGCATTACAAACATGCATCATATAATCACACTTATCTATCAAACAAACACGCCAGTCTGTTGACAAGTGGAGGTTAAATCCCTGCAACACATAGCAATACAGGTTCCGTGTTTGGTATCTGAACTTCTTAAAAACTTTCTGGAATATCACCAAGACTGTCTCATCAGAATTCATTTCCCCTGCCAAAGTATTCCATAAGTGTGGAAGAGATAAAACTGCAACACAGAAACATATGGGCAGAAGATAAAAGGAGATCAGTGAACAGGAAAATATGTTTCTTAAAATCTGTGCTGCAGTAATTTTTCTTCTCAGTTTTGTTGTTTGTTTTGCCATTTAATGCCCATACCCAACATTAAGAATGTTTCTACCCAACAGCAAAAAAAATAAATTGATTCAGACCAAAAACAGTCAATTCAGTTAATAAAATAACAACATAGACAAATGGAAATCAAATTGTTTTATTATTTTATAATACATTGGTTGATTTATTTGAGTGTAGTGTAAGCACAGCCCGAATGACTAGTAACAATGTTGTTTTTCATTTAGAATTTGCTTTATCTGCAATCATGAGTATTTTACTACTTGTGTTCCATTGTGTTTTATGCAATGTTCATTATCATAAGTTTATTGCTTTCTTCAAAGTATTATATCTGAGAAATGAGTAAATTTCCTCAAAGAGATAAATGATATTTGAGATATAGTCTGTAATTCTAACTAGGTAGGCTCCTATGAGTTAGTTGCTATGGTAAATAGATATCTATCTCAGCATAACTTTTCCTAGATACATTTATTTTCTGTGGTATATAATGTTAATGTTAACTGTGTTTCCACATTTAATTTTTCCCAAGAATATATTTTCAATTTTTGCCGGGAGCCGGTCCATCCTTGCTGTTTCAAGGGACCTGGCATATATGGCATACGGTTCTTAATATGTTTGCTCACCTTCCTGGCACTGTGTTTTAACCAAAGTCACCTCTCCGAGAAAGGTTGAATCCCCAGGTAGGGATTTTCCCCTGAAGTTAGGGAGGGAATAAAACCCCTCAACTAAGTGCCAGGTGGGTAATTAATCCCTTTAACTACGAACAATCATGCTTAAACTACACAATCTTTTCTCCCTGGAATGGAGATAAGAAACGCCCTAACCTTTGTAATAGAGATTGATAGGATTGAATCAACTGGTATAAATACAATTGTAACAAGACAGAAACACTCAGAACTTAGAACAGAATCAAGAAGACAGAGCCTACACGGAGCCTAGAGACAGAAGAACTTCGCTGGAGAGAGCATGCCGGAGGATCCTGGAGAGGGACTGGCCTCGGAGCCTAGAGACAGAGCCTAGCAGGAGAACATGGCAAGGGATCCTGGACTGAACCTGACTACAGAGATTGGCAGGAGAACCTGACTGGAACCTGGACACTGAACCTGACTGGAGAGCCTGGACAGAACCTGGCTGGAGATCCGAAGCAGAACCTCTCTGGAGATCCGGGCTAGAGATCCTGGCTAGGCTGCTGATCAACTGAACGCTGTCTCCATATCATTCCTTCTTCACCGACTCCGTCCACACCTTTGGGGACCCCTGGACCTGCTGGGGTTGGACCCCGGCAAATTTTGTTTGTCTAAGCCCTTTTATGATATTACAAATGATAGGACAAATTCTTCAACACACTGATTGGCACTTGGTGTAGTATAGTATTTATTTGTCTTAAGTACAGAGATTCTAGAACAAACGTACTGAAACTATTTGTCAGATAGTGGTAATACATTCTAAAATATTTTAAACATCTAAATATCAATAAAATGAAGAAATGAACTAAAATAGGACCAAATTAAGTAAATGGGAGCTTTAACAGAAATGTACACATTGAAAAAGTTGCTGGTCATAAAATATAGAGATACTAGTTGAAAAAAATTCATAATTGCTCAAAAAGCAAACATTCTCACTAGTACCGTTTTAATTCTACAACTAAACACATAATTTGCATATTTGTGGTGCTAGTCAAATCTTTAAAAGAAAATTGTAAAGAACATAATTGACATCTCCTAAGTGATTGGAGCTGGTTGGGCATGACCTTAAAGTGAATTGTCCTTGAAGGCAATTTTAACTTTTAGAACCTTAGCTAAAGTGTGAGTGATTAGAGAGATTAAAGGAAAAAAGAAACAAGATAGAATTTAAAGAGATGAACACACTAGCAGCAAAAGTAATTTCATTTCTTAGTATTTGCATTTATTAGTGTGATATTCTTAAAATCTATTTAATTAATTGATGAGTATTTTTGGGAAACATTGAAAAAATATTATTTCAGCCTGGCTGGTGTAGCTCAGTGGTTGAGTGTTGACCTATGAACCATATGAACCAGGAGGTCACAGTTTGATACCCAGTCAGGGCACATGCCAGGGGTAGTGGGCTCTATCCACAGTAGGGGGCACGCAGAAGGCAGCCAATCAATGATTCTCTCTCATTATTATTTCTATCTCTCCCTCTCCCTTTCTTTCTCTGAAATCAATAGTTATATATTTCAAAGAAAGGAAGAAATATTGTTTCATATATTCTTCCAACAGCCAAATAAAATGTGATAGATATAGAAAGTTCGTCACAATAATGAAGCAGGGTTTAAAGCAATCAAAACAATGGAGTACTACTCTGCTGTAAAATAAATAAATAAATAAAAATAGGAAATCTTAGCTTTTGCAACAGCCTGAATGAACCTGAAGATTATTATGCTAAGTTAAATAAGCCAGAGAAATACAAATGCCATATGTTCTCACTTATATGTGGAATCTAATGAACAAAATAATACAGACAACAGTGTGACATTAGCCAGAGGGAAAGGGGCATTGGGGAGTAAGTGGGGGGCAATGGGCACATGATATACTATGCAGATGATGTTTTATTGAATTGTACACTTAAAACGGGTATGCTTTTGTGAACCAATGTCACTCAATAAATTAAATTTAAAAAAAAAAACATTTCAGAATGAAAAATATACATACTTTTAAAAAAATCAATTATAAATGTAATCAATTCTGTTATCACCATATTGAGATTGCAGGCATCCTTAGGAAGGGATGCTGCAGGCATTGCCCTGTACTTATGTTACCCACATGACCTCTTTGTTTTGTCAAAAGCTGTAGGGCGCAGCTATAGGGTTAAGCCTCAGACTGAACTGTTGGAAAAGCCACAAACAAGTCCCAGCTTAGAGGGCACAGTCCTTTTAGCATAATTAGGCTTGACCTTATGATACTCCCTAGATCTTATCTGGGTAGCTAATGGGCTGAGGGAGATACAGCAAGTGCTGCCAAAACAAGTGAAACTCACAAGAACATTGTAACTATGGTGACCACTACCTTGTTTACCTCTGACTATAAAATAAAGGCTCAGCTTGCCTCTGGATTTCTCTCTGTGGCCTCAGCCAAGCACAGGAAGACCCACCTAGACCAGCCGTGGGCAAACTACGGCCTGCGGGCTGGATCCGGCCCGTTTGAAATGAATAAAACTAAAAAAAAAAAAAAAAAGACCGTACCCTTTTATGTAATGATGTTTACTTTGAATTTATATTAGTTCACACAAACACTCCATCCATGCTTTTGTTCTGGCCCTCCGGTCCAGTTTAAGAACCCATTGTGGCCCTCGAGTCAAAAAGTTTACCCAGCCCTGACCTAGACCCAGCTTATTCTCTTTGTCTGTCATTTCTTCATCCTTTTGCTGCCCTCACTCAGGCTTTCAAACCCTTGGCTGAGCTGGCTTGGCACAAAAAGCCTTTTAACTTTTACCAGCTATGGCTCAGAATCCAATATTCTCCCAAGCTTATCAATGTATTTAATAACTACATATTTTAGGGCAGTTGTATTTTGCAACAGTGTCCTCATATTCTTACATCAAGTATATCCTAACTATATGAATTGTGTCCTTTGACTTCTATGAAATAAAGATCATTGTTCTCCAATAGAATGCCTATCAAATATTTCATGTTTGAATGTCTGAAATACACATAAAATTGATGATTTTGAGTACTTGCCTATGCCTTTCTAACACTAGGGCTTTACATAAAGTCAATTCTCAGGATGAGATTGATTAAATAGAGAGACCATGCTGTTAAGGATAAAGAACATTTCTGAAAATTGGTACTTACCTGCCAATCTCAGTAATACTACTATTCTAACAGATATTGGAAGGAGTTCTTGTTATCCCTGTAATGTCCATATGAGGACAGTGAATGGGAGATTTACTGCATTTCCATAGGCTTATAGCAAGGAAACAATGGAACTGTGATTCACTCCAGTCCATGTCATTTAGCAAAAGCATTCTCTTTTCCCTAGTTATGATGCACTGGGTTTCACTTTCGGCATGTGAAAGCTAGGGGAGATTCTGAAATTTGACTGGCTCCTTTAGCTTAAGTTCCTATAATCATTTACCTTCTGCTTAAATGGTTATTAAGTTATAAGAAAGTTTTTTTTCCCTTAGGGGAAACAAAAAGGATATCAGAACTGACTATAACATTATGTGAATGATTTTAAGCAAAAGAACATTTTAGGTAGAGCCTTTGCCAATGTTCTTTAGTCAAAATACTAGAATACATATATATGACAGAAAATTATACAAGGAAACATGTTACCTCAGTTTAGTGCTTTGAATTCAATCAGTGTATTAAAGAGTTGAAGACATTTATTACAGCCTATATTTTAGACATTGATCTTAGTCCTGGTTAAGTCTGCTTATCTATCTATCTATCTATCTATCTATCTATCTATCTATCTATCTATCATCTATCTATCTATCTTGCATCATCTATTTGTCTATCTATTATCTACCTCAGCAATTTTCAACCTTTTTCATATCATAGCACACATAATCTAACCACTATAATTCTGCAGCACACCAAAAAATATTATATTTTTGCCAATCTGACAAAAAATATAGGTATCTTTTTGATTCATTCACATCAGACATCTATTATTATGTTGGTTGTTGTCATTTTCCCATTTGACAACTTAAGGGAAAAGAGGTCAGTGCCCCTGACTAAGTAGTCAGGGATTGGATCTTTTAACAATTCTTGTGGCATACCAGTGTGATATGGCATACAAATTTTGTACATAATTGGTGATTAAAATAATCATAAAACATTTGTGCATCTTTATAACTCTCTATGTCATACATACTTTATGACCTTTGACATGTCCCTTTGTGTCCTCTGATTTCTAAAACAGGAAAATCACTGCACTACAGCCCAGCTTTCTCATTAGCAAATGTTTCTGATATTATGAAACAGGAATATAGCAGAAGACCTTGATTTAAAAGTGCTAATTGGTTTAGAGAATCTATTAAAAAGCACAACTAGCAAAACACTAAATATCCGGTTTGGCTCAGTGGATAGAGCGTCAGCCTGCATACTGAAGGGTCCCAGGTTTGATTCCGGTCAAGGGCACATGCCCAGGTTATGGGCTCAATCCCCAGTGGGGGACTTGCAGGAGGCAGCCGATCCATGATTCTCTCTCATCATGGATGTTTCTATTTCTCTCTCCCTCTTCCTTCCTCTCTGAAATCAATAAAATCATATTTAAAAAAAATACTAAACATCCCGATAAAGAAAAAACACACAAAAACCTACAGTAGCTATGGGGTAGTAGGTATTTGACAGTGATTAATTTGAAGATTTCCAGTTTATCTCTGCAGGTATGGGTAATTAAAGACAAACTAGGGAAAAATATCTTTATCTTCTCATTCTAAATCATCATAAGGCAGGTCTCATTATTTCTATTGTCCATACCTCCCAGCCCTCAACACTTATTCTTACCACTCTAATCTTTTTAAAGTTAAACAAATCGTACTTCTAGGCTGATAGATAAGTTATTATTTGTGATATGTAAGGGACCTATTTTAAAATATCAACTAATCCTACAAATAAAAGCTCATTTTCAATGATTAAAAAAAAAAAGCAATGACAACTAATGATTTTGAAATCCTGACCTAAATGATCAAAGAACTATGAGTGTAGAGGAAAACTTCTAGAAGGGAGAATATTATCTATAAAAGGCAGACCTTGGGGATTTCTTCCATATATCATACAGATCAGACCATAGTGAAACAAACAGCAGGCATCTACTCCCAACTCACCACCCTGAGCAGATGCTGCTTTAGACACCGGATATCAACAGAGCACAATCTGGCTACCGTGCTCCATCACTAGCATTTTCTTGTTGGAAGGCTGTGCTTGGATGCTGATCCTAAAGACAGGTGAAAGAAAGACAAAGGCCACTTTCCTTAGAGCAGCACCTCAAAAAGAGATTAAGTAGAAAAATTCCACTCCTGCGATGATGCAGTCCATGTTCTAAGCCTCACTAGTGCCTGGATCCTGAGCCGGGAAATGACTCTGATAGTAACTAATCAACCAGTTATACATACAGGTCTAGGACAAAAGGCCACAAAAAACAAGGGATGACGGTCACCAATACACTGAGAAAGTTTGGTCTAATATATCCACAGTAAATTCTGAGTTATATAAACAAGTACAAAGAACAATTCTTTTTTATTACCCCTAGAACACTACCACATTTTTGTTACATTACTTTCACATAACCAAAACTCAATACATTGGAATAATCAGCTCTGAAAGTCACATATTTTGGCCAAAATGAAAAAATAAGGAAAATTAATAACATAAAGATATAAAACTTTGCAACCCACACATCCGTATAAAAAATTCACCTTAAAACTTTTTTATAAATAATAACTTATTTAGGTAATTTAAGTCAATCAAAGTATTACATATAACTATGTATGGCAGACAGCCAAACCTAAAAATAGAATAAATAATCAGTTCTAAAAAGTCTACTTATCAAACATGAAAGAAATAAGTAACTAAAAGAGTTTATAAATATTATAAATATGACTAGATTATAATTATTGAATTAATAAATAAATCTGGAATAGGGTGAACTACAAAGACTTAATAAATATATCTAGAAACATTTAAGTGGGCAATATAAAACATACACATACACAAATCTCTGTCAAGATTAATCAATAAATGGGGGGATGAGCAAAACATTGACAAAGAGAAAGCTTAAAACTTCCAATAAAGAAGCAATCAAAATATTCTAAACATTTAATTCCTACTTTGGGTAATATAGAAGGTCAGTTACCCCTCCCCACAAATGTTCTTCTGCAAAGTTCATCTAGATTCTTGATAAATTACAGCAAATACACCTTTCAACATTCTTCTAGACTTGCTAGAAAGTAATGAGCCACCCCCCACCCCCACCGAAATAAAAAAGAATATAAAGCCGTGAATGAAGCAAGAAGTACCAAAGGTTAAAACAACTTGAAAAATGTATTTGTTTATTAGACACATGTCTACATTTGAACTAAAATGGAATTCTATGCTTTGTGATCTTGGGAAGAAGTTGGGGTCTAATCTTAGACTCCTTTATACTTGAAATTAGATGATGGAAAGTAGCCAATAGCAGTTCAGGGAAAAATCAAAATCCTTGCTGGAAGAAGGCAAGATTAAGATCCTCTGGATTACCACAAAATAAGGCTCATAATTATGAAAAATACCAGACATTCAACAATACAAAATTACTCTAAGTGACTATCACTAATTGGAATGCAAATTTTAAACCCTCATGGAGATGAGTTTGGCAACATTTATCAAAATATTTTAAGCATGTACCTTTAACTCATTCCATATCTAGCTCTAGCAATCTATGTCAGATACACTGGCAAAAATACATAATGACACATGCACAGAATATGAATTGTGGCTTTACTTATAATAACCAATGAATAAAACTATTCACATTTTATCAATATGGATGGGGAAAATAAAACATGGCTTATCTGTAAATGAAAATTTTGAATATAAAAAGGATTGAGGAAGGTCTTTCTATGCTATAGAATAATTGCTAGAATACTTTTTTTAAATTAAAAGAAAAAATGAAATGTAGAACATTGTTCATAGCATACTTCATATAAAACATATTTTTTTGTTTGAAAGAGAAATATGTGTTTGTGTTCATATGTATATGTATTTGGTATGTGTATATATATTTTGCTTATATTTTTTTAAAAAAATGAGGGTAGAATAAGCAAAAATTCATAAATGTATAACAAATCTGAGGAGTGAGGAAACAGGTAAGACTTCTCTGAATTTACCTTGATTTTAGAATAGTTTAATGTTTTACATAAGTAAAAATAAATCAAAATGAAAGTAAAGTACTACCTAAAATTGAAAGTGAGTAAAAAGAACCTTTCTCCCAATTTAATTCTCAATATTTCTATAATAAAGTAACTTTGCCTCTATTTTTCATTTATCAGTGGTGATGTCCTAATTTTTGGAGAAGAGAAAGTAGTTCAAGTGCTCTGACTCAGTTAAATGTTCATTCCTTTACTTCACAATATATTTCTTGTTATTATTTCATTACTTCCTGAAATTGAAATGTCTTTGAATCATGGGGAGGGGACCAAGGACAATGTTAATTTATCAAAAAAAAAAAATTCACAAAGCAAGCAACACTCTATACAGGGTTTAAAGATTAATATGATTAGGTAGGAAAATATCATGAAGATGTATATTATTAGTATTAATATTCAGCCCTTTGCAGAATAAAAGTATCTTTCTTTTTAGCATTAAGATTTTTATTAATTACATAGATATCTGAAAAATATTTTCTGGTAATATATAATACTTAAACACTATATTTAGAGATTTGTGCTTTCTTTTGATGCCTTTGAAATCATTAAACTGTGTCATTTTCTTCCTAGGTAATAATTTTCTATATTATAGCTGTCCTTCCTATAAAAGGTTCACATTAAATAATAGATTTTAAAAATCACTGTACTTGGAATTCTATCATCATCTCACTCACTGGGACTCTGTGACACAGTTGCCTAAGAGAATTTGGCTGATTGCTTAAACATAAGATTAAGTAAATGGAAAACAAAAGCAGTAGAAACAGTTTGATTCTTTCTATAGGGGCTCTCCAAATACCACGTCACTAGAGAGAACACTTAGTAAGCACAGCATAAGAAATTGGGTCTGGAAAATGCAAATTACTGAAAATTCTCTCTTGGAAGAAAAGGAATAGGTGAGCTTGAATAAATGCATGTGGGTAAAGCCAAGGCAAAGAAAACAAAAGAAAGAAATATCTTCCAGTGCCTACACTTGAGCAGAGACAGGTTGCACCTTGGCTCACAAAGGCCTTGGGAATAGGAGAAGGAGACGGAGGAAGAAGTCTGCAGGACTGCAGTCTCTGCTCTGGCCTCCTGCAAGGTGCACAAAGGGAGTCTCTACACTGATGTGATGTGTGTGTTTTCCTTGCGCCTGAACTCAATGGGAGAATTCCAGAGGCAAAAGAAGATGCTCTGCTACCCTGTAATCCAGAATAACATAAGAAGAAAAACTGAGATTGTAACATGCAATTAAAATATGTATTTATTATTTACAAAAGTAAAAACCTTCATTTGGAATTTCTTTTTTTAAGCCATGAGGAAGAAATTCTCCATGGATAGCATTAGATGTGGCTTTGGTAATGTTTTAAGATCAATTATTTGAGTAGCATGCTGAATAAAAAGGGGAAGTTGAACAGAACTGAAAAAGGGAAAAGAAACAATGGGGTTAGAAGGAAATAACTGGTAAAATAAATTGGTCCCTCTCAGCACTGAGAAGATACAGGCAGCTCAAAACAACTGAGTCTGAAGGAAGATTGCATTGATGTTGTTGCCTGCACTTTGAAGTCTCTAATTTTTTTAACAATTCGGTCTTTGGGTATCAAGTAGCACAGGGCTATATTTCTCAAATCTTTTTAATACCTGGCCTTTTTGTGACTGATTAATTGTTAAAAGAAAGATGGCCTGCAGAAAAATAGAGGAATAACTAGATAGCAAAGAAATATTGAAACAGCCAGGTTAGAATTACATTAGTAAAAATAACTGTAATTGTAGTAACTAGCATTTATTTATCATTAACTTTCAGGCACTTTGCATATATAAGATATATAGTGTACATAAATAAGGTATTTTGCATATATCAGACATTTTTTATAAATAATCAATGCATTTATTATCTCCATTCTATAGATCAGCGGTTCTCAACCTGTGGGTCGCGACCCCTTTGGCGGTGGAACAACCCTTTCACAGGGGTCGCCTAAAACCATCCTGCATATCAGATATTTACATTACAATTCATAACAGTAGCAACATTACAGTTGTGAAGTAGCAATGAAAATAATTTTATGGTTGGGTCACAACATGAGGAACTGTATTTAAAGGACCAGAAGGTTGAGAACCACTGCTATAGATGATAAATCTGAGGATGAGGGATGGTTCTAACTGATCTATAATAATAAAAGCATAATATGCTAATTAGACTGGACAGATGAACGACCGTCCAGACGTCCTTCTGGACATTCTTCCAGATGAAGTCAGGGCTGCAAGGGCTGAGGCAAACCACCTGGCTGTGAGGGCCAAGCCCCTTGCACAAATTTCATACATTGGGCCTCTAGTCTCTATATACAATTGCAAACTATCAGAGAGAGAGCTTGAACCTAACCAGTCTGACTTCAGAGTTTAAGAGTTTAACTGACCTACCATGTCACCTCTCTTTAAGCTCTGCATTGTCTCTTGCATAAAGCACTTAATTTATGCACACCAGCCATCACAGATCTTCTCAACCTAAATGATTTGTACACTAACACAAAAATGACTTAAAGACACAATGAACCCAGCAATGTCATTCCTAGGTACATACTGAAGAGAAATACAAATGTAAGTGCACCAAAAAGATGTATGAGCATGTTCACAGCAGTACTGTTCCAACAAAAAGTAGAAAATTACTCAAATTTCATCAACTATACAATGGATCAGAAAGTCATGGTGTATTTACACAATGGAATGTTATACAATGACTAGAGGCCTGGTGCACAGATTTATGCACTGGTAGGGTCCCTCAGGTGGCCTGTGCCCTCTCGTAATATGGAACCCTAGGGAGATGTAGCAGTGTGGGTAGTGTCAGGTGGCTGGGGGGAGCCCAAGCTGGGGCTGGGCACTGCTCCTGCTCATCCTGGCCCTGACACACCTGCTACTGCCATCGCCACTCAGAAGTGCACTGGCCACCAGTGGTAACTCCTCCATTGAGCATCTGTCCCCAGGTGGTCAGTGCGCATCATAGCTACTGGTTGACCAGTCATTTGGTTGTTCAGTCGCTTAAGCTTTTATATATATAGACTAGAGGCCCAGTTCACGAAATCTGTGCACGTGGTGGGGAGGAGTTGTCCCTCAGCCTGGCCTGCACCCTCTCCAATCTGGGACCCCTCAGGGGATATCTGACTGCAGGGATCGGGCCTAAACCAGCAGTTGGACATCCCTCTTACAATCTGGGACTGCTGGCTCCTAACCACTCACCTGTCTGCCTGACTGACTGCCCCTTACCACTTCTGCCTGCCAGCCTGATCGCCCCCTAACCACTCCCCTGTTGGCCTGATTGATGCCTAACTGCTCCCCTGCTAACTGCTCCCCTGCTGGCCTGATCACTCCCAACTGCCCTCCCCTGCTGGCCCTATCATCTCCAACTGCCTTCCCCTGCCATCCTGATGACCCCCAACTGCCCTCCCCTGCCGGCCATTTGTGGCAGCCATCTTGTGATGACATGAGAGCATCATATGAGGGCGCAAGGACCACCCAGGCTTTCTTTATATATATATATATATATATATATATATATATATATATATATATATAGAGAGAGAGAGAGAGAGAGAGAGAGAGAGAGAGAGAGAGAGAGAGAGACATGCATGAACCATATTTCTACAAAACAATATGAATGAATATAACCAACAAAATGCTGAGCAGAATCCAGATACCAAACACTACATCCTGTATGCCTCTATTTTATGTATATAAATTCAAAAACAGATTAAATCTTCTGCAGTGATGGCAATGAAGATAGCAGTTACCTTTAGAGTAAGTAAAGCTGGAAAGGACTACATGGGTCCTTCTGGGGTTCTGCTAATTTGTGGCCTCTTGATCTGGAGGCTGGCTACAATACATATTCAATTTTAGAAAATTAATCAATTCGTTCATTCTTATGTATACATAGTGTCTATCAAAAATATATATTTTTAAAAGCCACAGTGCGCTGGCAAATTAAAAAGTGTGTCCCCATAACTTACTTCAATTAATAGACAATTTATTTGAAATTAACCCTCTCTCAGACCAATAAACCATCTTTTTCTTCAACACATTCTCAATTTCATATGCAAAAAGATATCTGGATATTATTTAGACTTAAAAAAAGAAGGAAATTTGCCATTTGTGACAACATGGATGAATCTAGAGGACATTATGCTAAGTGAAATAAACCAGATACAGAAAGAAAAATACTGCATTATCATTTATACATAAAACCTAAAAAAAAAAAATCTAATTCATTAGCAACAGAGGTAGAAAAGTGGTAACCAGAGGTGGGGTAGTGGGGAGGCGGGGAGAAAGGGATAATCTCTTACTTTTTCAAAGAGGTATTTTTCTTAATAATCTATCCTGCTACCCTCAAATATTTACTTTGTTTCCTCCTTACTTCCTTTCCTCAGGTTAAAAAACACATTTAAGTTTTCTCCCAAATGGAAGAAAGAAAGAAAAAATTCATCACTTCCAAATCACCTTTTAGCAAAACATCTAGCATCTTTTTTTCTTTTTTTTAATAATCAGGTTAAAACAAACTATATGCTCCATCCTCTCTTTCTTCTTATGCTTTAGCCCACTGAAATCAGGCTCCCATTTCTGACTATTCATCAAAACATTTCTGACAAAGTTCATCAATGTTTTCTTAATTAATTAATCTATCTTCATGTATATGTATTTGGTGACCTTTGGCACTAATTTCTCTTTCTTACTCTGAAACCTCTCCCTCAGCTTTTGAGTTAGCAGTCTCCCCTCATCATTCTCCTATTTCTCTAATGATTTCTTCTAAGTCACATCTGTGGACTCGCTTGTTTCAGCCCCTTCTTACATGTTGGTGAATCTGAGGATACTGTTCACAGTTTATTTTAATCTCACTTTGTATAATCTTAGACAATGGAAACCACACTTATAAATTCAATTACTGTATGCTAATCGTACCCAAGTCAATGAATTTAGGCCTGAAATGCAGGGCATCGGTGAAGAACTTGTCACTTAGGGGCCATCTGGATGTCCCCTAAGATGAGAAAGCACATTTCTTGGGTTAGTCTGCTTCTCTCTACTCCCTAACTCAATTACTAACTCAGGTTCATCATATTTCTAAACTAGGAAAATAGGTGCTTCTTGTCTTGAATTTTTCCTCTTACTCATTCTACCCTCACACTTTATCCATTGGCAAGTCCTATAGATTCTAATCATGATGTGTGTAAGGATCTTCCCTCTGCATCTCCACTATTGCTATGTTGGTTGGGATTTGCATCATTTCTCACTGAGTCCATTGCTCTGACTTCCCAAATCACCTCCGTACCACACAGCTTCCGGTCAGTCTTATCTTCCTGATAATGCAGAACAGGTCCCATGGCTGCCAGGATTGCATACCTACAATGGTTCTCATTGTCCATAGACCGTCCCACAACAACTGCTGCTCTATATTTTGTCATGCCTTTCTCTTCATGTGCCAACAACTGGTGGGTAGCCTAGCTAATTACAGCTATTTAATGTACTATGTTGTTTTATACCCTTGTGTATTTCTCCACTGAACCAAGAATGTCCATACTTTCTACTTGCTTAGTTTTCTGGCATTTTTTGAATATTTCAAAAACCTATTGGGAAAAATATATAATTGCTCTGTACTTCCCTGCTATTATTGTAAGACTAACTCCAAAATTCTAAATTCCCAAACAAGCAAATATCAGCATCTAAGCACACCAGTTTGCATTGTACACAATCTGCTTCCAAGGCAACCAAATGCCTAAGAAGGCACATGCCACCTCAGCTCTGGGGTTGGCCATCTTTGTTCATTTATATGCTAATTCAAATGCAAAGCAATATGATGTAACAACGATAGTTATTCCAGAAGACTGTGTGCCTAATACCTTTTTAACACACAATTTAATATTGTAATTCAGGGACCAGCAGTAAAACTTATTGCTTTCTGTTGTTTTGCAAATCTGTTGATTATTTCCTTAAGGAGATAGTGTCAAACACTGACTTCTCAGATGAAAGGGCAGCAAAATCTTAAAATCTGTTCCAGCTCATTGGACTTCTTAGTTAGGCACACAAATGTTGTAAGTTAAATGACTGTGTAAAACAACAATAAAAATATGAGTGATAGGATATAATATAAAAGTCTGCCCTCTCAGCAGAGAGTACAGTATTCCTAAGTGAAAGAGCCACTCTTTCATTACGAGGCTCACTAAAAGAGTGATTACTTTGGTTTTAAAAATCGGTTTAATAAAAATCCATGATCAAAACATTTAACTAATGCCAGCCTGGTGTGGTTCAGTGGTTAAGTGTCCACCTATGAACCAGGTGATTATGGTTTGATTTCCCATCAGAGCACATGCCAGGGTTGAGGGCTCAATCCCTAGTAGAGGGCATGCAGGGGGCAGATGATCAATGATTCTGTCTCATCATTGATGTTTCTCTCTTCCTCTCTCTCAGAAATTATATATATAGTAATTTTTATAGCACTAATAGACTAATATTTTTATTAAATTACTTTACAAATATTACATTGATTTTAAAACCCAGTCTATGCAGATAGTAAATTCTGTTATCTCCATTACTTAATAGAGACTACATATTAAAATTTTCAAGTTCCTACAATACCAGTTACTCATATGTGGCCGAGAGACAGGTTCCTTTATGTATTTAGTCAATTTGTGTTTAACAGATTAGAGCTACATAAACAATTGTGCCTTTATATTTCAGCATTTTCTGACTTCCTTTTTGTCAAAATTTCTTAAGATTACAGCATTCTAAATTTCAATTATTTCTTGTTCTCTAGTACATATATTTTTAAAAAATATATTTTATTGATTTCTTACAGAGAGGAAGGGAGAGGGATAGAGAGCTAGAAACATCTATGAAAGAGAAGCATCAATCAGCTGCCTCCTGCATACCCCCTACTGGGGATGTGCCCGCAACCAAGGTACATGCCCTTGACCGGAATCGAACCTGGGACCCTTCAGTCTGTAGGCCGATGTTCTATCCACTGAACCACACCGGTCAGGGCTCTAGTACATATTAAACATCAACATTACTAGAGAGATAATCTTGAAAATTGGATGGAATATAATCCATAAAGACCACCACATCTCATAAAAATAGTACCACTTAGCAATGCCATTCATGAGGCACCTAACTTATACTACCTTGTTCTATAGTTTTTAACTGTGACTGTCTATGTAACTTAAGTGTAAATGTATGAGGTCAAGGATTTTGACTCATATATCTCGGTACTCCCCAAACAACTAGCATAAACCACTCACTACACATAGCAGGCATAGACTGTTTATTAATTTATTGCTTGAGATACAGAAATAATTAGAGTAATATGGATTTGTTTTGAAAGAGCTGAGCTTTAGTAATAAAAGAAGGTGTAGAAAATGTTTAAATGGTTGAGGGATGGGAAGAAAAATTAGAAGAGCTACAATCTAGTGTACCGGACATGCATTCAGGTTGCTTTGAGAAAACAAAACCTGGGCATATGGTTTAAAAAAGACCAAGTCACAGGTACAAGAGAAACTCTTAACAAATATTGTATTTTTTAAAAAATATATTTTTATTGATTTCAGAGAGGAAGGGAGAGGGAGAGAGATCATTGATCACCTGCCTCTTTCATACCCCCTACTGGGGATCTAGCCCGCAACCTGGACATGTGCCCTTGACAGAAATCAAACCTGGGACCCTTCAGTCTGCAGACAGATGCTCTATCCATTGTTTCAAACCAGCTAGAGCCCCTAACAAATCTTTTAAATTTTTATGGTGATTTTTAAGTAGTGCAAAAGGCAAATAAGCAGGAATTCATGACTCTTTAAATATGGAGTGAAAGTGAAGGGACTCAAGAACTGCATCCAGATTTTAATCCTAAAAGCTTTAGGCTCTGGAACCTTGAGTACTGGTCACCTGAGTTTATTCTGACCCACTGTTTTGGGGTGTACTTGCTGTCTAGACATTGATGAGCACAGAACATCTCAGAGAACTAGAGGGATAGAGGTCTCCTCTATATTTGAAAATTCTGATCTATTAATCAGCTATGTAAGTATCAGTCAGAAAAAAACAGGGTGTAAAACAATGTGCATGTATTTCTACCCAGGCTATGCTCCTATATTGGCAATGGTAGAACAAGAAAGCAAGCCCAATTACACAGGCACATTTCAAGCAAATGTGTGTGTTCCTCTCTAGAAACATTCATCATTGTAAACTCAGGCACAAGGACAATAGAAAGTGATGTTTATTCTTAGCTGGGTTTTTACAATTCACATTAAACAATGGGAGAAGCAATGAAAGTAAATGGTTTTGTAGAGAGAATTAAATAAACCATAGATTCTAAGCTTATACAGAGGGATGTGAAGGCATAAACTTGGCTACTGAGCATAAGAAAGTGATGGCAATATGCTAGAGCTCTCTATAAGGGGGAGTGTAACAAAGGGTTTATTAAAGTATGCGAGCTAGAAAGGAGTAGGAGGCAGCAAGAAGAGAGGATGGTTAATACAGGTATCAGTGATAGTGTGGCTGAAGTGCCATGGAGAAAAGAGAAAACTGAGACATCACAGTCCTGAAAGGAGCATTCATGTGATGGTGCAGTTGCCAATAAAACGGTGGTAGAAAGGCCAGTGGGGAGCAGGGGAGGCAGAGGATGGGAAAGTTAAAAGAAATAGCTGTCATGCCTGGCCAATGTGGCTCAGTGAATTGAACATTGTTCCATGCACCAAGTGGTTGTTAGTTTGATTCTGGTCAGGGCATATGCCCAGGTTGCAGGCTTGATCCCCAGTAGGGGGCGTGCAGGAGGGGGCATGCAGGCTTGATACCAAGTAGGGAGTGTGTTTCTATCTTCTGTCCGTCTCTCTTCCTCTCTCGCTAAAAGCATCAATAAAAACATATTTTTTTAAAAAAAAAGGAAAAGAAAAGAAAAGAAATGGCTGTCAAAAGCCCTGGGCTTTGGAAAAGAAGGGAAGAAATTATTTGAAAGAAGCTATAGAGAGCAAGGGAAATGTGTGTCCCAGGCCTAACATATGTAGACTGTGAAAGAACACAAGGAAATAGCCTTGTTTGCAGATGGCTTCATCGGGGCTGAGCAGATTTCATGTGGGGAGGGCAGGGAAGCTTCTGAGATAAGGTTTAGGATATAAAGGTCTTTGCTGTTGGTAATGACCATCAGCCATCAAAAGGAAAACCCAGGAGGAGCTGGGGGCAGAAAATGAGTCAGGAAAGATGCACAAAGTGGTATGACACTGAAAGAAGGAGTCTTCACCCCAGGTCTTCGGTGCTAAGTGAAGTAATTAGGAAAGTAAGGCATGAGGGATTAATCCTGACAGTCTCTGGGGGAAAGCTGAGTCACCAATTTAAGTTGAAAGTAAGGGGTCACAGACAATTTACACAAGACTCTTGAGAATAAATGAGCTCACCTGAACATCAGGAACTCATTTTGCTGGCTTTTTTAGTGCTGTCCTAGACAGAATATTCAATAGACTGTCAACCTAAGAGACATCCAACCCTGTAGAGAATTTTTAGAACAGTTGATTTGAGCCAAACAGAGGATATGCCTGGAAGCAAGATCTCACAGACAGAAAAAAAAAAAATGTTTTGGAAAATAGCAGTCTGCGGTTTCTTTTATGCATTTGAGATTAAGGAGGGAACATGAAGAGCACATGAAGGTGGGAGAAAGCAAGACAGGGATTGGATTACAAGATACTTAAATGTATGTGCTCTCTTGGGGGCTGTCAAGCTTTAGAAAGAGGTGTCTGAAAGGATTTTTCACAAATTAGGAGTGTGAAAGAGGCATTACAAAGGTGTGTTAACCTAGTTGCACAGAAACAGAGGACAGGACTTGCTTAAGGCAAGGATAAGCCTTTTAGTAAAGAAGTTATATGTCCGTCATGACCAGTACAGTAGGAATTTATGACCATATCACCCTGGTTACTTTCCATCAAACCCCTTTTTTGTCCATAGGCCTAGCAATAATGTCTAGGATGCTCCAGCAGAGTGTCATGTAGGTTCAGTTAGCAGAGAGTAATGTTCTAAATATTTGTTGAAGGAGTGACATTTATGTGTTTTCTTTCAGCCCTTTACTTGAAATTGGCCACCTCTAAACCATTTGAGGAAGGCATTTTCCCCAGCTCTGCTTCTGATGCCCTCTGCCAACACTGCCCTGGGGCCACCCTGTTGACCAGGCTGCCACCATCACTGATTTGGCTCTGTAGCCCTGTCCCTGAGTTCTATGTAGAAAAGAAGAAAATGACTTTCTCTGTAAGTCTCCTTCCTAGGACAGCCCTACTTCCCTTGGTTCCTCAAGGTCATTCTTCAACCTGTACATTGTAACATTTTTCTATATACCACCTGATCATTGAGAGACATATGAATACTATATCTTAGCCTTTTTTCTCACTCTCTTCTCCCATCTCTCTTTCTTGCCTACTCTCACAATCAGCAACCTCTCTCTCTCTAGTAGCCTCCTTACCTTAAATATCAAATCATGCAAATATATATATATATATATATATATATATATATATATATATATATATATATTTGGAAGTCACTTTCCCAACACATCTCTTTTATGATTCAATAAAAATTATCAAAAGACTTATTTGATCAAGTTGCCTTAAAAATCTATTTGTCTAATCTTTCTCCTAATTTATAGTACATAATATTATCCTAAAAGAGTGTATTTTTATACATTATTTCTTAGCCAACTACATAGCAAAAGTTTCATTATGATTAGGAATATATCAACCCTGTTACCCAAAGTTGTCATATTTTGCAATTCTCATAGTGATGCCTACTAATAGGGGTTGATGGGAAAAAAGGATTAGTAAATGGGCCCAAAGAAAACAAATATATTTCTTAATTAATACCCATGTCTAGATAGCCCTAATGTGATGGAAATTTTTAACTCTTTAGTAATGTATTTCAATTATTAAGTAATTTATACAAGTAAGATATGTATGTAACAAGTCACATAAATGAACGTCATTTCTAAATTAAATAAAAGAGTATCTGACAAAGAATAATCCTCAGGTATCAATAAAACATTTTTATTATATTACACATGTAGACTTTTTATTAAAAAATTGAAATACCTGATATAGATAATTCATGCTATAATCTGATATAAAATTTTTACCCTTCAATTTTTTCCAGAAATGTAATTATTAAATTCATATAAAAATTTAATAATAAACAGAGGATATAGAAGAAGGTTAGCAGCATCATATTTATCTACTAATTCATGAGACTGTGAGTAATACAAAATCACATATATCTGGGAAGTCATTTAACTTGTCATGCCTAAGATTTCTTTTCCTATTTACTTTTAAAGTTAATACTATTGATATATTCACAAGGTTGTTGAAAGGTATGAGTAACATAAAATTGTAAAGCAGTTTAGAAATATAAAGTGCTACATAAATACTTGAAGATGGCTATCTTCTGTAAAGAAAGTCTGAATTTCTATTCATTTCATCAGTATGAAATGAAACTCTCATATTACTTGAGTGTTATGAGAAAGAAATAAAATCTAAATTCTTCATACATAATGAAGAAATAGTTGACATAAAATGAATGGTGACATGAAATTTACATATTTCAGCTCTTACCTGACCTTTTCACATTCTCTAAAATCTTTGCCTACGATAAATGGCTACTTAGTCATTCAGAAAATCAAATTCAATTGGGCCAAATACTTTGTAATAAAACTGTCTCATAAACTAAATTTTCCTCTGAAGAAACTACTCATGAAAAGAAATATAAGTATCAGTTGAAATATTGTCCCTAGGAGAATAATTTAAACTTCTGTAGAGAATTATTTTACTGATTTTTAAAAAACGCTCAGTCATTGACCCAGTGTGTGACCCTACACAAGTTCTTTAACTCTGAGCCTCAGCGTCTACAGCTATAAAAGGACAATAACACCTGTCTCACCAAGTAACTGTATCATGTTAGATATGTGAGAATTTATTAAACATATTTCTTGGATGTTTACATCTAAGGAAGAATCTTTAACACTATGATTCTCACTTTTTGAAATGTTTTGACTTTGATTGTTTTAAGACAAGCAGAATGTACAGCCATATACCTCCCTTGCTTGCTCCCTGTTTGCAGAGGTGAAAATTTAGTAAAAGCAACATTTAATAAAGAAACACAATATGAATTAGTCTTAACTTAGTGTAGTTTTAGAAAAAAATAGTTCATTTGTAGACATGGATTTATATAATAAATATATTTTATAACCCAGAGATTATTATGGTATCATTGGTGGTATGTTGCAAACTGTGTATGTAGTATATTCAGATTTTAACTAGTTCATTGCTCTTGAGATTTATTCACATAAATTGGCATCTTCAAGCCCTGTCAACTCTGCTACCTTTAGCCATAAATAAAATTGCCAGACATGGATCTTTATTAACTGACCAAAGTAAATGTAACTTTTTGTTACATATATATATATATCAACATCCAATTTAACTAACGTATATTTCTTAAGTGAGTCTGTTTAGATCACTTAAATCTAAGTATTAAAACAATATAGGAGTGTATAAAATAAAGATAATTATAATCCTGGAACTATAAAGGGAGAAAATTCTCTAGAATTTGATATGTATAGGTGTACATATTTCTGTATGTGGATGACATATATAATAAAGATAATAATAATACATTATAAAAATGGGATTGTAGACCCACCAGTGTGACTCAGTGATTGAGCATTGTCCTATGAACCAGGAGGAAACTGTTTGATACCTAGTCAGGACACATGTTGGGGTTGGGGGTGGGGGGTAGATCCCCAGTAGGGGGTGTGCAGGAGATAGCCAATCAATGATTCTGTCTCATCATTGATATCTCTCTCTCTCTCTCTCTCTCCCTTCCTCTCTTAAATCAATAAAAATATATATTTTTTAAATGGTATTATATTATAGACTAGTGGCCCAATGCACAAAATATGTGCAAGGGGCTCTGCCCTCGCAGCCCCACTTGCCTCGGCTGGCCCTCACAGCCCAGGCTTCATCCAGAAGGTCATCTGGAAGGTCATCAAGAAGGTAGTCTGGACGGTTGTTCTGCTGTTTATTCTAATTAGTATATTAGCTCTTTATTATATAGGATGGTGCACTCTAACTTGCTTTTTTCCCATTTAACATCCCATAACTAACTACAACCTATTTATCTATGTATCTATGTATCTATCATCTATCTATCTATCCATCATCTATCTATCTATTTATCATTTATTTATATATCTACCTATTCGTGTGACCATTTTCACATTTGCCCTTCCCATGCAAGCTTCTGTAATGTATGGTATAAAAAATAGTAAAGTAGGGAATCTAGAAATGGAATTCTCAAAGTGAGGACAAAAAAGTGGGCAACAGGAAAGTTTGTCAGCAGATAGCAGGGTCCTCCTGACAAAATAAAAGCAGATAGCAAGCTCAAGGTCAGGGAAATACTGTAGCCCTTGGAAGACAGCATGGTAAACATAAGAGACCCAATGATAGAGAATCTGGAGTTTTTGTTTATTAGACAAACATACTAAGTCAAATAGAATCCTAATTATTGAAACGTAAGTCTGAGGTTATACACAGGGCAGAGTACGGAAGAAAGCATTGGGAATCTGAAACAAGGAAAAATCAAAACAAAAAAACCCAAAACGCATTCTTCTGTTTTCTGAAATGTGTCAAGCTCTTTCTCATTTTAAGATTTTCACATATGTTTTTACTCTCTTATTTAAATGTATACCCCCTGATATTCTTTCATTGACTCTCCCACATATATCCTTTGAAACCTTCCTCATGTTTCATAAAAATATACACTTGAAACTTTTATGATCTTATTGAGCAATGTCACCCCAATAAATTTTGTTTTAAAAAATTCTTAAAAAATAATACAGTTTACATTGAATGGGAATTATATAAACCATCCTATGTAATAAAAGGCTAATATGCAAATTGACCTAACAGTGGAACAACCAGTTGCTATGACACACACTGACCACCAGGGGGCAGACACTCAATGCAGGAGCTGCCCCCTGGTGGTCAGTGCGCTCCCCCAGGGGAAGTGCCACTCAGCCAGAAGCCCTGACCCTCTCCTGCCTCCGCAGCAGCGCTAAGGATGTCCAACTGTGGGCATAGGCCCGCTACCCTCAGTCGGACATCCCTCGAGGGCTCCCGGACTGTGAGAGGGCACCCCCATGAGTGCACGAATTTCGTGCACCGGGCCTCTCATCAATAATAAAGGTAAAAGTTTAAAAATATATTATCTCAACTTGTTAATTAACTGGAAAAACATGATGGCACAGCTTGGTATGGATGAACTCTGAATACTCCAGGATCTTATTAACCTAATGGAGTCTCTAATCTGTTATCACAGTTCCCAGTCTCTTTGCTCTGGATTTCACAAGGCTTTATTTGTTTGTACATCTTCAAACTTCCTTGAATAAGGGTGGTAAATAAAAAGAACATGGCCCAACCATAGTGGCTCAGTGGTTGAGCATTGTCCTATGAACCAGGAGGAAACTGTTTGATACCTAGTCAGGACACATGTTGGGGTTGGGGGTGGGGGGTAGATCCCCAGTAGGGGGTGTGCAGGAGATAGCCAATCAATGATTCTGTCTCATCATTGATATCTCTCTCTCTCTCTCTCTCTCCCTTCCTCTCTTAAATCAATAAAAATATATATTTTTTAAATGGTATTATATTATAGACTAGTGGCCCAATGCACAAAATATGTGCAAGGGGCTCTGCCCTCGCAGCCCCACTTGCCTCGGCTGGCCCTCACAGCCCAGGCTTCATCCAGAAGGTCATCTGGAAGGTCATCAAGAAGGTAGTCTGGACGGTTGTTCTGCTGTTTATTCTAATTAGTATATTAGCTCTTTATTATATAGGATGGTGCACTCTAACTTGCTTTTTTCCCATTTAACATCCCATAACTAACTACAACCTATTTATCTATGTATCTATGTATCTATCATCTATCTATCTATCCATCATCTATCTATCTATTTATCATTTATTTATATATCTACCTATTCGTGTGACCATTTTCACATTTGCCCTTCCCATGCAAGCTTCTGTAATGTATGGTATAAAAAATAGTAAAGTAGGGAATCTAGAAATGGAATTCTCAAAGTGAGGACAAAAAAGTGGGCAACAGGAAAGTTTGTCAGCAGATAGCAGGGTCCTCCTGACAAAATAAAAGCAGATAGCAAGCTCAAGGTCAGGGAAATACTGTAGCCCTTGGAAGACAGCATGGTAAACATAAGAGACCCAATGATAGAGAATCTGGAGTTTTTGTTTATTAGACAAACATACTAAGTCAAATAGAATCCTAATTATTGAAACGTAAGTCTGAGGTTATACACAGGGCAGAGTACGGAAGAAAGCATTGGGAATCTGAAACAAGGAAAAATCAAAACAAAAAAACCCAAAACGCATTCTTCTGTTTTCTGAAATGTGTCAAGCTCTTTCTCATTTTAAGATTTTCACATATGTTTTTACTCTCTTATTTAAATGTATACCCCCTGATATTCTTTCATTGACTCTCCCACATATATCCTTTGAAACCTTCCTCATGTTTCATAAAAATATACACTTGAAACTTTTATGATCTTATTGAGCAATGTCACCCCAATAAATTTTGTTTTAAAAAATTCTTAAAAAATAATACAGTTTACATTGAATGGGAATTATATAAACCATCCTATGTAATAAAAGGCTAATATGCAAATTGACCTAACAGTGGAACAACCAGTTGCTATGACACACACTGACCACCAGGGGGCAGACACTCAATGCAGGAGCTGCCCCCTGGTGGTCAGTGCGCTCCCCCAGGGGAAGTGCCACTCAGCCAGAAGCCCTGACCCTCTCCTGCCTCCGCAGCAGCGCTAAGGATGTCCAACTGTGGGCATAGGCCCGCTACCCTCAGTCGGACATCCCTCGAGGGCTCCCGGACTGTGAGAGGGCACCCCCATGAGTGCACGAATTTCGTGCACCGGGCCTCTCATCAATAATAAAGGTAAAAGTTTAAAAATATATTATCTCAACTTGTTAATTAACTGGAAAAACATGATGGCACAGCTTGGTATGGATGAACTCTGAATACTCCAGGATCTTATTAACCTAATGGAGTCTCTAATCTGTTATCACAGTTCCCAGTCTCTTTGCTCTGGATTTCACAAGGCTTTATTTGTTTGTACATCTTCAAACTTCCTTGAATAAGGGTGGTAAATAAAAAGAACATGGCCCAACCATAGTGGCTCAGTGGTTGAGCATTGACCTATGAACCAGGAGGTCACAGTTCTATTACAGGTCAGGGCACATGCCTGGGTTGCTGGCTCCATCCCAAGTAGGAGATCAATGATTAGCTCTCATCATTGATGTTTCTATCTCTCTCTACCTTCCTCTCTGAAATCAATTATATATATACTAGTGGCCTGGTGCACAAAATTCACGCACATCAAAAGGGGATTAATTAGAGGAAATATTTTAATATTGCTATTTGCCCTTTCTCTATAATAGAAGTGTCAGAGATGAAAGAAAATTAGTAAAATGTATATGAAAATCTTCCTCCTGTCAGAGTCTGGGGCGCACAATGGGACCCAGAGTCAAGTTCCTGCCCACCCACCTGCGCCTCAAAATCATGCAAGACCCAGACCCTTCCAGCCTCCCCCCATTGAGCTAGATGTAGACCTGGCCGGTCCCACCCCAGTCAAGCCCCACTGGGCGGGAGGCACAGCCTCAGGTCCCCCGGCCTGGCGCTGGGGCAGGGGCACACCTTGAGGTCCCCTATCAAGCCCCGCTGGGTAGGAGATGCGACCTGAGATCCCCTGTCAAGCCCCGCCAGGCAGGGGGCATGGACTGAGGTCCCCCATCAAGCCCCACTGGGAGGAGGGTGTAGTCTCAGGTCCCCCGTCAAGCCCCACTGGGAGGGGGACCCGGCCTGAGGTCTTCCAGCCCAGGGCGAGGGGAGCAGCCTGAGGTCCCCCGGCCAAGCACTGGGGTGGGGGGCAGACCTTGAGGTCCCACGTCAAGCCCCGCTGGGCGGGGTGTGTGGACTCAGGTTCCCTGGCCCAGTGCTGGGGCGGGGTGGGGGGGCACAGCCTGAGGTTCCCCATGAAGCCCCACTGGGTATGGGGCATGCCTGAGGTCCTCCGGCCTAGCACTGGGATAGGGGGTGTGGCCTGAGGTCCCCTGGCCTGGTGCCAGGGCAGGAGGTGCACCCTGAGGTCCCCTATCAAGCCCTGCTTGGTGGTGGGCGTGGCCTGAGGTCCCCTGTCAAGCACAGCCTCAGGTCCCTGCTGATTGCTCATTAAGGCTTGTTACAGGAACTCAGCCTCCTCTGTGGGTGCAGCCATCTTGTGTTACAGAAACCCTGCCTCCACTGTGGGCGCCACCATCTTTGTGGCAGAGTGATGGCCAATTTACATAGTCCCTCTTTATTATATAGGATAATAAAATGAAGTAAAATAAAAGAACATGGCTAATAATGGAGTCGGGGCTTACTCTCAGCTTGGAATAAAGGAGATCAAACAGGAGGTCATACAAAAAAGGGGGGGGGGGTAAAAGAGAGAATAGGCCCTGTATTCCTAGAAAGCAGAGCAATGTGATATACTGTAGTTAAGATAAATGTTAGGACATCTCAATATTTTTTTCTGAGGATAAGAAAGTTGGTCAGGAAGGGGTTAGCCATGCTACACACAGGAGAAGAGGCAAGTGGGGCAGGTAAGCAAAGGCCAGCCTAGAAATGGGGTCTGCTTGGGTGGGCCAAGCAAGAGCAGAACAAGTCCAAGAGCAGAAGGAGGTGAGTTCAAGTTGAGTTTAGGGAGGAAACGAGAACGAGATCTTTCAGGACCTCCAGGCTAAAAAGGAGTTGGCTTGTGTGTGATCTGGGATGCCACAGGAGAGTGCATGCCAGAGAGGACTGTCATATATCTCCATTTTACAAAGAAAAACTCCAGCTGCTAGTGTGAGAATATATTGTTCAAAAGATAAAATTTAAAAGGCATGATTTTAAAGATTTTTTAAAATTGATTTTTTAGAGAGAGAAGAAGGGAGAGGGAGAGGGAGAGAAAGAGAAACTTCGATGTGAAAGCAAAACATAGATGGGCAGCCTCTTGCATGTCCCCTTCCAGGGATTCAGCCTGAAACCCAGGCATGTGCCCTGACCTGGAATTGAACCAGCAACCCTTAGTGCATAGGACGATGTCCAACCAACTGAGCCATACCAGGATGAAGAGCATGATTTTATAAAAGGAACAGAAGACAGAATTATACTAATTGATCTTTGCATATAGTGTGCATATATTATATGCACCCTTATTTGTATCTATATGTATCCCTATATCTATATGTGTGAATCATAAGTTCATGTTGTTATTTCCAATTCTAACACAATATTCATTCCAAAGTATGTTCTGGCTTCTCCCCTTTCTATATTTGTCCTCCATTCCCTGTTAATAAAAAATCTGCATCTCTTATCCTCAATATATATAATTATTGCTAAATCATCTGCATTCAGCCAATCTCCCAAACACATCAAGCTTCCCTTGCATACTGCTATGAAGCCATTCTCAGCAGGCTTCCATTGCTGGCTTCTATTGTACTACCATGCTTGCCCTCTGAAGCCACCCTCACATAACTGATAGCACTGTTGTCACAGGGATGCCCCACAGCTCTGTTCTAAAGTGATTACTGCCTGCATCAAGCCTGTTCAATGGCTTTTTAACTGAATTAGGAAGGAAGAAATGGAGAAAAAAAGGGAAGCTGGGAAGATGGAAAGAAAGAAGGAAGGAAGGAAAACATGTGATAGTTTTATATTAGTTTATAAACTTTCAGCATACTAGAGGCCCAGTGCATGAATTTGTGCATGGATGGGGTTTGGCTGGCCTGCCCCTAATTGGGGTTGTGGAGGGCGCTGATCAGGAGTGGGGCAAGCTGGTGGGAGGGTCACAGATGGTTGGCTTACCAACCCCACCCCCCATCGGGCCGGTTGGCTGCCACAGTGTGTGTCATAGCCACTGGTCATTCTGGCCGTTCTGCCATTTGGTTGCTTGGCTTTTATATATATAGATATGAGATACACTAATATGTCACTGTTGTTTTCTGAAAGTACTGCATTTATTTTAATGATGAGAATATAATCCAGCACCAATGATACTTAGAGATCAACAAGGCTCTTCCTCTATGTCTTTATTTCAAGTTCTTTGACCATGATAGTAGTGAAACATGGGATTTTTTCTTATTCATCCCTCTTAAAACATGGCACCTAGTAATTCATGACTCCAAATTTTAGTGAAAATGGTGGAGTATAAATCTAAAAAAGGAGGAAAGAAAAAAGGGATGGAGGAACAAAGAGAGGGGACTAGGAAAAGAGAAGAGAATTTTAAAAGAAATTTGAATATTGATGTTTAGTTTTGGTAAAAATAGTGTTTATTATTATGACTTTTTTTCTGAAATATTGATATGACGTATACTAACTATATTTCTTATTTTTCTACTCAGAGACAAACTACTGGTCTATGTTTTTTAAAGCTATCTTTTTAATATACCCAAGACCGGTCCAATTCTTGCTAACACCCAATATTTGGATTGAATGCATTTTTAAAATGTGTAACTATGTATTTGAATTGCTTGGCATTTACTTCAATAATAGACTTCACAAATCTAAGTGCACTAGTCAATCAACTAAATTTGTAGCTCTGGTTGATATTTTGATTTTTATAATATGCTTTCTCCTATTAGCCCCCAAAAAACTTACTATTTTTTTTTCAATGAGTATTTAATTTATCTATCAAGCTTTTAGTAAACAGCAGGAAAATTCTCACCACCACTCTGTTGCTATTGAGGCAGGTTCTGAATAGGCTTACTCTTAAAGGTTCATTTGGAAACCCACAATCACAAAGTCCATTTATTATAGGCAATCATTGTGCCCTTAGCTGCCACTATGCATCTTCTGTTCAGTCAGAAAATTGGCTGATGGTGGTAGATAGAGAGCTACCCAGACTTAAATAGAGAGGGAGAGCCCAGCTGCAGTGGCTCAGTGGTTGAGCATTGACCTTTGAACCAAGCGGTCAAGGTTTGATTCTTGGTCACGGCACATGGTCTGTTTGAAGGCTCAATCCCCAGGATGGGGTGTGCAGGAGGCAGGCGATCAATGATTCTCTCTCATCATTGATGTTTCTATCTCTTTCTTCCTCTCCCTCCCTCTCTGAAATAAATTCTAAAAAATATAGAGCAAGCAAATGAAATGAAGTGTTGGTAGCAATTATTAGAACAAGGTAGAATTACAAAACAATAGTGCTAGACTGAAAAGAATAACAGTCTTGAATGGAAATATTTTAACAATCAAGGCTAAAATTGTGGGTGGGATTTTGTTTGTTTTGCTTTTGCTCTGAAATATCCAGAGTATTGCCTCAATATTCAAGTCCAATTTATTAATGAATATGTACATTTGTAGAAAAATACAATAAAAACGAAAAAGCTTTAAATGACAAAACAGTGCACAACATTCTGTATGTAAAACACTCTAATATTAAAGAAAAAGAAAAATAGTACAAAAGAGTTGTGTTTACTACATTATAGGGCAACAACATGAGGTTCTGGTAAATGTTCGAATTTGAAGCAAGGGTTGTGGATTCTAATTCTGGATTTGGAACTATTAAGCATGTATGATTAACAAGTTGTGAGATCTCTTTCAGGCTCAGTTTCCACTGATAATGGAAATTAAAAATAACTGTTGCTCTATCTACCTTACACAGTAGTATACAGATTGAATGATAAAACATGGGTGAAAGAGACTAATAATTTTAAAGCTTCACACACATTATTACACTTAGTCTATGGTAATTTCTAATTTTCAAGCCCTTTCTAACATCATTGCTAACCTTAATTAAATTCCTGGAGCAAATAACTTACCTAAATACATAATTTTTAAAACTAACACTTTAGTCACCAAACTACAGTTATAATGACTACATTAAAATGATTATAATTAAATAGTATATATTTTAGTATGTAAATTTAGGATATAACACTTCTAGAAGTTATAGCAAATGAGCTATATACTAAAATATAAATAGGATTACTGAGAAAACCATAGCTACAACTGCGGACTGACACAGCTAGGTTATATAGGCAGTTTCCAAATCTTAGACAGTGTTGTGTTTATTGATGTAATTTTACAAAGTGGTCAATTATTCTTGTGAATTTTTGAACCAAGAAAATATAACCCTCTCTCTATTTGCAAGTTAGCAGCATTCCTGGAAATTCCATAGACATTAAATGATATAAAAATAAGTTATATTTATTTGTAAGGTGGAGTACAATTCTTGGAAAAATGGTTTTAAAAACGCTTTTTATTTACATGAAAATCTGATAAACATTAGAATGATGTGCCTCTGAGAGATAATTCTCTGTTGTGTAGATAGATTTACGGTAAACCCAGTGGGTTGTTCAATAGCTCTGACCACCACCCACTGAAGGCCAATAATATGTTTCTAATTATTTTGATAAATAAAAATATATACATTTTACAAATACCTTCTTGCAATAATACTAATACCATTGCAAATCATGAATCTCTAGACCAATAACATCCAAATTATATGTTTTGCAATAGTAATCCTATTGTACAAAATTCTATCAGGTTTTGATAATGATGATTGGTTGATTTTGTTAACATTTGCTTAAATGTCAGCTATATGAATGAGGAAACTTGATTAAAACTTATTTTTATTTTTGTTCATCAATCTTTATTAAGGATATTAATGTCAATCATTGTTTAGCTGATTCTTCAATATTACCTAAACTCATAGTCTATGTTGGCAACAGTTTTCTTTTCATGTAATTATTTTGTTTTTCATTTCTACTCTCCAGAAACAAATACTTCTCAATATGTGGAAGAAAAATTGTGATGCTGTTTTTGACCTTATGAAAAACTAGAGGCCTGGTACATGAAATTCATGCACTCAGGGGGCAGGAGAGGTTTCCTCAGCTTGGCCTGCATGCTCTCACAGTCCAGGAGCCCTAAGAAGATGTCCAATTGATGGCTTAGGCCCACTCCCCATTGCTTAGGACAACCCTAGTGCTGCTGTGGAGGTGGGAGAGGCTCCCGCCACCGCCGCTGTGCTCGCCAGCCGTTAGCCTGGCTTCTGGCTGAGCAGCGCTCACCCTGTGGGAGGGCACTGACCATCAGAGGGCAGCTCCTGCATTGAGCATCTGCCCCCTGACAATCAGTGCACGTCATAGGAACTGGTAGTTCCACTGTTCGGTCAATTTGCACACTAGCCTTTTATTATGTATGATATTAATTGCCACACTAACTGCCAAAACAGTTTCCCATCATCTTCTGCCAAAAGCACTGCATCAGACGCTATTTCTGTTCATCAACAGACACAGAGCCATATGTTCAGCCTATTTTGTCACCCACTGAGAGGCTTCTTTCTATCCAGGAGGGTTCAAATTGGTTTAATCTTGCTAAGGACAGGTTGATGTGAAACCAGCCTGCAATTCTGGCTGAGAAAACAGAAATTGCACTTACTGTGTAAGTCTACCAACATATTAAAAACAAACAAACAAACAAACAAACAAACAAAAACAAAGGCTGTCTTGAAAAGAAAACATACTTGTCCCAAGACTACATGGCCAGTAAAAATGATTAATCTGGAATCTCAAGATTTTTCTGATTTTAAATCTCATATGGTAATGAAAGAATTCTAGGGACAAAATAGGCAGGTTCAGGGAGTCTTGGGAATAAAAAGGGCCCATGGGGGAGGAATGTATAGGTGAGGGCTTAGAGCCACCAGAAGGCATACATTCATAGAGAATAGAAAAGTGGCACAGGAAAAGAGGAGAGGAAAGGCATGCATTCTCAGAGGATAAAGACAAGTCCCAGAGTATAGAAAAAAAGAAACATACTTTCACAGAGGATAGAGAAATGTTGACAGATGCTGGAAGGAGGGAAACGTGTTCACAGAAGATAGAGGAATGTTACAAGATAAGGGGGGGGAAGAGGGAGGCATCACATGGGTTTTAGAGTTTGAAGCTGGTATTCTGCAAAAGACTGGCCAATTAGAAAACACAGGTTCATAAAATGGGGAAGGAGTACAATTAGAAGGGAGCATGGATAGACAAAGAACTGCAGCATTTATAAACTTTAATAAAAGGGGCTTGGTTGGTTACCCCTTTGGGAACCCCTCCCTATGTGGGAGTCTGTATTTGCTTCCAATAAATTTCCACCCTTTTACTAACAAGTCCTTTTACTCCGCGAATTTTATTCTTCAAACGTTGTGAGGCAAGAATCCACAAGGGGGAGATCTGCTCCCTACACACAGGTTTCAGTAATACAGTCTGTCTCAAAATAGATTATTTGCTACTTTGCAACCTAAACTACTTTAACATGCTCATGCAAGTATCTCTGATTCCTTGGCTATTTTATGTTTACCTCTCTCCATGAACTGTGAAAGTTGACATTGTCTTAATGCTTCAACTTGTGCATCTGTTTTAGCAGACAGAAACAAACACATACTTTTGGAAAACTTCTATAAAGAAGCTGAGCCCAATTCCAAGAGTTTTCATTTATAAGAAAGATATTAAATAATTATTGAATTAATTAAAATGCATGGGCATTGCCAAAACCGGTTTGGCTCAGTGGATAGAGCGTCGTCGGCCTGCGGACTGAAGGGTCCCAGGTTCGATTCCGGTCAAGGGCATCTACCTTGGTTGCGGGCACATCCTCAGTGGGGAGGTGTGCAGGAGGCAGCTGATCGATGTTTCTCTCTCATCGATGTTTCTGGCTCTCTATCTCTCTCCCTTCCTGTCTGTAAAAAATCAATAAAATATATTTTTTAAAAAATGCCTGGGCATTTATGGAGTCATTTCAATGTGCTTTGATTTTGAACACTGCTTCCTATGATCTCAGTAACTGATTTTTCCTTATGTGATTTTAATTGATTAATACAAGTTTTCAATTCTTGGTCTTAGTATCTTTTCCTTTTCTTTTTTTTAACTTTATTTTCTATTGTTGACACTATGACAGATGTTCTCATTTCCCCCTCCTTTTCCCGCCTCCACCCAGCTCCTGTGCCCCCTTCCCTCTGGCCATCACCACACTGTTGTCTGTGTCTATGAGTTATGCATATATGTTTAATCCCTTCACCTTCTTTCATCCATCTCCTCTTCCACTACCCATGACTCTGTTTCTATTTTGTTCGCCCGTTTATTTTGTTCATTAGATTCCACATAAAAATGAGATTAGATGGTATTTGTCTTTCTCTAACTGGCTTATTTCACTTAGCATAATAATCTCCAGGTCCATCCATGCTGTCACAAAAGGTAAGATTTCCTTCTTTTTTTATGACCACATAGTATTCCATTGTGTATATGTACCACAGCTTTTTTATCTACCAATGGGCACTTGGTCTTTTTATTTTTTTAAGTTAACTTTTTTTTAAAAAAAATGGCGTTTATTCATTGCTTCCCAATACATTCTCTACTTTTTTCTTCTTATTTTTTTAATCTTTACCCAAGGATATGCTTTTAATTAACATTAGAGAGAGGGAAGGCGAGAGAGAGAGACATCAATTTTAGAAAGAAACATTGACAAGCTGTCTCCCACACATGCCCCAACTGGGGATCAAACCCGCGACCTGGGTATGTGCCCTGATCAGGAATCAAATCCACTCCAATCAACTGCGCCACACTGGCCAGGGCAGTCTACTTCTTCCATTTAGAAAATGATCCCTCCAAGTTTTAGCTGGGCACATGTCCCACCATCTGGAGGCATATACTCTCAGACTCCCATGCAGCCATGTTGGCCTTGAGACCAAGACCTGGCCAGCAGGGAGGAAGCAGGGATGCTAACTGTATATTCTGTACATCCCTTAACATGAAAACTGCTTGCTCTCATTTTCCTTCTTTCATCTTTCTTTGCCTGGAAGTGATCACCAGCTTTGAGCCCGGAAACAGAAGCCGCGTGTTGAGGATTACAAAGCCACCTTGCCAGTCCTGGGCTGCTCAACTCCACACTGTTTTCATGAAAAAGAAATAAACTTCTTGCTTCTTTAAGTCATTGTATTTTTGTAGTGCTTTGTGAGAGCAGGCTAAGTTTAACTTGTTTTCTAACTAAAATAATTAGCACTATGTGTCACAGAAGAGTGCATTGATACTCAGAGAAATTAAGGACATTGTTCATGGTCACACAGATAGGAATTGGCCAAGTGATGTGGAAAGAGGGGTATTTCTAACTCCAAAGCCTGTGCAATATACACTTTATTCCTACCTAGGGAAAGTCTGACCCAAGTGCACAAAGTTTTAAATGTAGTTGGGAAGGCTGGTCTCAGAACGACTGCTGACTAAAGCCCCAGGCACATAAAAACACTGATTAGGAAATATTTGCCTCTTTTATATTTGTTTTAGAAAGTGGTGGATATTGTGCTAGCAACATCTCTGAGGGCACGTTTAGTTATTTAATCTGGCTCATAGGTGATGAGAAAATGACAAGATATGCTTTTCAGTCATTCCACCACATTCACTCTGACAGGAAACATAAAATATTCCGTGACCCTAGTGGGAAGTTAGTTCGTAGAAATCACAGTTACATTTGCCTGCTCTCAGCCTATAGCACATAGAGTATCACCAGTCGGGTAGGAAAGAGACTAATAGAATCTATTTAATTTTCTCAGTGGCCTAATGAGGAAAGTGTCAGTGAAAGAGATTAGCAGCTGATGTCCCAACAACACTGACTACAAATTTTTTCTACCTGGAGGTAGAAATGTTAGTACATCCGGGCCGAGAAGAGCTACTTGGTCACTAAGCAGTGCCTTGAAATCAGGCACTGATTCCCCCTTAATCTAAAAAGGAAAAAGAATACTTTGTTCTTATAGCTGATTTAATTAGAATAAAACACATGAAAACAGTAAATTCTCCTTTTCTTGGTGCCAGAGTTGCAGGGAGACTGAAGAGATACTTAACATGGGCAATATTTCATTCATAGAAACTAATCTGCAGCATTAGTGCTGTGCTCAGGGCAAAAATGCCAGTCCGTCAAGTACATGAGAGTGGCCCAGACACAGGCAGATTCCAGAGCACAATGCAAGCAGGAGCTTTTGTCAGCAACTTCCTTATTGTCAGACACTGTCATCAAATACAGACAACAAATATTTGAGAGGGACTCAGAGAACAAAAAAGGAAAACTGAACACTTCTGTTTGCCAAAATTTTTACAATCAAAGATGTTGAGTAAAATGAAGACTAAATAGAAATTCTTACTATTGATGGAGTTCAAGTAATCATTATTTTTTCTTTTATGGATTGTGTTTTTGTGTTATCTAAGAATTATTTGCCTAAGTCAAGGTCGCAGTAATTTCTCTTCCATATTTTTTCTAGAACTTTTATAATTTTAGGCTTTCTGTTTAGATCAATTATTCATTTTCAGTTAATTTTTGTGTATATTGTGAGTAATATGAAAGTAATTATTTTTGAATATGTGTAATTGTTTTAACCGTGCTTTCTCCACTAAATTACTTTTGCACAAAAATCAACTGACTATCTTAGTGGGGATCTAGTTGTACATTTTCTATTCTGTTCTATTGGATTTTTTGTCTATCTTTATACCATTAGCATACTGAATTCATTACTGTACCTCTATAATAAGATTTAAGTTTAGTAGTGGTGGTCCTTTATTTTTTAAAATAGTTTTAAAAGATTTATATTAATTTTAGAGTTATCTTGTGAATTTAGCCAAAAAAATTTATGCTTGGAATTTTAATAAAATTGTATTGAATTTATATATAAATTTATAGTCAACATACATATTAACAAAATTGAATTTTGGGATCCTAAAAACACACTATAGTTTCCATTTCTTTTGGTCTTCAATTCAAAAATATTTTTGTAGTATTCAATGAATAGGTCTTACAAGTCTTTGTTCAGATTTATACTTAAATATTTTTTATTTTACATATTATTAAAATGTATTTTTAAAATTTTCAATTTCCTATTATTCATTGGTACTACTCAGAAATACGATTTTTTGTATATTAATCGTGTATTCTATAAAGTTGCTTAACTCACTTTAATTCAGGTTGCTCCTTTGTCGATTTTATCATATTTTTACATAGATAATCATGTCATTTACTTCATTTATTTACTTAACTTTTTCACATATGAGATGCAGTTATAATAATTTTTAATGTTCTTGGCTAATTATTTTTTAAATATATTTTTATTGATTTCAGAAAGGAAAGAAGAGGGAGAAAGAGATAGAAACATCACTGATGAGAGTTGCCTCATGCATGCCCCTACTGGAGATCAAGCTCACAACCCAGGCATGTGCCCTGACCTGGAGTCAACCGCAATCTCCTAGTTCATAGGTTGATATTCAAACACAGAGTAACACCAGCTATGCTGTCCTTGGCAAATTCTAATATCTGTGTCAATTCTCAATCAATCTAGTGATTATTCTCCTCTTTTTAAGTTCTATTGTATTATTGTTTCTTTGAATGCCTGGTAATATTTAATTGAATGCACAACATTGCGAATTTTACCCTGTTGGGTGCTGGAGCTTTCTGTATTTCTATTATTCTTTAGCTTTGTTCTGGCATGTGATTAAGTTACTTGGATAAGGACTGATAATTTTATATCTTGCTTTTATTTTTCCCTTGGCTGATAGAAGTAGTGTTCAGTCTAGAGCTAATTGTATTTCACTACTGAGGCAAGGCATTCTTAAGTACTCTACTCAATGCTCCATATGATGTGTTTTTCCAGTCTGGTCGGTTGGAAGTGGCACTGTTCTTGGCAATGCAAGAGCCTAGGCACTATTTTTCTAATATGTTCAAATTGGTTTTTCTAGCCTTGGGCAATTTCTTCATACATATTTAGTAATTATTACTATACTGAATATTTGAAGGAGCCCCTCTGTAAATTGCCTCTTTGGTTCTTTGTCTTGCAAAATCTAGACACCTCCATCTCCTTTGATTTTTCTGTTTGTTTAACATGGATCTTAGAACTTAATATGATACAGGATGTGTGTTAAGTGATCATATATATATATATATATATATATATATATATATATATATATATATATGTATATATATATATATGTATATATATATTTACCAAGTCATCAAAAACAAGTCAGAATTGTTTATTTAATCCTGAATCACTACAATTTATTAAGGATATTAATGTTAATCATGGTTTAGCTGATTCTTCAAAATAATCTAAACTCATAGTCTATGTTAAAAATAGTTTTCTTTTCATGTAATTATTTTGTTTTTCATTTCTACTCTCCAGAAACAAATACTCCTCGATATGTGGAAGAAAAATCGTGATGCTTTTTTTGACCTTATATTAATTGCCATACTAACTGCCAGAACAGTTTCCCACAGTCTTCTGCCAAAACCTCTGCATCAGATACTGTTTCTGTGCATCGTCAGACACAGAACCATATGTTCAGCCTATTTTGTCACCTATTGGGAGGCTTCTTTCTATACAGGAGGGTTCAAATTGGTTTAATCTTGCTAAGGACAGGTTGATGTGAAACCAGTCTGCAATTCTGGCTGAGAAAACAGAAATTTCCATTGAAACCATTTGAGGTGTCTTAGCAAGACTCCAGTAAAATTTACTTAGTAAAATAATTCCATAGAGAGTGAGAAGAGGATGCTCAGGGAATATTCCCACTGAGTAATTAGTGCAGCCACCCAGAATGTCTCCATGTCATGCATTCACTCTTCCTAGCAGAAGTGGGGACATAAAATAGCAGTGACAAAATCACAGCAATAGTGGGTTGTGAGAGATATTGTGGATATCCTTTAAGAGTGTTTAATTTGGGACAAAATAAAAATAAAGGAAAGAAGGGAACATTTCAAAGATATGCAGCCAAGGTCAAATCATAAGATGCTGAACAACATAATGAGAATTATAAAACATACATGTTTTATATGCCAAATATGGATTTTAGCAAGCATTTTATGAGATTCAATAACAATGTAAAGAAAAATAATTTCAGTTGAAGAGAGCGAATAAAATGAACATAAATAGCATGTTTTTTTCTTGACTAATGAGTAGAATATACATAACTCATGATGAGAGCCACTTTTATAACCCCCATAAATGCATTTTATGATAGCAAAACAGAGGTAAGAATTATACTCTGCATCAAGAAGATTTTACCATTAATGCCTGATTTACTTTACTGATAACAAATTTATTATGCTATAGGTTATGGAGAAGAGAAACATATGCCATTCAATAAACATTATTAAGAGTAAAAGAAAAACTAAGTTGGAAGTCATTGGGGAATAGTTATTTGATTGTTTGCTTGGAGTCAGTATAAAACTCTGTAATGAATCTAATAAGGGCAAAGAAAGAATGTAAATGAAAAGGCATCATATTTTATCTAATAGCACCTTAATAAGTTCCAACATTATATTTTTTGGTAATAATAACATTATTATTGATTTAAAATTTACAGCTTATGACAGGCCAGTTGATAGCAAGTTATGAGAAGAAAACTGATAAGACATAACTAAGGAAATCTGGAAAGAATGGCACAGTAACTAGATTGTTTTTATTGGTTTTAAAATTAGAAGAAACTTTGAAAACATAATAAACACATAATTGTGTTTTAAGAGATTCAGTCTGCAAAGTATAATATAAAGAGACCCAGAAAAAGACCTTGGGTTGAAATTAACCAAAATTGATCAAAATTTTCCCATATAGTTTTCCTTCTCTATCATTGAATTTTTATTCATACTTTAATATTAAATTGATGGCAGAGTTTCAATTGGGTCAAATTACATCTCTTCAGCTCTAGTGCTTCCTATTGGTTTCTTGAATAGGAAGGAAAAGGAAACATAGGAGAGAAACTAAAGGCTCTGCTTAATATATTGAACATTTCAATATTGATAATTACATTTTGAAAATTAAATGTGATTATTAATTATCACAGATTTGAATCCAAACTATTGCAATTTATTAATTTGAAGACTTGAGTTTCACTTTTATAATGATAAGACTTTATATTGAGGTTCTATTTTTATTTGTCATGGGCTCCTTGAATTACAAGTAACTAAAGATAGGAATAGAAGAATAGGATGGATCCTTGACTGGGCACTGAATGCTAATTATTTTCTTTAAGTTAATTAACAGATGCTTTAGAAAGAGTAGCTATCTCCATTATTTTTCAAGGGAAATGGGTCAAAACCAAGAAAAACTGTAACTTCCTGAGAGAAGCATGCATCATCATCCCTGTAAATATGTAACTTGTCCATAATTTGAAGTTAAAAGCCAAGCCCTTCATTAAATAATGTAATAAATAAGCAATTTTTATAGAGGATTAAAATATAACACTAAAAACACATAAGATCTCTGCACTGTGGGCTTATATCCTACTTTTGGAGACAGATATTGAATAAAATAAATTTTAAAAAACTACATAAGAATTTAGATAATAAGTGCTAAGGAGAAGAACAAAGTTGAGAAAATGAATAGACATTATTGATGTAGGAATGGAGATTCAAATTTAGATAATGTAGAAAACCATGTTTCACTGAAAAGAACATCTACACTAATAAAAGAGAAAAATGGTAATTGGCGTACGACGATACCCTTTTCATTGGCTAATCAGGGCTATATGCAAATTAACTGCCAACTATGATTGGCAGTTAACTGCTAACTAAGATTGGCAGTTAACTGCCAACAAGATGGCGGTTAATTTGCATATGTAGGCACAATGCAGGGAGGCAAAAGGGAAAGCAGGAAGAAGCCCCCTGCCACTGACAGTGATCAGAAACCCAGGAGGGAGCTAAGAGCTGGGGGGCAGGGCCAAGGCGGCCCTGGGGCCGCCTTGGCCCTGCCCCCCAGCCATGATCGGAGAATCAGGCGCCTTTGCCGCCCTGGCCAGTGATAGCAGGAAGTAGGGGTGGAGCCAGCGATGGGAGCTGGACACGGTCGAAGCTGGCAGTCCCGGGAGCTAGGTGTCCCTTGCCTGGGCCTAAAGCGGAGCCCATGATCGCGGGGCCGCTGCAGCTGCGGGTCCCCGCTGCCCGGGCCGGACGCCTAGGCCAGAGGCATTAGGCCTGGGCAGGGGCGGAGCCGAGGATTGGGGGGATATGATGGTCCCCTTGCCCAGGCCTGAAGCCTGGGTCAGAGGCGTCAGGCTTGGGCGGGGGGTGGAGCAAGCGATCAGAGGGAGATGGGGGTCCCCTGCCCAGGCATGATTCCTGGGCCAGAGGCCTCAGGCCTGGGCGGGGGCCAGAGCCAGTGATGGGGGGGAGATGGGGGTCCCCTGTCCAAGCCTGACACCTCTGGCCGATCAGGTGATCAGAGGGTGATGGGGGTCTACGCCTCTGTCAGAGGCGTCAGGCCTGGGCAAGGGGCCTATCCTGCGATTGGAGGGTGATGGGGGTCAATGCCTGAGGGCTCCCAGTATGTGAGAGGGGGCAGGCTGGGCTGAGGGGCACTCCCCCCACACACACACCCAGTGCACAAATTTCGTGCACTGGGCCCCTAGTATTTACATAAAAGAGTAAAATTAATGAAGGAATGAAACATGTAGCTGTTAGGAATGAACATTCTAAAAAGAGAGAATAGAAAATACAAAGGCCCTGAGGCAGGAGGTCCCTGGTGTGTTTTTGGAACAGAGATACGGAGATGAGGTCAGTATAGTTAAAACAGAAAAAGAAAGAGAGAGAGAAGCAGAAGATAAAATTAGGTAGGTGCAAGAGTGTCTACCAAATAGAGTGTTACAGACCACTGTGAACTTAGAGCTTTACTGTGAATAATATAAGAAACCATTGAGGGTTTTTGATCAGAAATATAACATGGATCTTATTTACTTTTCAACAAGGTTAATCCGGTAGCTTTATTGAAAATAGTAGGAGACATAGCAGAACCAAGAATACCAATTGGGAAACCAAGCAATATAGTAGATAAAGATAGTTGGGCTGAAGTTGCAACTTGGGAAGCAATACCAAAATTATTGAAATTTGGATATATATTAGAAATAGACAGTGTGATCTACTGATGGATTGGACATGGAATGGGTACAAAATGAAACTGTCAAGAATGGCTTTAAGTACTTTGGTGTACACATCAAGAAAAATAGAGTTGTTATCAATTGATCTGGGAAAGACTGAGAACGAAGCAGGGGTTGGGGAGAAAAGATGGCAATATTGACAAGAACAACTTTGCCAGATTAAACTGGCTTCAAGAACAAATGAATAGAAGCAATTACAACAGAGGAATAGACTTCTTTAAATAGTTTTGCTTTACAAGGAAGTGTTTAAATTAGAAATGCATCTTAGTTATTTTATCTGGTATAGAAAAATCCGACATCATATTGCATCCAAATACCAAAATGTTGTATTAGAAAAGAAAATCTTATGTTACTACTTAAGAGTTACCAGCTCTTGTTGAAAGCCCTTAAATTTTAATAAGACAATCCTACATAATGAGAGGAATATGCTAATTAGCCATTATGCCCTGAGGCATAATGACCAAACTTGTCATGACCATATCAAGGATCAGCAGGAGGGTGGGCCAGTGAGGTACAAGCAGGCAGCAAGCTATGAAGGGGGGAGGGGGAAAGAGTAGCTACAGGAGGGTAGCAGCAACCTACTGGCTACAAGCTGGTGGCAGAGAGTTACAGGAGAGGGCAGGGCAACAAGCTATGAGGTGGGTGTGGGGAGAGCTACAGGAGGGTGGCAGCGACCTACTGGAGCATGGATTCATGCACAGGGCTACTAGTATGGTGATGAAAACCCAAGGCAAATTTATTGTTTACCTAAGAACCCATTATTGATAATATACATTATCGACTTATATGTCTTCCATTAATGACATTGCAAGAACTTTATAGTGGTGTTTTTTTCAAAAAGCATTTAAAAATAAGTAAAATATGATGAGGCAAATCTGGGTAACAGTTTTAAATAATTAGATGTGTGAAGAAAAATGGCTCAATGCACAACGTTAGATAGAGTCTCTGTTAGTACTGTTATTTACTGGTATATTTAATCATCTAGAAACATTTATTAGACAGTTACTATGTAAAGACATTGTTCTTGACTTAGGATTAAAGTAGTACCAAGATTAACCTTTGGCTTCTAGGGACTGTGCTTATTTAGAGAAGAAAATAAAGGAAAAAAAAATGGTTGTAAAATGAAATAAATGTCCTGTTACTGCAAATCCACATGCTGAGGAAACAAATAGCAGAACCACCTCATCTCCTCACCCAGCTACAGGGTCAGTATAGCTCAAACTGCTGGGTCAGGGGACACAAGGTCAGAGAGTTCTGATAGAGGACACTAAGTAAATTGACAATGCCCAGCTCAGCAGTCCTTTATAATCTATATTTAGTCTTAATTATAGGATTTGATGTCAAAATGAAATACAGTTGATTTATCACAAAGGTGTTTCCTTGGACTTTAGTGACTAATATATAGCAATACTGCATTAGTACTTTAGAAAACCTTCATTACTATCTTTGACATCATGTAGCAGTGCGGGGGTGGCATCTGAGATAGTTTAAACATATTGATATAGTAACGTTTGCACAAGCATTCAAACTTCCAAGCTCTAACATATACTCTACTTCCAAATATTTTTTAATGCGTGAGTTGCCAATACCAAAGGTATTTTGTTCTTCTGAACTTAACTCACTTAATGATCACTTATCCTTTCTTGGGAAAATATCCAGAGAAGTATAATTAGCGGTTGGCAATTAATGTGAACATGGGTCAACAGTTTACTCCCTGTGAAGTAAAACCTTCTGTTTTTTCAAGCAGTGGTCCATAACTATTTCTGCTATTTCTTTAGCATCAGAATATTGTCTAACCTTGAGGTCAATTGTTTTGAGATTCTGCATCTGTGTGTAAATGCCCTATTTTGCAATTCAGAGGGTGGTACTAAAATATCTTGCTCTAAATATTACATCAATTTTTAGTGAAACAGACAGTATTGTTTTATGCCTCTCCCTTAAGATCTCTGAAATATCCTATTAGATTCTATAATACCTTGCTAAGCCAGGCAAGCATTAATGCAGATTGTATAGTGTAATTTTTAATTAAATATTTAAAATACAATAACATTTTCCAATATATGTGCTGTTATTCGTCATTTTCAGGTTGAAAGAAGAAGTGGTATATTTGAAATATCTGCCATTAAATAAGGATCAATAAGTATTGCAATATTTCACTAAATGATGATGATTTAAGTAATTAATACCACAGTATGATTCTTCATTTTGGTAAAGAAGGGTATACATGTTACTGATTGTAAAACATCATTCTTACCTACCCAAAGAGGTAGGAAATACACAGTCTGAAATTCCAATTCATGTCAATGGAAATTTTCCAAATGTTTTACTTGGAATTTCTTACTTTTCTTTGTGAAAAACAGCAGAGGCAAATACAACCAGGGCAATAGAAATTTCAGCTGTCCAGAACCAACTCTTCAGAACTGACTCAGATACTCAACACACAGTAGAGGGGTTCTTGAGAAACAGATGCTGCTATTAAGCAAATAGCTTGGGCAAAACCCAGACGTCCCATTTGTCAGCAGTGTTGAAATTGCTTTTCCATCAGCATCTATGTTCTCTAGGATACTGAGGTTTGTGGAAGAAGTGTAGTTAGATGGTCAGGATTTTACTGAGTAGGGAAGAAGTTACTGTGGAAGTTTTTTGGGGAAAAAGAGTTCTTTCTCTATTTCTCTATCTTACTCTCTCTCTCTTGTATATCTGGCTCCCTTTTATTTCTAGCTTGATTGAGATTATAAATAACATGTAATATGTAAGTTAAAGCTGTACAAAATTTTCCAGTGCAATAAATATTTTTTATAAATTGTTTCTGCCAATTAAACTATACTATCTTTTTGATAGAAATTATACTATTCTGCATATATCCAAAGCCAATCTATATGTGTTTAAAGAAAAATTAGAGGAGATATGGAGAGCAAAGGAGGGAAGTAAAACAAACAGGAGAGGGATAAGAGAGTAAAGAAAAGAAGAAAAGAAAAGTAAGAAAAAACTCATGATTGAAAACAGTGATGCCGGCACTACTTGCCTTGGGGATTATGAGAACCACTTCTCAAAAGTAATAAACTATAATAAAAATTAGAAGTGTGTACAGATATTAAAGTATATAGTAACATGAGTAAATATTATTGACTACTCATCAAGTGAAGGCACTGTTCTTAAGTACTAGCCATGAGTTATTAAATCTTATAACAAACTCCTGAAGCAGCAATAGATATAGCTATACATAGAACATGTCAATTTGTGCATAAAATCTCAAATGGAGGAAATGACAAGATTGGGATTTAAACCCAAGATGGCTGTAATTCACAGCCACTTTTTTTTTTATAGTCTATATCCTATCTAATAATAGAGAAACATGGTAATTAACCATAACTTCACTACCCTTCCCATTGGCTAATCAGCGAGATTTGCAAATTAACTGCCAACCAAGATGGCCCGGGCAGCCAGGCAGCTGAGAACAGGAGGCTTGGTTGCCCCAGTGATGGAGGAAGCCAAGGTTCCCCGCCTACCACTGCCGCCTCTGAGCTCCTGAAGCAAGGGCTCCAAAAGATACAATGTTTCAATTATAGAGGCTAAAAGATGGTGGTTAATTTGCATACTCAGGCTCCAAGCCCTGGAGTGAAACCAAACAGCCCTGAAGCCGCAGAGCAGCGAGGCCTCACCGCCAGGGATCAGCAGAGCCGGTAGGCCTCAGGGCCCGGGGATCAGCAGAGTGGAGAGGCGTCCCAGCTCCGGGATCAGCGGAGCCTGATGGAAGCCCTATGTGTTTATGCACCCTGGGGGTGCAGAGGTCCTGTCCTAGGCAGAGGCCAATGGCGAAACTTCCGACTCCGAGAAGCAGCCTGGGGGCTGGAAGGCAGCTCCTCTGACCTCAGTGCTGGAGTCCCACCATTCCACCAGGAGAGGAGCAGAGAAAGGCCGGAGCCTCCCTCAAGGTAACCCGAAACCCCCACCCACACCAGGCAGGCTGCTGGGACTGTGCGTGGAGGACTCACCTCCAAGCCCAGCCGATGGCCCTGCTGCAGCCATGGCACTCCTGGCTGCAGGCCCCAGCGGGACGCAGGGTGGCGGCGGGGGCGCCTTGAGTCCTGGGCTCCTTGCCTGCCTTCCAAGGCTTCCTCCTGCTTCAGGGCCTCTCCCTCCGCCAGCCTCCTCCTCCCCAGCTCCCAGAGCAGAGGACCCACCGAGGGCGCTCCCTGCTGGGCGAGGGGGTGAACGGAGCGGTGGGGACTCCCAGGTGAAGGGTCGCCCTGGGGAGGAGTCCCGACACCTCCACGCTCTGCTCCTGGAGCACTGACCAGGCCCTGAGTGCAGAGTGGAGCGGCGCAGGCCTGGAGGGCACGGGTGGGGGCGGGGGCACGTGCGCCTGGTGCAGCAGGACGTGCTGGGGAGCCAACCGCCTTCTGGGGCCTCCTACTGCTTCAGGGCCTTGCCCTCCTGGGTGCAGGCCCCAGCGGATGCAGGGTGGTGGCAGGGGTGCAATGCGTCCTGGGCTCCTCGCCTGCCTTCTGCGGCCTCCTCCTGCTTCAGGGTCTCGCCCTCCGCGGTCTCCTCCTCCCCAGCGCCCAGAGCAGCGGACCCACCGAGGGCGCTCCTCGCTGGCTGAGGGGGTGAATGGAGAGGCAGGGACTCCCGGGTAAAGGGTCGCCCCGGGGAGGAGTCCCGACACCTCCAGGACCCGCTCCTGTTCAGCGACATCCCCAAGATCGCGCGTCTGCACCGCGGGCTGTGGGGCAGCGTGATGGCGCCGATGGTGGAGAAGGCGCTGCGCACGCGGGGACTGCTGCAGCCCGGGACCTCCTCAAAGGCTTCGAGATGTTCGGTCCATCTTCAAGCCCTACATCCGGTGCTGCATGGAGGAGGAGGGCTGCGTGGAGTACACGCGCAGCCTGCTGCCTGACAACAACCTCTTCCCGGCCTACGTGACGTGGGGCCGAGAAGCACCAGCATTGCCAGCGGCTGAAGCTGAGCGACATGCTCGCCAAGCCCCATCGGCGGCTCCCCAAGGACCCGCTGCTGCTCAAGTCGGTGCTGAGGAAGACGGACGAGCCGCGTGCCAAGGAGGCCGTCATCACCGTGATCAGCTCCGTGGAGCGCTTCATCCACACGTGAACGCGTGCATGCGGCAGCGACAGGAGCGGCAGCGGCTGGCCGCCGTGGTGAGCCGCATGGACGCCTACGAGATGGTGGAGGGTAGCAACGAGGAGGTGGACAAGCTGCTGAAGGAATTTCTGCACCTGGACCTGACCGCGCCCCTCCCTGTGCCTCCCCGGAGGAGACGCGTCAGCTGCTGTTGGAGGGCAGCCTGAGGATGAAGGAGGGAAAGGACAGCAAGATGGATGTGTACTGCTTCCTCTTCACGGGCCTGCTCTTAGTGACCGAGGCAGTGAAGAAGGCTGAGGGGACAGGGTCATCAGGCCACTGCTGCTGGTGGACAAGATTGTGTGCCGGGAGCTGCGGGACCCTGGCTCCTTCCTCCTCATCTACCTGAACAAGTTCCACAGCGCATGGGGGTCTACACGTTCCAGGCCAGCGGGCAGGCTCTGTGCCGGGGCTGGGTGGACTCCATTTACAATGCCCAGAACCAGTTGCAGCAGCTGCATGCGCAGGAGCACGCGGGCAGCCAGCAGCACCTACAGAGCCTGGAGGAGGAGGAGGAGGAGGAGGAGGAGGAGGAGGAGGAGGAGGAGGAGGAGGAGGAGGACGAGGACGAGGAGGAAGATGAGGAGGAAGAGGAGGGTGGGGAGAGTAGTACTTCTGCCGCCAGCTCCCTCCACCATCCTGCGCAAAAGTAGCAACAGCCTGGACTCCCAGCACTGCGCCTTGGACAGCTCCACGGAGACCCTGGCCCTGGTGGTGCTGGAGCCGGGGAGACGCTCTCCTCTCCGGAGTTCAAGGGCGGCCCCTACAGCTCCCAGTCAGATGAGATGTCCCTCAGTACCACCGCCTCATCTGTCACACTGACCAGCGAGCTGCTGGCCCTGGGCCCGGGGGAGGGCAGCTCCTGCTCCATGGACTCCGCCTAAGGCACCCTCTCCCCCACCTCCTTGCAAGACTTTGAGACCCCAGCCCCTGTGGTGGAGCCAGCGCCCCGGCCCCTGGATTTACCACAGGCCCCTTCACCCCCGCCCTTGCCCCGCCTCCGCTGCCGCCCCCCTGTCCAGCTGCTGCCCCGCCTGCCCCACCTGCCTCACCTGCTCAAGTCCAAATCTGAGGCCAGCCTCCTGCAGCTGCTGGCAGGGGCCACACCCAGGGGGCGCCCCCAGCCCCCAGCCGCAGCCTGTCGGAACTCTGCCTGGCTGCCACAGCCACCAGCGCCTCAGGACCACCCTGCTGCCTAACTCCCAGGCCCTGAGCGCAGTGTGGAGCCGCCATGCCTGGAGGGCACGGTCGGGGGCGGGCACACGTGTGCCTGGTGCAGCGGGACTTGCTGGGGAGCCGCTGCCTTCCCAGGCGGGCCTCAGGCCCGGCGCCCAATGTGGAAGGGCCGCAGTGCGGCCACCAGGCCCTGAAGGCTGCCCTGAAAGTCACACAAAGACAGCCTTCTACTGGAGGGCAGGCATGTGGTGCTCCGGGAAGATTCCGGAGGTAGGGAAGGAAGGTCATGGAAGGGAACATTTGCAAGCGGAGATCCCAAAGTTTCTGAAAGCAGAGGACCAGCTCCTTGCAGACCTGAACTCTGTGTGGGCATCTTTCTCGGCCTGTGGAAGCGGTGGGAGACACAGGAGGAGGTGATGGACCGGGACTGCGCCCAAGGAAGACTCGGAGGAAGCGATGTGTGGACAGGGCCAGGCGGAGCAGGCAGGCCCATGCGGATCCCGCTGGAGCGCAGCCAGACCCCAAGGCGACCACCAAGCCAGGCCCCAGGGAGAAGCGAGCAGATGCCACTCCACTCGCTGGGGAGAAGACCATTGAGCAGAAAACTAAAGAAACCGATTTTACATCATTTCCCAGGTGGAGAACAGTTGGCATGTAAGCCCCTGACCAGTGCCCAGCCTCTCCTCTGTCTGTCTATCTCACTCTTAGGTACCATGTTCTTTGTTCTCTCTTAACTGCAACTCATTTTTAAACTAGATTGCTTTTAAAAGAAGACTAAGCAAAGTTTCCCTTATGTTATTTAGGTGATGCTGGGGCTGCTGGGCTGCTGGGGGGCTGATAGAAGACACAAACATGCAGCGGGGGCCTGTACCCAGCAGCCCCAAGGCCCACCACCTTGGTGCTGGGGCTGCTGGGGCCCTGATCAAAGACCTGCAGACCCAACACCCAGCAGCCCCACGCCCCGCCATCAAGGTGCTGGGGCTGCTGGGGGTATCAGAGACACAAACCCGCAGGCCCGGCACCCAGCAGACCCAAGGCCTTCGCGGCAGCGCTAAGGAGCAGCAAGCCGAGCGGTAGGAAGCAGCAAGCAGGTGGGCAGTAAGGAGGGAGGGGTCCCGGACTGCGAGAGAGCACATGCTGGGCTAAGGGAACCCCCACCCATCCCCAGTGTACGAATTTCATGCACCGGGCCTCTAGTATATATATAAAAGCCTAAGAGACCATTATGACCAAATGACCAGAATGACCAGTTGACCAGTCACTATGACATACACTGACCATGAGGGGGCAGATGCTCAATGCAGGAGCTGCCCTCTGGTGGTCAGTGTGCTCCCACAGCCAACCTCCCACAGCCAGCCAACCTCCCCCGGTCCCTCCCCCCAGCTGGCAAACCTCCTGCAGTCTCTCCACCCCTGCCAAGCAGGCCCCAGCCAGCGGCCAGCAAACCCCGGCTGGCCCACCCCAATTTGGACTGGATGAGATGGCCCTGATGGGCCCTGATCACTGGTCAGCCCTAGGGACCCCACCCATGCATGAATTTCATGCACCGCACCTCTAGTTCTATTATATCTCCTAATGTGGCTCTAAGAAGGTCTCCATCATTTATTTCTATTGTTCTCTTACAGGTCTCTTGGCTTTGGTCTCCTTTGGTCCTCTCATGCCTGCTTGCATTTTTACTGTATAACTTTGCTCTGAATTTCTTGACTCATTTGTTTCTCATCCTCACTACTAGCAGGACATGGTCCTCCTCATTGGCACTGAACATGAACAGGGATTTGACTATTTCCTGAATCAATTATGTCCATAGACCTGACATCCCATTTTCTTTCAATTCTGATACTTGGGCCGAAACCGGTTTGGCTCGGTGGATAGAGCATCGGCTTGCGGACTGAAAGTTCCCAGGTTCGATTCCGGTCAAGGGCATGTACCTGGGTTGCGGGCACATCCCCAGTAGGAGATGTGCAGGAGGCAGCTGATCGATGTTCCTCTCTCATCAATGTTTCTAACTCTCTATCCCTCTCCCTTCCTCTCTGTAAAAAATCAATAAAATATATTTTAAAAAAAAATTCTGATACTTGGAATTAACAGGGACACCAGTGTTAAAACAGTAGCAATAATACCAGCTAAGCAACGATATCAAAGAAAGTAAAAAAATTAGCCTTAATAGTTTTCACCTTTCAAGAGTTTTTTGCAAAGAAATCTTTTAACAAAGGTAAATCCTAGAAGCTCTTTCTTTTTATATGTAGTTCTCTTTCTGAATTCTATAACAAATTTATCTATCTTACCTTACAAACATATTTATTACTAGATGGCAAATTTAAATTAAAAAGTTATTTTTAAATTATGTCAATATAATATTATGCTTTTGATGACACTTAAAATATATAGTAACCTTATTATCTTGGGAAAAATGATTTTGGCAACTGTATTCACACTAAAGCCATATTGGAATAACACACATTCTTTGAGGGGATAACAGCACAGTTTAGGAGCCCAAATGAGGAATGCAAAAATGTGCAGCCATTTAAAAAAAAAAAAAAAAAAGGATTGTATTCAACCTTACTTACTCTAGCAAAATAGTTTTTAATATATTATACAGTTTCTTAAGCTTAAAGGTGTGATGAGATACTGATTTTCACTCACAGTAGCCTCTACTATTTCTGAATGTGTATTTTAGAAACAATTTCAAATTTTCCATACTTAAGTAAAACCAATTTACATTTTGAAAATAACTGAACACCCTGGAAGCAGTGCTGTGCCTTTTCATTGCGGTTGGATCCAAGTCAATCAGTCTCTAGGAAGTTTATGATAATTACCCTTTTTATATTAAAGCAGCTCTACAGTTAATCAGAACATCCAGAGAGATTTCTTTTTTACTATAAGTTTAGTTATGTAAATAAGCATATTGGACAAAGATCAGAAAATCAAACTATCATGTGAAAATTAAATATTGAAGTAAATGAAAAGAAAAATGTTTATTGTTTATTTGCCTTTTCAGAGGGCATATCCTATAATTTCTGCTGCATCATTTATTATGAGGCTTAATAATTAGCCCCAAAGTAAGTAACTGTTAAATCAAGAAAATGTAGCCAGTTTTGCTAATTAGAAGTTTAAATAGTGCTGTGTTCTCAAGTAAAAAGCATACCCTTTCCATAAAGTAGACTAATATTCTAATTTTCTTCATTCTTAACTTCAATAATGAGAAGCAATACTTTACAATTAACTAAAGATCTTGAAAGTATTAAGTATTAATAATACTTTTATGGTAGAATATACTTTAATTGTTAAATCTTTTTATAGATAAAACTTTTATGAATAAATACTTAATTAGATATTTGCAGGGGCTCTTTCAAAACTGTATATAGTAATAAAATGAAAATGTGTGATATGTTGTCTTCTAGATATTTTAAAAGAAAGCACCATTTTTAATACTCAGCAAAAAATAAAAATCAAGGAAAAAGAGAGAGAGCTTTCTTAAATAGTACAAAAAGGAGAAAATTAATTAGACTACATTAAAATTAAAGATATCTGCTTATCAAAAGATACCACTAATAGTGAAAAATGAAGCCATAGCTCAGAAGATTTATGAGATTTGTATGCTAAGATGTATGTAATGTGAACACAATGCAAAGAACTTATACATGAACATGGAAAGTGTTCCTCCAAGTCAAGAAGAAAAAAGATGATACAATAAAAATTAAAAAAAGACAGAAGAGGCCAAAACTGGTTTGGCTCAGTGGATAGAGCATCGGCCTGCGGACTGAAAGGTCCCAGGTTCGATTCCGGTCAAGGGCATGTACCTGGGTTGCGGGCACATCCATCCCCAGTAGGAGATGTGCAGAAGGCAGCTGATCGATGTTTCTCTCTCATCGATGTTTCTAACTCTCTATCTCTCTCCCTTCCTCTCTGTAAAAAATCAATAAAATATATTTAAAAAAAAAAAAAGACAGAAGATGTCAATAGGCACTTCATAAAAGAGGATATCCAAATGGTCAATAACCATAAAAATGATGCTTATTAGCTATCAGGGAAATTATAATTAAAACCACAGAATCATAGATATTCAGCAGAAAGAGACAATTCCATGTTGTGAGTAATTGGAAGACATATACTCCTGGTGGGAATATAAATTAGTACAACACTTTAGAGAAGTGATTGTCACTTTCTACTAAATCACACTAAATGACTCAGCAGCTCCACTCAAAGAACTAAAAAAAAAAAAAAAATCCATTTACATATGTAAAAATTGTGTTCAAGAATGTGTATAGTATTATTCTTCATAATAGCTCAAAATGACTAAGGTTGAAGCTATAAATCAAATCAAAAGATTGTTTGGGGTCCTAAAAGATCTGAATCTGGGTCACACAGATTCAGAGGAATACCTGAAATGTGCTACAAGGAAGACAAAGAAAGCCAGCGCTTACAGAAGCAAAACCCACAAATCGTAATTTTTTTTTTCCTATTGAATATCTAACATGAGTTGATGACTAGTTCAAAAAGGATTAGTTAGTTCCAGGTGGAGAGACTCTGAGGTAAGCAAGTTCCAGGATGTGCTTCTATAGCAAGCATGAAAGTCCAAGAGTTCAAAACTTCTAGGTCCTTTATCCCAATGTATGCTACGTGCTTGTAGCATACAAACTGGTGAAATGGATTGGCTCCACTCAAGATGAAGAGTGCAGAAGGCCCGGTTGCCATATTGAGGAGAAAGTAAATATTAAGGTATGGACTTATGCAGCCATAAGTTCATAGGTGGGATGAACATAAGGCAAACCTTACCATAACTGATTCTATTGTGTCAATTTCCACTCACACTAGCAACTCAAAACAAATCTCAATCAAGATTAAAATAGATAAATAAATTGGACTTCATTTTATCAATGACATAGTATACAGTTATAAGCACAACCAACACTATTGCTATACAGGAAACATGGATTAATTTTACAAACAGCATTTAGTAAAAGAAGCCAGGCACAAAAGAGAATGTATTCTATGTGTGCTGATATAATTATATTCCTTGATTTGGGGCTGGTTGCATTAGTGTGCTTACTTTGTAAAAAGTTATTGAGCTTATGATTTATATACTTCTCTGCATGCAATTTATACATCATGAAAATATTAATATAGAATAAAATAAAATGGAATAAAGGAAATATTTTCTGTAATAAAAATTAAATAGCAAAATGGTACTTCAGGGAAAATAGTAAAAAATGTTTATTTAGGGGAGATGTTAAAAATATTGGATTACTCATAATGATGAAGGCAAACCAACTCTTGTGAAGACACAATTTTCTTTTGACTTGTCTTTAGTTTAACAGTCAAAAAAGAGGTACAATAACTTCAGGGACGATCATAGCTTGAGAGTTAAACATTCCTAGGAAGGAATTCTAATTCCAAATCTTATTAGCTGTACTAGAGGCCCCATGCACGAAGATTCATGCAAGAATGGGCCTTCCTTCCCCTGGTTGCCCACACCGCCTTCCTTCCGGCCTGGAGCTGCCTTTCTGCCTTCCCATGCTGCCCAGAGGCCCGGAGCAGCTGGGGCCGTGCGGAACGTCTGTGTCATCATGACACAAGCATCCCACCCCACCCCGGCTACTCAGCGCCTGCATTGCAAATTAACCCACCAATTTTGTTGGGTTAATTTGCATACTCACTCCTAATTGGCTGGTGGGTGTCGTGAAGGTATGGTCAATTTGCATCTTTCATTAGTGTAGATGGTTTTAAGCAAGGAACCATGTAGACATTAATGAAATGGGGATAATAATATCTGCCTTAGAAAACCTTTCTAAGGAATAGAGATGATGTAAAGATGTTTAGTTTATAGTGCTTGTCACACAATTATGTGCTCAAAATATAATAGCATAAAATACATACATTAGAGATACCTTACATATACACAAATCTAAGTTCATGTGGAAGGATAAGTATACACAAATGAAGTCAAGGAGCAGATAGTTTAAAGAACTCAAGGAATAAAAGGACAGTGTTTTTTTCCTTGGACCACAATATCAAAAGAAAATGTTCTTTGTCAGTAAATTTTTACTACTTTAAGCCCATAGATGATAAGAAAAAATTATATAAATAAGAGGGTATACTTTATTTTACTTATTTTCCTACTTTACCACACTAGAAATTATTTTATCATAGGCTTTGGACTCCCCCCCCCCCCCCGGCACACACACACACAATAACTAAAATATTATTGATTTAATTCTGTTGCCTCTTGCAATGTTTATCATTTTTTATAACTTAGTTTTTAAAATAAAGTATTGAAAAGTTCTAAAGCTATTTATTTTTACTCACAATTAGGGCAATGTAAGCAGTGTTGTTATAAGCACTTGCAATATGACATGAATAAATTCCTAAAAATTCATGTGTAATGTAAGAATATGTAAAGGAAAAAAGTTTTTAATAAAGAAATAAATGACTATGTTAGGAAGTGTAACTCACAATGGTAGGTAAGATTTATAATTTTCTTATAGTCTACACTGATCTAAATAATTATGGACAATATTAAATTTTATAAAGAAATAGCTGTAAAAAATATAAGTTTAATACTTTAGAAAACAAAAGAAAGAAAACAAAAGAAAAAACTAATATTGTGGCACTTGACAGTTCTGCTGTCTTTGTGTAAAAGCAAACATAGACAATATGTAAACAAATGTATGTACCTGTGTTCCAATAAAACTTTATTTACAAAAACAGGAGATGGAACATATTTGGTCCAAAGGTCATATTACTAACATGTGTCCTAGGGCGTTATGGTCACAGAGCTGAGCTGGCTTGCTGGCACTTTTGGGTATGGCCAATGAAAGAGGGATAGAATATGAGAAAGGGGATAATGTCTACTGTCTTAGGGACCATACTAGAAGTGAAAATTAGTCAAATCTTCCTGTAATGAAAGCTAGAAATTGATGCAATGTTGGGCAGATTTGTGACTGCTATAACACTATCAATATAAAAAAGTGTAGAAGGAAATTTGCTAGAGATCTGTTAGCCTCTGCCACCTGATGAAAGCTTGATTTTCTCCAACATGCCTGAGTTCCAATGCAAACTTTGCACTTTACATAATGTAACACATGCAAATTAACCTCTTGTGTTTTTGATTTCCTCATCCATAAACTGGGAAAAAATAGCACAACTCACCTCATAGGTTTCTGGTAAACATTAAACATTACCACATTTGAAGCACTTTGAATATTTTGAGACAATGCCTCAAAATCACTTTTATTTCCTTTTAGGTATTGTTAATTTCCATTAACTAGATTAAGAAACAGAGGACTAAAGATTTGAGTGCCTTGTTTAAGATCACATAACTAATATGTAGCAAACCAAAACTGAAACCAAGTCTTACTGATTCCTTACTTTCACTGCACCTCACACTGAGCGTAGAGAAAGGGCATCAGTGAAACAGGAATGAGTGTGGGAAGCCAAGTGCAGTTTTTAAAGTTAGGTGATGTTATATCATATTTGTAAAAGGAGAAAGATTTATGCGATCTGAAGAGAAACCAGCATATTTATATCATATTTGTATGTTGATTGGACTGAGCCAATAAGAAGGCAAATATTGGTGTCACCTTTGCTTTTGGTGTCATATATGGCCTTTATTATATTTAGGTACATTCCCTCTATACATAGTATGTTAAAAATTGTTCATGTTGAAAGGACAATGAATTTTATCAAATGTTTTTTTATGCATTTTTGAGATGATCGCATGATTTTTAACCTTTGTGCTGATACAATGTATTATATTTGTTGATTTTGGGATGTTGAACCGTCCTTGAATCCCTGGAATCAATTTCATTTGATCATCATGTGGGATTTTACTTTCTTAGTCAACTAGATAGCAAGGTCATAGTGAGGAGAAAGAAGGAATGTTAGAGGTGCAAGAAACGGTTATTCAGATGGTGGAATGATGAAATTCAGATGATGGAAAAGGTTGATTGATAGTATCTGTGGTCTGTCCACAGCATTGAGGACTGATGAAATGTGGCATATAAAATCAGGCGAAGAAGAGATCAAGAAGAAATCAAGTCAAAAGCTTTTGGGAGATGATTTACATGGATATTGAAATTACCAAGAATTATAAAAACAGTGGTATTAGAGAAAATAGTAAAAAAAAAAATGTGCTAAATTAGTCAAGAAATTAGAAGCAGTGATGGCAAGAACTATATTGTAATCAAATTGTTTATCATGGACTCTCTCTTTTCGTTCATTTCCCAAATATTTAATGAATAACAATAATTAGTATAAATAACAGTAATTATTACAATTGAAAACAATAGGCAGCAAGATCTATGAAATTCAAGATTTCCTATAGTTCAAAAAGAAAAACAGAAAAACTTAATGAGAGAAGATGCATTTGAAATTAAGCTTCCTTTAATAAATATTTTTATAATTATAATTAAATTGCTTGAAATTGCAATGTTCTCAACTAAATTTTAGTGACCAAAATCAGCACGCAATTCCTAAAGATGCATAGAAATAAAAAACAAATGATTATTTGTGAAAAAGCCATATTATGTGCAATCATTTGCAAACATTAGTACTTTGTCACCATAGCTTAGAAATCTGCCACATTTAAAGGCTGTGGAGCTCACTGCAGATCTAAATAGCACAACTACATAAACATTAAGCAACATTATACAAAGAATAAATTTAGTGGCCAGCAAAATTATGAGTTAGTTTGGCTAACATACCATTTGGGGAAGGAATCTGATTCTGAATTATAACATTTATATGTAGTGTTCCAACATACTTAGGCTCTGTTTATATAATCACTAAAACAGGCCATTTTGATGGATGAAACAGCTGGTTTGACTACATTTTAAACTGAATTGATGAATTTCTAAACTTACTTAGTTACAGACTTAACAAAACCATAAAATGGAAAAAGGATTATTATTTCCATCTCTATGGACTTAGGCAGCAAAAAGGCTTAGCAAATCATGTTAATATAATAAAGCAAGCAGAGAGCAAATCTGAGGCTCTCTGACATTTGTAATGTCATGCAAAGACAGAAAAATAAAGAGTAGGGCCTAGAAGCATGAGTGGGGAGCCCAGTGAAACCTAATTGACATAGCTATGGCAGGGTGGGATTTATTAAACCAGCCGTGTAAATTGGAGTGTAGCCATGGCCAGAAATGGATCCTGTAGAGTTAAAGGAATTCAGGGATCTGGCTTTGCTGTTCTGTCATATAACATGAAGCTGGTGTGGAATGTATTACTAAAAGTAATGACTATTTTTTCAAGCTGGGAACATTATAGGACTTAGGTGTTTATAGAATCCATCCTTGCTCTATGTGGCTTTTCCTCCAAATGATTACTGGCTCCCTGACACTTATGAGGATGTTAGCTATTTTTCAAGGCTTGCTTTCTCTTAATAGAAAAGGAGAAAAGTCATTAAAATCTACTTTTACCTTAAACCAATATTTTTTTAAATAGCTTTACTGAGATATAATTCACTACACGTTTTATCCATTCAAAGTATACAACTAAGTGGCTTTTTGTATATTCACAGGGCTGTGCAATGATCACAACAATCTAATATTAGAACATTTAAGTCACCCCCAAACACATCGGGTGCCCATTAGCAGCCAGTCACCATTCTCCCCACCCCCACCTCTACACAAACACTAATCTGCAATGTTTTTCCTCTGTTCCAGGATTCCATCCAGGACATAGCATAACATGTGTCATATGTTCTTAGGCTACTCCTTGCTTTCACCATTACTCAGACTTTCCTTGTTTTAATGACCTTGACAATTTTGAGAGGCGCATGTCAGACATTTTGCAGAAAGTTCTCCTATTGCAATTTGTTTGGTGTTTCTCTTAGGATTTACCTGGGTTTAAGTGTTTTTGAGAAGACCATGAAGGTAAAGTGCAATTTTCATAGCATTGTATCAAGGGTACATTCTATCAACATGACTTATCATTGTTGACCTTCACCACCTGGCTGTTGTCTGACAGGTTTCTCCATTGTAAAGCTAGTTTTGTTTTGTTTTGCTTTTCCTTTTTGTGCTATATTCCTTGAAAGGAGGTCACTATTCAAAGCCCATAATTAAGTGGAAGTATTGCTCTTCCTCTTTGAGGTTGAAGTATCTACATCAAGTATTTGACTCTTCTTCCTCATTTATTTAGTTATGCAATCATTTATTTATATCAAAAGGACTCACGGTTATTTATTTATACTTTATGCTGTGTCTAATACTATTTTATTTTGTTGTTAAAATTGTATCAGTTTTGCCCTATCTGGTTTGGCTCAGTGGATAGAGAGTGAGTCGGCCTGAAGACTGAGGGGTCCCAGGTTCGATTTGGCCAAGGGCATGTACCTTGGTTGCGGGCACATCCCCACTAGAGAGTGTGCAAGAGGCAGATTATCAATGTTTCTCTCTCATTGATGTTTCTAACTCTCTATCCCTCTCTCTTCCTCTCTGTAAAAAATCAATAAAATATATTTTTTAAAAAATTGTATCAGCTTTGGTCTTTGGGAGCTATTTTAGTTGGATCTGTGTCCCCTTTCAAATTCTGTCATTATAAGGTGTATTTGCTTTTGTTTTTAGCACTCTTTTACTTGATGGCCCTTCAAAATGTTCCAGGCTCACCCTGCATGTTTCCCCCCACAGCCCTAAAATAAATCATCTATCCAAGGACATGGCTCCTTTCGTTGGAGATTCGTATTAGAAATCATGACCTGGATACTAGATGCATTCATTGCTATTATTATTTCTACACTTTCTCAGCAGATAAAGCAAGGAAATATATGTTTGTGGAATAACCCATAAATATACAAATACCTATAAATTTTTCTATATGTAACCTTTTATATCTACAGTAATCTAAATATGAGTTCATATTAAGTCTCCATCTCTAATCCATTACCACGAGAATCATTCTAACCTCTTCTCCTTGCTTATCTGTAAACTCCCACTACAGCAAATAGAATCTGTCTTCCACACTCTATTTGTTAATTTATTTATAGATAAATAGCAGTATTAAATATATTATATATTATAATATATATTTTATTATTAAATTATTAAAATTTCAGTTTCCCTTTAAAGAAAGAATTATCATTCCTATTTTGCAGGTAAAAATATTGAGTCTCAGAGGGTTTAATTTGCCCAAATTTGCTGTACTTTTGAAGTTAGAAATGGGATTCCTACCAAGAACTGACTGATTCCAAAATCTACCAAGAGCTTCAAACTCCTGCTCTTGGGAATATGGTTATGATTCTAGTTACTACTTAATAAAACTTCATGCATGTATCATTTTTATAGAGCCTCTACATTAGAGAGCAACAATCTAAGAATTGTTAAAAATGTCTCCCTCTTGGCTACAAACATAAAGTAAGAATGTTTTAAAAGTAAAAAGCAAGTTGAGTTTAGGGGAGATTAGATGAGCCTAAAGGATTAGGAGGGGAGGCAAATAGACCAAGAGAAAATGACTTAAATAAACTGTTGGATGTAAGAAACTAAATAGGTATAGTTCTGTTAGGTAAATTCTATAAAATCATTGGCCTTTGACTCACTTTGACATACAAACAATAATTTCATTTAGTTGAAACTATATATTCCTGACAAAACTTTGAAAAAAAGGGTCTTTTCCTTTTTTAATTAATCATTAGATAAAGATAGAATGAATAGGATTGCTTTCCAGAAAGCAGTACAATCCTATATCTTACTCCCCTACTCTTATTTAACTTGGAGGATAACAATTACAACATAATCTTTTCTTAAAAATATGAAAATTTTCTTTCAAATGGCATTTCTTCATTTTAATTTGTTTTGATGAAAATTTTTGAACTTTTAAAACTTTACAAATTATGATAATCTTTTGTTCTGATTGCTATTATTGTTAGGATTACCATTATTATTAGTAATAATATTAGTAGCCATCCTCTTTGTCCTATTGTTATCAGTGTCATTGTTGTCATGATAATACTAGTTTCTCTTTTGCCAACAAGGACATCATATAGCTATAAGAGTAAAATATGATGCCCTAACCGGTTTGGCTCAGTGGATAGAGCATCAGCCTGCGGACTGAAGGGTCCCAGGTTCGATTCTGGTCAAGGGCATGTGCCTTGGCTGCGGGCACATCCCCAGTAGGGGGTATGCAGGAAGCAGCTGATCGATGTTTCTCTCTCATCGATGTTTCTAACTCTCTATCCCACTCCCATCCTCTCTGTAAAAAATCAATAAAATATATTTTTAAAAAAGAGTAAAATATAGAGCAATATTTATCTTGGCTATCCTTGCTATGGTACTATGACTTTAACCTCTCCGTTGCTTAGTTTCTTCAGCTGAAAAATGTGGATTGGGCCAATTTTACAAGGTTACTAGAAAGGTTAATGTCTGTACCTTATAAGATCCATTGGTAACGGGCTCAGAGAAAAAAAATGTATTACTCAACACTATTTGGTACCTTCTGTCTCAGGGCTAAGCTATGAATTTAGAATCTGATTAAAACATCATGTTTTCCTCTTTACCCATCAATTGTCCTTTTATTTAATAAATAAATTGAATACTATAGTTGGCATTTACTTAAATATTAAATCAGATTCAGCCTATTTTCACTGATGGTTCCAATTTCATTTATTTTAATAAATGCATTTTTTTAGTGTGTCTGGGTTACAAAAATACTGAATAAAATTACTATGAAAAATATGTATTCTCTGCATTAGATTGAAGAAATAATTGAATGATTTCAGTGAACTTAAAATATGTTCTGATGAGTGTATAGTAATGGTCATTATAAAAACAAAACTCAAAAAAGAATTTTGCAAACTAAATTTAAAATCTAATTTAAAAAATAGAAATCAATAATATTTATTTCCTCTACTGGAATAGAGAGGGTGACACCTTGACTTACTCTCTAGGTAACTTAAAAAGAACGTTTAACTGGATCTAAGCCAGTTTCATTATACACCAAATATTTTCTTTTACAGTTGAAAGTATCTGTGGGTCTTTGAAAATTCTGAAGAGTTTTAAAAGTAGTTGCGAATCCTTCAGGTATTGAAATCAGCTTATTTTCTATAAAATGGAAACTTCTAAAGTTCATTTCAATATGGATTCTTCACATATACGTCCACATATCTAAGGATGCTTAAAGAAATTATGGTATATTCATATCATAAAATACAATTATTTTTAAAATTACATTTTTATATAACTACTTAATATTTAAAATATCATCATGGAATAAGTATGAATAGAAAATTATATATACAATATAATCCAAATCCTGGTATTGGGAGGTATATGTTAAAAAAAATATGCCTCTATATAAGTGGGAAAAATCACATGATCTATTAATTGTGTTTATCATTGGGTGGTATAAATGCAGGTGGTTTTTATTTATCTGCATCATCTTTGTGCATTTATACACTTAACATTTAAAATTAGAAATACTAAGAATTTAATAATTTACACAATTATTAACACATGAGTATCTACAATCATATGCTCCTGATTCCTACTTAATTAGACTAGGGGAGGAAGGCAGATAGAGCTAATTCTAGTAAGAGAGGTAGCAATGATGATATTCCACTCCTCCCAGAAATGAGCAGCCAAGAACTGAATGGATTATCATTACGGGGACTATGAAGGTGTGGCATGGGTATGATTAGGGATTCTGGTGGGGACAAAAGTTGTCAAGAAAATGAAATTATCCAAGAAAAAGAAGCAAAGGCATAAATGTGAAGCCATGTTGTGGTTTGTGGAGTGAGAATTTTCAGAGGGTTTTAGAACTAAAGAATGAAGGGTAATAGAAATAAAAAAAAATTGATTATGTGGATTATGTCTGTTGATCCTTTTTTAATGTGCTTCAAGGATGAAAGCAAAGGATTTGAGTCATTTTATGATTACTTTTAGAGGCTGACCTATGATTTTATACATGTAGCCTGCTCTGAACTGGTACACATGGATCTCCAAGGCTCATAGACATAACGGAGATATGGACATAGATGCTTACTTGCATATCTTTCCATTCCACAATTATAAAAAGTATTTGTAACTGTATGGTTAGGGAAGATGTCTTATTAAAACATTTCCTAAGTCAAGCAGTCTACCAACTGCTTCATTTCAATGCCACCTCCGGCACATCTGAAAGCTACAGACATTTCTTAACTCCCCACCCCACATTCCAAGTAGCCCTTTGACACTTGTGAATGGCTTACCCTGCCCCTAGTGGGCATCTCATAAAATGACTTATAATAGTGCACTTCTCGCCAAACTGGTTTGGCTCAGTGGATAGAGCATCAGCCTGCAGACTCAAGGGTCCCAGGTTTGATTCCGGTCAAGGGCATGTACCTTGGTTGCGGGCACATCCTCACTTGGGGCGTGCAGGAGGCAGCTGATCGATGTTTCTCTCTCATCAATGTTTCTAACTCTGTATCCCTCTCCCTTCTTCCCTGTAAAAAAATCAATAAAATATATTTAAAAAAAAAAGAGTGCACTTCTAGTCCAAAGGAAGGGTGATATACTTTGGTAGGAAGAGAGTAATAATAGATTTCTCAATACATCCAGGGTGAAGAAAAAATGTCCATCCACAACGATCTTCCCATGAAACTACATATTTAGTAAGCAATTATAGGACAATATGTGCTTAATTACTGAAGAGTGGGCATCATATGATAGGCACTATGGGATTCTGATGATCAAGTTTGTGAAGTTGGTAGACGAGGATGAAGAACTAGCAAAGCATTTTAAACAGAAGAATGCCATGTTCAAATATGCATATTATGGTAATCTGGAGGATAGTGCAGAAAGGAAAAATTTGGACAAATCTCTCTCCACAACCTTGTTATATTCTCATTTTAAATATGTAAACATACTTTAACATGCATTAAACACAGTTGGCCTAGGAAAATACTCTGTGATTGTAATTTTTCTCCTGCCAAACTCGGTGAGTCTTTTCCTCTCTTTTGGTCTTTGTGATAACATCTATAGAATAAGGTGGATAATCTCAGTAATCTCTAATATCCCTTTTAAATTTCAAATTCACTGAGATAACAAAACTAAATGGTTAATGTGAACTATTAAAGGTTTGTTTTCATAGGAAATCTGCCTCTTGGTTTATGAGAAAAGTTGCCATTTATATTTAGACATACACTAAAAATATATTCAAAAATCCAGATGATTTCTTTTGGTTTTCTGCCCATTTTTATGATCTGTTCTACATAATAAAAGGCTAATATGCAAATAGACCAAATGGCGGAACAACCAAACAGCAGAACAACCAAACCAGCAGTCACTATGACATGCACTGACCACCAGGGGGCACACGTGGAACATGGCAGTGGGATGGTGGAGCAGGTGAGCAGGGGTGCCAGACCAAGTCAGGGCACTGGTCATTGTCATCGGGGTGAGCCTCTGGTGGTTACTGAAAATTGTTTGCTCCCGCACACTGTGGTCCCACCTGGTGCTTGCACCTGCTGTGGTGCCGGCCCCGATCTCCCCTGAGGGCTTCTCCACCTCCCCCTACTCCTGAGGGGAGATCAGGGCAGCAGCCACCGCTCGCACCTGCTGATGGCACCAGCCCCACTCGCACCCCTTGCTGGCACCAGTCCTAATCACTTCATGCCACCGTCAGCGGGTGCAAGCAAGGACGGCATCGTCAGTGTGTGGGAGTGGCGGTGGCAGGAGCAGGGCTGCTGGCAAACAGGGGACCAGGGACCATGGCAGGAGGGACCAGGCAGGGGCACAGAGGATGGGCCAAGGCCCGCCCCTGTGCCCACTGCAGCCTCTCAGCCCACAGTTCCTTTCAAGGTGCATGAATTCATGCACTGGGCCCCTAGTAATAGTATAAGATTGCAGTAAGAAATGAAGGGAGAAGGAAATAAGAATTTGAGACAACTCTTCATTATGAGGGTGCTCAATAAGGCAATTGCCATAAAAGTTAATGAGGATGTCAAGTTACTTTGAGGTTCAACCCCCAAAGGACAGTCTCAATTCTGCCAAAAAGCAAAAGCTATGCATGATAATGAGCATCTCTGAGGGATATAAAACAATGATGATGGTAGAAGATGCATGGCTCAATTTTGTGCAGAATAAAGATAAGCCTGTATACTTTCCTAATTGGATAACAGATAATCCTGTGTACTACACATAGTGTCAAGCACTCATTAAGGCAGAGAGAAAAACAGAAGTACCTTGTCTTACTTATTACTCAAACACTGCGAATTCAGAAGCAAGAAATACTATTATCTAATATAAATAGCTTTACAAATTTTTTCATAAAGGTTTCATCTTGACAAGCCACCAGACCTGAGGTGAGTTTAATTAGTTCAATGCATCATGATAAATTGTAAAGAGGAGGAAAACTGCGGTGTAGGGGTATGGAATGAATAAAAAAGTATTTTTCTTAATTTAATCATACTAGTAAGTCTATCTATAAAGCCCTACACTGAAATGCAAAAACAATAGGAATTTTTGACTTTTCTCCAGTACCATAGAAATCTATCTATATGTGAAAGTGCTGGTAAAGGAGCCACCCAACTTTTCTTTCAAATGTGATTTCCTGTCTCATACCGTTTTCTGCCAATAAATAGCTCTCTGATAAACAAAATGGTTGTTAAGAGGGACGGACCACTTACTCATAACTATGAGATATTAATGAGTACAGGAGAACTGGATTAAGAAGCCATCAATATTTACATATTCTAGGCAATTGTCAGGCACTGTCTATAAATAAATGGGGACTATATTAAAAAAAGAGAAGGAAATGAAAATAAATGAAGGGGAAGAAAATGGAACAGACAAAAAGAAAAGGAGGGAGAAAAGGGAAGGGAAGGGAATCATGGCCCACTTAGAAGAATTAATAACTTCTGAATATAGAAAAATGATCAAAAGGCGAGAAAAAGATAAATATTTCAAAGTCTTAAAGCAGTTGTATAGGGCTCTAAAACTAGGACTTCTTAAGGAATAGCAACAGCTAGTGCTCAAATGTAATGTGCCAAAGGATTCTGTCTGATGGAAATATATTCTTACTGTCATCCAGGGGCTCCTAGAGAAACATATCCTTTTCTCATTGATACGTCACTCCACTATCCAAGGACTGATAAAGTTGAGAACCATATGTGGTGTTTTGTTTTGTTTTTTTCCTTTCAAACTCCTTCATGTACATAAACTCTAAGTCACACCCTAATCCTAGGCCGCAGAGTATATTGAGTTTCACTAGAACCAGATCTGCCCTGCTGTTTGCTTCAAGGGTAGAAGGATTCCAGAACAGCAACAAACATTCCCATCTACTCTTAAGTTTCTGACCTGATTTTTATCAAGTCACTGTCATTAAAGTTTCCTAAAATAGGATAAGCATTACCTCAAAGACTCCCACTGCTCTTCACTCCCAGTTAGATCAATTTTGTGGGTTTATCATTCTTCAAAAGTTTAAAAATTATTTTGGATTCAAAGAAATACTTGGTACTATCAAAGTCTTATGTATAGAAGGGCAATACTATACCAGGTGAAGTTGTATCCTCACCACAATACATGAGTTTAATTATTTCATTTAGAAGTAGCTTTATATAAACAACCTTAGCCTAAAAGGTTGCTTGGGCGATGAGTGAGATTTCATACACTACCAAGTAACTTCAGAGTTATGTCCAAGTTCCTGACGTAGTATAGCATAAACTGTGGTAGCCTAGGCTATCCAACACTATTATAGTTAATATTTTACCAAGAAATAATCATTACCTTCTCTTATGCAAACTTTATCCCTATTATGCCCTTTGGCATAGACTTTTCTCAGTGCATTCTAGTTTAGGACCAAAGTATCAAGAAGAGCTGGGCTTTATCAAAACAATTGATTTCCTTTGGCCATGGATTCTGACTATGTTTCCACTTTGGTATTGACTCCCAGAAAACTCAAAGCCAAACTGGTGGGCTTCTTCTAACAAAGTATATGGAAACGTGCAGCCTTTTCTTTTTTCCTGAACTAACCTTATGCGAATCTCCATCACGTCTCCAATATTATTATTTTATGCCACCCTTTTAAACTTTTTATCTTACAGTTTTAAATAAATCTATGCTCCCGAATCTCTTCTGAACAGGAGGGGCTAATATGTCAGATAAGACCATTCAGCTGCAGGTTACAAAACCCTGCTATTCCCTTATCCAAATTAAAGTATTTTTTTCATATAAAAAAAGTCCAGAGATAGACAATACCAGTATAGAGTTTTAAATCCATGTCTCCCTCATGAATCCAGGTTTTTTTTTCACTTTATGTGTGGATTCTGTGCTTATACATGCAACATGGCTTCTACAACACTAGGAAGCAAGAAGACAAAAGGCATATTGGCTGAATCCATTTTTATGTGGTTTGCATGATGACTGCAAATTGTAAGACATCTGAGAAAGTGAGGTTCACTTAGTTAGTTGTAAAAGATGGAAAGAATGTATGTTGGATAGACAGCTAATCAAGTCTGCTATAATAGGTATATAAAACAAATACATTTGCATATGTACAGATACACACACAAACAACTATACACAAATGTAATTATTTAATTTCTTATTTTTTCTCTTTTTTCTCATGATAGACCCACACTTAGGATCATAAAAAAAGTACTTCATCCCCAAGAACAACCTAACATTTACATATCTGTATATAGTACCCAGTTTGCATTAATCAGAGAATAAATTAAACTAAACAAAAAATCTGTTTCATTTTCATCACACCAACATTTATTTGGCATTATTACATGTAAAACAACATGCTAGTATTCATTAGGAATTAAGATATTCAGATTCATGCCCCTTAGGGGCTCATAAATTAGAGATGGGATCAGGCTCAAAGTATTTGTCCCACTTGTCATCTTTATAGAATTCTAATTTCTAAAACAGTGATTTCTGAATTTAGTTTTATTTATTACCTTAAGGAATTTTTTTAAAGCTTTCAAATGTAAATAGGTGGTTATAGCTCCAACAGGATTGCATATTACTGCCGCAAAAATAATATACCTATTTTGCTTTGTGGAAAATGTGGGTCTGAAATGCAGAAAATTATAAATTTCCACATATCTGATTCTCCTTTCACATATATTTTCCCTCTTCACAGAGTGAATTGTGTTATGTAAATGCAGCATTCCTACACAACTGTCAGCCAGCATAACTTTGGGTAAATTTGTGGAAAATATGCATGTCATAAATATGAAGGAATCTCATTAGTATTTCTGGTTACTCTGACACCCATTGAAGTTTTTTAGCTCTCTACCATTTATACAAAAGTTATATTATTATTTTCCTTTCATTGTTTATTAACTATTTATTTTATTAATTTTGTATTCTAATAATTTTATAGCCATCTCAAATTCATGTTCTAATAATGTGAGAAAGAGTAAGATGAAGAAAAAAGCATGAATGAACAAAAGAGAGAAAGAAAGTGATTGAGCATAAATGATTTATTAGTTATAATCCCCTCCACATCCACTAAGAGAATTGCTCTTTATTAGTGGTATTCTGATTCTGACTTTTAAGTACAGAGAACCTCATTTTTGGTATTAAGTAAAAATGAGCTTTCTACACTGGCACACTTGTACTTTTAAAAGAGGCTATTGGATTTCCAATGGGCCAGGACAGGCAAATTTTGCAACTTTGACCATACATATGGCTCCCACATATCCCAAAACATGGCTAATGCTAACTTCTATCTGATATATGAAGACACTGGAAACATTATATGTACACAGCAACAGAGTGGACAAAATAGAAATCATGAATAACATACATAATAATCATGGCTTCAAATGTAACTACTAAAACAAATAATACACCCTTCTGAGTTTTATTCCATGATTAGAGGCCCAGTGCACAACATTCGTGCATGGGGCGGGGGGGGGGGGTGTCCCTCAGCCCAGCCTGCACCCTCTCCAATCTGGAACATCACTCTCACAATCCAGGACTGCTGGCTCCCAACCGCTCACCTGCCTGCCTGCCTCATTGCCCCTAACTGTCCTCCCCTACAGGCCTGATCACCCCCAACTGCCCTCCCCTACAGGCCTGGGTCACCCCTAACTGCCCTCCCCTGCAGGTCTGGTCCCCCCGAACTGCCCTCCCTTTCAGGCCTGGTCCCTCCCAACTGCCCTCCCCTGCCAGCCATCCTATGTCCACATGGGGGCAACCATCTTTGTGTGTTGGAGTGATGGTCAATTTGCACATTACCTCTTTATTAGGTAGGATTCTTACCTATTGGTAAAATTCTCTACCTCTATTTCACATTCTGTTTTAGGGAGGAGATTATTATTTCAAACTGTTCATTATCTTTTAAATTTATCTCAATAGCATGAGATTAATAAAATTAAAACTATATTCTAAACATGCAAGTTATTCTATTAAAAGATGTTCCATCAGCATAAACATAAAAAAAATGGGTCCAAAATTTCAAAATTAAGTAAACAGACATGAGTGGTAAATTGCTTTCAAGAGGCAAATGTATCCATTATTGAATCTTATATTTTCTCTTTGATACCAAAATTCTCTCTGAATATAACATTCAAAATAGTTAACTTGAACACCAAGAATTTTTTTGCCTCATTGTTTTGGGCTCACTGCTTTTAATTTTATTTCTTTGAAAATATGATGGTCTGATAACAAGACCCTCTATTATTTGCTTGTTTTAATTCACTGTTTTGACTTTATAATCACTTTGTTTCTATACTTTACAAGTGACTATACTGTTATAGTTGTAGTATTAGCACTAACATTCAATTAACTCTCATGCTGTCAGTTAAAATTATACGTCACTAACACCTAACTTCTACCTTCTGCTCTCTTGCTAACTGGTCGCTAATGTAACAGCTAAATTTTTCTTCTTTGGACTTAATAATGTTTCTAAATTTAAAAAAATTAACATTTGTAAAAAGAAGTATGAAATTCTTGGGGGAGAAGAATAGTATGTAAGGCAAATTACTATGTCAACTGACAAGTATTTATTGATCATCAATATCAGTATGGGATTATTAAGGCAGGCGAGTGGAAGATGAGAGAAATATACATTAAGTTTTTGTATTCTCAAGAAACTGACAATTTTCAAAACTGATGTTAAAAACATATATTGAAACACTCATGGAAGGAAAAGTAAGGAAATAAGATTTGTGAAACTATTGCATGTATATTTTCTTGTTGAAATTTTATACTTTTACTTTTTACCTTTAGATGGATTATCCATTTTGAGTTAATTTTTGTATTAGGTGTAAAGTAAGTGAGAATGTGAAGTGATTTTGGTTATTTTTGTCTTGTTTTGCATTTAGACCATGGGTGGGCAAACTTTTTGACTGGAGGGCCACAATGGGTTCTTAAACTGGACCGGAGGTCCGGAACAAAAGCATGGATGGAGTGTTTGTGTGAACTAATATAAATTCAAAGTAAACATCATTACATAAAAGGGTACGGTCTTTTTTTTTTTTTTAGTTTTATTCATTTCAAACTGGCCGGATCCAGCCTGCGGGCTGTAGTTTGCCCACGGCTGATTTAGACTATTCATTGTTTTACTAATCTTTGCTTTAAAGGCTATTTTTTCTTCTTTACTTTGCAGTTTTGGCAAAGTCAGTTGACCATGGTAAAGGTGATATGTCTGAACTCTATTCTCCATTGATCTATGTGCCTATCCAATCCTTTCACCAATGACAAAGTATCTTATTTCCATAACTTTGGAAACCAGGTATTGTAACTACAACCTGGTTCATCTTTCTCATAATAGTTTTAGTTATCCTAACTCCTTTGCCTACACATTTACTTTAGAATCAGTTTCCTGATGTCTCAAAAGAAATCTCTGCTGGAATTTCAGTGGGAATTGGGTTTAATCTATAGATCAACCTTGGGAAAATTGATAGCATAACAATATTGATTATTTCATATTATGAATGAATTTATCTCTCCATTAAAACTAATAAACAAAGCCTATTCTATTTAATTTTTCATCGACGTTTTATAGTTCTCATACATATTTAATTTTTTAGTACTCAGAAGTGGTTCTTTATAAAATTTTAAAGTTAAATATTTTATTACTAGTTTATATTAGACAATTCTTTTTGAACATTACCTTTTATAAAATTTTGACTTTGTATAAAATATATTTCCCGATACTGGGAGCTTTTATTATCTATAGAAACAATTGTGTTTTCTCTAACTAAAGACAGATTTTTTTTTCCTTTCCAATCTGAACACACTTTATTTATTTTTCTTGTTTTACTAGAGGCCTGGTGAATGAATGTGTGCATGGGTGGGGTCTGGCCAGCCCACCCCAATGGGGGCCAATTGGGGGGAGAGGCGGGGGTTTAATGGGGGCGGGGCTGGCCAGGGGTGCCCACAGGAGGTTGCGGGGGGCGGGGGTCAATCCAGGCCCAGATCAGGGTGGTTGGCCACTGCAGTGAGCATCATAGCAACTGGTAATTCTGGTTGTTCTGTCATTTCAGTTGCTTGGCTTTTTGTATATATAGATTCCCATTGCTTGGCTGTTATATGGATTGCATTCACTAGGACTTCCAATATAATTTTGCATAAAAGTGTTGAAAGGAAATCTTTGCTTTGTTCCTAATTTTAGTTAAAAAGTATTCAGTTTGGCCAGTTTGGCTCAGTGGATAGAGTGTCGACCTGCAAACTAAAATGTCCCAGGTTTGCTTCCAATCAAGGGCACATACCCGGATTGTGGGCTCAATCCCCAGTGGGGGGCTTGCAGGAGGCAGCCGATCAATGATTCTCTCTCATCATTGATGTTTCTATCTCTCTCTCCCTCTTCCTTTCTCTCTGAAATCAATAAAAATATATTTAAACAATAAAATAAAATAAAAAGTATTCAGTCACTGACCCTTAAATATGATATTAGATATAGACTTTTTGGTAGATAAAATTTGTCAGGTTAGATCATTTTTCTTTAATTTTTAGTGGTTTTCCTTTTAACTCTATTAATATGGTGAATTACCATTTATTGGTTTTCAAATATTGAATCTGTCTTAAATTACTGGTATAAGCCACAGGTAAGCATAATATATTATCCTTTTTAAAGATTCTATTTACTAATATTTTATTATAGATTTCATTTACTCTGTTGATTCTTATTTATTGTTTGTAGTTTTGTTATTTGTAATGTATTTGCCTGGTTTTGGTGTGAAAATAATTCCAGCTTCAGAATATGCTTTATTCTGTTCTATTTTCTTAAGAATTAGTGTAGAATTAGTAGTATTTCTTCCTGAAATTTTTGGTAGAAATCACTATTGAAATAATCTGGGCCTGAAGCGTTTTGTTTTGTTTTAAGATATTTAACTACGAATTCAATTTTTAAAAAATATGTGTTATTCATGGTATCTGGTAATAAGTATGTTTTGTTAATTTGTGTCTTTCAAGGAATTGGTCCATTTCTTCAAAGATGCTGAATTTGGGGCCATGGTGTTTTTTATAATATTTTCTTATGATTTTTTTAAATGTCTGTGGAGTCTTCAGTGATGTCCCTCTTTTTGTTTCTGATATTTATAAATTATATGTTCTCTCTTTTCATATAAATCTGGTGAAATATTTATCAATTTTTGTTAACCTTTATAAAACAGCTTTTAGTTGGATTGATTTTATCTCTATTTTAAAAAATATTAATTTATACTCTTGCTAATATTGTTCTATATTTACTGCTTGTTTTGGTTTTAGTTACTTTTTAGTTGCTTCTTAATTTCAAAGTTTAGATTCCTACTTCCATTTTTTTTTCATTTTTTAAATATAGGAATTACATTTATACATTTTCTCTAAGCACCACTTTAGTTGAATCCTACAAATTTCAATATGTTAAAAATGTCTATGTATTTTAAAAAATTTGCCCTTGAGATTTACTCTTTGGTCAGCTATTTATAGGTTCCGTAATTTCCAAATATTTCTAAAATTTCTAAATATTTTTACTAATGTAATATGGTACAATTTATTCATACATGCAGTTTCAGATTAACATTTAAATTTTCCCAATTTTAAATTTTGGGAATAAAGATGCCATGGACATTGATACACAAATATTTGTGTGATACATGTTTTTACTTCTCTTCTTTAAGTAAAAGAGAATTGGTGGGTCTATTGTAAGCATACGTAACTAAATTCCAGTGTGCTTCAAAGCACTTTTACCATTTTACACTCCTCAACAATATAACATAGCTCCAAATGCTCCATATTCTTATTAACACTTGATTTCATCAGACTTTTAATTTGAGCTATTCTCATAGAGGTTGTGCTATTTTTTTTTAAGTGTCTTATGTCCATTGGTTATGCTTATATGCATGCATACAAGTCCTTTAGTTGATCTCTTACCCCCCTACCTCCTGCCCCCCAACCCTCCCCGGCCTTCCCGCTGCAGTTTGACAATCTGTTTGAGGCAGCTCTGCCTCTGTATCTATTATTGTTCAAAAGTTTATAATGGTCTCTATTGTCCATGAATGAGTGAGATCATGTGGTATTTTTCCTTTATTGACTGGCTTATTTCACTTAGCATAATGCTCTCCAGTTCCATCCATGACGTTGCAAATGGTAAGAGTTCCTTCCTTTTTACAGCAGCATAGTATTCCATCGTGTAGATGTACCACAGTTTTCTAATCCATTCATCTACTGATGGGCACTTAGGCTGTTTCCAGATCTTAGCTATGGAGAATTGTGCTGCTATGAACATAGGGGTGCATATATCCTTTCTGATTGGTGTTTCTGGTTTCTTGGGATATATTCCTAGAAGTGGGATCACAGGGTCAAATGGGAGTTCCATTTTCAGTTTTTTAAGGAAACTCCATACTGTCTTCCATAGTGGCTGCACCAGTCTGCATTCCCACCAGCAGTGCACAAGTGTTCCTTTTTCTCCACATCCTCTCCAGCACTTGTCGTTTGTTGATTTGTTGATGATAGCCAGTCTGACAGGTGTGAGATGGTACCTCATTGCTGTTTTGATTTGCATCTCTCGGATGATTAGTGACTTTGAGCATGTTTTCATATGTCTCATGGCTTTCTGAATGTCCTCTTTTGAAAGGTGTCTATTTAGGTCCTTTGCCCATTTTTTGATTGGATTGTTTATCTTCCTTTTGTTAAGTTGTATGAGTTCCCTATAAATTTTGGAGATTAGGCCCTTATCAGATATGTCATTGGCAAATATGTTTTCCCACACAGTGGGTTTTCTCGTTGTTTTGTTGATGGTTTCGTTTGCTGTGCAGAAGCTTTTTATTTTGATGTAGTCCCATTTGTTCATTTTTTCTTTAGTTTCAAGTGCCCTAGGAGCTGTATCAGTGAAGAAATTGCTTCGGCATATGTCTGAGATTTTGTTGCCTTTGGATTCTTCTAGAATTTTTATGGTATCCTGTCGTACATTTAAGTCCTTTATCCATTTTGAGTTTATTTTTGTGTATGGTGTAAGTTGGTGGTCTAGTTTCATTTTCTTGCATATATCTGTCCAATTTTCCCAACACCATTTATTGAAGAGACTATCTTGGCTCCATTTTATGTTCTTGCCTCCTTTGTCAAATATTAATTGAGCATATTGGTTCGGGCCGATTTCTGGGCTCTCTATTCTATTCCATTGATCTATATGCCTATTCTTGTGCCAGTACCAGGCAGTTTTGAGAACAGTGGCTTTGTAATACAACTTGATATCTGGTATTGAGATCCCACCTACTTAGTTCTTTTTCAGGATTGCTGCAGCTATTCGGGGTCTTTTTTTATTCCAGATGAATTTTTGGAAAGTTCGTTCTAGATCTCTGAAATATGCTGTTGGTACTTTAATGGGAAGTGCGTTGAATTTATAGATTGCTTTGGGTAGTATGGACATTTTAATGATGTTGATTCTACCAATCCATGAACACGGTATGTTCTTCCATCTGTTTATGTCTTCCTCTATGTCTTTTTTCAACGTCCTGTAGTTTTCTGAGTAGAGGTCTTTTACCTCTTTAGTTAAGTTTATTCCTAGGTAGCTTAGTTTTTTCGGTGCAATGGTAAACGGGATTGTTTTTATAATCTCTCTTTCTGAAAGTTCACTATTGGTGTATAGAAATGCCTCAGATTTCTTGGGGTTAATTTTGTATCCTGCTACATTGCCAAATTCATGTATTAAGTCTAGTAGCTTTTTGATGGAATCTCTAGGGTTTTGTATGTATAATATCATGTCGTCTGCAAATAAGGACAGTTTTACTTCCTCTTTTCCAATTTGGATGCCTTTTATTTCTTCTTCTTGCCGAATTGCATGGCTAACACTTCCAGTACTATGTTGAACAGGAGTGGTGAGAGGGGACATCCCTGTCTTGTTCCTGTTCTTAGGGGAAATGGTGTTAGTTTTTGTCCGTTGAGTATGATGTTGGCTGTGGGCCTGTCATATATGGCTTTTATTATGTTGAGGTATGATCCTTCTACTCCCACCTTGCTGAGAGTTTTTATCAAAAATGGGTGTTGAATTTTGTCAAATGCTTTTTCTGCATCAATTGATATGACCATGTGGTTTTTTTCTTTCAATTTGTTTATGTGATGTATCACATTTATTGATTTGCGGATACTGTACCATCCTTGCATCCCTGGGATAAATCCTACTTGGTCATGGTGTATGATCTTTCTGATGTACTGCTGGATCCGATTTGCTAAGATTTTGTTGAGGATTTTGGCATCTATGTTCATGAGGGATATTGGCCTGTAATTCTCTTTCATTGTGTTGTCTTTACCTGGTTTTGGTATTAGGGTGATGCTGGCTTCATAGAATGAGCTTGGAAGTGTTCCTTCCTCTTGAATTTTTTGTAGTAGTCTGAGGAGGATAGGTTTTAGTTCTTCCTTGAATGTTTGGTAAAACTCCCCTGTGAAGCCGTCTGGTCCTGGGCTTTTGTTTGATGGAAGCTTTTTGATGACTGCTTCAATTTCTTCCATGGTTATTGGCCTGTTGAGATTTTTAGATTCTTCCTGATTGAGTTTTGGAATGTTGTATTTTTCTAGGAATTTGTCCATTTCCTCCAGGTTGTCTAGTTTGTTGGAGTAAAGCTGTCCATAGTATTTTTTAACAATCATTTGTATTTCTGTGGGGTCTGTTGTTATTTCGCCTCTATCGTTTCTGATTTTGTTTATTTGGGTCCTCTCTCTCTGCTTCTTGGTGAGTCTGGCTAGAGGTTTATCAATCTTGTTTATCCTTTCAAAGAACCAGCTCTTGGTTTCATTGATTTTCTGTATTGTTTTTTTGGTCTCTATGTCATTTATTTCTGCTCTAATTTTTATTATCTCCTTCCTTCTGCTCACTCTGGGGTTTTCTTGTTGCTCTCTTTCTAATTCTTTGAGTTGTAGAGTTAGATGATTTACTACCATTTTTTCTTGTTTTTTGAGATAGGCCTGTAGAGCTATAAACTTCCCTCTCAGGACTGCTTTCAATGTGTCCCATAGGTTTTGGATTGTTGTGTTTTCATTGTCATTAGTTTCCAGGATGTTTTTAATTTCTTCTTTGATCTCATTGGTAACCCAATCAATATTTAATAGCATGCTATTCAGCTTCCAGGTGTTTGAGTATTTTGGGTTGTTTTTATTGTAGTTTATTTCTAATATTATGCCATCGTGGTCTGCGAAGACGCTTTTTATGATTTCAATCTTCTTGAATTTGGGGATACTTTGCTTGTGACCCAATATGTGGTCTATTTTTGAAGATGTCCCATGAGCACCTGAGAAGAACGTATATTCTCTGGCTTTGGGGTGAAGTGTTCTGAAGATGTCTATTAAGTCCATCTGATCTAGTGAGTCATTTAGGATTGCTGTATCTTTGCTGGTTGTTTGTCTATAGGACTTATCCAGTGCTGTCAATGGTGTATTAAAGTCCCCTACTATGATTGTATTGTTGTTGATCTCTCCTTTGATATTTTCCAGGAGTTTTTTTATGAATTTGGGTGCTCCTACATTGGGTGCATATATGTTTACCAGGGTTATATCTTCTTGTTGTATTGATCCCTTTAGTATTATGAAGTGGCCTTCCTTATCTCTTGTTAAGGCCTTCACTTTGAGGTCTATTTTGTCCGATATAAGTATTGCTACCCCAGCTTTCTTTTCCTTTCCATTTGCCTGAAAGATATTTTTCCATCCTTTCACTTTCAGTCTGTGTGAGTCCCTTCTAATGAGGTGGGTTTCTTGTAGACAGCAGATGTATGGGTCATGTTTTTTTATCCATTCAGCCACTCGATGTCTTTTGGTTGGAGCATTTAGTCCGTTTACGTTTAAAGTTATTATTGAAAGGTACTTGTTTGTAGCCATTTCTTTTTGTGTGTGGCTGTTTTCTTTCTGAGCTTTTTATTTCTTATTTTTATACCAGTCCCTTTAGCATTCCTTGCATTGCTGGCTTGGTGGTGACAAACTCCCTTAGTCTTTTTTTGTCTCTGAAGCTTCTTATTTCCCCTTCAAGTTTGAATGATAGCCTTGCTGGATAGAGTATTCTTGGATTCAGTCCTTTGCTTTGCATCACTTTGTAAATTTCAGTCCATTCTTTTCTGGCCTGATGTGTTTCTGTTGAGAAGTCATTTGACAATCTAATGGGAGATCCCTTGTATGTAAGTTTCCGTCGTCTCTCTCTTGCAGCCTGTAAGATTCTCTCTTTGTCCTGAACATTTGCCATGGTGATTATGATGTGTCTTGGTGTGGGTCTTTTCGGGTTCACCTTGTTTGGGACTCTCTGGGCTTGTGTGACTTTTTTCTTCCCCACCTCAGGAAAGTTTTCTGATATTATTTCTTCGAGTAGGTTTTCTAATCCTTGTTCATCCTTCTGTTGTTCTGGTACTCTTATTATTCGTATGTTGTTTCGTTTCATGTTGTCCCAAAGCTCCATTAGGCTCTCCTCCTGTCTTTTAATTTTTTTCTCCAATTGCAGTACATTTTGGGTGTGTTTTGCTTCCTTGTCTTCTAATTCACTTATTCGGTCCTCCGCTTCTCCTAGTCTACTGTTGATACTTTCAATGGAGTTTTTCATTGCAGCTATATCACTCTTCATTTCTTCTTGGGTCTTACTTAGGTTGTTGATTTTTTCATCTGTTTCTTCTAGCTTCTTCCATATGTTATCGATTTTTTCATCTGTTTCTTCTAGCTTCTTCCATATGTTATCGATTTTTTCATCTGTTTCTTCTTGCTTCTTGCAGAGGTTGTCGATTTTTTCCTCCATCCGGTTTATGCACTCTAGGATCCTTATTCTGAATTCTTTATCTGTCATGTTGCATGCCTCTGTATTCCTTAGCTGCTTTTCTGGAGAGTCCTCCTTCTCTTTCCTTTGGGGGTTTCTTTGTCTACCCATGTTTGATCTCACTGACATATCTAGACGTTGAGTTGTTCAGTGGTTGCTCCCTTGGTGGCAGTGACTCCTTGGTCTGTGGTTGCTCTTCGGGCGGTTGCGGTAGCAGCTGCTCTTCAGTTGTCAGCAGCTCCTCTGGTGGGTGCTGTTCACAGCTGTGGTGGCTCTTCTGGCTGGTGGGGCGAGGTTTCACGTACAGCTGCTGTTCCTCAGCAGAGGATGAGGTGCTCAGGAGGTTGCTGTTGCTTGGATCTGCTGCGTTGATTTAAAGGCACAAAATACAACACAACAAGGCACCACATACTAGGCACTATACACAAATATATTCACGATATTAATAAACCCAATTAAAGGTGACCACCTGAATTAAGAGAATTAGGGGATAAGGAAGAAGGAAGAGAAAAAGATAAAAGAGAAAAAGGAAAAGAAAAGTAGGGACCAAAAAAAGGGAGTGCAAAAATGAAATTGGGAAAAAGGAAGAGGGAAAATAAAAGCGAGAAAAGAAAAGAAAAAAAAAAAAAGAGCGAAAAGAGAGAATGAAGTGGAAGAGGGAAGAGACTTTTATTATGAGGAGAATACTCCTATAGAACAGCCATTAATCCCAACAAATTCCAGCAACAGCTCCCTGGATATGAATGCAAACTAGAAACAACCAATAATATAATGATGAAAATAGAATGGTGAACACTAATCCCAAAATAAAATAAAGAAAAAATAAAATGGCACTTTAAAAAATGGTAAAATGGTAGCAGTAATAATACTGGTTAAAAATAAGAAGGTAGTAATTAAAAGGGTAAAATCAGGTGATGGAAAAAGAAGAAAAGAAAGAAAAAAAAAAGAAGAAGAAAAAAAAGAACAGAAAAAAAAGAGTGAAAAAAAATCGTTTCTTAGTTAAAAAGTGAAAAAAGAAAAAAAATTGCAGTAGTGGAGGTCCTTCGTTTCTTCTATTCTTCAGTGTGGCTCGCCTTAGACCTTCCAGGTATTCAGGAGAGTGTTGAGTTTCCCTGCGATATACTGTTCCTCTGTGTTGTAAACCACAGTCCTTATTTTAAAGCATGCCGCATTTATTTCCCAGACTGCCTTATTTTGTGTTTAGCAAAGACTCAGTTTGTGGGTCAGCCTCTGGGTGGCAGTGTTCTGGGGTTGGCCTCTGAGGCTATAGGGCCTCTCTGTCCAGTGGAAGTTCACTGCCCAGAGCTGACTGTGTAATAGTTAGTTACCGGCGCTATGTTGTTGCTGGGATTGAAAATCCCCCTATAGGCCAGACCCTGTTAACTCCCAGGGACTGATCAGGTTATCTTAATCCTTGATCTCATTCAGGGTGGAATCTGGGTGTGGCTGTGCTCCTTGTCTGGGGGAGGAGACTCACTCTCAGGAGTGGGTGGCTGCCCCAGTCCTGGGCTCAGGGGTGTCTCAGCACTCAATTCACTACCACCTCTCCCGGCTCCCGCTCTTTCCCCAGTCTCTCCCCAGATTCCACTCCTCAGCACACTCTCCCTCTCTTCAGCACAGGTGAGTGTCTGTATCCGGAATGTCCCATGAACAGGATTCAGTGAAAACAAACAAACAAATGCCGGCCGCGGAAACGGGGAAGGCTTGGTTTCTGTAAGCTTCTTCTCTTACCGGGACTGCATGGTCAGGTCAGCTCTTCAGGCTGCCCCCTTTAGGCTCAGTCCTCCGTGATCACAGAACCCAGCTCTCAATTTCCCTGGCGGCGCCAGGAATCCCGCGGTTCTCCTTTCCCTCGTCAGGGGCTGTGCCTGTCCCAGGGGACGCGGCTGTCTGCCACGCGGTCTCCCTCCGACTCTCTGGGCTCAGAGGTCTGGCAAACTTTCCTGCCCAAATCCCTGGTTTTTTTTACCTTTCCAGGGGAGTTCTGCTCTTCCGTGCTAACTATTTTAATTTGCATTTTTTACAAAAATGATACTGAATATATTTGATATGTTTATTGGACATTTTCTTTCCTGAAAGGTTTAATTGTTTTACCCATTTTTATTGCATTGTTGTTTATTATCAAATTGCAAATGTTCTTTATATATTCAGATACCAGATTCTTTGTTAAATATAACTATTACAAATATATGTGTCAATTTGTAGCTTGTTTTTCCATTGTATTAATAAAGTATTTAAGAAGCAAATGTTCTTAATTTTTATGTTTAAGTAATCAATTTTTATGATTGTGCCTTTTATGCTTTATATAAAAATCTATGCTTATCTCTAGACATTTTATTTAGATATTTCATAATTTTAGCTTTTATGTTTAAGTTTATGATCAATTTTGATATAAGTTTTGTGTATGATGTGAACAAATGGTTTAGATTCATTTTTATCCTAATGGCTACTGTTACAAAAGTATCTCTTGAAAAAAACTTTTTTGTAATTAAATTGCCTTTGCAACTATGTCAAATATGAATTAAGCAGCACAGCCCTATTTAGCTCCACCCCTAAGTAGGGCTATAGTTCATGTTCAGCTTATATTCACTTACTAAACTAGCTAGTCCATGAGCCAAGTTCAGCTTTTTCCTTCTCCTTTAGCTGATCATAAGAAATTTCCCTTGTGACCATAAGGATGAAGTGAGAGAGAAGTTCAAAAGAATAGTGGCGAATGATGTATGGTTTGAAATAGAAGTTCATGCAGTGTGTTTATGTCCTTTGGCCCTGCATGCACCTGATCATAGATGTATCTTATGACTTTGTGGGTCTGATGGACCCAGAACATAAAAGGAAGCTTTGGCTACACGGTGGCTTGATGTTTTATGGTTAGATTCTTAATCTTTGTCAGGGCCAATACCGTACTGGAACATTTTTAATGGTATATATCTTTTTTGCAGATGACATATCTTTGTCCCAGAACTCCATAAATCTATGTTGCAATTTGATGGTGTTGTTTGCCCTAAACCTACATAGTATTTTTCCCCACTATAGATAACTCTAAAGCTATGGTTTTCAATCACAGAAAATGTTGTCCCTTGGGAGACATTCGGCCATGTCTGGACACATGTTTGATTGTTATGACTAGGAATGGGAGGGGGAAGCTACTGACATCTGGTAGATGAAGAACAATGATACTGGTAAACATTCTACAATGCAGAGAACAGTCCCACAATAAACAATTATCTGGTCTGAAATGTTGAGAGTTCTGAGGTTGAGAAATACTGCTCTCACACTGTATTAGTCAGAGTTCTCCAGATAAACAGAACCAACAGGAGATTAGATAGATAAATAGGTAGTTACATGCATACATAGATACAGAGAGAACTGTTGATATATAGATTTATTTATTATAAGAATCGGCTCATGCAGTTTTGGAGAAGTCCCACCTTTTGCCATCTGAAAGTAGAGAGAATAAGAAAAACTGGTGACAATTATTTTTTAATCAAAGGCCTGAAAAGGGAATGGGGAGTGGGGGCTGGTGTATGTGTGTCCAAGGGCAGGAGAAGATGCATGTCTCAGCTCACGCAGAGAGAACAAATGTGCCCTTCCTCTAACTTTTTGTTGTATGTATGTCCTCAAAGGATGGGATGATGTCCAGCCACAAGGTAAAGACAATCTTCTTTACTCAGTTTACTAATTTAAATGCTAATCTCTTCCTGAGATATCCTCACAGACACACCCAGAAAGAACGTTTATCAGCTACCTGGACATCCCTTAGTCCTGTCAGGTTGAAACCTAAAATTGACTATCACAAGTACTAAAAGGACTACCGGTCATTTTGCTCAAGTATAGCATCGTTTGTACTGATCTGGACAAGCTAAGGAGCCTTTTCATGTTATGAGTCCAACTGAAATTTGTGTTTTATGTCACTTAGTAAATGAATCAGAGTAGTTTCCACATATTCTGAAGTGAGGACTATTCTGCTTCCAGAACCTGGAGTGGCCTCCCAAATGTTTTCCTTCCTTCTCAGGTGTGAAAAGAGCGAGGTGCCATAATGTTGTTCTTTATTTTGGAGAGGTTTCCCTGGCATGCCTCTGATCACTAGACCTCTGAACACTTCAGGCCCCTGATAATAGGGTTTATCTCTAACTTCTGGAGCATATGTGTCTTATAGAGACCTCCAATGTGCTTGTCATGTCTTGCTCATCTGGTTTAATTAACTTAATGTCATTATAGTGGACCAATTTTATCTTCTATGAAATGTCCAGAAGGTCCAGGCCCCTTCTGAGTTTATTAAGGTGAACAATTAAGATGTTTTGGAGCATAATGTTAAATGCATTCTCTTATTTTCCCCACACACTGTAAATGTGAAGCGCTTTCTATCAATTATCTTGAAAGAGATAAAATTAACCCTTTTTCAGATGTATCACTGGCAAATACGTTCTCCCATACGGTGGGTTCCCTTTTCATTTTGATGCTCATTTCTTTTTCTATGCAGAAGCTTTTCAGTTTGATGTAGTACAATTTGTTTATTTCTTCCTTTGCTTCTCTTGCCCTAGGAAATGTATCGGTGAAAATTGTGCTACTTGAGATGTATGAGACTTTCCTGTCTATGTTCTCTTCTAGGATTTTTATGGTTTCACAACTTATATTTAAGTCTTTTATCCATTGTTTAGTTTATTCTTGCTTATAGTGAATATCTATGGCAGGGCAGGAACTGAGTGGAGGGGGGAATGAAGGGGACATCAATAATTCTCTCAACCATAAAGATAAATAAAAAATAAACAAAATAAAGGAATGAAAATAATGTTTTCACTTGATCATGGCTGCATGCCTGAGGCTGAGTTAATCTGCTCTCCTAAAAATGTTCTAGTTGGCATAGCAGCTACAATTGGGGCTACGAACTGGTTGAGTTTGTGATAGTCAACTGTCATTTGCCAGAAACCATCTTTTTTTTTGTAGGTTCTCTATTAAGATGACTTGGAGCTAGCCCCTTGAAACCTTTAGATATTTAAGGATGGAACAAATCTCTGTTATTTTCCCTGGAGGTTGACAGAGCTTTGTACAATCTTAGCCAGGGGGATGAACAGTTTCAGACCCTTTCTCTTGGCTCATTGCACTAAAACAGCTCTCAAAGGCTAGCAAGCCATTGTGGGGGTTCTGTCAACTACCACTGAACTATATGTTTATATCCACTGAACAGTACATTTGAAGACCAGGAAAAAGTCTACAATGTGAACTCACTGAGAACCAGGTCAGGGTCGGGACTCTGATTATTACCTGAACCCCATTCACCTACACTCTAATAGGGGTTGGAGATCATACTGATGCCTCAAGTTCAGGTATTAATGTCACGTAGACCCTTTATAAACATTTCCTTGACTCCTATTGCACTGTTACCTGTGTAAATGGTCATAGTTCCCTTGGCAAAAGACCTAGGGGTATTATTACTAAACACGCTGTTGTGGTATTATAGATTCCTTACTCATTAGGACTCTGCCTCTTCTTCAGACAGCAGTTTCCGGGCCACAGAACCATAATAGTCTGAGAAACTAGAAAAGTTCTTATAAATTTCTATTGGAGTGGCTGTCCTCAGATCTCTGATCATGTAATATCCTTATTGGCTGCCCAACTATTTTGTTCTTGAGAGCACCATGCCCTATCAATTCTATCTATATCCATAGCTTTCTGAAAAATCACCATTCCTCCACTCAGTGCCACTCTGTTAGCCATTACTGTAATTTGACTACCTTGCTTCTGATGATTAAGTAGCACAATATGGTCTCTCTTAATTCTAAATTCGATCACCCCCATTGCTGTTAGAACGCCCAATTCTGTGCTAGTATCTCCTACAGTCAAACCTGGCTTATAGAAGAGGTGCTCATGAGCATCTCAACAATGCTGCTTTTCTAATCACATTGGTAAATGAAGTGTCCTCTGGATCCCCCCAGACACCAGAAAAAAATGATGAATTTTCCATTTTTTTTAGCAGTATATCCACTCTGCCCACTATTCTGAGCCCTCTGGCCTCATCTTTAGCTGCCACAATAATACTGGCATTTCTATTTCACTTAATTTAGCCCCTTTCATTTTTTCAAGCTCCCAAGAGCCATTTCAATAGCATGTTAGCCACATTTTATAAGGTCCTTTGAAACTAAAAGTATGAACTCCCATATGGTGAGAGTGTTCTCACCATATTTAATATAAAGTTTGTAATCATTTTTATATCTAAAGATAAAGAATAACCTGTTTTTTCCATTTAAATAATAAAAATCTAATAAACATGAATATAACTTAGACCATAGAAGGAATGAAAGTTGTGATAATTTTAAATCCTGCCTAAATTTTATTTTAGGCCTTAACCTGGAGCCAGCAGAGTCAGCACTGGGACCTTTGTGATGGAATATCTCATTTCAAACACAAGTGGCCGGCACATTCAGTTTAGAATGGGTTATGTTTTACTCTCCATGTCATTTTTTGTTTTGGTTGGTCTCATTTCTAATGCCTAGGTTGAGACAAAGTCTTATTGTTTGTTTTTCTTCCATCAGCTCATATTTAAGACAATTACAGCACAGCTGGACAAATATGCTGGCCTATAAGTGCCTTTTGTTTCAAAGCTCCATTGTGAAGAAGAAGCCCTGAGAGTCAACAGGAAAATTAAATACAATTGAAGAGGGCAATCTACATCATATCCAACATGATTTTCACATCCTGACAAAAATAAGACATTTATGGTTAATTAGTTATTATTGTTAGATTAATTTTGAACATTTTTTAAAAATATATTTTATTGATTTTTTACAGAGAGGAAGGGAAAGTGATAGAGAGTTAGAAACATCAATGAGAGAGAAACATTGATCAGCTGCCTCCAGCACACCCCCTACTTGGGATGAGCCCACAACCCAGGTACATGCCCTTGACCGGAATCGAACCCGGGACCCTTTAGTCCACAGGCCGACGCTCTATCCACCGAGCCAAACCAGCCAGGGCAATTTTGAACATTTTTGTTATAGATTCTAGATCTATAGGTCCAACTATTCTAAGCTAAATCACCTCAGTTCTGTGGCTAGTTTAACCTTAGGCTAAGGAAACTGAATGTCAACAAAATCAGGGTAGAAACGTGTGTGTGTGTGTGTGTGTGTGTGTGTGTGTGTGTTTGATCATATTTGATTTACCCTGGGCCTTTTGACTGGTTGTACAGATGATTGCTCCGAATGAAAAGTCTGGTAATGTCTTTGCTAATACATATACCAGAACAGTATTTTTTGAGCCAGGAAAGAGCTTGTAGTGAGACATGATCCAGGCCCTCTTTATGTGATGTGAAGCCCAGAACTGAGCATTCCTACTGTGTAGTGAATTGAACTCCATAGTGTAGGTCAGGAGCACACAGGTATTGATAATGCACGCTTATTACAGGCTTGCTTCCTAATTCGTGGCCAGGACTTCTTAGTGAGGGCTTAGTGATGGCACAATTAGTGATGGCACTAATTGTGTGACTAGAAATGCTCACAATTTCATTATCAACTGCATTGTGGAAGTGAGTGATAGCTAGGTGAGTGGATGGGACAAAAGTAACAAGGAGAAAGATGAGAATAAAGGTGTTTCTGGGACTTATTCACAGAGGACTATTCTGTGTAAGGTTGTTAGAGTTTTGTATATTACTAAATAGAGTTTTTATCTCAAAATAAAAATCCTGAAGAATGAAAATTTTCAAGAGTGAAGGTGGTGAATGGTAAAGTCTTGAAATAGGAGATGCTTTGGAGAGAAAGATCTAGAAATGTTAGGGACTTATTCATAGAGGATTAGCATGCTCTTTAAATTCGATGTTAACTTTTTTTCCCCTTTATTGATTAAGGTATTGCATATGTGTCCTTATTGCCCCATTGCCCACCCACCCCCCAACTCATGCCCTCACCCCCACCCCCATTGTCTGTGTCCATTGGTTAGGCTTATATGCATGCATACAAGTCCTTTGGTTGATCTCTCCCCTTTGCCCCCACCCTCCCCCACTTTCCCTCTGACGTTTGATGGTCTGATCAATGCTTTTATGTCTAGCTGGAAATGAGCTATCTTTCCAGAGCAATGAGTCAAAGGGACAAAAATGTAGTCATTATCTGTCTATATCTTACTTTATAAATATGTATGAAACTTGTCAATAGCCTGGATAACCTAAAACATTTGTTTTAAAATCACGTTCTATTGGCTCATCTTAAAATGGTTATAATACGCAACTCCTGAATAGGGTAGAAATAAAATTAGGCATAAATCTCATGCAATGATTCTTGCTTCTTTTCAAAATTTAATAGTTACTTTCACCAGGCTGAAAAAAAATGTGTTTGAAAGTAAATAGTAGTTTTTCTTATTCTTTTTTCTCTCCCCCTTCCACTTGCATATAAAATTTATGAAGTAGTTGTCATTTCCACCTCAGAACAACAACAAATTCATTATTCTATTGTTTTAAAAAACTAAATTAAAATTAACCTCGCCATAACCGGTTTGGCTCAGTGGATAGAGCGTCAACCTACAGACTAAAGGCTCCCAGGTTCAATTCCAGTCAAGAGCATGTACCTTGGTTGCGGGCACATCCCCAGTGGGGGGGTGTGCAGGAGGCAGCTGATCGATGTTTCTCTCTCATGGATGTTTCCAACTCTCTATTCCTCTCTTTTCCTCTCTGTAAAAAATCAATAAAAATATATTTAAAATTAACCTTGATTTTCCTCAGATTTCTTCACTTTTAAACAGAGAAAAAGTGATTGATTTTGTTTGGGTGTTCATTTTCTCTTAAAACCACAAGATGTTATTATTACATATATGACTATATGCAGATCAAGTAAAATGAAACCATACTGAGCAAGAGATGTGAGACCATGAGCTAAGATTCCTCACACCCATTCATGCTCACAAGCCAGCCCACAGTGGATGAGATGAAGTTTCTCATGACTTTCACAAACTATTAAATATCATGGAAGTGCATCATGCATCTAGAGTACCAAAATGTTTAAATAAGACTAATCAAAGGGTCTATATCTGTAAGAATGAGGAACAGAACTAGCAGGGATAAGGGAAACGAATACTGTCTCAGCAGTGTTTTAACAGTTGCTACCAACTATCTTCCCAGGCAGTCAGTGGAAAAGGAAGATTCTAGATAGTATACCAACTTTCTGTTTTTCTGCTTGGTCTCCCCTATCACTGTTTATATGATTTAGTTAAATTGTTTTTCCATAACACTAGTTTTCACATAGATTTTCGAGTTAAGTTTGGATTGTATATACAAAATTTCTGTTTTAAGTAACTCAAGTAGAGTTAATTGCTGTTGGAGTTCTCAAGTTTCTATTTAGGGAGGAGCAGGGAAAAAAACTCTTGATTAAGGTTCTTTTGTTTCCCTCAATGGAGAAATATACTTCCTTCTTTCTTAGGACCAAATTCTAAGTATAGTATATTAAAATTTCCTGCCTCAATATTATCATAATCAGCCATTGAAACTAATTTTAATAGATGTCCCAGAGTGCATCTGATTATCAAGATAAAACTAGGATCAGATTTCTTACCTCTAATCCTATATAATAAAAGCCTAATATACTAAGTGTCCAACCATTCATTCAACCAGTCGCTATGACGCGAACTGACCACCAGGGGGCAGATGCTCCAACCAATAAGTTAGCTCGCTGCTGGGGTCCAGCCAATCAGGACTGAGTGAGATAGGCCGGACACGCCTGGAGCCCTCCCACAGTCCCTCCTTGGCCCCAATCATGCACCTATGGAGTCCCTTGGCCTGGCCTGTGCCCTGTTGCAATCTGGGCCCTTTGGGGGATATCAGAGAGCCAGTATCTGCCCAATCCCCGTAGGCCAGACAAAGGGACCCCACCAGTGCACGAATGTGTGCACCGGGCCTCTAGTTAATAATAACATTGCTGCCTTCTGAAGAGGAGGGTAGGAGGAATTGTTGCAATCTAGTTTACCAACCAGAAATTTAAGAAAACAGGAAAGTTTGATTATCAGCAGCTCCATTTTACAAACAAAGCAAAGCTGTGTTCCTTTCTTCTCTCATTAAACAAACATATTGGATGAAATCAAACAGTTTGGGATTCCTTGATGGGGAAAATAAGACATTTTTGGGAGGGCTAGCAATCTGAATCTGTGCCAGTAACTGAATGTACATTCTTGATAGTCTATAATCAAGTCACTGCCCCTTCCTCCACAATCTGATCTTGCAAGACCTGTTTACCTAAGTACTACTCCCATTTTACAGAGGCCATAAACCATGAACAACCTCCGGAGGGGGTTATCAGCGCTGGCACCAGTCCAGGCCTTTAGGTGTGATCTCACGGCCCCCACCCCAACACACAGGGCTTTTTGCAAAACCTGTGAAAGGTCTGGAAGGCGGGGGACAAAGAAACCAAAGGGTATAAAGGGAAAGCTTCCTCCATATTGGTTTAGAGAAACAGTCTTCCCTAATCACTGTACCAGTACATGTGAAACATCTGAAAATAAATGGATTTTTCCCGTGTCTCCAAAAACTCCCGTGTGTTCTTTGGTCACCTGGTAAATTCTATAACATACCAAATATGAAAAGAAAACTAGGAAAATAAAGATGCACGTTAAATTTAGAGTTCTGATATTTAGGTATCTGTCCATCGTAACAGTTTATGAAATGAACTTTTGAGATTTATCTCACTGGAACTCACTGTAGAACTTTCCAGAGATTTTTTTTTGTTGCTCCTTTACAGTTACTTCTAAAAGTTTTGGGCTAGGTCATTATTACTTCTAAAGCAGAGTTCAGATCTCTAAGTGCAGTCATCCCATTAACTCAGACATTTTCATGCAATAAAAGTAGATAAAAAGGACTTCAGAGGTAGCTTATAAGTCATTACCTTTACCTAACCAAACATTTCTCCAGATCCTGAAGCAAAAAGGACACCATGTGTTAATTGCTAGCACAACTTCACCTTCTCTCTGTTCCGAGTTTGGTCTTTCTTCTCAGCATGGCCTTTTCTTTACTCCTTTCTTTCTGTTCCTTACCTTTCCAAACAGTTACCTGATTGCAACCTCACTTTATTTAAGGAAAACTCAAAAAGTTAAAACCTTCAGGTCTAATCCTGCACAGAAGATACAATTTAACAAGGAGAAAGATGAAAGGAAAACAGAAAGGGCTGGGGAAAAGAAAGAAAGAAAGAAAAGAAAAGAAGGCACAACACAGGAGCAGGTCGGAGTCTGACACAGAAAGGAGATGTAATTCACATGAAAAAAAAAACCTCATACTTTTAAAAATAAATTTTTCTTTAAAAATATTCTACAAAAAAGTTTGTTTCTTTTATCTTATAGTTCTTCAGTGAATCTGAAATATTCCCTCAAGAGAGAAATCAAAAAGAATGGATGTTTTATTTTATATTAAGAGTTATAGTGAGAAAGGAAATTTTTCATACACTTTAAACTGTAGTATAATTGAAAATTATTTTCTTACCAAATCTTTCTAGGTAGTAGGAACATATGTGCTGTTAATTGCATGTTTTCATATTTACAAACAATGTTATGTAGCAAGACTGTATATAGTATGTTGACTTATGTAAAATTTTATACAAACGACTTATTCAGATAACTTCAAAATATATTTACAAAGTCAATGCATTTGTACCTAACATAAAAATACTGAATTCAGTTTCTTTAATTGCAAGATTTTAATAATCTTTTTTTCAAGGTCATTCCTGATTTGGCCAGTATCGTCATATTGTTTTCCATCCTTTCCCCTTCCAACACAACCCCCTATACTCTTAACCAGGTTGACTTATTTGCCTTAGTGCTAATATGATGATTTGCTCCTTTCCATTGTTAATGTATTCTTTCATTATTCATTCATTCTTGACTTCGTATGAGTCAGAATACTTTCATTGTGCCCACATTCTCTACTTGCCAATGAGTTAGGAGCCAGCTCAATAGAAATGACTATGGCAGGTCTCTGCCCAAGTAAATAATAGTTTAATGAGAGTGACACATGAACTAAATTTACATAATAAAAATGTGAATAAAATGCCATAAGATTGCAAGAAAAATATTCTTTTTTAGTTTCAGTTTGCTGGGAATAAAACAAAACTTAAAGGAAGCAATATTTGGATGGGTCTTGAAGATGAGGAGAGGCATAGTAGATGAAGTGTTTAATAAGGCTGAGGCATTAACTAGGTACTGGTAGAACACAGAAGGCAACCTTCACAGACTTCATCGTTTTGCTGAGTGTTACTTAATGTTATCATGGGAAACCTATGGACTCTGGAGTACTGGTTTCCAAATGCGGAAGCCTGTGATGTGGCCCAGATATCCACATATTTCAAAAGCTATTCTTAAATTAAAACTTTCAAATGGCTTAACCTAATGACTCAGACAAAAATAAAGAAAAAAACATGTTAAAATTTTACCTAACTCATTAATTCTTGAGAATAAATGATAATATGGTTGATTCAAAACAACAGCTGAGGAGCTAGGATACTTGTATAATAATCTTATATAATAAAGAAGTAACATGCAAATGAACCCTCACACCATCACAAGATGGCTGCCTGTGATCAGGCCGACAGGGGGTTAGTGAGGGACAATCAAACGACTGAACAGCAGGCTGCATGGGGCAACCAGGCTGGCAGGGGGGTTATATTGAGGGGCGACCAAATGACTGAATAAGCAGGCTGCATGGGGCAACAAGGCCGGCAGGGGGGTTAGTGAGGGATGACCAAATGACTGAACAGCAGGCTACGTGGGGCGACCAGGATGGCAGGGGGGTTATTGAGGGATGACCAAACAGCAGGCTGCATGGGGTGACCAGGCAAGCTGGGGGGGCAGGCTGTGAGGGGCAACCAGGCTGGTGGGGAGGCAGTTGGGGGTGACCAGGCAGGCAGGCAGTTGAGTGATTAGAAGCCAACTGTCCAAGATTGTGAGAGGGATATCCAACTGGCAGTTTAGGACCGATCCCTGGGATCAGGCCTAACTCGGCAGTCGGACATCCCCCTAGGGGTCCCAGATTGGAGAGGGTGCAGGATGGGCTGAGGGGACAACCCCCCCCCACTCCCCCCGTACACAAATTTTGTGCACTTTGCCTCTAGTAGGTTATAAAATTGGTTAATATCCGCCAGGGCTAACACAATCTTTGGGTAATGTGTTCCCAAGACAGAAATTTCTATTTCTCTAAGAAAAAAATCTACACACTAACTTATAACTTTAATATGTCTGAGAGCTTAATCAAATGTTTAGTAAATAGTAAAACTGAATATATTTCCCTACATAATTTTCAGTAGTGTTTGCCCTAGTATAATACTGAATGTATATAGCACTAACTTTTTGCCCTATTTATCATTTTTGATGATTTTTCAGACACTGTACATATGATTCTGATTTACAGTCAATGTTGCAAAGACCTGAACTATGAGTTTCTATGACTCCCAAGAGTCAACACATTTCATATTTCTCATTTTGCCATGTGATTTAGGTTGTATTAGGAAAGGCATGCAGAAGATGGTTGATGCTAGGATTGGAGTTATGGAGACATTAAATAAGGGGCTTCAGGAATGTGGCAGAGGTGAGAAAAATGCCTTTCTGGAAGAGATAAATAGCTAATTTTACACCTGCCCATTTGTTTTAAATAGGATGACAATATTGTTTTTACTGACAAACCTTATGACATAATTTTTAAATTCAATCAAATAATGAATTATTTTAGGTTGTCAGGTTTAAACAACTTTTATTTTTAGAAGTATTAAATTACTGAAAAATGCCTTTGATTAATACTTTTATTGGTTAACATAAATTACATATATGTCTCTACCATGATATAAATGTATATACCACCTATATATGAAAAATTCAACAAAATGATTATAGAAGCTTAAGAGTGAAACAAAAGTCATTTAATTAGCAGTGTGAGCCATGAGTATTTAAAATTGCCCATGGAAAATGATCAAGCAAGTTTTCAAAGTTCCCAAGGTGACCTTGAATCCTTTTCACTTCTTTCCAATTGTAAGATCAGCAATTTGTAGAGAGTAATATCTATCTGTGATATTAAATAAGAATAAATGGGAATTAACCAACTACACATTTCTAAATTGGAACAGTTTCTTATGGCAAAGGTCAGACTCAAATATGAACTAATAATCAGAATCTCAAAAATAACTTGGCAGTCACACAGAGTCAACTTTGAAATATGTTTAGTAAGATAACAGGACAACTGGTAGCTATATTTTTGTAACTAATGTAAAGTGCAGATTTATTAAAATCATAGTAATGATTTATGCTACAGAAATATAATGATATATCAAGGGAATAGAAAACATTTTAAATTGTAGACTACATGCTTACAGAAAGTAGCTGGATATACACTGATTCCTTAAGCATGTTGTTACATGTCAAAACCACCAAAATGCTTTTCTTTTTTCACACCCTCTACCCATCAAATTGTAGCATATATCCAAGAAGAATAGCGTCAGCAACAACAGCATTTGACCAAATTGAAACACTGGATTGTTTTCAACCTATGTGAGATGACCATGGTATCATAGAATGCTCAAAGACACAAGTTAGTTTTCTTGGGGGTTTGATACATTGTCTAATTTCTTCTCACTCCCCCAACACAATAGAATGAAAGAGAGTCAACATACTTCCCCTGGTGATTTCGATAAAAGTTGTAGAACTTGTTCTCACTTCTCATGCACAATCCTATCTAATAATAGACAAACATGGTAATTAACCATACCTCTGACACACTTCCCATTAGCTAATCAGGGCAATATGCAAATTAAGTGCCAACCAAGATGGCGGCCGGCAGCCAGGCAGCTCAAGCGAACAGGAGGCTTGGTTGCCCCAGTGATGGAGGAAGCCAAGGTTCCCCGCATGCCACTGCCAGCCTCTGAGCTGCACTCTAAAAAACAATGTTGCAATTATAGAAGCTAAACAAACCCCAGAAACCTGCTTTCAGCCAGCCGGGTCTCAGAACTGGAGTTGCAACAGTGTTTCAATTATAGAAGCCAAAAAATCCCAGATACCTGCTTTCAGCAGCTGAGGTCTCAGAGCTGGAGCCAAGCCTCAGAGCTAAAGCTGGCTCTCAGCTCCAGTGACAGCCATAGAAGGTAAATAAATCCCAGAATAAAAAAATAAAAAAGAAAGAAAGGAGAGGTTGGGAGCTTCAGTCACCCTCCAGCCTGGGAATGGCCCTTAGCCCCTCACCCAGACTGGCCAGTGGTGACCCCTACCCTGAAGGGGGTGTGACCAGCTGCAAACAGCCATCATTCCCTCATCCAGGCTGGCCAGGCACCCCAGCGGGAACCCCTACCCTGATCCGGGACACCCTTCAGGGCAAGCCAGCCAGCCCCCACCCATGCACCAGGCCTCTATCCTATATAGTAAAAGGGTAATATGCAAACTGACCCTAACAGCAGAAGGACTAGGAATGACTGGTCACTATGACACACACTGACCACCTGGGGGCAGACGCTCAATGCAGGAGCTGCCCTCTGGTGGTCAAGGCGCTCTCACATCGGGGAGCTCTGCTCAGCCACAAGCCAGGCTGATGGCTGCCAGTACAGCGGTGGTGGTGGGAGCCTCTCCTGCCTCCTCAGCAGCGCTAAGGATGTCCGACTGCAGTTTAGGTCTGCTCACCGCTGGCAAGTGGACATCCCCCAAGGGCTGCCGGGCTGCCAGAGGGATGACTGATTGCCATCTTAGGCCCAATCTCCTGGGGAGCGGGCCTAAAACAGCAGGTGGTCATCCCCTGAGGGGTCCCAGACAGCAAGAGGGCACAGGCCGGGCTGAGGGACTCCCCCCTCCCCGCAGAGTGCACAAATTTTTGTGCACCGGGCCTCTAGTTTTTAATAAAGTTTGATACCTGATAAATTGCTCTTTGTTAACTATGAAAAGGCCTCATATTTTGCCTAGAAGGAAGATCATGAAGTCATCCCTTCACAGCTCTGCAATGGGGGTATACAGGAGCCCCCAGCTGGATTATGGGGCTCTGCAAGAGGGAGAATGTAGTTAGTTGAGGGAGGAACCTTGGGTTGCCTTGATGTATACCTAGTCAAGTCTGAATACTGCACCTAGGAAGGTGATGAGGCATTTGGGAACACTGGCAGGGGATGAAGGGAAATGAGTCTGCCTCCTGTGGGTCCCAATGGGCTGGTGAAGTAAAACTGGTTGCTGCCCAACAAAACCACATCTCCCAGATATGCCAAAATCACCTAACAGCTGTTACTGGTACCAAGTAGAAGATAGACAATAGAGAAGATACCTCCTCTAATGGCACCCAGTACCAGGGGCGAATAAGATGATTATACTGGCAGTAACAGAGAGCAGGGTGGGGGACCAAAACAGTAACTAGCTTCACAACGTTTCCTTTTGCTAAACAGGCCATCATTTGAGAAAGCAGAGGCACTGTTAATATGGGAAACAGCAATAAAACAAAGGAAATACCCATTAGTATAGAAAATTCTAAGATCGATATTCCAAATTGGACCATAACTGTAATTTTCTTAGAATATTAGAGCACACAACTGCTAGGCTGAGTTTACTAAAATAAGACAGAACAATCTATTTTAGGAATTAACAATGTAAGCTATAGTTAGAGAGTAAGTTGTAAAGCAAAGAAGAGTGCTTATGGTTATAAAACCAAAGCAAATCTCATGATTGCATGTAGCATGCAAATATTAAATATATATGATTTCATATTCATTAGGTATCACTGCCTCTAAGATTAGTAGGGATAATCACTTCACTTTTCTGGGATCACCACAATCCATATGACAGGTAAATAAAAAGGAGAAAACAAAGGCACAGTGTACGTCGTGCATCTGTTTCTTTCAGTCACGTTGAAATATTTGTGTTGCCATTTATGCGCACGTTAATTGTCACATATTTAAAAGTTGTTAAATAAAAATGTTCAGCTTCTTCTATTGGTCAATAGAATAATATAAATAATTAATTTTGTCCATGGTTTGGTGTGGTAAGTTTGGCGTGTTCATTCTGTCATCACGCTTTATCCATTTTATGTAATTGAAAAATTATCTTCAGGGTATCATGTATTTAATTTGTATTCAACCATAAACTGTAGCAGTCGGAAGCAGCATCTGTTTTACTAAGTAGGGAGAAATGTTATATGCTTTTTTAAGATTAATTCTTTATTCCCTTTTAAGCCAGTAAGAAGTGTTAATACTAAATATATATAGATATTGTCTTTGTAAGTACAGAGGAAATAGGAGCAATCAATAATAACTCATATTTTATAAATGCCATAGAGGAAATTTGTATGTTTTGAATAGACTTTTCAATATACAGGCCCCTAACCTATATGACTTAAAAAATATGTAAGTTTTTATTGATTTTAGAAAGAAAGGAAGAGAGAGGGAGAGAGAGAGAGAGAGAGAGAAAGAGAGAGAGAGAGAGAGAGAGAGAGAGAGAGAGAGAGAGAGAGAGAGAGAGAGACATCAATCAGCTGCCTCCTTCATGCCCCTCACTGGGGATAGAGCTGGAATTCTGGCATGTACCCTCACCAGGAATCGATCCAGTGACTTGGTACATGTGAGATGTTCAACCAACTGTGCCACACTGACCAGGACTAACCAAATTTCTTTATGTTTGTATGCCCTTAGTGTTTGCTAACAAACTAATGATTAAGTAAAAGGAAGGAACATCAAATTAAAATACTTTGTTCATCTTCATGCTGAAATGTATTATACAATGAGTGGCCAGATTATTATGACCACCTGACATTTATAGGCAAGTTAGCTATAATTTCGCGCTGAAGTTGCTAGAGGGCCAGACCATTATAAATAGGGAAGCAGATTGTTTACCACGACAGTAGAAATGTTGTTTTCTTTTCTGAAGATATGGGTAAACAACGCAATTTAACAGCCATTGAATGTAGGATATATATATTGAGTGGCCAGATTATTATGACCACCCCATCAGTACTTCGTTGGGCCACCTTTAGCCTTCAATACTGCAGCAATTCTTCTTGGCATTGACTCCACGAGATGTTGAAAAGTGATGTGAGGAATCTGACACCATGCCTGATGAATAGCACTGTCCATTTCTGTGAGATTTGATGGTTGTGGAACCAGCTGCCTGATGGCTCTTTTATCTTCTTCCCACAAATGCTCAATTGTATTGAGATCTGGCGATTGTGGGGGCCACCTAAGCAAGGTAAAGTCTCCCTCATGTTCTTGAAAGCACTCCTGCACAATATGAGCACCGTGGCATGGCGTATTGTCTTATTGGAAGAAGCCATCTCCATTGGGATACGCCAGCAACATGATAGGATGAACTTGATCAGCAATGATATTTAGGTATGTTGTGCTATTCAGATGTTGTCCCACATAAATTAAAGGGCCCTAATCATGCCAGGAAAACTTGCCCCAAACCATAACACTGCCCCAACCAGCTTGAAGGGTTATACTCATGCATGTGGGGTACATGCTTTCATGCTGTTTCCGCCAAATTCTCATTCTGCCATCTGCATGATGCAACTGGAAACGTGATTCATCAGACCACATGACATTTTTCCAATGCTCTACTGTCCAATCCTTGTGCTCCTGTGCAAATTGGAGACGTTTGATCTTGGTAACTCCAGACAACAAAGGTGTTTGAAAAGGCCTTCAACTTCCGTATCCCATATGATGCAGTGTATGGTTAATTTGCCTACAAACGTCAGGTGGTCCTAATAATTTGGCCACTCAGTGTAGATATAGATATAGATTAGATATAGATACATATAGATAGATAGATAGATAGATAGATAGATAGATAGATAGATAGATAGATAGATTAGATATAGATATAGATATTTCAGAGAGGAAGGGAGGGAGAGATAGAAACATAATGATGAGAAAAAAATCATTGATTAGCTGCTTCCTGGATACCCCCTTCCAGGCCACATGGTTTGGTTGACATTTCACTTATTATGAATTAAAAATAGTAGGAACAAGAAGGAACTGACTAGGGCATACATTACATAGTGACTTCATAATGATACCTTTTATAAAGCTGGAATCCCATCATAAATACCCTTCATCCCCACTCCAAGAATTGGAAGAAAAATGTTCTGTGTTAAAGTTTAGTATTGAATAAAGTGCTATAAGAGGTGCAACCATGATATTGCATAACAAGCTGATCCATACAAGAATCTATAGCCCAAATTTATAATAAATAATTGTTATTTATTGCAAACTTTTCTCTTTATTTCTCAAAACATGAAATCTGTGCTCAAAAATAAATTTTCCATCAGTTCCTTAAGTATACATTCCTATTACTATCAATTAAACAAAAAAAATTACATGTATAGGAAACACCAATAACAGTACTAGAATAGTGTTTATTGGTGGGGTGGGAGAACTTAAGGAGTTGGAGCAGATGCATGCTATCCAAAGTTTATTGCATTCTGTGGCAGCACATGGTGATTTGATATGGCTGAGGGTCACAGCTTTATAATTTACAATAGATGGGAAGTATCAGTTTCTTCCCTGATGTAATCAGGAACCAGAGAGAAATCTTCTCATGATAATTCAACACTATTCTGTCAACACATCATTTATGTCTGGAGTGACAATCCGTTCTCTGGTTTGGTCAAGGTCTTTAGTCCAAACTTTGTGGCTGTAGGTACTCAACATGGTTTAAGGGTGGTTTCTAGCATTGATCAGATCCCTCAATATTTTACCGAGTTGGTAGCCTTATATACTTAGTTGTATAGTTTCCTATACAAGTTGTTTTCATTTAACAAAAGATTCTTTACTGTCTGAGGCCATCTCTCTCTCTGGGGTGGGGGTGGGGTCAGCCTATAAGATATCAACATTGAGAAAGTCAATACTTATCCTCACTATTTACATAATTTTGTAAAAGCAGAACTTGTTTGCAGAATGTCTCACCCACTCTTTACGATCCACCAAAATCCTACCCAATATAAATTATGTCCACAATATTAAACCTTCCAAAATCTTTCATTCTACCCAATTAGCTACCGAGAGCTGTGGTTTCCAATGATGGAACCCTGATACAATTATGTATAAAGAATCATGGTAGAGAGAAAAAATAAACAAATGGATGAATTACAGATGACTTTTTGTAAGATGTAATCTGTTAAAATCTAGTCTTACGCATAGTTAGAAGCATATATGATAATATATTTTTGCAATTACCTGACAGGGGTAAAATGTAGGCTTCTATCATACCATTTTATGATTTTTTTGTCTGAACTATTTATTTTGGTACTTAGCTCATACTACCTTGAGTTAAGGAGTTTCAACATATTTTTTTTATTTTGAATCAGCTAAAATATATTATTTCTTAATAGATTATCTTTATGTCCTCTCAAGTAACTAGAAAACTGCTATGTTCTTAATACATTTTTATTGAAAAACATCAATGAATTTCGAAGTACTACATGAGACTTTAGAAGATGGGATACTATAGATTGTTTATGAATAACTCATGCTTTCAGTGAATATTGTTTATCATTTCTTGGTATTACAACATATTGGCTAATTTTTATCAAGTTAATAGCTCAAGTTAAGTTTGTGGTCTACTGTAGGCTAATAAATGAATACTTGAGATTTTACTAACCCAAAGGTAGATTCAAAACATGGTTATCAATCTATAAAATAATTGATTGACCCTAAGTAATTAATATATTTTTTCTGTTTCAACTTAATTTAAAAGAGTGATTATAAAGACTAAATTCAAGTACATTGTGAAATTATTATGTCAATGTGTTTTTATCATTACTGCAATAGTACAAATATTGTATTATATTTGAAGGTTATAGTGCTTCCCCAGTATCATTCTATTAGCTCTAGGATATATATATATATATCCTTGATTGTTAATGGATTTATGGATTTACAAATTATAAAAGTAAAAGCAAAGGCAAAATAAATAATAGGAATGAAAAATAAAGCAACAGGTACAAAATGTTGGTTAGGTACCATATAATATTTCATAGTCTTTGCATATTTACTCTTCTGCAATGAATGGTAAAGATGGCACTTATGAAGAGTACATTTGTATAGATAAATCAAATCTACCAAATAAGTTTACATATCGATTGTGCTCTACAGATATCTAGTTGGATTTCAACTTGTGAAATTAATATTTAATTGTTAAAACACATGATAACAAATGTAATTTGAGTCTCATATATAATCATTTAAATTTTATGCACATTGCAATTTACAGTGTATTCATATACCTCAGGAATCATGTGAGGTAGACAGGGCTGAAATTAACATGCAAGTTTTTACAAAATATATGTTGCTTGACCAAAAGCTCACAGACTATAATGGTGGAGGCAGAATAACCAAGGTCTTCTCAATTTAAATGGAATGTTCTTTCTCTATTTTTCAGGATGCCAAGTCAAGTGAGATAAATCTTGTGCTCTTTTTTTCTATTCTGAAATATGTCAAAAACCTCACTCAAGAATAATTAATTGTCATTAATTTATCATTAATTTTTAATTTAAAATTCACTTAAAATATCATTAAAATCATTAATAAAGCCAAAGCTGATTAAATATACTGGCATAGGTTAAGTAGCTGAATTTTATAAGTTTTAAAAATTTTCCTTTCAGTAGAGCAATTCAGTGATAACTAAGTGAATGAGATGTCATAAACTGACTGTCTTCAATGAGGACAGAGAAGAGCTGAACCTGGAATTATTATTTTTCTAATCCAAAAATAAATATTTAAATAAAAAATGTTACAAATTTTAAAATACAAAACTCAATATTTTTTTTTTTTAAAATAAGAAACTGAATTAAACTGACTGTTATCTTCTGTATCCTCTGTTCCTTGAAGGAGTGCAAAAGAATACACTCCTTAGTGTTATTTTATTTTGTGTTTGATGATAAAGAGTTCTTGGCACACACAAAATTGTGACTTCTGGGTCACTGGTTCAAATAAAAATCACACTCAGCATCAAATTGTGCAGTGTTTAGAGATTCTTTGTTGTTTTTGACCCAGTTAGCTTTCTACAAGTTTAGTAGAGAGATACATACCTAGAAAGAAAGAAAAATAGAAATGAGAGAACTTCTTATTTTAACCTGGTGCCAGTTACAAAATTAGCAATATTGTACTCAGGTTAAATTTTTACTAGCACCTTCAAGTCACTTGGAAACAAAATAACAAAACAAAAGCATTTTCCCAGTACTCCATCAGTCCCAAAAAATATAAATGTAAACAGAAATAGAGAGTATTATGCTGAGTGAAATAAACCAGTCAGAGAAAGATAAGTCTCACATGATCTCACTCATATATGGAATCTAATGAACAAAATAAACTGATGAACAAAAATAGACCCAAAGACAAAGAAGCTTGGAACAGACTGAAGAATTTCTGAGGGGAGGCTGGGGTGAGTGGGTGGCTGGGGAGTGATTTAACAGGGAAATTTTATGCATATATGGATACAGACAATAGTGTGGTGAACGCTTGGGAGGGGCGGGTATAGGATACAGAGGGTCAATGGTATAAAAACAACTACAAATAACCCAAAGGGGACATCTGTAATACCTTCAACAATAAAGATATTTTTTTTAAAAGAAATTTTTAAAAAAGACAGCTCAGCCCTATGCTGCATGCGTGGGAGCAGGGTTACCTTGAACATTTGAGGCCAAGACTTTTATACATTTTTAGTTTTAGTAGTAAACTCCAATGTCAATGCAATTCTCTCAAGTACCTAGTATCCAAAGAAGGAAAATCGAGCAGATACTAGTATATTTGGAGCATCTACTACATCCGAGACTATGTTAGGCTTATTTCATATTCAAGCTAAGCTATCAGGTGTCCATTAATAGCCACAGTATAGGAAGTAATTATTATTATATTTCATATGAGATTGATGAAATTTAAAGTCTTTTAAAACTTGCCCACAATAATACATCCAGAAAGTTAAGGGACTCAGAAGTGCTTATTTTGGCTGAGGCTTTAGAATCAATAGGAGTATCTGTGTTCATTCCAGAATTAAAGCAGAGAGATAATCCTCTCAGAAAAATAGCAAGCATTTTAGAGTTTTCTACCTCAGCAAAGCTTATGCTGATGTTAATTTGTACTATAGAACTTCCAACAGAAATGTTGGGGAAATATAATTGAAAA